>NC_088918.1:77905000-79155000 GCF_963576675.1 Euphorbia lathyris | reverse complement strand
GGAAGTTTGGTGTAAGATCTTTTTCTTGTTTTGGTGTGCTTTTGTATGTATGCCTTTTTGTTCTCTTGTATTTCAACAATCGGCTATTTTTATCCAAGAAGTATGCTTGTCCTTTTATAGTTGAAACCTGTAGGCATAATCATTTGAATCCGGAATTATCAATTGGATTCAAACGGCTTCTTTTGGCGACATGTTCTGGTCAGCGTCAGATTTGCAGGCCAATCCTGTCGTCTGAATTCCTCAGGCGTCAGGTTTATCTTTTTCTCGCAGGTTTCGTCTTTTTGTGCCAGTTTGTCTTTTAGCAAAAGAACAGTTGACCCATGCATCTCAAAATTGGCTTCTGCGTAATTTCAAGGTTTCTATTATTGGTGCAGACAGTGGTCGGATCTTGTCTTTTAGCAAACGGATCATTCGCACTGTCCTGAAGATCACTCAGCTTGACTTTGATAGCCGTTGTCTTCGATTGTTGCTAATTCAAATACTGAGTTCTCTTTTACTCAGCTTCCATGGTCAGCTTCGTTCTGCAAGACACAGTTCTCAAGAAGACTTCTCTACTTTTGATACTGAGTTGCGTTCCACTCAGCTTCGTTGATTTGTTTGATCTTTAAGCTTCTGTTCTGAAGATCTTCTATCACGCTGAGTTATACTCCACTCAGCTTGTGCTGTTTTCTCATGCTGACTTCGTCCTGTCTTACTTTTTATTTCCATTTGCATTTATATTTACACTCACCATTGAACAAACATATTAGTACAATTAAATCAAAGCACTTAAATTTAATTATCCCTTAATCATGGATTAACTTAAATAATTTTGTCAAATCAAAATCATGTGGAAAGATGTTTCAACAAAAGGATCTCTGTGATTCTTTGAAAGACAAGTTTGGAGGCACGTCTCTAACTAAACTCTGGTCCCTTACTATAAAGTTTGATACCTACAAGAAGAAAGCTGATCACACCATAAAGAAACATTTGAGAGAAATCTCCAACATTATCAGTTCCCTCGATACAGGAGGTCACAAGCTGACCGATGAGCAGAAAGTTCAAGATGTTATTCGCTCATTACCAAATAGTTAGGAGCATATGAAGATGCACGTGACTCGTTCTACATTGCTTACAACTGATCTAAAAAATGAGAACATAATATTTTTTAATAAAACGTAATATCTTTTAAGGATGTTTGAAATTGACCCGGTTTATCAACGTTAGGGTATTTTTATATATTATCCAAAACAAATATAGTGTAAAACGACAAGTCGTCGCATCCGGACTTTGTTATGTTCCTACCCGTCTTTCTCATCAGCGGTGTAACTCAACTAACATTCGAGAGAAGAGAAAACACACCAACGAAATTTCCACAGCTCCTCCTCCTCCTCCTATATGCGGTTGCCGGAGATTTTCTCCGATCCATCAATCCATTTAACTCTTCTTCTGACCTTAATCTTTCTATTTCTTCTTCAGTTCTCCTCTTCACTGGTTTGAGATTTGAGCGCGGTTTCCAGGTATTTCCCTCTAGACTGAAGGATTTTTATGTGCTTTTCTTTGGGATACGTTAGATATTGACTTAATTGCATTTTCTTCCATGTTCTGGATTCAGTAAATATCGCGTTACATGACAATTATGAGTGTGTGTCACAACTTCTTCAATGGAGCTTCTGATCGCTGCTATCGCCTTTTTCCTTGTCTCGCTGATCCCGGTACTGCTTTCTTTTCATTTCCTCGTCGCTTTTTCGCTTTTCAAATGAAACAAAGATGATTCTTTTTTTTAATTTGAGTTTTCTTTGTTGTACCTTTAGCCAGGAGATCTTCTTTAGGGTTGAAGGTCGCATTAGTAGTGCTGCATCTTGTATATGCGGGAGTTCTCTTCTTCTTTGATGATGATTTGGTACAGAGCATTCAACAGGAGCCTTGGTATGTTTAATCTTTAAATCCAGCAATTGTTGTCTATATTGTTATTTGGAGTGACATTGTCAAATTGTATATCCAATTCTTTTCAATTTCAAGTTCTCTATAAATTCACTATGTGAAATCTGTTGCTTTCATTGAAATGAAATAGAAATGGATTGATTTTTCACAAGTTAAGATGTGTTACTTTCTGGGTTCTTGAATGAAGGGACAATAAAAAAATGTTAGCGAAATGTAAGAATTTATAAATGGTCATACCTAGATTTTAAAAGAGAAACAATGTTTTGATTAAGTCCAGCAGGATTCTTTCGTTGTTATGTGGACTAAATCATACCCGAAAAAAGGAGCGAGTTTGAAATTTCAATAGCCATTTGTAGGTGGAAATCAATGGTATTGCTGTATTTGTTAGTAATATCATCAGAATGTATCTTAAGCATTTATTTGCCTGTATAATTTCAATCTCTTCCTTTTTCTCGTCCTATAAGTGTTCAATTATAGAAGGGTGTGGGGGTAAGGTGATGCAGTGTCCTATAATCTCACAACATAAATATTTGTATGCATGGCCATATACTCCATTACAAGTCAGCAATGAGCCTTAAGACATTCAAATATATTATTGTCTTGTCCTCGTTCATCCCTTTTGAGTCTTTTGCCAATTTTTTGATGTCTGGAAAAAGAAGAGGATGAAAAGTGAATAACTTCAAATTTTAGTTGGATCTAGAATAAATATGACCTATTTCTGTTTCAAAATAATGATGCCTTAAAAAATTAGTTTCTCACATTAAGATAGTATCAAAATCTAATGTTTTTTCTAGCTTAAACATATGTAGTGCTAAACTCAAATTATCCTTTTAGCTTAATATTCAAAAGGGTTTTACTTTGCATTTGTTGACATTTTCCGAAATTACTTGGTATTTTCATTTTTCTTTTACTATAGTCTGAAGTTATTTATAACATTCTGCTGTCTTTGGTTTGTTTGTTCTCAGGTACATGGCTTTATATTTGTTGTTGTTTGTCACGACATTGGTCCAATATTTTGTTACCTCTTGCTCTTCTCCTGGGTAAAATTTGAATGCAGTTACACTTCTAAAAATTTAATACCATTTTTCTTAGCACATAACGTTTGTTATGTTTTTTTTTCTCATTTGCCTAGTTTATTGTTTTCTCCTTGTCACTCTTTCAATTTTTTCTTATAGCTATGTCCTTGATGCAATGAGGGCTGTGAATGACGAAAATATATTATTTCCAAGGGCAACAATGACCTCAAAGTAAGCTCCAAATCTCAAACTTATATGATAGGCTAATTCGATAAAAAAAAAGTTATGTGCATCGTGAAGACAAAATTAATGTGCATTTACATAAATATTACTAACTCTTAACTTTTATAATGTTAAGCAAAGACAGCCTGCTTCAAGTAAAAATGGAAGCTTGACTATCACTGTGGATACAAGCCAACCTGGAAGAAATTTAACATCTTGGACAAAGCTTGTTTTGGATATGTACCCTCCTGGAACATCTATTAGGTACAGAACACTTGGCAAATCCTTTATAAAACCTCTCCGTGTTGCTTCTTTAGGGAATTTATGTGCTTAAGCCTATGTATTTCTGAAGGAAGTATTGAGCACACGCCACTTATTGCTCATTGAACTTGGGAATTCCCTCCATTTTACGCGCGACTTTTTGTATGCTCTTCTATATATATGAGTTTCCCATTTGGCAACTGAATACATTTGGATGATAACAAAATGATCATTCTTTCTATTAGGTGTCATATTTTTTTCATAATCACATCGATTAAAATTCTATTGCGACCCTGGTTATTTGATTAATTTTTATGCATATTGCAATGGAACAAGGTTTTTAAGGTTCTTGAAAAATCACAAGCAGTCATTGTGATTTCAAGAGTCAGGCCTACATTGTAGGATGAGTGTGCTGTTATTTGAAATGTAAGATGGTAACAGTATCAGTGGTCCTCCTTTCAGTTTTCTGACATTTAGATGCAATCTTGAGTATAAATAGAAGCATGGATGGGGGGAACTCTGATTAATACCCAAAAAGAATCTAGAATATGAGCAAAAAGTATATTATATGTTACTAAAAAGCCCTTAAGCCATATTTAATCACTGTTATGT
Source organism: Euphorbia lathyris (assembly GCF_963576675.1). Classification (NCBI taxonomy): domain Eukaryota; kingdom Viridiplantae; phylum Streptophyta; class Magnoliopsida; order Malpighiales; family Euphorbiaceae; genus Euphorbia; species Euphorbia lathyris. The sequence goes on along the minus strand of NC_088918.1, from coordinate 79,150,966 downwards.
TTGTTCTACATACAGCGAAATAGCATAAGTAGTTGATGAATATATATCTACTTGTGGGCTGAATAGCCTGATTCTAAGACATAGAAAGCTTGATTCTAGGGTTTAGATTGACTTTTGACTTGTCTGTCTTCGTGTTATATATATATAGCTCTCCCACTAAGAATATCCTTATGACACTATTCTATAAGGTTTTGAACCTTTCCAATCATTGTGTTAATGTTCAATGAACGACGCTGTATGAAGATGGCTAATCTTGTAGAGAGACAATTATGTTTCGAAGTTATTTTATGTGGTGCATGCAATGAGGAAGATGAAAATGAGGTTTTATTAATGCTTCTTTGAAAAATAATAAGGCGTCTTTGTTTTGGTGTTTGCAGAACTTTGACTTGTTCCTATTGCAATGTTGAACAGGTATTGATTTTTCTTATTTATATCCGTATTTCAATGCGATTGATCTGGCTCCGTTGATTGAAATCTCTTTGCATCCTTGAATTAATTTGCTTTAGTCTGCAAATTCTACTTCTACAAATATTGTTTTTCTTTATCTTTTCATTACATGAGAGGAGATTATAGTTGCTACAAGTAATTTGAGTCACCTAATCACATCTTTGAAGTACCTTAAGTAATTGTTGTGTTAACCGAGGAAGCATGGACTATGGGATAACTTTGTTCACAGACGAGAATAAAATAAGCTTGTCTCAATTCACATTCAGTAGAATGATCAGAAATGGAAAACCACTTCATTTCACTTTAATATTTATATTACTGTAAGATGTTTTACATTGAATGGATATTATATGCAGGTAGACACATACAAAACCTAGGAAAGCTAGTGTCCACAGAGTAATAATGTTGTCAATGAGTATTAGTTTGGAAGTAAAAGAATAACTAAGGTACCATTAGGGAAAAATTTATATTTTGCATGCAGAACCGTTTGGAGAGATTTGTTGGTATTTTAATATAGTTACTGCCAGTTTTAGTCTCTTGAATTGTTTCTTTTACAAAACTCTTTTCGATTAGGTTTTTTACTGTTTTATATCTCCACAATTTTTTTTCTAAATCTTGATCAATCTTTAATACGCTGTTATTTTTGTTTTTCTTCCTAATATAAAGCCTCCACGAGCAAAGCATTGCCATGATTGTGACAGATGTGTTCTTCAGTTTGATCATCATTGTGTTTGGCTTGGAACGTGCATTGGTCAAGGAAATCATTGTCAATTTTGGTGAGTGTTACAACCTGATGTGCTCTATAGAACTGAGTGTGAACCAAAAATGGTGGTTTTCAATAAGTAATATTAGACTCCCATCTCATTCACCTGTGAAATATTCTCTCTGTGCTGAATGCTGATATATATTGATTGGAAAGAGAGACAACATATACTTATCACAAAGCATGAAGGATAGTTGATCAGATTCATTTTTTACTTATTTTTTTTTTATTTTTTTTTTATTTTTATGAAGTCTATATCTCTTTATCATAAAATTAAAAGGAACAAGTTTAACAGCTGTTAAGATTTGACGGGCTTTCATGGAGTTTGTTTGTTGTTTGGTACTTGCAATTATTATTTGCAAGTTGGATCAACTGCTTGTAGTCCATGTTTCTAAAATGAAAGAGAAACACATTCTGGATATCAACATATGCTTATTGTATTCCATGTTTCAATAATGAATAGAGAAAAACATAAATGGACGTCATAGTCTCTGCAATTGAAATCAATTAATGAAGTATGCTACATGATGATGAATGCTTTTACTGATAATACTTATGGTATACTTATGTTGTTGTCTTGTCAATGACCTGTGATACCCTAGGTGGTACATTTGTCAAGAAACAGCATTGTGCCTATGGACTGGCATCTTGTATATTGCATACTTGAAGGCTAACATTACAAGTGCTTGGTATGATATCTTTTTGTAATTCTTTTATTTTCTCTGCATTTCTATTCTTATCCTTGTTGGAACTTTTTCAGCTTTCATTTTTTTTTTTTATCACACTATGTTGCACGGAAATGGAAACGGAAACGGAACTTAAATGTGAACTGACACTGGGAAATGTTATTTCTTAAACAAAGTCTTCAAAACATAGCTAGGAAATGGAAACAAAACGGACATGAAACATGGAAACGGTACTGAAGAGGAGTTTCTGTGCAACATGGGCTACATACAAAGAAAAACGAAAGAGCCAAAATGGTAGAGTGGGGTGGATTGAGGGAGATGAGATAGATAAATACAAAAGAAAGAAGAAACTCCTCTTCAGTACCGTTTCCATGTTTCATTTTTTCAGCTTTCATTTTTTTTTATCACACTATGTTGCACGGAAATGGAAACGGAAACGGAACTTAAATGTAAACTGACACTGGGAAATGTTCTTTCTTAAACAAAGTCTTCAAAACATAGCTAGGAAATGGAAACAAAACGGACATGAAACATGGAAACGGTACTGAAGAGGAGTTTCTGTGCAACATAGGCTACAAAAAAATTGCATGCAAGTTGCAATCCTTTTCATTATGGTGGAAGCGTTATTTAAAAAATATATATAGCTAGGAAAGGGTGATGGAAACAGAAAAGAAACGAAACGGATACGAAATGCGGAGACGCTAATGAAGAAGAGTTTCTGTGCAACATAGGCTACAAAAAAATTGCATGCAAGTTGCAATCCTTTTCATTATGGTGGAAGCGTTATTTAAAAAATATATATAGCTAGGAAAGGGTGATGGAAACAGAAAAGAAACGAAACGGATACGAAATGCGGAGACGCTAATGAAGAAGAGTTTCTGTGCAATATAGGTGGATACTAAGGATATTATTAGTTGGGCCAACTTTTTGGTCTCATGTAGTTTATGTTGAACTGAGTTGGATCTTTGTGGTTGCTATTACTGGCAGGTGGAAAGATGCAATCATGATAATGCTATTGGTTACTTTGTCAATTTCCATGATCTTTCTGTTCCTCCTGCTGATCTTCCATAGGTATTTATTATTGGGGTAAATAATTTATTAGTCCACGATGTTTGACAAAATACATTAGTTAGTCCTTGTATTTGTAATAATACATTTTAAGATCCCTAAAGCTTGTTCTAGTCAACTGTTTAGTCCCTCATCCATTTCTACCATTATATGCATGGCCTGTAGGGATTAAACAGTTAGTTTGACTAACCGAATTTTGATTGATTTTTAATGGTAGGGACTAAACAGTTGACGAGAACAAAAGTTAAGGACTTCATAATGTATTATTACAAATAGGAGGACTGACTAGTGTATTACGTCAAACGTCAGGAACTTATAAATTATTTACCCATATTATTGTTAATGAAGAATATGTTTTCATCACATTTTTTCTCACATCACTTTCTGAAGCAGCTGAAATTTAATGTACATGACATGATTGGTTATACCATGTTGTATTTCATTACTTTGTTTGTTTTCATTTTACGTGATAATTCTTCAAAATTGTCATGCGGTCTTCATCAAAAAGATGACACTATATTTTGTTTGTCGAAATAATCTTGATATCTGATGTGATTGTAACTAGATTAAATATTCTATGCTTGACCTACTTGTTTATCATAAAATGTAAATGGGCTGGGTGCTCTATGTTCTGAAGTAGGACTAAAGAGTGGTTTTTGCTTTTTTCTTGATATGAAAATTTGTTTCTTTTCAAAAACCCGAAGCCATCAATGGTACGGTATTGAAAATATTGTATTGATGAATATTCAATTTCTTGCAAGTTGCATTTGTGAAACAGCTAATAATCTGTTAGGTTGTGATTTATGAAGACTGAATCGTTGCTCTAATTAGCAATTTCCTTTCTGGAATCACCTAGCAAACTGTTATGGGAGTTGAAAATACTTGATTATGGATAGTATAGAAACCCAGGAAGCTCCGACACTCCAAAATAAGTGTCCCCTCTTTTTCTTTTCTTTTTTTAATGGGGACACAAATTCTAAGTTAATTAAGTAGAATATAGGGTTATTTTTTAATAATTTTAGTATTTACAAAAAAGAGGGTTAATATGTACAAAAATAAAAGAAAACCCTAATAAAAAAATTCAAAATCTAATGAAAGAATATAGAAGCTGCCCCTTTTTTGGTAGTTTAATTAGTTTGAAGTATTAAATGTTTCTTTTTGATGAATTAATGGCCATTATGGATGTTATTTATGGTTTATAATCACTAATGAATGTTATTTATGATATATATATAAATTTGGCGTGTCCCCGCCGTACTTGTGTCTCATATTTTTAAAAATGTCGTTTGCCGCATCCACACCTGCACCTGTACTAGTACCCATGTTGGTGCTTCCTAAAGGTTAGAATGTTAAGGTTTTGGTTGTTATCAACTTACAGCGTTTATAATGGTATTAATGGTGTTTTTGTACTTGTATTAGCTTAGATTCTTTTTTCTCTTGCAACTGTGCAGAATATTAAATCCTATCTTTTCCGATGCAGCTATCTTATTTTAACTAATCAGACTACCTATGAACTTGTAAGACGGAGGCGCATCCCATATTTAAGGTTTGTAAGCTATATTATGGTGTTCTAGTACTTCCATTGAACCTACTGTTTTACCTGTTTGACTTAAATTCATTTGAATTCTATTGCGGGTCGAGATTGACTACTGTCTTCTGTTGTATGGTGTGCTGGTGTTAAATGAATCTGTTCTTTCTCAGAAATTTTTTCATGTGTCCAGCGCACCACTTAATCCGTGTGCCGGGCCAATAATTTGAAGTCACGCTAAATCTTAACCAATAAAATATTAATACTCTATAATTAATTAATTAATTAATCTTTATTTAATTGTTTTTGTGTAATTCTAGACCTTAAAATATAAATCGTGAACTCTAAATTATAAACCCTAGACTCTAAAATGTATAAGGTGACATCAAATTGTTGGCCCGGAGCACGGATGACGAGGTGCGCTGGGCATATAACAAATTTTCTCGTTTTTTTTTTTAATCTTATCTTGAATTGATGGACAATTAATGGATTAAATGTCAGTTTGACCTTTATAGCAGGAGGGTTGAGCCTCCTTGACCATTAATGTTTACTATATACCAACTTAGAACACAACTGGCCTACTTATTCTCAGATTACTCTTAAAATGAAAAGGAAGTACCTATTTGACCCCTGAAATTTAGAAAGAAATTAGTGGATTAAGTTGGTATTTTTCTTAATTTAAGGGTTTACTTGACAATAAATGTGCAGTAATCTCTTTATTTTAAGAGTGAAATCAGCTCTGCTTTATGCTCCAGTAGCCAATTTGATGCGTACCTTTTAGGGCTGTACATGAGCCGAGCTGTTTAGCTCAATAAAAGCTCGACCGTGTTCGGCTCGATTTATAAAAAACTTGTGAGCAAGCTCAGTTATAGGTTCGTGACAAGCTCACGAACAAGCTCGATTGTAATATTCATAAATAATCTCATTAGTAAGCTTGGTACGATTTTTTTTAATAATATTATTTCTTGGGTGATGGAGGGACAAATTTTGTCGAAGTTTTGGATTGTGAGATCATTGATGAATTAAAACATTTATGCCTATGTAGTATCTAAACTTGATATTATTTCATTTGCTCTTAGGTGAGCTTGTTCGTGAACACAATAAACGAGCAATAAACGAACTATTGGCGAGCAACTTGTTTATTTGTTCACGAGCTTTGCTCGTGAGGTTGCTTACGAACATAATTAATGAGTTCTTCGCGAGCAAAGTTCATAAACATAATTTAGGAGTTGCTCGCGAGCAAAGCTCGTGAACAAAATAAACAAGTTGTTCGTGAAGTTCATGAATAGAATTTACGAGTTGCTCGCTAGCAATGAACAAAATAAACAAGCTGCTCACGAACAAGATTTTGAACTTGAGCCAAGCTTCGAGCTGCTCGCGAGCAAAGCTCGTGAATAAATTAAACGAGTTGCTCGCGAGCTGCTCACGAACATATAATTTCCTTAATGAGCCGAGCTCAAATAGGGTTTTGAGCTTGAATTGAGCTCATCAAAGCTCGGGTCGGCTCGATTTCAACCCTAACCTTTGGGGTCAGGGTACAAATATAATCTCCAACGTATTTGGAGATGAAATTAATTGCTTCTAATGTTTCTCTATTGGATTAGTTCTACCCTCAATGTAGAAACCTGGATAAATTTTACCTTAATTTAACGGAAAATGATTACATTTGTTACAATTTTTTGTATGTTTTCTTACAAGGGTAAAATTGATTTTACTGATATAATCCACTTGACACGATTATCATTTTTATCATATATCATATAACACGATTATGATACGACAACCCATTTTGACAAATCTACTTATGCTCATGGAACACATGTTCATTTACAGGGGAGTTCCGGAACGAGTATATCCATTCAGTAAAGGAGCTTGTAAAAATCTTCACAGATTCTGCTTTAGCAGAAACAGCAAATATAGCCTGGAAAGTTTACCCACAGCAATGGAAATTGAAGAGAAGTCAAGACCTTACACGTGCTTAGATTTTTTAAGATGCAGATGCTGCTGATGCCTTAGAATTACTGATGGTAACATTATTTTTTACCCCCCAAAAAAAATATACTGTAAGATTATGCTGCTGATGCTTTTGTATCATTGATGGATATTTTTTTTACCAAAAAAAAAAAAAAATTACTGTAAGATTATTAGGGAGCTTTTTGAGGGTGCTTATTCATTGTCTTTTTGATGTTGAAGTGTTTGGTACATTTGTCATCCATGCCTTCATGTGGAATTTTTTTTTTCTTTGTTTTTTTCACGCATTGAGAAAAAATTCCCATGATTTTAAGGTCATATTTTGCATTCCTAACATTCTACTTTGTTTTTATATATATACATACTTATTGTAAATGCTTGCCTCTTTATTTTGCCCGGTTTATGACTTTGTCCCTAATCCATATATGTGCCTCTTGCATATATTAAGGGCGGCCCAGTGCACTACGCGTCCCCGCTAAGCGAGGGTCCGAGAAGGGGTCCCACCACAAGGTTGTACCGGGGGCAAGTCTTTCCCTGCCAATGTTTTGGCAAGGGGTCGATCCTAAGACTCGGACCTGTGACTTCTCGGTCATACGACAACAACGTTTACTGTTATGCCAAGCCTCTTGCATTTATTGTGAGGTATAATTCTTGGCCGGTTTACTTCTAAGGGAAAAAGTAAGCGCCTTGTAGCATTTATAAAATTTGAATAAGCATTCAGGAAAGGAGAACATATGGTGTCATCATAGCAAAACGGATCAATACGACTTCATATTAAAGGTCTTGACTCGGGAAGTTTCAAGAGATTTAGTTAAGGATTCACTCTTTACAACAATCATACACAATCTTGTAAATCACAAACATAGTGGATTTAAGAGATATCATGTTTCGATATCCGGGCGCATGTTCACTTATTAATAGTTGATATGTAGTACATCACGTTTCTGAACTTATAACTGTCTTATAATATTTCATTCATTTATTAAGCTTACATCTTAACTTTGATTTATTGTTGTATTCATCATCCATTCTTATCTCAAACTCACTTAGGCATCACGCGAGTTAGCCGGACAACGATCATGCTTTGACCTTGTTTTTGTCCTATTGTAGGTTGACAAATAGACTTACATGATTCAATCACATCAAATTGGTGCAATGAGTTTGGAACAAACGCAACAATGACTCGCTTAAATAGTTCCATCCAACTTCCATCCTCTAGTTCGCTCATTGCGTATGGAATCCAGAGAATGGCGGATGAATAAGCGTGTCGTTAGTTTCAGGCAGACCACGACCTAGCTAGCTCTAGAGATTGCGGGGGATACTACAGCCATAAACGCCCAACAACAAAGGCTTTTAGGCGTAATCTCTTGACGATTGGTAGAAAACCTAAGATCTGTCCATGAAGTCGTTAGCATTATGCAACAAGAACATGTCATCCAAATGGTAGAAGTGAAAGAGAAGATTGAGATAATAGAGAAAACTATCAAGTACATGAACGAACCTGAGAATACCAACTACTCCATTGTATATTGCATTGTCTGAAGTTGCCGTCATCAACGGGACGGATCGCCAAGATATTGATTAAGGGATTCTGACGTCCAGTCAAGTGGAAGAGAAGACTTCGCAATAAGGTACCACATATCCATAATTCCCCCACACAAAATGCAAGGAATGCCAACGAGCAATCCCCCAAGAGATTGAACCGAGTAAGGGAAGAAAAACGACCCTCCCCGAACAGGAGGACCCGGACTCAAACCGCAAAAGGACCTGACACAGATCTATCGAGTTCTAATCTGTCAGCCAGGAAAAGATAGTTGGACTTAAGAGTTATGATCGATTGGCGCCCACGGAAAGGAACTTCCTGATAAAACGCGAGGATTCCAAGGCTAAGTTTGATGCAATCCAAAACAAATTGAATAAACTCAAAAGCACAATCGTGGAAGCAGAAATATACTCAAAGCATCCTAACATAACAGAGGTATAATTAATGTTAGGACTCTTCGTCAACCATTTCGTAATGTCTATCCCCGAGAGAAAAACCATGCATGATCTCAATTATGTGGTTCGACGTGAAAATGAAACCCTCAAGGACCAAGTGGAAATATTTCAGCATAAAGCCATTCACGTCAAGGTATTGAATGTGGAAGAAACGGTTGGCATCATGGCAGCCAATTGCCTCAATAAAGGATCTCAGGAGTTAACCATCAACAGACCTTGAACCTTCAATAACCTGATGACTCGGGCAAGAGATTTCTGTAGATGGGAGGCCCATAGGCTAAATCCTATGTTGAAAGAAAGGACGCCTCCACCAGCGCGAATAGGCAGCCCTATAAACGATAGGGGTCGAGATAAAAAAAAACCCACGAGAGCATTCGGAGAGATCAACAATCTCCCTGAACGCTCTTAGAGAGGAAGTCTCATAGTGGGATTGAGACAAAAAAAACCCACGAGAGCCCATAAATTATGTTTGATAAATATATTTCACCATTAATAGCGCATCTGACTCCACCTCTACACCACCTAAACCCTTGAGTTTAATCCAGATGAGAGCCTCACGAATGTCAATAGCTTCAACTTCCCTAACTGAAATGTTTCTAGCAATACGTTTTGAAAACGCACCACAAAAGCTACCAGTGCCTAACTAGTCTGGTCCATAAACAATTGAAGTGTTCGTGTTTACTTTGAGCTTACCAAAGGGAGATTTAGACCAAACATCATTCCTATGGTCTCCACTGTGAAAACCAAGCATCATGCTTGCAATAAGTGTGCATCTTGCCAGTCTTCAAACACAAGCTAAACGAAAGACATCAGTAATGCCAGCCCTCCAACCCTTCAACACCACCTCATTCCTACAACATCAAATATCCCACACAATTGAAGCCCATAAACAACATTGCTCTTCAGTTAACACATTAAATACAAATTCTAACCAGGCAACAAACGATTCCCTTGTAAAATTTGAAATTATCCTCAGCGAAAAGCAGTTTCAAACTGCTATGGTAAAATGACAGTTATTAAAAAAAATGAATGATAGATTCTAGGCCTCTTTCGCATAAACAAAACAGCTAATCAATATTAATACATCAAAGAATTAAATTGTCAATTGTAAGGATCACATCTTTACAAATTCTCTAAATTAAATTACGCGCTTTTGATGGAATTTTGAAAGTCAAAGTTGCTTCGAAAACTCCAACACAAATCCAAACTTATGTTAAAAATCATCTTATAACCACTTTTAACAAAATAATTGTCATGACATTCATACTTCCAAGACCAATCATGACAATTATCATTTACAGAGAGGAATATAGAGAATATTGTTAACATTTTCCTGGTTAAAAATATTATTAATAATCTCATAATCTCATTTCTTCATGCCAACTTCAAACAAAAAGGAGACCTTCTAACTAATAATGGACAAATGAATATCAATTGAAAGTAACTCATTAGGTCTGCTAAGTAGCTAAGCATCTCTGCCAATTCTAATGCTATTTCCATCACCACCCCACGCTGACCAGGGCCAGCCTTGAGCCTCGGCTAGGAGTGCGCTGGCCTAGGACCCAAGTATGGAGGGCGCTTAAAAATAGGTAGATATACATATGAAGTAAAGATAAATTTTATACATATATTAATACCATTTAGGCTTTAAAGGGTCTAAACAATTGATATTTTAAACTTAAAAGAGGTATAATTGATTTTTTAAATATAGGTTGATGGTTAATTTAAAGAAATTGTAAAACATATTTTTATTTTAGGTAAACAAATGTATTTGATGAACGTAATAATACGCATCGTACAATTATTAATGAAATATTTGTTTGTTTATTATTTATTAGAATATATTTCAAATAAATCATGTACAATTTTTTTATACTAAAAGGACTCTTATTTCTCATTTCGCATATGGCCTATAAATTATCAGGACCGGTCCTGATATCAACATTCCTAAATTAGCATTGATCAAGCTTGTCAAATGCTACTCCAAACGAAATTAAAACTCACACCTTTACTAGTATGAATGAAGTCACAATCTTTAAAATAACGGGCTTTGAAAATACTCCCTCCATTCTTAAATAAGTGTCGTTTTAGATAATTGTTTTTGTTCTTTTTTGAGTGTCGTTTTCGTTTTTCAATAAAATTTAGTATAGTTTTTTGGTCTAAGCATTTAAATTTTGTCTTGATTTATGTGTTTTTTAATCCTTCAAAGTTTCTTGAGAGAGAATTGTTATTTAGTTAATCCATGTAAATTTATTAATTTAAGTGCATATTAATTGTATTTCTTAATTTGTGTGAAAATTCTAAAATGACACTTACAGTAGAACCTCGATAAATGAATGTTCGATAAATGAATAACCTCGTCTAATGAATAAATTTCTTCGGTCCCAACTTGATCCAATGGGCTTAACGAATAACCTCGCTTAATGCATTAACGAATAAATACAAATGAAGTCTTTATAGGCCCTATGTAAATATAAATGAATAATCACTATATTTCAAATAATATATTTTTATTTATATAATATATCATGAATACATTTCATCCAATGACTAATTTTCAAACACATTAATAAGTCATATTTTTTCGAAAAATGCCTCCAAAGTTGATTGTTTCTTTCCTCCCCCAAAATGCATCTGATCCTTGATTTTGTGTAAAGCATGCACCACTTCTGGTAATTTTGTATAGTGACAATAGCTTGAAAAGCTTCTCTTGAGGACACTTGTGGTATAGTGATACTATCATCGGGTTCGGGATCATTTGCCTCATCATTTAGTCTAAAAATATCATCTAAATGAATTATTATTCATTTATCGATAAATAAATATTATATTCATTAATCGATAAATAAATAATCTCGCCAAATGAATATTTTTTTTTTGGTCCCAAAGGTATTCATTTATCGAGGTTCTACTGTATTTGAAAATGAAGGGAGTATTAAAAACTAAAAAATTAGGCTCAATAAGGAATCTCTATGCTTGCTTCCCGAGCATGGCCAAATTAAAGCTTTTCTGTTTATCAATGCATATCGACATTCAAGGGAAATATTGTATTATCTTTCGTCTCTTGACTAATTTTAATTAGTGTTTTACAACTTGAATTTATTTAAAATTAATAATTGACCCTCCTTAACTTATTTAAAGCGATTTATATTTTAATTTGTCTAAATTCTCTTTTGCTCTGTTACGCGAACTTTGAATATTAATCATGTAAGTAAGTTTAGGAAGCTAACAACACAAATTATCAGTTCATAGATTAATCAATTTTTTTATCAGGGATAAAGTGTAAAAATACCCTAATGTTTACAATCAAGAGCAATTTTACCCTTAACGTCTAAAATGGTATAATTTTTATCTTTAACATTACAACTAAGAGCAATTTTACTCCTAATGTTGGCAAAATGGGTCAATTTTAGAAATTATTCATCAAATTATCCCATCGGTCACAAACCTTGTCATCTACACTTCACATGTGCATCAATTTCTTCGGTCACAAACCTTGTCATCTACACTTCACATGTGCATCAATTGATCATTCATTAGTAGTATGTCACAAATATATGATTAAATGTGAAAAAAAAATAAAAAAATATACAGTCTTTTGTATGGGTTGGAAAAAAATTTAAATATTCTACCGAATTTATAAATATTAATCTCTAATTCTATTATTAAATCATAAAAATATGAATCTTTTTTTAGAACCAACTGATATGCAATTAATACAGAACAAAGAATAAAATATATATATTTTATAATAATGTCTGAAATTGACACAACTTGCTAATTTGGGGGGTAAAATTGCTCTTGGCTACCAAAGTTATGGGTAAAATTGCTCCTGAATGTGAACGTTATGAGTTATTTTTGCACCTTATCCCTTTTTATTACGTATTAAGCTTAATTTTTTTTTCGGGATAAGGATCAAATTTGATTCTAACATTTTTTAAAATGTGTAGATTTAGCCCAACGTATGAAATAGTGCAAATTTAATTCTAATTTTTCCAAGCAATATCTATTTTAGCCATACGTTATTGAAAATTTGAAAAATCTAGGTTGACTGTTATTTAAGTGTCATATCGGACATTCCAAACAAATTTGTCGATAAACAGAAACAGTTTCATACATTTTTTTTTGTTGGTATTTGTAACCATATTAGTAACAAATTAAACATTTTAAACACTTTGACAACAAAATTTGTGACTAGCTTTTATGGCGACAATTTTTTTTTTGGACAAGTTATGGCGACAAACTTATTTGTTAGCGTGTTAACAAGTTTCTTGAAGTGTGCTAGTAACACATTAAATATCTTAGACATAATTGATGTTTGAAAAGTCTAATGTGATAGTTAAATAACAGTCAAATCAACCTTTTTAAATTTTCGGTATCGATGTCTAAAATTAATCTTGCTTGAAAATGTTAAAATTAAATTTGGATTATTTTATACGTTAGGATCAAATCTGCCCTTCGTAAGAAAATGTTTGGATAAAATTTGTCTCATATATCATTTTATTATTATTATATAAAAACTAAGGCATAACACTCATTTGATCCCTAAATTAAAACTTCAAAGCCAATTAAGACCTTACACTATCAAAATCATTAATTAGGTCTGTCCAATACAACAACAACAGCAACAACAAAGCCTTAGTTCTGAAATGATTCGGGGTCGGCTAACATGAACCATCATATAAAACCGTGAAATCAAGTCGTGTCAGCGACACAAATTCGCTCCCTCCACTCTGTCCTATCCACTACCATATTTTCCTCAATTCCCAGTAAACTCATATCACTCTCGATCACCTTCCTCCAAGTTTGCTTAGGTCTTTCCCTACCCCTCACCACTACATCCCTTTGCCACTCTTCGGTCCTCCTAATCGGCGCATCAAGCGCTCTACGTCTCACATGGCCAAACCACCTTAGTCGGTTTTCTCTCATTTTATTCTCAATAGATGTAACCCCTACTTTTGTCCTAATTATTTCATTAATGACCCGATCCTTTCTCGTATGACCACACATCCATCTCAACATACGCATCTCCGCCACCGACATCTTATGGATGTGACAGTGTTTCACTACCCAACACTCCGTACCATATAACAATGCTGGTCTCATTGCCGTGCGGTAGAATTTTTCCTTCAATCTATTAGGCATGCTAGGGTCACAAAGGAACCCCGTAGCACTCTTCCACTTCGACCAACCAGATTTAATCCTATGAGCAACATCTCCATCTATTTCTCCATCCGTTTGGATAATAGATCCTAAATACCGGAAGCAATCCGATGCCTGAACAACTCTCCCATCTAGGGTGATTGTCCCTGCCTCCCTACTCCTATGACTGCTAAACTTACACTCTAAATATTCTGTCTTACTTCGGCTCAACTTAAAGCCTCTAGATTCTAGAGTTTGTCTCCATAATTCCAACTTCCTCTCCACTCCTTCTTTCGTCTCATCCACCAACACAATATCATCTGCAAACAACATGCACCATGGTATACCATCTTGAAGTGAACTTGTTAGTTCATCCATAACGATGGCAAAAAAAAATGGGCTTAGTGCGGAACCTTGATGCACTCCAATCATAATAGGGAACTCTTCAGTCTTCCCAATACTAGTACGTACACTCGTGCATGCTCCCTCGTACATGTCCTTTATGATGTCAATATATTTCCGCGAAATGCCTTTCCTGATCAAGGCCCACCAAAGTACTTCCCTTGGTACCTTATCATATTGCTTTCTCCAAGTCAATGAAAACCATATGCAAGTCTTTCTTCTTATTTCGATAGTGCTCCATTAATTGTCTCATTAGATGGATGGCTTCCATAGTTGATCTTCCCGGCATAAAGCCAAACTGGTTTTCCGAGATCTTCACCGTTCTCATCCAATCGTAAAATCAGAAACTGTGACTATTTGATATGAATTTTAATGATTTATGTGTTGGTTCAAAATAGGTTTAGGAAAAACGGGTTGAAACTATTCAACCGAATGATATTGATGATAACTTCATTGATGATTTTTCCTTAGGATGCAACTCAATTGATAATTTTTGTTTAATTCAAGGATTTGATTGATTATTTTGAAAGTTTAAGTTTCTAATTGATTTTGAATTTTAGTTTGAAGAGAGAAATGGTTGTTACCCAAAAAGCTAAATAGGCTTTATATACCAGTTGTTTCTAAACTTGTCTAAAAATCTTTCTTGACCCCCTGAACTTATATGTGTCTTATTAGCCTGTTAAACTTGCTTAAAGTGTAATGATTAAGTCTCTAAATCTATAAAAACATCATGAAGATGTACAAAATAAAAAGTTAATTTGTTTTAAAGATTTAGAATCGCAAATTAAGCTTATGTTTTGAATTTTTTTACAAATTTAGACAAAATGTAATATATATCACTTTAAACAAGTTAAGAGACGACAAATTTATATCATCACAAACTAAAAACTTGAGCATGAAGATGAGAGAAAAACAGAGGAATGCTCAATAGAGAAGATGCGTTAAACAATGTTGATTAAATGAGGAATCTAGAGTTCTTTCATCTCCACTACTGTTCAACGTATATGAGTATCTGACAACTTTGGTTTTGTCTTGTCCTTTGACAAGTTTCTTCATTTCTTTTCAATTCTTGCATCAAAAGTTCTTTTTTCATCTATGGCATCCTTAAGTAATCACTTTGGAGATGCATTCTAGTTAAGATGTAAGTATTTCAAGGAAATCTAAGTCCTCAGCTAGCCAAGGCCATGACTATCAAAGAAGTTTTAAGTTGGATTAAGATGCATCGCCCCAATGAGAAAATTTAAATTCAGTCGGATTGTCTCATCATAGTCAAGACAATTCAAATGGGTTTAGAAAGTCATTCGTATTTAGTTGACATTATTTTCTATTGTATTTATTTATTATGAGATTTAGAGTTGTGCTCTATCTCCTTTATTAAACGTTTAGCAAATTCGGTTGCCTATGCTCTAATAAAAACTGCCAATTATATGTCTATTCGGAGTGAGTAAGCATTTCCACCACCATTTCTTGGCAATATTCTTTCATTTTATTTAAGTTAATAAAATTTGCATTATTTCAAGAAAAACAAGTTCAGAAAGCAAGTTGTAACCAAATTTAGACGGTTAATAGATCTAGGGATGCAAACGGAGCGGGACGGAGCCGGGAATGCATTTCCCATCCTCGTCCCCAATTAGTCGGAGATTCTCCATCCCAATCCCCACGAGTTAGACGGGGATAGATTTGTCCTACCATCCCCATCCCCATCCCCGCGGGGATTCCCATCCCGTTTAAAATCACTTTTTTCGCTATTCCACATCCACACGGGGAATCACCATTTATATTAAAAAAAAATCAGTATATATTTGTTTTCTCTTCTCTTTTCTAATTCTAGGTTTTGTTGAAAAGAATGACAAAGATACTATATCTTTAGTTTAGTAAAAATATCTATTTAGTCCTCGACTAATATTTTATTTATCCCATTTAATTTTTTAATTTAAAAATAAGTCTATTTAATTTAAATTAAATGTTATAAATTATACTATTTAAAGTATAATTTTAATTATAATAGGAAATAATTGGGATCCGTCGGGGATCGGGTCGGGGATCCCAACAGGGCGGGGATACCATTTTCCATCCCCGTCCCATCCCATCACGAGGGATAAAAGTTATCCCAATGTCTATTCCATGAGAATTCTTATTGATGATTGTCGGTTCCGGTCGGAATAGGTCACCAACGAGAACAAGTAATTCCTGCCCCACTTGCATCCCTAAATAGATCACTTTAAATAGATTAGGAATTTTTACGTGCACTTTAATGAACAAGTGAATTTGCTCACGTATTAAATAGATAGCTAAGAGATTATTTCAAGCAATAGACATCACTTGAACACCTTTTTCACGTATTAAGCCAACTAAATAGGCTTAAAGCACTTTTTGACCCCTGATCTATCCAAAATTTGTACATTTGGCTCCTGACCTATTATTTGGTCATATTTGGCCCATGACCTATCAAATTGGATAAAATCTAACGCATATTAAATGAAAAATTAACTTTGTTGGAAAATTAACGGCAGTAACCAATACAAAAATAACACATGCCACATAAATAAAATTAATTTTCACTCTATCGGAACACTAGAAAAAGTTTTTAAGATTTGTTTACTGTGTAAAATAGTTACTGTTGCCATCTCCAGTTGAAAATTAATTTTATTTATGTGTTATGTGTCATTTTTGTATTGGTGACTGCTGTTAATTTTCCAACAAAGTTAATTTTCCATTCAATATGGGTTGAATTTTATCTAATTTGATAGGTCATGGCCAAATATGACCAAATAATAGGTCAGGAGCCAAATGCATAAATTTTGAATAAGTCCGGGGTCAAAAAGTGTTTTAAGCCCAACTAAATATATAGGGAAAACTATCATCATGAGAGAGTAGACTAGACTAGAGAGAGAAACTGAGAAACCAGTCTTCTTTAGCTTTCAACTGATGCTGCCACTTCTCTCTCTTTCTCTTCTCTTCCTAAACCCTGAGTTACGCCATTGTTAAAACCTTGAGTTTCTCTGTTCCTTCCGTTTGTTTTAATGCCATCGTCATATCGTTTTCTCTCTCGCCTTTTCCACTCTCAAAACCACACTCATTCCATTCCTTCTTCTCTTTTATGGACTAAAGATTGCCGCTGTTTATTCACTCTGCACAGTCAAAACTCTGAATTCCCCATTTCCCCCAATTTCTCTAAACAATTTCTTGGTTCTTCTTCTTCTTTTACTCATTCCCGTTCGTTTTTCACTTTTAATTGCTCTAAACGGTTCCCGGTTTTGGATTTTGTTCCTTCCGATCATAGGAATAACAATTACTACTTAACTCGTCGCGGTGACTCTCTGTTCCATCTTTTTCCCCGTTGTAATTTACTTTTCTTTGGATTCTGAAATTGAAATTCAATTCTTCTTCCTTTTCTTTAATGTTAATGCAGGTTTCTTCAGGAGGGCTAAACAAGTACAGAAAATCGAAATTAATGACCAACATAGGTTACATTCTTTACTTTGTTTGTCATTTCTTTTTATGCAGTATTGGTTTCTTGGCATTTATGAAATGTAGTATTTAAAATTGATTTAGTGTTTAAGTTTCAAAATATAACCGCTGTTTTGCCCTATTACATGTCTCAGATGTGATAACATTATTGCAAGATTGTAAATCATATGCTTCATTTAACCAAAGATTGCTTGTTTTATAATTATGGCATAGAATATGGGGCTTTGTCTAGAAAAATGATGGACTAGGAACTCTTGATGTATAAATTGTTTTGATGTAAATATGTCTTTACATAGAGAACTTGATTCTTGCAGTTGTGATGGTTAAGAATTCTTGCTTTTTCTTTTCATTCAAGGGAGGCTAAAGCAGCCTAAGAACACTTAAAATTACATAGGACAATCTAAAACGCAAAAATTTAGAGAAAGAATCAGGATAAGTAGGTTTAACAACCCTGTTGATCATCATCAACCCTGTTTAGGAGATATCTTCAATCTTTTTGTTAAACTCTAGAAATTTGCCCCCTTCCATAACGTGGCGTATTCCTTTGCCCTTCACCGAGTTTTTGAACAGCGCTGCTCTTGCTTTAATTTTCCCACGCATCTTGATTGCCTTTGTTGGATCTGGAGAATTTCCACCTCTATTAAAGTACCGCCGGGAGGAAGAAAGGCTTATAGAAGCTAGCTGAACATCATCAATCACGCCTTGAAACTGATCAGACGGTACAAAAGCAACCGTTTGAAGGGAGGGGTCAAGGAGAGAGTTGTTTTTTAAAGGAGAAGGATACAAATTAATAGGAGCAGTTGGTGTGGTTTGAGCCTTGATAGCAGCAACATCCATTAAACAATCAGGATTTAAGTTCTCAGTGGAAAACTCCATGCATGATTGGGTCATGGTAGCCAAGGATTGATGCGCAGTTGAGCTAAAGAGGCCTTATGTGGAGGAGGGCCCATTTCTCTGAACTGTTCGCATATTGAAAAAACTATATTTGTTAGTGTATTGAAAAAACTATATTTGAAATGTTACTTGGACATTTTGGGGGTCATAAATTTACCCCTTGGAATTTTACAAGCTATATTGCACTTTCTTCTAGACCTATGCTTTGGAAATTGTTTGCAGCTCTTCTGACCGTATGATTTGTTTGTTATATTTGGCAGTCAAAGAGCAGTAACAACTGCATTATGGTGCAACTTCCTTGTCTTCTCTCTTAAGTTTGGGGTCTGGTTTACGACCTCTAGTCATGTGATGTTGGCTGAAGTTGTGCACTCAGTTGCAGATTTTGCTAACCAGGTAAAATTATGATGCTGCTACCAACTAAAAGTTATCTTGTTTTTTCTTTGATATATTAAATCTTAACATGACCTACCAACTACTGAATGCACAGAAACTAATTAATGTTGACATTGTAGGCGCTCCTTGCTTATGGCTTGAGTAGCTCAAGGCGTGCACCGGATGCTATTCATCCGTATGTTCCCACCTTTTTCTACTATCTTTGATGTTGTCATTGATTTTATTTTTGTTTGTGTTTGATGTTAAACACGTACTTGACAAGTCCAACAATTCATTTGTAGCAATGTGCATATAGTAATTAACATTTAAGAGTTTGGAACCAGCACTAATTTCTATTGAACTTCAGAAAATTTATACAGCAATACAAAACATCAGTTACAACTGACTTCCATAACTTCTCCTAAACATAAGCAATAACTGAATAACTTCTCCTGAATTCAAATAATTAAATAAAACATTATCAGTGCATTTGAATGATTTGTTACTGGAAAATTTTGCAAATTGTACAATTATGGTGCATTATTTGTATATATTCATTGGGTTAAATTACACCCATGGCCACTTAATTTTCATGGTATGACCACTAAACTTCAAAACGTAACATAAAAATCACTCAACTTTACACTTTCTAATATTGTGGCCATGAAACTTCAATTAACGCCTCAAAATGACCGTTGACGACCTCAAAATGGGGACGTCCAAGAATTAAAGTTGTTTAGAACCACATTTACCATGGAACTTTATTTTCCAAAATCACCATTTCCAAAGCTTTCTCTCTCTAAACAATCACTTTATCTCTCCTAACCAAACAACATGAACTCAAAAAGTTGAAGAATTAAAGTTGCTTAGAATATCATCAATTCTTGGAATTTTCTATTTTGAGGTCATTAACGGTCATTTGAGGTGTTAACTACAGTTTAGTGGCTATAATGTTAGAAAGTGTAAAGTTGAGTGACTTTTATGTTACGTTTTGAAGTTTAGTGGCCATAATGTTGGTTGAGTTAAAGTTCAATGGCTATGGGTGTAATTTAGTGTTATTATTATTTGTGATTGGTGGAGATGCTGAAGTCATTTCCATTATGCTGCACAGGTATGGCTATTCCAAGGAGAGGTTCGTTTGGTCCTTGATATCTGCTGTAGGTATCTTTTGCCTAGGGTCTGGAGCTACAATTGTTAACGGAGTTCAGAACTTGTGGACTGCACATGTAAGTAATTGGTCATTTACTAGTGGAATTTTTATTTCTTTAAAATGCTTAATGTCGTTCCTCCATTCAACTTGTGTTCTATCCATAATATATTTATCTTCTTGTGTATGATTTTCTATTTTCTATTACGTTTTTCAGCCTCCTGAAAACATTAAGTATGCTGCTTTGGTCCTTGGTGGTTCATTTATCATTGAAGGTACATAATTGACAGGTCTCTTATTAGTGCGAGGACTGTTTCTAGCTAATTTCACAGATTCATACTTTTCCCTGTTATCTTATTGCAGGTGCCTCTCTTATCGTTGCCATACAAGCAGTGAAGAAAGGTGCAGCTGCAGAAGGAATGAAAGTGAGGGACTATGTCTGGCGCGGTCATGATCCAACATCTGTTGCAGTGATGACAGAGGTATCTTATTATGCCATTGTCTTTGTTTAGTATCATTCTCTGAAAATGTAATTCTAAACTGAGTGGAATGAATGAGATATTAAATTCCTCAATTCTGTTTTGATTTAGGACAGTTCGATATATTGACTTCTCTTGAAGGATATGGATGAAGACCAAAATTTTGGATCTTTTGCGTTGATGTTGTAATGAGATAATACACTTTTTATGGATGTTAAATTGCTCTGTTTCTCCAATTCTCCTTTGTTTTTGCCTTAAAACTTTTATTATATTACAAAATGTGCTATTTTGGAAAAACTGAGACTATTGTCATTTATTATAAGAAATAATTTAGCTATCAGGTTGACAATGTTTGCTAATAATGGAAGTTTTGTAGGACGGTGCTGCAGTAACAGGACTTATGATTGCTGGTGCATCGTTGGTAGCAGTGAATACTACTGGCAATGCAATCTATGATCCTATAGGTTCAATTGTTGTTGGCAACCTCCTTGGAATGGTATGTTCACTCAACCAAAAGTTATATGTGAAAGTTATGTTGACTTGAGGAACATTTTATTTTTATCCCTTTTGACACAACACGGAATTATGTAGGGGATAGTTTATTGTTATTCTCAGGAAAAAGGTTTGCGAACCTGCTTATTGGAAACTAATAGCTTATCTTTTACTTCTTGAATAATTCTTTGTGTGCTATTAGTTTGTCTTGTTCGGTAATAATACTGAGTGATATTGTAATCAGGGATGCCAATTTGCTTGGTTATTTCAAAGTTAGCGTCAATCTGTGGCTTAAATTATGGAGTTACACTGTGACTCTATTCAAAGATGTTTCCCTAAGTGGTTTGCTTCTACTTGGCACAATTTCATTTTATTGATGCTAGATTGCTAAAAGTAGATTTGGTACATGCTCACAAGACAAGCATGCAAGTCTATTGGACATTTTAGTAATAGAAATGCAGAAGGCCATGAAATTTCGTGTGATTTGTTTTCACAAAATAAGGTGGAATGGAGAACAAGAAAATGCCTTGAACCCATTCACTAATGAATGAAGCATAGAAGCTTAAACAGTGGCCAGATGTTTGGTGGTCGATCATATCTAAGAGAATTTGTAATTGCAAAGTGTCTTCTATCAGTATTTTCATTTCGGGTGAGAATTTGTAATTGCAAAGTGTATGCTGGACCTGGTATTTTTTGAGGTGGAGTACTGAAGTGGTCGAGGGCGAGCCTTGGCGCGACGGTAAACGTTGTTGTCGTGTGACCAAGAGGTCACGGGTTCGAGTCTTAGGAGCGGCCTCTTGCCAAATAAATTGGCAGGGGAAGGCTTGCCCCCAGTACACCCTTGTGGTGGGACCCCTCCCCGGACCCTCGCTCAGCGGGGACGCGTAGTGCGACCGGGCCGCCCTTTTTTTTAGTACTGAAGTGGTCGTGACCACTCATAATTAGGCAACAAAGAGTATGATAGCAATGAAGACTATGATGATCCATTCCATTGTCAAGTTTAATTTTTCTGTTCCTTTTGTTTCCACAATGATTTATTTCTTGAAGTTTTAATGTGGTAAAGTTCGTAGTTATAAAGATTGCTCCTTTATTAGCACTTGTTAAGTTGTCTATTAGAAGGGAGTTCATATGATATGCACATCTGAATAGAAATCACAAACA
The DNA here is from genome assembly GCF_963576675.1 of Euphorbia lathyris. Lineage (NCBI taxonomy): Eukaryota > Viridiplantae > Streptophyta > Magnoliopsida > Malpighiales > Euphorbiaceae > Euphorbia > Euphorbia lathyris. The sequence goes on along the minus strand of NC_088918.1, from coordinate 79,128,945 downwards.
CGGATTCAGTTGCATCATCTGTCAAACTGGTTAGTTATTGTCATGAACCAATTGAACTAAAAGCTTTAGCTGATAGTTGAGGCCCAATTCATATTAATATTTGAGACACACCCGCACACGAATGCCCATTGGGCTTGAAGTGTGTATAACACAGGCCCATCTTACCATGTGTTGAAATTAAATCAACAAATGGGGGTTGCCAGGATTCGAACCTTGATCACTTGGTCAAAGAGGCTCCGAATCCTGGCAACCCTATTTGTTGATTTAATTTCAACACATGGTAAGATGGGCTTGTGTTGTACACGCTTCACATTCGCGTGCGGAGTGTGTCAGGTATTAATATGAATTGGGCCTTAACTATGAGCTTAAGCTTTTAGTTCAACTTGTTCCATGACAGTTATGAATGAAGTACCATTCTTCTACATTCAAAGAACTCTTGAGATATTAGCTCTACTTGTTCATGGTTGGAAAATTTGAGGCATAAGACATCTGGGATAGGATGTTTATGTTTGCCAATTGCATTAAGGAAAAGATTACATATATTCTGTTAGTACTTTTTGCTTCCTTATTTAGTTCTCTTTGCCCTTTTACTCTCTTTTGGTGATGATGATGTTTGTGTGGTGACTAGTGGGCGGCTCCAAAATGTTTCTGCTCTCAATATGTGGAGAATAGCTCAGAAATGGAAACCTAATTATTATTAATCTGGAGAGTCAAAAAGTTCTTTCACTGTAACCTTAGATTGAGGTAACTATAAATCTTATTGAATGTTCTACAGGTGGCTATATTTCTTATTCAGAGGAATCGGCATGCTTTGATTGGTAGAGCAATGGATGACCATGATATGGAAAAGGTTCTGCATTTCTTAAGAAATGACCCGGTATTGTAATAAACCAATTTTACTTCAATGAAGTATTGCTTTTCCTGCTCATACCTCTATAGTGTTAACATATATTCCCTTTTGTTGAAGGTTGTAGATTCATTATATGATTGTAAAAGTGAGGTGATTGGACCTGGATTCTTCAGATTTAAAGCAGAAATAGGTGATTTTCTTGCTCTTTTCTATCCTTCTCTGTTTCGTTTGAGTTCACGTTTATGAATGTTGGTTCATGTGCATATTTTTAGTAAATATGCAACGGAGTGTCTGATGAATAGATGCTAAAAGCTATTAAATGGAGATGCATTTTCAATACAGTTAGTTATTCTTGAGTATGCGGATAAACCCTCAAATTTTGGAAATACGATTTACATGACCCTCTCTGCATTTTATGAAACTTTCACTCCAGACATTGCTTGAGAATGAAATGTTAAATTAGAGTAGAAATACTTATGATAATAATTTTCACCTTTACTTCACATCATGTGGAATATTACTTTGTGAAGAAACGCTAATTGTTGGATATCGATATGGTCTGATGATGTGTCAATGTAACAGATTTTAATGGAGTGGTGGTCGTGCAGAATTACCTAAAGAGAACTGGACGTGAAGAATGGGCCAAACAGGTTTAATAGTTTAAGCTTTTCCTTTGAGATATTTCTCAAAGAATCTGTAATATTTTAATATTTTATTATTTTGTATGTTAGGAGGTACTTTATTATGATTATTATCAACGACCTTTTTTACTTTCTTGTGTTCACTACTGGAATCTCGAATACCAAGGCTTCAGGTTCATTCTAGGACAAAAAATTACGTCATTGTGTGAAGTAACTGTGATGCTGAAAGGGTGTCAAAACGGGTTATTAGTCATAATAGTGTCATGTAATCTATATATTCCACACGGTTATATATAAATATAAATGACACAAAAATGATAATTGTGTCAAATGGGTCTTGTTAAGCGGGTTGTCTCGTAATTCGTGACAGTCTTGAAATACTAATGCCAAAAGCTTGAGGAATTTGAATTGTGTTGTGGGGCGTAAAATTGCCCCATTCGGATCCTACCTTACGAAGTCTAGAACAAGTCCTAAGTTCTATATTGCAATATTCTAAGTCAACTAGTGTTCATATGGATTTTGACTAGTCAAATGAATTTGTTCATTCACAGTTAGATCTAGGTTTATTAGATCTAAGCCTGAAGATGATTTTAATCTACCCTAAGATTCTAATAAAGTCTAGATACAACGGTGACCGACCAAATTCATTTAGTAAGCCAGGGTCCATGTGAACACTACTCCTTGCACTGTATGTAATATTGTGTTCAGATTACTTGTTTTGCTTTCCTATCCTATATTGCAAACATGTCTTTTTCGAGCAGTTGTCTGAGGATTGAACAAGAACCATATTGCTCCTCCTATTCTTCTTATAATAATATGAGAGTTTCTAATCTGTTTTGTGGCTTTTCGGATTCATTAGCATGTAACTAATTAGTACCTGTGATATGCAGTTTCGCGAAGGTGCAAAGGAAAAAGACGATGCCGAACTGCTCAAGATAATGTCAAACTATGGTATTTTATATTTTATCTTGTGCTCATTCCGGGGTAAAAGTACAAAAGGCACAAATAAACTTTGCAATTCAGGATTCAATTAACTTTTTAGGCGAATACGCTCTTTACCTTCGGTTTTTTAGCAAATTCAGTTGAACTCGCTAGTTTTCTCGTAAATACAGAGTCTACTAAATTGACCTAAAATGTAAGGTGGAGGGCGTATTTGACCGTGAAAGTTAATTCGGACGTACTTCTCTCGACAATGATGCTTTACGTACTACTATCTGATATATTTCATCTTGTGATCATTCTGGGGTAAAAGTACAAAAGGCACAAATAAATAAAGTTTATTCAGACGTATTTCTCTGATGCTTTATGTACTACTATCCGATATATTTTATCTTGTGATCATTCTGGGGTAAAAGTACAAAAAGCATAAATAAATTTTGCAATTCAGGATTCGAATTAACTTCTTAGGTCGAAGATGCACTTCACCTTCCATTTTTTAGCAAATTCAGTTGAACTCGCTAGTTTTCTCGTAAATGCAGAGTCTACTAAATTGACCTAAAATGTAAGGTGGACAGCGTATTTGACCACAAAAGTTAATTTGGACGTATTTCTATCGACGATGATGCTTTATGTACTACTATCTGATATATTTTATCTTGTGATCATTCTGGGGTAAAAGTACAAAAGGCACAAATAAAGAAAGTTAATTCGGATGTATTTCTCTCGACGATGATGCTTTATGTACTACTATCCGATATATTTTATCTTGTGATCATTCTGGGGTAAAAGTACAAAAGGCACAAATAAACTTTGATTCAGGATTCAAATTAACTTTTTAGGTCGAATACGCCCTTTACCTTCCATTTTTTAGCAAATTCAGTTGAACTCGCGAGTTTTCTCGTAAATACAGAGTCTACTATATTAACCTAAAATGTAAGGTGGAGGGCGTATTTGACCCCAAAAAGTTAATTTGGACGTATTTCTCTTGATGATGATGCATTATGTACTACTATCGGGTATATTTTATCTTGTGATCATTCTGGAGTAAAAGTACAAAAAGCATAAATAAACTTTGCAATTCAGGATTCAAATTAACTTCTTAGGTCGAATACGCTCTTTACCTTCCACTTTTTAGCAAATTCAGTTGAACTCGATAGTTTTCTCGTAAATACGGAGTCTACTAAATTTACCTAAAATGTAAGGTGGGGGCATATTTGACCGTGAAAGTTAATTTGGACATATGTCTTTCGACCTGTGAAGTTGAGGATGATGCTTTACCTTCCATCTTTTAGCAAATTCAGTTGAACTCGCGAGTTTTCTCATAAATACAGGGTCTACTAAGTTGACCTAAAATGTAAGGTGGAGTGTGTATTTGACCCTGAAAGTTAATTTGGACGTATGTCTCTCGACCTGTTAAGTTGAGGATGATGCTTTACGTAGTACTATCCGATCTTTCTTTTCTGGTGTGTAGTACTTGCAGCATTTCGCGTGTTCCAGTTAACAGGTCTCTCTCTCTTTGCAGGTGAGGAAGTAGTTACTGCTTTAGGCAGCGAAGTCGATAGGCTCGAAAAGGAGATTCAGGAGCTTGTTCCAGGGATTAAGCATGTTGATATTGAAGCTCATAATCCAGTAGAACTACCAATTAAGTGATTACTGCATCTTCATGTATTTTTGTATCTAATATAAAGTTTGGATGAATATTCTTCATGCAAATATAGAGCATGCCATATGATAGGCTTTTTTTTTTTGCCCCAATTGGCCAATTATCATTTTGTAGCATTTGAAAATATGTGTTACATTACAACAATGGATAGCTTGAAATTGGGTGTTATGAGAACTTGATTCTGCATCTTATCTTGAATGATTCTGAAAGGAAGAATTCTTGTGTTTGTAGGGTGAAATGCGCAGATGGTTGTTTCAAAATGGTCACTCAATTTCAATTCGTCTCAATAAAACCACTCCACTTTGAATTTTGTCTCAATTAGGTTATCCTGACGATTTTAATGATTAAAAATGATCGGAATGATGACATAAGTGACACATCAATATGAGTCAACTCGGATATCGATCGAAATGACAAATGACATTCATTTATGCGCTACCTGACAGCTATGTGTCGTTTATTTTTATGAAAAAAAAATAAAATTTATTTTTTTTATAAAAATAACCGATATGTGGTTGTCACGTGTCGTTTTGGTTAGACATTTAAGTTAATTCATGCTCATGTGTTAGTCATGACATTATTCTGATGCATTTTAACCACTGAAATTGTCAGAGTGGCCTAATTGAGACAAAACTCAAAATTGAATGATTTTATTGAGACAAATTGAATTTGAGTGACCATTTTGAAGTAACCATATAAGTTGAGTGGCCAATGGTGCATTTAACCATGTGTTTGTATGTTTGATAGGTTTGTTATTAATCTATGAAGCATTGGTTCTGGTGCGGATGCAACAAACGATATTTTTAAAAAATACGAGACACGGGTGCGGCAGGACACGATAAATTTTATATAATTAATTATGTATATATATATTACATATAAAAATATATATAAAAAAAACTTGATAAATCACAAATCAGTCATTTTATAAATTATAAAAAAACATTCATAATAAGCATCAATAACAACATCTACTAAAATTGAACCTACTATATCATAAAAAAAAAAAAACATGTAAGAATTGAACCTACTGTATCATATAAAAAAATTGATGATAAACCTAACTAAACCTAATTGATCATACTTTAGAATCTATATATGCATCATAAACCTAATTTTAATTTACAAATTATAAATATAGACCTAACCAAAAATACTTACACTAATGAAAGGAGAGGAGTAATACAGTACAGATGAAACACAAAGGAGATGAAAAGTAGATGACTTCACAGCAAAAAAACGCAGACGAAGAGGAAGACTTCAACAACCAGAAAAACGCAGAGAAGAGAAAGATTACCACAAGAAAAATGCACAAACAAGCAACAAATATATCGCACAGGAAAAGGAAAAGTCGCGATTGTTGAGAGAAAGCGACGGCTATATATTAGATTTTTTTAATCAAAATTTTATAATTAAACCATCTATTTTTTAAAAAGAATTAAGAAAAAGCCCTAAACTTTTACAATTTTTTCCATGCAACTGTGTCCCAAGTCACAAACAAAAAAACGCAGGGGACACGTTTTTGTCATGTCGGACATGAATCTGACCATGTCCCCGACGAGTCGGACACCGCCACGCCGACCCCGAGAAAGAGTCCATGCTTCGTAGTTATTAATCAAGTATGGTCATGAATTTAGAGTAAATTACTTTCATGACCCTCAGAATTATAGCGTTAACATTATGATCGTTGAACTTTGACATACGGATTTTTAGAATTTAAAATTACTGTAAGATAACATTTCATTTTTTTTGGGAGAGCCTTTTTAAAGAAAATGGGGTTTGAACTCATATTTTTCGCCCACCTTTGGTGAGTTTATTTTTTGGACCACTGTTCAAAACCAAGGTCGCCTGAACTGTCTAGGTGTTCGAAATCGAGAATCCGTCGTGATTTTTTCCGAGTAGTTCCTCCAGGCATCTTTTGTGGTCCTTAAGGGATTTTTAGCCGCTTGAATTCCGCCGAGACCCCCTCAATGCTGCATTGGCGCCGTCTAAGCGACGATGAACAAACGTGTTTTTTATTATGAATTTTTTTTTTTATAATTCATGTTTGAGTTGTTTTAATGATATTGTTGTTGAAATGTTGATATTTGCTAATTTATAAAAATACATATTACAAATATATATGTTTATTTATATTAAATAATTTTATATTATTATTTTTAGATAGTATAATACATATTTTAATTGAATTTATATAACAATTTGTTGATTAATAAATAAAAAATATACAAATACAAATTCGATTAATCCCCAACTAATCTCCGATTAATTCTCAAGAGCTTTGTCCTTCCGATTAGTGTCTAATGTTTTTTACAATCTTGGTTTGGACTATGTTCAATTGATTGTTTTTTTTTTTGTTTCGGGTCAAGTTTAAACAGAGGCTCGAGTTTGTTTTTTAAAGTCCATACAATCCCAGTGATAAAAAAAAGTTCATAAGCACTTGGTAGAAATTGCCTTATTGTCAATCTAGAGGTAGAATGGTAATTTCACGTGGAAGCCTATAAAGGGATAATATTTATTTTCTTTATATTCATTACGTTAAAGGTTAATTATAAGCAGATGACACATGGTTATACGGATTTACATATGAATACTTGTGATATTTTTTTTTTTATTATAAACACAAGTCTGTGGTTTAAAAAAAAAAATTATATTTTTTTATTATTTTGCCAAATTTGACACATGAAAATTTTTGAGAAATTAAATTGACCAAATATGCAAACTTTAGAGTTTAATTATACCATTTATAGAATTAAAAGTAAAATTTAGATTGACCGATAAAAATAATTTCATATAAAATAATTATATAAATCACGTGTATTTTTATATCTTATCATTTTAAAATATTAAAAATAATTATTCATAAGAATCACGTGTATTTCATATAAGGCTCCCTTTATTTCATAAAAATAATTTCTCTTGAAAAATATTTTCATAATTTTCTTTTCTTAAAAAGGAATATAAAATTAAGAATAAAATCAATGTTAAGTTGGTTTTTATTTCTCTAGAAAAAAAATAACTTTATATTTGTAAATGAAAATCTACTTTATCTTATTATTAAAAGTTTTTTATTTTACAAGAAAATCAATTTAATTTTTTATTCACAAATACTGAAAATCAATTTACTCTCTCCATTCCATATATCTAAGTTGGCAAAAATTCAATTTCCTTTTATTTTTGGAATAAAGTGCAAAAATATCTCTATCGTTTACACCTAGAAGCAATTTTACCCCTAACATATAAAATGGTGCAATTTTACCCCTAACGTTAGTAGCAATTTTACATCTAACGTTGTCAAGTTGGGTCAATTTTAGAAATAATTCATCAAACTATCTTTTCAGTGATGAATCTTGTTAGCTACACTTTATATGTGAGTCATTTTATCACTCATCAGATCATAAATATATGATTAGACGTGAAAAAATAAAAAAATACTATCTATTTTACGAGTTGGATAAAAAAAATTCGTCAAAGTAATAAATATTAACCTCAAATTCTATTATTAAATCACAGAAAATGTGAATTTTTTTTTCTCAAACGAACTGATATGCAATTGGTGCAGAATAAGGAACAAAATATTTGAGTTTTATAATAATGTCTGAAGTTGACACAACTTAACAACGTTAGGGTAAAATTGCTTTTGGTTGCCAACATTAAGTGTAAAACTGCATCATTTTAGACGTTAAGGGTAAAATTACTCATGGCTGCAAATGTTAGGGTATTTTTGCATCTTATCCCTATTTTTAGAAGAATTTCTATTTGATTTAGGGAAAAGTACAAAAATAAACCTTGTGGTTACACATGTTTTCGATCGACACCTTACGGTTTATAAATTTACAAAATGGTACCTTAAGGTTCATTTTGTTAGTAAACACAGACCAAATTGACTAACTGTGTTAAAAAAATCAAAAGCTAAAGAGAAAAGAGTTAATTTTATTCTTATATTTATTTATTTTATAAATTAACCATCTTTATTATCTAATTATCACAAACAAACCCCAAAATAAAAAATAAAAATCAATTACATCATTTTCTCTATTTCTCTTTAAATTTTTTTTTATTTTTCTTCTACTTTCTCTCTTCTCCCTCCTCTTTGTTAATTTCTCTTTTCCCTTTGACGTTTGACCTTTTTTTTTAACACCGTTAGTTAATTTAGTCTGTATTTACTAATAGACCTCAAAGTGCCATTTTATAAATTTTTAAACCACAAAGATACCGATAAAAAACAAATATAACTATATTTTTGTACATTTTCTTTCAATTTATTTACAAATAAAAAAGAAGCTCTCTTTTGGGCTTAGAGCCCATAATGAAGCCCAATCCATATATACGTGGAAAAAAATACTTATAAATTTTAAACGGCTCAGATTAGTTCTACAACTATCGAGCCAGATCTGGACCGTGGGATTAAAGAGGCCGGATCTACAAAAACCCTAAACGTCGAAACCCTATATTTGGGAGTGTGTTGAAAAGGTTAGGGTTTGATCCCCCAGAACTGAGAGTAACCAGAGCTCACATCCGCCGACAAGAAAAGAGAGATGAGTGGTGAGGAAGTGAAGGCGGTGGTGCCGGAATCTGTGTTGAAGAAGCAGAAGAGAAATGAAGAATGGGCTTTGGCTAAGAAACAAGAGTTAGTAGCTGCAAAGAAGAAAGCTACTGAGGGCCGCAAATTGATTTTCAACAGAGCGAAGAAGTACGCTAAGGAGTATGATCAGCAGGTTGTGTTCTGATTGCGACTTAGATTTCGTTTTTGTTCTTATTTTTCTCCTGTTGAATCGGCTTTTTCTCATGTTTGTGTGTGTCTCTGTTTCATCAGCAAAAGGAGCTGATGCAGCTTAAGCGTGAGGCTAAGCTGAAAGGAGGATTCTATGTCCCTCCAGAAGCTAAGCTATTGTTTATCATCAGGATTCGTGGGTATGCCTTTTGTTTTGTTATTTGCTGTTTCTCAAAAAAATTCCTCTAATCTGTTTGATAACAATTTTTTATACAAAACTTTCAGTATCAATGCCATGGACCCTAAGACAAGGAAGATTTTGCAGCTTATGCGTTTAAGACAGGTTAGTAGATAATGACTTGCTATATTACTCTATCATTGGATGGGTGCCATTGTTACCTAGAAATGACAATCTGTGGTTGAGATTTTTGTTTAATGTTCCCTTCTTTTCCTTTTCTGTTTTTTTTTTCTTTGTTTTTGTTCTATGAAGCATGGGATTGCAAGTTTCCATGACTGTATAAACATGTCTCCACTGAGTGATTGTGAATTTGATGATTTATGTTTGTTAACATTTTGCCCAATTTTCTTGTTTACTGCCGTCCTTCATAGATATAGATTGCTGTATGAGAAATATACAAGTTTTTTTGTGTTTTAAATGTAGTGGCATTCTTTCCAAGTACCTTATTGATTTCATCTTACTCTGATAGTTTTTGCTGGATTTTAGGCCATCTTTCCCCCCTTTTCCTTATTTTAGATGGTTAAGTTTCTCTTGTCTAGTAAATGTTAGAGCAACTAGTAAATAAATACTAAAACGCATATATAGTATATTAGAATTGTTCACCTATGTTGGTCAAACAATTGTGTTTTAAATGGAATTGATGTAAGAAACATGTTATGCCAAATTTTAATTTTGGAATTCTTTGTACTGGGTGTCAAGATTGAGAGGAATTGTTGGTGGTTTCCTGGTTTTAAATTGCTGTTGCTACCCATGAGGCTAAGGATTATTATAGTACCGTTAACTGCTCAATGAGGCCAAGGATTATTGCAGTATCCCTAAGTTCGATTTACTTTATGCCATTTCCTATTGGAAGGAGCTGTTGAATTATTAAAGGCCTAATATATCCCTTGCCTTCCAAACTTGTTTAGAAAAGTCTAGTGATCATTTCAACATTGAAAATGACCTATTAACCCCTTGAAGTTACTTATAGTGTCATGATGAAACCCCTAAGTCCTATGTGAGGGGAGCAGATTTTGACATGTTAAAGCATGAATCACTTTAAACAAGTTCAAGGGGCCAATAGGTGAATTTAAGCAAGTTTAATGAGTTAATTGGTTGTTCAGGAGGCAATTGCCTTTTTTGTCCAACTTGATGGGAATGATCTTTTTCTTTTTTGTGCGTGAGATCCACTATGGTTCTTGGAGAAGCAATGATTGCATTGTTATAGTCTGTTCAATGGTATAGATGAGCCCCGAGTTTGTATGACAGCTTAAGGGTGTTAAGGGTTCGGTTATGATTATATTCATATTCCTTCCTTTATACTTGTTGATCAATCACATGTTAATTGAACATTGTTGTTTTCTATCTACAGATATTTAATGGTGTTTTCCTGAAAGTGAACAAAGCAACAGTAAATATGCTGCAGAGAGTTGAGCCATATGTTACATATGGGTACGTCGAATTTCACCAACTCTTTTATAATATGCATCTCATCCGATTTCTGAACTTGATATATCTATTTAAATTGTTTCAGATATCCTAACTTGAAGAGTGTGAGGGAATTGATTTACAAGAGGGGTTACGGAAAAGTAACCCAACAAAGAATTGCGTTGACCGACAATTCAATCATCGAACAGGTGCATATGTTAAATGTTGTTTTGGTTAATATTAATTGGATCTCCTTAGTTGTGGTGTGCTCATAATGTGAACTCGATCGTTTCAGGTTCTCGGGAAGCATGAAATCGTCTGCTTGGAGGATCTGATCCACGAGATTATGACTGTCGGACCTCACTTCAAGGAGGCAAACAACTTCTTGTGGCCATTCCAGCTAAAAGCACCATTGGGAGGTTTGAAGAAGAAGAGAAATCACTATGTTGAAGGAGGTGATGCCGGAAACCGGGAAGACTACATCAATGAGCTAATAAGGAGGATGAATTAGGTATCTAGTTGATATTTGTTCTATTCAAGTTTTGATATTACTTTAGCACACTGGTAATTTTGCGACCTTGAATTGAATTGAATTGGTGGAATTTATGCTTTTTTGTTACTTGGACATGGTTTATTGTTATATCCAATACTTAAATGTTATTGCAGTTTTAGATCTTGCATTGGCAGCTATTTTCAGTCCTTTTCTTTAAAATTGATATTTATTATTATTATTATTATTATTATTATGATGTTTCCCAGTTCTCTTTTTTGTAATTAGTTTTATTCCAAACATCACATTTTAAAATGGTTGGTTAGAATTTAAAAACATTGTTGGGATATTACTAGATGTGGCAATTTTCTATACAATAGTGCATTATACATCAGCGTGGTGTATCACGGTGGTTTTCATCTGGTCATTGGCGCATCATGGACCTGGTCATTAGCGCATCATGGTCCACTTGGTCAATGGATGAACAAGTGAATTTAGTGGTTAACCTAATAAAAGGTCTAAACCATACGTAACCTTCTGAATTTGTCACTTTTGGTCATTTTGCCCTTTGATATTTAAAAGTGGTTTTAACAACTCCTCTTTTCATTATAACCGAACAAGATGAAGTTCCAATAAGAGGGGATTGCTAATACCACTTTTTAATAGTTGAGGGGGCAAATAGGTTGTCCCGGGGCAAAATGACTAAAATTGACAAGTTGAGGGGGTTGGGTATGGTTAGACCTTTATTAACATAACGAGTTATTTTTTAATTTAATATTTTGTTGAACATAATTAGTTTTTATTTTTATTGGATTAATTTCAAATAAAAAAACCTATTAATATATTATTCTCAACTCTAAAACAGCTATAAGAAGAGAAGATGACACATCAAATTATGTTTACCTATAAATTCATCAAAATTAATACAAATGCTAAAAGAACATCCAAAATGTAAAATAGTCGTGCACTTTTTAAATCTAATTCAATTAAGGGGTCATTTAGGTTAAACTCTAGAATTGGAGTCTATATCAAAGTTTAATGGAATGACAATGGTATTTTACAAACAACTTATAATTGTGACCAAGAACACGATGATGAAGAAGGAGAATGATTAGACTCGGAGGGCTTAATACATCACTAGCTTCTTGAATTTGTCCATAATAGTAGATTAACTCTTTGAATTTTGCAAGTGTCTCACCAGTTCCCTAAACTTGCTTATTTCGTATCACCAGTTTCCTAAATTTGTCCATAAAAATTGATCAGCTCAATTTTGTAAGTGTCTCACCATCTTCCTAAACTTGCTTATTCTGTAACAACTAAAACAAAAACCATAATACTAACTCGGATTAAGGTACAAAAATACCCCTAACATTTCGGGCCAGGAGTAATTTTACCCCTAACGTCTAAAATGGTACAACTTCACCCCTAATGTTGGAAGCTAAGAGCAATTTTACTTCTAACATTGATAAATTAGGTTAATTTGAGAAATAATTCATCAAACTGTCTTCTCGATCATAAATCTTGTCATCTACATTTCACACGTGTATCATTTTATCAGTAACAAATCACAAACATATGTTGGGATGTGAAAAAAAAAAAAAAATATACCGACTTTTATACGAATTGGACAAAAAAAATTAAAAAAACTCACCAAATTTATAAATTTACTCTTGGCTACTACTGTTAGGGGTAAAATTGCATCATTTTAGACGTTAGGAGGTAAAATTACTCTTGACCCAAAACGTTAGGGTATTTTTGCACCTTAATCCGAATTAATATTATGATTTTTTTATTTAGTTGTTACGGAGACATTTGCAAAGTTCAAGGAGCTAATAAATTTTTATGGACAAGTTTAGGGAGCTGGTGATACGAAATAAGCAAGTTTAGGGAGCTGATGAGACACTTGCAAAGTTCAGGGAGCCAATCTACTATTATGGACAAGTTCAGGGAGCTGATGATGTATAGATTGTGAAGTCAACGCATAAAGAGATCTAATTTACTCTTTGCAGAAGAAATTAAGTTTTCAATTTGGCTTTTATATGACGTATAAATGCTTGGGTGTGTTAAATCTTTAGAATATGAGTAGATTATAGAGTACTCCCTCCGTTCCATAATATTTGTCGTTCTAGAGAATTTTTTTTGTTCCATAATGTTTGACGTTTTGATTCATTCAATGCACATTAATTGATGTTTTACCAAATATATCCTTATTTAATTTGTCTTTTTATTTTAGGAATAGATACAAAATTAATTAATGGATGCAATTAATACAAGTTTAACAAAATCTTTTGGTAAATATTAATTACATTTCTTAATTCTTGTGTCCAATCTTAAAAGACAAATATCACGAGAAACAGAGGGAGTATATTGTGATAGTCAAAATATCACCAACTTAAGCACGAATCTTATGTGAGTTGTGCCAAAAGCAGGTACATTGCATAGTATACATGTTTATTACCATCAAGAATATACAACTGTTATTAGGAGTTGGAGAGTTATGCAATTAACGTAGGGGTAAATTACACCCATGGCCACTGAAGTTTATCCATTTTCACATTATGGTCACTAAACTTCATTTTTTCCCGATATGGCCACTGAATTTTACACTTTTTAACATCGGTGGCCACTCAATTTTAACTAATTTCTCAAAATGACCGTTAACGACCTCAAAATGAAAATATTCAAGAATTAAAGTTGTTCAGAATGACATTTACCATGAAACCACATTTTTTATTTTCGAAAATCACATTTTTTGGAGCTTTCTCTCTCTAAAAATTCATTTTCTCTCTCCTAGCCAAACAACACCTAAATGACCTCAAAACGAAAATTTTCAAGAATTAAAGTTCCTTAGAATATCATTAACGCTTTGGATTTTTTATTTTTAGCTGTCAATGGTCGTTTTTAGGCGTTAAGTGGCCACCGATGTTAAAAAGTGTAAAGTTCAGTGGCCATACCGGGAAGAAATGAAGTTCAGTGGCCATAATGTGAAAATGGATAAAGTTCAGTGGCCATGGGTGTAATTTACCCATTAACGTAGAGATGGTAACAAGTATTGTATCTCTGGGTACCCGGCACTATCCGATCCTAATGGGACTATCCATACCCTGTATAAAAGAGTATGAGATCAAAACTATTACCTGCTAGGGTAATGGGACGGGTATGTGAATACCCCCTAGGGTACCCGGTACCTGTCATAAGTTCATAACGCTTTTATATATTAAAAATATTATTATTTTTTAGATGTAAGATGAGATTTGAACACCAATATTTTGTTCTTCAACCATTGAGTAAAACCTCTAAGCTACTTTATTCTTATTGATTAAGGTTCAATTTGTTCAAGTTTTAGATGGATGATTTATTAAATTTATACTTTGTTAAATTTGTAATTATTTTTGTTTTATTTATTGATTTTTAACGGGTAAGGGTACCCGTGAATTAAATGGGACGGATATAGGATGCAAAAAGTATACCCGTTAGGGTAATGAGACGGGTACGGGTAATTAAAAAATAAACGGGTAAGAGTTTGAGATTGACACTACCCGCGGGTACCCTACCCGTTGCCATTCCTAAATTAACGGGAGAAAAACTGGTAAATTACATCCACGACCACTGAACTTTACTCATTGTAACATTGACTACTAAACTTCAATTCTTAACAGTATGACCATTAACTTTTATACTTTTTAACATTGGTGCCCACTCAATGTCACAAAATGACCGGTGACGGTCTCAAAATAAAAAAATTCGAAAAGTTAATGATATTTTAAGGAACTTCAATTCTTGAAAAATTTCGTTTTGAGGTCATTTAGACGTTGTCTGATTAAGAGAGAGTGAATTTTTAGAGAGGGAAAGCTCCAATAAATGTGATTTTGGAAAATAAAAAATATGGTTTCATGGTAAATGTCGTTGTTAATTCCTGAATATTTTTATTTTGAGAAGTTAGTTAAAGTTGAGTGGCTACCGGTGTTAAAAAGTGTAAAGCTCAGTAGTGATATTGTTAAGAATTGAAGTTTAGTGGCCACAATGTTGAAATAGGTAAAGTTCAGTAACCATGGGTGTAATTTACCCCATTAAGAATATATAACTATTATAAGGAGTCGGGGAGTTATGCAGACGTCGGTAAATTACATCCATGGCCACTGAACTTTATCCATTTTAATATTATGGTCACTGAAGTTCAATTTTTAACGGTATGATCACTGAATTTTACACTTTTTAATACCGGTGGCCACTCAATTTTAACTAACTCCACAAAATGACCGTTAACGATCTTAGAATGAAAATATTCAAGAATTAAAGTTGTTTAGAATGATATTTATCATGCAAACTCATTTTTTATTTTCCAAAATCACCTTTATTGTAGCTTTCTCTCTCTAAAATTCACTCTCTCTCCTAACCAAACAACACCTAAATGACCTCAAAATAAAAAAAATTCAAAAATTAAAGTTCCTTAGAATATCATTAACTTTTTAAATTGTTTATTTTGAGACCGTCAACGGTCGTTTTGAGGCATTGAGTGGCCAACCGATGTTAAAAAGGGTAAAGTTCAGTGACCATACCAATAGGAATTGAAATTCATTGGCTACAATGTTAAAAATTAGTAAAGTTCAGTGGCCATGAGTGTAATTTACCCCATTAAGAATATACAACTGATATAAGGAGTTGGAGAGTTATGTAATTAACATTAAGGGAGAAAAACCCATGAATAGGGGCAGAACAGGGAGAGGGACCCGAGGGGGCCTGGGCCCCTCCGGCCGCCGGAACCACCTTGATCCCAATAGTTTCGGCCCCCTGTCTCAAAAAAGTATATCGGGGTGTTGAATTAGTCCCCTGTTAGGTTTGCCAAATTTCAAAATTTTAATATTTTGAGTTTATAGGTACACTATAAACCCCAATTTCTATTTTTTTTTTAGCCTCTTAGGTCCATCTAAATACAAATTTCTAATTTTTTTAATTGTTCGGTCCATCCTAAATCCAATTTTTTTTACATGTTAGGAATCTTAGACAAAATCCAGTTTAATTTTGAGAAATTCTACATTAATACTTAAAAATGGGTTCTTGACCACTCAAATTATAACATGCATATATATAAAAAAAATTGAGCAAATTTGATTTAGCAATTTTTTTTAACGTACGTGTAAAATAGGCACCCTCAACCGAGTAATCATGTATTTGCCACTGCCCATGAACAACCCAAATTGAGCAAGTTTGATTTAGCAATTTTTAACGCACGTGTAAGATCGTCTTTCTTGGGATCTTGAAGATGCAGACCGTTGTTGCCTTGAATCTCTCTTCGTCTCCATCTTTTCCTCTTCTCAAGAAAATTACTTGAAAATGACAATTTTTTTTGGTAAAAAGCATTATTATACATCTGATTTTTTATTTTTTTATTCATTAAGCCCATGATTTTTTATTTAGATATATTAAGACCTGATCATTTATTTTTTGTCCTATTAAACCCTTGATAACCAAAAAAATCAATGTTGAACATAAAATTCTGTTAACATAGTGTTATTCATTACACCTATATTCGAAATTTGCATGTTTTTCACTGTTTAAAAACAGTTTTGGATGTGTAATGTGGCTATAAGAAAAATAATTCATCAAACTGTATTTTTGGTCATGAATCTTGTCATCTACACTTCACATGTGCGTCATTTTATCATAATTAGTAACAGATTACAAACATATGAGTAGACGTGAATTTTTTTTTTAAAACAATTTAAAAAATATAGTCTTTTGTACGAGTTGCAAAAAAATTCAAATATTTTATCGAATTTAAAAATATTAATTTTCAATTTTATTATTAAATCACAAAAAAATATGAAATCATTTTATTATAATATACAATTGGTGTAGAATAAGAAATAAAAAATATGTGTTTTATAATAATGTCTAAAATTGACTGAACTTGCCAATGTTAGAGATAAAATTGATCTTGGCTGCCAACATTAGGGGTAAAATTGCACCATTTTAGATGTTAAGAATAAATTGCTCATGGCTGTAAACGTTAAGGACATTTTTTCACTTTATCCCTTGTATAATTTATTTGTTGATTAATTTAAAACATGTCCATATTAGACATTTTAAATACGAACATCAATAGTTCAATATAATTTTACCAAACACTAATAATTAAACAGCTAATAGCAACCAGCTGAACCAAACATGCCCTTAATAATAACAATAAAAATAATGAGTTTTTTCTTTTGTGGTTGAATCAATGTATATTTATTGGTAAATATAAATGCAAACTGTGTCTCTCCTAGGAAAACTTTCTGCTTTATAAGCTCAAATTAGTAATTATTTTGTATTACCTAAACCCCTTGCAAACTGTGTCTCTCTAACACGGTAAATTATTATTAGAAGCACCTGGTTCTCCATGTCAAATGGAAGACTTTCCATATATATTTTGATACGTGTAACATGGACCCATGTATATTATAAAAGGACTCACTATTTTAATTATTATGTGAGGTCACAATACACGTGTCCAAATGTGAATTGGGGGTCCTCCGAGTGACATGGAAGACCCAGTGCTTAATATAAGAACTCCTCTAACACTGAGTAAAGTTTCTGCTTTTGATATCTGAAAATGCAAATAACAGAATTTCAGATTCCTTTACAGCTCAGCACCCTGCATAACTAACTTTCAGTAAATTACTCTTTTATCCTATATACCCTTGCCCCTCCTTGTGTAAACTTTGGCCTTTCAATAAGACCTTGTTCTCCATCAAACCCCTTGCAAACCGTGTCTCTCTAACACTGAGTAAAATTTATGCTTTTGATCTCTAAAAATGCAAAGCTATGACTTCACTCTCTCATCCTCTCCATCTTTTCCTCTTAACAAGTCCAACAGATCTCTTTTTACTCCCATATTGGATGCTAATCGGTACTCTTCCAAATGCCAGTCCATCACAGTCCTCGTATTCTTCTCCTTCGCTTGTCGCAAGTATCGTACTCCTTTGAAGGTTATAGAGCTTGGTTTAAATTTTAAATTTTACTCTTTACTTTTTTTCATTTTTCTTGCTTATTCTTATGAGTAGGGATGGATGTCCCACTGAGTTATAAGAATTTTTGAACCCTATGGTAGTATGGGTTTGCCCCTAATACCCATTGCCATGCCATGCAAACTAGTTTTTATGTGAATATATGCTTCATTTTCATGAGGATAGAAATGGTTAGGGTTTAGTTGGCTTCTTTTTTTCCTCCTTTTCAATAAAACCAGGAGTAGTTTATATCACAGGTCCTGGTTTTATTTTTCTAATTATTTATCCAAGTTAACTAGAGGTGCAAATTTATGGTGTATTTTCATAGAAATTCTTTAAATCAAAACATAATTTTCGTTTTTTTAGTTTAATAATTTCAATAGATCTTGGAAGAAAACTAAGCTTCGAAAAAGCTTGGGTTTATGAAGAAGGCGAATAGTTTCCTCGCTATCCATCTTTAAATTAGGAATTTTATAGTTAGGAAATTGGGAAGCTTCTCCAATATTAGGTGTTGTATCTACAATTTTGGCATCTTTATCGGTCAATTCTTGAACAGTTTGCTAGAAACTGGTCACATTTGGTTAATCTAACCACTATTGGATTAGGAAAATAACTGATCTAGATTGAATTGGTTTTTCATCTTCTTTGTGAGTCGTTGCTAGGAGTATAAATTTAATTGATATTATCTTACCAACTTAATTATTTATAGCTATGTATTTATGTGAATTTTTATTTACTTGTTATATTTATATTGCAGCCTCTTACTTACACTATTAGGAATTGTGCGATTGATTTGATGCTCATTGGTAGCACTTTCATATTGGGCTATTTTGTGGAAAAAGACCTTGTTTCTCGTCTTATAATGGGGAACAAAACGTTCCAAGAATGGGCTCTTCAAACTCAACAAGACGAGAATCCACCCTGAAGCAGTTCGAAGAATGGATACTTATCCATAAACGTGTCTATAAACGTGAAAGAGAGAAATGTGACTGGTACATTGTTTTTAATGACAACCTTGCATATGTTGAAGCCTTTAACAAAAATAAGGACTTAGGATATAAGATTAGATTAAACTTTTCAGGAGATATGTCTTACTCCGATTTTACTTTTGCTGTGATGGTTAACAGCTTAAGATGCGTTGGTTGTGAGTATCTGGATCTGGAGTTGATTTAGAACCTGGTTAGAACTTGTTAGCTATTAACAGATTTGTGATTTTTATTTCTAGCTTGTGTTGTTGTGTAGCGTAATGAATTCAATGTGTTGGATAAAATGTATGGGGTGGATGATTTACATTTTTCAAATTATTTAGCTATTCTTCTTCCTCTTGTCATTTGTTTAGTGTTTCTTTTACTTGTGGAGTCATGTTAATATTCTAGAAGGAAGAAATTGGATGGAGGGGGCAATATTTGGGAATTGAGGGCAGGGTACATAGAGAGAGGCAGGAAGGTTTATGGTACTATTTGGGTGTTTGTGAGTGACAGATTTCTCCTAGAATTAAGGCTGCTACTATAGTACTCTTATCTATCTTTCATGTAGATTTACCCTTTTGAATTCAATAACATTCTATTCTCCATTTTTCTTTATTTTAGATTATTCCTTTTAAACGATTTTCATCACATATGTTGCCGTTGATTGTTTATAATATTTATTGTGTAGGACCTTTGGTTAAATTATTTCAGTTAATCCTATAATTGATTTGATTGCATCTTACTACTGTTTTTTGGTTGGTATTTCTTCCTTGTCAAACCAAGGATTAGAAAATTAAGTTTAATTAATTTAGTCTTTATTTATATTGAATATGGAGCTTTGGATTTTTATTTACCAACTAGTTTTGGACCCGTGCAATGCACGAGGTTTTTTTAAACACATTTTTTAAGTATGATAACTAGGGGTGCAAACGAGCCTTGGTAGTTCGCAAACTATTCGAGCTCAGCTCGGTGAAAGCTCGATCAAATCTCGGCTCGATAGGGCTCGACTCGAGTTTGGGACCGGTTCGAGCACTAACGAGCTGAGTCCGAGCTTCCTCAGGTTCGGCTCGAAAGCTCACGAGCAGGCTCAGTTATTTTTAATTACTATATATATTTCATTGTATATATATTTAACATGTATTTCATTGGTTATTATTAGTTTTTATCACAATTCACAACTCAAACAAGATTTAACCTATACAAAAAATGAAAAAAAAGTTTAGACATTTTAGTCTTTAGCGAGACAATTAGGTTTTGATAAGAAATAAAATACATTACAAAATTTAATATATATATATATATATATATATATCATTGTTTGAAATTTTTCTCCGAGCTTGTGTTTTCCTATCACATGTACTATATACTGTTCTGGAATCTCGACAATAACATGATTGTTTTTCTTTATAAATATTTTAAACTTATATGGAGTATGTTATAAGGCTTTTCTTTTTTACGCTATTTATTCTATGCATGTATGATGAATTTGGTTAAAGCTCGATAAAAGCTCGGCTCGGTCAAAGCTCGTTCAGAATCGGTCAAAACTCGATCAGATTCGGCTTTTTTTCCTCCTTTTCAATAAAATGACAAGTGGAAAGGGGTTGTTTTATTTTATTTGAAGAGTCATAAAAATAAAATAAAATAAACCTATAACTAAAGGTCCTACTTTTGATTTCTGAAAATGCAAATAATAGAAAGATTCCTTTACAGCTCAGCACCATGCATAACTAATTATCAGTAAATTACTCTTTTGTCCTATATACCCTTGCCCCTCCTTGTGTAAACTTTGGCCTTTCAATAAGACCCTGTTCTCCATCAACCCCTTGCAAACTGTGTCTCTCTAACACTGAGTAAAATTTCTGCTTTTGATCTCTAAAAATGCAAAGCTATGGCTTCACTCTCTCATCCTTTCCATCTTTTCCTCTTATCAAGTCCAACAGATCTCTTTTTACCAAGGTTTTAAAAAGCGCTAGGCGCTAGTCGGGCGGACAGGGGCCTTAGAGATTAATCGGTTTTGAATTTTTTAATTTTTTTTAAATAAATTATTATATAAATACAATTAAAATATAAATTATACTATCTAAAAAATAATAATAAATATTTAAGATAAAAAAAATAAATATTGTAATATTTTGTTAGGTCTTCATCTTCGTCTTCGTCAGGAAGCCGCGAGTCGCGGCGTATGGAGATGATTAGGTTACGATTTAGGGATTTAGGAATAGATAGTATAGAATAATATTTTGAGGGTTCACATTTTAATTGAATTAAGTGTTTTGATTGGTTAGCTAATAAGACAAAAAAAAAGAATATTTTAGTATATTTTATTTTATACTTTTATTGAGGGTTCACATTATAATTAAATTGAGTGTTTTGATTGGTTAGAACTTAGGTAATAGGCAAAAAAATATACAATTGTGTAAAAAGTTAAGCGGCATGCCGATTTGTTCTGTCTTATTAATGAAAATCAGAGCGGTGTTATGAAAATCTCCGCCTAGGCTGCTGCCTGACCCGATTTTTAGAACATTGCTTTTTACTCCCAGATTGGATGCTAATCGGTACTCTTCCAAATGCCAAGATATTCACTTCGGTTTTGCTTGTCCATCACAGTCCTCGTATTCTTCTCCTTCGCTTGTCGCAAGTATCATACTCCTTTGAAGGTTATAGAGCTTGGTTTAAATTTTAAATTTTACTCTTTACTTTTTTTCATTTTTCTTGCTTATTCTTATGAGCAGGGATAGATGTCACACTGAGTTATACGAATTTTTGAACCCTATGGTAGTATGGGTTTGCCTCTAATACCCATTGCCATGCCATGCGAACTAGTTTTTATGTAAATACATGCTTCATTTTCATGAGGATAGAAATGGTTAGGGTTTAGTTGGCTTTTTTTTTCCTCATTTTCAATAAAATCAGGAGTAGTTTATATCACAGGTTCTGGTTTTATTTTTCTAATTATTTATCCAAGTTAACTAGAGGTGCAAATTTATGGTGTATTTTCATAGAAATTTTCAATAGAACTTGGAAGAAAACTAAGCTTCGAAAAAGCTTGGGTTTATGAAGAAGGCGAATAGTTTCCTGGTTATCCATCTTTAAATCAGGAATTTCATAGTTAGGAAATTGGGAAGCTTCTCCAATATTAGGTGTTGTATCTACAATTTTGGCATCTTTGTCGGTCAATTCTGGAACAGTTTGCTAGAAACTGATCACAGTTGGTTAATCTAACCACTATTGGATTAGGAAAATAACCAATCTGGATTAGATTGGTTTTTCATCTTCTTCGTGAGTCGTTGCTAGGAGTATAACTTTAATTGATATTATCTTACCAACTTAATTATTTATAGCTATGTATTTATGTGAATTTTTATTTATTTGTTATATTTATATTGCAGCCTCTTACTTACACTATTAGGAATTGTGCGATTGATTTGATGCTCATTGGTAGCACTTTCATATTGGGCTATTTTGTGGAAAAAAGACTTTTTTCTCGTCTCACAATAGGGAACAAAAAGTTCCAAGAATGGGCACTTCAAACTCAACAAGATGAGAGTCCACCCTGAAGCAGTTCGAAGAATGAATACTTATCCACAAACGTGTCTATAAACGTGAAAGAGAGAAACGTGACCGGTACATTGTTTTTAAAGACAACCTTGCATATGTTGAAGCCTTTAACAAAAATGAGGACTTAGGATATAAGATTAGATTAAACTTTTCAAGAGATATGTCTTACTCCGATTTTACTTTTGCTGTGATGGTTAATCAGCTTAAGATGCGTTGGTTATGAGTATCTGGATCTAAAGTTGATTTAGAACCTGGTTAGAACTTGTTAGCTATTAACAGATTTGTGATTTTTATTTCTAGCTTATGTTGTTGTGTAGCGTAATGAATTCAATGTGTTGGATAAAATGTACGGGGTGGATGATTTGCATTTTTCAAATTATTTAGCTATTCTTCTTCCTCTTGTCATTTGTTTAGTGTTTCTTCTACTTATGGAGTCATGTTAATATTCTAGAAGGAAGAAATTGGATGGAGGGGGCAATATTTGGGAATTGAGGGCAGGGTACATGTAGAGAGGCAGGAAGGTTTATAGTACTATTTGGGTGTTTGGGAGTGACGGATTTCTCGTGGAATTAAGGCTGCTACTATAGTACTCTTATCTATCTATCATGTAGCATTACCCTTTTGAATTCAATAACATTCTATTCTCCATTTTTCTTTATTTCAGATTATTCCTTTTAAACGATTTCCATCGCATATGTTGCCGTTGATAGTTTATGTTATTTGTTGTGTAGGATCTTTGGTTAAATTATTTCAGTTAATCCTACAATTGATTTGATTGCATCTTACTACTGTTTTTGGGTTGGTATTTCTTCCTTGTCAAACCAAGGATTAGAAAATGAAGTTTAATTAATTTAGTCTTTGTTTATATTGAACATGGAGCTTTGATACACAAAAACTCTATATCGAATAATTTTTAGACACGGATGTGACATCTTTGCCGGTCAATTCTTGAACAGTTTGCTAGAAACTGGTCACAGTTGGTTAATCTAACCACTATTGGATTAGGAAAATAACCGATCTGGATTGGATTGGTTTTTCATCTTCTTTGTGAGTCGTTGCTAGCAGTATAACTTTAATTGATATTATCTTACCAACTTAATTCTTTATAGCTATGTATTTATGTGAATTTTTATTTATTTGTTATATTTATATTGCAGCCTCTTACTTACACTGTTAGGAACTGTGCGATTGATTTGATGCTCATTGGTAGCACTTTCATATTGGGCTATTTTATGGAAAAAGACATTGTTTCGAGTCTCACAATGGGGAACAAAACATTCCAAGAATAGGCACTTCAAACTCAACAAAACGAGAGTCCACCCTAAAGCAGTTCGAAGAATGGATACTTATCCATAAACGTGTCTATAAACATGAAAGAGAGAAACGTAACCGGTACATTGTTTTTAAACACAACCTTGCATATGTTGAAGCCATTAACAAAAATAAGGACTTAGGATATAAGATTAGATTAAACTTTTCTGGAGATCTGTCTTACTCCGATTTTACTTTTGCTGTGATGGTTAATCAGCTTAAGATGCGTTGGTTGTGAGTATTTGGATCTGGAATTGATTTAGAACCTAGTTAGAACTTGTTAGTTATTAACAGATTTGTGATTTTTATTTCTAGTTTGTGTGTTGTGTAGCGTAATGAATTCAATGTGTTGGATAAAATGTATGGGGTGGATGATTTGCATTTTTCAAATTATTTAGCTATTCTTCTTCCTCTTGTCATTTGTTTAGTGTTTCTTCTACTTATGGAGTCATGTTAATATTCTAGAAGGAAGAAATTGGATGGAAGGGGCAATATTTGGGAATTGAGGGCAGGGTACATGGAGAGAGGAAGGAAGGTTTATGGTACTATTTGGCTGTTTGTGAGTGACAGATTTCTCCTGGAATTAAAGCTGCTACTATAGTACTCTTATCTATCTTTCATGCAGATTTACCCTTTTGGATTCAATAACATTCTATTCTCCATTATTCATTATTTCAGATTATTCCTTTTAAACGATTTCCATCACATATGTTGTCGTTGATAGTTTATGTTATTTGTTGTGTAGGACCTTTGGTTAAATTATTTCAGTTAATCCTACAATTGATTTGATTGCATCTTACTACAGTTTTTGGGTTGGTATTTCTTCCCTGTCAAACCAAGGATTAGAAAATGAAGTTTAATTAATTTAGTCTTTATTTATATTGAACATGGAGCTTTCATACTCAAAAACTCTATATCGAATAATTTTTAGACACAGATGTGGCATCTTTGTCGGTCAATTCTTGAACAGTTTGCTAGAAACTGATCACAGTTGGTTAATCTAACCACTATTGGATTAGGAAAATAACCGATCTGGATTGGATTGGTTTTTCATCTTCTTTATGAGTCGTTGCTAGGAGTATAACTTTAATTGATATTATCTTACCAACTTAATTCTTTATAGCTATGTATTTATGTGAATTTTTTATTTATTTATTATATTTATATTGCAGCCTCTTACTTACACTATTAGGAACTGTGCGATTGATTTGATGCTCACTGGTAGCACTTTCATATTGGGCTATTCTGTGGAAAAAGACATTGTTTCTCGTCTCACAATGGGGAATAAAACATTCCAAGAATGGGCACTTCAAACTCAACAAGACGAGAGTCCACCCTGACGCAGTTCGAAGAATGGATATTTATCCATAAACGTATCTATAACCATGAAAGAGAGAAACGTGACCGATACATTGTTTTAAAAGAGAACCTTGCATATGTTGAAGCCTTTAACAAAAATAAGGACTTAGGATATAACATTAGATTAAACTTTTTTGGAGATATGGCTTACTCCGATTTTACTTTTGCTGTGATGGTTAATCAGCTTAAGATGCGTTGGTTGTGAGTATTTGGATCTGGAGCTGATTTAGAACCTGGTTAGAACTTGTTAGCTATTAATAGATTTGCGATTTTTATTTCTAGTTTGTGTGTTGTGTAGCGTAATGAATTCAATGTGTTGGATAAAATGTACGGGGTGGATGATTTTCATTTTTCAAATTATTTATTTATTCTTCTTCCTCTTGTCATTTGTTTAGTGTTTCTTCTACTTATGGAGTCATGTTAATATTCTAGAAGGAAGAAATTGGATGGAGGGGGCAATATTTGGGAAATGAGGGTAGGGTACATGTAGAGAGGCAGGAAGGTTTATGGTACTATTTGGGTGTTTGGGAGTGACGAATTTCTCGTGGAATTAAGGCTGCTACTATAGTACTCTTATCTATCTATCATGTAGCTTTACCCTTTTGAATTCAATAACATTCTGTTCTCCATTTTTCTTTATTTCAGATTATTCCTTTTAAACGATTTCCATCATAGATGTTGCCGTTCATAGTTTATGTTATTTGTTATGTAGGATCTTTGGTTAAATTATTTCAGTTAATCCTACAATTGATTTGATTGCATCTTACTACTGTTTTTGGGTTGGCATTTCTTCCTTGTCAAACCAAGGATTAGAAAATGAAGTTTAATTAATTTAGTCTTTTATTATATTGAACATGGAGCTTTGATACTCAAAAATTCTATATCGAATAATTTTTAGACACGGATGTGGCATCTTTGTCGGTCAATTCTTGAACAGTTTGCTAGAAACTGATCACAGTTGGTTAATCTAACCACTATTGGATTAGCAAAATAACCGATCTGGATTGGATTGGTTTTTCATCTTATTTGTGAGTCGTTATTAGGAGTATAACTTTAATTGATATTATCTTACCAACTTAATTGTTTATAGCTATGTATTTATGTGAATTTTTATTTATTTGTTATATTTATATTGCAGCCTCTTACTTACACTGTTAGGAACTGTGCGATTGATTTGATGCTCACTAGTAGCACTCTCATATTGGGCTATTTTGTGGAAAAAGACATTATTTCTCGTCTCACAATGGGGAACAAAATATTCCAAGAATAGGCACTTCAAACTAAACAAGACAAGAGTCCACCCTAAAACAGT
Organism: Euphorbia lathyris; assembly: GCF_963576675.1. Classification (NCBI taxonomy): domain Eukaryota; kingdom Viridiplantae; phylum Streptophyta; class Magnoliopsida; order Malpighiales; family Euphorbiaceae; genus Euphorbia; species Euphorbia lathyris. The sequence continues at coordinate 79,102,506 of NC_088918.1, read as the reverse complement.
TCGAAGAATGGATACTTATCCATAAACGTGTCTATAAACATGAAAGAGAGAAACGTGACCAGTACATTGTTTTTAAACACAACCTTGCATATGTTGAAGCCTTTAACAAAAATAAGGACTTAGGATATAAGATTAGATTAAACTTTTCTGGAGATATGTCTTACTCCGATTTTACTTTTTCTGTGATGGTTAATCATCTTAAGATGCGTTGGTTGTGAGTATTTGGATCTGCAGTTGATTTAGAACCTAGTTAGAACTTGTTAGCTATTAACAGATTTGTGATTTTTATTTCTAGTTTGTGTGTTGTGTAGCGTAATGAATTCAATGTGTTGGATAAAATGTATGGGGTGGATGATTTGCGTTTTTCAAATTATTTAGCTATTCTTCTTCCTCTTGTCATTTGTTTAGTGTTTCTTCTACTTATGGAGTCATGTTAATATTATAGAAGGATGAAATTGGATGGAAGGGGCAATATTTGGGAATTGAGGGCAGGGTACATGGAGAGAGGCAGGAAGGTTTATGGTACTATTTGGGTGTTTGTGAGTGACAGATTTCTCCTAGAATTAAGGCTGCTACTATAGTACTCTTATCTATCTTTCATGCAGATTTACCCTTTTGAATTCAATAACATTCTGTTCTCCATTTTTCTTTATTTCAGAATATTCGTTTTAAACGATTTCCATCACATATGTTGCCGTTGATGGTTTATGTTATTTGTTGTGTAGGACCTTTGGTTAAATTACTTCAGTTAATCCTACAATTGATTTGATTGCATCTTACTACAATTTTTGGGTTGGTATTTCTTCATTGTCAAACCAAGGATTAGAAAATGAAGTTTAATTAATTTAGCCTTTATTTATATTGAACATGGAGCTTTCATACTCAAAAACTCTATATCGAATAATTTTTAGACACGGATGTGGCATCTTTGCCGGTCAATTCTTGAAAAGTTTGCTAGAAACTGATCACAGTTGGTTAATCTAACCACTATTGGATTAGGAAAATAACCGATCTGGATTGGATTGGTTTTTCATCTTCTTTATGAGTCGTTGCTAGGAGTATAACTTTAATTGATATTATCTTACCAACTTAATTCTTTATAGCTATGTATTTATGTGAATTTTTTATTTATTTGTTATATTTATATTGCAGCCTCTTACTTACACTATTAGGAACTGTGCGATTGATTTGATGCTCACTGTTAGCACTTTCATATTGGGCTATTTTGTGGAAAAAGTCATTGTTTCTCATCTCACAATGGGGAACAAAACATTCCAAGAATGGGCACTTCAAACTCAACAAGACGAGAGTCCACCCTAACACAGTTCGAAGAATGGATACTTATCCATAAACGTATCTATAAACATGAAAGAGAGAAATGTGACCGGTACATTGTTTTAAAAGAGAACCTTGCATATGTTGAAGCCTTTAACAAAAATAAGGACTTTGGATATAAGATTTGATTAAACTTTTCTGGAGATATGTAACATCCCTAAAACCCTAACATATACATAGGAAGTGAGTTCCCTATAGATTTAGTAGTTATGGGGTTTAGAGAATTTGATATTATTTTGGGGATGGATTGGCTGTGTAAATATGAAGCTAAAGTTGATTGTTGTTCAAAGGAAGTTGTGTTACATTTTACTTCAGAGTCAACTGTGTTATTTGTTGGGGAGAGAAAGGTTGTGCCGTCTTGTTTAATATCTGCAATTCAAGCAATCAGATGGATTAGAAGTGGGTGTGAGGCATATTTAACTCATGTTGTGGTTCCTAACTACTTGAAGTATATGTCTGTAAAAGGATTTGACAATCCATTGTGCTTAGTGTGAGCTAGGTTGAGTGAATTATGGTAGATGCAAAGCTGGGTAGTCTGTTTCTTGGTTGAAAACAAGACAGAATCATTTTGTATGCCATATATTGTGTAGAAGTGATATTAATGTGAAGTTTGGATATGTTCTACCCATATATGTCTAGTTTCAATAGGTTCAAGAATCAGGGAATTTGGATTCATATAGAGAAAGTTATGGCAGAATGTGTGCAAGTAGGTCATGTGATGATCTAAGACAAAAGGATTAGATTGCATGAACTTTGTAGCATTAGTGTCTTGTAAATCATATAGCATTTCTTAGTTTATATTTTCATTAAGTTTATGTTAAGGCTAATTGGATCAATGTTATGTGACATTAGGAGGGCAAGGTGCAATTGAACGCACACCCGATCGTGTTGAATAGATCGAACCAAGTGCGACGGTAAGCATATTGCTTATATATGTGTATGAATGTATTGTGCCTTGTGACTTGTTGAGTGTGAGATGTGGTTGAATCTGATGTGAATGATGTGAATCATGTTTGAGTGTTTGTGATACGCTATGATTGATAAGAAAGTGATATGATTGAGTATGTTGCAGTGTTATGAGTAAATACGGCATGTTGAGCCTTGTGCACATACTGGAACTGGATAATGGTTGGATTATAAATGAATATGAGCTTGCTTAGATGGATATGTGAAATGGTCCAAGTTGAGAGTGCTATCCGAATATTGTGAGCCGGAAGCACATGTGTTGAGATATATGAGTACGTGAGTTGAGTGTAACTCCTCCGTAGCACAGATGATTGTATTCCGAATTTAGTGAGCCGGAATACAGATTGGGCGCAAGGACCATTTTATATATATTGTCTAAGTACAGCAAGGCCTTTCTAAAATAAGTATTACTATAATAAGTGAAACAAATGAATAAATTCTAACTTGGTACTAATGATATATTTTGCTTTGTGCTCTTTACATTACTTTTGTATATACATATATGCGTAATATGTTTATTGAGCAGGCAGCTCACCCCTTGCCAACAGATTTTACAGGTTAGGTGGAGTTCTTCTTGCTTAAGGTCGCACCAGCAGTGTCAGTCCATTCTCATCTAGGCATTTTGGAGTCTTGTGATGTACTTTTGTTTTGTAAATCCTCTATGTAGGATAATGACTTAAACGTGTATTGTAAATGCTTTCTCTTATGTATAATATGTAAAGTTTATATGAGATTGAAGTTTATATGACTGAGAATTGAAAGCATGCCTATAACTGATATTGTGTGAGATATCATGTGATCCAAGTGAGGGGGTTACAAGATATGTCTTACTCCGATTTTACTTTTGTTGTGATGGTTAATCAGCTTAAGATGCGTTGGTTGTGAGTATTTGGATCTGGAGCTGATTTAGAACCTGGTTAGAACCTGTTAGCTATTAAAAGATTTGTGATTTTTATTTCTAGCTTGTATGTTGTGTAGCGTAATGAATTCAATGTGTTGGATAAAATGTACGGGTGGATGATTTGCATTTTTCAAATTATTTAGCTATTCTTCTTCCTCTTGTCATTTGTTTAGTGTTTCTTCTACTTATGGAGTCATGTTAATATTCTAGAAGGAAGAAATTGGATGGAGGGGGCAATATTTGGGAATTGAGGGCAGGGTACATGTAGAGAGGCAGGAAGGTTTATAGTACTATTTGGGTGTTTGGGAGTGACGGATTTCTCGTGGAATTAAGGCTGCTACTATAGTACTCTTATCTATCTATCATGTAGCATTACCCTTTTGAATTCAATAACATTCTATTCTCCATTTTTCTTTATTTCAGATTATTCCTTTTAAACGATTTCCATCGCATATGTTGCCGTTGATAGTTTATGTTATTTGTTGTGTAGGACCTTTGGTTAAATTATTTCAGTTAATCCTACAATTCATTTGATTGCATCTTACTACAGTTTTTGGGTTGGTATTTCTTCCTTGTCAAACCAAGGATTAGAAAATGAAGTTTAATTAATTTAGTCTTTATTTATATTGAACATGGAGCTGTCATACTCAAAAACTCTATATCGAATAATTTTTAGACACGGATGTGGCATCTTTGCCGGTCAATTCTTGAACAGTTTGCTAGAAACTGATCACAGTTGGTTAATCTAACCACTATTGGATTAGCAAAATAACCGATCTGGATTGGATTGGTTTTTCATCTTCTTTGTGAGTCGTTGCTAGGAGTATAACTTTAATTGATATTATCTTACCAACTTAATTCTTTATAGCTATGTATTTATGTGAATTTTTATTTATTTGTTATATTTATATTGTAGCCTCTTACTTACACTGTTAGGAACTCTGCGATTGATTTGATGCTCACTGGTAGCACTTTCTTATTGGGCTATTTTGTGGAAAAAGACATTGTTTCTCGTCTCACAATGGGGAACAAAACATTCCAAGAATAGGCACTTCAAACTAAACGAGATGAGAGTCCACCTTAAAGCAGTTCGAAGAATGGATACTTATCCATAAACGTGTCTATAAACATGAAAGAGAGAAACATGACCGGTACATTGTTTTTAAACACAACCTTGCATATGTTGAAGCCTTTAACAAAAATAAGGACTTAGGATATAAGATTAGATTAAACTTTTCTGGAGATATGTCTTACTCCAATTTTACTTTTGCTGTGATGGTTAATCAGCTTAACATGCGTTGGTTGTGAGTATTTGGATCTGGATTTGAGTTAGGACCTAGTTAGAACTTGTTAGCTATTAACAGATTTGTGATTTTTATTTCTAGTTTGTGTGTTGTGTAGCGTAATGAATTCAATGTGTTGGATAAAATGTACGGGGTGGATGATTTGCATTTTTCAAATTATTTAGCTATTCTTCTTCCTCTTGTCATTTGTTTAGTGTTTCTTCTACTTATGGAGTCATGTTAATATTATAGAAGGAAGAAATTGGATGGAAGGGGCAATATTTGGGAATTGAGGGCAGGGTACATGGAGAGAGGCAGGAAGGTTTATGGTACTATTCGGGTGTTTGTGAGTGACGGATTTCTCCTGGAATTAAGGCTGCTACTATAGTACTCTTATCTATCTTTCATGCAGATTTACCCTTTTGAATTCAATAACATTCTATTCTCCATTTTTCTTTATTTCAGATTATTCCTTTTAAACGATTTCCATCACATATGTTGCCATTGATAGTTTATGTTATTTGTTGTGTAGGGCCTTTGGTTAAATTATTTCAGTTAATCCTACAATCGATTTGATTGCATCTTACTACAATTTTTGGGTTGGTATTTCTTCCTTGTCAGACCAAGGATTAGAAAATGAAGTTTAATTAATTTAGTCTTTATTTATATTGAACATGGAGCTTTCATACTCAAAAACTCTATATCGAATAATTTTTAGACACGGATGTGGCATCTTTGCCGGTCAATTCTTGAACAGTTTGCTAGAAACTGATCACAGTTGGTTAATCTAACCACTATTGGATTATGAAAATAACCGATCTGGATTGGATTAGTTTTTCATCTTCTTTATGAGTCGTTGCTAGGAGTATAACTTTAATTGATATTATCTTACCAACTTAATTCTTTATAGCTATGTATTTATGTGAATTTTTTATTTATTTGTTATATTGATATTGCAGCCTCTTACGTACACTATTAGGAACTGTGCGATTGATTTGATGCTCACTGGTAGCACTTTCATATTGGGCTATTTTGTGGAAAAGACATTGTTTCTCGTCTCACAATGGGGAACAAAACATTCCAAGAATGGGCACTTCAAACTCAACAAGACGAGAGTCCACCTGACGCAGTTCGAAGAATGGATACTTATCCATAAACGTGTCTATAAACATGAAAGAGAGAAACGTGACCGGTACATTGTTTTTAAAGAGAACCTTGCATATGTTGAAGACTTTAACAAAAATAAGGACTTAGGATATAAGATTAGATTAAACTTTTCTGGAGATATGTCTTACTCCGATTTTACTTTTGTTGTGATTGTTAATCAGCTTAAGATGCGTTGGTTGTGAGTATTTGGATCAGGAGCTGATTTAGAACCTGGTTAGAACTTGTTAGCTATTAACAGATTTGTGATTTTTATTTCTAGTTTGTGTGTTGTGTAGCGTAATGAATTCAATGTGTTGGATAAAATGTACGGGGTGGATGATTTGCATTTTTCAAATTATTTAGCTATTCTTCTTCCTCTTGTCATTTGTTTAGTGTTTCTTCTACTTATGGAGTCATGTTAATATTCTAGAAGGAAGATATTGGATGGAGGGGGCTATATTTGGGAATTGAGGGTAGGGTACATGTAGAGAGGCAGGAAGGTTTATGGTACTATTTGGGTGTTTGGGAGTGTCACACCCGACCCTAGACGACCTCAATCGGCATCGGGCGTGAAATAGAAAGATCATAATCATTCCTACTACATTAGTCATTCAAGGACCTCAACATATATTTACCAACTCCAATATATTACAATTAAAATACCAAAGTTCTAACCATAATTCTAATAATAAGCAGCCAACTTCCAAATCTCGCCTAATCGATCGGTGAACTTCTCTATATCCTGTACTTTCTCACCTAAAAACATTAAAACATTTAAAAAGGTGAGACAAAAATCTCAGTAAGAAACTATCAGCTATAAAAACCAACTTTATTTAACATAGCTACATGTATACATTTATAAATGGATTTAATCAAAACTTTATAAAATATACTCAAAACTTAAGTTCATATTATATATATAATGCAAAACGAATCAAAACAAATAAACGTTTTATCAAACCAATTTATAATCAAATCAATGTTTTATCAAATCAACTCGTATTTAATCAAACGTAAAACCTTATATCAAAATCAATCATAACCGAAAACATAATCCAAATGAACTTAAAACATTGTATCCATCCTCGAGTTTCTCCCCTTAAGTATCAATCGATAACCACATATATAGTCGAGACGTCTCTTAACATTGCCTATCCCATATGGTCTTACCCAACGCTTCGCCGCCATACCCAATAGGTCTTTAGACTGTGTACACAGGCCATGTCCCTCACTGAACATGGTCTTCAAATATAAAACCACCGATCCGGATAACTCTCGATTGATATAAAATCATAAAATCATAGCGTGCTCAAATTTCATTTCACAATGAAATTCCAAACTATTTCATAACCATAAATCATTTGGCTTCAATTAGCCCTTTTGTATCATAAAAATCATATTTGGACTTCAATACAAAATAATAACAACAATAACCGTAACAGATTTCTCAATCCAAAAACAATTCGTAAGAAATCATCAAATTCATTTTATTTCACACATCAAATCAAGCCTTAAATCAACATAATCAAGTAAAATCTGAAAATCACATAGAAGCATAATCAATAGCTTCATTTGAACCATAATTTCACAATAAAAAACAAAATCGTGAAAAACCCCAATTTACAAAATTCCTGCATAACCTTAAAATATCACTTTCTGAAAATTCTTTGATTATATATATATATCCAGATACATAAAACTCAAAATATAGTTGATAGTTACTTACCTTGGCTACTAATTAAAGACCACAAACCCGTTCAATTCGCCTCTAAACTCTGTCTAAGACATTTCCCTCCAAACATTACCGAAACTCAAAAACTCTTTGGTTAGGACTTAGATCTATACATAAGGATGCTATGGATCTAATTTCGAGTGATCCGGACGGTCGAATCTCCGTAAATTAAAGAAACGGTGGAGAAACGGTTCGGAATCGATAATCTGCACAAGAAGAAGAAAGAAAAAGAAAAAGAAAAGATAACCTGATCCAATCTCCACCTCTTCGCAAATGTAGATATCCAAATCTGGCGAATAGCCAGTTTGGTCCTCCATCTTTATCTAATCTTTTAAAAATTACTCTAAACTTTTAATTTACACATAAATCAATCAAATTAACTCCAAACTTTTCCTATAACACCAAATAAAAATCACATACCCAATAATTATAATATATATTAGTATCTAGATATAAATTCTATAAATTTAGATCCGGAAGTGACAGGGAGTGACGGATTTCTCGTGGAATTAAGGCTGCTACTATAGTACTCTTATCTATCTATCATGTAGCTTTACCCTTTTGAATTCAATAACATTCTATTCTCCATTTTTCTTTATTTCAGATTATTCCTTTTAAACGATTTCCATCACATATGTTGTCGTTGATAGTTTATGTTATTTGTTGTGTAGGACCTTTGGTTAAATTATTTTAGTTAATCCTACAATTGATTTGATTGCATCTTACTACTGTTTTTTGGTTGGTATTTCTTCCTTGTCTAACAAAGGATTAGAAAATGAAGTTTAATGAATTTAGTCTTTATTTATATTGAACATGGAGCTTTGATACTCAAAAATTCTATATCGAATAATTTTTAGACACGGATGTGGCATCTTTGTCGGTCAATTCTTGAACAGTTTGCTAGAAACTTATCACAGTTGGTTAATCTAACCACCATTGGATTAGCAAAATAACCGATCTGGATTGGATTGGTTTTTCATCTTCTTTGTGAGTCGTTGCTAGGAGTATAACTTTAATTGATATTATCTTACCAACTTAATTCTTTATAGCTATGTATTTATGTGAATTTTTATTTATTTGTTATATTTATATTGCAGCCTCTTACTTACACTGTTAGGAACTGTGCGATTGATTTGATACTCACTTGTAGCACTTTCATATTGAGCTATTTTGTGGAAAAAGACATTGTTTGTCGTCTCACAATGGGAAACAAAACATTCCAAGAATATGCACTTCAAACTCAACAAAACGAGAGTCCACCCTAAAGCTGTTCGAAAAATGGATACTTATCCATAAACGTGTCTATAAACATGAAAGAGAGAAACGTGACCGGTACATTGTTTTTAAACACAACCTTGCATATGTTGAAGCCTTTAACAAAAATAAGGACTTAGGATATAAGATTAAATTAAACTTTTTTAGAGATATGTCTTACTCCGATTTTACTTTTGATGTGATGGTTAATCAGCTTAAGATGCGTTAGTTGTGAGTATTTGGATCTAGAGCTGATTTAGAGCCTGGTTAGAACTTGTTAGCTATTAACAGATTTGTGATTTTTATTTCTAGTTTGTGTGTTGTGTAGCGTAATGAATTCAATGTGTTGGATAAAATGTACGGGGTGGATGATTTGCATTTTTCAAATTATTTAGCTATTCTTCTTCCTCTTTTCATTTGTTTAGTGTTTCTTCTACATATGGAGTCATGTTAATATTCTAGAAGAAAGAAATTGGATGGATGGGGCAATATTTGGGAATTGAGGGTAGGGTACATGTAGAGAGGCAGGAAGGTTTATGGTACTATTTGGGTGTTTGGGAGTGATGGATTTCTCGTGGAATTAAGGCTGCTACTATAGTACTCTTATCTATCTATCATGTAGCTTTACCCTTTTGAATTTAATAACATTCTATTCTCCATTTTTCTTTATTTCAGATTATTCCTTTTAAACGATTTCCATCACAGATGTTGCCGTTGATAGTTTATGTTATTTGTTGTGTAGGACCTTTGGTTAAATTATTTCAGTTAATCCTACAATTGATTTGATTGCATCTTACTACTGTTTTTGGGTTGGCATTTCTTCCTTGTCAAACCAAGGATTAGAAAAGGAAGTTTAATTAATTTAGTCTTTATTTATATTGAACATGGAGCTTTGATACTCAAAAATTCTATATCGAATAATTTTTAGACACGGATGTGGCATTTTTGTCGGTCAATTCTTGAACAGTTTGCTAGAAACTGATCACAGTTGGTTAATCTAACCACTATTGGATTAGCAAAATAACCGATCTGGATTGGATTGCTTTTTCATCTTCGTTGTGATTAGGAAAATAACCGATCTAGATTGGATTGGTTTTTCATCTTCTTTGTGAGTCGTTGCTAGGAGTATAACTTTAATTGATATTATCTTACCAACTTAATACTTTATAGCTATGTATTTATGTATTTATGTGAATTTTTATTTATGTGTTATATTTATATTGTAGCCTCTTACTTACACTATTAGGAACTGTGCGATTGATTCGATGCTCACTGGTAGCACTTTCATATTGGGCTATTTTGTGGAAAAAGACATTGTTTCTCGTCTCACAATGGGGAACAAAACATTCCAAGAATGGGCACTTCAAACTCAACAAGACGAGAGTCCACCCTGAAGCAGTTCGAAGAATTGATACTTAGTCATAAACGTGTCTATAAACATGAAAGAGAGAAACGTGACCGGTACATTGTTTTTAAAGACAACCTTGCATATGTTGAAGCCTTTAACAAAAATAAGGACTTAGGATATAAGATTAGATTAAACTTTTCTAGAGATATGTCTTACTTCGATTTTACTTTTGCTGTGATGGTTAATCAGCTTAAGATGCGTTGGTTGTGAGTATTTGGATCTGGAGTTGATTTAGAACCGAGTTAGAACTTGTTAGCTATTAACAGATTTGTGATTTTTATTTCTAGATTGTGTGTTGTGTAATGAATTCAATGTGTTGGATAAAATGTACGAGGTGGATGATTTGCATTTTTCAAATTATTTAGCTATTTTTCTTCCTCTTGTCATTTGTTTAGTGTTTCTTCTACTTATGGAGTCATGTTAATATTCTAGAAGGAAGAAATTGGATGGAGGGGGCAATATTTGGGAATTGAGGGCATGGTACATGTAGAGAGGCAGGAAGGTTTATGGTACTATTTGGGTGTTTGGGAGTGACAGATTTCTCCTGGAATTAAGGCTGCTACTATAGTACTCTTATCTATCTTTCATGTAGCTCTACCCTTTTGAATTCAATAACATTCTATTCTCCATTTTTCTTTATTTCAGATTATTCCTTTTAAACGATTTCCATCACATATGTTGTCGTTGATAGTTTATGTTATTTGTTGTGTAGGAACTTTGGTTAAATTATTTCAGTTAATCCTACAATTGATTTGATTGCATACTACTGTTTTTGGGTTGGTATTTCTTCCTTGTCAAACCAAGGATTAGAAAATGAAGTTTAATTAATTTCATCTTTATTTATATTGAACATGGAGGTTTGATACTCAAAAACTCTATATCGAATAATTTTTAGACACGGATGTGACATCTTTGCCGGTCAATTCTTGAACAGTTTGCTAGAAACTGATCACAGTTGGTTAATCTAACCACTATTGGATTAGGAAAATAACCGATCTGGATTGGATTGGGTTTTCATCTTCTTTGTGAGTCGTTGCTAGGAGTATAACTTTAATTGATATTATCTTACCAACTTAATTATTTATCCCTATGTATTTATGTGAATTTTTATTTATTTGTTATATTTATATAGCAGCCTCTCACTTCCACTATTAGGAATTGTGCGATTCATTTGATGCTCACTGGTAGCACTTTCATATTGGGCTATTTTGTGGAAAAAGACATTGTTTCTCGTCTCATAATGAGGAACAAAACATTCCAAGAATGGGCACTTCAAACTCAACAAGACGAGAGTCCGCCCTGAATCAGTTCGAAGAATGGATACTTATCCATAAACGTGTCCATAAACGTGTCTATAAACATGAAAGAGAGAAACGTGACCGGTACATTGTTTTTAAAGACAACCTTACATATGTTGAAGCCTTTAACTAAAATGAAGACTTAGGATATAAGATTAGATTAAACTTTTCTGGAGATATGTCTTACTCCGATTTTACTTTTGCTGTGATGGTTAATCAGCTTAAGATGCGTTGGTTGTGAGTATCTGGATCTGGAGTTGATTTAGAACCTGGTGAATCTCCACCCTAGGATTCAAATAAACCTAGATCTAACGGTGAATAACCAAATACTATATGATCATTAAGGTCCATGTGATCAAAACTGTCTTATGGTATTAATAGGATTATAATAATTAATAATCGTTAGGTTAAATTTGATGCATTTAATTATAATTTGATAATTGCCACAACTTTGAAAATTCACACATCATCACATGAATTGTCACCCACTCTGGCATTTCCTTTCCTCGTTTGGGGGAGGATGCTATTAATAATGCTTTCCATCCCATTGAGCTTAAAGAGATTGATCTGGCCTTCTCCAGCATCGGTTCCACTAAGGCTCCTGGTATTGATGGTATCCCCGCTAGTTTCTATCATAAACACTGGGACACTGTTAAAGAGGGTATATACAGCTTTGTGTTAGGTGTCTTTGGTGGTTCGAACGATATCAGTTTGGTTAATAAAACCCTCCTTGTTTTGATTCCTAAGGTTGCCAAGCCTGCTTCCTTTCTCCAGATGAGACCCATCAGTCTTTGTAATGTCTTGTATAAAGCTATTACTAAGATTGTGGCTAATAGAATCCGGAAGATCCTTCCGGATATTATCAGCCAAAATCAAGGGAGCTTTGTTCCTGGAAGACAATTGATGGATAACGTTGTTATTGCCTAGGAGGTTGTCCATTCTATGAAGATTAAGAAAGGCAAGAAAGGGATCGTGGCTCTCAAGCTAGATCTGGAGAAAGCCTATGATAGGTTGAACTGGAGCTTTCTTCTGGATAGTTTAGCCAAAGCTGGTATCCCGGAGAACTGGAGGAATTTGATTGGAAAGTGTATCTCCTCTCCTGTTTTCCAGGTTATGATCAATGGGGATATGTCGGATGAGTTCTCTCCATCCAGGGGTATTCGTCAAGGGGATCCTATGAGCCCCTTCCTTTTTGTTATTGCCATGGAAAGATTGTCTCACCTGATCCAAGAGGCGGTGAGCAAAGGGACTCTCCACCCTGTTTCCATCAACAGACATTGCCCTCCTGTTACCCATTTACTCTTTGCTGATGATGTCATGCTTTTTGTGGAGGGTAATGAGGAACAAATTAAGGCTGTGATGGATATCCTCGACTGCTTTTGTGAGGCTTCTGGCCAGAAGATTAACATCCATAAATCCCGTATGCTTTGTTCCAAGAATATGGATAATAGCTTGTGTAGAAGACTGAGTGAGATGTCTGGCATTCCCCTGACTCAATCGTTTGGGAAATACCTTGGGGTCCCTCTTCATAGTGACAGGGTGTCCAAAGCCTCTTTTAAAGACATTTTGGACAAATCTAACGGTTTGTGTGCTAGCTGGAAAGCTAATTCTCTTTCCCTTGCAGGTCGCCTTACTTTAATCCAGTCTATCAACTGCGCTGCTCCAAATCACATCATGCAAGCCTGTAAGCTCCCTGAGCCGGTCCTCAACGACCTTGATAAAATTAATCGGCGTTTTCTGTGGGGAGAGTCTGGGGATGGGAGGAAGATTCACCTGGTCCCTTGGAAGGAAGCCTGCCAGCCTAAGAGCAGGGGGGGTCTTAGTATAAGGCAAGCTAAGGACAATAATAAAGTCCTGTTAATGAAGCTTCTTTGGAGAATGTGGCAATCCCCCTCCTCCCTTTGGGTTCGTCTTCTGTGCGGCAAGTATAGGAAAGATAGAATCTTTGGTGGCCCGAAGGAGAGGGTTGTCAGCTGTTCCTTCCTCTGGAAAAGGCTTAGTGCTATTTTTGCTGAGTTCTGTACGAGGATTGGCTTGGAGGTGGGTAATGGGAGATCCATTAGTTTCTGGTATGACACCTGGATTGGTGACAAACCATTGATTGAGGTGTGCATCGCCCCTCCGCCGAATGATCTCCTCTCCTGGAGAATTGCTGATGTGGTGGACTCGGAGGGAGACTGGATCTGGTCTAAGTTTGTCTCCTTTCTTAGCCTGGAGACCCTCCTTAATATTAGAGGTGTGAAGATTAGTAATCAGGAGGAGGATAAGGACAGACACTGCTGGGCCTTGACTAATAATGGTTCTTATTCTTGCAAATCGGCCTATGAAGCTTTTACCCCTAATAGGGCTGATCCTCCCTTGGAAATTTGGAAGTCCATTTGGGCCCTCAAAGTCCCCTACCGCATTAGGAGTTTCATATGGCTGGGAGTCAAAGACAGGCTCCTCACGAATGCAGATAGACATAAAAGGCACTTGGTTGTATCTGGTGCCTGTAGCAGATGCAGCGGCCATGTGGAAACCTTGTGCCATGCTTTGAGGGATTGCTCGAATAGTAGAAAGGTTTGGGAAGGGGTCCTTCCTCACCACATCCTTCCTTCCTTTATGGGGTTCTCTGATATTGACTGGTTCTCTGAAGGCGTTAATGGGAATTTATTGGCCAGTATAGAGCATGGGGCTATTCTCTTCGCTATTATTTGTCACCAAATGTGGAAATGGAGGAATGAAGAGTTATTTGCTGAGAAGACTGTCTTTATTCCTGACCTCCGGTTTTACTTCTCGAAAAAACTCTCTGTTATTACAAAGAGTTTTGAAGGAGAGCCCCTAGTTCACCCCTCCCCGGTTAAAGAGGTCCAGTTAGTTGGTTGGAGGAAGCCCAGGGAAGGGGTTGTCAAGTTGAATACGGATGGCTCCTGCCTTAGTAATGGCAAAATTGCTGCTGGTGGAGTTCTTCGGGATGCTGGTGGCGCCTGGCTGGCTGGGTTTACCCATAACTTAGGTACGGGCTCCTCCTTTACTGCGGAGCTCTGGGGGATCTTGTCTGGCATTAAACTCGCCATTCGCATGGGTGTTAAAAGACTTTCGGTGGAGTCTGACAATTTGGAGGCTATCAACAGCATTTCGGATAGACAGGCTGTTTGTCTTAAGAGTCAGAATCTCATTAAAGCCATCTTGAGGCTTCGTCCTGCCTTCGATTCTCTTACCTTCTCTCATATTTATAGGGAGCAAAACCGCGTGGCGGATCGCTTAGCAGCTGCTGGGCATGGGGGATGTTAGGTGTTTCTACCCTTTCCGTTCCTCCTTCTTTTCTGTTACCTTCTCTTCTTGGGGATAGGATTGGGGTCAGTCTTCCTAGACTGATCCCGGGTTAGGTTTTTGTTTGTTTGTTTTTTTTCTTCCCTTCTTACCCAAAAAAAAAATTGTCACTCTTTTTAATTAGGTATTAATTAGGTTACTTAAGTATCTACCACCTTCAGTTTAAAAAAAAGTATCTACCACCTTTTTGCATTAAGGTACATTAACAATGACTTATCACCACTAATCACTCTTGGCGCAGAAAAGACCACTTGTAAATCAATGAGAACACCATGTTGCTAATTCTTTAATCGGTTGCTTTCAAAAATGGGAAAAGGTGAAAAAAAAAATATGTTTAATGTTTATATTCAGGAGCAATTTTACTGTTAATGTTTAAAATGGTGCAAATTTTACCCCTAACGATTGCAGGCGAGAGCAATTTTATCCCTAACGTTGACAAGTTTGGTCAATTTAACACATTATTATAAAACACATATATTTTGTTCCTTATTCTGCACCAATTACATATCCGTTGTTTCTAAAAAAAGATTTTATATTTTTTATGATTTAATAATAGAATTGGAGATTAATTTTTTTAAAATTTGATGAAATATTTGAATTTGTTTGTCGAACTCTTACAAAATACAGTATATTTTTTAATCTTTGTTTTATTTTTTTCACGTCTAATCATATGTTTGTGATTTGTTACTTATTAGTGACAGAATGACACATATATGAAGTGTAGATGAGAAGACTCATGATCGAGAAGACAATTTAATGAATTATTTCTTAAATTAATTTAATTTATCAACATTATGAGTAAAATTGCTCTTAGCTCTCAATGTTAGAGGTAAAATTACACCATTTTAAACGGTAGGGGTAAAATTGCTTCTTACTGTAAATGTTAAAGGTCTTTTTACACCTTATCCCTTCACAGATCTATAGTGATCTAACTTTTAAAGTGATTTTAATCTCAATTTTAAGATTTTTTAATAAGTCTACATCTAACAACAGTGTTGAAGGACAAGGTCGCTTGGACTGCTTAGATTCTTTCTAAACACTTAAAATTAAGAATTAGTTTCGGTTTTTTCCATCAATGAACGTTTTTGGCTCATTCTCCCTTTTTTGGTAGCACATAGGCCGCCTTGCTAGCGATTAAAATAAAAAATATATTTATTATTATTTTAATTTCTTACTTTACTATAATTCAGTTTTGAACATTATCACATAGTTTTTGATGAATTTTGTTTATTATTTTCGGATATTTTTATTTAATTGAGTTTTCTTATTGTTTTCATGATATGATTAAGAACAATAGTTTTTCTATTAATTATATTACCCATGTAATTTTTTTTACTTGTTTCAGTTATTTCAATGATATTGTTGTTGAAATATTTTTTTACATGTTTTTAAAAATACATGTTATAAATATACATGTTTTTCTATATTAAGTCATTTTATATTATTATTTTAAAATAGTATAATACATATTTAAAGTATATTTATATAAGAAAATCTCTGATTAATCTCTGACTAATCTTCAATTTATTTATAGGGGCCTTGTTTGCCCGACTAGTGCCTGACATTTTTTTACAATATTGTCTAGCGACCGATCAGGTGGTTTCAACGTTCTTTAATAACATGGTGCAATTTTACCCCTAACGTCTAATATGGTGCAATTTTACCCATAAAGTTGGCAGCAAAGAGTAAATTTACCTCTAACATTGACAAATTAGATCAATTTTAGAAATACTTCACTCACTATTTATGAGAAGGACCAGAGAATCACAATTGGTAAATAAAACTGTAAATCTAAGCTTAATATAAATGAATGAATCTATTTACCTTGAGCTGGGCTTCCTCTATTTATACTGATATTGAGTTGTCGCATACTGTTACAAATTATGGAGCATAATAGGCCACATGTCTCCTGTTAATAAGAAAGAGTGTGCCCAGATATCAGAGTCTGATATCCCTCAATGTCACTTGGCTCGTGATTCTCAGGATTAGGTGTGACTATGGTAACAACTGGATCCTTAATTGGGTCTAGCGAGGCTTCCCGAGTCAAGCTTTTGATACGCAATCGTTTTGCTGTATTAGCCGAGGAGATGTTACATCTCCTGCCTTTTGAGAGTAGGTTCAGGCTTATGTGGAACTACGTGGCAGAGTTATATTTTCCTGATATCTGTATATATTAGAAAATATATTATGTAACATCCAATATACTATTAGCAATCCAAGTCTAAATTTTTCAAAACTTCCTCCTAAAAATTATCATTACTCATTAATCTTATTCATTTTACTTTAAAGATTATTAGATATTAGAATTGTGAATTTATATTGACATGTTTAGGTAAATATTACTTGGTAAATAAAGGGTGATATTGGATGAATATAAACACACTCACATGATATCTATGAAGCCCGAGCCATCACTCAGGATTAGAGCTTGTGTGGAATCATCACAGAGAATCGGTTCCCTATACGACCAAGTATCACAGTCTTGGCCCGGGAGATCTCCATCGACCTCATTAAATATCAACCTGTTACAACAATCGTGCTCAATCTCATCGATCACAAACCAAGTGGGCTTAAAGGATACCAAATCCCGATCTGCAGCCATAAGTTCACATATCAACAGGTGGCACGTAGCATAACATGCTCCAAATCTTATAACCGCCTCTCCATGTTTGATCACAATATAAATAGATTAAGACATCATCCAATGTACACACTTTATTTATATTCACTAAACTTATACTATAGCTTTGATTTACTTTTGTGTTTATCCTGAAATTGTCCCTAAAAGTTGACTTAGACATGTTTCTGTCTTATTTTAGGCTTACGAGAGGAGCTGCAAGATTTAGCCACATCAAATTAGTTTAGTGAGCATGGATCAAACATAGTCATGACTCGTTTAAATAGTTCCATTCATTTCCCTTCCTCCAGCACGCTCCCTGAATCTAGAGTTTAGAGGATGATGAAAGAAGAAACGTGTCGACTGCAATAGGTCAATAACGCCATAACCCTAGAAATGGTGGAAGATGTTGACTCTTTAGAGCCATAACAACATGGTCTCTTAGGTGCAATCTCTAGATAACTAGCAAAAAGCTTCAGATCAGCCCAATAAGATGTCAGCATAATGCGACAAGAGCATGCCCTCAAAACGAGAGAGGTAAAAGAGAAATTAGAGATATCTAAAGAGACCATCATATACATAAACAAATATGAGAATACAATTTGGTCTACCAGACATCACACCATTCAATGTTGCCATCAACACCGAGATGGATCGTCGATGAATCGGCCAAGATGGTCTGACAACAAGTCAAGTGGTAGAGAATGTTGGTCCCTTATAACGTGACAAGTTAGTTCCAAGCGGGGGATAGGAACTATTTAAAAAATTTGTCCGTTGAGGCTGACTTCTTTGTTGAAACACCTTTCCACATAATTTTGATTTGACAAAATTGTTTAAGTATAATTGAAATACATATTCTAAAACACACTAAGTTTAAATGCCTTGATTTATTCTACTAATGTGTTTGTTCAATGTTGAGTTAAAATTGTTTATAAGTCACAAGAATCAAAAGGCCCAAGCCCAATACGGAAGTCAAGGCCCAAGTCAAACAGCTCAGTACAACTCGGCCCGCGTTTGTCAAAACGTTGCCGTTCTGGACAAAACGCAACTCAGCATGAGAAGGATCTAGAAGACCTTCGGGAACAACTTCAAGATGAAGCTGCTGAGTAGATTCGACAAACGTACAAGACAGCAGCTGACGAAGGAAAACTTCCAGACAAAGTATTTCCCCTTTGGGCAAAGTTCAGATGACACAGTATGCTGTCCAGTTGACTTTACCATAAAAGGAGAGATAGTCTGCTGAGCTGATCGAGGACAGAAGATACACAATTCTGATTGGCCGAAGAGCTCTGAGCAAGTCAGGATGACAACGACAGGTAGCCGTTTCCCTCCAACGGTTATTTCGAAATTCGAAATGACCGATGCCCAGACGTCTCTATAAATAGTGCCATCAGAAGGTTCACTTCACACAGAACTTGATCAAGCCATTACGCTGACCAAATTTCTACACAAGTTCTGCAAGAAAAGAAGCAAAGCAAATCTTACACTACAATTCTTATATCTGTGTAAAAGTCTAGAATGATTGTTTCAATCGTCTAAAGTGTCTTAGCAAATCTTTGTATAGGACAAAACACTTATCATTTCTAGAGATAGAAAGGAGAGGCTGAGTACTCGGTTATAGTACTCAGCGAGAGATTATGATTGAGTAGAGGTATAGAGGAAGGTACTCTTATCATACTCAGTTGCTAAGATTGTAAAAGGTTTGAGGCTCTACCTTTAAAGAGCTCAGTAGAGGATTCAAAATATCGGAACGTGTTCCGGGGACAGGACGTAGGCTTAGAAGAAGCCGAACCTGGATAAATCTGCCGAGTAAAGTATTTCTTACCTTTAACTCCTTATTTATATTGCTTGCTTAAAATAACCAAAAACTAACCAAGTAAAGAGGTCAAGTTTGAGTTGTGCGCGTTAAACGTCTGAGCTCAGGAATAGACTCTAAGTGCTATCTCCTGACTCAAAGCTAAGAAACTGACCTAGTCACCAGTTGACTAAGCCAGTATCTTGCTGTTTACTCAGCGCCGCTGTTAAAACCTTTTTCCTTAGAAAAAGAAGTCTGCCCTAATTGCAAAAAAGTTTAAATAGTTCCTAACCCCCCCTTGGAACTATACTTGCAACCCTACAAGGGACCAACAAGTGGTATCAGAGCCTTAAAAGCTCACTGTAAAAGGTCTAACAACCTTGAGCTGATCCCTACCATGGGCGAAAACAGCACTCGGTTTCTCCCTGGAAACCAAACAACTCAGATACTGCCTGAGGGGCTGTCCATTACTAGGCCTCCCCTATTCTTCGGGTCAAACTATACCTTCTGGAAGAATATGATGAAAAATTTCATTCAGGCTACAAACATGAGTGCCTGGCTATCTATAGTCCAAGGCCCATTTGTACCTGTCGAAGTTGTGGATGGCCAAACAGTTGTAAAAGCTGAGGCTAAATGGACAGAGGATGATCTTAAGAAGCTCCAAAATCACGCTTCGGCTATCAATATGCTTCACTGTGCGCTCGATGCTGCAGAATATAATAAAATCTCAGGTTGTGAGTCGGCACAAGAGATCTGGAAAAAGCTGGAAGTCACCTACGAGGGAACCAATAAAGTAAAGGAGTCCAAGGTGAATCAGCAGATGAGACTGTACGAGCTGTTCGAGATGAACAATGATGAGGGCATTTTAGACATGAATGCAATGTTTACCAACATCATTAATGAGCTCAAGAGACTTGGGAAAATCTTCACTGAGGAAGAACAAGTCAAAAAGATACTCAGGAGTCTTCCTAAAGACTGGCAAGCAAAGAAGACAACAGTTGAGGAAGCTCAGGATTTAACCACCTACAAATATGATGAACTCATCGGTTCATTGCTGACCCATGAGATATCCATGAAAAACTTTGAGGTGAAGGAAAAATCTGAAGACAAGAAGCAGAAATCCCTTGTCATGAAAGCTGACTCCACTGACGGGAGCTCAACTGATGATGAGGAGATGGCTATGTTCACAAGGAAGATGAAAAGGCTATTCAAGAAAAATGACAAATACTCAACGAAGCCTTACAGAAAGTTTGATAAGTATAAAGCTGGCTCAAGCGACAGCAAATACAAAAAGGACAGCTCAAAGCCCATTACTTGCTTTGAGTGCCATCAAACTGGCCATATTAAGTCAAACTGCCCCACACTGAGGAAAGACAAGAAGAGTGGGAAGAAGGCAATGGTGGCTACTTGGAGCGACATCGATGAGTCTTCATCTACAGAAACTGAGGCCACCGAGTCAGCGAAGATATGCTTCATGGCTGACGAACTTGCTGAGCCATGCGTCTCTGAGCATGCTGACCTATCAGATGACGAGGAGCAATCAAATGAGGTAATTTCTCTTCCCCATCTCAGAAACGATATGGTTAATACCCTGAGTGATCTCTATACACTTGTCAAGAAGTGTAATAAGAAAGTTAGAGCACTCAGCAGGCGCTGTGACGAAGTGGAAGAGGTCAAACTGAGTGACCTCAGATTCCTTCTTCAGGACAATTCAACTCTGCATGATAGCATGAAGATCATACATGAGTCTGTCTCTGAAGTCCAATCAGTTTCAAAGAAACTGAGAAAGGACGTCACAACTATCCAGAACCAACTAAAGGTTCCAAATAAAAGAAACATTCCTCTGAGAACTCAGTACCAAGGTACTAAGCAAAGATGGAATCCCCAGTGTAAAGTCCAGTGTGACTTTTGTGGGAAGTTAGGACACACCACTAAGGTGTGCTGGCACGCTCAGCACTGGGGTGCTGACAAGTCAGTGAAACATCCTAAACAGAAGGTCAGTTGTGACTTCTGTGGAAAGAATGGCCATACTGTCCATGTATGCCGCCATAAAATAAAATATGATACTTTACCTGTTGCACCTAACAAGCAAGGACCCAAAAAGAATTGGGTACCTAAAAGTAACTAGTTACAATGCAGGTAAGCCTGAGATGTGCCGAGAAGTCAAAGATGTGGTATATTGACAGCGCATGCTCAAGGCATATGACGGGTGATGAAACTCAGTTCATCACGTTTGAGCGTAAACGAGGAGGAAGTGTAAGTTTTGGAGACAACAAGAAGGGTAAGATAGTAGGGTCAGGAACCATCGGAGGTAATCCTACTATTGAATCTGTCTCCCTAGTCAGCGGACTCAAATATAACTTACTCAGCGTAGCTCAGCTATGTGACAATGGGAGAAGAGTTATATTTGATGCTACTGGATGTAAAATATACGAGGGTACAACAAAATGAGTTAATTTTAACTGCCCCTCGAATAGATAATGTCTTTATGCTAGACTTAGAGAAAAAGGTTTCAAAAACTGTGTGCTTAGTATCAAAGGAAGAAAACTCCTGGCTATGGCACATGAGACTTGGTCATGTAAGCATGGACCTCCTGGCCAAACTAGCAAGAAAGCAATTGGTTGAGGGACTGCCTGAACTTAAATTTGAAAAAGATCAATTATGCCACGCTTGTCAAGCTGGAAAACAAACCAAACAATCTTTTCATAGCAAAAATATTGTCTCAACTAAACGACTGTTAGAGTTACTACACTTGGATCTCTTTGGTCCAGTCCAGTCGCTGAGTCTGGGTGGAAGAAGATTTTCCTTGGTCATTGTAGATGACTTCTCTCGGTATACGTGGGTCATCTTGCTGACCAGTAAGGATGAAACGTTTGAGATATTTTCAAATTTGGTTAGAAAAATTGAAAATGAAAAAGACCTAAAATTAGCTCACATCCGTAGTGATAATGGTGGAGAATTCAAAAACCAAAAGTTTGTTGAATTTTGTGAAGCCAGCGGCATTGACCATAATTTTTCTGCTCCTAGAACACCTCAGCAAAATGGGGTTGTAGAAAGGAAGAACAGAACTCTGGTTGAAATAGCCAGGACAATGCTGGATGAGCATAGGCTTCCAAAGTATTTTTGGGGAGAGGTTGTTAACACAACATGCTACATTCTTAATAGGGCTCTAGTTAGACCTATATTAAAGAAAACCCCCTATGAACTTTGGAAAGGACGAAAGCCCAATATTGGATACTTTCGTGCCTTTGGCTGTAGATGTTTTATTTTAAATACCAAAGATAGCTTAGCAAAGTTTGATTCAAAAGCTGATGAGGCTATCTTTTTGGGCTACTCAACAAACAGTAAAGCATACAGAGTTTTTAATAAACGAACTCAAGTTTTAGAAGAGTCAGTACATGTAGAGTTCGACGAAACTGACCCTGCAGGTAGATACCAGCCGCTGACCGAAGACGATCCACACTCAGTAACCACCGCTGACCAAGAACCAGCTACTGAGTCAGTCACGAAAGGCTGACCAAGAGTAAGAGTGAACCTAAAATTACTTTTACTGGCCCATCTACTTCTGTAGAGATTGCTGAAACAGAAACAGCATAAGACATGAATCTACCTAAAGAGATAAGGATCCCAAGAGGGCACTCAGAGAGTGCGATCCTTGATTCTGCTGGGAATACCCTGATGACGAGGAATCAACTTAGGAAGTACCTCAGCAATGTTGCTTTCGTTTCAGTTCAAGAACCGAAGAATTTCGCTGAGGCTGAGTACGATGAATTCTGGATGAACGCAATGCAAAAGGAGCTCGATCAATTAAGAAGAAACGATGTATGGGAGTTAGTGCCTCGTCCAAAGAGTCAAAAGACCATTGGAACAAGATGGGTCTTCAGGAACAAGATGGATGAACAAGGGAATGTAGTCAGGAACAAAGTAAGGCTTGTAGCTCAGGGCTACATTCAGCAAGAAGGTATTGACTACGGTGAGACCTTTGCCCCAGTGGCAAGGCTAGAGGCAATTAGAATTCTATGTGCATATGCATCTTACATGAACTTTAAATTATTCCAAATGGATGTCAAAAGTGCATTTCTTAATGGAGTTATAAACGAGGAGGTTTATGTAAATCAACCTCTAGGTTTTGAGGACCCTAAGTTCCCAAACCATGTTTACAAACTCAAAAAGGCTCTGTACGGCCTCAAGCAAGCACCACATGCTTGGTATGAGAGGCTGACCAGTTTCTTGCTGACTAGAAATTACATCAGGGGCAAAGCTGATACAACCTTATTCATTAAGAGAAAGGGTAAAGATACCCTGCTGGCCCAAATTTATGTTGATGATATAATATTTGGTGCAACTAACGAATCAATGTGCAAGGAGTTTAGCAAACAAATGCAGACTGAGTTTGAAATGTCCATGATGGGAGAACTCAACTTCTTCCTCGGTCTTCAAATTAAACAAGGAAAGAATGGCATCTTCATCAGTCAAGCCAAATATGCCAAGGAGATATTAAAGAAATATGACTTGGAAAATTGCTCCTTCTTGTACTTGCTGTCGCTGGACTCAACTTTGTACTTATCAAACTTCTTGTAAGGCTTCTTAGAATATTTGTCATTCTTTCTGAACAACCTTTTCATCTTTCTAGTGAACATAGCCATTTCTTCATCGTCTGTTGAGCTCCCATCAGTGGAGTCAGCTTTCATGACAAGAGACTTTTGCTTCTTGTCTTTGGACTTCTCCTTCACCTCGAAGTTCTTCATTAATATCTCGTGGGTCAGCAACGAGCCAATGAGTTCATCATACTTGTAGGTGGTTAAGTCTTGAGCTTCCTCAACAACAGTTTTCTTGGCTTGCCAACTTTTAGGAAGACTCCTCAGTATCTTTTTGACTTGCTCTTCCTTAGTGAAGATCTTGCCAAGTCTCTTGAGCTCATTGATAATGTTTATGAACCTTGCGTTCATCTCAGAGATTCCTTCATCATCATTCATTTCAAAGAGCTCGTACAACCTCATGTGCTGGTTCACCTTGGACTCCTTCACTTTGTTGGTTCCTTCGTAGGTGACCTCCAGCTTCTTCCAGATCTCCTGCGCTGACTCACAACCTGAAATTTTGTTGTACTCTGCAGCATCTAACGCACAATGAAGCATGTTTATAGCCGAAACATGATTCTGTAGCTTCTTGAGATCATCCTCTGTCCATTTAGTCTCAGCTTTAACAACCGTTTGGCCATCAATAGTTTCAACAGGAACAAATGGGCCTTGGACTATAGATAGCCATGCACTCATATTTATTGCCTGAATGAAATATTTTATTCTATTCTTCCAAAAGGTATAGTTAGACCCGAAGAATAGAGGAGGCCGAGTTATGGACAGACCCTCAGGCAAAATCTAAGTTGTCAGATTTCCTGGGAGAAACCGAGTGCTGTTCTCAGCCATAGTGGGGATCAGCTCAAGGTAGTTAAACCTTGCACAGTGAGCTTTTTAGCTCTGATACCACTTGTTGGTCCCTTATAACATGACAAGTTAGTTCCAAGGGGGGGGGATAGGAACTATTTAAAAAATTTGTCCGTTGAGGCTGACTTCTTTTCTTATAAAAAGGTTTACACAGCGTCACTAAGTAGATTCAACACACAAGCTTAGTCAACTTGTGGCTAAGTCTGCTTCTTTACTTGAGTCAGGAAATAGCACTTAGAGTCTATTCCTGAAATCAGCTTCTTAGTAAACTTAACTTAGCGTGAGTTCTTTACTTAGTCAGTTTTATAGCAAGCAATATATATTAAAGGAGTTTAAGGGTTAGAAAGATGTTACTCAGCAGACTTATCCTGGTTCGGCCTCTCCGCCTACGTCCAGTCCCCGGAACTCGTTCCGAGCTTTTTGAATTCTCTACTGAGCTCTTTAAAGGTATAGCACGAAACCTTTTACAGATAGAAGCTGAGTATAACAAGAGTACCTTCCTCTATACCTCTACTCACTCCTATATCTACGCTGAGTACTATAACCGAGTACTCAGCCTCTCCTTTCTATTCTTCTAGAAATGATAAAGTGTTTGTCCTAAACAACGATTGCTAAGACACTTTAGATGATTGAAAATCATTCTAGACTTTTACACAAAGATTAAGAATTGGTGTAAGGTATTTGCTTTGCTTTTCTCACAGAAACTTCAAGTATGAATTTGGTCAGCGTTTCGACTAATTGAAGATCTGCATCGATTGAAGCAAATGGATGGCCTTTATATAGTGACACTTGAGGCACCTGGTTATTTCGAATTTCGAATTAACCGTTGGAGGGAAACGGCTTCCTGTCATTGTCACTCTGGGCGTGCTTAGCGTCGTTGGCCAATAGGATTCTTGCATCTTTTGTCTTCGTCAGTCTTCGGCAGAATGTTTCGACATTTAAGGAAAAGTCCACGAGACAGCTTCCTGCGCCTTCTGAACTTTTCCCAAAGTAGAAATACTTTGTCTGGAAGTTGAACATTGTCTGCCGCTGTCCAGACTGCATTGTCGTCCAACTCAGCAGCTTCTACTTGAAGCTTTTACCTCGAAGGCTTCTCGATCCTTTTCTTACTGAGTCGTCGTTTTACTTGATACGGCTTTGTTTTGAACTCTTGAGCCTAATGGTTTTGATGTGTTGATTTGGGCTTGACTTCCACTTTATGGGCCTTTGGGCTTTTTAATCTTAATGTCTTAAAAACAATTAAACTCAACATTGAACAAACACATTAGTGTAATAAATCAAAGCATTTAAATTTAATGTGTTAGAATATTTTTATCATCAGTTAAATAATTTTGTCAAATCAAAATCATGTGGAAAGGTGTTTCAACAGAGAAGACTCCCTAATAAGATACTATAGATCCAGAACTCCACCTGCATGAAACATGAGGAGTTCCAACAAGCATTCTCCCTTGAGGTTGACCCATTTAAGAGAAGAAAAACGACTCTCCCCGAATAGGAGGACTCCAAACTCAAATCGCAGAAGGATCCATCACAAGGTAAGCGAGTCTCAGTCCATAAGACATGCAGATAAGAAGAAGGTGACCAAGTCCAAGATCCGAGATAGATAGCCACCCAATGAGAAAGGCACCTTGGAAAAAGTCGGACATAAGTTGCAGTTTGCTATTTGAATAGACAATTCTTTTTGGAGTTATCTCCCCTTCGTGGAATTGCGGCTCTTTATCTCATACTACTACCATTGTAGCCATTTGATTAATCAATTCTAAATTAATAAAATATACTTTAAATAATTATCAATCAATTAAAGTTACAAATACTAATACTTCATATCTATCAAATAAATTTTGATTGACCCGATGTTATATTTACAAAAACACATGTTCCCTTAAAAGAAAATAATATGATTACCTAGTTTGATTCGATGACTTACGACTACTTTATCTCTAATCATTAGCTCTACCTTTGACATCCTTCTTCTTGCGGTTAAAGTAACGATTTTGAATATGCCAACTTTCTTAGTGTGATGTGCAATTAAAACAATGACTTTGAGTATGGTAAACTTCCATAATATGAGGGGACCATGTTGTAAATAACTCAAGAATGAGTTCACCGCTATATAATTGACCGCCGATTGTTAGTGATTCCAACTTTATACAGGTAAGTTGTAGTATGTTATCCGAACTGACAATGTATTTTTGGAATTATCTCACTTTTGTGAAATTTCGACCATTTGTCCCAAACTACTAGCATTATACTCATTTGATTAATCGGTTCTATATTAATAAAATATTCTTTAAATAATTATCGATAACTTAAAATTGTATATACTAATATTATATATCTAGTAAATAAACTTTGAGTGACACATTTCTATATTTATAAAAACACACATTCCCTTTTCCATTTAAAAAAAAGTTAATTTAATTACCGATTTTAAGTTGATGACTTATGACTATCTCTAATAATTAGCTATGCCTTTAACATCTCTCTCCTTGAGGTTAAATTAACGACTTTGAATATATCCAACTGATAACATCTAAAATGTTATCCAAAGAGTAACATTGTAATAATACAAATAATAAAAGAGTCTCGAGTATTATAACCAGCCATATGTAATAATGTAGAGATACGCCAGACGGATACACCAGGATCCACAAAGCATGATATGCCCAAAGATCTGGCTACTTCACTAGATGATCCACGATTCGCCCTCACATCTTATGGCGGTTACAATAATACCAGAGGATGTAACTGAATAAATGTGTTCTGTAAATGAAGATGGTTACATAGCTATTAAAAGGCATTAAATGAACATTAAAGGTACAACTATTTCACTTCCTTCTACATTAATGACAAAGGGTTACGAAAACCTATATAAATACTCCAACAGAATAAGCTAAAAGTACACTTACTAACTCTAAAAATATTCTTGAGATTACTCTTGTTATTCTCAAGAATTATACTGACTTTGGCATCAGAGTGTCCCTCACCGATCTCAACGGCACCTTACAAGGAAAGTACTCCGTCCAAAGAAGTTTCTATAGTGAACTTTCTTAATATCACGTGCAGTTAAAGTAATGACCTTCATATGGCCAACTTCCATACTACGAGGGGATAGTATTGTAAATGACTCAAGAACGAGTTCACCGCTATATAATTGACCGATGATTGTTATTGATTCCAACTTCATGCATGTAAGTTGTAGTCTGTTATTCAATCTAACAATGTATTTTTGGAATTATCTCACCTGAATCTCGACCTTTTACCCTATACTACTATTATTTTAGTCGTTTGATCAATCAGTTTTACATTAATAAAATATTCTTTAAATAATTATCGATCAATTAAAGCTGCATATACTAATATTTCATATCCATCAACTAAACTTTGGCCGACACAATTCTAAATTTATAAAAACATATGATCCTTTTTTCATTTATAAAAAAGTTAATTCGATTACCTAGTTTGAAACCAATCAATTAAGACTATTTCTAATCATTAGATTTGCTTGTGATACCCCCTCGTTATGGTTAAAGTAATAACTTTGAATATGGCTAACTTCCATGGAATTAAAGTAATGATTTTGAGTATGTCCAATTTCCATAGTATTCTTGCTATATAATGACCAACGATCTCATGTACGTAAGTTACAGTTTTGCTATTTAAATTGATAATATGTTTTTGGAGTTATATCAACATTGTGGAATTGCGACCCTTTATTCTATACCACTGCCATTGTACACGTGTAATGTTCAATCTTTTAAATGAATTATTTGGATAATTTGAATGTAACCAACTTCCATAATATGACGT
Organism: Euphorbia lathyris; assembly: GCF_963576675.1. NCBI lineage: Eukaryota > Viridiplantae > Streptophyta > Magnoliopsida > Malpighiales > Euphorbiaceae > Euphorbia > Euphorbia lathyris. Next base: position 79,074,208 of record NC_088918.1, on the reverse strand, counting down.
GCAATTAAAATAACGATTTTGAGCATGGCCCACTTCCATAATATGAGGGGACAATATTGTAAACAGCTAAAGAACGAGTTCATAGTGATTCCAACTTCATGCACGTAAGTTACAGTTTGCTATCCGAACTGACAATCTAATTTTGGAATTATCTCACTTTTGCAGAATTCCGACCATGTGTCTCATACTACTATCATTACAGTCCTTTGATTAATCTATTCTAAAATATTCTTTAAATAACCATCAGTCAATTAAAGCTGCATATACCAATATTCCATATATATCAACTAAACTCTAACTGACACAATTCTGTATTTATAAAAACACATGTCCTTTTTGTCATTCAACAAAAAGTTAATTCAATTACCTAGTTTGAAATTGGTAAATTAAGGTTGTCTCTCTAATCAGTAGCTTTGCCTTTAATGTCCCCCTTCATGTAGTTAAAATACCGACTTTGAATATGGCCAACTCCCATAATGTGACGTGCAATTAAAGTAATGACTTTGAGTACGTCCAAATTCCATAATATGACAAAAGAGTGTTGTAAATGACTCGATTACGAATTTGCCGTTATATGGCTGATTGTTAGTGTTCAAACATCATGCACGTAAATTATAGTTTGCTATCTAAATTAACAACATATTTTTAGAGTTATTTCAACATTATGAAATTACGACCATTTATCCCATACTACTACTATTATAGCACATGTGATGTCAGTGTGTTAAAATTTAAACTCGAAATCTCTAATTTATACCATAACTTTAGCCAACCTTTATTAATCTCCACTTGAATTAAATAATGCTTTTTTAATCATTTCAATTAAATAATGCTTGGAATAACTTGATGAGCCATTTCATGAAAATCTATTAAGGCATAATTGATGCATCACACGTTGACCGAAAGAGACCCGTTTGACTTATTTGCCTTAATATATCATTTGCTACTTAAACTTGGCCAAAAACTTGATTAATTCTCTAAACTTTCAAAGTATCCTAATAACTCTCCGAACTTATATAAAATATTCAGTTGACCCTCTAAACTTACATAAAATATAACAATTGATTACTCGATTGTAAAAAAGTAAATTAAATTAGAAAGATGTATTCCACGTGTCTTAAAATGTTATTACATAATTTAAGAATAGAGTAAAAATGAAGTTATTAATTGCTCAACTATAAATTTTGTATTCTCTAATATTACAATCACAATATCATGGTCTTAATTGTTTGATTTTTTTAGATGCGTTGAATACATCAATTAATTATATTTTAGGTAAGTTCAGGAGAGTAATTGAATATTTGATACAAATTCAAATAATTATTGGGATATTTTGAAAATTTAGGTCGCGAATCAAACATTTTGACAAGGGATAAATGATGTATTAAGCCGACTTATTTTGAGCCTGAAATAGAAACTTGGAAAGCATGATACTGATCAAGCGAAAGTTCGACGAAGTTTCATATTTGTCTTTTATTCTCAAAATTCGCAAGATGAAGAAGAAAATCAAAATTCCAGCCGAGACTGAGCTGATCAGTAGCAGAAGAATTACTGAGTGATGTAAATTTCGACAAACATTCCATCTTCTCTCATCTGGCTCGCTCTTTCTGCTCTGAACCATCGATTCTGAAAGTTTTTGTTAATATCAACGGTAATCATAATTTCCGGCATTTTTCCGATTATTTTTTCTTATTATTATAAAAAAAATAAGTCTAGATAGAGATACTTGGTCTCGTATTCTCCGCCACATGAATCCTACATTCGCGGCATTTTTATTTTTTTTTTCTTTTCAAAAAAATAAAAAAAATTGTTTACAGTTTGTTTCTCTCTGGTTGTTTGCCAATCGAAAATAATATTCTGTGAGCTGTTTCACATTTTTTGTTGGTTGTAATTTTTTAGATTAATTACGGTTTATTATTTATTTTTTATATTATTATTTTTTTGTTGTTTGAGTTTTGTGTTTGGATTGAGTTACCGGGGAAGAGGGTGGCTGCTCCTGTCGTTTGGTGCAGAGGTGGTGGTGGTGTTGGTGGTTGCCATTTTTATTAAGGATTTTTTACTTTTTGATTTGTATCGAAATGACTAGAAGGAGTTCTTCTAATAATGGATTATTGCAGTCGTCGTCGACGACATCTTCTGCTTCATCTTCAATGCAGCCGAACGACATGGAGGCGGGCCCAAACACCAAACTAGATGTGGACGACGATGGCGACCATCATGACCACCACCTTGACGAAGAATCCGATCCCTTTGATATTGCGCATACGAAGAACTGTCCTCGTGAGTCTCTCAAAAGATGGAGGGTAATGTGATATTCTTATAATGTCCATTCATTTTGCATTTCATCTATAAGTTTGAATGGATAAAATGGCATTGATTGTTATTCTTCTCTAATGCATTTCGCATTCTGAATCGGAGGATTTTTTTTTTTTTTTTGTTAAATTTTGCAATGTAATTAGTATTCATGTTGAACCGCTCAAAATTTGAACTCCTGCCTATTAGGTTTTTTTTAGTAATTTTCATTATTAAAGGAATCTAGAAATCCATCTTGAGTTTAAAACTTTAGATTTCAGGGGCCACATTGTGCAAGTTTAAAAAACTTGGCTATACGGGAATCAACCTATTTAATATTTCCTATACTTTTGCATGTTATACAAGCAAATGAAGAAAAACAATAGTTATTTTCGAAGTTCCTGCTTATGCAGTTAAGCTACTTAGTTGTTACTCATTTTATCAACTGCTTTTTTTTTTTTATTTCCTTTCATGCATGCTTTATAAATGTTTTATAGCATGTGCTTTTGGAGTTTTAGACTAAAGGTGTGTATTGAACTTTCACAGCAAGCAGCACTTGTACTAAATGCTTCTCGTCGGTTTAGATACACTTTGGACTTGAAAAAGGAAGATGAAAAAGAACAAAGAAAAAGGATGATTAGAGCCCATGCGCAAGTTATAAGAGTAAAGTTTCTTATCTTAACAAACAATTCAGTCAAGCATTTCGACTTCCAGTATATTTCTAGTTAATGGACTATTGTAACTGCAGGCAGCAGTACTTTTCAAATTGGCAGGCGAGCGACATATAGGTACACACTTCCTTGTAGTTTGTCAAGCATCTACAATTCTCCATGATTATTTTAGACGTCATACTTAGTATTTAAATAGAAATGACTGCTAGAACTATAACATATGAAGTTTTGGGGAACTAAGTCGAAATAATAGAATGAATTTGAGTGAAGTTAATTGAACTAGAGACTTAATCTGAAGATACAAAATTTGGGGCATATTACTATTTTCATTTAATCTACTATAAAGGTAGGCCAATTCTTTAATTATTGTTATATAATTTTTGGGTTTGCTGTCCCCATGCTTTATATGACAGTGTCGTTGCTCAATTTTGTTATTTAGTTTGCACACGCGGCAATCCTTCTGCCTTCAAAATATATAAAGTAAGCTAAAGTGAACTCTTTACACCCAGTGTGTGCATAATGCTTTCACTTGGGAATGTGTTCGACTACTGGATGGAATCCACTACATGTCAGTTGTTGTAGTATGCACTCCATTTTTGGAAAGCATTTTCATTGAACTCATGGTTTCTTTAGTCTAAACTATGCTGTGATATACGTGCTATTTTGGGGCTATGCATCTTACGTGAGATCAAATTGTCTATTGTTCAGCTATAGGTCCAATTGATGCATCCCCAGCTCATAGTGGCGATTACTTGATCGGACCGGAAGAACTTGCTTTATTGACCAGGGACAATGATTTTTCTACTCTTCAACAGCATGGAGGTGTAAGTCAACTATAAAAATAGTACTTCCTTCTCAAGCACCGAATTATTGCTTACGTCTAATTTACATGATGGTGGTCCCTTTATCAGACTAAAGGGTTATCTAGTAAGTTGAGATCAAATTTGGAGGCTGGGATCAGTGGTGATGATGACGATTTAAATAAGCGTAGAAATGCATTTGGAGCAAATACATATCCGCGCAAGAAGGGACGTGGTTTCTTGGTATAACATTTTGTTTTCAATTGAATTTTTTCATTATTTTAAAGCTGCATTAGAAATATTTCACTTATTTCATATATTTTATTTCAGAAATTCCTTTGGGAAGCTTGGCAAGATTTAACCCTTATCATCTTAATTATAGCTGCCATAGCATCACTGGCACTGGGAATTAAAACAGAGGTGTGTTTTGTTGCCTTAAATAAGTTCAATTTTTTCGAGCTTTATTAGCCCTGTGAAAGTTTTCAACCAGCAATGTTTCTGAGAACTCTGGCATTGGAATAATATGTTTACACATTAATTCTCTTGAGTTTACCTCTGTTTTGAGATGCAAGGCTATATTAGAATAAGTTTTATGGGCTTAGGATTGATAGTAAATTTCTCATCAGATCAGACAAATGTTACATGCAAATTTCAAGCGGAAAAAAAAAAATCTATTTCAGTGATATAATGATGAGAAGAAAGATCTATGGGGCCAATTTCGTTGCTGAAAAATGTTGAACAGAAGTAATAATGCTATTCATATGGTCTTTAGTCCATATATATTAGATACTAGGAAGCACCCACACGGATACTCGTGCGGTACCCAGAATTAACTCAGAATTATTTAAAAAAAGCCCCTATATTTATCTAATTAACTCAGAATACCCGGTGTCCTTAAAGTGTCCCACGTGTCTCCATATTAAAAAAAAAAGAAAAAGAAAAAAATGGGGGACACTTATTTTGTGTCCCATACCCAACCTCTGGTTTTTTCTTCCCGACCTATTTGACTCTCTGGCCACAGTTATTTAGGTCCTGGACCGGTTAGTTAATAGTGAGGCAAGTCTAGAATTCCTGATGGATCTCTAAAGCTGGAAGTTGCGTGTCCCCGGCGTGTCCGTGTCCGACACTCATACATTAACCTCTTAGAAGTATCGGTGCTTCATAGATTAGATATAAATATGTCTTTCTTTGCTTCATTCTTTTGACCATTCTTCTCTTCTCTTCTCCCCTTCTTATTGCTTATTAGATTATCTAAGGAATTTCTATAAAATGTTGGGAATTTTTAGTCTAGTATTATTTACGCTTGAAGCACTCATTATTGAATAAGATACAGACGTGTCAGTATTTTTCTTATTGCTTATTAGATTATCTAAGGAATTTCTATAAAATGTTGGGAATTTTTAGTCTAGTATTATTTACGCTTGAAGCACTCACTATTGAATAAGATACAGACGTGTCAGTATTTTTATTTATTCATTGATCTTTTAGTCACATAGTTTAGTATGGTTTTATCTTGTTCATGCATTGGTTTTCCTCACAGGGTGCAAAGGAAGGATGGTACGATGGGGCAAGTATTGCTTTTGCTGTTTTTCTTGTTATAGTTGTTACAGGTATTAAATTAATTAAAATCATCTTCCTTTTTTACTCTTTATTTTTTCCAAAAATTGATGTTTATAACCTTCATGTGCCAATTTAGGTGTGAAAGTTTGGGCATGCTTGGTCTTGATTTCAAAATAATTTTCTTTTTTTTATTGCTCTTATAAATTTCTCTGGTATCCAGTTTGTTTCTTCACTCAACTATTCAAAATTTTTATTAGACCAGCAACTGCAAGTATGAGATATTTCTGTTTCAACTTTCAATCTTTAGCTGGTTGGTGCCCACTGTTTACTTGGATACTATAGCTTTTCCTTTTTTAGATTTGATCGAGCCTTGGCGCAACGGTAAACGTTGTTGTCGTGTGACTGAGAGGTCACGGGTTCGAGTCTTAGGAGCGGCCTCTTGCCAAAAAATTGGCAGGGGAAGGCTTGCCCCTAGTATACCCTTGTGGTGGGACCCCTCCCCGGACACTCACTTAGCGGAGACGCATAGTGCACCGGGCCGCCCTTTATATGTACACATCCTTCATATGCCAAGATATGCAAACAAGTTTGGGCATGCATGTGACCTGACCGCCGAACTATTTTCTATTTTTATTATTTTTATTGGTCTTATAAATATCTCTAGTATTTAGTGGCTTTCTTCTCTATTCGACAAACTTTCTATTAGACCAGCAAGTATGAGATATTGATGTTTTTATCTAAAAAGAGTTGAATGGTTTGATGGTATATTGGATGTGGCCAAGTCCAATATGATCACAATCTGATTCCTACCATCTTTTTCTCTTTCTAACTGATTGGTTTTTGTTTGTAATTCTCTTTCCTTAAATGTTTACCAGCTATTAGTGATTATCGTCAATCTCTCCAGTTTCAGAATTTAAATGAGGAAAAGCAAAATATAAAGTTGGAGGTATGTACTTATACATTATAAAAAGAGTACTAATTTATTATTGAAGTGTGCATTTTTTCTATTTCAAAACATGTTCTTCTGTGAAAATGTATACACTTGGAATTTTTTTTCAGGTCACGAGAGGTGGTAGAAGAGTGCAAATTTCAATATTTGATATCGTTGTTGGGGATGTTTTACCTCTTAAAATAGGTGATCAGGCAAGTTTTATTCAAGATACGTTTTTTTAGTGGAAATAGAACTGCAAAAAAATAGTAAATGGTTAATTTACCATGCATTTTTTGGCATGATAATTGTGTACCCTATAATTTATGCTATTAGCACTTAGGTGCCAAATTAACTATTGCCTTTCTTTTCTGATGTTGCATTGAAGACAACATTATTGACGTGCTTAGCATGTATCATCACTGAATTGCTAACAACATTAAGTAGATTAAGATGTTATGAACCATAGAACGTGAAGGGTAGAAGTGCATAATAACTGAACAGTATCTTTTCAGTACTTCCAATTTATCCTTGCAATTAACCCAATAATTCTCGAGGTGCTGCATTTTGTTTTAGGTTCCAGCTGATGGAATATTAATTGCTGGTCATTCTCTTGCCATCGATGAGTCTAGCATGACGGGTGAAAGCAAGATTGTGAGTTAGTTAACCTCCCAGCAATGTGGTTTCCTTATATAGATCTATTGTATTTAAGCTTCATTTTTTTGTAGGTTCACAAGGACCACAAGACACCGTTTTTAATGTCTGGTTGCAAGGTTGCAGATGGTGTTGGCACCATGCTGGTAAATTGTGTAAAAATAAATTCTTTTGTTCTAAGATCTTTATAAGCTGATGGTGCCAATTGTATGTAATTTATACTCTATAACTGTCGCTTCAGTCTTTGTCTTTCCCCAATCTTGAAATAATCTCTTTGCAATTTATTTCTCTTACCAGAAGGAAACCTATTTAATAATTGTATTATCCATGGTTGCATAGCCATTTTATTATTTCTTTAGCTTCAGCAGGCATGTTTAGTTTTGGTAGATATACATTAATTTTTATATGCGTCTACGATACATTTACTTGTGAGTTGTGAGAACCTAAGTTCTATATCAAGTATAAGTGGAGTCATGCATGTTGCTGTTATCTTATTGATCTATGTGTAGGAATTATATTTATTTTTATTTTGCTGAAAAGATGTCTTCATGCAGCAATCATATTCATATTTATTTAAAAAAGTATTTCTATCTCTGCTTTTCTGCTTGAACATTCAATTCTAAGCCATTTATAGGTAACTGGTGTTGGGATCAATACTGAATGGGGGTTGTTAATGGCAAGCATCTCAGAGGATACTGGTGAAGAGACTCCTTTGCAGGTCTCGTCTTAGTTTTCTGTTACTTGAGAGTATGAGCAATTTGTGTAAAATAGGTTTAAATCTCGTTTTCAATGAATTGGGATAGGTACGTTTGAATGGAGCTGCTACTTTTATTGGCATTGTTGGCCTTTCAGTAGCTGTCTGCGTTCTTGCTGTGCTTTTGGGCCGGTGAGTTGAATATATTTCAACAGTCACTGGTTTCTTCAACTTCTAACTAGCGAAATTGTCGGTTATAATCTTGTGCAAAATTTGTAGTTTCTTTACTGGAAATACTACAAACGCAAAGGGAGAGGTTCAGTTTGTGAAAGGCCAGACGACAATCAGTGAGACTATAGATGGAGTAATCAAAATTATTACCATCGCAGTATGTGCAATCCCTGGATCAACTCCTCATGACATCTTTTTGATTCTTCTGTTTTTTTTTTTTTGCTCTTTTCTATTTTAGCTCCTTGATTTATAGTTGATCCATTCAGGTCACAATAGTTGTTGTTGCTGTGCCAGAGGGGCTTCCCTTGGCTGTTACCTTGACGTAAGTTATTTTATATTTTATGCCACCATGATATTGTAGTTGTTGGGGAGCTACTGGATTTTCCAATTTCTTGTGCTCTTTCTTACCCGGGTTGTATGCGTAATTGTCTTTCAGGTTGGCATACTCAATGCGGAAGATGATGGCAGATAAAGCATTGGCAAGCATCTTTCTCTGTTTCCTAAGAAGTTCTTCCACAGCTGTTTTTATCAAGAAAGTTTGGTTCTTCATCACTTTTGTTTGACAAGCATGAATTTGCAGGTTCGTAGGCTTTCAGCATGTGAAACTATGGGCTCAGCAACCACAATTTGTAGCGACAAGACTGGGACATTGACCTTAAATCAGGTTGGTTCTGCAATGACAAAACTCTAAGTAATCATAAAGGTAGCCCTGGTCATATTCAGTGTGTGTATGATTTTTCAGTGGTCTGGCTACTTCAAGTGATAGTATGGCTTTCAATTCTCAGGTTTAAGAAGTTGCTTAGTCTTTAGATATGCTAGGTTATGCATTAAAATATCAGTTAGTGAATGGAAATTTGCAGTATCCGCTTATGAAATGGGTGCTAGATTCCTGAAATCGTGAAAAATGAGTTCTGACGGATAGATTGCTTCTACGTTCTATCTTTCTTTCTCCTTTTAATGGACTGCTAAAAGTAAACATGGGATACGAGCTCTTGAGTCTCGCCGCACTGTTGCATACACCTTACTACTATTGGGTAGTTTCGCTTTATTATAGCGAACTTTTGGTGAAAGCTGAAATAGCAATCTGTGTGTGTTCTAAACCGTGGGCATAGAGGGAAAGTGATGGTATTTGGAGTTGCAGGTTTTCTTTATTAAGATTAGACAGGTCTGAAGAAAAACAAAAGGACAACCTTTAACTTGAGTGAGAAAAGAATCTCAAATTGCACTCTGAAATATAAAAGTTCCAACATTAAAGGTCATCTTATATCCATTTATGTTTTGGCTAAGTCCCAATTTATGGCATCTTCATCATCAATAATCTCCTTAAGAAAATGTGCTTTTTAAACTAAGAATCATTATGAAGAGGGAAATTCAAGACTTTTAAAGTTTTCATAGTTCTATTTGTGGTGATGGGGCATCTTGGAGAAAAAAATATTGGTTTCAAAGGGCTGGAGAAGGGTGAATAAGCCTGCCACTGATAATACAAACACTATTGAGTTGATCGAGCTATTTTGAGTTCATATTTCTGTCAGTTGTGTTGCCTTCTTTCTAGTTATGACACACTATTGGTATTAAGATATACAGGACATGTAGAAGTATTTAAAATCTTCTAATTAAGATATACTATCCATCTTCCCTATCACAATGTTTGAACTGAGAAAAAGTGTTATATCTTGCTTTACTTCCTCAGTAACTCTCCAGGTGAATTTCCTTTTCTAGTTAAGACACCACTTTTTTAACTTACAGTATCAGTTTCATAAGTGCATAGAAGTATCGTTTCTTTATGAATGTTGGTATTAGTATTAAGCTAGTAAACCTTCCCTACCATGAAGAAAAATGTAAGAAAAAGATGTGTATTTTACTAAGCTTTATCACAAGATGTCGGCACATTTATGTAAATATGTTCTACTTTGTTGTAAATATCTTATAGCAATGTACTTTTGTCTTTCTATTATTTCATTATGCTTGATTATTTGATATGTATAATTTTTAAATTAGAACTTAATTATTGATGTATACATAGTTGTGATTTTTTTAAATAGTTGCATAGTTTTTGAAATTTGTTCTAAACAACTGCTGGCCTTCTTCCGATTTCAGCTCAGAAAAGAAATTTTATTTTTGAGCTTAATTAGGAACATACTGAGGGAGTTAAGTCCAGGAAAACTGAACCAACAAAATTTGGTTATTCTGTTGTTAAAAATCTGTTTTAGTTTTCAGCTAATACTTCTCTGTTATTAAAATTGATAATTGAATTAAACAAATTATGTGCTATATATAATTTTCGTTGAAGTATTTACAATTTAAAATGTAATTTATACTTTCTATGGATGAACAAAAATTTAGTTTAGTTCAGTTATTATTTTAGGTCAAACAAGTTTCAGTAATTATTCTCATCTAAACTAGAGTCTCTAGACTCTAGTGCCTTAGTTATCTAAATAATTTGATAAAATATGAAAGACAAGATACACAGGGGAAGATAATGCATTCTGTTTCATAATGTGCCCTTAATTTATCATTTTTGGGTGTTCGTATGCTCTATGTAGCTAATTAATTTATAGAAACTGTATGACATAAAAAAAACTGGCAAAAATATGTACTGTTTATTCTTCTTTCACCAATCAATTGAAGCCTTAAATGGTATGCCTATTCAATATGATATATTCTATTCAGTTAATTAATTGGATGGAAGATGTGTGATAGAATTGCATGTATTTATATCTTTCTTCTTTTACTTTAGCATTAAAAAGTTTCAGATGTATTTTAGTTTGAGTGGTGCGGTTTTGTATATCACAGATGACTGTAGTTGAGGCTTATGTTGGGAAACAGAAGATGGACCTTTCAGATAACTCCTCACAGTTGCACACTGAAGTCAAGTCTTTATTATGTGAGGGTGTTGCACTGAACAGCTCAGGGAATGTCTATGTGCCCAAGGTAATTATTTGTTTTGGTGCCATTTGTTTCTTCCGTTTAATATTGATTCATTTTCATGATAATTTTTCTGGGAGGACTATTCTTTGGTCTAGTTTCGAGTCTGTGTATGGACAGTTTGTTGAAATCTTTCTAAGTTCTTAGGGTAAAGCAATCATTTATAATCCAAATTGTGCTTATTTATTGATAATCTTTAATTTGATTTCTTAACAACAACAACAACAAAGCCTTAGTCCCGAAATGATTCGGGGTCGGCTAACATGAACCATCATATGAAACCGTGAAATCAAGTCGTGTCAGCGACATAAATTCTCTCCCTCCACTCCGTCCTATCCACTACCATATTTTCCTCAATCCCCATAAACTCATATCGCTCTCGATCACCCTCTCCTAGCAGTCCTCTATTTTTAAAAAAGTGTTGTTCTATACAAGTCCATGTATGTGACAATCTTTTACGTGCATGCATTATCGTCTTCCTTTCTTGTTTAATTAGCTGATGTTCAGACTTATCTTGGGGTTTTCAATTTTGCTAGTTCTTAGGAGAAATGCTTCTAAATGTATTGTTGACTACATTTGCTTTGGCAGGATGGTGGAGATATGGAGATTTCTGGATCTCCTACTGAAAAAGCTATCCTCTCTTGGGCTGTCAAGGTACTCATTTTTAATCATATTCTAGTGTGTCGGGTATATATATAATATATATTGAAGTTAATTACAGATATTTCTGTCCCTGTGCGCTTTTGCAGTTGGGCATGAAGTTTGATGCTGTTAAATCACAGTCAAAAGTTCTTCATGTTTTCCCCTTCAATTCAGAGAAAAAGCGAGGTGGCGTTGCAGTACAAGCAGTAATCTCCTAATCTAACTTTTTGCTTTATATTGGAAATTATGCAACTTGAAGCAACTTTTTTAAATAAAAAACTGATTTTTAATAATAATATTTTAATAGCTGCAGTCTGTCTCAACTTTCTAATTGTCACTGTCCAACATAGGGCTGGCATGAAACAACATGCTTAAATAAGGCATTAGATGGAATAATTTGTCTAAACAATATTTCTTATCAGAAAGTTGTAGTTTTGTTTTGAAGAATGCGGTTTTATTATTTTGCAAAACTGAAAACATCCAATTTTTACTTAGATGATGAAATTAAGAGGTTAATTCCTGTTATTTTGTTGTAGATGGAATAATTTCTCTAAGCAGAATATTTGTTAAAAGAAAGTTACTATTTTGCAAGAACATCCCATTTTTACTTGAATGATTTAAAATTATTCTGTTAATTCTATGATTACTTTGTTAACATTTGCTCTTAGATGATGGAAGCAATTTTGATTTGATTGGTGAGAATGAACTAAGTGAAAAAAAAGTAAATGGTGAATAAAGTAACCTAGGATGCACTGAACTCATAAGGAGACCTCAAGATTTGTTTCTTGCTCTAAAGGCTAGTGGATGGCATACATGTATGACTTAGTGACTAGAAATAACCAAAACTATTATGCCTATATTTGTTTTTAGCTAATATTTTTAATTTTGAACTTTAACTATGTTATCGGTCTTTAGCCAATTGACCAAACAAAAGAAGCTCAATTTGATTGATTTAATTAATTGAATCAGCTAAAATTGAAAATGCGGCAACAGTTATATATATATATAATTTTTTTTTTATTTTTTTTTATTTTTATGTTTGGGGGTTATTTGGCCTAAATGTCATTGGTTAAAAGTGTTGCTGGCTCACATGTTAAGAGGTTGTTCTTGAATTGGGTGAATTCAGTCACATACATCTATAGGCTGCATTCCAGCCTTTCGTGTCCTTAGGCTAGCGAAAAGAGAATCTAGCACTTCTAGGTTGTGAATAACTGAGTAGGAGGAATTGCCCTTTGGATATCTTTACTTGGGAGCGAAACAATTATAATTAGGTCTGATATCCATATAGGGGCCTCCAACTGAGGCAAGCCATCCGCCTTTGACAGAGAAAGGCGTACCTATTTCAAGACGAGTATGATAAGCAGTGCAGAGACAATAGTATAAGAAGAAAGAGCACCTAAGCGATCACCTAGAAGAGTTCAAAGACTTGTTTCCCGAAGAGCTTCCTAAGGGATTACCTCCTTTGTGTGATATTCAGCACCTTGATTAGCTCCTTGATTGCAGGAATCATTCATCCTTAATTTAAGCAGTTGATTTTAGGAATGTCTTGTATATATATATTTATTCCTCTTAAGTTAAATATATTCATTTAATCTTTCAGATTACATGGTATCCCATGTGTTCCTTTCTACTTACATGGTATTTTTCATTTGCTTAACAAATAATAAACTTAGTGCCTGTTTTCTAAATTCAATCCAAAACCCAAATAACATTATATAATTTCCTTTCATCTCAAAATTATAGCTTATATTTATTTCTCACAAAGTTATTAGGATATTGTTAAGTTGTTTAAATACCTTGGTAGAATATAAGGATCACCAACTTTATAATTCTACAAGTTTGATTAACATAAACTGACCAGCCATTAATTGTTACACTGTTTTAAACTATTTATTTTTCTCTTGTTTGCTAATATTTGGTCAACCAAAAATGGTAAAGTAACTTATCATTAAACTAGTGAACATACTGAGGCTTCGAGCTAACCAAAAACTGAAGTGACTGTTAAAGTAATAAAACAAATTGATTTTTTTGTTATTGTAAAACTGTAAGAAGTTGTGGTTTGCTAAGTGTGGCATTTTTCATTTTTATCAGAGTGAACTATGCAACAACAATTTTTGCCTGTCTGGCTGTGTAATTGGATGACCAAATACTGAGTTTAAGTTGAGTTGTGAACTCTCAAGCTCAATTTTTGGATGACCAAAAATATGTGTGGAACTTTTTCTCTTTCATGCTTTTGTTTAATATTATATATTGTTTTATGTTGATACGCTTATAATAAACAAATCTTGGCAGACCAGCTCAGAAGTCAATATACATTGGAAGGGAGCAGCTGAGATTGTTCTCTCCTCATGTACGAGATATATTGATGCCAATAATGGCTTGCAGTCCATTGATGAAGATAAGGTTAGGGAATGGTGTGCTCTGTCTAAAATAATCATAATATGGTGCATCTTGAAAACGCGGAAATGTGAATACTCGTTGGAATTGGCATTTGTAGTCTTCACTAAATATCTTATCTCTTAAATTTATGAATAAACAGTCATGACCTAAATTGTGTTAAAATATGAATGTTACTATAGTTTCTTAAATGAATTCATCTACATCACAAAAGATGTACTTCTAAGTTTCTTTTCTATATGTGCATATGTTCTGTTAATTCTAGATCCTTGTACATCTATTTCAATGTTTGAATTCCTCGGTGAAAAGTATTATACGAACTTTTCAAAATTTGTTTTGGACGAGTATTTTTGCAGGTTCGGGTGATAAATGGGTAGTGCTAATTAGCTTTGGAGCAGTCTGGGTAATTAAGTCATAATTTCAAATGGGTATGGGATGGGTTCAAGTAGTTATATTATCAAATGGGTTTTTGTTTGGGTATCACATGCAAGATGCATATCTGTTGCTGAATCTACATGTGACATTACCTTGGCTATAAATTATTGAGTGGAAATTTCCAATATGAGTTGCATGTAAAGACTATCATCCGATGAACATGCCATGATCTATTTCTTGCACTTTCTTTCCATACATAGAATGCAGCTCAAAGTTTGAGTGTCATCAAACTTTTAAATGAGAATCTGATACATAAATTGCTCCACAGGATTTTTTCAAGACTGCTATTAATGACATGGCTGCAAGCAGCTTGAGGTGTGTTGCTATTGCATATAGATCACATGAATTGGACAAAGTTCCTGCTGATGAAGAAGGTTTGGACCAGTGGGTGCTACCTGAAGATGATCTTGTTTTGCTTGCCATTGTGGGCATTAAGGTTCACATTCTGAATTTTTTTCTTGTTTTTGCTCTTTTTATTCTTTCTCTCCCCCTTTCGTAAAAGATCATTTTCTGTCTGTCCCTTTCTGCCCCATCAATGGTATTTACTTATTGACATGTGCTTAAATTAAATAATGACTATAAAAAAAACTCGTCATATAGTTGAACCAAAAATGAAACTGTTAGTTTGATTTATTTGTTAATCTTGATTCACCTTCACCAAAAATTCTATATCTTCACATGTCTGCTGACAATATGCCTTTGCAAATGTAGGATCCATGTCGCCCAGGTGTAAAAGAGGCAGTCAGAGTGTGCACAGCATCTGGCGTTAAGGTATCTAGTTATTTTTCAGTCAGGCTACCAGACTGAAAGCTTATAGATCTTATGTCTCCGGGAGCAATGTTTAAATATTTCATCTTCCTATGTTGATTTGTCATTACTTGGTCATAATGCTGTTCATTGCCTTTTTGTTTCTTTGAGAAAATAGTAGTATTTATTGTTCTTGGGCTTTATTGCGGCATAAAAATCTGAAATATTGACTTGTTGGGATCATTTGGTGTAAAACCAAAGGTACGAATGGTCACTGGAGACAATATTCAAACTGCGAAAGCTATAGCTCTGGAGTGTGGTATTCTTGGTTCAAATGAAGATGCTGTGGAGCCTAATATCATTGAAGGAAAGGTGTTTCGTGCATATTCTGAAAAGGAAAGAGAATCAGTTGCCAAGAAAGTGACGGTATGTGTCAAAACTCAAAAGGCATAAAACTTCTAGAGCTGCAATAAGTAATTAAGATTTATATGTCAGCTTTAAGTTATTTTGAGGTCATGCAACTTATCGTGATTTGGTTATTTGAACATGAATAGATGGTTGATCTGGAAATAATTTTATAGGTGATGGGGAGGTCATCTCCTAATGACAAACTTTTGCTAGTTCAAGCCTTACGCAAGTTAGGTGAAGTTGTAGCTGTGACTGGAGATGGCACAAATGATGCTCCTGCACTTCATGAGGTCTATCATCTATATTTCTTTGTTGCTAACATGACATATTTACAGAACACTTTAAACTTCATACTTCTGATTTACATCAATTTCCAGGCTTGCTGCTTCCTTTTGGTCATCAGTATGATTATTCATTAATTGTTATCTATGAACATGACCTATAATTTTATGCACTTGAAGTGCCCATCGTTTCTAACCTCGGAAGCTTAGTCTGTTTGCATGTGTAGATTCCCTTTTCTTTTATGTTACAAATTCATGCTGATGCAGAATGTAAAGAGGTAGTAAGGGTAATTTAGGGAATGCAGGGACTCATGGGTTTGTTTCTTATCTGGAGTTCGTTAAGCATGGGATTGGTGTGAAATTTTGGAAGTTAGTTATATCTGCGTGTGGTGGAACGAGGGAGGAGGGAGGAGGGAGCTATTTGGAAAGTAGAATTTGGGTCCAGCTTCTAGCTTGGGAAATGGGCTGTGGAATAGAAGTCTCTTCATTTCTATCTGCTTTTGTTGTTGTTTCTAGTTTCCCATGGTAGTTTCCCATGGTAGTGATGTGGATGTTCATCAATCAAAGATTTCTTTCCTATTTCGATGTGTTTGGAATTTTCTGTCTTCTATCGAGTTTGGTGCCTGTTCTAGATAATTATTAATGTATTGGTTTAGTTGATGAGTGCTGTTTCTTAGGTGATAAATGATGTTTACGAGTACCTAAAAGATAAACGATAGGTGGTCATGGAACATACTTCTATTAATATGTCCTCACCTGAATATACCAATGTATGAGAAATTGAATATATAGTGTAGCTACAAACGTTATGCTATTACTCAGCTTGCTATGTATACTAGTATTTCTATGGAAATAGCAATAACAGAAGACTGGTTATTCTAAAGATCTGAAGCCACTCTGTTATACATACATTGTACATACATATGCATGCAGTACAGTAGTTGTTTTCTAGATCATGTGTAATGGAGGTTTTTCTAGAGATCCTTATGATGTCTTTCATACTTATATCTAGGAGTTTTATGGTAATTTATTCCACCGATATCGTACTGAATTCATGTCATTCAATTTAATGGTCGCATTGTTGATCTGCTCTTTTACATTTCTGTATTTTAGGCAGATATTGGTCTTTCCATGGGCATTCAAGGGACTGAAGTTGCAAAAGAAAGCTCAGATATCATTATCTTGGATGACAATTTTGCTTCAGTTGTAAAGGTTAGAGCCTGTTTACCTATTTTACCTGGAATAAACTTGTGCATGATTTTCTGTTTTTCTGGTGGGGCATGGGGTTGTTTGCCATTAAAGTTTGATTTGGTCTTCACTTCATCTTGGAAAATGCCTTTCTTATGAAATGAGTCCTAATGCTTTATAATATGAGACGCAAACTAAGCATTCTTTATTTGGTTTCTTTTATGTATGGCATATATGTATCATAGTTTTTACTAGGACTTATCTTATTTATCCTGAAACCTTATGCTATTTCACTTCACTTACTACCTGGTCCCCAATATATCTGGGTCTTGCCCACCTAGGCTGGATAATCCCCAATACAAAGTGAACAATCCTTATCATTTTTTTTGATGCATGAATTACTTTACTCTTAGCAACTTTTAATTGATGTAAATTCGTATATTAGTAACCTGATTTCTCAGGTAACTTTTCCTAAATGCTGGGGAAATTTTGACATGATTATTATATGTCATAAACCTTTGAAGCTCTTGGTGTCTTCTTAATTCTTGGAAATTGGAATTAATTAACCACATTTAATATTGTTTTCCATTTTGCCATACTGTTAATGGAAATATACAAATTCATATAATTTTTTAATTGCTAATTTATTCTCTATCTAGGTAGTGCGATGGGGTCGTTCTGTATATGCAAATATTCAGAAGTTCATCCAGTTCCAACTTACTGTTAATGTTGCTGCTCTTGTTATCAATGTTGTTGCAGCTATCTCATCTGGTGATGTTCCTTTAAATGCTGTGCAGGTCTCTTTTTCTCTCTCCCCTTCTCCCTCTCATCCTTCATTTTGACTTTCTGCTGTTATCTAGTTATTTTGGCCTTATTTTTCTCCCTTTTGAGCAAAATCAGCCTCTTTTCCAATTGAATCTTTAGTCTGAGGTTGAATGCTATTTGCTTTTTAATTTTATGGGTTTTAAGAAGTGAATTGTGCTTTTGATTTCACTAAAAGAAATTCATCAAATCTATAAGTTCAACTTTAAATTGGATCATTTTGAAGTTTGAAGTATGGAACCAGAGTAATTCAAGCAAGAACTTAGTAAAATTTTCAAAACTACATTACAGCTTTTCAGGTTTTATCAACTGTCTTGATTTTCTTTTCTCACTGAAATTAATCGCTAAATTGCCTCTTCTCTAAATTGCATGCATAATCTTGCTAAATTGGTTTCTGGGTTCCCTGTACCTAAGGAAGTGCAAACATTTTACTGGATGATAATTGCTTCAGTAAATTACTTTAATATACAAGGCAACCCAAACTGTTGGATCATCGTTGGGAAACTAGTTAACTGGTTCTTGTGTATTAAATGACATATGCACAATAGCCCAAATTATTTTTTCTAGACTAATTTAGGTCCTGAATATATTTTGAATACTTTGGCAAAATTCAATGCCAGCTAAATTTTGCCTTCAAGTGTTAGTTCAAGGGGTTTATTGTGCTTTTGTTCATCATAAAATGCAATGGAAGGGGAAAGAAAAAGAGAATTCATAGTTTTCATGTATTCGAGTATTACAAAGGAACTTCACTTTTTTTTCTCAAACCATCTGTCAAGGAGCAGTAATCAATTCAGAAATATGTAAGATAAGGGATTGGAGATTTTTACTAGGGTGTAGGGTTAGATAATAAATACAAAAGATTAACCAAAAACTCAATTTATCTCTGCTGCTAATCTAATTTTGAATTCGTTTTGTTGCTACAGCTTCTATGGGTTAATCTTATCATGGATACTCTTGGCGCACTTGCATTGGCAACAGAACCACCAACAGACCACCTTATGCACAGATCCCCAGTTGGTAGAAGGTTTGTCAAACCAGAAAATTCATTACTACTAAAGTTTGACTAATGCACTTTCCATGATTGCTAACATAGCTTTTGGTTTAACAGAAAGTAAACTGAATTTTTAAATTACCAGATGCAATGAAATTTTGCTGCTAATATTGATGGAGAACTAATGTTTGTAGGTCTGAGTTATGCTGTAAACGTATTGATTATATATCAAATTCTAAGCTGGTGAAGATGAATCGTCATTTCCTTCTACAGTTTATTTGGCTTCCAATTTTTATTGAATATGAATTGTATGATGCTATTTCAAGAATGCGTTTTCTAATCCCTATTTTACTTGGAATTATGAAAAGAAAAACCCAGCATGTGTTTTCCAGCAATGTTATGACACCTTATTAATTATTAGATACACGACCTATCTCTTGGAAGTAAGTGTAAAAAGTGAGAAACCAAATCATGGGTTTTTTCCTTAATCCTTTCTGATTTGGTCAACTCTCGGGGGTTATATGGTTCATTTGTTATATGGTTCATTTGAAGTATAAATGAGTGCTTATGAAATTACATAAAATGATCTGAAAGGATGTTTTGTACTTGGTATTTCAGGGAACCTCTTATAACCAATATCATGTGGAGGAACTTACTCATACAGGTATTCTCCTTTGATGCGGTATTCTCATTGTTGAATGTTGATTAATAGAACTGTCAGTTTTACATATCTTATTCTTTTCATGTAATTACAGGCTATCTATCAAGTAATTATTCTCCTTGTACTCAACTTCCGTGGCGAGAGTGTTCTCCATTTGGAAAACGAGAGCAGGGAACATGCTACAGACGTAAGGAATACTATGATATTCAATACGTTCGTCCTTTGCCAAGTAAGTATGCTGCTAGCATGTGTTAGCACAGTGACATTTCCAAACACCCGCATTACATGGATGATACTGTTTCACATTTTCTGGTTACGAGCTCAAGATATGTGAAAGTTCTCTCAAATGTTTCATGTATGCATTTTGTGATGAGAATCACACTTGAAAATATTCTCACAAACACAATGGAAATAGAAGAGAGAAAAAGAAAGAGGATGATAATCGATATTACTGATATGAAAGATAGAAATAAAGGATAACAAGGAATTAAACATGTACCTTGTTCAGGCATTATTTTAGATGTAAAAGTTAAATCACAAATGGACCTGTATATTACAAGGATTACCACTTGTATGAGATTCTTAGCTGCGGGACTGACAAGTACTGAAGTTCGAGAAGGAAAAAAGTCCAAAAATTAAAAAGCACAGATAAGCTGGAATGATTATCCAAAACTTATCAGGGGCAGCAGCAGCAGCCATAATTTAGTTGCTAAGTACTGTTTGGCTGTGCTATTTGGGGGACATCGTGTGTCGTTGTACATGATCAATCATGGTTTGACAGAGAGATGGCTACACGGTGCATAATCATAAAAGTTAAAACCCCGTTTGGATAGATTACATACTAGGCAATATCTCACACGGATTAACATGCCAAGCTTTTCTTATTGTGTGCTTTCCGTGTACTAATTGTGCCTTTATTGTAATGAAATGTATGCAAGAAAAAAAGAATCCAAGTTAATTGAATTCCATCAGATTCACATCAAACGAAAAGTTTAAAGTAAGGAGTTTAAGCATTTCCTAACTGTTTGATTTGCAGGTTTTCAATGAATTCAATGCTCGGAAACCTGACGAAATGAACATTTTTAGTGGAGTGACCAAAAACCGCTTGTTTGTTGGAATTGTTGGATTTACATTCATACTACAGGTTAGCAGATTTCGTTGAGTTCATTCGCTCTTTTCTTTTAAATGCTTGTTATCATTTGTTCATTTTGAACTGAAAGGACCCTCAATTGTTTCACAGATTGTCCTCATTGAGTTTGCTGGGAAATTTACCTCAACTGTCAGGCTTAACTGGAAGTTATGGCTTGCATCTCTCGTTATCGGCTTCTTCAGGTTTGTTTTGATACTGGAGTTTATGTATGAGATTTTATTTTTGTTAATTATAATTGATGAGAATTCATGAATCCCCAATTATCAAATATCCCTATCATTGACAGCTAATAGCAATTTTATCTCTAACATCATAAATTATACAATTGAGGGCCCAATTTTGGCAAATTAGCTAATTTCAGACATCATTAACAGAGCTCTATTCAGTCATGAATCCCGTTATCTTCACTCTACATGTGCACTATATTCTCACTCATCAGTAGTAGATCAAACTCGGGTACACACTTGACATTGTGTAGCTCCCATCTTGTTCGGATTCTTATCACGTGGGAGAATGTGTTGGACAAAAAAAACTAAAGAACTCAATTTGTCGAGCTTTAAGACATTCCACCCTTAAATCTTTCTGAAACCGCAAAAAAACAAAACAAAAACCTTACTTTCTGAACCAACTGATATGTGTTTTTTTTTAATAATTGTCAGAAATCGGTTTAGAATAATAATGTTTATGAACAAGATGGATTATAATGTTCATGAACATGTTCCTCAGCAAGTTCGGTTCGATTATTTTTTGAATAATAGTATTTTTATAAAGGGAAAATGTAAAACAACGTAAACTACGTAGTTTTGTGCTAAAGAAATTTCAAACGAACGTTCATGAGCAAAGTTCATAAACAAAATTAACAAGCTGCTTATGAATAGGATGTTGAGCTCGTCAATTTTCTGACGAGCCGAGCACGAGTAGGCCAAAGCTCCGGTCGGCTCGATTACTGTCCTACCCAAAACTTATGATATAAGTTTCCAAAGAGTTTCAGAAATGTGAAACACTTAGAATCAAAGTTTCCGTGCAACATAGTGTGTGCTCGATCAAATAATATTTCGTTGTAGTCGATGCAATTTAATAATCTACAACTAATTATGCTGACTCGTTTCTGTCTTATTGCAGCTGGCCTCTTGCTGCAGTTGGAAAACTTATTCCAGTTCCGAAAACTCCGTTATCTTCTTACTTTGTCAAGGCATTTAAGCGAAGGAGAACTGATCAGAATACATAATAATATCTTCTGCATTCTATAAATTTCATTATTAGAATATCAAACTGATGTTCTTAGCATACAACATCTGATACCTAACCAACCTGATTATGTAGCCAAAAACTCGAAAATGATTTTATCTCTTTCGTTACATAACGAATCGATAGAATTATTATTATTCTGGCACAGTAAGGAATATAATTATTATTATTCCGGCACAGGTAAGGAATATAATTCCAGAATTGTACATTTGTAAGATGTTGCAATGAGCAATGTTAATGTGGAAAGGATTGATTGCCAATTTCAGAAGGCAAAAAAAAAAAAAAGGAAGAAATTAACATTATGATTCTTCAATTTCTGTGTCTTCTGCATTTCATCATTTTGTTTTAGTGATTTTTTCTTTTTCGGAATTTTGTTATTTTATCGGAAATTTTGTTATTCTGAACTAGGAGTGTAATGGGACGGAAAATCACGGGATCTGAACCGATGGGGAATGGGAATGGGGTGGATAACGTTAGACCTGGCAATTATCGTGTTCGTGTCGTGTCATTTTGGGTTCGTGTCAAAAAGAGTAGACCCAAACCCAACCCAAAAACTTTCGTGTCAAAGTCGTGTTAACCTATTCGGGTTAGTGTCGATTTCGTGTCGTGTTTTCGGGTTACATGTAATTTTGTTATGCGTATATATTAATAATAACTCTTAAAAATATAAGAAGATTTGGTACTGTTTTTAAACATTTTATATCATTTTTAGATTAGTATGCTAACAATAATTATCGAAAAGTTCGATAATATCATGTTAGAGGGTTATGTAATGTGTTTATAACAATTTAGGAAATTCAAATCAATATTTGCAATTAATAATTATAATTTTATTATCTTTATTAATAAAGTGACATAAAAAAAACATGAGAGAATATAACAATAATTTTCAATATCCGTGTCATTTCGTGTCGTTTTCGGGTTCACATATCAACACTAACCCAACCCAAAAATTAGCGTGTCAGTTTCGTGTCAACCCAAAAATGACCCATTACCTATTAAGCTCAACACTAACACTAAAAATCCGTGTCGTGTTCGTGTCGTGTGTCAT
Source organism: Euphorbia lathyris (assembly GCF_963576675.1). Classification (NCBI taxonomy): domain Eukaryota; kingdom Viridiplantae; phylum Streptophyta; class Magnoliopsida; order Malpighiales; family Euphorbiaceae; genus Euphorbia; species Euphorbia lathyris. Next base: position 79,051,432 of record NC_088918.1, on the reverse strand, counting down.
TTTTCCACCTCTAGATAACGTTTTATTCCCGAAGTTGAAATGGGAATGGGGTAGGAAGTTTTACCCTTGCCCCCGTCACGAAGAATCTGTATTATAATTGTTTGCTTAGTAAGATAAGTCAATTGAAAATTTTAGGTCATTCAATAAAAAAAATTAAGCAAAAAAAGTGAGGATAATGTTTACCTTCTTTTAAATAAAAATAAAACATTCTTCTAAACTTTTTTGGAACTCTACTCTATTCATTCTTATCCCTTTGAAATAAAAATAATAGTGGTTTATTATTTACTTCTTCCTTTTTGTAGCCAAACTGTAAAAAATATTTTAATTTTCAATATATTTTTTTATTCAATATATATTTTTTTTTGACACAAATGGATTTTATAGTATGTACTTTTTCTTTTAGATTTATCAGATTTGAACTATATGGGTTGACTTTCCCTTTAAAATTAAAATTGATCTCTTTTCCAAAGTTTTACTTCATTTAAAATTCTGATTTCAACTGAAAAACTTATAAAAAAAAGCATAATTGCCAAATTTAAAAGCATATTTAGCTATAATATATTAAATGGTATAAATTTTAGTTTTGTAATATTGAAAATTTTGAACGTATTGGTTTGATTATTATTTAACTTATCATATCGGACTTTTTAAATAAGTGTCAATAAATTGAAAAGGTTTCGTATATTTTTTATTGGTTTTTTTAACTATATTTATAATACATTAAATATTTTTGACAATTTGATAATAAAAAAATTTGTGATTAAATTACACGCAGCATAAAATGTTTTAGCAGCTTTTCTAAAAAAATGAGAGATGTTAGAGTTGAAAAAAACTAAGTTGAAGTATGTGATCACTATTGAAAAACAAGGCCGTTTGGACTGGTTTAAGCGCTCAAAATTGGGATCTACCTTGATTTTCTCCAATTAGTCATTTAGACCCTTTTTTGAGCTCCTAGACGATTTTTAGCAGTTTGAGGCTCCCTAGACCGTCTAGTTTCCGTTTAAGCGACAATGAACAAAAGCATCTATTATATTTTTTATTATTATAATTAACTTAATATTATCACATAGTTACTCGTGAATTGTGTTTTATTATTTTTCAATATTTTGGTTTAACGGTGTTCTCTACCTGTTTTTATTATATGATTTAAAATTTTAAGAATATTGTTTTATAGCTTTTGGTGAATTGATATTTTATGTTTTGAGTTGTTTTAATGATATTGTTATTAAAATATTAATGTTTGCATGCTTTTACAGATATAATATATAAATTTTATATATTAAATAATTTTATATTATTTTTTAGTTAATATAATACATATATTAATTGAATTTATATAATAAAAAATCGATTAACAAATAAAAAATACAAATCTAATTAATTCTCGACTAATTTCTAACTAATCCCAGTTAATTCTTGGGGCTCTGTCTGCTCGAATAATCCCTAGTGTCTTTTAGTGTGCGATAGATCCATCTAGGGGTAGAGCCAGCCCGCAGCACGGGGGCTTACCTGCTTCACCTTTAAGTAGCGGTTGTTCCACCTCTTGTAGCTCCCTAATATCGTTTATATTTACTGCATGTGGTATTAATTGAATATATACTCTTTATTTTCATACTTGTAAACTCATTTTTATTATATCTCTTTTCCATAAACAAAATATATATTTAATTTCTTACCGATGCGAACAATCAGTCGAAGGAGCTGTTCATTTATGAAAATTACAAAAAAAAAATTATAATTTCATGCATTTCGATAATTTGTAAATCATTCTCCAAACTAAATCACTTTTCAAATTGCAAGTCAATATTCAAGTGTGTTGGCTGCAAATGAGTCAAGCTGCTTATTAGTAATTTGACATTTGGTTCGATAAAATATCAGTTGTGTTCGGCTCGATTTTGAGGCTCAATTCGTAAATGAGTCGATCTTGAACACCGTGAAATTCAGCTCGAAATGTCACGAGCAGACTCGGTTATAGGTTCATAAACAAGCTCAATTTAATGTTCATGAATAGATTTATGAGCAAGCTCCGTTCAATTATTATTTTGTCAAAGATTAGGATTTTGAAATCATTGTAATTAATATATATATATATATATATAGGAGTGAGATCAAGCGTGACAAGGTCTTAAGTTGTGACAATGAGCTTATTGTGTGACATAACAAAACTACGTCGTTTTGGCAATAAATTAAAAAAAAAAAACATGCGTCAATTCTCCTTTGTTCCTCACAGGAAAAACGCGCGAATCAAATATCTCAATTCTACTCTGTTCCTCACAGGAAAAATGCGATTTTATTCTCACAATCATCTATCGATTTCAAATCTGTATTCAGATTAAACTCTGAGTTTCTTCTCCGATGAATTATCGTTCGATTTTCCACTCTGAACATTACTGATCGATTCTCTTCACATCAACATTATCGATCGATTTCTCAACTGCATTCATATAATTCAATCTGAATATGGAATACGAACACCAAAATATGGAATCTGAAGACAACAATCAGTGCAATATGAAAGACAACACAACATCATCTCCAGGTATTTTGCTAATATCTGACACTTTACATTTTTTTTATAATAGATTTATATTAAATTTAGACGATATATATGGATTTCTTGATAATAATTGATCTAAACTTATTCTCAGAATTGATAATATATTTCTTATACTAATTATTAACAAAAACTGTACTGTAAATTCTAACAAATTGTAATTGTTATTCCATGTAAATATATTATTGGTTCCATAATAATATATTAGTTGTTCAAAATAGATATACTAATTGTTCCGAACTAATGTACCATTTGTTCAAAGTACATATTTGTCCTAATCTCAACTCTCTTACCTGTTTTGTAGATTTGCTTTCGCCTACTTACTCTTCTACTGCAATTGTACCTTATAATTTCTTGATAATAATTGATCTAAACTTATTCTCAGACTTGATAATAGATTTCTTATACTAATTATTAACAAAAACTGTACTGTAAATTCTAACAAATTGAAATTGTTATTCCATGTGAATATATTATTGGTTCCATAATAATATATTAGTTGTTCAAAATAGATATACTAATTGTTCCGAACTAATGTACCATTTGTTCAAAGTACATATTTGTCATAATCTCAACTCTCTTACCTGTTTTGTAGATTTGCTTTCGCCTACTTACTCTTCTACTGCAATTGTACCTTACACACCAGAAGTAATCACAAGACTCAGCCCTAATGGAATAAAAATATGGATTCCTAATTGTTCAAATGAGTTAAAACCTGCTCTTTGAATGATATTTGAGAATTATAATGAAGCACAAGAATTCTACAAATCATATGCATGTGCTGGTGGATTTAATAGTAGGATATCAACTTCAAGAAAGAATCAAGGTGTTATAAAAGAACAATTTTTTGTATGCAATAAAAAAGGTTACAAATATCACAAAAGAAAAGCAACATCCAGTTATATAAAAACCAGAAAAGGACACTCAGTCGCGTAGAATGCAGTGCTAAAATGATTATCAAACTTTCCGACAATGGAAACTATGAAGTGACATAGTTTAAAGAAGAACATAATCATCTTCTATACACTCCAGGATGTGTACAATATCAAAAAGAGGGCAGGAACATGAACCTTCTACACAAAAAGATGGTAGTTAATAATGCAAAGGTAAAAAATCTTCTTCATAATACTTATGCATTATAAATAATGTATTCTGTTTATTTATAGAATTTTACTCATTTCATCTTAAAATAAATAAATTCTGATTTGGTTAAACAGATGAACGTTGGTCCTCTCAGAACTTATAGACAAGCAAAGGAACTTTATGGAGGATATGAAAATATTGGTGCATCGAAGATAGATTTTAAGAACTTCCAGAGAGACTTGAAAGCATATATTAAGGATTCAGATGCACAAATGTTTGTAGATAATTTTCAAAAAAAAAAAGAGTTATGGAGTGCATTATTTTTTGAATTTGAAGTAGATCAAGAAGGCAGACTATGTAGAGCTTTATGGGCAGACCCTGTATGTATCAAAAACTACGCTCTTTGTGGTGATATGGTTTCATTTGACACCACATATAGCACAAACAGGTACTACATAATAATCTTTGGCATAAAATTATTGCTTTCTGCCATTCATATACTGATTATGAAACACAAAAATTCTGTCATGTTCTTCAAACAGAAAACTTATTTTTATGTTACAATGTACATGTATAATATGATATTTGGACCATTTACTAGGGTTGACAACCACAAAAAATGTATTACATTTGCATCTTGTTTCGTGGCTAACGAAGATATTGCATCATTTGAGTGGGTTTTTAAAACATTTCTGAAAGCAATGGACAACAATGAGCCGACTTGCTTGATAACAGACCAAGATCCAGCAATGGTAGTTGCAATAAAAAATGTTTTAAAAAAAACAGAACACAGATTTTGTATGTGGCACATTATGAAGAAGATGTCAGACAAAATAGGTATGAAAAATAATTCTATGCTATTTATGTTCAATTGTCCAATTCAATAAATACAATGTTCCAAAATAATACATGTGTTGTTCCATACGAATACATAAAATGTTCCACAATTTTATATGTGTTGTTCAATACGCATAAATTAATTTTATTCTACCATATTTTCTGACAAATACAGGAAGACAAATAATGCAAGAAACAGATTTTATCACAAAGATAAATTCTTGCGTATGGAGTGTAGAGTTGGAACCAGAAGAGTTTGAACAAAAATGGATGGAAATCATTTCGGAATTCAATTTACAAGAACATGGATGGCTGAAACACATGTATGATATATGATCAACATGGATTCCTGCTTATTTCAGAGACTCATTCCTAGCGGGCTTAATGAGAACAACATCAAGGTCAGAAAGTGAAAATCACTTCTTCACTTCTTTCACAAAAAGTCATTTAACTCTAATTGAATTCCTCCTCCGGTTTGAGGGTGCAATGGAAGCACAAAGACATGCACAAGGAAAAAATGACAATGATTCTAAACACTCAATACCTATGACTCAAACACCAATTCCTATTGAAAAACATGCATCAGAGGTATTTACAAAAACAATATTCTACGAATTTCAAAAAGAAGTCATAGATGCTTCATTTAAATGTGGCGTTGATGATATACAAAAACAGCCTGACAAATGCATAATCACTGTAAGGGAAAAAGGTAAAAAAACAACATATAAGGTTGTTTATAATACAGAAAACAGTGACACAACATGTTCAATAGAGCAGGAATTCCCGTAGACATATGGTTCTCGTATGGAGGGATAAAATGCTGGAAAAAATTCCTGACCAGTATGTGCTAAACAGATGGAAAATATTACAAGAGATAACATTGCAAAATAATGTTATAGAAGAATGTGCTCAAACAATGGGAAAAAAAATAATGTTGAATAACTTATGGAGTGAGATTCACATGACTGTGTGTTTGGCTGAAGGGGATGAAGAGGAACTCAATAATCTCACAAGAAACATTCAATCATTGAGGACAGAGCTGGAAGCAAAGAAAAGAAAGAACATGAACAATTCAACTAAAATTCAAGACATAGAGATGTTGGTTGGAACAAGTCGGCCCTCTGAAGTTCTAATCAAAGAACCGAAAATTTCTAAAAACAAAGGAACTGGAATTCAGCTTACAAACAGTGAGAAAAGATTGAAGTGAGAAAAAGAGAAAGCAATTGAACAATCACAGAAAAAACAAAGGATGTGCAAAGGATGTCACTAATTGTGCAACCACGACATTAGAAACTGCCCTGAAAAAACAAAGAGATAAGGTAAAAATCCTATGTCTAAACTCTGTTTCCTTTAACAGTATATTTTTTTTATTACCAGACTTGTAAAGCTGTGATTTTTTTTGAAACAACTTGTTATTATAAGTCTTGATAATTACTTAGAATAATTACTGAATGTTGTAGAACAACATGTTCCATATAAATATATCATTTGTTCATAATTAATATATGATTTGTTCCATATAAAAACGTTTATGCCCCTTCAGCTTCACCATGATTCAATCAACATCTTAAAAAGTTCATCAGCAATGTCACTACCTTTATGTTAATTTAGTGTAAACTGAAATCCAATTCCTTTTCTCACTACCTGTTGATATCACTATCTCCATATCAACAATGACCTTAAAAAGTTCATCAGCAATATCAATAATATATAGAACTATAAAAAGTATAAAAACAAAATATATCATTAAATAAAAAAAATACAGACATAAAAATAAAAAACATACGAACATAAAAATAAAAACAAAATGTTCACAATTAAAAATAAACATTACAAATAATGATTATCAGGGCCCATAACATCATTGTTATATTTCTTAATCTGGTTCTCCAGATTCATCTTCACTTCCTGCAGCTCCTCCTTCAACTCCTCCTTCTCCTCCACTCATTTCTCAATAAAAGACATCATTGAGTCACGAAATAAAGACATAAAAGCCTTCATGCCCTTCAGCTTCTTTAGGATATCGTCAATATCCGCTTCCATGAAAGTTTCTTCCATATCTTTAATAACTTTAAAAAGCTCATCAGGAATGTCACTACGTTCATTACGTAGTGAAGGTTCAACAGGAGAAGAGGACCTGCTTCTTTTAGACGAACTCGAACTGCTGCCTGACATCTTTGCTAAAATTCAACTTCTACTAAAAAAATACGATCAATAAATAGAGCAGTACTATTTATAGAATTTTATTTAGTCTCTTCAACTTCATACTATCAAACACGCTTTCTTTCATTCAAATGATTATCTATTGGGAAACTCACAAGCTTTTATTAATTTAGACTCTTCAAATTCTACTGTTATTGCAATTAAAGACATCTTTCTTTCCTTCAAATAATTATCTATTGAGAATCTCAACAGTATTAAGATTATTACGTATATGAAAATATTTATTAAATGCAAACTAAATTAAAACTGTAAATCAGTCTCTTAAGCTATTGGTATTTATTCCTATATAAATATGTGAATCAGTCTCTTAAACTATTAGTATCAGAATCAATAATTATTTACTCATTTATTTATTATTGCAAAAGGGTATGAATTAAAATCAGATTAAAATAAATCTTTATTCATTTTATTAACAATTAAAAGTTTAATGAAACATATATCATGTATTAATATTACATTCTTCCAATGGTATACATACTATGTTCCATTCCATGAGCTGTATTGTTCAATTTGAATACATATGTTGTTCCGAAATAAATATTACATTGTTCCATCAGAAATAGTTACATTCTTTTTATTTACTTTAATGAGATCTAAACTCATTTAACATTCCAAAATAATTAATACTATGATCCAACACAATTTGTTTAAATGGCTAAATGTATATAAGGTGGTTGTGAGTCCAAACCATTGAATATGCTCTTATATTGATCCAAATTATACATAAATTTGTACATAAATTGTAAAAATTCTTCAATATAACTATATCATTTGTGATGAGTATTGAAAAATGATCTATACTGAATTCTATAAAATTGTACCACTTGTTTAATGTAACTATATCATTTGTTCCGAAATAATTAACAATTTGTTCCATTCCCTAAACTGAATAGTTCAATCGGAATACATATGTTTTTCCGGAATAAATATTACATTGATCAATAAAAAATAGTTACATTCTATTTATTTACTTTAATATGATCTAAAATCATTTCCCATACAAATATATAAAGTGATTGTGAGTATGAACCATTGGAAATGCTCTTATATTGAGCCAAAACTATACATAAATTGTACAAATTGTTTAATATAACTGTAACATTTGTTCAAACTTAATGTACCATTAAGAGGTTGAGAGAATTGAAAAAGGCTGTGGATGAATTCTACAAAATTGTACGACTTGTTCAATGTAATTATATAGTTTGTTCCGAATCAATATACCATTTGTTCAAATAAAATGTAACATCTGTTCCAAATGAATTATATCTCCTAAATATTAAACATATTGACATCTGTTAGGAATAAACAAACATAATTTCAAAAACATTTATAAATGTAAAATTTTATATACAAATTCTAAAGTATATTTACAAATTCTAAAATATATTTACAAATTTAACATACAAAATATGCTATTCGAAATTTAATCCAGCACCAACAACCCATTCTTTTGACTTCTCATCAATTTCTTCAATAAGTTGATTTATTGGATTCAAAAGAATGCTCCAGCAATAAAAAATTCTAAGCTTTCTAAACTTTTTTCCCTGCAAAAAAAAATGATATAATAAAATAGAATAATAGTAATACAAATTGTTACATAAAGAATTTACAACATATACCTTAGAATTCTTTGTCAATCCAATATTCCACTCATTCACACTCTGACCAATGTATGTTTCCATATGCTTTAAAAGAAAAATATCACAATCATTGTGGTTATTATTGCTTCTCCACTTCATCCTCAGAATTTGCACTTTGTATGCACACATTTGTTTTAATGAAGAAGCATCATTTTTTAAAACAAAATGAGCATAGGATTTTAACTACAACAAACAAATCAGAAAATATGTTATCACATATACAAGAAAAATAAAAAATGAAGTAAATCAATTTACAACATACCAATTGTTCTGGACAATCATCATACTTATCAGCACGACTGATTTTTTGAGGAAGTGTCATATTATCCAATATTTGAACACTCTTTGAAAGATTGTTCACAACAATCAGATAAAAATGTCCATAAGAAATAACAGAGAAAAACACCTAATAAACAGCAAAAAACATTAGTATCTCAATACATTTAACAGTATTCAACAACTGCTGTTCCACCATAAAACTTACCAATTCAACATTAGCCAAGTTTTTAAATTTAAAAAAATTAAGTTCATTCTGAAGCATTTCATTAAAATTATGTTCTCTTGTTCTACTAGCTCCAGAAAACAGAAGATTCTACAAAATAATCAAAACAACATTTAGCAAAACAATTATTTATAGAATGAAAACAAAAAACAAACTTACAAAGTTAGGAAACATACAAAAGCATATGTACTGAAAAAAAATCTTTTCGGCTTTCCACTATATTTTTTCAGTTCTTCAATGTTCAAAATTGAACTCCAAGCATCCACAATATTATTGACAATATGATCATGACCAGACATTGATAAAATCTCCCGTTTATCAATAAAGGTTTGTTCATCATTGAAAAATACATCACTTCAAAACAAGAAAAAAAACTATGAGTATATGCCAAAATAACATATAAATTCATATAACAAACATAACTTCAACTTCTTACTTGCTTAAAACAGGACTCAAAGCATATTCAACAATCCTCCTTTTACGACTATCCATGTTATCAACCAACTTTGGATGCCGATAAATAAAAGGAGAACGGAGGTACTTCGATTCCTTAACAATCCTCCTTAAACGATCTCCTCCACAACTTTCATTATCAACACCATATCTCAAAATAATATTTCCCAAATCTCGACGTAATTCATTCATCACATCTACACTGTAAGATGACCTCCTAGCATACTTATCCCACTAAAAAACAAATCACAATTAACATAATCCATCAAAACTAATTGTTCCAAAAATAAAAACCAATTGTTCCAAAAATAAACACCAATTGTTCCAAAAATAAACACCAATTGTTCAAAGAATAAACACTTACAATATTGTCAATTGTCAACACTTTCTCAGACACTATATCATACATATACTTCATTACATAATACCCACAGCTTTTTGTATCTTTCTGAGTTGGAATATTCTGCAAAATAAAATACAAACAACTTAAAAACAATAAAAAAAATTACACAAATATACATACAAATTAAACACGTACCACAGGGATAATCCAATTTACCAAAAACTTTTCATGATAAAAAGAAAGAATAGATCTGCAAAACAATATCATATATATGTCAAGCTATTGCATTCAATAAATAAAATACATTATAAAAGAGCATTTGATTATTAACATACTCATCAACAACATATCTCCATTCATCATTTTCCACGACCAAACGACTTTTCAATGGATCCAAAAGAAAAACACGTTTCCGCTCAAGATCAACAACAGTCAAAGTCCAATGATAACTGAAGAAAACAAACACATAATAATACCTTATTAAACAAATAAAATAATAATCAATATAGACAAATAATGCATACCCTTTGTTTCGTGGTATCAAATACAAACATTTGTTGCCAGACTGTTCATATCTCTCGGTCAAAAACTTGATCTTCTCCCCAATCTTATCAACTCTTTCAAAATTATTAGTTATGTTTGGATCAACAAGAGAGAAGGTGGTATCCAATCTATCATTATCCACAATCACATCATAAAGGTGCCTGTAGAAAACACACACGAAACATATACACTAAACATGCCATTCAAAAAAATAAAACAATATAACCACTAATACAAACATACAATTATAAACAAAAAAATACCTCATGTAATACAAAATTGGGCCACAGCCTATTGGATCTAGATCAGCCAATTCATGAATATCCTTCCTCAATATAACTGCTTTAACAGAATGACCAAAAATGTAATCTTCAAACGTAGTAAAAACTGTCCTCCCATTACATAAATAATTATTAGCCCATCTACACATGTCAGCAAATTCATCTGGAACATCTCCAGGCAAACACTCCAAGTCTACATCATCATCAGAATCAGAATCAGAATTCTCTGACTCAATCGCATCATCGATATCACTGGCAAAAATATAAAACAACTTAAATATATAACAAAACTTAAATTTACTAACCACCTCATATGCCTTGACCCCACTAACCTTGGTTTCGAGAAGAGCAAAACAAGAAGGATTAAATTGCTTGATAAGATCGTTAACATGAATGCGGGTAGCCTTACTAGCCGCCCCTCTAACATTCCAAACGCAAAAATCCATTAGAAAAGAGGAATACTGATCGAGACCCATACCTTATGCAAGGTATTTGTTTGGAGCTCCTGAGAGCCTCGAGGAGGTGCCCGCAGGCCCCCTTTTATCCCACGAACCCAAAGAACTCTGGCTCTTTTTAGGGTTAGCTTTAGGTTTTTTTAACTTTAACTTGTTAACTCCCATAACTTTAGAAGATGGACTGTCCACAAGAGTTTTAAAAGTGCTAACCTTTTTGGACATCGCTCTACCTTTAGGGCCAATGACCAGGGAACTTTCCTTAGCAATAGCTTTAGAATCGAAAAGAGGGTTGATAGGGTCACCAAGGATGGAAGCAGGCTCGACAGATTCCAGGCCCGGCATACTTAATTCCATATGCTCACTAGATAAGGCATTATCCTGACTCACATCAAGAGCCAGGACACCAAATCTCGACCCTGATCTGGATGTAGAAGCAACCTCAGTACCAGTCTTAATATCAGGGGGCCTGACCTTAATCTCAGGATTTATCTGCAGAGAGTGCAACTCCTTACTGATGTTAGTACTCTGGTTACGAACAGTGGCAACATGTGGCTTATGTCTGGCTGGCCTTTTGACCAGCATCCAAGGGCCAAAATTCTTCCCTTCACTCTGAATCTCAGCTCTGCCTATGATAGGCACCACCACTTCTTCAGCCGCCTTCCTTCTCTTTGGACATCCCTCAAAGGTATGACCAAACATGCCATACTCAAAGCAAATATTGTGTATCCCTTTATATTCAATATGAAAAACTTTATTCTGAACGTTGAATTTGGACAGAAGAGGCTTAGCCAAATCAATGTCTATACATACCCTGGCAAACTTGCCCCTTTCTGCCCCAACAGTAGTTTTATCAACATGGTGGACTTTCCCAACCAGACCACCAATTTTATTCAGGAATATTTCGTTATAATATTCTATGGGGAGACCTGGGAATCTAACCCAGGTGAGGATCCTGTTAACAGAACAGTCATGAGGGTCAAAATTTGGGACCCAAGGTCTCAAGGCCAACACATGATTGGATATGATATAAGGACCACCATTGACAACTCTGTTATAATCCTCAGTCTTAGTGAATTTGATGACATAATAGTCATTCTCCAGGTCCGTAATGGTAACCTTCCCTTTACCTGCCCATTGAGCTTGGATCCTCTGAGCAAAATATTTAAAGCTTATTCTTTTCCCAAGAACCGTGACAATTAAGGACAATTTCCATTTTGAGCTTAAGATACGTTTGTCTTCAGAAGAAAGACGGATCACAGGACATAGCGGGTCATCTTGCTCCCCTTCCTCCTCAGTATCCGAGTCAGAAAAATCCTCCTCAGAAACATCCTCGCTACTGTCAACTTCCATCATGGGATCTTCCTCAATCACACCTAATACCTTGTCTCTCCAGGATGATTTCCCAGGACAGATCCTTACAGTGGAAAAATCACCCGCAACCACCGTATCCACCGGTTTCCCTCCTTTTGGGATAGGTTTAGAAATATCAGCGTTCTTATCCATAGCCCCCTGGGTAGCTGATGGGAGTCGAATCCACCAAATAAATATTTATTCACTAACCGACTACTGATTTGCAGAAAGGGTAAGTAAAGATCGTACCCTAAGGATTAATACTGATTGTTTCGTATGATAACTAAATTTAAATTAAAGTAAATGGGGGTGAATGATTGTTTGGTTGGTTCTCTCGAGATGAACTTCGTGAAGTTCAATTGTAATTAAAATAAGTTACTCTTATCTGACAAAAATACCGATCAAGGGACAACCGCAGGCTCGACCATTATTTCCTTTTTGATCATTGAAAGTGTGAAAATATCATAATTAACATGACCCGAGTTGGTTATAGTCGTTCCTTATTCATTCCCGACCTAATCCTTCCTTAATTGTAAAGAAAATCCTAGAGCGCCTAAAGACAAGCTCCTATTCGACAGACTGTTCTAGCTTAGCGCTTAGAATTTAATCTGTCGAAAGCATTAGGAATTAGAAGGACCCAACCTAAGTTAACCGAATTCTTAGCGATTCCGATTCAAACCAAATTACATGTTCATACGCTTGATAATAGTTAGGATTCCAGATGATTACAAATCCTTTGGCCTAACGTTGTTTCAATGAATGAGAAACCCGAAGTCCGGCCGAACTAAAGACTAAACTTTCATTAAAGATCTGGTTTTATAGATTGATAAACATGTAAACGGATCATAAAATTAGATTACTGTAATTAAGAATGACAATCTCACAATTGGAAATAATACTAGCCTTTGATTAATCCCTTAATCGATAAAAGGAAATTAGCTACTCATAGCCATTAATTGACTATGATAGCTTACAAGGGCAGAAATGATCAATGTATAATGAGAATAAGAAATTGTGCCAAAAAGCTTACAAAAACCCTAACAATGAAAAACCAAGCTATTCAAAAATCAAAAGTATCTCCCAAAAGTAATGGTGGGTTTCTTTTATAGTGTTGATTCAAGAATCTTCAATCTCTGAGTTCCCTCCTTGATTTCAGGGATTTCCTTCGTTCAAAACATGTTGTTGAAACTGTGGAGATAAGTTAGTTTCTGATTCTGCTGACTTGGCGATCTGAATAAGTCGACCCTCTTAGTTTTGGGCAAGACTAAGCCTGTTACGTCCGCAAAGCTGAACTTGAGTGAAAAAGGTCCAGAACAGCCTTCCAAGCCTTCTTTTCTCCAATTTGATCCCTGAAATCACTTATGCAACAAAACAAGTAAAAAGGTCCTAAAACGACACAATTAAGAGCGGAATATTCACAAAATGAACATAATAAACTTGTCGTTTTGGACACTTATCAAATTACCTCACACTTGCCAAATGCTTGTCCCTAAGCATGTCTATGTCTAAGTCAATATCCCTCCTTTTCAAATGAGACGCTCTTACTAATTTTTCCAATCCCCCTAGTGTTATGAAGATCACAAACCATCGACTCTAGTAGGAAGGGACTTTTGCTATCCCAAACATGCTTGCTTTATGTATGATAAGGAATAAAGTAGTCAACCCTTATTGAAAAACAGTTTGAAAAACGTACCACTCTCGCCGGATTTCACTCATGTCGCTCAAGTGTTTGGGCAATGATTTTTTTGGGAATCACTCGATTCACAATTCTAGAATGAAATTACCATAAGCTTGCCAATATATCAAATCTTCACCACTTAGCATGAACCCAAGACACTAAATCAAAAGGACTTAAAACAGGGTGTAAAGTTGGCTTGGGGTAAGGTTTGGAAAGGAATCGAGAAGGGTGATTGACGAAAAATGAAATGGCCAAAAATGAAAACCAAAGCACAAATGAATTACTCACAATTCTCAGATTTCAGAGATCGGATGAATGAACGAGTGAGGAAGATTTCATTGACTATGAACAAACTGAAGTGAACAGGCAAAAATATGTTCTGTTCTTTTGATTTTTTTTTATTGGTGTTAGAATAAGAAGGCTACTGCTTTCCAAGCTAATATCCACTTAGACATATTTGAAGCACAACCACCTATATATATCTCATACTTTGACGAACTTGTGGTTGATTCGAGCGTGGAGATTGCTCGAAGCAATAACTAAACACTAAGATAAATAATGTACCAAGATAAATGAGAGAATGTACAGACTCTGATGGCTAGTATGTCCCTGGCCAAGGGACTTGAATATGGGTATGTCAAGAAGGGGGAAAGGCTCGAATGTGGCTAACTAAGGGCTGGTACTGTTATTTTCGTTAGTCTTGGGCAAGACTAGGGGTTCAAAATTTATTTGGGGTGGCTGAAAGAAAGAAAACCTACTGCCTTTATCATGTTTAATACTTGGATTCATCAATGTGGTCTCGAAATGCATAACATGGCAAGTTCTAGAATTTCAAACTATAATTGGACAACACTCAGAAAAATAGAGCAAAGTGTAATTTTTTTGCTCTGGCAATTCGGCTCAAAAACTTTCCATAAATTGGGGTAAAAGTAGTGGTACAGGTTTCAAAACGTTTTTCAGGTCCGGGTTGAAAGACTTCATAAGCTATTAAACAATTTAAACAAGGCATGATGGGTTATCTACTCATCCTCGACCTTTTCAAACCAAGAGTTGTGAATTTTCATAAAACAAGGGGGGCCTGTACTAAACTAGCTTCGGTTGCCAACAATTCCAAGTGTAGAATAGGGACTACAGAGACACTTAGGAACATGCATTTGGGTGCCCACCTCACACTTAGTCAATACTCTACTTATGCACAAAATTTGGTGGGCACCTCACACTTAGTCAAAAACAAAAATCTGCACAAGTTTAGCACATGAAATTCACAAGACTCAGTAAAGGAAAAAAACAAAATGAGACTCCTAATGACTAGCCAACCCTTACAATAAGACTCAATTGTCCCTCCCCCACTATTAAGATGCATCGTCTCGATGTAGAGAACGGAATAATGAAAACAGAAGGCAGCAATGAAAATGGAAGGGAGAGAGGATAAGAACTACTGCCCTGTGGAGGAGTGAAACCAACTGACTCAAGGAGCGAAGGGGTGTGGAGGAGTGAATCCAACCTCCTTGAAATAAGCTGCCTGGTTCTGAATTTTTTTTTGGATTGTCTCAGCCATCGTGCCAATAGTGGCTGTCAAGGAAGCTAGTTGCTTGGCTAGGTCATCAGGATAGGTAGGGGCTGAAGTTTGTCCCTGATCTGGATGAGGAGGTGCTGGAGTGGCAAACTTCCTGGGGATCTATCCTGGGTGAGAGGGTAAGTCTCCTGCAGGGATAAAAGAAACAGAACCTCCTTCCTCGGTCTGGATTAGCTTCATGGCTTTCAACAATTTTAAATCAAAAGGGAGCATACGACAGGCAACATTCAGAGGGCATTCATCCACATCAAGTTCATATAAGTTTACAGCTAAGCATGTGATGATATGCCCTAGGTGAAACTTAGCTACCTTTTTCATCATTTCGGAAAATTTTAAGGCTAGCCAATAGCCTAAATTGACCTTTCTTTCAGTTATCATGCACCATAGGAAAAATAATTCCTGTTTTGACACGACAGTGGGGTCCTCATTCCTAGCTGAGTAGTTAATAGCCAAAAATCGATGCATAAAACGTAAAGGTTCACTCAAAATTAAGTTGGCTTTGGACTTGGAGGGGCTAAAAACAGTGTTAGCCAAACCAGTTAGCTCAGAGTAGATTCTTGTGGCATTAAACTCAGCAGGATAATCACATAGCATGTCAGAATATGCATCAGTGGAGCAAAATTCGTCATCAAACAGACCTAAAGTGACATTGAACTCAGCTACAGACAAGTTATGCATTTTATCACACAATTGAAATTGGATGCATGAAGCTTGTGATTTTTTCATTTTCTTCTTGTCTACAGTGAATGTGCTAAAGAATTCATGCATCAGACAGTTATAAACAGGGTAATTTAACAGCAAAAACGGCTTCCAGCCAATGTTATCCATTAAATCATGCACATCAGACTTGATATTTAGAGCAACCAAAGTGGGTTCATGCAACCAACGACCAGCAACAAAAGTTTTAAGTTTCAGAGAATTATACCTTTGTTGATTTGCCGGTAAGTTGAAGGTCATCTCTGTGTCGACGACTACGGGCTTGGATCGTTGTGGTCCTTTCTCTAAGCGAGCCCGAGTCGTTTTCCTAGGTTGTACTGGAGGTTCGGATTGTTCGGCTTGATCACTGTGAGCTTCGGAGGACTCCGAATCTGCTTGCTGAAAGGAATTGTTGTGTGAGCTGGAATCTGTCTCAATCGAATCAGTTGAGCTTGATTCGGAAAGTTCAAGGGAGATGGTCTTCTTTGGGGGAGGAGCCAGTCGTCGGGACTTTCGGGTAGGGGCTGGCTTCTTTGACGGTGGTGGCTTTCTCTTTTTCTGTGTTTTTGGTGGTGGAGAGTGGTGGTCGGACTCCTGAGGTGAGAGTGGTGGACCGGTAGAGACTGGGGGATCGTTACTCGCCATTGATGCTGGGGAGTTTGACTTTCCAGGGATTGGTGAGTGATGGTCCACCGTTGGTGAGGATGCTGTCGAACCGGTCAGGAGTGGAGAATGATGGCTCTCCGTTTGTGGCGACTCGTTCGGATTCTGCGGAACTGGAGAATGGTGGCTCACTGTTGGCGACGGAGGTGCTGGACTGATTGGGGATGGAGAACGGTGGCTCACCGGAGCTGGTGAGTTTTGGGAATCTGTTTCCTGTATCCTTTTCAGCATTGCTTCTATCTCGGAAGCGGAGGGAGAGTGGAACCGGTATGGTGAAGGCGGCGAGGGTTCCGTTGGCTGAGGAGTTTCGGCTGTCGGCTCCTTTGGTGAAGAAGTTCCGGCTGCCATTGGAGCCTTACCCTTCCTCTTTCTCGAGTAACTGCGAAGGTCTGCCGGCGGTGACGGAGGCTCAGTGTCTGTGTGGTACTGGCGGGGAGGAGACGGAGGTTGATGGTGGCGGCTCCGTCTGGGGATATCACTGAAGTAGCCGTCCATCGAGTTAGGGGGAGATGAGGGGTTTAGGGTTTTGGTCCTTTGGTGAAGATGAGGGGTTTAGGTAGAATGGGTTAAAGGGGTTTAAATTTTAACGGGGTAAAAAAAAGAGAAAAAGGGGAGAGCAAATGTATCCTTCTTTTTACCTTTCATTAATTTTTTTTTAACCTTTTTAGGGCCCATTATACCTATCTTGCTCAAGTCCTTAGCCCAACTCCATGGAAAGCCATTACTTCAACCTGCAAACATCAAAATGAAATCCAGAAATCATCCAGTGAAGGGATGAAGTTAAGTTAGTTGGAAAAAAACAGTGACATAAAAACTGTAATGAAAGAGTGACTGGTCTTGGGCAAGACTAGTCTCAGGGCTGCCTCCCTGTAGCGCTGCTATTTTACGTCTGTAGCCAGACGTTACTGAACGTTAGTATTCAGTTTTTGGGAAGTTCAAGGCGAACTTCTTCAGTCCCATGAGCTTGGAATCCTTCGTAAAACGGCTTAAGGCGGTGTCCATTTACTTTGAAACGATTGTTATTCTTCACACTTTCAATTTCCACTGCACCATATGGGAACACATGTTTTACTATGAAAGGGCCAATCCATTTAGTGCGTAATTTTCCTGCAAAAATCTTGAGTCGTGAATGATACAAAAGGACTTTTTGCCCCACTTGGAACTGCTTTCGTGAGAGTAGGTTGTCGTGGTAATTTTTTGACTTCTGTTTATAGATCCTTGAACTCTCATAGGCTTCGGTTCCGAGTTCCTCTAACTCTTGTAGCTGTAATTTCCTTTCTTCCCCTGCTTCATCATAGGCCATGTTGCATTTTTTTACTGCCCAAAATGCTCTATGCTCCAATTCCATGGGAAGATGACATGGTTTTCCATAAATCATCCGGTAGGGAGACATCCCAATAGGAGTTTTGTACGTTGTCCTGTATGTCCATAGGGCATCCTCGAACCTGACGCTCCAATCTTTTCTTGTGACGTTTACCGTTTTCTCCAGTATGGATTTGATTTCACGATTCGAGACTTCAGCCTGACCATTGGTCTGTGGGTGATAAGTTGTGGATGTACGGTGGTTAACTCCATATTTTTTTAGCAGGGACACCATTATTCGGTTGCAGAAATGAGTTCCTCTATCACTGATTAATACCCTGGGCATGCCAAACCTGCTGAATATGTTTCCCTGCAAAAACTTAACAACTGTTTGGGCATCGTCAGTCTTGGTGGCAATGGCTTCCACCCATTTCGAGACATAATCAACTGCCAATAAAATGTATAGGTAACCAAAAGAGCTTGGAAATGGGCCCATGAAGTCAATGCCCCATACGTCGAAAATTTTACAAGTTAAAATTGACGTAAGTGGCATTTGACTCCGCTGGCTTAAATTTCCAGTTCTCTGACAGTTGGCACAAGATTTGCAAAACAAATATGAATCACGAAAAATATTGGGCCAAAACAAACCACATTCGAGTACTTTTCGTGCTGTTCGCTTGGGTCCAAAATGGCCTCCGCAGGCACTTGAGTGGCTGAACTGGAGTATGGACTCGACTTCGGTTTCTGGAAAGCATCGCCGAATCATTTGATCAGAACAGTGTTTCCACAAATAGGGCTCATCCCAGACGTAATATTTGGCTTCCTTCCTCAATTTATCTTTTTCGTTCCTGGTGAAGTCGTCCGGCATTACCCCTGTAACCATATAATTAACCAAGTCAGCATACCAAGGCTCGATTGTATTGATGCTAAACAAGTGTTCGTCGGGAAACTCGTCTTTGAGCTCTCCATTGTCACTGTCCGATGAGAGGAGCCGGCTAAGATGATCTGCCACTAAGTTTTCAGACCCTTTTTTGTCACGTATTTCAAGGTCGAATTCCTGTAGCAGAAGTATCCACCGAATTAAGCGAGGTTTCGCGTCTTTCTTCTTCATTAGGTACCGTAACGCTGCATGGTTAGAAAACACAATGACTTTAGTACCAAGTAAATAGGAACAGAATTTTTCTAGGGCAAAGACAATAGCTAAAAGTTCTCTTTCGGTGGTCGAATAGTTGCTTTGTGCATTGTCAAGCGTTCTTGATGCATAATAGATAACGTGAGGTAGCTTATCCATCCGCTGTCCCAGAACAGCGCCGATTGCGTAGTTGCTAGCGTCACACATAATCTCGAAGGGGTAATTCCAATTTGGTGGTTGGATGATAGGTGCTGACACTAGCTTTTCTTTCAATTCATCAAATGCATCTTTACAAATCTGATCGAACTCAAATACGACCTCTTTCTGCAGCAATTTACACATGGGCTGTGTTATCTTGGAGAAGTCTTTAATGAAATGCCGGTAAAAACCTGCATGGCCAAGAAAAGAACGAACTTCCCGGACACTTCCGGGGTAAGGTAAAGACTGAATTACATCTATCTTTGCTCTATCTACCTTAATTCCCCTAGCTGAAACCACATGTCCTAGAATTATACTCTGATTTACCATAAAATGACATTTTTCATAATTTAGGACCAGATTAAACTTTAAGCATCGTTTCAGTATTTTACCAAGGTTGATTAAGCATTCATCAAAGGAGTCACCGTAAACAGTGAAATCATCCATGAATACTTCGATAATTTGCTCGACATAATCAGAAAAAATACTTACCATACACCGTTGAAATGTCGCCGGTGCGTTGCATAATCCAAACGGCATTCGTCGGTAGGCAAATGTACCGAAGGGACATGTGAACGTCGTCTTTTCCTGATCTTCGGGTGCCACCGGGATTTGATAAAAACCTGAATAACCATCCATGTTGCAATAAAATTTCTTCCCGGCCAATCTTTCCAACATCTGATCAATAAAGGGAAGTGGGAAATGGTCTTTCCTCGTAGAGACATTTAGCTTCCTGTAGTCTATACAGACGCGCCATCCATTTTGCACACGAGTTGGAACCATCTCACCCTTCTCATTTTGAACTACCGTAATCCCGGTTTTCTTTGGTACCACATGGACCGGGCTTACCCATTTGCTGTCTGAAATTGCAAATATTATGTTGGCGTCTAACATCTTTTGGACTTCTTTCTTCACTACTTCCATCATGGGCGGGTTCAGTCGTCGTTGAGCCTCACGTTTTGGTGTCGATCCTTCTTCAAGGTGAATTTTATGCATGCACGTCGATGGGCTCAGACCTTCCATATCAGCTATTGTCCATCCTATGGCCTTTTTATTCTGCCGTAACACTTTGATTAATTGTCCCTCTCCCTCCGGTTTTAGCATGTTCGAAATTATTACCGGCAATGTCTCTCCAGCCCCTAAGTAAGCATATTTCATATGTTTGGGCAGTTCTTTTAACTCCAATTGAGGTGCCTGCACAATGGATGGTAAAGGGGGCTGATTAGCTTTAATTTTTGGAACATGTAGAACATTCCCTACCTGCTGGTCGGATTTTTTTAAGGCTTCGACAATTTCTTTTATGCTTTCCTCCATGTATTCGCTGTCCGCGGTCAGGCTCTCGCTTAGCGCCACCTGCAACTTATCTTTTCCACTCATATTAAACATATTTTGGGTCACAGGTTCAATTATGTCAATTCCACACACAGATGATACATCAATCGGATATTTCATGGCATCATACACATTGAATTGGACAACCTTACCGTCAAATTCCATGGTCAGTATGCCCTTATGGACGTCAATTTTAGTTCTCGCCGTGGTTAGGAATGGTCTTCCAAGCAATATCTCGGAAGATTCCAAGGCATTGTCATCATTTTGCATATCTAACACATAAAAATCGGCTGGGAAAACTAAATCATTGACCTGCACGAAAACGTCCTCTAAAACTCCCTTTGGGTAAACCAAGGCTCTGTTTGCTAATTGTATTACTACTCCTGTTTCTATTAGTGGACCAGCGTTCAAAGCAGAGTAAATAGACATAGGCATAACATTAATTGATGCACCTAAATCGCACATTGCTCTCTTGATACTAGTGTTACCAATTAAACACGAAATAGCAAACATACCCTTATCTTTGCATTTTTGGGGAATTTTCCTTTGTAATACAGCGGAAACATTTTCTCCTACAACTACCTTCTCATGTCCGGCTAGCTTAGTCTTATTCACACATAATTCTTTCAGAAACTTTGCATATCAAGGTATTTGCTTAATTGCATCAAGTAAAGGGATGTTTACCTCTACCTTTCGAAAGGTTTCGAAGATGTCCCTTTCTTCCTTTTCCCTCTTTGATTTGGCTAGTCGGCTAGGAAACGGTGGTCTGATTACCAAAGGTGGGTCCTGGTCCTCAACTTCTTTTCCTAGAAGTTTGTCGTTTGTTGAGCTATCAGTCTCTCTTCCAGTTACTTCATTTTCCTTGGTAGTGGCCTGCTGCTGGTCGCAGGGTGGCTTAGTCTTGGGCAAGATCAAGTCCCTTCCACTGCGCAATGTGACTGCACTTGCGTTCTGCCTGGGGTTTGTTTCAGTTTGTGAAGGCATCTTTCCCTGTGTCTGAATTGCACTCAACGAGGTTGTGATCTGTCCCATCTGTTTTTCTAAGTTCTGTATGCTTCCTTGAAGACTGGCGTTCACTTTGCATTGTTCTTCCTGAAACTTAACTAAGTTAGCAATGACAGAATTATCAGTAGAACTAGATGCCATACCTGGGTTTGGGTCGGACTGGGGAGGTCTGTATTATTGAGTCCTATGGTACTGTTGTGCAGGATTTGGTTGCTGAACATTGTTTTGCTGCTTATAACTCAGGTTCGGATGATCACGCAATCTGGGGTTGTATGTGTTCGAGTATGGATCATACCTCCGCTGGGGTTGTCCTTGATATCCGAGAGCATTAAGTTGTTCTGGAGTGTCCTCCTGCAATGTAGGGCATTCGTCCGTAGCATGTCCGGTCATCGTGCATATCCCGTATGCCTTTACCTGCACTGATTTCCCTAAAACCAAATTCTGTACAAGAGAGGTCAGAGAATTAAGCTTTTCTTCAATTGATGAAGTATTTACCTCATAAGCTTTCCTTGAACTCTCTTGTTGTCTCCCGAATTGTTGCGATGTCGCTGCCATGCTCCGGATTAGCTCTTTAGCTGCTGCTGGAGTTTTATCTATGAGGTTTCCCCCACTAGCGGCATCTACCATTCTTCTTTCCATGCTCAACATTCCCTCATAAAAGTATTGAACGAGGGAGTGTTCAGTTATACCATATTGTGGACAGCTTGCACAAAGTCTTTTAAACCTCTCCCAATAATCATGGAGCGTCTCTATGTCCTTCTATTTGATGCCGCTGATTTCTCTACGGATCATTGCCGCTCTAGAGGCTGGGAAATATTTTTCCAGAAATGCTTGGGTCATCTCTACCCATGTTGTGATAGATCCTGAAGGTAGATTTAGGAACCAGTCCTTGGCCGCATCCTGCAAAGAAAAAGGGAAGGCTCTCAATTTAACTTGTTCTTCAGTAATTCCTTGTGGGCTCATACCTGAACAAACAGCATGGTCCTTAATTGTAAAGCAAATCCTAGAGCGCCTAAAGACAAGCTCCTATTCGACAGACTGTTCTAGCTTAGCGCTTAGAATTTAATCTGTCGAAAGCATTAGGAATTAGAAGGACCCAACCTAAGTTAACCGAATTCTTAGCGATTCCAATTCAAACCAAATTACATGTTCATACGCTTGATAATAGTTAGGATTCCAGATGATTACAAATCCTTTGGCCTAACGTTGTTTCAATGAATGAGAAACCCGAAGTCCGGCCGAACTAAAGACTAAACTTTCATTAAAGATCTGGTTTTATAGATTGATAAACATGTAAACGGATCATAAAATTAGATTACTGTAATTAAGAATGACAATCTCACAATTGGAAATAATACTAGCCTTTGATTAATCCCTTAATCGATAAAAGGAAATTAGCTACTCATAGCCATTAATTGACTATGATAGCTTACAAGGGCAGAAATGATCAATGTATAATGAGAATAAGAAATTGTGCCAAAAAGCTTACAAAAACCCTAACAATGAAAAACCAAGCTATTCAAAAATCAAAAGTATCTCCCAAAAGTAATGGTGGGTTTCTTTTATAGTGTTGATTCAAGAATCTTCAATCTCTGAGTTCCCTCCTTGATTTCAGGGATTTCCTTCGTTCAAAACATGTTGTTGAAACTGTGGAGATAAGTTAGTTTCTGATTCTGCTGACTTGGCGATCTGAATAAGTCGACCCTCTTAGTTTTGGGCAAGACTAAGCCTGTTACGTCCGCAAAGCTGAACTTGAGTGAAAAAGGTCCAGAACAGCCTTCCAAGCCTTCTTTTCTCCAATTTGATCCCTGAAATCACTTATGCAACAAAACAAGTAAAAAGGTCCTAAAACGACACAATTAAGAGCGGAATATTCACAAAATGAACATAATAAACTTGTCGTTTTGGACACTTATCAAATTACCTCACACTTGCCAAATGCTTGTCCCTAAGCATGTCTATGTCTAAGTCAATATCCCTCCTTTTCAAATGAGACGCTCTTACTAATTTTTCCAATCCCCCTAGTGTTATGAAGATCACAAACCATCGACTCTAGTAGGAAGGGACTTTTGCTATCCCAAACATGCTTGCTTTATGTATGATAAGGAATAAAGTAGTCAACCCTTATTGAAAAACAGTTTGAAAAACGTACCACTCTCGCCGGATTTCACTCATGTCGCTCAAGTGTTTGGGCAATGATTTTTTTGGGAATCACTCGATTCACAATTCTAGAATGAAATTACCATAAGCTTGCCAATATATCAAATCTTCACCACTTAGCATGAACCCAAGACACTAAATCAAAAGGACTTAAAACAGGGTGTAAAGTTGGCTTGGGGTAAGGTTTGGAAAGGAATCGAGAAGGGTGATTGACGAAAAATGAAATGGCCAAAAATGAAAACCAAAGCACAAATGAATTACTCACAATTCTCAGATTTCAGAGATCGGATGAATGAACGAGTGAGGAAGATTTCATTGACTATGAACAAACTGAAGTGAACAGGCAAAAATATGTTCTGTTCTTTTGATTTTTTTTATTGGTGTTAGAATAAGAAGGCTACTGCTTTCCAAGCTAATATCCACTTAGACATCTTTGAAGCACAACCACCTATATATATCTCATACTTTGACGAACTTGTGGTTGATTCGAGCGTGGAGATTGCTCGAAGCAATAACTAAACACTAAGATAAATAATGTACCAAGATAAATGAGAGAATGTACAGACTCTGATGGCTAGTATGTCCCTGGCCAAGGGACTTGAATATGGGTATGTCAAGAAGGGGGAAAGGCTCGAATGTGGCTAACTAAGGGCTGGTACTGTTATTTTCGTTAGTCTTGGGCAAGACTAGGGGTTCAAAATTTATTTGGGGTGGCTGAAAGAAAGAAAACCTACTGCCTTTATCATGTTTAATACTTGGATTCATCAATGTGGTCTCGAAATGCATAACATGGCAAGTTCTAGAATTTCAAACTATAATTGGACAACACTCAGAAAAATAGAGCAAAGTGTAATTTTTTTGCTCTGGCAATTCGGCTCAAAAACTTTCCATAAATTGGGGTAAAAGTAGTGGTACAGGTTTCAAAACGTTTTTCAGGTCCGGGTTGAAAGACTTCATAAGCTATTAAACAATTTAAACAAGGCATGATGGGTTATCTACTCATCCTCGACCTTTTCAAACCAAGAGTTGTGAATTTTCATAAAACAAGGGGGGCCTGTACTAAACTAGCTTCGGTTGCCAACAATTCCAAGTGTAGAATAGGGACTACAGAGACACTTAGGAACATGCATTTGGGTGCCCACCTCACACTTAGTCAATACTCTACTTATGCACAAAATTTGGTGGGCACCTCACACTTAGTCAAAAACAAAAATCTGCACAAGTTTAGCACATGAAATTCACAAGACTCAGTAAAGGAAAAAAACAAAATGAGACTCCTAATGACTAGCCAACCCTTACAATAAGACTCAATTGTCCCTCCCCCACTATTAAGATGCATCGTCTCGATGTAGAGAACGGAATAATGAAAACAGAAGGCAGCAATGAAAATGGAAGGGAGAGAGGATAAGAACT
Source organism: Euphorbia lathyris (assembly GCF_963576675.1). Taxonomy (NCBI): domain Eukaryota; kingdom Viridiplantae; phylum Streptophyta; class Magnoliopsida; order Malpighiales; family Euphorbiaceae; genus Euphorbia; species Euphorbia lathyris. The sequence continues at coordinate 79,026,013 of NC_088918.1, read as the reverse complement.
ACTGCCCTGTGGAGGAGTGAAACCAACTGACTCAAGGAGCGAAGGGGTGTGGAGGAGTGAATCCAACCTCCTTGAAATAAGCTGCCTGGTTCTGAAATTTTTTTTGGATTGTCTCAGCCATCGTGCCAATAGTGGCTGTCAAGGAAGCTAGTTGCTTGGCTAGGTCATCAGGATGGGTAGGGGCTGAAGTTTGTCCCTGATCTGGATGAGGAGGTGCTGGAGTGGCAAACTTCCTGGGGATCTATCCTGGGTGAGAGGGTAAGTCTCCTGCAGGGATAAAAGAAACAGAACCTCCTTCCTCGGTCTGGATTAGCTTCATGGCTTTCAACAATTTTAAATCAAAAGGGAGCATACGACAGGCAACATTCAGAGGGCATTCATCCACATCAAGTTCATATAAGTTTACAGCTAAGCATGTGATGATATGCCCTAGGTGAAACTTAGCTACCTTTTTCATCATTTCGGAAAATTTTAAGGCTAGCCAATAGCCTAAATTGACCTTTCTTTCAGTTATCATGCACCATAGGAAAAATAATTCCTGTTTTGACACGACAGTGGGGTCCTCATTCCTAGCTGAGTAGTTAATAGCCAAAAATCGATGCATAAAACGTAAAGGTTCACTCAAAATTAAGTTGGCTTTGGACTTGGAGGGGCTAAAAACAGTGTTAGCCAAACCAGTTAGCTCAGAGTAGATTCTTGTGGCATTAAACTCAGCAGGATAATCACATAGCATGTCAGAATATGCATCAGTGGAGCAAAATTCGTCATCAAACAGACCTAAAGTGACATTGAACTCAGCTACAGACAAGTTATGCATTTTATCACACAATTGAAATTGGATGCATGAAGCTTGTGATTTTTTCATTTTCTTCTTGTCTACAGTGAATGTGCTAAAGAATTCATGCATCAGACAGTTATAAACAGGGTAATTTAACAGCAAAAACGGCTTCCAGCCAATGTTATCCATTAAATCATGCACATCAGACTTGATATTTAGAGCAACCAAAGTGGGTTCATGCAACCAACGACCAGCAACAAAAGTTTTAAGTTTCAGAGAATTATACCTTTGTTGATTTGCCGGTAAGTTGAAGGTCATCTCTGTGTCGACGACTACGGGCTTGGATCGTTGTGGTCCTTTCTCTAAGCGAGCCCGAGTCGTTTTCCTAGGTTGTACTGGAGGTTCGGATTGTTCGGCTTGATCACTGTGAGCTTCGGAGGACTCCGAATCTGCTTGCTGAAAGGAATTGTTGTGTGAGCTGGAATCTGTCTCAATCGAATCAGTTGAGCTTGATTCGGAAAGTTCAAGGGAGATGGTCTTCTTTGGGGGAGGAGCCAGTCGTCGGGACTTTCGGGTAGGGGCTGGCTTCTTTGACGGTGGTGGCTTTCTCTTTTTCTGTGTTTTTGGTGGTGGAGAGTGGTGGTCGGACTCCTGAGGTGAGAGTGGTGGACCGGTAGAGACTGGGGGATTGTTACTCGCCATTGGTGCTGGGGAGTTCGACTTTCCAGGGATTGGTGAGTGATGGTCCACCGTTGGTGAGGATGCTGTCGAACCGGTCAGGAGTGGAGAATGATGGCTCTCCGTTTGTGGCGACTCGTTCGGATTCTGCGGAACTGGAGAATGGTGGCTCACTGTTGGCGACGGAGGTGCTGGACTGATTGGGGATGGAGAACGGTGGCTCACCGGAGCTGGTGAGTTTTGGGAATCTGTTTCCTGTATCCTTTTCAGCATTGCTTCTATCTCGGAAGCGGAGGGAGAGTGGAACCGGTATGGTGAAGGCGGCGAGGGTTCCGTTGGCTGAGGAGTTTCGGCTGTCGGCTCCTTTGGTGAAGAAGTTCCAGCTGCCATTGGAGCCTTACCCTTCCTCTTTCTCGAGTAACTGCGAAGGTCTGCCGACGGTGACGGAGGCTCAGTGTCTGTGTGGTACTGGCGGGGAGGAGACGGAGGTTGATGGTGGCGGCTCCGTCTGGGGATATCACTGAAGTAGCCGTCCATCGAGTTAGGGGGAGATGAGGGGTTTAGGGTTTTGGTCCTTTGGTGAAGATGAGGGGTTTAGGTAGAATGGGTTAAAGGGGTTTAAATTTTAACGGGGTAAAAAAAAGAGAAAAAGGGGAGAGCAAATGTATCCTTCTTTTTACCTTTCATTAATTTTTTTTTTTAACCTTTTTAGGGCCCATTATACCTATCTTGCTCAAGTCCTTAGCCCAACTCCATGGAAAGCCATTACTTCAACCTGCAAACATCAAAATGAAATCCAGAAATCATCCAGTGAAGGGATGAAGTTAGTTAAGTTAGTTGGAAAAAAACAGTGACATAAAAACTGTAATGAAAGAGTGACTGGTCTTGGGCAAGACTAGTCTCAGGGCTGCCTCCCTGTAGCGCTGCTATTTTACGTCTGTAGCCAGACGTTACTGAACGTTAGTATTCAGTTTTTGGGAAGTTCAAGGCGAACTTCTTCAGTCCCATGAGCTTGGAATCCTTCGTAAAACGGCTTAAGGCGGTGTCCATTTACTTTGAAACGATTGTTATTCTTCACACTTTCAATTTCCACTGCACCATATGGGAACACATGTTTTACTATGAAAGGGCCAATCCATTTAGTGCGTAATTTTCCTGCAAAAATCTTGAGTCGTGAATGATACAAAAGGACTTTTTGCCCCACTTGGAACTGCTTTCGTGAGAGTAGGTTGTCGTGGTAATTTTTTGACTTCTGTTTATAGATCCTTGAACTCTCATAGGCTTCGGTTCCGAGTTCCTCTAACTCTTGTAGCTGTAATTTCCTTTCTTCCCCTGCTTCATCATAGGCCATGTTGCATTTTTTTACTGCCCAAAATGCTCTATGCTCCAATTCCATGGGAAGATGACATGGTTTTCCATAAATCATCCGGTAGGGAGACATCCCAATAGGAGTTTTGTACGTTGTCCTGTATGTCCATAGGGCATCCTCGAACCTGACGCTCCAATCTTTTCTTGTGACGTTTACCGTTTTCTCCAGTATGGATTTGATTTCACGATTCGAGACTTCAGCCTGACCATTGGTCTGTGGGTGATAAGCTGTGGATGTACGGTGGTTAACTCCATATTTTTTTAGCAGGGACACCATTATTCGGTTGCAGAAATGAGTTCCTCTATCACTGATTAATACCCTGGGCATGCCAAACCTGCTGAATATGTTTCCCTGCAAAAACTTAACAACTGTTTGGGCATCGTCAGTCTTGGTGGCAATGGCTTCCACCCATTTCGAGACATAATCAACTGCCAATAAAATGTATAGGTAACCAAAAGAGCTTGGAAATGGGCCCATGAAGTCAATGCCCCATACGTCGAAAATTTTACAAGTTAAAATTGACGTAAGTGGCATTTGACTCCGCTGGCTTAAATTTCCAGTTCTCTGACAGTTGGCACAAGATTTGCAAAACAAATATGAATCACGAAAAATATTGGGCCAAAACAAACCACATTCGAGTACTTTTCGTGCTGTTCGCTTGGGTCCAAAATGGCCTCCGTAGGCACTTGAGTGGCTGAACTGGAGTATGGACTCGACTTCGGTTTCTGGAACGCATCGCCGAATCATTTGATCAGAACAGTGTTTCCACAAATAGGGCTCATCCCAGACGTAATATTTGGCTTCCTTCCTCAATTTATCTTTTTCGTTCCTGGTGAAGTCGTCCGGCATTACTCCTGTAACCATATAATTAACCAAGTCAGCATACCAAGGCTCGATTGTATTGATGCTAAACAAGTGTTCGTCGGGAAACTCGTCTTTGAGCTCTCCATTGTCACTGTCCGATGAGAGGAGCCGGCTAAGATGATCTGCCACTAAGTTTTCAGACCCTTTTTTGTCACGTATTTCAAGGTCGAATTCCTGTAGCAGAAGTATCCACCGAATTAAGCGAGGTTTCGCGTCTTTCTTCTTCATTAGGTACCGCAACGCTGCATGGTTAGAAAACACAATGACTTTAGTACCAAGTAAATAGGAACAGAATTTTTCTAGGGCAAAGACAATAGCTAAAAGTTCTCTTTCGGTGGTCGAATAGTTGCTTTGTGCATTGTCAAGCGTTCTTGATGCATAATAGATAACGTGAGGTAGCTTATCCATCCGCTGTCCCAGAACAGCGCCGATTGCGTAGTTGCTAGCGTCACACATAATCTCGAAGGGGTAATTCCAATTTGGTGGTTGGATGATAGGTGCTGACACTAGCTTTTCTTTCAATTCATCAAATGCATCTTTACAAATCTGATCGAACTCAAATACGACCTCTTTCTGCAGCAATTTACACATGGGCTGTGTTATCTTGGAGAAGTCTTTAATGAAATGCCGGTAAAAACCTGCATGGCCAAGAAAAGAACGAACTTCCCGGACACTTCCGGGGTAAGGTAAAGACTGAATTACATCTATCTTTGCTCTATCTACCTTAATTCCCCTAGCTGAAACCACATGTCCTAGAATTATACTCTGATTTACCATAAAATGACATTTTTCATAATTTAGGACCAGATTAAACTTTAAGCATCGTTTCAGTATTTTACCAAGGTTGATTAAGCATTCATCAAAGGAGTCACCGTAAACAGTGAAATCATCCATGAATACTTCGATAATTTGCTCGACATAATCAGAAAAAATACTTACCATACACCGTTGAAATGTCGCCGGTGCGTTGCATAATCCAAACGGCATTCGTCGGTAGGCAAATGTACCGAAGGGACATGTGAACGTCGTCTTTTCCTGATCTTCGGGTGCCACCGGGATTTGATAAAAACCTGAATAACCATCCATGTTGCAATAAAATTTCTTCCCGGCCAATCTTTCCAACATCTGATCAATAAAGGGAAGTGGGAAATGGTCTTTCCTCGTAGAGACATTTAGCTTCCTGTAGTCTATACAGACGCGCCATCCATTTTGCACACGAGTTGGAACCATCTCACCCTTCTCATTTTGAACTACCGTAATCCCAGTTTTCTTTGGTACCACATGGACCGGGCTTACCCATTTGCTGTCTGAAATTGCAAATATTATGTTGGCGTCTAACATCTTTTGGACTTCTTTCTTCACTACTTCCATCATGGGCGGGTTCAGTCGTCGTTGAGCCTCACGTTTTGGTGTCGATCCTTCTTCAAGGTGAATTTTATGCATGCACGTCGATGGGCTCAGACCTTCCATATCAGCTATTGTCCATCCTATGGCCTTTTTATTCTGCCGTAACACTTTGATTAATTGTCCCTTTCCCTCCGGTTTTAGCATGTTCGAAATTATTACCGGCAATGTCTCTCCAGCCCCTAAGTAAGCATATTTCATATGTTTGGGCAGTTCTTTTAACTCCAATTGAGGTGCCTGCACAATGGATGGTAAAGGGGGCTGATTAGCTTTAATTTTTGGAACATGTAGAACATTCCCTACCTGCTGGTCGGATTTTTTTAAGGCTTCGACAATTTCTTTTATGCTTTCCTCCATGTATTCGCTGTCCGCGGTCAGGCTCTCGCTTAGCGCCACCTGCAACTTATCTTTTCCACTCATATTAAACATATTTTGGGTCACAGGTTCAATTATGTCAATTCCACACACAGATGATACATCAATCGGATATTTCATGGCATCATACACATTGAATTGGACAACCTTACCGTCAAATTCCATGGTCAGTATGCCCTTATGGACGTCAATTTTAGTTCTCGCCGTGGTTAGGAATGGTCTTCCAAGCAATATCTCGGAAGATTCCAAGGCATTGTCATCATTTTGCATATCTAACACATAAAAATCGGCTGGGAAAACTAAATCATTGACCTGCACGAAAACGTCCTCTAAAACTCCCTTTGGGTAAACCAAGGCTCTGTTTGCTAATTGTATTACTACTCCTGTTTCTGTTAGTGGACCAGCGTTCAAAGCAGAGTAAATAGACATAGGCATAACATTAATTGATGCACCTAAATCGCACATTGCTCTCTTGATACTAGTGTTACCAATTAAACACGAAATAGCAAACATACCCTTATCTTTGCATTTTTGGGGAATTTTCCTTTGTAATACAGCGGAAACATTTTCTCCTACAACTACCTTCTCATGTCCGGCTAGCTTAGTCTTATTCACACATAATTCTTTCAGAAACTTTGCATATCAAGGTATTTGCTTAATTGCATCAAGTAAAGGGATGTTTACCTCTACCTTTCGAAAGGTTTCGAAGATGTCCCTTTCTTCCTTTTCCCTCTTTGATTTGGCTAGTCGGCTAGGAAACGGTGGTCTGATTACCAAAGGTGGGTCCTGGTCCTCAACTTCTTTTCCTAGAAGTTTGTCGTTTGTTGAGCTATCAGTCTCTCTTCCAGTTACTTCATTTTCCTTGGTAGTGGCCTGCTGCTGGTCGCAGGGTGGCTTAGTCTTGGGCAAGATCAAGTCCCTTCCACTGCGCAATGTGACTGCACTTGCATTCTGCCTGGGGTTTGTTTCAGTTTGTGAAGGCATCTTTCCCTGTGTCTGAATTGCACTCAACGAGGTTGTGATCTGTCCCATCTGTTTTTCTAAGTTCTGTATGCTTCCTTGAAGACTGGCGTTCACTTTGCATTGTTCTTCCTGAAACTTAACTAAGTTAGCAATGACAGAATTATCAGTAGAACTAGATGCCATACCTGGGTTTGGGTCGGACTGGGGAGGTCTGTATTGTTGAGTCCTATGGTACTGTTGTGGAGGATTTGGTTGCTGAACATTGTTTTGCTGCTTATAACTCAGGTTCGGATGATCACGCAATCTGGGGTTGTATGTGTTCGAGTATGGATCATACCTCCGCTGGGGTTGTCCTTGATATCCGAGAGCATTAAGTTGTTCTGGAGTGTCCTCCTGCAATGTAGGGCATTCGTCCGTAGCATGTCCGGTCATCGTGCATATCCCGTATGCCTTTACCTGCACTGATTTCCCTAAAACCAAATTCTGTACAAGAGAGGTCAGAGAATTAAGCTTTTCTTCAATTGATGAAGTATTTACCTCATAAGCTTTCCTTGAACTCTCTTGTTGTCTCCCGAATTGTTACGATGTCGCTGCCATGCTCCGGATTAGCTCTTTAGCTGCTGCTGGAGTTTTATCTATGAGGTTTCCCCCACTAGCGGCATCTACCATTCTTCTTTCCATGCTCAACATTCCCTCATAAAAGTATTGAACGAGGGAGTGTTCAGTTATACCATATTGTGGACAGCTTGCACAAAGTCTTTTAAACCTCTCCCAATAATCATGGAGCGTCTCTATGTCCTTCTGTTTGATGCCGCTGATTTCTCTACGGATCATTGCCGCTCTAGAGGCTGGGAAATATTTTTCCAGAAATGCTTGGGTCATCTCTACCCATGTTGTGATAGATCCTGAAGGTAGATTTAGGAACCAGTCCTTGGCCGCATCCTGCAAAGAAAAAGGGAAGGCTCTCAATTTAACTTGTTCTTCAGTAATTCCTTGTGGGCTCATACCTGAACAAACAGCATGGAATTCTTTCAGATGGTTGTGTGGATTTTCACTCTCCATCCCATGGAACTTCGGTAAATAATGAATCAGTCCCGATTTGAGCTCGAAGGCTGCGTCCAGATTTGGATATGTCACACACAGAGGTTGTTGGTCAGCTTGAGGGGCGTGTAATTGCCTGAGGGTTGCCATGGTTTCTGTTTCAGCTGCAATTATCTCTACTTCCTCGTCTGAGATTTCCTCTTCTGCGCTGGAGCTAGGGATTCCAAATGCTTGTGATTTTTGTAGCCTTATCTCTTTGCGAATTCTTCTTGTCAACAACTCTATTTCTGATTCGAAAAGGAGTTCTTTAAACGGTTCAGACCTGGTCATATACGAAACAAAATCAAGTTAGATTAATCCCCAGCAACGGCGCCAAAATTTGATGGGAGTCGAATTCACCAAATAAATATTTATTCACTAACCGACTACTGATTTGCAGAAAGGGTAAGTAAAGATCGTACCCTAAGGATTAATACTGATTGTTTCGTATGATAACTAAATTTAAATTAAAGTAAATGGGGGTGAATGATTGTTTGGTTGGTTCTCTCGAGATGAACTTCGTGAAGTTCAATTGTAATTAAAATAAGTTACTCTTATCTGACAAAAATACCGATCAAGGGACAACCGCAGGCTCGACCATTATTTCCTTTTTGATCATTGAAAGTGCGAAAATATCATAATTAATATGACCCGAGTTGGTTATAGTCGTTCCTTATTCATTCCCGACCTAATCCTTCCTTAATTGTAAAGCAAATCCTAGAGCGCCTAAAGACAAGCTCCTATTCGACAGACTGTTCTAGCTTATCGCTTAGAATTTAATCTGTCGAAAGCATTAGGAATTAGAAGGACCCAACCTAAGTTAACCGAATTCTTAGCGATTCCGATTCAAACCAAATTACATGTTCATACGCTTGATAATAGTTAGGATTCCAGATGATTACAAATCCTTTGGCCTAACGTTGTTTCAATGAATGAGAAACCCGAAGTCCGGCCGAACTAAAGACTAAACTTTCATTAAAGATCTGGTTTTATAGATTGATAAACATGTAAACGGATCATAAAATTAGATTACTGTAATTAAGAATGACAATCTCACAATTGGAAATAATACTAGCCTTTGATTAATCCCTTAATCGATAAAAGGAAATTAGCTACTCATAGCCATTAATTGACTATGATAGCTTACAAGGGCAGAAATGATCAATGTATAATGAGAATAAGAAATTGTGCCAAAAAGCTTACAAAAACCCTAACAATGAAAAACCAAGCTATTCAAAAATCAAAAGTATCTCCCAAAAGTAATGGTGGGTTTCTTTTATAGTGTTGATTCAAGAATCTTCAATCTCTGAGTTCCCTCCTTGATTTCAGGGATTTCCTTCGTTCAAAACATGTTGTTGAAACTGTGGAGATAAGTTAGTTTCTGATTCTGCTGACTTGGCGATCTGAATAAGTCGACCCTCTTAGTTTTGGGCAAGACTAAGCCTGTTACGTCCGCAATGCTGAACTTGAGTGAAAAAGGTCCAAAACAGCCTTCCAAGCCTTCTTTTCTCCAATTTGATCCCTGAAATCACTTATGCAACAAAACAAGTAAAAAGGTCCTAAAACGACACAATTAAGAGCGGAATATTCACAAAATGAACATAATAAACTTGTCGTTTTGGACACTTATCAGTAGCAATACTACCAACTTTACCTTTACCAAAATCTCCAAAAACTAAATCTGAAGGGAAGAATTTCATCACTTTAATACATAATCTATATGCTTTAATTTAATATTAAGTTTACACTTTAATTTGGTAAGATTTGTCATTTGGTTTCGTGGAATCTTGGATGGACCTATTATATATTTTCACTTGGCTTTTCTAAAAAATGAGGGATGTTAGAGTTGAAAAATAACTAAGTTTAAGTTGAAGCGTGTGATCACTGTTGAAATACAAGTCTGTTTAGGTGTTTGACTGTTTCGATTTTCTGTAATTAGTCATTTTGAACGGGGTTTTAGCAATGTTTTGAAAATCGAACCGAACGTTGAACCGGTAAGATAACTGGTTCAAGGTTCAATAGGTTCAACTAGTTAAACCAGATTGGTTCAACCGGATAACAATATATATATATAGTTAAACCTGTATAGTTAAAACCGAACCAGATACTTGACTGGTTCACGGTTCGACCGACCGGTCCGGTTTTCAAAACATTAGGTTTTAGCCCTTAAATGATTTTTAACCAGTTGGAGCTCGGTCTAGTGTCACGAGGCCAACTCGATGGATCTGTTCACTTGACTCTCTAGAAGTAAGCTAGTCAAGAGAGATAATTCATTTTATCTCCAATAACCATACATATAAGTTAGATATAAGCCATTTATCTTTGATATCAGAGATATACGAGGCACACATACAACACAATCATAAGGTAAACCATCATATTCATTTGGATTATGTTTATAAAAACCTATCACATCTCTATAGTTGATCCATTCGGACTTTCTACACATGAAACCATTGATTTTTCGTTTGTAACAAATTTTGCCCCTAAGGTTGGCAACAAAGAGCAATTTTACTTCTAACCTTAACAAGTTGGGTTAATTTCAGACATTATTATAAAACACGGATATTTAATGTTAAGGGTAAAATTGCTTTTAGCTGCCAACATTTGGGGTAAAATTGTACTATTTTAGTCGGTGTAAAATAAACGTAATATTATATAGGCTTAATACATCATTTGCTTTCTGAACTATTCCATGTACTTTTGTCCTGAATTTTCATTATCTATGACAACTATTATTTTAATTTTTATCCATGCATAATATTTTCAGTTGATATATATAATAACTGCAACATAAAAGGAAATTCATACTGAATAGTGCAACAATTTATATAACATAAATACAACCACTCTTACCAGAAATTAAAAAGTAAAAAATAAAATACAAATGAAAAAGAAAAAGAAAAAGAAAAGCAGCTTCTGTTACCATTAAACATAATACCTGGAATATCAAAGACGGAAACCATTCAAGCTCCTCTACACTTTTTGAAATATTTCGAAAAACCGAGCTTGTTTCACCAATCAAAGTGAAACAGGTGTGCAAATTTTTGACAAGTACTATTTGACAAAATACTAAAAAAAACTATATTTATCCCAAATAAATATGGAACTCATATCTTTATTAATTAATATTAATAGGCTAATCGGGTTGTGCCGGTTTTAACAGGCCTGCACTGGGTTTTAAGGGGCCTGCAATGGGCTGGGCCAAAAATCAATTTTCATTTTTCTATGTGGTCCAAGAAACACGAGTCTGGACGAACCAGTCGGGTACCCAAATTTGTGGACAGGTCTAGATATAATAAAAGAAGGTACAATGTATGCATTGTTGGAGTAAAATGATAAGCATGCAATAACTTTTTATTTTTACAAACCAAATGAAATACTTTCAGTTTTGTTCTATTATTTTTCTCAAAATGAGTTCCATTATGACATTTTGCTTCCTATTGATTCAAATTCAGTATCAGTGTTTGGATTGAATTTTATTTATTTAACCGAAACAATGTTTGTACAATTTTAAAAACGGAACCGTACCAAATAACTAAAATAACCAAAGTTGATCGAACCAAAAAACTTCGGTTCCGTTCCGCTAGCAACCAAATAGCGTGACAAAATTAATTAATTAATTAATTGGCACTTAGCGTGACAAAAGTAAATGATTTAGAGAATAATGCATTGAAATGAAAAAATAAGAGTTATCCACCAAAACAAATGATTAGGGTCCTTAGGACGTTTTTGCTATTGTGAGGTAAAATGGGATAATTTGTGAATTCGACTCATAAATTTTGGTTCTGGAACATACTTCTATTAATATGTCCTCACCTGAATATACCAATGTATGAGAAATTGAATATATAGTGTAGCTACAAACGTTATGCTATTACTCAGCTTGCTATGTATACTAGTATTTCTATGGAAATAGCAATAACAGAAGATTGGTTATTCTAAAGATCTGAAGCCACTCTGTTATATATACATTGTACATACATATGCATGCAGTACAGTAGTTGTTTTATAGATCATGTGTAATGGAGGTTTTTGTTAGAAATATGGGATCACAAACATAAAATAGGGACGTGATTAATCACTATCCTTAAGGAAATATTAGCCCCCACTATCAATTGCTATTGGGTTTCTGACTAAGTTTCCTCTAGGATTTCCCTAACATAAAATTAATGATAGCAATTTCACTAATTTCCCTATGAACGTATTTGAATAATTAAAACAGTAAATGAAAAGGTATGAAGGATTGAAGATATTTATAGCCAAAAACTGGTTGTCAAAATACAGATGTCTCCAGACATACAGATGTCTCCAGACATACAGATGTCTCTTAGACAAAATAAAATACAGATTTCCTTCTTATTCTTTCCATGTGGAATTTCCACAACACCAATATTAAAGACTAATATCTAACAGTTTTTAGTATTAAAGACTAATATCCCCCACTTAGGCTTTATGTATTGGTGTTTAAATAAATCTCATTAGAGTTATGCATAAATGTCGGTATCTTGCGATTTGGACCTCCACTTAGTGTAACACTTCAAGGAAAAACGAAATTAATGGCGGCTTGCCGCTTTTGAGCCATAATCCCTTTTGTTATACCGGAAGTATCACACACATAACTTCTATATAAACGTACGTTCATAGAAATGGTAGCACTATTATGGCCATGCGCTCATCCTAGACTTCATGGACAATTGTAAAAGTAGACCGCACTTTCATTAGGAGCGGCACCACTCCTTCTGTCCATATAGGTGAAGTTCAAATACAACATATGAAGCTTCATTAAGAGTCTAAGACTCACCCTAATAATCATATACTATATAATTTATTATTATAGTTAGTATATCAATCAGTTATCAATAACTTGTTTTTACCACATTGAACCTTTACATAGTGATAATACTATACATAGGTTGGGTTTCTGTTGTTGCTGATGTAATCATATAGGTCTTAAACCAATCTCTTTGGACATTTTATATACTATGTCCATTGGAAGTCCTTTTGTGAAAGGATCTGCCAAATTATTACAAGACTTAACATATACAACAATTATAACCCCGTCTGATATTAACTGTCGTACATATGAATGTCTTAAGCTAATATGTCTATACTTTCCATTATATATCTTGTTATAAGCTTTAGACAAAGTAGCTTCACTATCGCAGTTCAAAGAAATGGCTGACATCGATTGTGGCCACAACTTAATATCTAATAACATATTCCTCAGCCATTCAGCTTCTTTTCTTGCTGCTGCTAAGGCCAAAAATTCAGCCTCCATTGTGGAATGAGTAATACAAGTTTGTTTCTTTGAAGCCCAAGAAACAGCTCCTCCACCAAGCATAAAAATCCAACCACTTGTGGACTTACTATCACCAATAGTATTTATCCAACTAGCATCTGAATAACCCTCAAGAACTGCTGGAAATTTATTATAATATAATCCAAGGTTTTTGGTTCTTTTTAAGTAACCTAAAACCCTACCAATCGCTTTCCAATGTTCACGACTCGGATTACTCGTAAATCTAGAAAGTTTACAGACAGCAAATGTAATATCTGGTCTAGTACTATGTGATGCATACATCATACTTCCTATTGCACTAGCATACTCAAGTTGAGCAACACCTCTCCCCTCATTTTTACTAAGTTTACAAGATGAATCATAAGGGGAATTAGCCTCTTTAAACTTTAAGTGCTCAAATTTATTAAGCACTTTTTTAATATAATGAGACTGACTCAACGCAAAACCCCCACTATGTTTTATAGCCTTGATACCTAAGATAGTATCAACTTCATTTAAATCTTTCATTTTAAAACATGAACTCAATAGTTCTTTGTCTCATCAATTCCTTTCATATTGGTTCCAAAGATTAACATGTCATCAACATATAAACATATGGTGACACCATAATCTTTTGTAAACTTAGAGTAAATGCACCTATCTGCTAAGTTATAAGTAAAACCATTTGATAAAATAACAGAATCAAATTTTTCGTGCCATTGTTTAGGCGCTTGTTTTAATCCATACAAGGATTTAACCAATTTGCAAACTTTATTTTCATTTCCAGGGAGAACAAAACCCTCAGGTTGTTTCATGTACACTTCTTCTTCTAAATCCCCACTTAGAAAAGCCGTCTTCACATCCATTTGATGTACACATAGACCAAAAATAGAAGCTAAAGCCATAAGTACTCTAATGGATAAAATTCTAGCCACAGGTGCATAAGTGTCAAAATAATCTACCCCTTCTTTTTGAGTAAAGCCTTGTGCAACCAATCTAGCTTTGAAAGAATTTATAGATCCATCTGTATTATACTTAATCCTGAATACCCATTTGCATCCAACAGTTTTGGACCCTGGAGGCAAGTCCGTAATATACCAAGTATTGTTCGATATCAATGAATCCATTTCATCATTGATTGCCTCTTTCCAAAAAGCTGAATTTCTAGAAGCCATTGCTTCTTGAAAAGTTTTGGGATCATCTTCTACAGTAAGTATAATTGGTATTTTATTAGTAACCCCATTTCTATTTCCTTCCACCAGAAAGAGAATAGCTTGAGAATTAATAAAATCTGGACCTAAATTCTTCTCTTTTCTAGTTCTTTCACTTCTTCTTGGTTCATTAGAAGAATCGGGCACAACTCTTTTCCCATTTGAGTTTGAAGAAATTTGTGGTGCTATTGAGGTTTCTGTTCCTGTGGAATCGCCACGAAATTTATTTTCAAAGAATTCAGCATCTCGTGATTCCACTATAACATTAGAATCCAAATCCAAAAACCTATATGCTTTTGAATTTTCAGCATAGCCCACAAAAACACTTTTCAAAGCCTTTGGTCCTAATTTAGTTTTCTTAGGATCTGGGACCTTGTAATATACAACACAACCCCACACCTTAAAGTAACTTATATTAGGTTTCCTTCCTTTCCAAATTTCATAAGGTGAAACCTTAAATTTCTTAGAAGGTACTCTGTTGTGTATATGACATGCGGTTAGCAAAGCTTCTCCCCATAAACTAAGTGGCAAATTTGCATTAACAAGCATTGCATTTAGCATATCCCCTAAAACACCATTTTTTCTTTCAGCAACTCCATTTTGTTGAGGTCTATAAGGAGCACTAACCTGATGTATAATTCCACTAGATTCACAAAAAGAAGAAAATTCTGTAGGAAAATACTCCCCACCTCTATCACTGCGTAGAATTTTAATTTTCTTATTCTTTTGTGTCTCTACCATGGCTTTATAACATTTAAACATTTCAAATGCTTGGTCTTTTGTTTTTAACAAATAAACATAGGTAAAACGAGAACTATCATCAATGAAAGTTATGAAATACCTATTACCTCATCTAGTTAAATTTCCATTAAATTCACAAATATCAGAATGAATAAGTTCTAACATTTCTGTACTTCTTTCAATTTTAGGAAATGGTTTCCTTTTCATTTTTGCTTGAACACATACCTCACATTTATCTTCATGATCATTACCATAAGATATCATTCCATTTTTAGACATATATTTCATGGTTCTATAATTGGTATGTGCTAAACGATTATGCCACAAATAAAAAGAAGTACATTCAATTGCATGCACAAGAAAATAAGCAGAATTCTCAACTTTATTAATAGACAATTTGAACATTCCATCACAGACATAACCTTTCCCAATAAATGCTCCAGCCTTAGACAAAATTATTTTATCAGATTCTATTACAGCCTTTAACCCCTTTTTACATAACATAAAACCAGAAACTAAATTCTTCCTAATTTGAGGAACATGAAGAACATTTGTGAGAATAACTTTCTTTCCAGAAGTAAACTGAATTTCAACAGTCCCGGTTCCTTGAACCTTGGAAGAGTGATGATCACCCAACAAAACTTCATGGTCTGGAGAAGAATCAATATAAGTCTTGAAGAGTCCTTTGTTGTTGCAAACATGAGTAGTTGCACCAGAATCATACCACCAATCATTGCTTATGGTAAGAGATGCCATATGCAATTCTTGGATCATACCAATTTGCAACTCAGAAACCATGGCAATAATTTCATTATTGTCAACATGTTCAACAACATTTGCTTTGTCCTCACTCTCCTTCTTATTCTGATTTTTGCTATCCTTCTTCTTGGGGTTCTTACAGAATCTTTTGATGTGTCCTTTTTCACCACAATTATAACAAACAACATCAGACAAATTCTTCTTAAACTTTTTGTTGTTGTTGGGATTATTCTGATAATTTCGTTTCCTCTTTTTGCCCCCCTTCTGATTATTACTGACATAATTAACTTTAGAACTAGAAGCAATATCATGTTTCTTATCACGAATTCGAGTTTCCTCTTCAATTCGTAAATGCTTCTGAATTTGTTCCAAATTAAAATCCTCAGAAGTGTGCAACAGTTTCTTTCTATAGTTATTCCAACTTGGAGGTAATTTGGCTATGATTGTCCCCACAAGTAATTTCTCTGGAATGTCTATAGTAAGATCCTTAAATTTAGAGGCCAAGATAAGAAATTCATGGACTTGGTCAAGTACAGATGCAGAATCATTCATAGTAAATTCAAAAAATTTCATAGTGATAAACTTATCTGCCCCTTGCTTTTCTGAATTATACTTTGTCTCCAGTGATATCCATATATCCTTTGCCTTTTGTACAGGAATGTACAAATCATAAAGACGATCAGATAGATGGTTCAGAATATATCCTCTACATAGCGCCTCGTCTTCTTCTCGCTTCTTACATTCAGCCACAATTCCATCAGTATCTTTGTCACTCGGTTCTGGAATAGATTGCAAATCAATGTCCAGAATGTAAAAAAATTTCAGAGTACTCAGAAAAAATTTCATAGTCTCCTTCCAACGAGTGAAATTCGTCCCATCAAACCGATCAAGTTTACCAGCATCACCAACATTCTTCAGCACGTTCTCCATAATATTTCCTTAAGATTGTTAGAAATATGGGATCACAAACATAAAATAGGGACGTGATTAATCACTATCCTTAAGGAAATATTAGCCCCCACTATCAATTGCTATTGGGTTTCTGACTAAGTTTCCTCTAGGATTTCCCTAACATAAAATTAATGATAGCAATTTCACTAATTTCCCTATGAACGTATTTGAATAATTAAAACAGTAAGTGAAAAGGTATGAAGGATTGAAGATATTTATAGCCAAAAACTGGTTGTCAAAATACAGATGTCTCCAGACAATACAGATGTCTCCAGACATTCAGATGTCTCCAGGCATACAGATGTCTCTAGACAATACAGATGTCTCTTAGACAAAATAAAATACAGATTTCCTTCTTATTCTGTGGAATTTCCACAACACCAATATTAAAGACTAATATCTAACAGTTTTTCTAGAGATCCTTATGATGTCTTTCATACTTATATCTAGGAGTTTTATGGTAATCTTTTCCTCCGTTATCATACTGAATTCGTGTCATCAAATTAATGGTCGCATTGTTGATCTGCTCTTTTACATTTCTGTATTTTAGGCAGATTATGGCCTTTCCATGGGCATTCAAGGGACTGAAGTTGCAAAAGAAAGCTCAGATATCATTATCTTGGATGATAATTTTGCTTCAGTAGTAAAGGTTAGAGCCTGTTTACCTATTTTACCTGGAATAAACTTGTGCATGATTTTCTGTTTTCTGATGGGGCATTGAAGTTTTATTTGGTCTTCACTTCATCTTGGAAAATGCCTCAGTATTCTTTCTTTTGGTTTCTTTTATGTATGGCATATATGTGGGAGAAGAAAGTATCATAGTTTTACTAGGACCTATGTTATTTATCCTGAAATCTTATGCCATTTCACTTGACTTGACTACCTGATCCCCAATATATCTGGGTCTTGCCCACCTAGGCTGGATAATCCCCAATAAAAAGTGAACAATCCTTACCATTTTGTTTGATGCATGAATTACTTTACTCTTAGCAACTTTTAATTGATGTAAATTCGTATATTAGTAACCTGATTTCTCAGGTAACTTTTCCTATATGCTGGGAAAATTTTGACATGATTATTATATGTCATAAACCTTTGAAGCTCATGGTGTCTTCTAAATTCTTGGAAATTGGAATTAATTAGCCACATTTAACATTGTTTTCCATTTTGCCATACTGTTAATGGAAATATACAAATTCATATAATTTTTTAATTGCTAATTTATTCTCTATCTAGGTAGTGCGATGGGGTCGTTCTGTATATGCAAATATTCAGAAGTTCATCCAGTTCCAATTTACTGTTAATGTTGCTGCTCTTGTTATCAATGTTGTTGCAGCTATCTCATCTGGTGATGTTCCTTTAAATGCTGTGCAGGTCTCTCTCTCTCCCCTTCTCCCTCTCATCCTTCATTTTGACTTTCTGCTGTTATCTAGTTATTTTGGCCTTATTTTTCTCCCTTTTGAGCAAAATCAGCCTCTTTTCCGACTGAATCTTTAGTCTGAGGTTGAATGCTATTTTCTTTTTAGTTTTATGGGTTTTAAGAAGTGAATTATGCTTTTGATTCACTAAAAGAAATTCATTAAATCTATAAGTTCAACTTTAAATTAGATCATTTTGATGGAACCAGAGTAATTCAAGCAAGAACTTAATAAAATCCTCAAAACTACATTATAGCTTTTCAGGTTTTATCAACTGTGTCTTGATTTTCTTTTCTCACTGAAATTATACTCTAAATTGCCATGATGCTGTCCTCTTCTCTAGTAATAATTTGAACATGGAAGGCAGACCTAGTTGCATGCATACTCTTACTAAATTGGTTTGTGGGTTGCCTGTACCTAAGGAAGTGCAAACATTTTACTGGATGATAATTGCCTTAGTAAATTTGAACATACAAGGCAAACCGAACTGTTGGATCATTGTTGGGAAACTATTTACCTGGTTCTTGTGTAATAAAACGACATATGCCCAATGTATCCCTGAACTCATACTCAATGGACAAGTTAGCCAAATTATCTTTTCTAGACTAATCTGGGTCCTGAATATATTTTGAATACTTTGACAAAATTCAATGCCAGCTAAATTGTGCCTTTAAGTGTTAGTTCAAGGGGTTTATTGTGCTTTTGTTCATCATAAAGAAAAAGAGAATTCATAGTTTTCATGTATTCGAGTATTACAAAGGAACTTCACTTTTTTTCTGACAGGAATTTTCACATGCACCTTAATAAGCAAGTGAATTTGCTCATTCACCGTTAGATATATGCTTATTAAATCTAAGCCTCGGGATGTTTTGAATCCCCACCTTACGATTCTAATAAGCATAGATCTAACGGTGAATGAGCAAATTCTACATGCTCATTAAGGTGCATGTGATCAGGACTGTTTTTCTGAAACCATCTGTCAAGGAGCAGTAATCGATTCAGAAATACGTAAGATAAGGGTTGGAGATTTTTACTAGGATGTAGGGTTAGATAATAAATACAAAAGATTAACCAAAAACTCAATTTATCTCTCCTGCCAATCTAATTTTGAATTCCTAAATTCTTTTTGCTACAGCTTCTATGGGTTAATCTTATCATGGATACTCTTGGCGCAATTGCATTGGCAACAGAACCACCAACAGACCACCTTATGCACAGATCCCCTGTTGGTAGAAGGTTTGTCAAACCAGAAAATTCATTACTACTAAAGTTTGACTAATGCACCTTCCATGATTGCTGACATAGCTTTTGGTTTAACAGAAAGTAAACTGAATTTTTATATTACTGGATGCAATGAAATTTTACTGCTAATACTGATGGAGAACTAACGTTTGTAGGTCTGAGTTATAAAATAATTTTCATTTGCTGTAAATGTATTGATTATATATCAAATTCTAAGCTGGTGAAGATGAATCGTCATTTCCTTCTACAGTTTAATTGGCTTCCAATTTTTATTGAATATGAATTATGATGATATCTCAAGTTGAATAGGTTTTCTAATCCCTATTTTACTTGGAATTAATTTTCCATCACCGAGTCCATTCTAGGATCAATCTTCTGGAAGTGAAGAGTAAAAACTGAGAAACTAAATCATGGCATTTTTCCTTTCTTTTTCCTTAATCCTTTCTGATTTCGTCAACTCTCGGGGTTATATGATTCTTTTGAAGTATAAATGAGTAATTATGAAATTACATAAAATGATCTGAAAGGATGTTTTGTACTTGGTATTTCAGGGAACCTCTTATAACCAATATCATGTGGAGGAACTTACTCATACAGGTATTCTCCTTTGATGCGGTAGTTAGGTTTAAACCCAATTTTATTCTCATTGTTGAATGCTGATTAATAGAACTGCCAATTTCATGTAATTACAGGCTGTCTATCAAGTAATTATTCTCCTTGTACTCAACTTCCGCGGCGAGAGTGTTCTCCATTTGGAAAATGAGAGCAGGGAACATGCTACAGACGTAAGGAATACTATGATGTTCAATACGTTCGTCCTTTGCCAAGTAAGTATGCTGCTAGCATGTGTTAGCACAGTGACATTTCCAAACACCCGCAGATGATACTGTTTCACATTTTCTGGTTACGAGTCCTCAAGATATGTGAAAGTTCTTTCAAATGTATCACGCATAGTTATTAAAGGCGCAAGGCGCACTAAGGCGCAAGGGGGTCCTGGAGCCTTGGCGCAAGGCGCAACTTAAGGCGCGCGCCCAAGCGACTCGAGACGCACCAAAAAAAATCATAAATTCATAATACTAGTCACAAATAGTCAAATACCAACAATAAAACCATAAAATGCATGAGTTAAGTTCTAGTTAACTACTAAGGCATAATGTCTGCTGCGATATGTGTAGTAAAAACTTCCCTTTGTCTGTCTCTGTTTTTCTGAACTTAAAAAACCCTAAAATACCCTAAAAATACCCTAACCCTAAAACACCCTCAAAACCCTAAAATACCCTAAGGTAGCCAAGGCGCGCGCCTTACTGACCAAGGCGCTAAGGCTGGAGCCTTAGCCGAGGCGCGCCTTTAATAACTATGCTATCACGTATGCATTTTGCTTTCGAATTGTTCTTACTTTTTGAGGCAGAGGATGAGCTTTTCATTTAATTCATCTGGGATAATTACTGGCAAAGTACATTTTACTTTTTTTTTTTTTTCTACAACAAAATTCGCCTGTAATTTTGCTTATCCAATTTGATTGGATCTAGACCCATCGGTGTTTTGAGTTATGAACTAAAGCCATAGGTGCTTTGAGTTACAGAAACAGAGTCGGTTCATTGATTGAAATGGTTTAATATAATCAGAACAAATTCAGCTGGATTGGCTGCTCATATTGTTCATAGTTTTAGACAATTTCAAAGAGTCTCAAGTTAATAGTGAACTAAGAAATGAGTTACATTGCTTTGAATAAATTCAAGAAACTCATATTCCGCGCAAAAGCTGTACCTTCTTCAGCCATAAAAATCTCATTCTTGGCATTACTTTAGATGTCAAAGTTAAATCACAAATGAACCTATAGATTACAAGGATTACCACTTGTATGAGATTCTTAGCTGCGGGACTGACAAGTACTGAAGTTCGAGAAGGAAACAAGTCCAAAAATTAAAAAGAACAGATAAGCTGGAATGATTATCCAAAACTTATCAGGGGCAGCAGCAACCATAATTTAGTTGCTAAGTACTGTTTGGCTGTGCTATTTGGGGGACATCGTGTGTCGTTGTACATGATCAGTCATGGTTTCAGAGAGAGATGGCTACACGGTGCATAATCATAAAAGCAATATCTCACACTGATTAACATGCCAAACTTTTCTTATTGTGTGCTTTCCGCGTACTAATTGTGCATTTATTGTAATGAAATGTATGCAAGAAAAAAAGAATCCAAGTATTGAATTCCATCAGATTTGCATCGAACGAGAAGTTTTAAACTAAGGAGATTAACCATTTCCTAACTGTTTGATTTGCAGGTTTTCAATGAATTCAATGCTCGGAAACCTGACGAAATGAACATTTTTAGTGGAGTGACCAAAAACCGCTTGTTTGTTGGAATTGTTGGATTTACATTCATACTACAGGTTAGCAGATTTCGTTGAGTTAATTCGCTCTTTTCTTTTAAATGCTTGTTATCGTTTGTTCATTTTGAACTGAAAGGACCCTCAATTGTTTCACAGATCGTCCTCATTGAGTTTGCTGGGAAATTTACCTCAACTGTCAGACTTAACTGGAAGTTATGGCTTGCATCTCTCGTTATCGGCTTCTTCAGGTTTGTTTTGATACCGGAGTTTATGTATGAGATTTTATTTTTGTTAATTATAATTGATGAGAATTCATGAATCCCCAATTATCAAATAATAATAATAATTAGGAATAAGGTACAAAAGTTTCCTTATCATTGACAACCAAGAGCAATATTACCCCTCACGCTATAAATCGTACAATTGAGGACCTAATGTTGGCAAATTAGCTAATTCCATACATCATTAACAGAGTTCTCTGTAGTCATGAATCCCGTTGCCTTCACTCCAGATGTGCACTATATTTTCAATCATCAGTAGCAGATCAAACTCATGGACACACGTTACGTTGTGTAGGTCCCATCTCGTCCGGATTCTTATCACGTGAGAGCACATGTTGGACAAGAAAACTCAAATATTTGTCGAGCTCAAAGGCATTCCCTTCAAACCTATTCTAAAATCTCAAAAAATGCAAAACCCTTACTTTATGAACCAATTGAAATGCAATGGATGCAAAACACATGAACAAAATATGTGTTTTTTTTAGTAACGTGAAGTGTCAGGCCCTCAATTGTACCATTAATGAGGGGTAAATTTGCTCTTGGCCGATACGATAGAGGAATTTTTCGTACTTTATCTCTAATAATAATAATAAGAAGAAGATTTAAGTGGTCAGAAAAGATTTATTATCAGAACAAGTAGAAGTCTCGAGCCTTTTGACTGTACACAAATATATATGGTGAAAATCAACATGTATAACATAGATTGAGACTGATAGAGTTTGGTTGATATTGGGCAATTAAATGTTTTTTGTAACGGAAACAGGAAAACGATATTTGTAAAAAATATAGGAAACATAAACGTGGGTAAAAAGTGTAAAAAACAAACTATATGGTTATATCTATAAATTTTTAAAAATATCAAGAATGTATATTTGATTATTATATATCTTGACATTAATTTTTTTTATATACAAGTTAGATAATAGAAGGAAAACAAAGAAAATATTTATCTACTTCTAAAAACACGTTATATCATAAGAAATAAGTTTCCAAATTTTAAGAAACTTGACCCAAAACTAGGGCTGTAAATGAGTTCAGCGGTTCGGTGTTCGACTTGATAAAAGTTTGACCGTGTTCAACTCATTTATAAATGAGCCAAGCTTGAGCATGGTGAAACTCGACTCGAAAACCCGCGTTCGGTTATAGGTCCATGAACAAACTTAATTATAATGTTTATGAATATTTTCATGAGCAAGCTTGGTTCGATTGGTTTTTTAATAACAATATTTCTATAAAGCGGAGATGATGTAAAACAACTTAGTTTTGTAGGTTTCAAATTTATGTAGTTTTGTGTTAAAAAAATTTCAAATGGACATAGTTAATGATTTGTTCGCGAGCGAAGTTCATAAACAGAATTAACGAGCTGCTCGTGAGCAACTCACGGACGAGATGTTGAGCTCAAGCTCGTCAATTTTCCGACGAGCCGAGCATGAGCAAACCAAAGCTCGGCTCGGCTGGATTACAACCCTACCCAAAACTCACAGTACAAGTTCTCAAAGAGTTTCCGAAACATGAAACACTTAAAAATCAAAGTTTCCGCACAACATAGTGTTCCGAAAACTCCGTTATCTGCTTACTTTGTCAAGGCATTTAAGCGAAGGAGAACTGATCAGAATACATAATAATATCTTCTGCATTCTATAAATTTCATTATTTAGAATATCAAACTGATGTTCTTAGCATACAGCATCTGATACCTAACCAACCCGATTATGTAGCCAAAAACTCGAAAATGATTTTATCTCTTTCGTGACAACAAACGAGTCGGTACAATTATTATTATTCGTATCGCATGAATTTACGGGCACAGGTAAGGAATAGAATTCCAGAATTGTACATTTGTAAGATGTTGCAATGAGCAATATTAATGTGGAAAGGATTGATTGCCAATTTCAGAAGGCAAAAAAAAAAAAGAAAAAGGAAGAAATTAACATTATGATTCTTCAAATTATGTGTCTTCTGCATTTCATCATTTTATTTTAGTGATTCTTTTCTTTTTCGGAATTTTGTTATTTTGAACTAGGAGTGTAATGGGATGGAAACTCACGGGGATCCGAACCGATGTGGATGGGAATGGGGTGGATAACATTTTATTCCTGGGAATGGGGCAGGAAGTTTTACCGCTGCCCCATCACGAAAAATCCCCGTGAGAATCTCCGGTATTATATATATAAACAAAATGTAAGCAAACTTAAGGATAATTTATCCTTTTAAGGAGAAACATTTTTTTATATTTTTGAAACTTTACTCTATTCATTCTTATCCTCTTAAAAATGATAGTAATTTACTATTTACTTTTTCCTTTTTTTGTAGCCAAATACTTTTAATTTTCAATATTTATTTTTTTTTACAAACACACGGATTTTATAGTATGTACTTTTTCTTTTATATTTATTAGATTTTGAACTACATGAGTTGACTTTCCCTTTAAGATTAAAATTGAACTCTTTTCCAAATTTTTACTTCATTTAAAAATCTGATTTGAACCGAAAAAGTTTAAAAGCATATTTAGCTTTAACGTATAAAATAGTATAAATTTTAGTTTTGTATTATCGAAATTTTTTAACATATTGGCTTGACTGTTATTTAACTGTTATATTGGACTTTCCAAACAAGTTTATCGATAAATTGAAGAAGTTTTGTATATTTTTTTGTTGGTTTTTTATAACCATATTAATAACACATTCAATATTTTTGACAGTTTGACAAAAAAAAAAAAAAAAAAAATTGTGATTAGTTATACATTTTAACACATAATCTAAATGGTTGTGTTATTTGGTTTAATTTAATACATAATCTGTATGGTTTAATTTAATATATAATTTTACATAATCTATATGGTTTAATTTAATATAATCTAAATGGTTTAATTTAATATATAACTTTACACTTCAATTTGGTAAGATTTGTCATTTGGTTTTCTGAAATTTTTGGATGGATCTATTATATATTTCACTTGTCTTTTCTCAAAATTGGGGATGTTAGGATTGAAAAAACTACTGTTGAAAAACAAAGCTGTTTGGACCGGTTAGATTCTGTTTAGGCACTCGATATCGGGAATCTACCCTGATTTTTTCCGATTAGTCATTTAGACCCCTTTTTTTTTAGCTCTTAGATGATTTTTAGCAGTTTGGGGCTCGCCTAGACTACCTAGTTGTAGGGACTCAAATGGGGCGGGGATTCCCCGTCCTCGGCGTTGATCCGTTCCGATGGGAATGAGAAATCACCGATAAGAATCCCCATGGACAGGGATGGAGAATGGTATTCCTGCCCCATGGGGATCCCCGACCCCGCCTCGTTAATCCCCAATCCATTGGGAATCCCCGATGGATCCCCCAATTATTTTCCGTGATAATTAAATTTATACTTTAAATATTATAATTTATAACTTTTAATTTTCTTTCTTCTCTTCTGTTGGATGATATGGTGGGGGTCAACTTTCCTAGACTGATGCCAGGCTAAGACTTTTTATTTTTGTGGTGGCTTGTTTTTTTCTTTCCTATCCTACCAAAAAAATGGACTTATCTCTCAAAAACAATTAAATTGGATAAACAAAGTATTAGCCAGGGATTAAATGGACTATTTTTCCTATCTATCTTTGTTCCTCCTAACGTAACGGGATAATACTTTACTACCAATGCCATAAAAACAATTTTATTTTTGGAATGATTATTGATTTTTGGTATTTTTTAGAAGTTTTAGTATATATTGATGTTTTAAACATAAATGGTGATTCCCGCGGGGGAACGAAGAATGAGAAAGAAGTTCTTTTGAGCATCTATAAACGGGGATGAGGACAAATATGTCTCCGTTTAACCTGACTAATTAGGAGACGGAAATAGGAAATGCATTCCCTGTCCCACCCTGTTTACATCCCTACCTATTTGTCGTCTAAGCAACAATCAACAAAACCATTTGTTATATTTTTTATTATTATAATTAACTTTTGAATATTATAGCATGGCTACTAGTGAATTGTGTTTAATTTTCAAATATTTTGGTTTAATGGTGTTCTCTATTTGTTTTCATTATATGATTTAAGATTTTCATGATATTGTTTCATAGCTTTTGGTCACTTATATTACTTGTCAACATTATATTTTATTTTTTAAGCGGTTTCAATGATATTATTATTGAAATGTTAATGTTCACTTTTAAATATATATTATACAAATTTTATATATTAAATAATTTTATATTATTATTTTTAGATAATGTAATGCATATATTAATTGAATTTATACAAGAATTTTTTGATTAACAAACAAAGAAAAAAAAAATACAAATTCGATTAATAACTGATTAATTTTTGACTAATTCCCAGTTAATTTTTGAGGGCTCTGTCCGCTCGACTAGCCCCTAGCATTTTTATAATCTTGTAGTATTATTTCAATATATTAGAGTGATGAAGTTGGTTTACAGTGCTCTTTATTTTCATAACACTTTTAAGCTCATTTTTATTATATCTCTTTTCTAAAAATATATATTTAATTTCTTACTAATGCGAACAATCAGTCGAACTAGCTGTTTATTTATGAAAATTACAAAAAAAAATATAACTTAAAATAAATAAATAAATAAATAAATATAATAAGAAATGACAAGAGAAGTGTGCTTTAGAGCTTGTACAAGCTCTAAAGCACATTTGTGCATTTCGTTTGTGCCTAACCTTTCCAAATCCCGGCACTCAAATACTTCTCTAAACACCTCTAAACACGCAAACTAGGCTTACTCGACGCACTTTGATAGCGGGTGTTCGAGTGCAGCATGGGTTAAAAAATTAACTCTGTGACAGGTGGTGAACTTCTAATTCAATTGGTTCCACAACATAGTATCAGAGCTACTTAGTGTGTAGCGGTTTAATATCCGACAAAATTAATCAACAAATAAGTTACTAAAATAAAAATTGTAATACATACATTAATAAAAATAACCTAAATAACTAAATGAAAATAACATTTTATTGAACGGAACAAAACCTTATTATTTCGACAATAATATTATAGAGATATGAAAAACGTTAAAAAAGAAACGTGTTTTGTGAAAATAAAAAGTGAGCTGCTATTTACCGCAATATTTTTTCCACCTACCGCACTTTTTTGACAATTTTACCCTCCTCATAATTTAAACTCAAAAAATAAACTCTTAAATCCTCTCTAGCTTTTTGGATTTTCAAAAAACCCGACCTAAAACGACATGCCGCCAAAGGCATGAGCGGATAAAGGCTTCATGAATGCTCCCGTAAGGTTTTTTTAAAAAAAATTACTCCGAAATCACGGGTTCCGCCTCCGAAACGAAGGCGGAATCCGTATGAATTTAACCTAAATGGACGGGACGTGCCGTTTCCACCACAGGTGGAATAGACGAACTGCCCG
Organism: Euphorbia lathyris; assembly: GCF_963576675.1. Lineage (NCBI taxonomy): Eukaryota > Viridiplantae > Streptophyta > Magnoliopsida > Malpighiales > Euphorbiaceae > Euphorbia > Euphorbia lathyris. Next base: position 78,998,908 of record NC_088918.1, on the reverse strand, counting down.
TTCCACCCGTGGTGGAAATGGCACGCGTCGTTCGTTCCACCATACGGTGGAACGAACGACATGCTCGTTCCACCGTACGGTGGAATGGGAGCGCCATTCGTTCCACCGTACGGTGGAATGGTGCGCGCTGCCCGTTTAGGCCAAATCCATTTTAAAAAAATTCAAAAAGAGAGGAAAAAAAAGTTTTGGTTTTTGAGAAAAAATTATGACAAGGGCATAAATGTCAAAACAGTGCGGTAGGTAGAAAAAATATTGCGGTAAATAGCATTACCCAATAAAAATGATAATATTGTTAAAATTAAGGGATACATACCAAATTTAACTCTAACATGTTAAGCGAATGCATATTTAACTCTGATGTATGAAATAGTGCAAATTTAACTCTAACGTTTCCAAGCAAGAACAATTTTAGCCATGCACTGTAGAAAATTTGAAAATATTGATTTAACTGTTATTAACTGTTACATCGAACATTCCAAACAAGTTTATCAATAAATTGAAGCAGTTTCATACATTTTTTGTTAGTTTTTTATAACTATATTAATAATACAGTAAATATTTTAGACAGTTTGACACAAAAAAATAATCTGTGATTAACTTATATGTAGTAGATTTAGTTTTTAACATTTTAACAAAATTTTATAATTTTATTAGGAATATACTATTTACACATAATTGATGTTTGGAAGCTCTGAAATGACATTTAAATATCAATCAAACCAATTTTTCTAATTTTCGATAAAATATGGTTAAAATTGATCTTACTTGGAAGAGTTCAGATTAAATTCGCACAATTTCTTACGTTAAGACTAAATTTGTAGTTTCCAGTTAAGGATAAATTTGGTATTCATCCCTAAAATTACATAAATACAAACAAATTTCAAGAAAAACTCCAAAACGCCACTGTTGCATAAAAAAAAGGCTAAAAACTATTATTTAATAAAGCTAACCTAACATTATAATTTCTGCGATTTGTACTGAAATGCTAACCGTTGTTCAACATCCCGAAGAAGAAGAAAGCTCGTCGTGTTAAAACGATTCCAAATTGCAACAGATAATCCATTGGAAAAAAAAAAAACTATCTAATTTTACAGTAAACAGATTTAGAAACTACACAAATTCTTGAACATATAAACCACAAATCTATCCCTATATATCCTTATAAATGTCTTCAAAAATCAGCTTATAAGATAATAACAAAAGAAAAAAATGTAAATAATTTATTAGTCCCGACTTCTTTTACGTAACACATTGTTTAATCTCTTACTTTAAAAAACACATTATAAAATCTCTATCTTTTGTCGCCGTTAACCTTTGGTCTTTTTGTCTATACTTTAGATTTTTAACCAAATATAGTGCGAAACAAAATTGTCATGTTACTCTGCTATTTTCTGTCCGCCTGTTTATGCCTTATGTTGAATACAAGGGTGAAAAATCTAAAAAAAAAAATAGACAGAATGACCAAACGGTTAACAACGACAAAGGATATAGACTTTTATAATATGTTTTTCAAAATAGAGGGACTCAACAGTTTGTTACGTAAAAAAATGCGGACTAATAAATTATTTACCTAAGAAAAAGAGCTACTTTTGCTCACAAATGGAAGATTGCTCAACTAGCAAAAACATGAATAGGCCAAGTGATTCTTCTTTGAGATATATGGTGAGAAATGATTGGTGATTGATGCAGAAGAACCCGGAATATCGGCCGGGACTAGTATTTGTGTCTTTCCTGAAGCTATTCTTTTTCCGGCTACATTGGCGTAAAACAGCCCGGAAATTGCAGGTACGAAAACATCGCTACGAGAACACATGTAGAAGTCGATTACTTTCTCGAATTCTGAATCTTCTGATTCGAGGAACTTCCGTTTTCTGTCTTCTGGCATTACACTTTCCTGCAAATGTTTCCAGAGGCAGAAAAATTTACTCTAAAGTAAAGCACAAAAAATACCACACGTGACCCGCGAGCACGACACGAATTGATTATTTCTGATTTATGCCAGTAATATACTACATGTATGAAATTGACACTAGTCCGACTGGATTGACACGATTATGACACAAAATTTTGGGTTAGGTTAGAATGAACTCATTTGATACGAACCCGATGATTGACACGGCAAGAACACGACTCACGTACATGAATTGCCACCCCTAGTACAAGGGCATATCAGCAAAAGCAACGGTTTTCAATAAAGTGTTGCTTCTATTGGAATTTAGTCTCCTAAACCTAATTTCACTTAAACAGCAGATTAAGTGTCCCTTTGGTTCTCCTTGTAGCTCATTTTTGTTATTTTAGTCCAAACAGTAGATACAGGAGTGTTCGGGAAAATTGAGAAATAGTTACAGATCTAGGAAGCACCGACAAGGGTAATCGTACGGATGCGGGTGCAGTAAATGGCTTTTTAAAAGAATATGAGACACGGGTACGACAGGGACACACCGAATTTATATATATAAGTCATTAATTCATAATAAATCATTAATTAATCAAAAAAGAAACATTTAATACTTCAAACTATTTAAACTACCAAAAAAGAACGGCTGCTATATTCTTTTCATCAGATTTTGATTTCTTTTTTTTTTATTAGGGTTTTATTTTATTTTTGTATATATCAACCCCTCTTTTTTGTAAAATTATTAAAAAATACTCATATATTCTACTTAATTAACTTAGAACCCGTGTCCCCAAAGTATCTTAGAAGTGTCCCCGAAGTGTTCCCATTAAAAAAGAAAAGAAAAAGAGGGGAAACTTATTTTGGAGTGTTGGGTGCGTGTCCCCAAAGTGTTCGAGTGTTCGACACTCGTACGTTAACCTCTAGAAGTTTTGGTGCTTCCTAGTTACTTATAGTTAAGTTAAAAGAAAAATCAACTAACGTCTACAGCAATAGCAAACAAAAACAGCGTAACCAAACAGACCCCAAATGATATAGAAATGATAAAGTTCTTACCTTTGTATACGTTTTCGGAAATATATCCTTCAGAACATCAAGGCTATTATCCCATCTCGACTGAGTCAAATATATCGTAGTGTCCTTATTGAATCCGATCTTTCTTAGAAACAAGGCAATCTCTTGTGCATTATAGCAATTTTTTGCTCCACCGGCACCAGTTCCATGGCAACTCTTTTTCCCCAATATGTCAATTCTCAAATCTACAGCTACAAATCGACCATCAGATTTGCGACTCAAAGTTCTTAACCGCTCGATCATGGAGTCAACCACTTCATTAACCTCTGGCTGCAACTCTAATGATCCAAACATAGCCAAACATGCAAATGAGTCACTGTTACTTTTCTGTGCAGTCTTTCTCATATTCACCGACGAAAAGTACGTAGCGAGTCTTATATTCCCCTTTGATCTATAGATTGGTTCAACCAACTCCGCAATGTGATCTTCTGTAACGCGGTTAGGAACCCTTACAACAGCAAAATCTCGGATTGATATATCAACAGGTAGATCCTTTACCACTTTGACTACTCCCTTCAAGCTTTGCACAAATTTCTCCACATCGTATATTTCTTCGAACTTCCTGAAAATTTTGAAGTATTGACCAAAAGTGTCGTTAAAATTCTGCCGAAAATATAGTTTTATGATGCACCATTAAAAGTACAAGGTAAGCAGATACTTTCAGAAATATTGTGGAGAGAAAAAAAAAGAGAATAGTATACTCGGTCACCGTCAATAAAGCTAGCATATATGTTGAACGGAAACGGAAACAGAAACGGACACCGGAAACGTTATTTCTTAGAAAATTTAGCTAGGAAACGATAATGGAAACAGAAACTGACATGAAATGCGGAAACGCTAGTGAAGAAGAGTTTCCGTGCAACATAATCTAACATTTAAAAATTAATCAGAAGGAGAAACGACATCCAATAATTAGAGATATCCATTTCTGACACGAAAAACACGATTTACAGAGACAACCTCCTTGACACAACCCGTTTTACATTATTATAAAACACTATTATGACACGATAACCAGTTTTGACACCCTTACCAATAATGAACACAATTATATAAATGAATTGTATTTTTGTAGCTATTAAACATTAGCATGATTCAAAATGTTCGGAAGGAGGTTCATTTGCATTGGCTCAATTGTTTACAGAAATTTACTAGACAGAATTCAAACAAAGAAACAAAGCAATCTTACGAGCACTAACCTCTCGTCTCCTGGCTTGTTTCCTCTAATGTCAGGGAGTACAATAGTTGCTCCTACATATCTTGCAACCACCACTGCATCGGCAATCTGGAGAAATAACAAATGAAGAGATATACATATTTATGGATAGCAAAACAAGAGAAGGATTGAACTATATGGGAAAAAGCTTAGGATATAATACTTAAGCATAGATGTCCAAAACAGAGATATGCAATCATAGAGGGTAAAGTACACCCATGGCCACTCGACTCATTTTCTCAGTATGGCTGCTAAACTTCAAAATGTGACGTAAAAATCACTCAACTTTACACTTTCTAATATGGCCACTATACTTAATTAACGCCTCAAAATGACCGTTGACGACCTCAAAATGGTAATGTCCAAGAATTAAAGTTATTTAGAACCATGTTTACTATGGAACCATGTTTTTTATTTTCCAAAATCACAAATTCCGAAGTTTTCTCTCTCTAAGCATTTACTTTCTCTCTCCTAACCAAATAACACCTAAATAACCTCAAAAAAAAAAAAGTTGAAGAATTAAAGTTGCTTAAAATATCATGACTTCTTGAAATTCTCTATTTTGAGGTCATCAACGGTAATTTTTTGAGGCGTTAATTGAAGTTTAGTGGCCACAATGTTACAAAGTGTAAAGTTAACTTTTATGTTATGTTTTGAAGTTTAGTGGTCAAAATGTTAGTTGAGCTAAAGTTCAATGACCCTGGGTGTAGCTCAACGGAGATATTTTATCATACTGCAGAGGAGCAGAGACAAATTATTCAAACGAATGAACTTGAGAACCTCAGCATCCAAATGAACGGATAGAAATCACTAAAGCAAGAAATGGATTGGTCTAAGTAATCCCAATGCTCAGTTTACAAGTAAAATTAAGTGCCCGTTTGGTTCTCCTTTCCGTAGCTCCTTTTTGCTTTTTCACTCTATTCGTTTAGGATTGAAAAACAACGGCTTCTAACTATTTCGAAAGGAAAATCAACTAACTTCTATCCTATCAGGTAAACAGTAGATATGAATAGCTAAACCAAACAGGGCCTAAGGCTCAGTTGGCTGAATAAAATACCAAAGTCAAGTGAACTCTTCAAGAGAATGAACACGAAACATCAGAACCTATTATTGACACAAAAAGGAACGTATGCTGCCTTGGAAACCAGCTACCAACTTTAAGAATGCGAAAAAGGATCAGTGTTTCGGTTTTTCATGCTTCTTTATTATTTCAACATACAAAAAGATTATTTGCTTGTTGAACCAACTGCTACGTAAATAGATAGAAAAAAATGCTATCATTGAGGTAAGAAGCCATTCCAGCTATGTTGCATGGAAACGGAAACAGAAACTAAAACAGAAACGGACACCTGGAAACACTATTTCTAAAAAAAAAAATAGCTAGGAAACGGTAATGGAAACAGAAAAGAAACGGAATCGGACGCGAAACGCGGAAACGCTAATGAAAAAGAGTTTCCGGCAACATAGCTTTTCAGCAGTTTCCCTACACAAGATGAGTAACAAGCACACCATGAAATTCACAGAAAATTGTCCATAGTTACCTGCGATATATGATATTCCGGTCCATTAGTTAACGAGAAAGTTACAAACCCTTTCGACTGATCTACCTTATCTGTAACCAAACAAAATAAATAGCAATCCATAAGAATTAGTAAAGTAACCATAAATGTGTTTATGTGTGCATTAATATGAAGAAATAGAACACAACATTGTCTGTTTCATCAAGAACAAGTTAACTAACCGAAACTCGATTTGGTCCAACACGGTTTTAACTCTTGACCATCCTCCATCCAAGGCCCATCCTTTGCAAATGATGCAAGTCCCTGTTCTGATAGTTTCATTTCCCCACTATCAAATTCAACATCTGTACCTCCTCCGGGGAATTTTTCCTTTACAAAATGAACAAATGTCAACAAACAATGAAAAAATTCCTCCCAAGAAAACAAGAAAGAAGCTCATAAAATAACAACGTTAATTCACCCCAATCCAAAATAAATTAAGATGGGCATATTGAGGTTATAAATCATTTGGCCCCCCGGGTGTCAAAACGGGTTGTCGTGTCTTAATTATGCGATCTACATATCCCAACATGATTAACGGATCAGGGGGTTTAGAGAGAGCTTGAGCACCCACTGGTCTCCCGAAAAAGCGGGAAATTCTATGGAAACTATGAAGGGGACTTTAATTTTTGTTACCTAAAAACACTCAAAAAGATATATCAATTTAACACCCATAAATCATAATAAGCACCCCCTCTCAGTGAAGTGAATCCTCCGTGTCTTAATTATGTGATCTATATATCCCAAATGATTATAAAATGATACAAATGACAAAATTGGTAATCAAAACGGGTTGTAATGCCTTAATTATGACAAAATTGATAATCATGTAAATCCGGTCGTGCTCAATATCATGCTCTCATGATGGAACAGTAACAAAACCTTGAAGATCTTACACAATTACAAAAACAAGTGAATGAAACACCAAATTTTAAGATTTTTTAGGAAAAATGAGCAAAAAAACAGAACGGTTCAAAACAAGAACATGCTAGATCTTACATTCCAACAGTATAGTTTGCAAAATTAGAGCATAAACTGAAACCAAAAAGGGGAAATTAAGGGATTCAAAGATCTAAAACGCAAAGAGAATATAATCAATCAATAGAATCAGAGTTTAATGGAAGAATATATGGAATAATTCAATATCTACAAAAGGAAAACAATTAAAATTACCTCCGTAGAATCAAAATGCTCTCGTTTAATCATGTTTCCAAGCATTAGAAACATAGTAAGAGTGAGAATTCCAGCTACAACTTGTCTCAGATCAACCCCCATTTTCTCTCTTGAAAAAAGGAAAAAGAAAATGAGGAGAGAATGATTGAGGCAAGGAAATTAAAGGAGTAATTGAATAGATAGAAAGAAGAGAAGAAGTAGATGAAATTGAAAAATTGAAGAAGAAGAAGAAGAAATTGGATAGCGAAACAAAATGGAGTTTGTTGAGGTTTAGAGAAAAAGAGGAAAAGTCATATTCAATTCAGTGGGAGCAGAGTAAATATCAGCATCACCATTTCTGTCTGATCTCTTCTTCTTCTTCCTCACTGAATACTCTCTCTTTTCACCACCGACACTCTTCTCTCCAAATCTAATCTAACCCTTTTCTGTATATATCTTTTTTAATTAAATATTATTTTATATTATTGTTTTCTCTTTTTTTTAGAAAATTTTATATTATTGTCTTTTTTTTTTTTTTTTGAGAAATTTTTATATTATTGTTTTAGTGGGACAAAATATTAGGAATAATTTTAAAAGTTAAAGCAAAATTTAGGAATATAAAATGACTTTAGTTTGAAAAGGTATAGGAAAATTAATATTAAATTTTAGGGTAGTCTTTGTATTTTTAAGGGATAAGTTGCAAAATACCCTAATGTTACCAACATGAGTAATTTTGTTAGATGTACTTTTACTCTTAATATTGGTAACCAAGAGCAATTTAATATCTGATTTTGACAACGTCAATCTCGTCAATCTCGTCAAGTTGAGTGTTCGTCAGGTCGGCACCAATGATCCGTTAGCTAAAAGACAAGATCCGACAACTGTCTGCACCAACTCAGAAGCCTCGAAAATGTATCCAAGGACATTTTCGAGACGCATGGATCATCTGGCATTTGGCTAGAAGACAACCTATTGCTAGAAGACAAAACCTGGCACAAGAAGACAACACTGACAAGCCTGACGCCTGCAGAATTCAGACGACATGATTGGCCTATGATTCTGAAAGCTGACCTCTCGAATGACGCAATAAGACCGTTGAATTCAAAAAGATCCATTCGAATTCAAATTATTAGAGCTTCAGAATTACTATAAAAGGACAAGTCTATCATTTGGATCTTTTGCCGAAATACAAAAGAAAAAGAGCATACATACAAAGCACATTCAAACAAGAAAAAGATCTACACCAAACTTCTATCTCTGTGTAAAAGCTAGATTGATTTTGTAATCATCTAAAGTGTTCTTCATCTAGAAAGAACAGATTTGTATCAATTGTAAAAGATTGAGAGGGTGGTGCTGAGTATTTGGTTTTAAGTACTCGGTGGTAGAGAAATCTAAATGTTGGGTTATAACACTTAGTGGGGTTGAGTAGACGAATAGAGGAAGGTACTCTTACATATGCAACTGCCTTGTAAACGGTTTGTGCTCTACCTTTAAAGAGCTCAGTAGTGGATTGAAAAAGCCCGGAAGGATTCTGGGGACTGGACGTAGGCGATGAGGCCGAACCAGGATAAGTCTGCTGAGTAACTTCTAAACTCTCTCTCGATATATATGTATGTGTATGTTGCTTGATTATATTGCTCATGATACAAATTGTTTAAGCTGACACTGAGTAATATTTATGCTGAGTTGGAAACTGACCTTAAGTGTCAATTCCCAACTTACGAGTAAAACGGTTCTAGTCAGTTTCTGACCAAAGTTGTCTTACAATTCTCGGTCGTGCTGACCTGAACTAAGTTAAGTAATTCAAAGAATTGATTCAGTCAGCATAATTAAGCGAAAAAATTACATTAGTTCCTAACCCCCCCTTCTTGGAACTAATCATATTACATTACAAGGGACCAACACAAGTTACTCACCTGTGTAAAGTTCCTTTCACCATTGAGGATAATTGAGATGAATCTATATGTAATGTTGTAGAGATGGATGCTTGCCACATGCTATTAGGTAGGCCATAGCAATTTTAATGTCGAAGAACATCTTGGTTCGATTTGAGAGCTTTGAGCTCGCTCAAGATTAACAAGTTCCTTCCATACTCAATAAATAACTTGAGGTCAAGTTCTTTTCAAGAGGGAGCGAATGATGCGGATATCTCCAACACCATCACGAGGCCAAGAGCAAGGAGGAAAAGTGTCCCACATGTCTTGTGCTCCATACGAAACATATTCGGGTTATCAAGTTCACACTTGTAGCGCATATATCTGTTGATGTGATGAGGAACAGAAGTAAGGATCACCACAACCTTCGTATTACCAATCACGTCTTAACTACGTTGATCAACAGGAGAAGAAATAACTGATCCACAAACTAAAAGCGAAGAACACTGGGAAAAATGGGCGATGGCGGTGACAAGCAAGGGAGAGTAGACAATCTATTGTCTTTTCTCTAATTGCTTAGGGTTCATGTTAGTTTAATAAGGCTCTGTTAGGTTTACATAAAATCCTAACTATATATAGTTGAGATTAGGGTCAAATCATAATCTCCTCTCCATATTTTAAAATCCAACTCATTCTATTAACGGGTGGAGTTATATATTTGGCCCAAACCTGGATATATTTCCAAACACATATAAAATAATAAGATGATTAAATAAATAAATATTGAAATACATGATTAAATATGTGAATCTTTTAGGTTTTAAGGATTAAGTTTTTAATATTTATTTTTCACACACATTAAGCAATTCACAAACAATTTAGTTAATATAACCGTTCATGAGTTTAATCTGGAAAAATAAATGATCGAAAATTAATTTGGAAAAATAAATGATCGAGGATTCCATTCTTAAAAATTCAATAACTTAATTATGAATTTATTTTTTTAATTTAATATAATTAAAATTAAAATTTTCAAAAAAATTGTAAATATTTTCTTCATTTCTTAAATAATATTTATTTATTTATCTTTTGATGAAAATTTACTTTTTATTGAACTCCTGCAAGAATTATTCTCCGAATCTGATATTACAGTTATTTGCCGGATAACTGTGCGGGTTGGAGGAAGATCAGATAAACTCATTTGGCATGAGTCATTAAATGGTATTTATTCTGTAAAAAGTGCTTATCGGTTAGCCATTGGTGAATGGGAGGTTGACCAAATGAGTTGGGTGGATGGATCATGGCATGCCATTTGGGAAGCCTCTGTCCCTTACAAAGTTCGGTATTTTTATTGGCGCCTAGTCAGGGGTTGTGTTCCTACTAGAGTCTGTTTGCGTATGAGAGGGGTGGACATGAGAGACGACTGTGTTATGTGTTCTCTAGATATTGAGGACGTATGACATTTGTTTTGGTTATGCCCCAAAGCTAAGGAGGTTTGGTTGGAGGCGGGGTTATTCGGGCAGCTGGATCGGATTGCTGATGAAGCGGATAATTTTGCAGATTTATTTTTTCAATTTTGCAGGGTAGCCGATCCAAAGAACTTGGAAAAGTTTATGACTATGCTTTGGAGTTGGTGGAGGACTCGAAATGACCGATTGTGGCGTCATACTAGTGTCTCTGCTGCTAAAACTGTCACAGGTGGGATGCGGATCCTCATGGACTGGCAGCAGGCTCAGTCCCGGCGTAGAATTTCTGGACTAACCCCAAGTATCAGAACTTGCTCCAATTTGTGGCACCGTCCTCCTACAAATAAACTGTCTTGCTATTCCGATCTTAGCATTTTTACCATCCTTGGCCAGTCGGGGTGCGATGCAGTACTCAGGGACGCGAGGGGTCAGTTTATCGCGGCCAGGATAGCAACTACTGAAGGTCTGATGGCGATTCGTGATGGAGAGACGTGGGCATTACTTCAAGCTATTGAGTGGGTGATTCGTCTTGGATTCACTGAGGTTATATTTGAAACGGATTCCTTACTTACTTATCGGGCTATTTATTCATCTAATCCCGATGATTCGGAATTTGAGGACCTAATAGTCCAATGTCGGACTCTTATTTCTCTTTATATTGGCTTCTCATTCATTTTTTTCTAAAAGACAAGCGAATGGCTTAGCTCATGCTTTTGCACGGGCGGCTATACACCACGCTAGTCCTACTTCTCCAGAATTTGTTCCTCTATCTGTACTTGACTTTTGCCGTTCTACGGCTCATTAATGAAATTTCTTTCCAAAAAAAAGAAAAATCAGAATTTTTTAGTAAATGAATTAATAAAATTTGTGTGACATGGGAGTTGATGGATGACTATAATTAAAATAAAATAAAATGCAAATGATAATTAATTAATTAATTAATCTTTATGTGAATCGGAAATGATGGAGGAAAATCAGCAACAAATTAAGGTGGGCAGCCAATCTTCATGACATAGACAAATTACTATGTTAATGTTTTAGTCAAATTAAGATAATGTTATAATTACTATTATTATTAAATAATCTACGAGATAGACAATTGGTTTTCAAAATATCAACTAACTAAGACATGATACTAGGGTGAACAGAACCAAACCGAAAATCCAAAGACCGAAAAAATCAGACCGGAAAAAACCCGGATCAAACCGGACCAAATTATATTTTGATTTGGGTCGGTGCTAATTTTTAAGCTAATATGATTTTCGGTTCGGTTTGGTCCAAAACCAGACCGAAATATAATATATACTGTTTTTAGTTTTAAGGTTTTAAATTAATTAACTAATTATATATAGAGAAAAAAAACAAACAAACATGTTTCTTTTCTCTTAACTAATTATATGATTATTGTTTTTATATAATTTTTATTTAGTCAAAACATAAGTAAAAGTAGGTCTCTAATACTTTGTTTGGTCCAAACATGAACCAAACCGGACCGAACTAAAATAATTTGGTTCGATCCAGAACAAACCAAATAATAATTTGGGTTGGTTTGGTCCAAAAAATATAGGTAATTTGGTTCGGTCAAATTCGATTTGGTTCGGTTTTTGGACCGAACCGGACCATGCTCACGATACCCATTTGGAGGGATGCTCATTTTTCCTTTTTTTTTATCACTGTGAACAAATAGATCATTAAAATCTCCCAAAATAGACCATGGGAGAGAAGAGACGGTAGCAAGGCTCCTTAGTAAATTTCAAGAAGTCCTTCGTCTAGCTCTCTCCAAGTACCCATAAAAATCAGTAAGGCGCTAGTCTCCATCTCTGGGGTCATTTACAATCAAATCAATGTAATTGGGTGAAAATGATCTTAAAGAGCACATACTGGCCTTCCTCCAAAAAGCACATTATATAAGTAAAATTAGTCACAATTACTATAGTTTACTGGATTTTTTATTTAAATATAGATGAAATAAATACTGGCTTTTTTATTTAACATTTACAACTGTCCTATTTTTATAGTTTAAACTATTTCTCGGTTTGAGGATTGTCGAACACCTTTTAAGTGGATCATTTTCTAATTAAAACTTTTTGCACTAGAACTCGAACTCAAGATCTAGTTTAAGTGACTTGAAGCTTTTAATCGTTGAACCCAATCTTAGTTGGTATAACTATCATTTTTAATAACCCAAAATTTAATGTGTAAAAATTGCAAACGATGGTTCAATTTTTAAAAATCCAAAGATAATAGACTTTAGCCTCTGTATGATAATTAAAAAAAAGCACTTAAAATTAATATGTTTATTTTGGAAAAATATAAAAGTAAAACTTGTGATTCGGTTGATTTATAAAAATAGTTCTCGTGATTTAAATGTTTATAAATAAGGGTTCTGTACTTTGTGCAGTTTATAAACTCAGTCATTCTATTAAAAATTGATGTTGTAACTATTTATCCCAAAAGAAAGTGATCTGAAGCAATTAAAAAGACCGATTTTACAAATTATTCAAAACATAAGGTCTAACTTTACAAATTAACTAAATCACAGTGTTGTTTGATTGAAAAATTTAATCACATATCCAATTTCACAAATCACAGAATGTCGGGTAATTAATATCGACAATCACAAAAGTTTAGCAATTTCATCAAAATGTCACAAAAGTTTAATTTGTTTCAATAAAATCACTTAAATTTGTTTTGTCCCCATAATATCACCTTGAATGTTTTCCGTTCATATTTTCGCCGAAATTGCTCACGTCAGCGCTACCTGACATATTAAAAAATATAACTACACATTTTAATTGATAATCGATATGCTATGTGAGTTAATTATGGTTAAAATGTTAACTAAAAATCCTTATTTATTTGCGCTAATTTGAGGCTAATTTTTTTATGATTATGACACATGCCATTGAGGTAATTAACTCCGACGGAAAAATGATCGGAAAACATCTAAATTAACTTTATTGGACAAAAACAAACTTAAGTGATTTTATTGAGACAAAGTAAACTTTTGTGACCTTTTGATGACACTGTCCAAATTTTTGTGACCACCGGTGCTAATTACCTCATAGAATCTATGTTTGCAAATTTTTAAACTACAATGGCTACCTTTACAAATCGGTCAAACCACAAGGTTTATTTTTAAACTTTTTCCTAAATTTTATATAGGGTTAATTACAAAGTAGATGCCCTGTGGATTTGTCGATTTGTAGATGCGTACCTATGGTATTTTTTTTCCGAACGCAACTTTGTTGTTTGCAAAATTTTGCATTTGAGTTCACGTTGTCAGAATTTGACCGATAACAACCTCAAAATAAAAAATTTCAAGAGTTAAATGATATTTTAAGCAACTTTAATTCTTCAACTTTTTAGGTTTGAGGTTATTTAGGTTTTGTTTTTATGCGAGAGAAAACTCCAAAAATAATGATTTTGAAAAATAAAAAATATGGTTCCATAGTAAATATAATACTCAACACTTTAATTCTTGAAAAATTTGTTTTGAGGTTGTTATCGCCAAATTTGTCAAAGTAAAAAAAATGCAAAATTTTGCAAATCACATGATTCCATTTGCAAAAAAAAATCACTTATACTAATCTGTAAATCGGTGAAACCACATGACATCTATGTGTAATTAACCTTTAAAATTATTCATTAGTATAAAAAAATCAATTTTGCTTAGTCAATAAAAAATTAATAAAAATATAATACAAAATTAATAAATTTATTCAGTAGTATCAAATTGATAAATTTAGTTCGATTCAAACTGAAATATTAAATTATTGGCAAAAAGCATCTTCAGGTCCCTGATCTATCATTGTTTGGTGCATTAAGCCATCGATCTTTTATTTAGACACATTGAGCCCCTGATCTTTCATCATTTGGTGCATTAAGCCCTCGATCTTTCATTTAGACACATTGAGTCCTTGATCTATCATATATGGGTATTGATAAATAGGATAAAGTGCAAAAATACTATTTTTTTCAGATACCAGTTTGACAATACATGAAAACACAATGTTTTTTTTAGACTTTACCTTTTTAGATATTAGAAATAAAATTGTTCTTAACTGTCAGCTCCTCATGCAACATCAAGCATTGGTTTGACTTGTGGATGTGTTGATTCAGTGAATTTTTTGATCCATCACATTCATGCATTTACAATTCGGTATTAAATAGGATAAAGTGCAAAAATACTTCCAATATTTACAGTTATGAGCATTTTTTTACCCCTAATGTCTAAAATGGTGTAATTTTATCCCTAATATTAGTAGTCAATCCCATGATTTAGAAGTTTGTAAACATGAGATTGTGCTTTGTGCAGTTTATAAACTCGTACATTCTTTCAAAAATTATTATCGTGAGTCGTGACTATTTATCTCATAAGCGATCGATTTGGAACAACTGAAAAAGATTGATTTTGCAAATTATTCAAAATATAAAGTCTGATTTTACAAATTAATTAATCATAAATATTGTTTGACCAAAAAAATGATTCACATATCATTTAGCTCCAAAAAAAAAATTAAAAATAAAAATAAAAGTACATATCCCTGTTTGTAATCTTTTAAATCGTGAGGGATGTCTTTGCAAATGGTCAAATCGTTGATATGCTTTTTACTTTTCTCTAAAAAAATATTTGGATTTTTTTTAATGATGTTTGAAATTGACTCATTTTATCAACGTTAGACCATCAGTTATAACATTAAGGTATTATTGAAGAAAATGGTCGAATGTAACGTCTAAATGTTCGAAATTTTATCTGGATTAGGCTCTCAAGGAGTTTTTTAGCCACTTGGGTAGTTATAACATCAATGTTGTACATTATGTATGTAATTTACCCCAATGTTGGGATAAAATTGCATTATTTTAGACGTTAGAAATAAAATTGCTTCTGATTATAAACGTTAGAAGTATTTTTGCCCATAGCTCTCATTTGACGTGAAGGTAATTAGTTTTTTTTTTTTTTAATTTTATCCCTTTATTTTAACTTATCCTTTCAAAGCTGTGTATGAAATTGAGTGTAATCAAGGTTGAAGAAAACAACATGGTCCCAAATGATAAGAAAAGAAACAAACAACACATGGCCCAAAGTCCAATAATTGTATACTCAATTAGATCATAACAAAATAATTTAGGGCAAAAAGCATCCTGAGGTCCCTGATCTATCATTGTTTGGTGCATTAAGTCTTCGATCTTTTATTTAGACACATTGAGCCCTTGATCTTTCATCATTTGGTACATTAAGCCCTCGATCTTTCATTTAGACACATTGAGTCCTTGATCTATCATATATGGGTATATTAGGTCCTTCCATAAATCAATTAATATATAGGTTTATTAAGGGCATGTTTGGTTAGGGTTATATAACTCCAGCGTTTCGCATTTTTTCTGGACATTGCAGCATTTTGGAGCTTTTCACGAAAAGTTTTTTTCATGAACAGTTGTTTGTAGTTACTTGTTATTGATAAAATTACCCTTCTTATTTCCACAAAATGTGCTTCAATTTTAACATTATTTTTATTTTTAGAACATAATTATCG
The DNA here is from genome assembly GCF_963576675.1 of Euphorbia lathyris. Lineage (NCBI taxonomy): Eukaryota > Viridiplantae > Streptophyta > Magnoliopsida > Malpighiales > Euphorbiaceae > Euphorbia > Euphorbia lathyris. The sequence goes on along the minus strand of NC_088918.1, from coordinate 78,983,136 downwards.
AAAAACAAGGTTTTGTTGTGTTCAATAAATTTTTTATTTTTTATTTAAATTATTTTTATTAATTTGTATAATATATTTTTTATTTTAGAATTTGTGGACCTAATATACATAGGTCAAGGGCTTAATGTGTCTAAATGAAAGATCGAAGGTTTAATGCACCAAATGATGAAAAATCAAAAACTCAATGTGTCTAAATAAAAGATCGATGACTTAGTACACCAAACAACTTAATACACCAAACAATGAAAGATTTTTGCCTTTATTTTTTAGTTACCCATTATCATGGTGTGTGAAACTATATAAATATAATTTATTTTAGCAGCAAAAGACAGTGGTGAATGATAGTTGGAAAGGGTAGACATGGAAATTTGTTCACATGTTTAACGCAAAGTACACCACCCTCAAGCTCAAAGCCCAAACTCTAAACTGCAACACTTGGTCTCTGCAATTTGGAATCTCTACTTTTGCTTCTTCCTGAGCTTAAGGACTGCAGTTTCAACAATTGTGATATTTTCCTTTTCTTTTCTGCAACTCTTTCAATCGATGGAAAATTCGACCAGGGCTGTCTTCGCTCGCCGTTGATTCTTCGCCACAACTCTTACTCACCCAGGTTTCTTTTTCTTCTTCTTCTTCTTGCTTCTTTTGCTTCCCTGGGAGAAGGAAACGAAAATTTAGCTTTAAAATTGGGATTATTGTTGCCTTTTCTCTTAGGCCTGTCTGTATAGCTCAATTGTATATTTAGCCTATGTGTTTGTCGTTATGGGTCTTTTTGTAATCTTCGTTTTTTTTAGGAACAACATCTGCTAATAAATTAAATGCTTGAACAAATTGAAGAATAGTACTTTCCCTTAGAAAAACTGAAAAAGAAGAGATTTTGAGGCTTTGAACTTGATGTAGTCTTCCTCTTTCTGTGTTTTCCTTACCCAACTTAAATTGCATGTTCTTGGAGTTCAAACTAATGAAATCAAATCAAATTGAAATAGAGGCCATCTGCAAATCGTAAGTGCTTTTGTTAATATGCGTTTGGGTCGTTCTTTCTTTCATATTTTGTGAAAGTTTATGCTTAATGCACCAATTGAGTCTTTCTCATTAAAGTAGTTGCACACGGTTGCATCTTTGTTTACCTACATGCCTTTTGATGCCCGACATTTTACCAACTCTTGGTGGTTGTCGGGATTGAACTCCTTGGAGCTTGCTAGCCATCAAACCAAGCCATTGCTTGGTGGTTATGCATTTGGGAACCTTAGTGTCCCATCCGATGATCAAGATTTTTCATGCTTCCTGCAACAGCTGTGTTGTGATTGTCTGCTCACTCCTATCCTAGGACAATAAGATCAACCTTAGTTGCATTCATCCCTTGATGTGATCTAGTAAATAGTCTTTTTTTTTTTTTTTAACTTCCTTACATTGCTACTGACTACTGAGCCATCATTAAAGCTATTAAGTTCTGTTTTTAAAATCTTTATCCTCTGCATTTTATGATCATTCAGGAATTGTTGACTTAATAATACAGTCAGGCTTTTAGTACACTTGAAACCTCGACTCTCTATTAGTAGCATACGAGGACGATAACATTTGAATATCCTCTCATATGAACTACAACTTCACAAGGATGCATGTTAATGCATTTTCTATTCTTGCAGTACCACTTTGCTCACTTTGGGTTGAGGTACAATAAATGATATCAATGTTCTGTATAGGAATATAAGTTGACATTTTCCTTATTGCACAGTCACTTTTAACATGGCATATTTTGTTTGGAAAATTTTGTCAGTGTTGATTTGAGGTGCTTATCGGAGTGGCGGTAATGCGAGCCAAATTGACTTCTTCTTAGTAAGGAGTGCTTGGAGAAAGAGTTATATTGATTGTAAGGTGATCCCTGGTGAGAGTACGACAACCCAACATAGAGTAGTGATGATAGATTTTCGAAGTAGGAAATGTATAAGAAAACAAACACCTCAAGTAGAGACTAAGATTAAGTGGTGGAAATTGCAGGGGGAGAATCAACAAAAATTTGTGGATGAGATGACCAAAAAAGATATTTGGACTTGCAATATGGATTCAGATATAGATTCGATATGGAATAAGATGGAGCAGAGTATAAGGGAAGTAGCGAAGGAAGTTCTAGGGGAATCTAAAGGTAGCATGCCACTGGGTAAGGACACATCTTGGTGGACAGAAGAAGTACGACAAGCAGTAAAGAGTAAGAGAGAATCCTATAAACTATTGGGGAAATGTAGGAGTGACGAGAACTACGAAAAATACAAAGAGGCTAAAAGGGAAGTAAAGAAGGTCATACGAGATGCTAGAGCAAAGGTGAATCGGGATCTGTATACAAGATTGGATACGAAAGAAGGGGAAAGAGACATATATAGAATTGCTCGGATGAGAGATAGGAAGACGCGAGATCTCGGAAAAGTTAAATGTGTGAAGGATGTGGACCAGAAAGTCCTAGTTGGAGATAAGGATATCAAGGAACGATGGAGGTCCTATTTTGATGACTTATTTAATGGAGATCGCCAACAAGATGTTGGAGATATAAGTATCCATCACGATTTGATAAATCACGAATGCCTGCGGAGAATTCAAAAGGGTGAAGTCAAAATGGCATTAAGTAAGATGAAGTTGAAGAAAGCAGTAGGACCTGATGGCATCCCTATTGAGATTTGGAGATGTTTGGGAGAAAGAGGAATCGAATGGTTGACGACGTTCTTCAACAAAATTTGGAGAAACAATAAGATGCCATCAGAATGGAGGAAAAGTACCTTAATCCCTTTGTATAAGAACAAAGGCGATGTCCAAGATTGTGCCAACTATCGGGGAATCAAATTAATGAGTCACACTATGAAACTTTGGGAGCGAGTGATCGAACAAAGGCTAAGGAGGACGGTGAAGATCTCGGAAAACCAGTTTGGCTTTATGCCGGGAAGATCAACTATGGAAGCCATCCATCTAATGAGACAATTAATGGAGCACTATCGAAATAAGAAGAAAGACTTGCATATGGTTTTCATTGACTTGGAGAAAGCATATGATAAGGTACCAAGGGAAGTACTTTGGTGGGCCTTGATAAGGAAAGGCATTTCGCGGAAATATATTGACATCATAAAGGACATGTATGAGGGAGTATGCACGAGTGTACGTACTAGTGTTGGGAAGACTGAAGAGTTTCCTATTACGATTGGAGTGCATCAAGGTTCCGCACTAAGCCCATTTCTTTTTGCCATCGTTATGGATGAACTAACAAGTTCATTTCAAGATGGTATACCATGGTGCATGCTGTTTGCAGATGATATCGTGTTGGTTGATAAGACGAAAGAAGGAGTGGAGAGGAAGTTGGAACTATGGAGACAAACTCTAGAATCTAGAGGCTTTAAGTTGAGTCGAAGTAAGACAGAATATTTGGAGTGTAAGTTTAGCGGCCGTAGGAGTAGGGAGGCAGGGACAATCACCCTAGATGGGAGAGTTGTTCAGGCCTCGGATTGCTTCCGGTATTTAGGATCTATTATCCAAACGGATGGAGAAGTAGATGGAGATGTTGCTCATAGGATTAAAGCTGGTTGGTCGAAGTGGAAGAGTGCTACGGGTTTCCTTTGTGATCCCGGCATGCCTAATAGATTGAAGGGAAAATTCTACCGGACGGCAATTAGACCAGCATTGTTATATGGTACGGAGTGTTGGGCAGTGAAACACTGCCACATCCATAAGATGTCGGTGGCGGAGATGCGTATGTTGAGATGGATGTGTGGTCATACGAGAAAGGACCGGGTGCGTAATGAAATAATTAGGACAAAAGTAGGGGTCACATCTATTGAGAATAAAATGAGAGAAAACCGACTAAGGTGGTTTGGCCATGTGAGACGTAGAGCGCTTGATGCGCCGGTTAGGAGAACCGAAGAGTGGCAAAGGGATGTAGTGGTGAGGGGTAGGGGAAGACCTAAGCAAACTTGGAGGAGGGTGATCGAGAGTGATATGAGTTTACTGGGAATTGAGGAAAATATGGTAGTGGATAGGACGGATTGGAGGGAGCGAATCTGTGTCGCTGACACGACTTGACTTTCACGGTTTTATATGATGGTTCATGTTAGCCGACCCCGAATCATTTCGGGACTAAGGCTTTGTTGTTGTTGTTGTTGTTGATTTGAGGTGCTTATCTTTTTGGAAATTTTCATTTTTTTTTGTTATTTTTATTTATTTATTTTTGTATACTGCGTAGTTATCTTCGTTATTTCATTTTGATTCATGCTGTGACTGATTTATTTTGCTTTTTCCTTTTCCTTTTGACGGCCGCTTTAGTTTTCAAAGGTCTGCTTTGTGCATAATTTATTGGGAGAATCAATGGGCAGTTCATTTAATCCACAGATTTTAGTGGAAAAGCTTGACAAGCTCAACCCTTCACAAGCAAGTATAGAGAGTATCCTTTTTATATTAATGGTCAATGTGCCTCTGTTCCTATTTATATTAATTGGCAGCTTTAATTAAGATGGGAAGCCATCTATGTTTGAAGCCCGATTGGTGACAATGTGTTATCTACTGCTTTCCAATTACAATTTTAACTTTAAACTTTCACTAGATTTTATGCGTCTTGTTTTCCTAATTTGTATCCTTGACTACCTAAGCTTTATCACATTGGTGCATTTTTCATATGAATAAAGCAAAGCAAGTTGTTGAAACATGGGACAGGCAGTTCCATTGTTCTCCATGTGAGCAGAGATTGGCTTTTCTCTATCTCGCGAATGACATTTTGCAGAATAGTCGTCGAAAAGGTTCAGAGTTTGTTGGTGAATTTTGGAAGGTTCTTCCAGGAGCTCTTCGTTATGTAATTGACAGTGGGGATGAGGCTGGAAGAAGTGCTGCACTAAGACTGGTATGGTACTTAATGATCAATTTAACTATATTTTCTCTGATCATTATAACTACTTTTAATGCCTTTATGCATATAATAAAGCAAATCAACAAGTTCAATGTCTTATATTTGCTTGAGATTTTTGGGAAGAAAATAAGGGGATCAATTGTATACAAGATCATTCAACTTTCTAATTTTGGACATTCTTTCATCAAACAAATTATTAGGATTTAACCATTGTATAAAGTAGATCTTCTAATAGATGACCATAATTGTAAACTGATATTGAAAGACAGTAAACTTACAGAATTATTTGCCAATATTGAAAAGTTTGGGAGTAAATGTTTCTCAAATGGTCTATTATATCTTTAGTTATTTAAAGGGATAAGGTGCAGAAATACCCCTAACATCGACAGCTAGTTGAAAGTTTACCCCAATGTCTAAAATGGTGCAATTTTACCCCCTAATATTGGCATCCAAGAACAATTTTACCCCTAAGGGTTAATTTGTGAAATAATTCATCAAACTATCTTCTCAGTCATGAATCTTGTCGTCTTCACTTCATAGGCTTAATACATCCTGCACCCCCTGAACTTGTCTCTGACTACTGAACTTTAAAAATGTTCTATTGACCCAATCCCTAAACTTTTACATATTGCCGTGTCCCTCCGTGTCCCATCCGTGTCCCGCCGAGTCCCCGTGTCCGGCGAGTCCGACACGGCCACGGCGACCCGGGGAAGAATCCGTGCTTCATAGGCTTAAAGTCACCAATTGACTCTCTGAAAGGTACTTAGCCCCCTGAACTTTCTTAAGGTGATCTATTAGCGCCCCTTAATTGCTTAAAGTGTACATATTTCAACTTTCCCAAAATCTCTCCTTACTCTGCCACATGGATTTTAGGGTTTTAACTGTTCACTTTAAACCTATGTTGCACGGAAACGGGAAATGAAACAAAAACGGAAACTGATACCGGGGAACGTTATTTCTAAGAAAAATTAGCTAGGAAACCGTAATGCAAACAGAAACGGATACGAAACGCGGAAATGCTAATGAAGAAGAGTTTCCGTGCAACATAGCTTTAAACAAGTATAGGAATCAATAGAATATTTTTAAAGTTCAGGGGTTAGTTGGAGTTTTGGGACAAGTTCAGGGGACGCATGATGTATTAAGCCACACGTCATATGTGAATAATTTTATCACTCATTAGTAACAAATCACAAACACATGAATTGACGTGAAAAAAATAAAAATAAATGTTTTAGACCATGAAAATACAGAGAATCCATGGGATACCATGTAGATTAAGAGCCTACATAAATATATTTTATTTAAGAGCAATACATGTATATATACAAGGTTCTCCTTCAAGGAGACAAACTGACCCTACTAGCAGCTCTAGCAGCCTTAGGCATGCTATTCATTATTTACATTGACTTATGCTCTAACAATAAAAAATTAAAAAATTATACTGTATTTTGTACAAGTTGGATAAAAAAATCCAAATATTTCGTCGAATTTAAAAATACTAACCTCCAATTCTATTATTAAACCGCAAAAACTGTGAAACATTTTTTTAGAACTAAGTGATATGCAACTCGTGCAGTAATGAAATTGACCCAACTTAGGTAAAATTGCTTTTGGTTGCCAACGTTAGGCTAAAATTGCTCCTAGCTGTCAATGTTAGGGTATTTTTGGACCTTATCCCTTATTTAAATAAAATACATTAAGAAGACAACAGAAATGTTCTTCCCTTTGGGCTTATACGTCCTGGTTGGTGGTTTTTGGGAGGCGGCGGTGGGCCTCGTTTCGGCCCACTCAAGATCTGCCATCGGATGAAACCATGGGTGGTTCAGATTCTGTGTGTTAATAATAATATTGATTCTGTCACACATGGCTATGTATTAGTAACGCAGGAGGTATGTATTTCCTTATCATATTTAGGTGCTGTCTGATGATTAATATTGTTCAAAAATTTAGGTTTTCGGAAAGAATGCAGGCATTGGGTTAACTGTCTCTGCCTGTTCTTCATTTATGAAACCTGCAACCGAGTTAGCAACTCGGATAAGCGGAGCTCTAATTTCAGCGTCGAAGAACTCAATCCCAACTGGATCATGGACACCATCACTGGAGCGAGTGCTACACGGAATCGGTTGCCGGGACTCGATCAATCCTTCTCTCGTGGCCCGAGTGATCGACCCTTGCCTCTTAAATCACCACTCACTTGCACTTGGTTTCTTCAACTGGTCCTCGCAGCAGCCTGGTTTTTCGCACACCTCACTTACTTATCAATCCATCCTCAAATCTTTGTATCTCTCTCGCCAGTTCAACTCTATTGACACTATCTTAAAGCAAGTCAAAGCCCACAAATTTACTCTCAATTCTTCAACTTACCGTTTCATTATTAACTCCTTAATCCAAGCGAAAAAAACCCAAAATGCATATTTGTATTTCAGCGAGGTTAAATCACACATCTTAGATTTTGGGCCCGAGACATGTAACTCTCTGTTAGCTGTATTGAGTTCCGAGGGGTGTTTTGATAATGCAATGAAGGTGTGTGATGAAATGGCTAAGGGAGGAGTTAGTTTTAGCACTGTTGGGTTGGGCGTGTTTATATGGAGGTTTTGTAGGGCTGGCGATTTGGGTGTAGTCTTGCATTTGTTAGATGAAGCTAGAAAGAGTAGTTCAAATTTTAACGGGCCCGTTATTGCAGTTTTGATTGTTCATGGGCTTTGTCAGGCTTCTAGGTTAAGTGAGGCTGTGTGGGTACTGAATGAACTAAGGATTAGGGAGTGTAAACCAGATTTTATTGCATATAGGATTGTGGCTGAAGCTTTTAGATCCTCGGGGGATGCAGCTGATGTGCATAGGGTTTTGAAGATGAAAAGAAAGCTGGGGGTGGCACCAAGGAGTAATGATTACAGAGAGTTTATTTTGAGTTTGATTATGGAAAGATTGATAGTTGAAGCGAAAGAATTAGGTAAAGTGATTGTGGATGGTAATTTTCCTATAGAAGTTGACGCATTGAATGCATTGATAGGATCAGTTTCAAGCATTGACCCTTCTTCTGCAATGTTATTCTTTCATTTCATGATAGGAAAAGAGGTGTTACCTAGTCTTTTAACATTGAACAACTTAAGCCGAAATCTATCTAGGCATGGAAAGGTTGATGAAATGCTGCAAGTCTATCAAATCTTGTCCTCAAGAGATTATTTCTCTGATATCGTCACCTACAATGTGGTTTTCTCATTCTTTTGCAAGGTTGGCAGAGTAAGAGAAGCTTATGGTATTCTTCAGGAGATGAAGAAGAGGAAAGGGCTTGGTCCAGATATCTCAATGTATAATTCATTAATGGAAGCTTGCTGTAGAGAAGATCAAATGCGTCCTGCAAAGAAGCTTTGGGATGAGATGTTTGTGGTTGGATGTGGAGTGAACTTAAAAACATATAATATTCTGATTTCAAAGTTTTCAGAAATTGCTCAAGTTGAAGAGTCATTCAGGCTGTTTAATCACATGTTGGATAAAGGGGTGGCACCTGATGCTACAACTTACACATCTCTCCTAAAGGGGCTTTGTCAAGAAAGCAAGTTCGACACTGCTTTTGAAATTTTCAATAAATTGATTTGTCAAGATTTGGTGCTGGCACAAAGCATATTGAGCACATTCATTTTAAGCCTCTGCAGTGAAGGTATGCTATACATACCTTAAGTAGTTTTTATTATTAGTTCATTTGTGTTATGAAATTTGGTCCTTTTTGGCACACATGTGCCTTGGACCTGGACCCCAATACCTCACGATGCCCTTAGTGCTCTTAATCATCATGTATCTTGGTTTTCAATCATCACTAGGCTTTACTAATATATTCTATGTTCACCAATTTACAATGTAGGTCAATTTCATAAAGCTTCTGAATTGCTCACTGGCCTAGCTCATGACATAAGACATTCAGATGCCCATGTTGCTTTGTTAAAATGCATTGTCGATGCTGAAGAGATTTACATTGCTGTCCACCATTTGCAAAGGATGCAAGAGGCCTCGCCTCTGTTGTTCCAAGCCATATGTTCACAGCTTTTTTCATTGCTTTCTTCTTCGAAACCGGAATCTTTCTCAAGCTTCCTTCAGGCAATGTCTGAACTGTGTGTGCTTTGCTGAAGATGATTACGTATACACGGGTAATGCCAATCCCAAACCCTTACCTTTTTATTTTTTAATTACTAGTACATGTCTCATTACTCTAACGGATATACTTTTTGCATCTCATACCCGTTCCATTTAATTTGCGGGTACCCTTACCTGTTAAGAATAAAAAAAAATATTACAAATTTAGCAAAATATAAATTTAATAAATCATCTATTTAAAAATTGAACAAAGTGAACCTTAATTAATAAGAATAAATTAGCTTAATGGTTGAAAAATAAAATATTGGGGTTCAAACATCACGTCTTACATCTAAAAAACAATGATATTTATTAATATATAAAAAATTTATGATGGGTAACGGGTACCCTGGGGGATATTCTCATACCCGTCTCATTACCCTAACGGATAATGGTTTTGATCCCATACCCGTCTCATACCTTTTTATACGGGGTACGGGTAGTGTCGGGTACTCGCTGGTACGATACTCGTTGCCATCCTTACGAACAAACCAACTCTACCCCTAATTCCATGTTTCTGCAAATTTAATATTTCTATAATTTGTTTTGAGTTGACTAATTAAGGATAACACAAATTAATTAAAATTGGTACAATAGAAATAATTAAAAGAAAGTGGTATTATAAAAAATAGAAGGTTAAAAGAAAAGACTTTTTTTTGGGATGGTAGTCATCTCCCCTTATATTTACTCCATGTATTTTTTATTTGGACTTGTACTATATACTCTCATTCATCGTATTATTTAACCTTTTACTGACAAATCCTAAGAATTTCAGATAATGGGAAAACCTATATGTATAAAGTGTTTAAATTTTATCATTTTCGTTAAAATTGAAGGTAAAAAAGAATCGAAAACCATTAAGAAAGGGTTTTACTAAATACCGCCTCTAAACTACTTATTACCGCCCCTCTTGGAGGTTTCCGCCATTTTCATTATTTGTAACCAAAAACTCAAAATCCTCTCTCTCCCTTTTTCTCCCGAGCAAAAAATTGAATTTTACAAAAAGGGAACCGAGCATTCCGGAAGTAGACGATTTCGAACACAAGGTAATATTACGATCCTACAATTAAAAAAATTTCTAAAATCTGTAAATTAATTTTTTTTTTCCGTTGGTTTTTGTCTGAACGGATGGCGCATGCTGGAATGAAAAACTGTCATCCCATTTAATCGAATTGGGATGCCCTGCTTTCATAAGGAATCGGAGTAAGATGCGACGATTTTTTCTAGGAAATCCGTTCGGCCCGTGGGACGGGCAGCGTGCGCTGCCCGTTCCGGCCTGGGGTGAAACAGGTGGCATGCCCGTTCCCCTTAAAATAGGGCCGAAACGCAATCAAACGTAAATTTTTGTATTTTTTCCGACTTTATTAACAACTATTATGCATTTTTGGTATATTCAGGAACCGTTAGAAAATTGGTATACCGACGGCATTGATTACAGTCCCCGTTTCATAACGGACACCGTTTTCCCTTCGTGTCATGATGCTGTTGAATGGGCAAAAAAAGGTGGCTATTCAGAATGGGTTTGAGCTAATAATATCTTCGCACAAACATGGGGGAAAGCAGAAGTTGTTGAGATGTTCACGGGGTGAACGCTATAGAGGAGTTCTGAGAACTTTTGAAGAGACTCTAATAAGAAGATCGGTGGAACGGTGCGGCGATCCTTTCTGGCCATGGGTGGAACGCATAGTTCATGCATTCCGCCCAGAGTCCGAACGGGATCCGCACCCGTTTAGGGGAGTTCCGTCTCCGATTTCGGAGACGGAACTCGTGATTTTGAACAAATTTTAAGAATTAAATCTTACCGGAATGCTCATGAAGCCTTTTCCCTTTCTGGGTTTTGGTGTCATGACGTTTTAGGTCGTGTTTTTGAAAATCCAAAAAAGGTTGAGAGGATTTGAGAGGTTTGGATAGTTTGGGTTGAAATTATGAGAAGGGCAAAAATGTCAAAAGGGGACGGTGATAAGTAATTTAGAAGCGGTAAATAGCAGTTCACTTAAAAAAAAAGCCTAATACAGAAATAACCCCCTGAACTTGTCCAAATGTTGCAACTGCCCCCCTCAACTTTCAATTGTAACAACTTGTGTATAGGAGAAGAGAAATTGGATGATAATGTTGAATTCATAGGAATTTGTGGGATGGGAGGCATAGGCAAAACCACAATTGCTAGAGCACTCTATGGAGAACTATCTACTCAATTTGAAGGAAGTTGTTTTCTTGCAAACATTAGAGAAGTCGAGTTGAAATTCGGTCTGATTTTGTTACAACAACAACTCCTTTCTGAAACTCTAATGGAAAGAGATGTAAAAAAAGTGCGGAATACACATAGTGGAATGAATGAGATCAAGACCCGTCTTCGTCACAAGAGGGTTCTCATCGTTCTCGATGATGTGAGTGATTCTAAGCAGTTAGTGTCGTTAGCTGGTAGGCATGATTGGTTTGGCTACGGAAGTAGGATCATTATAACAACTACAGACGAACATTTGTTGTTGGATCATGGGGTGGAGAAGATATATATAGAGTTGAAGGATTGAATCGTGATGAATCTTTTAGTCTCTTTTGCTCGAAAGCGTTTAAGAGTGAGTATTCGGATTATGATTATGTAGAGATAGCTAATCGGTTTGGTAGTTATGCTAATGGACTTCCGTTAGCTCTCGATGTTCTTGGTTGTTTTTTGTTTGGCAAGTTAATTGATGAGTGGGAAAGTGCATTGGAGAGATTGATTGAAATTCCTAACAAGCAAATCTTGGATAAGCTTTGCATAAGTTTTGATGGGTTAGAGGAAGTTGAGAAGAAAATATTCTTGGATATTGCATTTTTTTTCAAAGAAATGGGGCAAGAAATTGTTCGACGATCCTCCTACAAAGAACCAGGAAGACGGAGTAGGCTCTGGCTTTATAAGGTTGTTTATCATGGTAATAACTTACTTTTATGTATCACATACTGATCCTATAAACTCGAGATGAGTCACTCGAATCGAGAAAAAGCACGGGTCGATGCATGTGTTAGACTTATCATTCTGTTTTCTTGACTCGTGTGACTTGTCTTGAATTGACTATCTCAAGACCTATTTGTCCGAACAGCTTATGTCCGGAACAAGTTATGCAAAGGGTACAAGTTTGAGATTTCCGTACTTATCTTTCATGTTCTATCAAATGATACCATAATAAGTTGCTTTTATGTATCACATAGTGATGCTATCAACTCGAGACGAGTCACTCGAATAGAGAAAAAGCACGAGTTGATGCATGTATTAGACTTATCGTTCTGTTTCTTGACTCGTGTGACTTGTCTTGAATTGACAATCTCAAGACCTATTTGTCCGAACAGCTTATGTCCGGAACAAGTTATGAAAAGGGTACAAGCTTGAGATTTCGGTACTTATGCCCGATTTTATACGTACAGGGAACTGAAGAGGTTGAAGGCATAGTTCTTGATTCCTGTGAGCAAGAAGATGATCATCTTAGTGTAAATGCCTTACAACATATGAGAAATCTTAGGTTGCTTAAACTCGGGAATTTACGCCTTTCGGGCAGTCTGAATTACCTTTCGAATGAGTTGAGATATCTTGACTGGGATGGATATCCTTTCAAATCCCTTCCAGCAACTTTCCAGCCAGACAAACTTGTTGAGCTCCATTTGCAGTCCAGCAACATTCAATATTTGTGGAAGGGAATAAAAGTAAGCGTTGTCTTTCGTGTTCATTGCCAGAAATTTTGAGTTACGATCACTTTGAGTTTAGAATGTTTTGTGTACTATTTACAGGCATTGAAGATGTTGAAGGTGATTGATCTTAGTTTCTCTGTTAACTTAATTAAGACAAAGGACTTTGAACAAGTTCAGAATCTTGAAAAGCTGAATCTTGAAGGTTGCATAAGAATATACGAGATTCACCGATCCATTGGAGCTCTGAAAAGGCTGGTTGAATTGAATTTGAAGGATTGCAAAAGTCTGGTTAGGCTGCCAAGCACCATCTGCGATTTGAATCGCCTTAAGGTGCTTAACTTGCAAGGCTGCTCAAATCTTGATGATCTTCCACAAAAATTGGGGGAAATGACGTGTTTGGAGAAGCTTAACATTGGTGGAGTTGCTTCAAAACAAGTTACATATACCAATTTTCTACTTCTTTCCTGGTTAATCCCGAAACGGAGTCTAAATCTACCGGCTTTTGTGCCTTCTTTATCAGTTCTATGCACTTTAAGATCATTGAATTTGAGCTACTGCAATCTGGCAGAAGGCATGCTGCCAAAAGATTTGAGCTGCTTTCTGTTGCTGCAAGCGTTCAATCTTAGTGGTGTAAGCCTGCCCAAAAGCATTAGCAGACTTACGAATCTCGAAGATTTTCCAGTCGATAATTGCAGGAGCCTGAAATTCACTGCCGGATCTTCCATCAAGTATTTTGTATCTCAGCACGGTTGGTTGTTTGTCCTTGGCGACTTCCCTGCCTAACACTATCAGCAGACATTATGAACTCGAAAACCTTCAGTTTCCTGATTGCGAAAGGCTTCAAACTCTACCGGATCTTTCATCAACTGTCGTTCGTCTGAGTGTTGAAGGATTAAGTGCTGAAGATGATCCGAAACATTCACCTTTGACGTTTGTAAATCGGATCCAGTTGGTTGAGATTAAAGGGAAGAGGAGTTCAGCATTCTCCAGGCTGACTAGTTACCTGCATTATCTGCTAAAGCACAGCTCTCAGGTCTCCTTCTACACATTTTTCAATTTCATAACTCAGGATAAGGTTCAATTTTGTCCCAAACATCAATTGAAGCGAGTAGTATAAATCTTAGTGTGCAAAAAAGGTACAATGTTATTCTTATCCCACGATCGAAATGATTGAAATTCTAGCACAATGTACTTCTTTTCAAGGCGCTTGCCCGAATTTTGTCGTTAAATACCGACAGTTTTTGTACATTGATAGTTACTTGAAAAGAAGTACATTGAGCTAGGATTCACAATATAGGAGTAAACATTTGACCTTTAATTATAGGGATAAGGTACTAAAACAGGTCTATAGTTCTTGGAAAAGTAAGGCTCACAGGATAGCACCAATGTAGGCTTAACCTTTTAAAAAAGGCACCAAATTAGGTCTCGATAACAGAACATGACACGTTATTCTCCTTCTGCTATTGAGACCTAAATTGGTACCTTTTGAGACGTTAAGCGTATATTAGTGCTATTTTGTATCTGGAGCCTAAATTGATACTTCTCCAAAAACATTAGCCCTATTTTGATACCATATCCCTTAAAACATAAATTTTTAGGGGTTAAATGCACCGACGGTCATTAAAGTCTTGCATTTATGTGCATTTATTCACTTGTATTAATAAAATCGCTGAAGTTTTGAGTCCGGTGTCAATAAAATTACTTGAGTCAGATTTGAGAAAAAAAAAACCAACCTGAAAGTTCAACTGACGAGTCAACCCAAAGTCTTACTTGCCAGCTCATCTCCATGTGAGAATATTCATCAACACTTTTGCCACATGTCCACGTGACAACACGAAAAATGAAAAAAAAAATCATGCACCCCTGAAGTGTTGCATTTGTCTGCTAGAAGTCACTAAAGTAAGTTTTCCTTTCTTTTATTTTGGTCTATGTTGCACGGAAACGTACACCAGCAAACGCGATTTCTGAAAAAATACAGTAGTGGAAATGAAAGTGGAAACTCTAATAAAGAAGAGTTTCCATGCAACATAGATTTTCGTATTTCCATGTGGCAGACACGTAGTTGACACGTGATAAAAATGTTCATGAAGATGAACTCCCAAGTAGGACTTAAGGTTGACTAGCCATGTTAATTGGCTCTTTCCTCAAATCTGATTGTAACGACTTTATTGACACCGAAATTAAACTTCAGTGATTTTATTGATACAAAATTGAATCACCGGAGCACAATCGCAGTACTTCAGTAACCACGGATGCTTTTGATTCAAATTATTATAGAGAATCATGTAATTGATATAGTTTTTCATTTCAATACAGGGTTTGTACAGTCGAAGCTCTCATGTATCAATGTGTTTAGCTGGAAATGAAGTTCCAGAATGGTTCAACTATCAAGGGATTGGTTGCCTCCACATTGGTTCAACAACAGATGGATGGGATTTGCAATTTGTGTTCTACTTGAAACTTATGATGATGAACTTCTGTCAACAGAAAATACTGCAGTTTTTTTGCGATTTACAGGTACGACTCTCAATTTTTTATTCGACAACACTATTTATAGAGTTAATCTGTTTAATACTACCCATTTGATATGATTTTCAGTTTTGTTGCATTTATATCATATGGGATAAAGTGCAAAAGTAATACTCGTGGTTTGTCCGATTTGCAAATGCAGTCTCGTGGTTTAAAAACTTACAAACGGGGTCTGATGTTTGTGTGAAGTTTGCAGTTAAAAGCTGTGTGAGTCAATTTTTTAGTCAAACAATATTTGCGGTTTAGTTACTTTGCAAAGTCAAACCTTATATATTAGGTAATTGGCAAAGTTAGTCTTTTTAATTGTTCTAAATCTCTCCTCTTTTGGGTTAAATATTTGCGACAACAACTTTTGACAAAACATTTGAGTTTGCAAACTGCACAAAACATAGATCCCTATTTGTAAAGTTTTATATCACCGGACTGTTTTGCAAATTAACCGAACTACAAAGTTTATTGTTTAACTCGATAAAGTGCTACTTTATAATTATTGGGGGAGAACAAGTTTAGACTCCGTATAACAAACCATGCAATGTTGGTACTAAAGTTTTGTAGATAGAGCAATTTTGTACTCCATTGACGGCATTATCCAATAGAAGTCAATTTACCGTTACCTTGGTTCTATATCTGCGATACCTAAGCTCCAGTAGCGTCCACGTGGAGTCTGAGCTTAGATGGTGTAGATATGAAACCAAATTAATGGAAAATGAGATCCTGGTGGAACTGCTGTTAATGGAGGCTGAAATTGCTCCATATACAAAACATTGTAGGCAACGATTTCATACTCCACTAACGGCAAATCCAACAAAAGTCAAATTTCCGTTAGTTTGGTTTCATGTACGCGTCACCTACCTAAACTCGTGTAGCGTCCACGTGTAAGTTAATGCTAATATTGTACTGTAACCATATGCCTAATATTTTACTTCATCCTATATATAATAATTTGAAATCAAGGTTGTAAATAATCGAATTTGTATTTTTGTATTTTTTAATAAAATAAAATAATTATTAAATACAATTAAAATATAAAATATGAATTATACAGAACATATATATTTCAATAACTGTTCCTTATGTGGAGGCCATTTCTGTATATAATAAGTATGCAGGCCATGTCTGAAGTTTTTTTGCATTATTCTTTTACTAGTAAGAGCCTTGATGAAAATCTTATAAATGGTAATAAATTCAAAGATTATGACTGAACATGCAACCATGATAGTACTGAATTCTCTTTCAGCACTTAGAGGTCATGAGCCATATTATCATTTTTTGGGCTATTGAAAATAATATATGATTGGTTGAATATTACAGAAATTTTGGGATTTAAAGAACATTCATGATTTGGGTCATTAAATGTGAATATTGAGGTCATAGAAGTGTATTTATGTTGAGACAAAACCTTTGGACATATTTGTTGGTTGTTTCATATATTATTTCAGACTGTTTTCGATTGTTTGAAATCGATTGCATAATATGATTATATCTAGATTTCAGTCATTATATGATCAACTTTCTTTCAGAGTTAAGTACTTAAGTTACCATATTTATTGGCTTAATCAAGTGACTATGCATCGATAATTTAAAGCCACTGTTGTTTGTGCATTTTAACTAGCAAGCCTGCCTGCCTGCATTAATGTTATTCTTGTGATTATTTTTTGTTATTAACCATATATTGGGTGAATTTGAATCTAGAAGATTCCTCTTCACTCAATTTAAATGATTCATTCATGTGATGCAATGATCAACAACACTTGTTTTCTTTGCTCTATGATTTACTCTCTTGCTTGCGATCCTATGACATGTGAAATTTTATTGTATTCATGATAAGATTTGTGAAATTTCTTCATTGGTTTTTTATGAAGGTTGAAATGGCTTGGTGGTGGGAAGGCATAAATGAAATGGCTTCATTTTTTTCCAATAAAGTTGATGTTTATCATGGATTTATTAAGAGAGTTATCTGCTAGTCTAATCATTTATGTGCCACAAAACATGTTTTATTTATTTGTTAGGGAAGACAGACTTGCTATCTCCTTGTAGATGGAGTGCTTCAAGAGCTTCACTATTTCAAGCAATCTTACACGTCATGGTTTATGGGGGACTATGTTTGTGAAGGTAGATATGCCATTAGTTTTATAAATATGATTATTGCAAATTCTGTTGTTTCCTTGACCCACAAAGATTTTATATTTGGTTGTGTTAGAAGATCCGTTTCCTTGTTACTTGTTGGACAGCACAGCACTGAATTCCATCTTTCTGTTTGATTTATCTTACACAACAATAAATATTCTAATGTGTACAAATTGATATTGTGTATTTTGTATTAACAATTAATTTTCCTATGGAATTCTTTTCATATATGGAACTATTATATTAT
This sequence comes from Euphorbia lathyris, assembly GCF_963576675.1. Taxonomy (NCBI): domain Eukaryota; kingdom Viridiplantae; phylum Streptophyta; class Magnoliopsida; order Malpighiales; family Euphorbiaceae; genus Euphorbia; species Euphorbia lathyris. The sequence goes on along the minus strand of NC_088918.1, from coordinate 78,965,569 downwards.
GTTGCTTGTGCTGTTATATTGGAAAACACTTCATTGTCTTGTCTAGATGAATTATCTTGGTAATTTTAATTCCTCTATTTGACTGGAATATTATGACAGAACATGAATTTTATATTCCTAGACATAAAAAAGCATTGGTAATTCTAAAACTGATTAGCCAGTTATCTGTGCTTATAGTTGGTAGATAGAAGAATAAAGGGTAAAGTAATTACTTCCAAATTTTAGCGAAATAAAGGAGGCAGACATATTTTAAGAAATGATAACCCATCCTGTAAATTAGTTGTATATTCTTCATTTCCATTGACTCTAACTAGATTAATGGTTAATCCTTCTCCTTTTCATATTATGTCACTCGTTCCTTTTTTTTTTCCAGATGGGTGCCTATTTGATATAGACTGTAATAATCTCTGTATTGGTTCAAAATGTATTTGGAGAAGATGATCTGAAACTGTTCAACCGAATGGTTTTCTATGAGACTTCAATTGATGATTTTTTTTTAGAATGAGGATTCAATTGATGATTTTTTATTAGTTCAAGGACTTGATTGATGATTTTGATAATTTAAGTTCCAAATTGACATTGAAGCCTTAGTTTAAGAAGCTGAATGGATATTATACCTATAAAAAATAATCAATTTTGCTTAGTCAATCAAAAATTAATAAAAATATAATATAAAATTAGTAAAGTTATTCATTAGTATGAAATTGATAAATTTAGTTCGATTCGAACTGAAATATTAAATTATTTTGTTATGATCTAATTGAGTATACAATTATTGGACTTTGGGCCATGTGTTGTTTGTTTCTTTTCTTATCATTTGGGACCATGTTGTTTTCTTCAACCTTGATTACACTCAATTTCATATACCACTTTTAAAGGATAAGTTAAAAATAAAGGGATAAAGTAAAAAAAAAAAGAAATTACCCTTAACGTCAAACAAGAGCTATGGGTAAAAATATTCTTAACATTTACAATGAGGAGCAATTTTACTCTTAATATTTAAATTGGTGCAATTTTAATCATAACGTTGGCAGCAAATAACAATTTTACCTCTAAAATTGACAACTTGGATCAATTTCAAACATTATTATAAAACACAAATATTTGTTCCTTATTCTGCACCAATTACATATTCATTGGTTCTAAATTCTTTTCATATTTTTTTATGATTTAGTAATAAATTAGAGGTTAGTATTTATAAATTCAGCGAAATATATGATTTTTTTTGTCCAACTCGTATAAAAGAAAGTATATTTTTAAAAATTTTTTCATATCTATATATATTTGTTATCTGTTACTAATGAGTGATAAAATGTTGCACGTGTGGAATATGGATGATAAGATTCATGACCAAGAATACAGTTCGATGAATTATTTTTCAAATTGATCCAATTTATCAACGTTACGAGTCAAATTGCTCTTGGTTGCTAATGTCATGGTTGGATCGGGCTGGATGGCTTTACATATAATTACTTTGTCCAAGTCCAACCCAATCCACCTATATTTATATCGTTCTCGGACCGGATTAGACTAGACTATAAAAAGTAATTCTCAAGTCCGGCCCATCTAATATGTTAATATTAAAAAAAAAATCTAATGTATTTATTATTAGTCTTTATTGATACTAATTTTTTTAAGTTTTTTTCATTATGTAATTTGTAAGAGTATTTCTTTTTAGAGTACAGACAGAAGTAATTTTTTTTTTAAAGTGCACCACCTAATTATGTCATTAGATACATTATTATTTATTCTTAATTTGTAATTTTCTATTTTTTATCTATTACTCTAATATATTACACATAATTATATATATATATATATATATATATATATATATATATATATATATATATATAGTTAAAAATATTATAAAATCAGGTCAAAGTGAGCTCACTTGAGATTTTAAGACGAATCCTAAATCCAACCCATTTATTAATACATTATTATTTATTCTCAAATTTTTGGACAACTTGAAAAGCTGAGATGTATTAGGCTTTTTTTTTTTTTGTGATTGATTGATTTTTAGCCCCGGCCTATCATTTGATAATATTTAGTTCATATTCTATCCAAAATGTTAGTCTTTACCTCTGATCTATTATTTAGTCGCATTTGACTTTTGATCTATCGAAAATTAATATATGGTTAGGATTTCACTTATTTTGGATAGATCAGAAAGCAAACGTTACCAAATAATAGATCCGAAAACAAAAATAAACATTTTGAATAGTTCAGGATGCGAATATTATCAAATAGCTAAAAACCATGGTCCATGAGTAACGTTAATAAGTCTTTAAAGAACCCATTTTAACATTACTAACAGACCTAGTTTAATTGATTTTATATCAAGATAAATGGGTAAATTACACTCATAGCCATTTAACTTTACTCATTTTCACAGTATGATCATTAAATATTAAAACGTAACATAAAAATTACTTAATTTTACACTTTTTTAACATTATAGCCACGAAAATTTAACTAATGCCTCAAAATGTCTGACCTCAAAATAAAAATGTTCAAAAATTAAAATTATTTAGAATGACATTTACAATGAAATCATATTTTTTTTATTTCCAAAATCACCGTTTCTAGAGCTTTTTCTCGTTTGGCCAAACAACTGGTCAATTTTGAAGAATATTATCAATTCTTAAAATTTTTTGTTTTAAAATCATCAATTGTCATTTTGAAGCGTTAATTGAATTTTAGTGGCTATAATTTTAAAAAATGTAAAATTGAGTGACTTTTATTTAAGTTTTAGCGACCATACCGTATGTAGCCATGAGTAAATTCGACATGGATGTAATTTACCCAGATAAATTAATAATTAGATGCAAAGATATAAACTTTTTTAGTATCTTAAAAAACCCATTTTTGTAGAAATTGAAGTTGGTTTTGATTCTAAAAGCTAAAATGGTGGTTGAAGTTTGCTTATGAGAAATAGATAGATTGGGTTAATATTAGACTCATTTTAACACTAATCCGAAATCAACACAAACCAATTAGATTAACACATGGCACAATTTTTTTTGAGATTGAGTTAAAGTCAACTCATTTTGACACTAATTCAAAATCAACACAACACGAATCCGATAATTGTCACCTCTACTACTAACCTATCAAGTTTAATTGATTTTGTATCCATATAAATTGATAATTAGATACAAAGATATAAACCTTTTTAGTATTTTAAAAACCCAACATAATACGAAATCATACTAACCCAATTTTTTTGGAACTGGGTTAAGGTTGAGTTTTTGGAATTGGGTTTTGGCAATAATTCAAAATCGACACGAATCCGATAATTACCACCTCTGCTACTAAAATCAAGGTAATAAATTGATGATTAGATACAAAGATATAAACTTCTTAGTATTTTAAAAATCCAACACAATACGAAATTGATACTAACTCGATTAGATTAACATAACTATGACATGAAAGTTTTTGGGATTGGGTTAAGGTTGAGTTTTTGGAATTGGGTTAAGACTGACTCGTATTGGTAATAATTCAAAATCGACAAGAACCCGATAATTGCCACCTCTACTACTAAAACCAAGGAAATAAATTGATAAGTAGATATAAAGATATAAACTGTTTTAGTATTTTAAAAACTCAAGACGATACGAAATCGATATTAACTCGATCAGATTAACACGATTATGATATAAAAATTTTTGGAATTGGGTTAAGGTTGAGTTTTTGGAATTGGTTTTGATTGTAAAAGGTAAAATGGTGGTTGAAGTTTGTTCATGAAAAATAGATAGATAGATAGATAGATGGTTGTCTTGCAAGTGAGTGTTTGGTTTGAATAATGTTTCACTTGATTTGGTGAGTTTGGTGCAGAAAATATGAACACAATCAATCATTTTCCACATAAAAAGCAGATCCAAATTTCCCAATTTACCCCAAATTTCTCAAATTGGGGAAAAAAATTCATCATGGAAAACCTAATTTCTGCTAGGGTTTTACTCAAGAACACCTTAGAAAATTCAAAATCTATAGCCTCTTCTCTTAATTCAACTACCCAAAAATTATCATCTCTTGATTCTTCTTTTAATTCCCATCTCAGCATCCAAAATCCCACTTTTTCTGCAATAATCAAAGACCAGATTGATACTTTGGTTTGCCCGGCAATGGCGGTTCTCAGGATGTGCAGTTCGATTCAGCAGATGGAGAATTCGGTGCTGTCCGAGAACCCGGGGTCCGATCTTCATGCTTATCTAATCCTGATTAAGAAGTTAGAAGATGCATTGAAGTTTCTTGGTGATAATTGTGGATTAGCAGTTCAGTGGATGGAAGATATTCTGAGAATCCTGGAAGAAAAAATGGTTTCGAATGATCTGTATTTCGACAAGATAAACATGTGCGTACGGATTCTCAAAGGGTTGAAAGTAACCGGAGAACGAGCTCGTTTCGACGGCGGGATCCTTGCTGATGCGTTTCGGAAGCTTGAAGAGGAATTTAAGACTCTCGTTTCGGAAAACTGTTGGTCGCCGTTTCCTGCTGCTGTTCTGCAGAAACTCAAGGCTATTCTTGAGAAACTGAATGGTAACAGCGTGATTTCAGATTGCGTATCGGGTTACGCGGAAATCCGAAGCAGGAATGTGAGAACGAATTTAGAAGGTCTCGATTTGAGTTATCTGAACTTATCAGTAACAGAATCAGATGATGTGCAAGATATTCAAGGTTTTATAAACGAATGGTGTAAGCATTTGGAGTTTTCGGTGAAGTGCGTTTTCAGAGGTGAATACGAGCTCTGTAAAGAGGTTTTCGATAACGTTGGATCGGATATCTGGATGAGTTGCTTTGCCAAGATTGTTAATCAATCTGGAATTATTAATTTCCTCCAATTCGGAATCAATTTTACGAAATGCAAAAGAGATCCTGTCAAGCTGTTGAAGCTGCTCGACGTTTTCGAATGTCTAGACCAGCTGCGGTCAGAGTTCAACTGGCTTTTCGCAGGCGAAGAATGCACGGAAATCCGAAACCTGACAAGGGAACTAATCAGGGAAGTTATCACCGGTGCTTGTGAGATATTCTTCGAATTACCGTGTCAAGTAAAAACGCAAAGGCGATCTTCGTCTCCGTCAGACGGAAGTGTTCCTCAGCTAGTAAGTTTCGTAACAGACTACTGTAATTACCTTCTAGACGAAGATTACAAGCCGTTACTAATCAAGATTTTAACCATTAACCAAACCTGGAAAAACGAAGAATACGACGACACAATCCTATTCCACAACATAAACCTCGTCATAAAAGAAATCTGCCTAAACTTAGAGACATGGTCGAACGCATATCAAGACAAACAACTTTTGTACCTTTTCATGATGAACAACCATTCCCATTTCTGCAACCTAGAAACCACGAAACTCGGGATTCTGATGGGCGATTCGTGGATCGAAGCTCACGATCAATACAAGGACTATTACATGAAGCTTTACTTGAAAGAAACATGGGGAAAGATTGTTGAGATTCTCGGGCGAGATCAAGATCAAGATTTAACGTGTGCAATAACAGTGAAGAAGAGACTTAAAGAGTTCAACGAGGCATTGGACGGGATGTACGAGAAGCAATCGAAATGGGTGGTTTCGGATGAGAAACTGAGGTTGAAGATATGCAAACTGGGAATGCAAGCTTTTTTGCCGTTTTATAGAGAATGGTTGACGAATTACGGGTGTTTCGGAGAGGAGGAAGTTAAATACACAGCACAAGGATTAGCAAGTATGTTAAGCTCACTGTTTCAGCCGAAGATAAGAATGTATGGAGCCATTAAACAAACAAATTGGGTTGATGAAGTGAAAAATATAGAAGTAGATCAGATTCATCACTTCACTCTAATGGCTATCTAATTTTCACTTTCAGATCAGTTTTTGTTTTTGGCGTAATACATTTGTTGCGGCTGTACTCGGTCCAAAACCTCAACTACCCCTGAACTTTCAAAGGTTCCTAATGACCCCCTATTTTTGTCTAATTGCATTAGATAATCCCCTTATTCTTGTCCAGTTGCATTACCCAAAAACTTTCAAAAGTTCCTAATTATTTGTCTATTTAGCTATTTCTTTTTGACACGTGGCGAGCACTTTGACACGTGGTAGAATGTCTCAGATTTTCCTCATCCAAAAAATTATATTGAGAAATAGGGAGTTATCGAATGCAATTAGACAAGAATGGGGTCATTTGGAACTTCTGAAAGTTCAAGGATAGTTGAAGTTTTGGGGAGTACAGGGGCAGCAACAAATGTATTAGGGGCAAGAGATGTATTAGGCCTTTGTTTTTCCTTTTTGTACATACAATTACCTAATTTATGGCTTATTTGATGGGTAAATTATGGCCCCTAAACTGTAGCACTATTAATACTATGGTCCCTAAACTCCCTTTCTTGATATAAAAATCCTTGAACTTTACAATATTGTAATATTAAAGTCCAAAGCAACACAAATCTATAAAAATAATTAACAAAATGGTGACTGTCAGGTATGAGCCTGGCAGAATCGAATTTTAGGAAGGATTAGGGTTTAGGAATAGAGAAGAGTCAGAAAAGAGAGGAATGAGTAAGAGAGAGAGAATAATCATTGATTTCATAATAATGAGTACCATGATGAGATAGGCCTCCCATAAATAGTTGTACATCTATGGGGTGGCAAAACAGTTACACAAAAGGACAAACAACTAGTACTATTGCTAGTACAAGATTCTAACAACCTTGACAGCACAATTAGGGAAAATAACCAAATAACAGCAAATACAATAACAGAATAAAAGCTAATACAATTATATCAATAATTAATCTTAATGCCCTCTACGTTTATACGTAACAATACCACCCCCTTTAGCACATTCTTGTCCCCAAGAATGGTAGAAGTCAGGAAATTGAGCAGCAATCATGCTTGTATCCTCCCATGTAGCATCGATGGTAGGCAAACCGAGCCATTGGATGAGCAACTGAGGGGTAGCATGGTTGTCAATCACAGCATTCCGAGTGTTTAGGACCTTGGCAGGGTGGATAATAAAAGTGTCATCCTTAAGAGGTGGCAAGGTAGTCAAAACTGGGGTGGAAGGGGTAGGGCGTTTCTTAAGTAAGGAGATGTGAAAAACAGGGTGAACTCTGCATGTAGGTGGAAGTTGTAGTTTGTATGCTACCTTGCCAATTTTTTCCAAAACTTGAAAAGGACCATAATACTTAGCTGAAAATTTGAGGGATTTCCGCGGTGCCACTGTGGATTGACGATAGGGTTGTAGCTTTAAGTAGACCTAGTCACCAACCCCAAATTCTCTGTCTGTCCTCCTTTTATCAGTTGTCTGCTTCATGCGATTATGTGCTGATGTGAGGCACTCCTTGAGCAAAGAGGTCATTCTCTGTCTAACTTCCAGCATGTCAGCTACAGATGCAACAAGAGATGGAGTAGAGGGAAGCACCGGTAGAGTAGGTGTGAAACCATAGAGAGCTTGGAAGGGGGACATGTTGATAGAGCTGTGAAAACTTGAATTATACTAAAATTCAGCTAAACTGAGCCAAGATGCCCACTGTTTAGGAGCTAGAAAACTCATACTTCTCAAATAGTTTTCCAAACACTGATTTAGTCTTTCCGACTGCCCATCAGTCTGAGGGTGATATGCATTGCTATAAAGCAACTGTGTGCCCAAAAGTTTCATGAATACTCTCCAAAAAAGGCCCGTAAAAATTCGATCCCTGTCAGAGACAATGGTCTTGGGCATTCCATGGAGCTTAAAAATGGTGTCCACAAACTTCTTAGCTACTACTGCAGCATTGAAAGGATGAGGGGAATAAATTGGCCTGTCTTCGTAAACCTATCAATGACAACTAGGATTGTATCATAACCAGAAGACTTAGGAAGTTTCTCAATAAAATCCATTGCAATGTCTTGCCATGCCCCTTGTGGTATTGGGAAAGGTTGCAAAAGTCCTGGGTAAGCAGAGTGGTCTGCCTTGCATCTGAGACAAGTATCACAGGAAGCAATCCACTGAGTCACTTGAGATGACATCCTTGGCCAATAAAACACTTGTTGGAGTCGAGTAAGAGTACCTCTAATCCCTGAATGCCCCCCAATAGGTGAATTGTGACAAGCAGCAATCAACTTGATTCTCAATTCAGTAGCTGATACAATGTGATACAATGTAATATTTAAGAGTACACGGTACATAAGAATAGTGTGAACCAGGTAGAGGGTGAATTGATGCCTGCTGGATAAGTTGTAAAGCCTCTTGGTCACCTTCATAGGAAGCATGTATTTCTTCCAACCAAGTAGGAACTGACATGGATAAGGCTAGGGAGTGAGAATTTGTAGTTGAGGGCTCTTCAAACTGTCTAGACAAGGCATCTGCTACCTTATTCTCCACCCCCTTCTTGTATTGGATTGTGTAGTCAAGACCTAGGAGTTTAGAAACTCCCTTGTGCTGAAGATAGGTGTGAAGTTTCTGCTCCACGAGGTGCTTGATGCTTTCATGATCTGTCTCGATGGTGAAGGTGGCATTCTCCAAGTAATGCCTCCAAGCGGTGCAGGCATGCATAATTGCTAACAATTTCCTCTCATAGACTGACAATCGTTGGTTCCTTAGCACTGGGCCTTAGATAAAAAGGATATGGGTCTATTTTCTTGCATTAGGACAGCTCCTATCCCTGTGCCACTAGCATCACATTCCAATGTGAATGGTTTGGAGAAATCCGGCATTGCAAGCACTGGGCATGTGTCATCAGCAGCTTAAGTTGGTTGAAAGCATGTGTAGCTGCATCTGACCAATGAAACTGGTCCTTCCTCAATAGGTCTGTCAATGACCTACTAATAATGACATAATTCTTAATGAATCTGCAGTAGTAACCAGTGAGTCCCAGGAATCCTCTCAGTCCCTTCAGTGTAGATGGTGGCCATTGAGCCATGGCTTGAATCTTGACACTGTGGCTACACCTTCTTTAGAGATAATGTGACCTAAGTAAGACACTTGAGGCACCCCAAACTCACACTTAGAAGCCTTGACCAGCAGTTGATGATGGGTAAGAAGGTCAAAGACAAGTTGTAAGTGGTGTAGGTGGGTGGAGAGATTAGGACTGTATCAGTATATCATCAAAAAAGACCAATACACATTTTCGAAGATGGGGCTTAAAAATTAGATTCATGAGGGACTGAAAGGTGGCTGGGGCATTGGTTAGGCCAAATGGCATGACCAGAAATTCAAAATGGCCAGAGTGTGTCCTAAAGCAGTTTTTGCTATATCCTCTTCCTTCATTAGGATCTGATGGTAACCAGCCCTTAAATCAAGCTTAGTAAATATTTGAGCCCCCTTAAGTTCATCTATCAATTCCTGGATGACCGGAATTGGAAACTTGTCCTTGATAGTGACCTTATTTAGCTCCCTATAATCAATGCAGAACCTCCAAGTGCCATCTTTCTTCTTCACTAGGAGCACTGGAGAAGCAAAAGGGCTGAAACTAGGGCGAATAATTTCATTTGTCAGCATTTCATCAACTAGCTTTTCAATTTCATTCTTCTGAATGTGAGAGTACCTATATGGTCTCACCTTAATGGGTCCAGTGCCAGGTTTAAGAGGAATTGCATGATCCTGAGCCCTTCTAGGGGGTAAGGCAGTGGGGGGTTGAAATAGGTGATTATATTGAGTCGAGAGTGGCTGTAAAGCAAGATTAGATTGTGGAAAAGGTGCAATGACAGTGGGAGGATCAGTACTAGACAATTCTGAGACTAACATTAGGAAAAGCTTGGAAGTAACTCCTTTCCAGCCCTTAGCAACTAGATGATTAACAGATTTTAATGTCATCATGCGAAGAGTAATCTCCTTTGTCATACCTTTAAGAGCTAGTTGTTTACTGTCTTTCTGAATTAACAACTTATTATCTGCAAAATCGAAAGTTACAGGGCTATGGGCTCTCATCCAGTCGACACCAAGTATTAAATCATACTCACCCAGCTCGAGAACCCTTATAGTGAATGTGAATTTGGCATGCTGAATGGACCAGGTGCAATTGCTGCATTTGGGGTTGACAGTTAGCTGCCTGCCATCAGCTACAGATACTGCTGCAGGTTGCACTTGTTCTAGAGGTAGCTTTGCTTCCTTAGCTAGTTTGCTATCTACAAAGCTGTGGGTACTCCCACTATCAATAAGTATCATGATAGTTTGCTTGTTAAGGACCCCTTTGAGCTTAAGAGTACCATCCTTCATTCCACCACCAAGAGCATTTAGAGATAACTCTATGTGCTCTGCTTCATCATTCTCTACCTCCTGGATTTCATCATGAGCATTGACTTCTTGCTCCCCTTCCATCTCCTGCCTCTCCTCTTCCATTTGTATTAAATGTAATGGTTTTTGTGTACACTTGTGACCTGGGAAGTACTTCTCACCACATCTCCAACAGGCACCAAGTACTCGTTTGATAGGGGTATTGTTAGGTTTAGGCTCTGGTAATTTTGAGGCTATAGGGGTTTGGAAGATATTGGCAAGAGGCTTGGTTTGTGTGTAGGAAGAGGATGATGGGTATGATGTATATTGCTTATTTGGTACAGGTGATCTAAAGGTTGGTTTAGGTTTAAGAAGGTCTACCACACTTTTGATATGAGTTTCCTCCATCTTAGCTTGCTTAATTGCAGCATATAAATCAGTAGGATGGCTTTTTCTAACTCCATATCTTAGCTCTGGTTTAAGGCCAGGGATAAAAGAAGAGAGGTAAAATGATTCTGAGTTTTCAGGGTGTACCTTCTCCGTTTTTAATTTGACTCCTTCAAATTGATCTTGGTATTCCACCACAGATCCAGTTTGTTTGAGTTGTGAAAGTTGCTCCACCACATCTGAAACTTCAGTATCCTGGAATCGCCTCTCTACTTCTTCCACAAATTCTGACCAGGAAACGTTTGAATGGGTTGGTAGCCAATTTCGGAACCATTTCTCAGTCTTCCCTGCAGGAACAACCCTACTAGTTGTATCTTTCTGGCCTCCTCCACTTCAAACAACTGGAAATACTTGCTGCACTTGTTGATCCAAACATCTACATCTATTCCATCGAAATGGGGTAGATCACATTTGGGTAGAAGTTTGTTATAAGGAGTTGTTCTCGTTTGAACTTCTTCTATGGAGGATGGTTTAGGAGAATGCCCCAACAGGCCTTTCTGGGAGTCACTAAGAATGGTGAGAGTATTGTTTGTTGAAGAAGGATTTGAAAGGCTGGATGAATAACTGGGTTTCAGGATAGCTTGAGATAAGACCAGGATGGATTTCTCCAAGGACTGATGAGAACTTAACTGTTCTTTTCGGATATTATTATACTCTTGAAGAAGAACTTATATCCGCTGAAGTTGAGCATCTTGTTGATCCTGCATCTTCTCCAGTTTTTTGCCTGAGATTCAGCCTTCTCATAAAACTGGGCAGTGAGGTTCTTAATCTGCTGTTCTAAAGCTTCCATCGTAGCCATGGTGGCTCTGATGTCTGCTCGTGTGTTTCTGGTAAGGGTTTGACCATACCAAAATGGAATGGCCGGAGGAAAGATCTCTGGTACCAATGTCAGGTATGAGCCTGGCAGAATAGAATTTTAGGAAGGATTAGGGTTTAGGAATAGAGAAGAGTCAGAAAAGAGAGGAATGAGTAAGAGAGAGAGAGAGAATAATCATTGATTTCATAATAATGAGTACCATGATGAGATAGGCCTCCCATGAGGTGGCAAAACAGTTACACAAAAGGACAAACAGCTAGTACTATTGCTAGTACAAGATTCTAACAACCTTGACAGCACAATTAGGGAAAATAACCAAATAACAGCTAATACAATAACAGAATCAAAGCTAATACAATCATATCAATAATTAACCTTAATGCCCTCTACGTTTATACGTAACAGTGACCTGGACAAGTTTGACCTTAGGAAGCACCACACCGCTTCTAGGAGGTTAACATACAAGTGACAAACACTCTGAAACCCCTGGGACATGCACCTGACCCTTCAAAATAAGTGTTCCCTCTTTTTTTTTTTTTTAATATGGGGACACTTCTGGAACACGGCTTCTGAGTCAATCAAGTAGAATATAGAGGTTTTTTGTAATAATTATACAAAAAAGAGGGATTGATATATAAACGAATATAATAAAACCCTAATAAGAAAAAGAAATCAAATTTTTAAAAATGTCGTTTGCCACACTCACACGTGTACGAGTACCCATGTCGGTGCTTCTTAGTTTGACCACAGAATTGACTTTTTTTCCATGTCACCATAAATTATGTTCAAAACCCCATTTTACCATTATCATTTCATTGATTTTTGGGTAAATAATTTATTAGTCCCCTACTTTTTACCTAACACACTGTTTAGTCCTATTTTGAAAAACACATTATAAGGTCTCTATTTTTTGTCACAGTTAACCCTTTGGTCCTTCTGTTTATTTTTTTAGACTTTTAATCGTTATATTTGGCATAAACAGATAGACGGGAAATAACAAAGTAACATGGTCATTTTGTATTGAACTATAGTTGTCTTGAAAGCTAAAATAAGTTCGGTCAAAAATCTAAAAAAATAGACAAAAATGACCAAAGGGTTAATATTGACAAAAGTTAAGGACCTTATAATGTGTTTTTCAAAATAGGGGGACTAAACAGTGTGTTACGTAAAAAGGTGGGGACTAATAAATTATTTACCTTTGATTTTTTAACAATATTTGTTGATTTGGACTTTAATGCTACAACAAGATAAAGTTCAAGGACTTTTATATCAAGAAATAGAGTTTAAAGGCCATAATGTTAATAGCGTTATAGTTCAGGGGCCATGAATGTAACTTACCCTTTATTCAACTATTAAATTGTTCAATGATTTTTCTATTTTTGCTTGTTTGTGTGTGAAAATGATAATATTTGGATTCTTGGTTGTTGAAGATTCCTCAAGATTCTGACCTAATCTTATTCCTCAAGTTAGTTGGGTGGGAAATTACATCTAAGCAACAATATTAAAGGGTAAATTACATTCATGGCCCTTGAAATATAACGATAGCGCTATTAATTTTATGGTTCCTAAACTCCATTTCTTGACATAAAAATAGTTGAACTTGCATTATTGTAAAATCAAAGTTCAAATTAATAAAAATCTGTTAAAGTGTTAACGAAATAATAGAAAAAGGTAAGTATTTGACCACTATGTTGCACGAAAACTCTTCGTCACTAGCATTTCCATGTTTCGTGTCTATTCCCATTTCCATTACCTTTTCCTAGTTATATTTTTATAGAAACAACGTTTCCCGGTGTTTGTTTCCGTGCAACATAGTTTGACCATAATCTTTGGTAACATGGATAAAAGAAGAGTATATGATGTAGTCAGGTCATTGTTTCATTAATTTTTTCTTTTATGTATTTTCATTGATTTGGACTTTAATGTTACAGTAATGTAGTTCTAAGGAATTTTATGTCAAGAAATGAAACTTAGGGGCCATAATGTTAGTAGTGCTATAGATCAGGGGCCATGGATGTATTTTACCATAATATTCAGACTCATATTCTAAGGTCTCTTCTGTTTCACCACAAAACCAATACATGGATATTTTCACTTTTTTTTTCTTATGAATTTTATGTAAAACATACATAAGAGAAACGCAAAAAATAAATATGAGGCGAAAAAATTGATACGTCTTATCATACCGTAGTAGAATTTGTCAAGAAAGAAATGTACATAGGGTAAATTTCATGCTCTCTCGATTTTATACCATGCTCTCATAGTTCCAAATAGGCATCCTACTTGGAACTAACAACCAATAGGAATACACCATTTTGTGGGTCCCGCTTGAAGATAAATGGGCCCCACACTTTGATTTTAAAATGTGTTGCGGAACCCACACAAAATGGCGTGTTCCCATTGGTTGTTAATTCCAAGTAGGTTTCTCCGAACATTGACATCCATATCAACCAATTCCTACTTCAAATGGGTAGCCTTACCATATTGTTTTCGCGAAAAGAAAAATAAAGCCTCAAAAAAGAAAAAAGAAATAAAATCATGAGCCAGCCTCTCCTACCATATATCGTTTCGGGGAAAAGAAAAGACGATATTTTATGATAAACTATGTGTAATCTGCTTAAATTGTTTTACCTTCTCAAAGTCGGGGGAATGATAATTCTTTTCGACCTCCCATGCAAGTTGTGACATACCATTGAAAGAGGACCTAGCACCCTTTATATCTGTCACTTCTCTTGGGAAAGGAATTCGGACATCGAAAATGCCTTTTTGAGGACACCAGAGGCGCAGGTCGAAACCTAAACGATCAATCCATATCATCTTCGCCTCCGAAACCTGCCAACCAAACTATATTCCGTTATGACCATAATGACAAAATGAAGAGAAAATAGAGGATATGAACAAGTTCTGTTAAACAGAAAAAGATCCTATAGCATTAGATGCTATGGGATTTTCAGCATGTCATTCATCTCTGCAAAGCATGTACCAATTTTTTTGTCGAAACATTGTTCTACTCTATTAGAATCGCATCAACGAGCAATTATTTGCATATTTACTCCTCTATCACTTGAAAAATACAACTTGGTACCTTTCTGGTAGATGTCACGGCACGGATACTTCTCTTTAGTAGCGTTTCCGCGTTTCATATCCGTGTCAGTGTTCGTTTCATATCTTGGTTTGAAAGCTATTTTATGAAGGTTATGTTTTAGAAATAACATTTCGGTGTCCGTGCAACATAGCTCAAAATTATGTATCATGTTCAGAATTCTTACGTAATCTGTGGCTGGCTGCTAATATGGAAGGATATTTTTGCAACAAAAAGCTTCCTATAACGCAGAAAAAACCTTATAAGTCGTAACGGTTTTTCCTAGTGTTTTTGACAAGCTTGAGGGCCCTGAATCAAGAATGTTCTCAAAATTTAACAAGTCCTTATATTAGAAATTCAGAAAGAAGTTTTAGGTAGCTGAAATAACAAGCAGTCTCTTTCACACAAGAAAAGCAGCAACACCATTTACAGAGACAACCTCACTGACACGACAAGAAAATCATTTTTCTAGCATTTATATTATATATAACCATATGATTTTAACATGAAACACGAAATTGCCACCTATCTAACCATTCACTAGCCATATATAGCATAGAAGAGTAGCCAATTCGAACAAAATGATAAATAACAGCCACTGGTAAGGAAAAGATCAACGAAAAACCAACTGCAAGCAGATGTTAATGTACTACTATATAAGATGCAATATCTCACAGCTATGGAGCAATTCCGATACACAAACCCTGACGAATAATTTGTACAGAGAATGTAAAAACTTACAGCAAGGATATGAAAATCTGGGCTAATGGCTAACCTGGAAATCCAAATCAACATATATGTTGGAAAAGCGGAAAATGTCTTCAATGTTCTTGGCATTTATCTCATTAACGAGTGCTTCTGCAGAATCTCTGAGCGGATCTGGAGTTGCATTTTTGTAATCTGATGAAGTGACCCAAACACCATCCTAAAACAATTCCAGCCAAGAAATTCACTCATAGAAAGAAACACGAGTCAAATACTTACCTAACGAAGGATAGGATTACAAAATTCTTATTCAGGGAAGGAACATTGAAATCCATAACAAAAAAAGTTAAGAAATCCAAAATCTCAACATACCTCCATGAAGTCTTCCATATGAAGTACTCGCTCCACGGCAATAACATACATTAAGTCCTCATCTACTTCTTCTCCGAATCGCTTCTTCCACATTGTTTGATGCCACTGAAAATAATAACATGTACAGATAAGATTATTGAGCAAAAATTAGAACACATTCAGTTGCATTAATTACACATTGCACAGGTCCAAGAAACATAAAATCTACTAGACTAATACGGGTAGGAAAATTGACGCAGCAGAATCAAAAGAGTTCGTTACGAATAGTTGAATCGCCACGATTGTCTATCAATAACCTTCAAGTGCAGAGAACTTTGGAAAATAGAAAATTGTTCTACTAAGAATATCCAAAGTTGCTCCTTACGACCAAAACAATGTCTTAAATGGTAAAACACTAGAACAGAATCCTAAACGGAAAAGGAAAGGTTAAAAAGGAAAATAATGCCAAAATAGTAGATCGCGTATTTGAAGGCCTAAACGATGGAATTTGACCAAAAAAGCATGATAACTTTGATCCTTGGCCTGATTCCAATTAAAATAGGGTCCGAAAATGCCAAATACAAAACCTTATATATCACATCTCATCATAGAATTATCGTAGAAGTAAGAAGGGGGGAAAGAGTATTTTCTTGACAGAAGTAGAAACTGAATAGGATTATGAAAGTTAAATTCATCAATGATAAAAAAGCGATTATCTCGGCAATCAAGCGAAACACGAACACCAATTTGCTTGACTTGCACAAAGCACAATGACGTTTCAAAATATCATGACTAGAGGTTGAGTAAACAAGGAATCGACATTTGAGTTCCACGGATGCAGTAATTTTGAAAACCTTGTCATCACAAGTTTGTCCCCGAAACAAACCAGCCTATGTTATTAGTATTAGGGCTGTCAATATCTGATACAACAACACAATTTACAGAGACAATCAGACAACCCATTTGACACGACTCGTCTACACGATTATCAGTTTTGTATCATTTAGATCACACAACAGGATACACGATTATGACACCAAAACCTGTTTTGACACTCCAAAACAGCAGAAAGCACTCAAAGCAAGACTACTTTATCATAGATAGAACATTAATTATCGGTTTATCACAATATTGGGCAAATTTAAAAGCAGTCTATTTAAGAAACTAATGGCTCTGTTGCCGGAAAGGAAAACTGACACGGTAACGGACACCGGGAAACGTTATTTTTAAAATATTATAGCTAGGAAACGGTAATGGGAACGGAAAAGAAATGGAAACGGATACGAAGAGCGGAAACATTAATGAAGAAGAGTTTCCGTGCAACATAGAATGACAATTTGACAACAACCAACTGATGGCTATGATGCATGGAAACGGACAGCTATTTCTAAAATATTATAGCTAGGAAACGGAAAAGAAATTGAAACGGAAACGGATACGAAGAGCGGAAACACTAATGAAGAAGAGTTTTCCGTGCAACATAGAATACCAATTTGACAATAATCAACTGATATGATACTATCATAAAGGAAATACACGTGGACCAATAAGTTCACTTCACCCAAAATCATAATCGTTGGACACATGGCCCAATCAAATGAGAACCTCAAAAGGCAAACACATCCTGCCTCCTATTCCCCGCCGGAATAATTGGAAGCAGCAAGTACCTTCAAAATATAACCGTAATTGATACATCCACTAAGGCATTACCACGTGGAAACCTACTAATATCTAGGGTACCCCAAATCTACTATAAATACCATGTACAACACCAAAAACTTATTAATTCACTCACTCAGCTCCTCTAAGCTCATTTCTCACTCAGTATTATTCTTCACTGACTTAAACATCGGAGTAGGGGTCGCCGGTCCATGGCCCCTCTTCTGTCTTATTTCAGGCAATTAGTACCATCAGCAAGCTCAGTTTGGAAATCCAGACATCACCAACCACCAAACTAATTTCAAACTTTGCTAGCATTTGCATTCAATTGATACACAATAAACTTAAAATTACTTTTTGATATCATGCAAAATGACACCATAAGAATGACGTCCGCACCACCCCTTTAGGCTTAAAGATCGCGTGCAATGGAGCATGCCTAAGCGTGTTGATCACATGCAACAGAGCATGCCTAAGGGCGTCTCTAAAGGCTTCGCCTTCCTTCAGACAAAGGAACCCTCAAGAATCCTACATGATAAACGATTCCTCCCAGGATGTAGATTCCTTACGGGACACGAATATCCTCGTCACATAAAGATTCCTAATGAAGTGAAAGACTTAACCTATAGGCACAAGATACGGTAAGTTAACTATTATCTCACCGCTAGTCTATACTCTTCTTCAATCCTTCCTAAATTATAACTGACTTAAGCATCGGCAGTTAGACTAGCACTCCCTCTTATCTAGGCTCAGAGTTTGCTCAGGAAGCGGTCCGGACCCTGGCCCCTCTGACCTCAGGCTCTGTTTTAAAGGTTAATACAAGACATGTAGACAAGTTAAGATACACTGTTATCACTTATTATTCAACAATCATTAGTTCATTATCTGCCAATAGAAAGCGGAGATAATCATTACACAGTACCTTCAAAACCTTCTTGTCCTCAAGCTTGTGTAAAGAGCCTTGAATTGTGCATTGAGGTGTCCGCATTCCACATTGCTCCAACTGATTCATCCCAAACCCCAAAAACCCCCAAATTGAAAGATCACAAAATTACAGGAAATTAAAGCTTTTCACAGAAATGAAATTCTTCTCTAATACCTGAACATGAAGGCTAGACTTGTTTCCAAGAGAGAAACGACTATGGCAATTACTCAAGCAAAGAAATGGAGTCCCATCATTGTCGACGGCGAAGCGAACACCGATACCTAGAGGTAAATTATCGGGGGTTAAAGTAGAGAGAGTGGCAAGGGAAGACAGTTCCACGATGGTTCTAGAAACTTCGGCAGGAAGAGGCTTGTAGATAGGGGAAGATGTATGGGTAGGTTGTGAAACAGTGGAAAGAGAACATTTTAAGGAGAAATTGGGGGATGAGTTAGGTTTGTATGGAGGTGGAAAATGGAATTTGGTTGTGGATTTGGGTTTGGGGAGAAAGAATTGGCAAAGAGGGAAGTTTGGGGTGAGAGATTGAGTTTGAATATGCATTGATTGAGAGAGAGGAAGATGATGATGTTGATTTTGGAGTGAAATTTGAAGATGGAAGCTCTGGTTTAGTCAATGCTTGAATTTTTTACAGACGAGTTGAAGATAGGATGCTGACATTCTGTTCTGTTCAGGTTGCCTCCGCATCATCAATTACACTGTTGTAAAACAGCCTCTATATTAAATCACACTCCTTATAAAACCACTTCCAATGGTTAGATACTTTTACCACACGTCGTAACATTTTAATTTTTTATTTTAATTCAAATAATTATATTTATTAATAATATTTAATATATATTAAATAATCATTAACAATTAAATAAAAAATGAATTTTACTACATTATTAAAATAAAAATAAATTTTAATTATTTGATTAATTTATTTAATTAGAAAAATCATCTAGGACATTTCAGTGATTAATTTATTTAATTAGAGATTCAAAATAAAAAAATTATTTAATTAAAAAAATCACATACCAGACATTTAAATAAACATTTATAATATGACTAATGAGCCCAACAATTAAATGTGTTGAATAAAATCACAATTCAGAATAACAAATAATATTTTAATGTGAGAAAAAAATCCAACGTAATGAGTAATGAGTAATAAATAATAGAAATAGATAATAGAAATATAATTTTTTATATGTCATTGGGCCCACTAATTCAGAGCTTTCAAATATTGGACACACTCCAAATTTAATCACCCACCAAATTCAGATACACATATATTTCTATATTCTAATGGTTGGATACAAACTTTCTAACTATTTTTATTTGCAGGTCAGTCCTTTTAGAGAACCACTAAAGATGCTCTCATAATCATCAGATTCTTTAACCATGGCTACTGAACTTTAACTATTTTCACATTATAGCCACTAAACTTCATTTTTTCTCAGTACGGCCACTGAACTTTACATTTTTTTAACACCGGTAGCCACTTAACGTCTCAAAACGACTGTCGACGGTTAAAAATAAAAAATCCAAAGTGTTAATGATATTCTAAGGAACTTTAATTCTTGAAAATTTTCGTTTTGATGTCATTTGGGTGTTGTTTGGTTAAGAGAGAGAAAATGAATTTTTAGAGAGAGAACGATCCAAAAAATGTAATTTTCGAAAATAAAAAATTTGGTTTCATGTTAAATGTCGTTCTGAACAACTTTAATTCTTGAATATTTTCATTTTGAGGTCATTAACGGTCATTTTGAGAAGTTAGTTAAAATTGAGTAGTCACCGGTGTTAAAAAGTATAAAGTTCAGTGGCATACCGGGAAAAAATGAAGTTCGGTGACTATAATGTGAAAATGGATAAAGTTCAATGGCCATGGGTGTAATTTACCCTTTAGATAAAATAGAATTATTATAAAACAAATAGATACAAAAATAGGCTTAATACATTTTAACTGGATAATTTATTTAAAATAATATATTGACCACCTAAAATTCAAGGCGGCATAGATCACCTATCGTTCACGGTATCAAAATTGAGAATCTGTTCCGATTTTTTCCGTCTAAGACCTTGATCGTTTTTTTTATCCTCTCACACATTTTTGGCTGACTGAATTGCTTAAACCTCATTTAGGCACTTAAAATCAAAAATTTGTTCTGATTTTCTGCTTAGGCCCGTTTAGAGGCCGCTTGGAAGCCATCCAGGCAACAATCAAAATAAAAAATATTTTTTTATTATTTTGATTTTTTTATTTATAATTCACTTTTGAATATTGTCGTATGAATTTTGTTAAAATTTATTTATTATTTTCAGATATTTTTGTTTAATTAAGTTATCTACTTGTTTCCATGATATGATTGATTGATTTTTAGTTTTCGGTTAATTATATTTCTTATAGATATTACTTTTTACTTGTTTCAATTGCTTTAATGACATTGTTATTGAAATGTTTTTTACACGTTTTAAGAATATATGTTACAAATATGCATGTTTCTTATATTAATTAATTTTATATCATTATTTATATAAAAATACAAATTCGATTAATCTCTAGGGACTCCATTTGTCGACTAGCCTCTAACGTTTTCTACAACACTATCTCTCGGAATAACAAAATGTTTTTTAACAGGTTGAAGTGCGTGCGATCCAACAAATTTAGAGTTCAACAAATTATTATAAGCAAATTCAGACAATCGACAAATCACTTTCAGATAATTAATACATCACATTCGATCATTTAGTGTTGTTTTAATCTGGTGTGGGAAAAAGTATTGTGGAAAAAATTGCTGTGAGAAAAAACTAATAAAGGTTTTTTAAAAGAATGTTTAGTAAATAGTAAGTATATGATAAACGTTTTAACGGAATAGTAAAAGTTTTGAAGAGAAAAATAAGAAACATATGTAATAGTAATATGATATTCTAAAATTAAGTTGAAAGTTAAAGTTATTTTTTTTTTCTATTGGAAAATTTTAATATCAGTTTTCTTAATAACTTGTGTGGATTTTTACAATTTTTACGCAAAACAATTTTGTGTTTAACAAAATTTGAGAAAGTTTGAAAAGCTAATAAAATTGTTTTTAGAATATGAGAAAGTAATGTCAAACGGATATTCTAAATAAGTTTAAATGATAAATACCAAAATATAAAGAACAATCGACTTTCTGTACAAATACATATATGTGAAAAGTACAAAAATAATGTTCATGGTTCTCTCAATTTACAAATAGAAATATGTAATTTAAAAGTTTGCAAATAAAGGTTTGTGGTATATTTTATTTTCAAAACAAAGTATTTCAAATTATACTATTAAATCCTGATTACAAAAAAAAATTGTATCTTAAAAATATTCTTTCGTACCGACAAAACCATGTCGCTCCAAAACATAGCTCCATAAATCATAGAGCGAACATTTTACGTTTTTATTAATTTGACAGTTTATGAACTAAATGGATATTTAAGTTCATTTTATACAATTGCAATTCGATTTTGTGTCTATGTTTTGTCAATATGTAAATGTAATTAAAATAAAATAAAAATCATCTTGATTGTTATCAGAACTTAACAGTATAATTTCAAATACTTTGTATTGTAAAAAAATATACCACATACCCTTATTTATAAACTTTTAAATCACAAATCGTTGTTTGCAAATAGGGTAAACCACGAGTTTTTTTTTTCTATTAGGTTTCATTACATACATATTAAACCACAAAAACATTATCTTTACCTTTAACTCATAAATATTCAAATATTCTATATACATGTTTAGTTTTGAAAGCAAGTTTTTTTTTTCAATTGAAAAATTGTAGGGAAATTTATAGCAGAATTCAAGTTTTAAAAATTATTTATAAGTTTGTAAAACAAAATCTATTATTTATTATATATAAAGTGTGGAACAAAAGTTACATTTGTCAGAAAGATAGAGATTCAATTGTCCACGTGGCACCATAATAGAGAAGCAGCTGATATGTCATAATTATAGAATTATTATTAACTAGATTTTAGCCCGTGCATTGCACGGAATTTTTATATTTTCACTAATTTATATTCTTTTCACTATAATTTTTTTTAAAATTGTAATTTTATTATATATATATTTGTAATTTTATCAACTCAAATAATTTTATACTTTTTCAAAAAGAATATACTTATAAATTAAAAAGGTTAAATGAATTTATTTAAAAGTATAACTAACATAACGAAGTCAAATATATGAATGATTCGATCAATATTATTAAAAACTTGTTTGAAAGCTTGAAAACTTAGAAACTACATTCTAATTACAATTTTTTATTTTATTTTCCTCGTCGCAAATAAGGATATATTTTCAACCATTTTTTGCTTGTATATGTACTGAAAAGAAAGTAAAATGTTAAAATTAATTAATTACATGTTTTATTGAGATAGAGATAAAGATATAGGCTAAATAGTTGGAATAAGCATAAAAATATTATCATTGTATGTTTGGTATGTTTGGATACAGGAATTTTCACATGCACCTTAATGAGCAAGTGAATTTACTCATTCACCGTTAGATATAGGCTTATTAAATCTAAGCCTCGGGATGCTTTGAATTGACACCTTAGGATTCTAATAAGCCGAGATTTAACGGTGAATGAGCAAATTCTACATGATCATTAAAGTGCATGTGATCAGTACTATAGATAAGGATAAAATAATAAAATTTATTTTTTGAATCCAATTTAAACTACATAACGTTGCTTTTTCTATCATATTATAATCGTAGAAGTTTATCTCACATTTTTATACCACATTTTAAGATAAGATGGACTCATATACCTCTTTTATCTCCCTGCCATATCTCCATCATATTAAAATGGTAGAAGTTTATCTTATAAATAGCAATAGTTAACTAGTTGTCTAGAATTAAAATTATATTGAGTTTGAAACTCTTGAAATAAAAATCGGTTCTACCACTTTATTTCTTAACTATTCCCACATTTTGATTTAAATATATTCCCATTATCCTCTTGAACTCTGTTTATCCCCACCTCTTGAATTTTATTGCAAAATAAAATAAAATTAGAATAGTTATTCCGTTTGTTAAAATAATATCAAAAAAACAAACAATAAAATGGAACTCTGAAAAGAGAACAACCAATTTTTAATCAATTCACAAAGAAACAACTTTATAAGAAAATCAAAATTATATATCAATTAAGTGCATGCCAATTTGCAGTGGTCCTGAAATTTGGAGGCTTCTAAAAAATATGCCTCATATGAGTATAAGAAAATTGCATGGAATTATGCTACATACATTGGAAGCATGGGATTATGCTAAATACATTGCATGTATCCATGTAGAAACATTAGAAGTAAACCAGCTCCAAGACCAACTACAAATCATGGTATTCACACAGTTAAATTAAATAGCCAAGGCAATATCATAGAAGTACATACATTCACTTTGCACTGCGCACAAATACAATAGCAGTAGTTTGAAAGTTTTTTTTACGTTATTGAAAACAGAAGCTAAACAACCACACCAAACAAAGAAACAGGTCAAACTCAGGGACCAAATTCAATTAATTACTATATATCACTCTATCATGCATCTGTGTTAAACAAAAATTCATTATGTAGAGCCTATATGCAAAATCCTGTTGAAGGTCAACCTCTTATTATAAGCCAATTCATGATAATTGGCCGCATCTCATTCAAATTAATCCACCATCATCATATTACAAAAGCAAAATGATTTAATTTTGACTCACTGTCCTGACTATCAAATACCCAAAAGCTAGAATGGCCAATTGGATCAAAATGGAGATAAGATTCTCTTCATTGTTCACTCGAGTAATTGCATAAGCTGGAAGCTCAACCTGCAACTATTCTTTATCTTCACAATATTCAACCTCATAAAGCAGGATTCAAACAAAAAACAAATATATCTTACAGTTGCAAAGAATGCACCAAGTTTAACTTGTTCACACCATTCCAATCTTGAGGTTTTGTGGTTATCCTGTGAGTTTCTATTAAGAGAGTTTGATTGCTTCATAAATTGTTTATATAAGGAAACCTAAATCGGCAGAAGTAAAAGTGCACCTTGGAACGCTAGTTTCATATTGGAAGAAAAAAAAATCCCCTAAACAATATGGGAATACTTGTAAAAAGCATGATGAGAGAGGGAGTTGGAAATCATGGTTGTGAAGTGGAATGGCAAGGAATACACTATCCGATTCTGCGGCGACGACTCCATTGGCAAGTTGAAACACCGTAGTTGCAAACTCATTAGTTTTTCCTAAGAGGCAAAAGCTTTTCTATCCTAAAATTGGTAATAAGCTCGCCGAAGACTACGTTTTGCTATCCCAGATTGCCCTCAAATACTCTATCAAGATGACAGAGAGTAAAAGTGAAGCAAGGAATGTAGAGCAGTTGAGAGAAATGGGGGCGGAGAATTAGCAAGAGATAACTATAAAAAAAACTCAGCAATAAAGTGAGAAAACCACAGTAAAAAAACTAAATACTGGTGAGAGTTAGGTGCTGTTTGATAAAACTGAAAATTAAGTGCTGAAAAATTAAGTACTGAATTTTAAGTGTTAAACTGTCAAACTGTTTGATTTATGTTGAAAATTAAGTGCTGAATATTATTAATCTGTTTGATAACTCTAATACGAGAAAATATAAAACACTAAATTGGACAACTTTATCCTTTTATATATAGGGTAAAAGTTTTATTGGTCTCCTACTTTTTACCTAACACACTGTTTAGTCCTCATACTTTGAGAAACACATTATAATTAAGGTCCATATTGTTAACCCTTTGGTCATTCTATCTATTTTTTTAGACTTTTAACCGTTATATTTGGCATAAACTGACATACAAAAAATAACAGATTAATATGATCATTTTGTATTGTACTATGGTTGTCCTGAAAACTAAGATATGTTTGGTTAAAAATCTAAAAGAAAATAGACAAAATGACCAAAAAAATTAATATTAACAAAAATATATGGATTTTATAATGTGTTTTTTAAAATAAAATGGCTAAACAATATATTACGTAAAAAATTGGGACCAATAAATTATTTATCTTTTTTTTTGTTTTTTTTGGATCAATTATTTATCTTTTTGTATATATATAATTTAATCGTTTGATATTTATTCAATCATTCTATAAAAAAGAAAGAAAAAAAATGGATACTAACAATATTATAAAGACTCAGGTGACTCACTTATTCTTTGCAGATGATGTCCTTATCTTTCTTGAGGGTAATGAGGAGCAGTTGAGAGTCATTATGGATATTCTGGATTGTTTTTGTTCGGCCTCTGGGCAGAAGCTTAATATCCAGAAATCTAGGATGATGTGCTCTAAGAATATGAATCAGAGAGTCTGTAAGAGATTAAGTGATCTCTCAGGTATTCCTCTTACTGATTCTCTTGGGAAGTATCTGGGCGTTCCCCTCCATAGTGAGCGTGTGTCTAAAGGCTCCTTCAAAGAGACTTTGGATAAAGCTAATTCGAAGTGTGCCACTTGGAAAGCCAAGACTCTGTCTCTCGCTGGCCGCCTCACGTTAATTCAATATGTTAATTGTGCTGCTCCCAATCACATCATGCAGGCTTGTAAGCTTCCGGATCCTGTGCTTAATGATCTTGACAAGATTAACCGTAGGTTCCTGTGGGGGGAAGCTGCGGAGGGCAGGAAGATCCATCTTGTGCCTTGGAGTGAGGTTTGCCAGCCTAAAGATTCTGGGGGTCTGGGTATTAGGAAAGCAAAGGACAATAATAAAGTTTTATTAATGAAACTCCTTTGGCGTATGTGGCAAAACCCCTCCTCTCTTTGGGTTCGCCTCCTTTGTGGTAAGTATCGGAAAGACAAAATCTTCGGGGGCCCGAAAGAGAGAGTTGCTAATTGTTCCTTCCTCTGGAAAGGACTTAGTGCTGTGTTTGATGAGTTCTGCTTGGGAGTTGGCCTGGAGGTGAGGAATGGTAAGTCCATTAGTTTCTGGTTTGATAACTGGATTGGGGATAAACCGTTAATTGAGGTGTGTTCTTCCCCCCCGCCTAGTGATATACGCAACTGGAGGATTGCCGATGTGGTTGACTCGGAAGGGGACTGGATCTGGTCAAAGTTTGATACTTTCTTTAGCCTTGAGACTCTCCTTAGAATGCGGGGAGTGAAGGTGAGTAATCAAGAGGAAGACTTGGATAGGCACTGTTGGGCGCTGACTAACAATGGAGTTTATTCTTGCAAATCGGCCTTTGAAGCTTTCTCTCTCTTTAGATCTGATCCTCCCTCGGATGTGTGGAAGTCGATTTGGACCCTTAAAGTTCCTTTCCGTATTAGGAGTTTCCTGTGGCTGGGCGTTAAGGACAGGCTTCTTACTAATTCGGATAGGCACAGAAGGCACTTGGCTGATTCTGGAGCTTGCAGTAGATGCAGAGGCCATATTGAGACTTTGTGCCATGCTCTTAAAGATTGCTCTAATAGTAAAGAGGTTTGGAGGAAAATTCTCCCACACCATATTTTCTCTTCCTTCATGGCACATTCTGAGGTCGACTGGTTCTCTGATGGTGTTAGAGGAAAGTTGCTTCCATACATGGAGCATGGTGACATTTTCTTTGCTATTATCTGTCACCAAGTTTGGAAATGGAGAAACGAGGAGATTTTTGGAGATAAAACTGTTTTTATGACAAACTTAGCTGATTTCTTCTCGAAAAAACTTTTCTCTATTATCGATAGTTTCAAAGGAGAGTCCCTTGCCAGAGCCTCTCAGTGTTGTGATGTCCATCTCGTGGGATGGAGCAGGTCAAGAGAGGGGGTTGTGAAGCTGAATACTGATGGTTCCTGCCTCAGTAACGGTAAGATTGTGGCTGGAGGTGTGCTTAGAGATGTAGGGGGCGTCTGGCTTTCTGGGTTCTCCCAGAATTTAGGGTTGGGTTCTTCCTTTTCTGCGGAGCTCTGGGCTATTCTTACTGGAATCAATCTTGCTAAAAGGCTGGGTGTTAAGAGGCTCTCTGTGGAGTCTGATAATTTGGAAGCAATCAAAATGATTTCTGAGAATCATTCTATGGGTCTTAACAGTCGCAACCTCATCAAAGCTATTATAAGGCTTTGCTCCTCCTTTGAGTTCGTAGAGTTCAGACACATTTTTAGAGAGCAGAATCGTGTTGCTGATCTCTTGGCGGCGGCGGGCCATGAAGGGACGTTAGGCGTTACTACCCTTCCTGTTTCCCCTAGTTTCATCTCTCATCTTCTCTTAGAAGATAGGATTGGGGTTAGCTTCCCTAGGCTAATTCCTGGGTAGTTTGTTGTTATTTGTTTTTCTTTTCCTTTTCTACCAAAAAAAAAATAAAATAAAGACTCAAATGAAATGAATCAATAAAAATTGTAAAAAAAAAACTATCAGAAAGAGGAAGAGTGGAATACGATTTGATTGTAGGGTATAATGGTAAATTTGGTTCAAAAACAATTAAAGGCTTACAACGTACCGTGTTAAGAAAAAATTTAAGTCAAAATTTTTTACTTACCTTTTTAAGTGAATTTTAACTTAATTTAGTAATTTAAGTGATTTATAAAAAGTGATTATCAAACACACTTATTTAATTTATGTGTTGAATATATTAATTTAAGTGCTTTTTTCATTTATCAAACAAGGCCTTAGATTATAACTAAAACACTTTTGGTTGGTTGGTTGTTTATTTTATATTGTTAAAAAAACATCCGGTTGATTTTTAATCAAAATTGTAATACTCTTTAAACTATAAAATGACACATCATCCCGAACTCTTTATATTGTGCCACATCATTTAACTTGTGCTCCATAATTTTGACAAGTGTACTTTAGCTTCCACGTTTTATATATATAATAGATTTCTAATTTTCTAAACTCTTCTAAATTAATATTATTGATTATCCATAAATTCAATTTCAACGTGAATCTAGTTTTTTGATTTAATATGATTTAATGGGTTTATGGATAATTACAATGTTTAAATTGGATTGGATTTATAGATTAAAATATGATTTAATGTTCTTAAAAAATGATTTAATGTGATAAATATTCTAACCGTAACATATATCAAACAATTTTCAATAATCCATGAATCCATAAAATATGATTTAATATGTGATAAATCCAAGTCAATTTAATGTGATAAATATTCTAACATATATCAAACAATTTTGAGTAATTCATAAATCTATAAAATATGATTAAATATGTGATGAAAAATCCAAGCCAATTTTAATGTAAATTTATAGTGGTAATATCCATAAAATATGATGTGATAAAAATATTACAAATTGTATTCTATACAACAACAACAACAACAACAAAGCCTTAGTCCCGAAATGATTCGGGGTCGGCTAACATGAACCATCATATAAAACCGTGAAAGTCAAGTCGTGTCAGCGACACAGATTCGCTCCCTCCAATCCGTCCTATCCACTACCATATTTTCCTCAATTCCCAGTAAACTCATATCACTCTCGATCACCCTCCTCCAAGTTTGCTTAGGTCTTCCCCTACCCCTCACCACTACATCCCTTTGCCACTCTTCGGTTCTCCTAACCGGCGCATCAAGCGCTCTACGTCTCACATGGCCAAACCACCTTAGTCGGTTTTCTCTCATTTTATTCTCAATAGATGTGACCCCTACTTTTGTCCTAATTATTTCATTACGCACCCGGTCCTTTCTCGTATGACCACACATCCATCTCAACATACGCATCTCCGCCACCGACATCTTATGGATGTGGCAGTGTTTCACTGCCCAACACTCCGTACCATATAACAATGCTGGTCTAATTGCCGTCCGGTAGAATTTTCCCTTCAATCTATTAGGCGTGCCGGGATCACAAAGGAAACCCGTAGCACTCTTCCACTTCGACCAACCAGCTTTAATCCTATGAGCAACATCTCCATCTACTTCTCCATCCGTTTGGATAATAGATCCTAAATACCGGAAGCAATCCGAGGCCTGAACAACTCTCCCATCTAGGGTGATTGTCCCTGCCTCCCTACTCCTACGGCCGCTAAACTTACACTCCAAATATTCTGTCTTACTTCGACTCAACTTAAAGCCTCTAGATTCTAGAGTTTGTCTCCATAGTTCCAACTTCCTCTCCACTCCTTTCGTCTCATCAACCAACACGATATCATCTGCAAACAGCATGCACCATGGTATACCATCTTGAAGTGAACTTGTTAGTTCATCCATAACGATGGCAAAAAGAAATGGGCTTAGTGCGGAACCTTGATGCACTCCAATCGTAATAGGAACCTTGTATTCTATATATAATATAAAACATGTCAACTCCTAATTTTTTGTTGTTGATTAAAAATATTTCATTCCATCATCATTTTAAATTTATTAACTGAAATTATATATACATCTCAAATGATAAGGAATCACAATTTGGCAGTCCTTGCTTAAGTATTATATTGAAATTTATATAGAATTGCTATTGTAACAAAAAAAAATTATTATTGTTCCGTGTACAAAAAAAATACTAAAAATTACTTATTTTCTAAATTAACTTATTTTTCAATTACTAAGAAATTCAAAGCGATAAACATTGAAGATGTGTTCTTTTCACTAGGTGCTTATCCTGAAAATTTTGGAGGTAAGCATGAAATTCTTAAACCAAAACGATTGAGCAGAAATAGGCATGGCGTAGGTGAGCAGACAGCTAAAACCTTAAACCCCACTCACAAGGATACGCCTATAAATATTAACTTTGACACCTTTGTTCTCCCTCAAGAAAGGAAAAAGAAATCTTCTAATGGAGATTAACTGTTTTGATTATGAGACCGGTTCTAATTGTCTATTCACAAATGATAATCTCTTTCATTTAGTTTATTCTTTTTAACTTTCTCAGCACTAAAAGAAATTTTGGGGAATGATTCAGTTAAATTACAACGGTGTGGTTTAACCTGTAATTATCGGAGAAGGAGCAGCTGTTCTAATTTGTTGGGCTATGTTGGATGGGTGGGATTTTATGTTCAACTGTTAATGACTTTTGACTTTTAATATTCTTTTTGTTTATACGCCATGCAAAAGCCACGTTTTACAAGGATACAATAGATCAATTGCAGGGAGGAGAGACAATTGAAGCTACTGAGGTTAGTCTTTTTTACCTTTATCTGTTTCTTATTTGGTCAAGTCCTTTTGTTGGACTTCTTTCAAACCTGAGGTATATGTAAAAATATGACAAAAGGTAGAATAATTTTTTCATACTATTTTTAGTATATTTTTACATATAATTATCTAACTAGGTGAAAGTGGAGTGAATTTTAATGATTTTTATAACACAACATTAGTTTCAATGATCCATTATAATAACGACACTCTTAAAAATCAAATATGTCTTTTGTGCTCTACTATTTCTTCATGTGAGATTGGTGATGTATTCATTCTTTTACACTATTATTTGATGATAGATTGTTTGTAGTTACTTAAATTAGCACTTAAGTGTAGTTAATGAATGGTTGGAAACCATCTATGATTCCTATATTTTAAATGAAGCTCATGATGATGTCTCAGGATTTTTGCTTTTCTTCACAGTATATTTATGGTCTAATTCCTTATCTATCTACATAAACTACTGGTATCATTAGCTAATTTCTTCAATTTAGTTATATACTTTTGAATCTTTCATTTTGTAGAGCAGCATTTACAACATTTTGTGCCACTGATATTTATTCTGATACTGCATTACCATTAGAGAATGAAGATCAAGGGGCACTAAATCCAACCTTTATGATAAAGATGATAAAGATTCTCCATTTTCGGTTCACCTAAATATTGTTCCAGATGCAGTGTGTCCTATTGCGAAAGCTTTTACTAGAGCAATAGAAGAAATTGAAAAGCATTTTGGATGTAGGTCCTCCCAACTTTTCTCTTTACACGAAAACAGAAAACAAATGATATGATGAAAGAAAGAAACAATGTACAGAGAAGCTAAAAGGATGTATTTTAGCTGATGTGGTTCGATTTGTATGTATGTAATAAAATACTACAAGTAATAGAATGTGATCATTTCCTTAAAAAAAAATTAATTTTTGCATTTTGTTGTATCTCTCTTGATAATTTGCCTCCTAATTTCAAATTCTTAATTTGAAGTACATATCATTTTCAATTTTATTGTTTATCTTAGATTTTTAAATTTGAATATCTAAACATAATTAAATGTATTTGAATCTCACTTGGATTCTATAGCATCCTATAGTATGTAATTTGAATTTTAATATCAAATAAATTGAATTCTTTATCCTAGACACTTTATCCGATATTGAATTTCAAAAATTCAAAATAAAATATTAAATTATATAATAAAATGGTATATGTATTTTAAATTAACTATCAATTAATGTAGAAGTGGAATTCCTTTAGAATTTTAATTCGAATAGACTTTGAGGATATGTATGTAAATATTAAATAATTCAAAATATAATATCCAATTGAATTTTGTAGCATTTGGAATTTAAAATTCAATGTCATAATACTTTTAGGATAATGTCACATTTTAAATCATAGAATATTTGTTAATATTATAAATATCATCCTTAATTTTGTAGGTTTATTTTGATTAGTTGCGAACAATAAAATATGTTTTTTTCCATATGATTATATTAATGAAAAGAAATTAGCGAAAAAAAAGTGTAAAAATTTGAAGTATGAATTGTCTTATAATTATTTGTAATCATTGTTATTTGATAACTTGTAAATATTTTGGAGAAGAATTAATTTAGTCCCACGAATAAAATAATACAATTTTAGTTTCAATATTTGTTAAATGGAATAATTAAAGTCCTTATTAACATAAATTGATACATTATGAAATTAATTGTACCATTTGACAAATATTAGAATTGAAATCATGCCATTTTATATGTGGACACTAAATTGGTCCTTCTCTAATTTTTTTTAGTAATACTTTGGTATCTCATCTCTTTTAATAATATTGTGTAATTATTTATTAAATTCATTTATCTTATTTAATTTAATTTATATATAATAATATTTAAATATTGACAATTTTTTTGTAATTTTTTTTATATATCCCGTGCATAGCACAGGTACAAACCTAGTTATGTCAAGCCATCAGTTAACGAATTTTCATGGCCATTTCACCAACTAAATCACTTAGAAAATTTAACATTTGCGAGATAAAAATTCATATTTTACTAGTGCAAAGGACTTCAATGCAGTTGTTAATGGTGGCCCCTATATCATATCCAATCATGTTTTGGCTATTAGACCTTGGGTTCCAAATTTTAACCCTCATGATTGCTCGGTGAATAGAATCCTCACTTGGGTTAGATTCCCAGGATTGCCTATTGAATACTATAGCGAGAGATTCCTTAATAAAATTGGAGGCCTTGTTGGTAAAGTTCACCACGTTGACAAAACAACCATTGGGGCAGTGAGAGGCAAATTTGCCAGGGTTTGTATCGATATTGATCTTGCTAAACCTCTTCTGTCTAAATTCTGCATCCAGAATAAGGTCTTTCATATTGAGTATGAAGGTATCCATAATATATGCTATGAGTGTGGCATGTTTGGCCATACTTATGATGGTTGTCTGAAAAGAAGAAAGATGGTTGAGGAGGGGGTGGTGCCTAATATAGGTAATGCTGAGGAGAATCAAGGAGAATGGAAGAATTTTGGCCCATGGATGCTGGCCAAGAGGTCTATCAGAAGGAAACCTCCACGAGCTAATGCTGCTCGGATCCAACCTCCAAACACCAGTAAAGAGATGAATTCTCTACATATTGCTCCTGAGATCAAGGTTAAACCCCCTGACATCAAGAAAGGTGCTGGTGTTGAGTCCGCTTCTGGTTCAGGGTCAAGGTTCGGAGTCCTGTCTATTGAGGATGGACAAGATCCGAAGATTTCTAATGAGCGCTTGGAGTTAAGCATGTCTGGCTTGGAATATGTTGAGCCTGGTACCATCCTTGGTGACTCGATCAATCCTCTTTTCGATTCCAATACTGGTGCTAAGGGGAGCTCCCTGAACATTGGCTCATCAGGAAGAGTGATGACTAATGAGGTTAGTAATTCAAAAAATCTTGTTGATTTCCCTGTAGGAAAGACCATTGGAGTCAATAAGTTGAAAATGAAAAAACCTAAATCTAACCCTAAAAAGAGCTATAGTTCTTCGGACTCTTGGAATAAAAGGGGGCCTGCTGGCACCTCTTCTAGACTCTCAAGAGCCCCGAATAAGTACCTGGTATAGGGTTGGGGCCCGTGTTCAGTAGTCTTCTTTTTTGATGGACTTCTTTGTTTGGAATGTTAGAGGTGCGGGTAGCAAGGCTACCCGCATCCATGTTAAAGACCTAATTAAGCAATTTAATCCTTCTTGTTTTGCTCTTCTTGAAACCAAAGTTAGTGGTTCTAAAGCAGATGAGGTGGTTAGAAAGTTTAAAAATTGGAGTTGTGTCAGATCTGAAGCTACTGGTCGGGCAGGGGGGATTTGGCTTTTTTGGAAGCCAGATCAAGTTAATATTGATGTTATCAGTATAGACAATCAATTCATACATTGTAGGATCGGTTACCCTAGTAATAAACCCTTCTTTACTACCTTTGTTTATGCCGATCCGGTTTTGTCTAACCGAAAAAGGCTTTGGGAAATTCTCTATTCTATAAGTTCTAGCATGGTGAAGGCTTGGTTGGTGGCTGGGGACTTTAATGATATTGCCCTTATGAGTGACCAAAGAGGGGGAGGTAATCATTATGTGAACCGGTGCCTCAATCACAAGCAGAGTATGGATTTATGCAGGCTATCAGATCTGGGAGCCGCTGGTCACAAATTCACCTGGAAAAGAAATAGTGTGTTTGTTCGGTTGGATAAAGTTTACGTAAATGTTGCTGCGATTTATAGATTTCCCGAAATAAACGTGCTTAACCTTTATTTCCGCCACTCTGACCACTGTCCTATCCTTGTTAAGCTTATAAAATGTAATCGGCTTAAAGGGAATAGACCTTTTAGGTACCTTATTGCTTGGGATTCCCATCCTGAGTTTAAAAAATTTGTGAAAGATAATTGGCAACCTCATTCTAATGTTCTCCTTGCTGCAGAGGGGTTTAGAAGGAATGTGGTGGGGTGGAATAAAAACACCTTTGGCCATATTATCAGAAGAAAAAATAAACTTTTAAGAAGAATTGAGGGTATTCAACGTTGTTTGGAGATCAGATTCGATCATAGCCTGAATGGTAAGCTTAGATCTCTCCAGAATGAGTTGGAAGCTGTGCTTAGACAGGAAGAGCTCCTTTGGTTTCAGAAATCTAGAAAGGCTTGGATTAAAGACGGAGACCGAAATACTAGAATTTTCCACCTTTCTACTATTATTAGGAGATAGAGGAATCGAATCGATGCTATTAAAAATTCTAATGGTGATTGGGTCTATGAGGATGAAGATATTCGTCATTGGGCCCTTGACTTCTATAAAAACCTTTTTAAAGAGGAGGAGGTGGATTTGGATAAAGCCCTCTCTGAGATTTCCTTTCCTAGGTTGGAGGAGGATGCTATCATGGATGCTTTCCATCCCATTGACCAAAAAGAAATTGATCTGGCGTTCACCAGTATTGGAGCTACTAAGGCTCTGGGGATCGATGGTATTCCTGCCAGTTTTTACCATAAACACTGGGAAGCTGTGAAGGAAGGTATTTACAATTTTGTTAAAGGTGTTTTTGGCGGTTCAAACGATATTAGGCTGGTTAATAAGACCCTCATGGTTCTGATCCCAAAAGTTGAAAAACCTTCCTCCTTTTTACAAATGAGGCCTATCAGTCTTTGCAACGTGCTTTATAAAGCTATCACTAAGATTGTGGCTAATAGACTCCGGCGTATTCTTCCGGAGATTATAAGCCAGAACCAAGGTAGTTTTGTGCCTGGAAGGCAAATGATGGACAATGTGGTGATTGCCCAGGAGATGGTCCATTCCATGAAGATGAGGAAAGGTAAGAAAGGGATTGTGGCGCTCAAGCTAGATCTGGAGAAAGCTTATGATCGCTTAAGTTGGAGTTTTCTTCTAGATAGTTTAAAACGAGCTGGTATCCCGGATAGCTGGAGGAATTTGATTAAAGAGTGCATTTCTTCTCCAGCCTTCCAGGTTTTGATCAATGGAAATATGTCTGAGGAGTTCTCTCCATCCAGGGGTATCCATCAAGGGGATCCTATGAGCCCCTTCATTTTTGTTATTGCTATGGAGAGGCTGTCTCACCTGATTCTTGAGGCTGTGAACAAGGGTATTTTCCATCCTGTGTCCATCAACAAATTTTGTCCTCCTATTACCCATTTATTCTTCGCTGACGACGTAATGATCTTCGTGGAAGGTAATGAGGAGCAAATTGGTGTGGTTATGGATATCATCAATTGTTTCTGCGAGGCCTCTGGCCAGAAGATCAACATTCACAAATCCCAGATGATGTGCTCTAAGAACATGGATAATAACATTTGTAAAAGGTTAAGTGACTTATCTGGCATTCCTCTTACTCAATCTTTGGGTAAGTATCTTGGGATTCCCCTCCACAGCGATAGGGTTTCTAAAGCCTCCTTTAAAGAGACGATGGACAAAACCAATGGGTTGTGTGCTAGTTGGAAAGCTAATTCTCTTTCCATGGCAGGCCGCCTAACTTTAATTCAATCTGTCAATTGCGCAGCTCCTAATCACATCATGCAAGCTTGCAGGTTGCCTAATCCAGTTCTCAATGATCTTGACAAAATAAACCGACGTTTCCTTTGGGGAGAGTCTGGAGAGGGAAAGAAGATCCACCTTGTCCCTTGGAAGGAGGTCTGCCAGCCGAAAAACATGGGGGGGCTTGGCATAAGACAAGCTAATGACAACAACAAAGTCTTATTAATGAAACTTCTCTGGAGAATGTGGCAATGTCCTTCCTCTCTTTGGGTGCGCCTTCTCCGTGGTAAGTATCGGAAAGATAAAATCTTTGGGGGACCTAAGGAGAGAGTTGTCAATTGTTCTTTCCTCTAGAAAGGCCTCAGTGCCATTTTTGCTGATTTCTATTTGGGTGTTGGTCTGGATGTGGGTAATGGTAAGACCATCAGTTTCTGGGATGATACTTGGACTGGTGATAAACCGTTAATTGATGTGTGTATCTCCCCCCCCCCCCCCCCCCCCCCCCCGCCTAGTGATATCCATTACTGGAGGATTGCAGATGTGGTGGATTCTGAGGGGGACTGGATCTGGTCAAAGTTTGATACCTTCTTTAGCCTGGAGACTCTTCTTAGAATTAGGGGAGTGAAGGTTAGTAATCAAGAGGAAGACAAGGATAAGCATTGTTGGGCCCTAACTAATAATGGAGTTTTTTCTTGCAAGTCTGCCTTTGAAGCTTTTGGCCTCAACAGGTCCGACCCTCCCTCGGATACTTGGAAAACCATTTGGGCTCTCAAAATCCCCTACCGTATTAGGAGTTTCCTTTGGCTGGGAGTTAAGGACAGGCTGCTAACTAATTCGGATAGGTACAGACGACATTTGGCGAACTCAGGAGCTTGCAGTAGATGCAGAGGCCAGGTTGAAACTTTGAGTCATGCTCTTAGGGATTGCCCTAAAAGTAAAGAGATTTGGAAAAATATTCTCCCACACCACATCCTCTCTTCCTTCCTGACCCATTCTGAGAGGGAATGGTTCTCTGATGGTATTAAGGGGAATCTGCTGACTAATATGGAGCATGGTGACATTTTCTTTGTTATCATCTGTAACCAAATTTGGAAGTGGAGGAACGATGAAATTTTTGGTAATAAAACCACTTTTATTCCTAACTTGGCTGAATTCTTCTCAAAAAAGCTCTCTATTATTATTGAGAGTTTCAGAGGGGATTCTCTTGCTAGGTCTACCCTGAGAAGAGAGGTCCAGTTAGTTGGTTGGAACAGGCCTAGAGAGGGGGGTGGTTAAGCTGAATACGAATGGCTCCCGCCTTTTCAATGGCAAAATTGCTGCCGGAGGTGTTCTTAGAGACGCGGGGGTGATAGGGGTCAAAAACCCTATCTTTGGGTACGGTTTTAGGACGGGTTTTAGCATTATTTAGTTAATAAGCGAGCATTTCTCGCATTTAAATGCTTTTGTGTGAGTTAATTAGGAATTGGAAACGTTTGATTTATTTTTCATTGTTTAGGCTCGTTTTATGACCAATCTAGGCAATTACGGCCAAAATAGCATGCATAGTATAATTCCATTATCTTTTGAAGCTAATTGGTCCGTCAAAAGTCGCACCAAACGAAGCGTTTGCTCAAAATAAGCGATTGACGGATCAATTTAGCCTTTGGACTAATGTTATCTGGAGTTTCTGTACGTGCGCAGGTGTAAGTTCGGGCGAAAAAGGGCATTGGCGGCATTCAGCAAGCATCAAGGGCATGCCGGGCGAAAATACTCGACGAGCGGGCCTCCGTAGGCACCGCCCAAGCACTGCCCAGGCACTGTGCCTGCTCACCGAGCAGGCTGTGCCTACTCGCCGAGCAGGCCGCCAGGCGCCTGCTCGGCTCGAGTAGCCCTGCTCGGCGAGCAGACCTGCGGGAATTGGTCAAAAAGACCAATTCCGCCCCCACGAAGCCACGACGGACCCCACGACTTCCTACCTGCATAAGGATACGAAATAGGTCAGAAAAATGGGCCGAACCGCGACTATAAATAGCTTTTTCCAATTGTAAATTAGATATCTTTTATTATTTGTAATTTTCCTATCCTTCACCTTGAGAAATCCTCTCCACCTCCTCCATACCCTTCAAACCTCCATTGAAGACGCCTCCGAAGCTCCGCTCACCGAGGATTGCTCAAGCTCCATCCTTAAGTCCTAGGAAGACGCCTGCATTGGTAGACAGGTTCCCTGAAAGGGATTTTTCTTCTTTTATACTCTGTCTAGCCTCTGATACATGTTATGAATCCTAGGCTTATTGTAACTTCGTGACAATTTTTCCATCTTTGATATATATTATAGTTCTTGTTTATTCAATTGTTTTAATGCTTTAATCTTTGTCTTACGCTTTGTCTGATTGGTTTAACTCATTCGATAATCCCAAAATCAAGTTGGCACATATTGCGAGCTGAATCTGACCTAGTCAGTGCCTATAGGATTGACGACCCTATAGAAGATTAAGCCCAAATTACTGAGCCTTAGAGCTAGTTTCGGCCTTACAAGGGAATCACGAACTAGGAACTTTAGGAGGATAGGTCGGGTTAATCGCCTTGGACACAAGTGACTTAGGTTTTAATTCAATTGTTTAAATAATCTATTTTCAATTATCATCGTATCCCTTCATGTCCCTTCGGATAATTGCATTGATAAAAGATCACTTAGGAGTAGTTTAACGTAATTAGGGGTAAAGTAACTTAATTAGGCATAGAATAACTTAGCTAGGAATAGTATAATTCAACCTAGGAGTAGATTAATTTAGCAAAACCAACTCAAAACCCCCTAGCCTAGATAACATCCGAGATCGAGTAGCTCGGTACTTGCAGAAATAAATCCTGTGGAAGATAACCTGGACTTAAACCAGAAATTTATTACTTGATAACGACGGGGTACACTTATCCCTTAGTGAGTTCTCATCTCAAGTTAGGTGAGGGCGCATCAAGTTTTTGGCGCCGTTGCCGGGGATTTATTTCTTCTGCAATATCGAATCAAAGGTCGATTTGTTAGTTTAGGCACTTTTTGTGAATATTTTTGTGTGAATATTTGTTTTTAATTTTTATTGTTATTTCTAATGATTCTTCTTTTTTGAGAAAATGGCTCAGAACAATGGAAATAAGGAGTCTATAACGCATTTGCTTAACTTCTTATCTACTCACGAAGATCAAACTGATGATTTGTATGCTTCAATTAAAAATTTATGCATACAAAAAGGGATCCTAGTTGATTCAACCGCGGACGAATCAATTAAAGAACTTAGTGCTGTGTTTGATGAGTTCTGCTTGGGAGTTGGCCTGGAGGTGGGGAATGGTAAGTCCATTAGTTTCTGGTTTGATAACTGGATTGGGGATAAACCGTTAATTGAGGTGTGTTCTTCCCCCCCGCCTAGTGATATACGCAACTGGAGGATTGCCGATATGGTTGACTCGGAAGGGGACTGGATCTGGTCAAAGTTTGATACTTTCTTTAGCCTTGAGACTCTCCTTAGAATGCGGGGAGTGAAGGTGAGTAATCAAGAGGAAGACTTGGATAGGCACTGTTGGGCGCTGACTAACAATGGAGTTTATTCTTGCAAATCGGCCTTTGAAGCTTTCTCTCTCTTTAGATCTGATCCTCCCTCGGATGTGTGGAAGTCGATTTGGACCCTTAAAGTTCCTTTCCGTATTAGGAGTTTCCTGTGGCTGGGCGTTAAGGACAGGCTTCTTACTAATTCGGATAGGCACAGAAGGCACTTGGCTGATTCTGGAGCTTGCAGTAGATGCAGAGGCCATGTTGAGACTTTGTGCCATGCTCTTAGAGATTGCTCTAATAGTAAAGAGGTTTGGAGGAAAATTCTCCCACACCATATTTTCTCTTCCTTCATGGCACATTCTGAGGTCGACTGGTTCTCTGATGGTGTTAGAGGAAAGTTGCTTCCATACATGGAGCATGGTGACATTTTCTTTGCTATTATCTGTCACCAAGTTTGGAAATGGAGAAACGAGGAGATTTTTGGAGATAAAACTGTTTTTATGACAAACTTAGCTGATTTCTTCTCGAAAAAACTTTTCTCTATTATCGATAGTTTCAAAGGAGAGTCCCTTGCCAGAGCCTCTCAGTGTTGTGATGTCCATCTCGTGGGATGGAGCAGGCCAAGAGAGGGGGTTGTGAAGCTGAATACTGATGGTTCCTGCCTCAGTAACGGTAAGATTGCGGCTGGAGGTGTGCTTAGAGATGTAGGGGGCGTCTGGCTTTCTGGGTTCTCCCAGAATTTAGGGTTGGGTTCTTCCTTTTCTGCGGAGCTCTGGGCTATTCTTACTGGAATCAATCTTGCTAAAAGGCTGGGTGTTAAGAGGCTCTCTGTGGAGTCTGATAATTTGGAAGCAATCAAAATGATTTCTGAGAATCATTCTATGGGTCTTAACAGTCGCAACCTCATCAAAGCTATTATAAGGCTTTGCTCCTCCTTTGAGTTCGTAGAGTTCAGACACATTTTTAGAGAGCAGAATCGTGTTGCTGATCGCTTGGCGGCGGCGGGCCATGAAGGGACGTTAGGCGTTACTACCCTTCCTGTTTCCCCTAGTTTCATCTCTCATCTTCTCTTAGAAGATAGGATTGGGGTTAGCTTCCCTAGGCTAATTCCTGGGTAGTTTGTTGTTTTTCGTTTTTCTTTTCCTTTTCTACCAAAAAAAAAAAACAATGAAGAACTGATCCTTAATTGTGAGAAACCAAAAGTTTCAATATTAATTGAGGAGTCAGTTGAAATCGAGCTTCTAGAGAAGAATCCAAAAATAGAAGAGTTCGGGTTTGTTCCAAGTCCAGAAATTTTCATTCTCTTTGATTTACCAAAGGAATCAAAAAGGGAGCAAACTAAACTTTTTCATAACTTATTTAAATTTGGCTTAATAGACATCCAGCCCCCTAAACTTGTAATTTTTTTTCACCTGGCCCCCTCAACTTAGGGGACAACCTCTCAACCCCCTCAACTCTCCAAAAACATCACATACAACCCTTTAAACTTGTAACTTTTTTTCACATGGCCCCCTCAACTTAGGGGACAACCTCTCAAACCCCTCAACTCTCCAAAAACATCACATACAACCCCGGTTTGATGTCTGGTCCGGTTCTGATAACATTGAATCTGACTATGAGGCGACATTGAGCACTATAAATAGGAGTTAATTCCTCAAAAAAAAAATATTAGGAGAACTATATTGAAAGGCAATTTTTAGACAAGTGTTGTTTTGAATATACAAATTATGGGCTATATGTGATGTTTTTAGAGAGTTGGAGGGGTTGAGAGGTTGTCCCCTAAGTTGAGGGGGCCATGTGAAAAAAAGTTACAAGTTTAGGGGGTTGTATGTGATGTTTTTGGAGAGTTGAGGGGGTTGAGAGGTTGTCTCCTAAGTTGAGGGGGCCAGGTGAAAAAAAGTTACAAGTTTAAGGGGCTGGGTGCCTATTAAGCCTTTAAATTTTGTCCTTTATTTTCATTAAAATTCATTGAAACTGATAATCCGTTTTGCAGGTACGGATTATTTATTCAGGAATTTGAATTCCTAACGCGAGTAGAAGCACACACCTAGGCGGGAATTCTATGTCGAGCTCACCGACTATAACGTAGCGCTTCTTGGGAGGCAACCCAAGTTTTAATAAAACTTTTCAGGTTTGTTTTTTAGATTATACATTGATATTTTAGTTTAGTTTTTTTTAGTTTTCTTTTACGTTTTCTTTTTTTAAAGTGTTTGTTTAAAAAAATAATAATAATAATAATAAATAAATATTTTTTTAGTTGTTTTCTTTTCTTTTCTTTTCTTTTATTTTTATCTTCTTTATTTTTAAGTTTTGAGGTTTAAAAAATATATATATATATTTGGCCTAGGAGGCCCAGCTCGGCGAGCTGGGCACTGCCGCCCAGCCCGCCGCTGGGCGTGGGCGCCGCTGGGCGCTGGCGCCCAGCCCGCTGCTCGGCCGCGACAAGCAAACTGTTCGAGATTTTTTTTAAATCCCGAACGGAGCTGAAAAATAATAATAATAAATAAATAAATAAATTTTTGGCACCACAAATCATCAAATTTTTGGCGATTGCGATAAAAATCCGTAAGTTTTCTTCTCCACCCTAACTTTTTGCACTTGTACTTTATGGTTTGTGATGCAATGTTGGAACTTATTGCATATTTTTAGTGTGAGGAGGAGGGGTAGATAAACTTACAAAAATTGTATAATTTTTAAATTTTTGTTGCGTCGTGTCTAGTTTAGTTTTGCGTTTTCCGGGTTTTATTTAGGTTCTGCATGTTTAGGACCTAAAACCGTGAACCTCCTTCGAATCTAAACTTCGTTATTTGTCATTGAGGGCTGAGAACCGAATCTAAGATTGCATGACAACTAGTTTAGGTGTAGGACACAATCCTTGTATCTGTAAGAGCATGAGCTAAAGTTTGCATTTAGACCCTACTTTTGAAGAAATGCTAAAATCATTACTTAGGTAGATAACTTAAGAATTGAAGGCATGTGATATTAAACTTGAGTTTGGGGAAAACTAGTAAACACAAAATTGAAACCCAAAGAATTGTGAGCTGAATTTGAGCCTAAGAGCGAACATCAAAAAGCTCTTTTTCTTGACATTTTTGTGTGAATGCTTTGACTTGTGGAAGATTACAGATTTTGCACCTAATACTGTGTTGAACCTACATGCAATGATTTGAGATGATAAACGATGAATTGGCCTCA
The DNA here is from genome assembly GCF_963576675.1 of Euphorbia lathyris. Taxonomy (NCBI): domain Eukaryota; kingdom Viridiplantae; phylum Streptophyta; class Magnoliopsida; order Malpighiales; family Euphorbiaceae; genus Euphorbia; species Euphorbia lathyris. The sequence continues at coordinate 78,923,067 of NC_088918.1, read as the reverse complement.
TTAGAATTAACCCTTTTCTTTACCTTCTTTTTTCTTTTTCATCCACGCTAGGAAGCCCCTTTGAGCCTATATTTTAATACTTTGTAGAATTTTTCTTTCGTCCTAACCCTTATTTTTGCAAACTTTCACTTAGTTTGTTACCTAACCCAAGTTTTTGCAAAGCTCAACTTGAGCCTTTGTTTTCTTCTAGCGCTTTATCTTTGTTTATGGCATTACAGTAGTAAGCCAAAAGGCTAAGAAGTGAATGAGCATCTCTATCCCAAAAAGAAAAAGAGAAAAACAGAAAAAGAAAAGAAAAGAAAAGAGACGAACAAAAGGGAAGAACTTCATTCCCCAGTTCTTAAAAATAAAAAACGTCTCAAGAAAACATCCCAAAAAGAAAAAAAAATAAGGGATGAATAAAAAGCTCAGTCACCTCATATTTGTTAAAGCCATTTAAACTTTGTTTTTGTAGCGCTAGAACTATTAACCCTTGTTGTGCCTTTAACCCTCTAACCACATTACAACCCCGATTAGAGGATGTTTTTGATATCATCGGAGTCATATAGCATAGTAGAGGAACTCAGATGAACGTGCAAAATCAACGTCATCCTAAGCAAGAACATAAGCCGAGAGTAAACACTTTAGCCACCAAAATTGTGTGAATGAGTGAACTACCTATGGTGAGGTGTTTTACTTAGCGATCCCCTCAAGCTCGTTTAACTGAACATGTGTCCTTTTGCTTAAAACTAGGACCTATGATAATTGAAATGCGGCTTTTGGATATCGTGTCTCTACTTTGTATTTCCGAATGCATGTAATTACAGATGCTCGAAATTGTGTCAAGCACCTAGTCAAACCGGGAGGTTTTCTAGCTTGCTTGTGATTGCGGGTTTAGTTTTTTTAGTTTACTTGGGGACAAGTAAAGTTTTAAGTGCGAGGAGGTTTGATAGGGGTCAAAAACCCCTATCTTTGGGTACGGTTTTAGGACGAGTTTTAGCATTATTTAGTTAATAAGCGAGCATTTCTCGCATTTAAATGCTTTTGTGTGAGTTAATTAGGAATTGGAAACGTTTTATTTATTTTTCTTTGTTTAGGCTCGTTTTATGACCAATCTAGGCAATTACGGCCAAAATAGCATGCATAGTATAATTCCATTATCTTTTGAAGCTAATTTGTAACCCCCCTCACTAGGATCACATGATATTTCACACAATATCAGTTATAGACATGCTTTCAATTCTCAATCATATAAACTTCAATCTCATATAAACTTTAAATATTATACATAAGAGAAAGCATTTACAATTTATAATACACGTTTAAGTCATTATCCTACATAGAGGATTTACAAAACAAAAGTACATCACAAGACTCCAAAATGCCTAGATGAGAATGGACTGACACTGCCGGTGCGACCTTAAGCAAGAAGAACTCCACCTAACCTGTAAAATATGTTGGCAAGGGGTGAGCTGCCTACTCAATAAACATATTACGCATATATGTATATACAAAAGTAATGTACAGAACACATATCAAAATATATCATCAGTACCAAGTTAGAATTTATTCACTTGTTTCACTTATTATAGTAATACTTATTTTAGAAAGGCCTTGCTATACTTAGACAATATATATAAAATGGTCCTTGGGCCCAATCTGTATTCCGGCTCACTAAATTCGGAATACAATCATCTGTGCTACGGAGGAGTTACACTCAACTCACATACTCATATATCTCAACACATGTGCTTCCGGTTCACAATATTCGGATAACACTCTCAACTAGGACCATTTCACATATGCATCTAAGCAAGCTCATATTCATTTCTTATCCAACCATTATTCAGTTCCAGTATGTGCACAAGGCTCAACTTGCCATATTTACTCATAACACTGCAACATACTCAATCATATCACTTTCTTATCAATCATAACATATCACAAACACTCAAACATTATCCACATCATTCATATCAGATTCAACCACATCTCACACTCAACAAGTCACAAGGCACAATACATTCATACACATATATAAGCAATATGCTTACCGTCGCACTTGGTTCGATCTATTCAACACGATCGGGTGTGCGTTCAATTGCACCTTGTCCTCCTAATGTCACATAACATTTATACAATTAGACTTAACATAAACTTAATGAAAATATAAACTAATGAATGCTATATGATTTACAAGACACTAACTCCACAAAGTTCATGCAATCTAATCCTTTTGTCTTAGATCATCACATGACCTACTTGCACACATTCTGCCATAACTTTCTCTATATGAATCCAAATGCCCTGTTTCTTGAACCTGCTGAAACTAGACATATATGGGTATAACATATCCAAAATTTATGTGAAGATCACTTCTACACAATATATGGCATGCAAAATGATTCTGTCCTGTTTCCAGCCAAGAAACAGATTATCCAGATTTGCATCGACCATAATTCACTCAACCTAGCTCACACTAAACACAATGGATTGCCAAATCCTTTCACAGACATATGCTTCAAGTAGTTAGGAACACTTTTGTATAAATAAACTTTCCCAAATTATGACTCTAAGGTCCTCAAAATGCTACATCAACATGGCTGCCTCACATGACATTCAATTTCGAGGCAGTCATGATCCATCTAGGTTTTCTTCCTCTATATATGGAATTAAAGTCCCATATTTTACAGAGGGTTTCATAACACATATAGGAACATAGTTTGTTCTTTGGCGGTTCCCATTCATCAATAGCTTTAATTTTGGAAGGGTCGGGTTGAACCCCTTCACCTGACACCACATGACCAAGGAATACAACTTCATCCATCCAAAATTCACATTTGCTCAGCTTTGCATACATCTGATTATCTCTTAAAATTTTCAAAACAATTCGCAAATGTTGTTCATGCTCACCCACAGTCCTTGAGTACACTAGGATATCATCAATGAATACCACAACAAACTTATCTAGATATGGCTGAAAAGTCTTGTTCATTAATGCCATGAAAGCTGCAGGAGCATTAGTCAAGCCAAAAGGCATCACAAGAAACTCAAAATGACCATACCTTGTACGAAAAGCAGTTTTAGGTATGTCAGCTTCTGCAACTCTCAACTGCCAATAGCCCGATCTTAGGTCAATCTTTGAAAAATGACGAGCTCCTCTAAGCTGATCTAGCAAATCATCAATCCGAGGCAATGGATACTTGTTTTTCACTGTCATTCTGTTCAGTTGTCTGTAATCAATACACAATCGCATACTTCCATCTTTCTTCTTCACAAATAATACAGGTGCTCCCCACGGTGAAGTACTAGGTCGTATAAACCCCTTCTCAAGTAGTTCTTCTATTTGTTTCTTCAATTCTTGTAATTCCATTGGAGCCATTCTATATGGAGCAATTGATATAGGAGATACTCCTGGCATGGTCTCAATAGGAAAATCAATCTCCCTATGAGGTGGTAATCCTGGTAGTTCATCTACGAATACATCTGCAAAATCTCTCACCACTGGAATATTCTCCAATTTGCCTCCATCCTCCCTAGTGTCCACAACACGAGCTAAATATGCCTCACACCCATTTCTAATCCATCTGATTGCTTGAATTGCAGATATTAAACAAGACGGCACAACCTTTCTCTCCCCAACAAATAACACAGTTGATTCTGAATTAAAATGTAACACAACTTCCTTTGAACAACAATCAACTTTAGCTTCATATTTACACAGCCAATCCATCCCCAAAATAATATCAAATTCTCTAAACCCATAACTACTAAATCTATAGGGAACTCACGTCCCCTCACTTTTATAGGACAATCTCTCAAAACCTGATTTACAATAACATTATTCCCAACTAGTAGGATAACTTCCACATCATATCCTAATGGTTCTACCTTCCCATTTATTTTCAATATAAACTCAGGTGTTATGTATGAATGAGTGGATCCAGGGTCAATCAAAATAAAAGCTAAGGTATCAAGGATAGAAATTGTACCAGATATAACCTCTGGTGCTGTTTGAGCTTCACCCCTCGTCATATTGAAGGCTCTATTTCTTGGTAAATTTTGTGTCTGTCCACCCATAGGAGCATCATGTCTACCCCCTCTACCTCTTCCTCGACCTCTGCCTCTACCTCTATCCACTCCAGCTGCACCACCTCCTATATTAGACTGAGGTTGAACTCTCTCTCCTCTATCAACTAATAAGGGACAATCATTACGATAATGGCCTGTTTCTCCACACTCAAAACATGTACGCTTCTTAAATGAACCATAACACTCTCCTGTGTGAGATCGGCCACATTTGCCACAAACCAGGGAAGGTCCCCAACACTCACCTCTGTGTACCCGTCCACATGTCTGACAAGCTGGAAAAGATGTTGTCCTCGCTCCTCTTCTATACCCACTATTAAACCGACCACCTGAAAATCTGTTACTACCAACAGATGGAGCACTACTCAAAACATCTCCAAATTCGTCCCGTGATCTAGTCCCACCATGATAGATACTACTACTACCTTTAAATTGTTGAGAATAGCCTCTAGAAGAAACTGAGAATCCACCTCTCTTTGATGGCCTACTAGACTGACCCTCTGTATCAAATCTAGCCCTTTTGGTTACAAAAAGTTGTTCTCTATCTTTCACAATTTCCTCAGCTCTGAGTGCAGATTCTACTAACAATCTAAAGCTCGTTTCATGTGCATGAATCCCCATTCTAACATTTGGGTGTAGACCATGTTCAAACCTACGACATTTTGCTTCTTCTGTAGCCACATTTGCAGGTGCATATTTGGCTAAGGTGTTAAACTTAAGCTCGTATTCAGCCACAGACATATCCTCCTGCATAAGGGTCAAAAACTCTGTTTATTTCCTATCTTTATATATCATTGGCATGTATTTATTAGTGAACAACTTCTTGAAAATATCCCATGTTATTTCAGTTCTAATTCTTGTCCTTTTTATAGATCTCCACCATTCTAAAGCTTCTCCAGTGAAAAGATTAGAAACATATTTGACCATTGAGTCTAGTCGACATTCTGTGTTCTCAAGTACATCTTCAATCTTGGCCCACCATTTATCAGCTATATCAGGATCTGTGCTACCCTCAAACTCTGTTGCACCCATCTTTTTAAGTCTCTCAAATTTTTTATCAAAGATTGGTGCATCTCGACGAGCTTGAACACGTGGCTGAGGCTGACCTTGAGACAAATAGATTCCCATCATTTCTTCAAACTGGTTGTAACCCTGCGGATAACCTGCATGTCCTGAAGCTCCTATATGTTCTGATCCCCCAGACTCATGAACATGACCAACTGAACCATGACTAGACACATTACCGGATTGTCCATTCTCACCATCAGACTCCATAACCCTACATGAAACATGACCATGTCAACATGCTTTAGCATAAGAAAATATGATTATGTGGTCTTAACCTAGGAATCCAAAACAAGTCATACACAACCTAATCCCTAGGAAAGTAGACCCGCTCTGATACCACTAAATGTAACCCCCCTCACTAATGTTATCTGGAGTTTCTGTACGTGCGCAGGTGTAAGTTCGGGCGAAAAAGGGCATCGACGGCATTCGGCAAGCATCAAGGGCATGCCGGGCGAAAACGCTCGACGAGTGGGCCTCCGTAGGCACCGCCCAAGCACTGCCCAGGCACTGCGCCTGCTCGGCGAGCAAGGGGCTGCTCGCCGCGAGTAGCCCTGCTCGGCAAGCAGACCTGCGGGAATTGGTCAAAAAGACCAATTCCGCCCCCACGAAGCCACGGACCCCACGACTTTCTACCTGCATAAGGATACGAAATAGGTCAGAAAAATGGGCCGAGCCGCGACTATAAATAGCTTTTTCCAATTGTAAATTAGATATCTTTTATTATTTGTAATTTTCCTATCCTTCACCTTGAGAAATCCTCTCCACCTCCTCCATACCCTTCAAACCTCCATTGAAGACGCCTCCGAAGCTCCGCTCACCGAGGATTGCTCAAGCTCCATCCTTAAGTCCTAGGAAGACGCATGCATTGGTAGACAGGTTCCCTGAAAGGGATTTTTCTTCTTTTATACTCTGTCTAGCCTCTGATACATGTTATGAATCCTAGGCTTATTGTAACTTCGTGACAATTTTTCCATCTTTGATATATATTATAGTTCTTGTTTATTCAATTGTTTTGATGCTTTAATCTTTGTCTTACGCTTTGTCTGATTGGTTTAACTCATTCGATAATCCCAAAATCAAGTTGGCACATATTGTGAGCTGAATCTGACCTAGTCAGTGCCTATAGGATTGACGACCCTATAGAAGATTAAGCCCAAATTACTGAGCCTTAGAGCTAGTTTCGGCCTTACAAGGGAATCACGAACTAGGAACTTTAGGAGGATAGGTCGGGTTAATCGCCTTGGACACAAGTGACTTAGGTTTTAATTCAATTGTTTAAATAATCTATTTTCAATTATCATCGTATCCCTTCATGTCCCTTCGGATAATTGCATTGATAAAAGATCACTTAGGAGTAGTTTAACGTAATTAGGGGTAAAGTAACTTAATTAGGCATAGAATAACTTAGCTAGGAATAGTATAATTCAACCTAGGAGTAGATTAATTTAGCAAAACCAACTCAAAACCCCCTAGCCTAGATAACATCCGAGATCGAGTAGCTCGGTACTTGCAGAAATAAATCCTGTGGACGATAACCTGGACTTAAACTATTACTTGATAACGACGGGGTACACTTATCCCTTAGTGAGTTCTCATCTCAAGTTAGGTGAGGGCGCATCATCTGGACTTTGAGTCATGCTCTTAGGGATTGCCCTAAAAGTAAAGAGATTTGGAAAAATATTCTCCCACACCACATCCTCTCTTCCTTCCTGACCCATTCTGAGAGGGAATGGTTCTCTGATGGTATTAAGGGGAATCTGTTGACTAACATGGAGCATGGTGACATTTTCTTTGCTATCATCTGTAACCAAATTTGGAAGTGGAGGAACGATGAAATTTTTGGTAATAAAACCACTTTTATTCCTAACTTGGCTGAATTCTTCTCAAAAAAGCTCTCTATTATTATTGAGAGTTTCAGAGGGGATTCTCTTGCTAGGTCTACCCTGAGAAGAGAGGTCTAGTTAGTTGGTTGGAACAGGCCTAGAGAGGGGGGTGGTTAAGCTGAATACGGATGGCTCCTGCCTTTTCAATGGCAAAATTGCTGCCGGAGGTGTTCTTAGAGACGCGGGGGGCGCCTGGCTTTCTAGGTTCACCCAGAATCTGGGGTTGGGCTCTTCCTTTTCAGCGGAGCTTTGGGGTATTCTCTTTGGGATTAAGCTTGCTAAAAGCCTGAGTGTTAAAAGGCTTTCCGTGGAATCGGATAACATGGAGGCCATCAATATGATTTCTGAGAATCATTCTATTTGCCTTAATAGCCGTAATCTGATCAATGCTATTAAAAAGCTTTGCTCTTCTTTTGATTACTTAAAGTTCAGTCACATTTACAGAGAACAGAACCGAATTGCGGACCGCTTGGCTGCAGCTGGGCATGAGGGGTTGTTAGGTGTTATTACCATTTCTGATCCCCTACCTTTCTCTCTTCTCTTCTTCGTAAAGATAGGATTGGAGTTAGCTTTCCTAGGCTAATTCCAGGATAATTTTTTGTTGTTTGTTTTGTTTGTTTTTCTTTACTGTTTCTACCCAAAAAAATAAAATAAAATGGGCCTTAGGCCCATAACAAATGGCGAAAAGCCCAAGGCTGAAGAGAACTAACTAGGTCACAAGCTGCGCTAGCAATTATCAGAGCAAATAGAAGCGAAAGGAAGAAGAAGAAGAAGAAGAAGAGGAGACAGATAATTGAAAATGGCGTCGACCGGAGCCGTACCTTTCTGGAGAACAGCTGGGATGACTTACATATCATATTCCAACATATGCGCTAACATGGTTAGGAATTGCCTCAAAGAGCCCTACAAGACTGAAGCCCTAACTCGCGAGAAGGTCCATTTTTCCGTTGCCAAATGGGTGGATGGCAAGCCTGAAAAATCCGGTATGCTTCAATCTCGATCTCTCTTTCCCGATCTGTGTTGTTTTAACAATTGTTTTCCTTTATTTGATTTCGTTGCTCTCTTTTTTTTTTCTTGATTTGATTGATTTCTTCTACATCGATGGTGTTTGTTGTTGTGTGAACCATGTCGATTGAATTTTCTGATTTGGTTACAATATATGTATAAATTGCTAATTTATATGATAGATCAATCTCCAGCTTTCTCCATGTAGCACTCTGTTTGGGTGCTGTTCTTATTGGTGGTTCAATTGATAGAGATAGTATCGATCCCTTTCCCTAATATGGTTGCGTATGATGTCAATTTAGTGTTCTTCTATATTGTCATCGCAGTTTAGACAAAGCTAAAAGTTGTTCGACTGTTGCTAGAATTATTGATAAATGCAGTATTTTAATCATTGTGTTTTGAATTGAATTTTTTTAATCTTAATTTAATGATTTATCTAGATGCTTTGTATAAAATCCCTCATATGTGGCTGATTTTCTTCCTTATGCTTTCTAGTTTTTATGTATCCTGCATTGGATTGCATTTTCTTTAGGGACTACATTATTAAAGCCCTTTTGAAGTTTACTGTTTCATGAATTGAATGATGCAATTATTGTGAATTGTGCCATGAGCTTTGGCGGATTGTTGTAGCATGCATCTTGCACTTAATTTAATGATTTATCTAGTTGCTTGCATAAAATCCCTCATTTGTGACTGATTTTCTTCCTTGCTTATGCTTTCCACGCTACTAGTTTTTGTGTATCCTGCATTCGATCTCATTTTTTTTAGGGACTACATTATTAAAGCCCTTGTGAAGTTTATTGTTTCCTGAATGAGTGATGGAGTTATTGAATTGTGCCATGAGCTTTGGCAAATTGTAGCATGCATCTTTCACTTTGCAGCCTGGAAAATATGTCTACTTCAAGTTTTGTACACGGCTCTACCTACCTCATTGTTATTCCTGATTACTATAAGCTTCACTCCCATACCAACCTTTTGCTTAGGAATATCTTGTAATAAGTTTAGGATTGCACAGTTTGTTTGCAACTTATTGTTAGAAAGTCCCAAGTTTATGCAACTTGTGAGAAATTTTGGTCCTATTTACACAACTTGTGAGAAACTCCTTCAAAACGTAAAAAAAACTGTAACCTTTGCCTTACTGATTTTTCTCTCCATTGAGCTATAGCTACTTTTTGTCTTTGTTATTCATGTACTTTTTTCTCACCTCGTCCATAAAAAGAATTTTTTGGACTAACATTGGTGTTTTTAGATTTCCTTCTCTTACGTTCCTATTTTGTTACTTAGAGGTTAAACCCACAAGTTTGTCCTAAGTTTATACCTTTTCTTTGATGTCGTGAACCTTTTCTGTAACTAAAAAGTTGCATTTCACATAATAACTGATCTTGTAGTGGTTTTTCATGGGCAAACTTTGAATTCTTTCTTAGTTGGCAGTGGAAGATTCTTGTTTACGTTATTGCAAGCATTTGAGATCTCTTTCTATTCAATGATTGTTATTTCAGCATTTACCTGATGTAAACTGTATGTTGGTTCCTGCCTTTTTAACCAAGAAATGAAGTTACACAAATAACTATTGTAATGTTATGCAATCAGCAATGGTAGTTTTCTTGAGGTGCTAGTGATATGAATGAAATTGATGACATGTTTGAAAGATTCATCATAAAGAGCATTGATTTCAACTGCAACTATCCAACTTATCAGTAAATTTGAGAAAGTAGCTTGATTTTCAATTTGTTTGTTTATCAATGTTTTTATGGATTGAACTTGTGAATTTTCAGGAAGTCATAAAAGTTTAGCTTTGTTAACCAAAACACACAATAATTATTGTAACAAATCTTCAACCAATGAGAGAATTATCCATGTGAACTGCAAATATAATAATATCAAACTTTGCAAGCCAGCAAATCATTGCCTGGAAAGTAGTTGGATTCTTGGAGGAATAATTCATTAGTGGAAATATGTCTCGCTTCAGTTTCTCATTAGGGTTCATTCTTGTTTATGTTGTGGCGAAAGTGGGTTCGTAAAAACCGACAATGCATGTAACTGCATCAACTATTGTTGCTGTTATTCCTATATTCAAAATATTACGTAATATCAATGGTGTCACTGCGCCTTTTCGTGTGTGGCTTCTTCTTGTAGTTGAGCTTCTTGATATATAACTTCATGCATAGTTTGATTGGCTTGATTTTGGTTAAAGCATTGTTTGTGATAAAATGTGGTGGTATCAAAAACAGGTTATCGTTTCATAATCGTGTTACGTCATCTTTATATTCCACGTGATTATATATGATGTAAATGCAATAAAAATGTTAATTGTTTCAGACAGGTTTTGTCTCTGTCGTATCAGAAATTCACAGAATTAATGTTTCTATTTGGTTTTTTTATAGTTTTGCGGTCGGATACTCCCGAATGAAGGGATGAACTTATGCAAGAGAGTTTTTCAGCTGTTCTTTCTCTGTTCAGTAGATTGGATTTTAATTGGGTATGTAATACCTAATTAACACAACAATGGTTGTAATAAAGTTATCATTTGCCATCTAATTTACCTACTCTTTGATGGGTTTTGTCTGGTTTTAAAGTTGTTTCACTATCCTCAACTGTTTGCTACATTTTGTGAAATTCTCTTTTGAAAGGTAACAAATTATACTGTTTAGTTTCTTTAGGGGTGGCAATTTGGATTGACGATTATAACATCGTGGTATATTATTTAATTATAATCATATTAAAAGGGGGAAAATTACAAATCTCGGTCAAATGGGAGGTCCATTTACATATTTAACCCATTTATTCAACTCACTACATATCTAGACTGTTTTTGTGTAACTTTCCCGTAATACCCCCAATATTTACGCGCGCCTCTCTTCCTCCCGTCTGACTTCGCAGGTTCGACCATATGCGAACATTGCGAAGCTAATGTTTTGGGAGACTTGATGAATTTAGTTCGCATATGTGAAGCGTTGATGTGGTGTGAAGCTAATTCGCGAAGTGGTAAATAACAAAAAAATGCCAAACAACAACGGATTCTAACATTAAAATCATAACATTATCAAAATTTACAACAAGATTGCCACAATAACAACATTAAAATCATAACGTGAACCTCAGTAATCCGGTACCAATTACAACTAGATTGGTTTTGGGATGGATGTCTCCCATGGTGCACACTTTCAGATTGGCACACCAACTTTGAAATGGTTGGTTAGGAGAGATTGTGCCAAACCGCACAATCTCTCCTAAGCAACCATTTCAAAGTTGGTGTGCCAATTTGAAATTGTGCACCATGAGAGACGTCCATCCCAAAAAGTCTGGACTTCTTGTAATTACTCATCCGCTTCAAAATTGGTATTGGATTAGTGAGGTTCACTTTGAAGTGATCTGTGATCTGTTAGAAGTTATCTCCTCACCAACCACTTTAAAGCGAATGTGCTCATCTCCCCTATAACCGAGGACACCGCCTTCTTGAAAGGGATATTATGTAATCAACCACCTTCAGGAAAAATTAATCTGTGTTAGGGAGGGAAAAAGATGATTTGCGAAGCATATGCGAATGTAAACGTGCAGGGAAAAAGATGATTTCACTTCGCGAATCGATATTTTCGCGATGTTTGCGAGGCTTGAAACTTGATGATCTACATCGCGAATCGATGATTTCGCGAAGTCTGCGAGTGAAATCATGAACTTTTGTACTCGTAGACTTCGCGAATTCATCGATTCGCGAAGTAGATCATCAAGCTTCAGGCTCGTTCTCTTCGCAGATCTCCGCGAATTCATGGACTACGCGAAGTGAATTCATGCAAAACGCAGGAAAAACAGCAGATTACTTACATTTTTCACGCCTTTCACCCTTAAAAGCGGTAATAACAATATGATAAACTGGGAAGAACGACGGAAATAATGTAGAATAGCCATTTCTGGACAGGTAACAAGAAGAAGGAAACCAATTAACAAACAGCAAGATGAAGAACCATGGCTTCGTTTTCTAGGATTAGAAAGTTGCAAAATCAAGAGATGAAAAGAGAAATTCATTGTGATTTAGAAATATGGTGCAGATTTCGTGCAATTTAAAGGCAAATAGGAAGATCAAAAGTCTTCAAATCATTAATGGAGGAGCCAAACCGATTTCGCGTACCAAGGAGAAGAGGGGAGAGAAACCGATAGAGTGAGGGGAAGTGGGAAGGGTAGGGGTATTACGGAAAAGTCACACAAAAAAAGTCTAGATATGTAGTGGGTTGATTAAATGGGTTAAATATGTAAATGAGCCTCCAATTTGACCTAGATTTGTAATTTTCCCTATTAAAAGGTCGTAATAAGTAGAGTTTTATAGTTGACCCTAATCTTAATGCGAGAGTACATTAAACATGGCTTAGGTTTTGTTATTTTTTATTGAATATAAGAAAACTGAACTGAATGCATTGAACTAAATTGAACCGGTGGTGGCGGAGACTATTGCTATTAAAGAAGCGTTGACTTGGCTCAAAACAAACGAGTATAGGAACGTGGATATTCGGTCAGGCTGTTTATCAGCTATCACGGCACTTCATCAATCTTCATCTTCTTTTAGATTTTCATACTTACAGGTTATTGTTTTTTAGTGTAGAACTTTGTTACAAGATCTAGATTTAATTTCGGTCTCTTTTGTTAAACGTTCAGCGATTGTTGCTGCTCATTGCTTGACAAAAGCAGTAAGTTTTCGGTCTGTTCGTGGTGAGTGGGATTCAACCCCTCACTTCCTTTACGATGTTATTTTTTGTGATTTATGTTAATAAAAAATTCTATTCTTTGTTTCAAAAAAAAATGAATGTTATTGAATGTTGAACTGAATGATGAATAAATATAATTATAATAAATAATGATGAGTTATATATAAATAATATTGAATTATAAATTATATAAATTATATAAATTATATATAAACAATTATAATTATAATAAATAATGATAAATTATTGAATATTGAACTGAATTGATATTGATTAATGAAATTAAGTGAGAAAGAACAAGATCTTAATGCATTAAGAATTCCTGAATTTGTTCTAAAAGTTTGATTGTCTCTAAATTTATAAAGTGTCGTTTTAGTTCTCTTAATTTATTTAAAATAATTTATTTGCCACCTCAATTTGTTTAAAGTGATACTTCTTGAACTTCTTTCTTTATAAACTTATTTAAAGTGATATAAATTTCAATTTTTCTAAACTTGTAAAAAAATTTAAAACTTAAAAAATAGATGCTTAATTTTTGATTTTAAATTTTTAAAACAAATTAACTTCTTATTTTTCTCAATCTAAGCTTTTTTTTTTAAAAAAAAAAATTGTATTAATGAGTCAGATCATGGTAAAAAGATATCGTCTAAGTTTATGGAGCTAATCAATTTTTTTTTTTTAATAAATTCAAAGAGCTTATTAAGCCATTAAACATTGGTCAGTTTTTTTTATAAAAATAATACCAAACTAGCATTTAATAAAATTGATAATTATCAATAATTTAGAAGCAATTTAAATCTTGTCACCGTATGATAACATGTATGTTAAGAGATTATAAAATAATAATAATAATAAAAGATCAAATTTGCTCCAAGTTTTTTTTGTGACGAAAACAGGAACTTCATTATAATAGGTAGTGGTTACAATATATCAGACAACAAGAGGGACCTAATGAAACTAGGCTCCTCGTGCCAGACAGTCGGACTAGCGTAAGATTGTGCCGCCCATGCGAGACGGTGAGCAACACAATTAGCTTGACAGAAACAAACGAAAGGGTGAAATCTAGACCCGAACGAAGCAACTCTGAGCAACTAAGAACAAGTGATCCAAATTCAGTAAAATCAGTCCAAGACTTTCGAACAACAGCAACAACAGCCTGAGTGTCCATTTCAATAATAACCCGACAGTAGCCATGGGTTTTCAGCCAGGTAAGAGCCTCTTTAAGGCTAATAGCTTCCGCCATTTTCGGCTCAAGCATCCCAGGGATCAGGCTTGTACCGCACCGAATAAAGGCGCCTTCGTGGTTCCTCAAGACAAAACCGCAACCAACCTGCTGTACATTCTTGAAAATTGCAGCATCAATATTCAGCTTTAAAAAGAGTGGCGGAGGAGCAGACCAGCAGCTAGTCGTCGCTAAGGGGCGCTGATTTTGGGACTGATTTGCAGTGGGGCTTCGAGAGGCTTCCTGAAATTGACAAAGCAGGTCAAGGGCAAGGCGAACGCAGCAGCTAGCAGGGGTCGATGCCTGGTTCCAGAGATGGTCATTTCTGAACTTCCAAATGGCCCATAATAGCCTACACGCCTTTTCTGCAGCAGCGCGATCGTTGAGGTTGATGATGTCGACAAACCATTGCTCAAAGCTATCAACAAGCTGGGAGGCAAGATGAAGATTACATGCATTCCAGCAGTCAACCGCAAAGGGGCAGTCCAGGAAAAGATAAGTAGCGTGTTCCCCGACCTCCCCACAAGTCGCACAAACATTATCTACTTGGAGGCCTTTAAGATAAAGTTGATCTCTAAGGGACAGAAAGGAGGTGAGAGCTTTCCAGAGAAATACCTTAACCCGTGGGGGGATATTAAATTGCTAGAAATCATACCATGGAACCTGTCTATCGCTAGGAGAGTCCAAGAAGACTTGTTGTTCTGCTACAAGGCGATAGCCATACCGAACTGAATAAATACCTCTCGGACAATGGTGCCACCGGATATGATCAGGTTGAGACATGACACCCTTCGGGAGCCTCAGAATCGCGTCCACCTCGTTAGATGAGAATAGGGACCTCAACAAATGCACATTCCAGAGTCACCCTTACCAATACACCAACGATACCCAGACTGTAGGGATAGAATACCATTCCAAATGCCACACCATGTTTGGCATGGGTTAGAACCTAAAGAAGCCGATAGCAAGTCCCCTTTAGGGAAATATTTAGCTTTGAGGAGCCGATTAGAGAGGGCATTAGGGTTCTTAATGAAATTCCGTACATGCTTACCGAGCATATCAATATTGAAGGAGAATAGGTGATGAAAGCCCCGCCCACCGTTTTCCTTGCGGTCACAGAGACGATTCCACGAAGCCTAGTGAATACGACGGGCCCTGTCTTGCTTAGATCCCCACCAGAAAGAGTTCATAATCCGCTGCAGGTCGTCACATAGAGAGAGAAGGAGCAGAAAGGTGCTCATACAAAAGGACGGGATAGCCTGTAGGACAGATTTGAGAAGAACCTCTTTGCCTGCCTATGAGAGGAAGTTATTCTGCCAATTATGCACTTTGCTCCACAACCTTGAGCGAAGGTAGCTGAAGACTGCTCTTTTGTTTCTGCCAATCAAAGCGGGAAGACCCAGGTACCGTCCCGTATTAAGAGGGTCGAAGACACGCAAAGCTGATTTGATCTTTTGTTGCAGATCTGTAGGAACATTAGCACTGAACATAATGCCAGACTTTTGGAGATTGACACTCTGTCCCGAATCCCGTTCATAAAGGGCAAGGATGCATTGCATAGCCCGACATTCTGCAATCTGAGCTTTAAAGAAGAATAGACTATCATAAGCAAAGAGGAGATGAGATACAATTGGAGCACCGGTGCAAATTTTAATACCATGAATTTCGCCCCTAGCCTCAGACTGTTTTATGAGTTGAGATAAACCTTTAGCACACAGGATGAATAAATATGGGGAGAGGGGATAGCCTTGCCGGAGGCCCTGATGCGGATTCCGTGAAGAACCCGATCTGAGGGATAAGTGTACCCCGTCGTTATCAAGTAATAAATTTCTGGGTTTAAGTCCAGGTTATTGTCCACAGGATTTATTTCTGCAAGTACCGAATTACTAAGTCTCGGATGTTATCTAGGCTTAAGGGGTTTGAGTTGGTTTTGTTTAATTAATCTACTCCTAGGTTGGTTTGCACTAATCCTAACTAGATTATCTACTTCTGACTAAGTTATTCTAACCCTAACTAAATTACTCTACCCCTAATTGATCTTTTACCAAAGCAATCAGACTGAATGAACATGAAGGAATATGATGATAACAATGATAGAGTGTTTAAGCAATTGAATTGAAACTAAGTCGCTTATGTCCAAGGCGATTAACCCGACCTATCCTCCTAAAGTCCCTAGTTCGTGATTCCCTTGTAAGGCCGAAACTAGCTCTAAGGCTCAGTAATTTGGGCTTAATCTTCTATAGGGTCGTCAATCCTATAGGCACTGACTAGGTCAGATTCAGCTCGCAATATGTGCCAACCTAATTTTGGGATTATCGAATGAGTTAAACCAATCAGACAAAGCGTAAGACAAAGATTAAAACATCAAAACAGTTGAATAAACAAAATCTATATTATATATCAAAGATGAAGGAATTGTCACGAAGTTACAATAAACCTAGAATTCATAGCATGTATCAGAGGCTAGACAGAATATAAAAGAAGAAAAATCCCTTTCAGGGAACCTGTCTACCAATGCAGGCGTCTTTCTAGGATTTAAGGATGGAGCTTGAGTAATCCTCGGTGAATGGAGCTTCGGAGGTGTCTTCAATGGAGGTTTGAAGGTTATGGAGGAGGTGGAGAGGATTTCTCAAGGTGGAAGCTAAGCTAATTACAAAAGTAAAAGATCCCTAATTTACAATTGAAAATTCCTATTTATAGACGCGTCTCGGGCCTCGTTTTGACCTAATTTCGTGTCCTTGTTGGTGTAGGAAGACGTGGGGACGAACGTGGCTTCGTAGGGGCGGAATTGGTCTTTTTGACCAATTCCCGCAGGTCTGCTCGCCGAGCAGGAAAGGCTGCTCGCCGAGCAGAATTGCGACGAGCAGCCCCTGCTCGCTGAGCAGGCGCCTGGTGGCCTGCTCGGCGAGCAGAAATGGCCCGGGGGGCCCTGCTCGCCGAGCGTTTTCGCCCGAAGCGCGCTCGATCCGTACCGGATGACTTCCAAACCCTTTTTCGTATGAACTTACACCTGCACACACATAAAAACTCCAGAAAACATTAGTCCAAAAGCCGAATTGATCCGTCAATCGCTTATTTTGAGCAAACGCTTCGTTTGGTGCGACTTTTGACGGACCAATTAGCTTCAAAAGATAACGGAATTCTATTATGCGTGTTATTTCGACCGTATTTGCCTAAATTGATC
The DNA here is from genome assembly GCF_963576675.1 of Euphorbia lathyris. Lineage (NCBI taxonomy): Eukaryota > Viridiplantae > Streptophyta > Magnoliopsida > Malpighiales > Euphorbiaceae > Euphorbia > Euphorbia lathyris. The sequence goes on along the minus strand of NC_088918.1, from coordinate 78,905,940 downwards.
ACAAAACGAGCCTAAACGACGAAAAGTAAATAGAATGCTTCCAATTTCTAACTAACTCACACAAAAGCATTTAAATGCGAGAATTGCTCGCTTATTAGCCAAATAAACCTAAAAACCGTCCTAAAACCGTACCCAAAGATAGGGGTTTTTGACCCCTATCAAACCTCCTCACACTTAAAACTTTACTTGTCCCCAAGTAAACTAAAAAAACTAAACCCGCCATCACAAGCAAGCTAGAAAACTTTCCAGTTTGACTAGGTGCTTGACACAATTTCGAGCATCTGTAATTACATGCATTCGGAAGTACAAAGTAGAGACACGATATCCAAAAGCCGCATTTCAATTACAATAGGTCATAGTTTTAAGTAAAGGAACACATGTTCAATTGAACGAGCTTGAGGGGATCGCTAAGTAAAACACCTCACCATAGGTAGTTCACTCATTCACACAATTTTGGTGGCTAAAGTGTTTACTCTCGGCTTATATTCTTGCTTAGGATTACGTTGATTTTGAACGTTCATCCGAGTTCCTCTACTATGCTAAATGACTCCGATGATATCAAAAACAGCCTCTAATTGGGGTTGTAATGTGGTTAGAGAGTTAAAGGTACAGCAAAGGTTAAGTGTTCTAGCGCTACAACAACAAAGTTTAAATGGCTTTAGCAAATATGAAGTGATTGGGCTTTTTATTCGTCCCTTATTGTTTTCTTTTTGGGATGTTTTCTTTGAGACATTTTTTATTTTTCTAAGAACTAGGGAATGGGGTTCTTCCCTTTTGTTCGTCTCTTTTCTTTTCTTTTTCTTTTTCTGTTTTTCTTCTTCTCTTTTTTTTTTTTTTTTTTTTGGGATAGTGATGCTCATTCACTTCTTAGCCTTTTGACTTGCTACTATAATGCCATAAACAACGATAAAGCGCTAGAGAAAAACAAAGGCTCAATAAGGTTAAGTAGCGAACCAAGTTGTGGTTCGCAAAAACGGGTTAGAACGAAAGAAAAATCTACAAACTACAAAAATGTCGGCTCAAAGGGGCTTCCTAGAGTGGATGAAAAAGAAAAACAAGGTAAAGAAAAGGTTAATTCTAATGAGGCTGATTCATCGTTTATCATCTCAAATCATTGCATGTAGGTTCAACACAGTATTAGGTGCAAAATCTGTAATCTTCCACAAGTCAAAGCATTCACACAAAAATGTCAAGAAAAAGAGCTTTTTGATGTTCGCTCTTAGGCTCAAATTCAACTCACAATTCTTTGGGTTTCAATTTTGTGTTTACTAGTTTTCCCCAAACTCAAGTTTAATATTACATGCCTTCAATTCTTAAGTTATCTACCTAAGTAATGATTTTAGCATTTCTTCAAAAGTAGGGTCTAAATGCAAACTGTAGCTCATGCTTTTACAGATACAAGAGTTGTGTCCCACACCTAAACTAGTTGTCATGCAATTTTAGATTCGGTTCTCAGCCCTCAAAGACAAATAACGAAGTTTAGATTTGAAGGAGGTTCACGGTTTTAGGTCTCAAACATGCAAAAACATAATAAAACGCCAAAACGCAAACCTAAACTAGACACGACGCAACAAAAATTTAAAAATTTATACAATTTTTGTAAGTTTGTCTACCCCTCCTCCTCACACTTAAAATATGCAATAAGTTCCAACATTGCATCATAAATCATGAAGTACGAGTGTAAAAAGTTAGGGTGGAGAAGAAAACTTACGGATTTTATCGCAATCGCAAAAGCTTGACGATTTGCGGTGGCAAATTTTTTTTTATTTTATTTTATTTATTTATTTCAGCTTCGTTCGGGAGAAAAAAAAAATCTCGAAAAAAAAAATTCCTTATCGCGGCCGAGCACCGCCGCTGGGCAGCAGTGCCCAGCGGCCAGCGGCAGGCTGGGCGCAGTGCCCAGCGCGCGGCGAGCAGGGCCCTGCTCCTGCTCGCCGAGCTGGGCGGCAGTGCCCAGCTCGCCGAGCTGGGCCTCCTGGGGCCAAAATATTTTTTTTTTTTTTTTTTTTAAATTTTATTTTGAACCTAAAAACTTAAAAAGAAAAAATAAAAATAAATAAAATAAAATAAAATAAAACTAAACAACTAAAAAAAAATATTTATTTATTTAATTATTTATTTATTTATTTTTTTCTTATTTATTTTTTATTTATTTTTTTTAACGAACACTTTAAAAAAAACGTAAAAGAAAACTAAAAAGACTAAACTAAAGGATCAATGTATAATCTAAATAAAACAAACCTGAAAAGTTTTATTGAAACTTGGGTTGCCTCCCAAGAAGCGCTACGTTATAGTCGGTGAGCTCGACATAGAATTCCCGCCTAGGTGTATGCTTCTACTCGCGTTAGAAATTTAAATTCCTGAATAAATAATCCGTACCTACAAAACGGATTAAGAGCCTCTAATAAGTTTAATGAAAGCAGGAGGCCGAATTTAAACATATTATGAAAAAGTTTGGTTTGCTCCCTTTTGGATTCTCTTGGTAGGTCGAAGAGAATGAAAACTTCTGAGCATGAAACAAACCTAAACTTTTCTAATGTTTGAGGAAAAGGTACTTGAGATACACAAGTTTTGATTTGATCTTTTATCTCTACCACATGATTTAGAATTTCAGATTTTGAACCGGGGTTGCTTACCGCTTCCGGTTCTTCACTTACCTCGAGTGATGCATGTGATAGTGGACTTGGTTCTACCTTTTTGTCATTCCTCAAAGAGATGGCTTGAGCTGATTCCCTTTGTGGGATTTCTATGTTTTCCTTTATGCTTGGGAGAGCATCTCGGGATTGCTTTTGCATCTCTTGGTTTATTTGAGCCAGTTGGTTGCTCAAGTCCTTGCAAACCTCCTCGTTGATTGTAAGTCGGGCTGATATTCCTTTCAAAAGGGACAACACCTCATCTCGTGAGCTAGAGGGTTGTGGAGGAACTTGGCTTGCTTGTTCGTAAGGGAACATTCCCAATTCGTTTTCCCTGTGCTCATTAACAAACCTATTTGGAGGCCTCAATATGTTAGGGTTCCCGTAGGACAGATTTGAGTGTTGAGGTCTCCTCCAATCACTACCATAAAAGCTGTAAGAATTGGGGTTAGAATTATACCTTTGGTGATTACCCACAAAACTTACACTTTCATTGGTGTTGAGTCTCAGATTTGCCATCAAGATATCCATTTTCTCATTTAAGTCGGCCATGGAGGGATTGTGAGCCTCATTCTCCAGGGTATGAATGTATTGTCTTGATGGGATAGTAAACTTTTGAGCTTGCCACTCGACTTTTTCTTGCCAATTCATTGATCAGAGAATGCTGAGAAAAAGTGAAGTTCTAGCACAAAAGTTGATAAGTAACAGTATACAGATATGAACAAGTATAGAAACGTATAAAGAAATCATATATCAACAAGTATAAACGATATAAACAAAGATATTCACAATGAATGCCTAAACTAACAAATCAACCTTTGGTTCGATATTGCAGAAGAAATAAATCCCCGGCAACGGCGCCAAAAACTTGATTATTGGCGGTTGTCGGGTATTTATAGAATTAATCTACAATCCCCGGCAACGGCGCCAAAAACTTGATGCGGATTCCGTGAAGAACCCGATCTGAGGGATAAGTGTACCCCGTCGTTATCAAGTAATAAATTTCTGGGTTTAAGTCCAGGTTATCGTCCACAGGATTTATTTCTGCAAGTACCGAATTACTAAGTCTCGGATGTTATCTAGGCTTAAGGGGTTTGAGTTGGTTTTGTTTAATTAATCTACTCCTAGGTTGGTTTGCACTAATCCTAACTAGATTATCTACTTCTGACTAAGTTATTCTAACCCTAACTAAATTACTCTACCCCTAATTGATCTTTTACCAAAGCAATCAGACTGAATGAACATGAAGGAATACGATGATAACAATGATAGAGTGTTTAAGCAATTGAATTGAAACTAAGTCGCTTATGTCCAAGGCGATTAACCCGACCTATCCTCCTAAAGTCCCTAGTTCGTGATTCCCTTGTAAGGCCGAAACTAGCTCTAAGGCTCAGTAATTTGGGCTTAATCTTCTATAGGGTCGTCAATCCTATAGGCACTGACTAGGTCAGATTCAGCTCGCAATATGTGCCAACCTAATTTTGGGATTATCGAATGAGTTAAACCAATCAGACAAAGCGTAAGACAAAGATTAAAACATCAAAACAGTTGAATAAACAAAATCTATATTATATATCAAAGATGAAGGAATTGTCACGAAGTTACAATAAACCTAGAATTCATAGCATGTATCAGAGGCTAGACAGAATATAAAAGAAGAAAAATCCCTTTCAGGGAACCTGTCTACCAATGCAGGCGTCTTTCTAGGATTTAAGGATGGAGCTTGAGTAATCCTCGGTGAATGGAGCTTCGGAGGTGTCTTCAATGGAGGTTTGAAGGTTATGGAGGAGGTGGAGAGGATTTCTCAAGGTGGAAGCTAAGCTAATTACAAAAGTAAAAGATCCCTAATTTACAATTGAAAATTCCTATTTATAGACGCGTCTCGGGCCTCGTTTTGACCTAATTTCGTGTCCTTGTTGGTGTAGGAAGATGTGGGGACGAACGTGGCTTCGTGGGGGCGGAATTGGTCTTTTTGACCAATTCCCGCAGGTCTGCTCGCCGAGCAGGAAAGGCTGCTCGCCGAGCAGAATTGCGACGAGCAGCCCCTGCTCGCCGAGCAGGCGCCTGGTGGCCTGCTCGGCTAGCAGAAATGGCCCGGGGGGCCCTGCTCGCCGAGCGTTTTCGCCCGAAGCGCGCTCAATTCGTACCGGATGACTTCCAAACCCTTTTTCGTCTGAACTTACACCTGCACACACATAAAAACTCCAGAAAACATTAGTCCAAAAGCCGAATTGATCCGTCAATCGCTTATTTTGAGCAAACGCTTCGTTTGGTGCGACTTTTGACGGACCAATTAGCTTCAAAAGATAACGGAATTCTATTATGCGTGTTATTTCGACCGTATTTGCCTAAATTGATCACAAAACGAGCCTAAACGACGAAAAGTAAATAGAATGCTTCCAGTTTCTAACTAACTCACACAAAAGTATTTAAATGCGAGAATTGCTCGCTTATTAGCCAAATAAACCTAAAAACCGTCCTAAAACCGTACCCAAAGATAGGGGTTTTTGACCCCTATCAGGCCCCGCTTTGGAGTAATTATTGACATTTGATTATAATTAACGAGGACCCTGTATTGTACCCCAGTCACACACTACATTACCCAACCAATCCAGATGTCTGAAAAGCCCAATCGCTGAAGGATAGAGCGGAGATACGACCATAAGACGCGTTATAATATCAATTTTGAAAGCCACCACTCCATTCTTACCCTTGGTACGTCTACGCATATAGTGAATAGCTTCAAAGGCAATTAGGACATTGTCCAAAATAGATTAGTTAGCCACAAAAGCAGATTGCTCAACCCCGATAATATCAAGCAAGGCTTGCTTGAGCCGGTTTGCAAGGACTTTCACCACGATCTTGTATAAGACGTTGTTGAGAGAGATGGGCCTGAATTCCTGAATAGACACTGGGCAATCTGATTTTGGGATCAAAGTGATAAGGGTCTCATTAATCGTATCAGGGAACGACCCCTCATTTAACAAGCGCACACAAGTGGTATACACTCCCGAGCCAATAGTATCCCAAAACTTCTGAAAAAAATACGGATTAAGGCCATCATTACCTAGGGACTTGTCTGATTTCATAGAGAACACTACTTCGGTGAACTCAGCAAAAGCAAACGGCTGGATCAGATCCGCACTGACTGACTGTGCAATACCCGTCTAAACATAGTCCATAATTGGAGGGATAGAGGTCGCTGAGACTTCAAATAAATCAGTGAAGAAAGAGGTAATATGTTGCTCCAGTGTTCCATGTTCCTCAATCCACACACCATTATTATCCTGAAGTTTGGTGAATCGATTTCGACGACGACGAGATGAAGCTGAAGCATGAAAGAAACGACTATTTTGGTCTCCCCCTCTGAGCTAGTGTGTTTTAGACATTTGCTTCCAGTAATCCTCTTCTTACCGGAGAACCGTATCAAGCCGCTGACGGTATAGTATGACCTGATTGGATGAGGACTGCTCGTTTTGTTGAAGTGCAAGGAGGAGGTCGCGTTTGCATGAGGCTACCCGACTACTGAACTGCCGATAGAAATCTGAACCCTATATACCCATCAAGGAACTGCTCTGAACTAATTTAGAAAGGAGCGGAGCTTGGCCAAGACTCTGCCAGTGCGATGATACCATGTTAAGAAAGCCCTCTTCAATTACCCAGACGTTTTCAAACCGAAATTGTCATCTTCTATCTGTGACTCTAAGTTTTCTCTTATAGTATAAAATGAACTAATATTTTTCAACATGGTAATGAATTCAGCTAAACAGTTAAAAAGTTAAAATTTAAAATTAAATACTAAAAAAATAATTATTAAATATTAAGTACTGAATATTAAGTATTAAATAATATAATTATTTAATAAATATTAAAAATAAATATTGAATTTAAAAATATTAATGTTCAACTTAAAATTTTAAGAATAAGCGAATTTTAATCTAGTTGAATAATTTAAGTGGCTAATAAACAATAATTATCAAACACTTTTTTTTTTGAAACATTTATTAAACACACTTGAATTAGATAAGTGATTATTTAAAAAAAATAAAAAAAATAAGTGATTAATATATTTAAGGGTAAATTCCAAAAAAAAACCCCTGTGGTTTCATCGATTTCCAAAAAAAACCCTATGGTTTGTTTTTACCAAAAAAAAGGACTGTGTTATACGCCGTTACCCGAAAAACAGAAAATGACTTAACACCGTTAAAAGTGATGACGTGGCAAAGGGCAAAATAGGCAGAATTAAAATAAAAAATAAAAATAACAAAAAATAAAATTAAAAAGAAATCCCCAACCTCCTCCATCTTCTCCTTCTTCTTCTTCTTCCCCAATTTCCTCAAATCGCGTCTTCTTCTTCTTCTCAACTTTTTCACAGTTCATTTCCACATTGAATCAAACAAAAATGGCGATTTCAGTTACCAATGTAATCAAGGAAAAGAAATTCCCTTACATTTTCACTTTCTTCGTCTTGTTCGTCTGTGCTACAATCGTTCTCTACACTAACGATTCTCCTTTTCCTTCTTTCTCCATCGCCGATCTTCAAAAGCAATCGAATCCATCATTCCACCGCCTCCAGTTTCCACTCGAATTACCGCAAGAAGAAGAAGAACTATTTAGAAGAAGAAGACGAAGAAGAAGAATTACCCAGAACACTGGAAGTCGGGAAGTGTGAATTAACGGCTCCTCGACTGATAATTGAGAAATTTGGGATAAATGCTAACAGAGAATCAACTGCGGTGAATTGAGTTAAAATCGTTGCTTTTCTCCGTAAAGCCCAATCGAGAGAAGTGATTTTGCTTTCGTGTGCGATGCTTAAAGTCCGAACTCCGTGTAGTCATGGTGGAAGCAAAATCCCGACCGTTCAACGGCAAAGTTTGAGATTTTTCGAGGTTGAAAGCATCAAATTGAGAAGGTCTAGATAGTGAGTTAACCAATAGAGACTCGCCATTATAGAATTTCGACTTAGCGATCAAATCTTCGAGATCGAAAGCTTTAGCCTTTGACGGCAAATTTCCAGTTATCAACAGAGATAGAAGAACAGAGAACAGAGAAGAAGAAGAAGGTTGAAGATCTTTTTTATTTTAATTTTCTTTTTATTTTTTATTTATTTTTATTTTTTTATTTTAATTTTGCCCATTTTATCCTTTGCCACGTCATCACTTTTAACACTGTTAAGCCGTTTTCCGTTTTTCGGGTAACGGCGTATAACACAGTCATTTTTTTTGTATTAACAAATCACAGGGGTTTTTTTGAAAATTGGCCAAACCATAGGGTTTTTTTTTGGAATTTACCCTATATTTAATTTAAATGATTTTTTCTGTTTATCTACTCTTATTCTGATTAAAAAATTACATGTGGCGAGTTTACATTGATCGAGGTATGTTGTAATATTTTTCTAAAAATAGAAGTTTTAAGGTTTAGAAATGTCAAATTAGGTTGTCGTGTTATAATTATGTTACATGATTTACATAGAAAAATTTATAAAAATAAATTTTATGTTTGATCGATTTGAAAAAATGGTCTTTGTGGTTTAAAAGTTTAAAAACAGGAGTTTTATGGTTTGTGCAGTCTACAAACTCGGGCATACCATCAAAAATTATTGTTGCAACTATTTACCCAAAAAATGTGCGATTTGGAGCAACTAAAAAACTAACTTCGCAAATCACACAAAATACAAGGTCTGATTTTATAAATTAACTATATGTATTATTTGATCGAAAAACTGACCCACAAATCTTCTAACTGCGAATTTCACAAAACAAAAAATTCTATATACAAACTTTTAAAAATCGAGGACTGTCTTTTAAATCGGTCAAATCATAAAGTTTTGTTGCTTTTGTACTTTTTCATTTATATATTTCACTTATTGATGTGGTTGAATCATGAAAGTATACGTGGAGACTTGTAATTGGATAGAAACAATGTCAAGGGAAAAACTATTGTCCGGTTTGTTGGTCCTTTGTGAGGTTAGATTAGTTCCAAAAAGGAGTGAATGGAACTATCGGTTAATTTTAACATTTTATAAATTTCTCACTTAACGTTCAATGACTTAACACATAAGCAAACTTCGGAGTCAGAGGCAAGTTTAGTTTACTGAGTTAATCAGTCTAGTGAGTTGGATTCCGCTTTTGATGAATGCGCTCAAAGGACAACTCATTTAGTGGAGCTTCTAACTTCTCAAGATTAATAGTTTAATTGGCGCACAATGGTTAGAGCTTATGTGTGAGATAAATAAGTTAGAGCGGGCAATATAATCAGAAGTAATAAAGGCAAAGGTAATAAGTACGTAACTTAGTAGATTTATACTGGTTCGGCCTCTCACCTAAAATTACTTCTTCCGAGTTTAATCCACTAAAGCACTCATTAACGGGTAGAGCATAAACTTTTTTACAATAGACAGAGCTTCTGTAAAGTACCTTCTTTTATACTCACACTCGAGCTATCTACCTCTCTTGTTATTCGCTTATAACCGAAGCAAATAACAGAGCTTCTGATTTACAAATAGAAAATTGGGTCTGATATAAAACACAGTTGAAGTACTATCTCTCTATTGGATTCACACAAGTATGAAAATAAATGTGTATTACAATATTGCTCTAATTTTTCACTTGAAGATTTGATATCTTTTTCCTGTGAAGATTTTTGTGTGAAAATGAGCTCTTAGCTTAGTATTTATAGTGGAGCACTTTGAAGAAGACCGTTTGAAATTCAAACTAGACGTTGGAGGGAAAAGTCTCTTCTGTCTTATGACGTGCTTGGGGCCACTATGTTATTTTATCCATAAGAGAAAAGTTATCGTTGTCAAAGCCATTTGTCGATCGTTGAGCAGCGTCAATGATCGCCTTCTGACTTTTGGCGTTGCAGACTTCAGTTTGAATCTTTCCTTAAATGGGTGATGGAGAGAGACGTTTGTATGATAAAGTCTTCTGTCGATTTGCTTTTTTTGGAACGCCTGGGTTGACTTGTTTGTCAATGGGCTTTTGGTTCCGGATTTGGCTTATGGGTTCTGGGCCAGACTTAAGCTTTGGGCCTTTAATGCTCTCAAGGCCTTTTAAGTTGTCTTTGGATTTATGCTTTAATTTAAATCAACACTTAACAAACACATTAACATAAATCAAACTTAATTCAATTTTGAAATTAAATATTTTGGGGATCTAATTTTCTTAATAATTATTTTTGTTATAATAAAAAAACTCATGAAAATTGTGTTTCAACAATCTCCTCTTTTTGTAGGTGACAAAAAATTTCAGAGAATGAATACATTTCACTTACTCCCCTAGAATTGATAAACTTACTCTTGCTTCTGGATACTCCTCCATAAGGATTGCGCTACTGAATTTTGCTAAATTGAAAACACTCAGAAGGGTTAAAACGTTCAATAGCAAAATTAGTTCAGAGCTTAAAAAAACGAATTAGTATTAGGCGTAGACATATATCAAAATATGAAAGTTATTATTAGGGTTTGATATAAGTTGGCGTTTAAATATTTTCTAAAAGTTCTTAGTTAACTTATCAGAGCATGACAACATTAATGTAAACATTTCAGAAGGAATAAAGTATTGAACACGATGTAGACATTAGAGTCGGAGGACCCGTGATGAAAACCTACGATAAACGGTAAAAAATAATAACGACTAATTCATGCAAAAAACTAAGAAAATCTAAACCATATAATCGAAAGAAACGCTCGATGGACCAATAATGGGATTAGGCAAACATAACTGACGATACATGCTCGTACCAATGGGCATGAACCAGCAAACCCGTCAAAAAACGGGTCTATCGAATCCGATGCGGGCCCACATGAATGGCCCTATCAAACTCGAAATGGGCCCGTCAAAATCGATATGGGCCTGCGTAAACGAGCATATCGACTTATCCATGTACCTATATATGAATGGGGCTGTGGCGCCCAGCTAGGCGTGGGCTGCTGATAGGGGTCAAAAACCCCTATCTTTGGGTACGGTTTTAGGACGGGTTTTAGAGTTATTTAGTCAATAAGCGAGCAATTCTCGCATTTAAATGCTTTTGTGTGAGTTAGTTAGAAATTGGAAACGTTCTATTTACTTTTCGTCGTTTAGGCTCGTTTTGTGATCAATTTAGGCAAATACGGCCAAAATAGCATGCATAATATAATTCCGTTATCTTTTAAAGCTAATTGGTCCGTCAAAAGTCGCACCAAACGAAGCGTTTGCTCAAAATAAGCGATTGACGGATCAATTTAGCTTTTGGACTAATGTTATTTGGAGTTTTTATACGTGCGCAGGTGTAAAGTCGGGCGAAAAAGGGACTTAAAAGACACTCGGCAAGATTCGAGCACGCTCCGGGCGAAAACGCTCGGCGAGCAGGGCCCCGTGGGCCATTTCTGCTCGCCGAGCAGGCCGCCAGAGGCCTGCTCGGCGAGTAGGAGCCTGCTCGCCGAGCAGGCCGCCAGGCGCCTGCTCGACGAGCAGGGGGCTGCTCGGCGAGCAGGGGGCTGCTCGGCGAGCAGGGGGCTGCTCGGCGCGAGCAGCCCTGCTCGCCGAGCAGCCTGCCCTGCTCGGCGAGCAGCCCTGCGGGAATTGGTCAAAAAGACCAATTCCGCCCCCACGAAGCCACGAACGGTCCCACGTCTTCCTACACCAACAAGGACACGAAAATAGGTCAAAACGAGGCCCGAGACGCGTCTATAAATAGGATTTTCTTCATTGTAATTAGATATCTTTCGTTTTTGTAAATTATTTTAGCTTTCCCCTTGTAATTCCTCTTCATCTTCTCCATCTTCCTCAACCTCCATTGAAGCTCCTTCAAAGCTTTTCCTCGAGGAATTATCAAGGTCCGTCCTTAAGATCAAGTCGCCGGCTGCAGAGTAAACAGGTTCCCTGAAAGGGATTTTTGTATCTCCTTTTATCTTTCCATGTTTTTACTCTTTGATACAGTTGCCGAACTTGACTTATTGTATCTTGTGACAATTATCTTCGCCTTTAATAATAATTTAGCTCTTGTTTTGTTCTATGATTATTTGTCTAATCTCCGTCTTACGCTTTATTCAATTGGTTTAACTCATTCAAAAGCCCCAAAATCTAGTAGGCACATATTGCGAGCTGAATCTGACCTAGTCAGAATCTAGGAGATTGACGACCTCTTAGTTGATTAAGCGCCAATTTACTGAGCCTTAGACCTAGTTTCGGCCTTAGGGAATCACGCGCTAGGAACCTCAGGAGGGTAAGTAGGGTTAATCGCCTTGAATACAAGTGACTCAGATTAGGTTTTTATTCAATGGACTTGATAATCTATCTTGATTATTATCGTTCATACCATGTTCCTTCGAATAGTTTCATTAATGAAAGATCAATTATGGGTAGAGTAACTTAGTTAGGCGTAGAATAACTTAGCTAGGATTAGATAACTTAGTTAGAATTAGATAACTTAGCTAGGATTAGCATAATTCAACCTAGGAGTAGATTAATTAAACAAACCAAACTCAAAACCCCCTAAGCTTAGATAACATCCGAGACCGAGTAGCTTGATACTTGCAAAAATAAATCCTGTGGACGATAACCTGGACTTAAACCAGAAATTGATTACTTGATAACGACGGGGTACACTTATCCCTTAGTGAGGTTTCGCAGAAACCGCATCAGCTGCCAGCAATCCACGTCTAGAGTTGGGTGTGGGAAGCTAGCCCACGCCCAACTTTGGGGGTGAGCCGCCTCGGGGCTCGCGCTTATAAATAGGCATGAACCCCGAGGCAATCAGGAGGGGGGGTTGGCGGGACCCGACTTACTTTTTTAGTAACACATATTTGAACCCTCGAGGCATAGGCTCAGTCATTATCTTCCTACATAGTGGTATTTCTACATCCGTTATGTCAGATGCTTCGAGTCGATCCCTGCTTCATTGATTGTGCTTTTGATTTTATCCTCAAACTTTGCCTCAAAACCCTCGCATTTTACCAAAAGGTTTCTTTCCTTAGGCATCCATCAATCCTAAGTATGGGGTTCGACCATCCTTTTTTGGCTGATATATCTAGACTCGGTAGATATTTGTCGCGTTCTTCTACAGTTTGTATCCGGGTCCTCTTGTTTGGGGAGGGTCGCTTCTTTTCTCTCACCCGAGTTGATCTTTCGAGGGAATGCTCGTCGACATCCTTTGCTTGCCTTATAGAGGGAGTTTGAGATTTGCGATGTCTTATTGGGGAGTCTTTTTTCCCTCGACTGGGCGCCTGAATCCCTCACCCAATCCATTGACAATTTGTCTCGCTGACGATGGCAACTTTAGGTAGTATGATGTCCAGTTGAGCGGTTGGTATTCTATGATTGATTTATGTACCTGATGGTCTCTTCTGCGATTTCCAGCTTTTCTTTAACCTTAGCCATTTGGATATATCTTATTGCATGATGCCGACGACGATGTGGACAGATCCTAGGTTTTTTACTAGTTGCCGAGAGATTGCGCCTAGGAGCCTCTATTGTTGGGTGTCTAGGGACTGTCCTCCGCCATATCTAAAGCCAGATCGTGATTGGCCTGAAACTGTGTCGTGCTTCTTCTTATGCCACAATACAAACTTCAGATGTAGGGAGCGCACTGGAAGATGGAAATTAGATGGAATTATTTAAGCGAGTCATTATTGCGTTTGTTCCATGTTCATTGCACCAATTTGATGTGGTTGAATCCTGAAAATCCATTTGGAAACTTACAATTGGACAGAAACAAGGTCAGGGGGGAATCTGTCCAGCTAACCCACTCCAATGCCTAAGTCAATTGGAGGTAGGACTCGATGATGAACACAATGCAAGCTTAATGAATGAATAAAGTAGTGTACATTGAGCTGAACTTACACTATTTATACTACGATCCGACTCTAGAAGACGATTATGAGTTGAGGAACGAGATATGCTACATGTCACCTATTAATACGTATACATATGCTCAAATATCGATGCCTAATATTCTTCAAGCCCATAATGATTACGGTAATAGATGGATTCTTGACTGAGTCTTGTGAGACTTTCCAAATTAGAGATCTCTAATATGGAGTCGTGTTGTTCGGATTAGGTATAAAGATGTCATGTTACCTTTCCTCGAGTGTCGGTTCAGGTCTTTTAGGTGCCACGCGACGACTTTCTATTTGCCTCCTATCACGTATAATATAAATATATAATAAAATTAATAATTTCGCAAGCAAATTTTGTCGTTAAATTTAACGGCCATACTTAAAATTTACCGCAGTAATGGTCAGTAAGTAAAAGAAACAAACAAGAGTCATCGCGGGTGAAAGAGACGACTTGTTGACAGATGTGAGAAAATATAAAAAGCAGCGTAGAGAGAGAAAGAGAGAGAGACAGGGTGGCTCTGGTTCGCCAAATTCCACGCTTTCTTCTCTCCACTTTCACCAACTTCTTCTTCTTCTTCTTCTTCGTCTTCTTCTTCCCAATCATCTTTCAGATCTCTCTTTCTTCATTCTACTTTGATTTTCCCTCAATTTCATCTTCTCTATATGGCTTCTGCTAAAACTGCCCGCTCTAGAGGTACTCCGGTCAAGGAAAACGGGACCAAACTTGAAGAAGGTCTCACTCTTTTCAAATCCGAAAAGTTCGATGCCGATGCTTATGTTCAGTCTAAATGTTCTCTCAACGATAAGGTCAATTTTGTTCTCCTTCGTCTTTAATTTCTCATTTGATGTATAAATCATTGATTTCTTCAATTAACTGTAGATATTTTAGTTATTTCATGTTCTCCTATAATTCTGACTTGTTTTTGTGGAGAATTATGCTTCTCCTGCCAAATTTCAGAAATGAGTGTTAGATTTACTTCATAATGATATATACTTTAGTTATTTCCTGTTCTCCTATAATTCTGACTTGTTTTTGTGGCGAATTATGCTTCTCCTTCCAAATTTCAGAAATGAGTGTTAGATTTACTTCATAATGATATATACTTTAGTTATTTCCTGCTCTCCTATAATTCTGACTTGTTTTTGTGGCGAATTATGCTTCTCCTGCCAAATTTCAGAAATGAGTGTTTGATTTACTCCATAATGATATACCTTATGTTGCTGGTTACAGGAGATTAGGCAATTATGTACTTACCTTTTGGATTTGAAGAAGGCTTCTGCTGAGGAAATGCGGAAGAGTGTCTATGCAAATTATACAGCGTTCATTCGGTGAGTGATTTTTTTTTTACTCTTACAGACAGAGATGACATTGCTAGCTGTATTCCATCTTTGTCACACATGTTTGCTTATAGTAACTTCAAATGGACTAGTTTCTAGGAAAACCGCAATTGAAGCTGAGGTCTAACGTTGTGTTTCACAGGTGATTAGTGCTATTTAGTTCTAAGAAACTTCTTCCTCTCATTTTATTATGTCATAGAAAAGTAGATTATATTGCTAATTGCTTTGATCCAGTTAAATCAAGAAATTGAGTTCTAGGATGATGAATAGAGATTATAACAGACCTAAATAGGAATTTAAGAATGTAAATAATCAAGTCATGTAAGGTGAGAGGGAGATGGAGGATTGGCAGTGATAAGACATGTATGAGGGCTTTTTAGGAAAACGAAATGTCAAATGTGATATCAGGGCACAGGCCATTTTGAAAATTGCAATATTTTGGAATTTGAATGATTGTCTATTTCTTAGTTGGTTGCAAATAGAAAATATTTTCAACAATAAAGTGGCACAGTTCTTGTGAATAATGGATGCAAAGCTGAATGGTTGAACCTTTGTGTTTGGTTTACACAAGAGTCTTTTATGGTTGGCAACCTTACATTCTTCTGAATCCCATGTTCCTCAGTTGGTGGTAACATAATTTCGCATTCTCAAAGGTTTTGGATATGATATAACTAAATCACATTCCCCTTTATGCTCCTATTAATTTAGGATCATTATAATTGAGACTTTTCTGTAGTAGTATCAATAGATAACTTCTAGTATCCTTCGATTTAATTTTCTCACCCAACATGAGTTTTATGAGCTAAATGACTAGAAACATAGAACTTTTCATTTGCGATTGCAATTTTAAGAAAAAATAATGATTAAAAGTGTGCATCAATTATACTCACTTTCTAGTTCTCCTTTAGAACGCATTTCGTGTTTCAAATTGACGTATGTTAGATAAAATGTGTTTCTTTTCCCTTTTCTTTTCTCAATTTTCCATTCTCTTACAAATTGAAATATCATGTTTTACTTTTTACTTTCAACTTAATTTTATCCTAGGCAGCTTGAAGAAATTAAGTTCCATCTGCAGGACATAGACCCTAGTGAGAGAAGAGGGTCTTTGGCCAAAATTGCTATAAATTCTAGAGTTTATGGATCCTATTTTTCGATTTAAACAAGACACTAGTCAATACAGCTAAATGATTTGCAAAGTCTTCTAACTTTTCATTTAATCTTCATGTTTAATGGTATAAAACCTTCGTGTTTTTCTAAAACACTTCCAAGGGATTTAAAGTGAAGGCAATATAACTATTGACTATCGAACATAGGGATTCAATGATAATCTTGCCTAATTTTCAGGAATTCAAAACTAAAGATTAACACATATTGTTCTTGAAGTTACAGTCATGGAAATGTATACGGAATGATTACATTCTTGAAGATGCGATTTTGTGAGGCAAGTAGTATTCTGTGAACCAAATGAATTCAATATTTTATTCCCTCCTAAAAATGCTGATTTCTTGAAATGCTAGATTTGTGTAAACCAAATAATGGACATCTTAGTTTCTTTCCGGCATTAGCTCCACATCCCTTCAACCAAGTGGACCTCATGTCACTGGGTACTAATCTAGCTGTTTGGACTATGGTATCATTTTTTTCTTTCTTGAATTGCATTATTCGGTGTTTTGGAATTCACAAGATCTTTCTTTTGGGATTACAGCACTTCAAAAGAAATATCAGATTTAGAGGGGGAGCTTTCATCCATCAGAAATTTGCTATCAACTCAGGCTACTTTAATTCACGGTTTAGCTGAGGGAGTTCAACTTGATTCAGTATCTACAAAGTCTTCAGAAGCCTCTACTATGAATGGTTTTTTGGATACTGAAGATCAAGAACAGTCTGACTTGGAGAAGCGGGCTATAGAATTTCCTGATCTTCTTGATGTTTTGTTAGCTGAAAGAAGAGTGGATGAAGCTTTAGTAGCCTTGGATGAAGGAGAACGTGTAGCATCCGAAGCAAGAGAAACAAAATTATTGAGTCCCAATATGCTTGGGTCATTGCAGAGAGCTCTTACACAGCGCCGGCAAAAGTTAGCCGATCAGCTTGCTGAGGCTGCATGCCAACCTTCTACCCGTGGTAGTGAACTTCGTGCAGCAATATCAGCTCTTAAAAAGCTTGGGGATGGCTCTCGTGCTCATAATTTACTCCTCAATGCACATTCTCAGAGATTTCAGTATAACATGCAAAGCCTTCGTCCATCTAGCACCTCATATGGAGGAGCATATACTGCTGCACTCTCACAGATAGTATTCTCTGCTATATCCCAAGCTGCTACTGATTCATTGTCTATTTTTGGCCAAGAGCCAGCTTATAATTCTGAGCTTGTAATGTGGGCTACAAAGCAAACAGAAGCTTTTGCTGTTCTTGTTAAAAGACATGCATTAGCATCATCAGCAGCTGCTGGAGGCTTAAGAGCTGCAGCAGAGTGTGTTCAAATAGCTTTAGGTCATTGTTCTTTGTTGGAAGCTCGTGGCTTGTCTCTTTGTCCTTTGCTTTTAAAACACTTTAGACCTAGTGTTGAACAGGCGTTAGATGCAAATCTAAAACGAATTGAAGAGAGCACTGCTGCTTTGGCTGCTGCTGATGAGTGGGTGCTTACGTATCCACCAACAGGAGGTCGGCAGTCTGGCAGGTCTTCTGTTGCAGCACTTAGTAATACAGCTGCATTTCAACATAAACTTACAAGCAGCGCCCATCGCTTCAATTTGATGGTGCAGGTGAATTATATGCCTATAGTTATTTTCATCAATTGAATCGTTCAGTATTTTCTCCTTTGTACATATAATTTTGAGAAAGTCTGTACTACAATTTGTTTTTTCCCTTCCATTATTTTTTCTTTTGTACTTTCTTTTTGCCTTGTTCTGACTTGTGTTTTAATTGTTTGGTGTGCCCATTGCGGGTTGTGAACAAATTAATTGGAAGAGGTGTTTTCTTGTTGATGCTTCTGATGTCTGATAACTTATTCTATATGAACTTTTCTGGTTTCAGTTCTCTTTCAAGCTGAGCATTGCTGAAGTAAATTATTATTTTTTGAGTACAGCGGTGCAACAAAAAGTACTCTTTGCAGTAACTGTTATATTATGGTGGGAGGATAGTTAGATGACCTGTTGTTGAATGAACCATCCTTTTGATCATCTTTTGCCTGCTTGTCTGGCATTTTATGATCTTCTGAACTTGACATTTGGTTCCTCTTATAGGAATTTTGCTAGGATGGATTCTTTTCCCTCTTATTGATTCCACATGAATATTCACTTGAGTTCACACTTACAATTGAGTAGACAACTTTTTGTTAAGTGCTTCAGAATTATCAATTCATATTTAATAGTTAGTGCTTGTGTTCTTTGTGTCAGTTTGAATGATTAATTATTTTCTCATTGTCTGTTTATTGATGGTTTTAATTTTGTCCATTGCCCATGACATTGTTACACTTGCTCTCTAGGACTTCTTTGAGGATGTTGGACCACTTTTAAGCATGCAGTTGGGAAGTCAATCTCTGGAAGGTTTGTTTGAAGTGTTTAACTCATACGTGAACATGCTTATAAAAGCCTTACCAGGTTCAATGGAAGAAGAAGCAAATTTTGACGGCCCTGGAAACAAAATTGTGCGAATGGCTGAGGATGAAGCTCAGCAAATTGCATTATTAGCCAATGCCTCATTATTGGCTGATGAACTGCTCCCTCGGGCTGCTATGAAGCTTTCTCCTCTGCATCAGGCCAATTACAAGGACGATAACCGTAGAAGGCCCTTAGATAGGCAAAATCGCCATCCTGAGCAACGAGAATGGAGGAAGCGGCTTGTAAGTTCAGTTGATAGATTAAAGGATACTTTCTGTCGACAACATGCTCTTGATCTTATTTTCACAGAAGATGGTGATAGCCATCTTACTGCAGAAATGTATTTAAACGTGGATGGAAGTGTAGAGGAGCTTGAATGGTTTCCGTCTCTGATATTCCAGGTATTCTGTTTAATGGTAACAGAAGCTGCTTTTCTTTTTCATTTGTATTTTATTTTTTACTTTTTAATTTCTGGTAGGAGTGGTTGTAGCTGTTTGTATTTATGTTCTATAAATTGTTGCACTATTCAGTATGAATTTCCTTTTATGTTGCAGTTATTATATATATATCAACTGAAAATATTATGCATGGATAAAAATTAAAATAATAGTTGTTCATAGATAATGAAAATTCAGGACAAAAGAACATGGAATAGTTTTGTGCTGTTTTTTTTTTTTGTGTTGCTTCCATTAGCTTCATGTGTAGATTAGCTTATTCCTTTTATGTTGCAGTTATTATATATAGGGTTAAACCACTATTTGGCCCTGAACTATATAAAATTTTGTCATTTGACCCCGACCTATATTTGGCCACATTTAACCCCTGACCTATCCCAATCGGTGAAATTTCACCCAATTTGGATGGATAACAAAACTGTTATTCCATTGATACGCAACGATATTTTGACACTTGGACTTGATAGATTTTAGTGTGCGGATTTGTTTTTTACTTTTTTTTAATCTAATTAATTATTTCCACATTAGAAAATCTCTGTGGAAAAAAAACTTTAAGACGCATCATGTACCAAGTTCGGGTGTCAAAATATCACCATGTGCCAAGAGGATAATGGTTCTGTCAAATCTCCATTTGAATTGGGTGAAATTTCACCAATTGGGATAGGTCAAGGGCCGAATAAAGTTTTTTTGGATAGGCCAGAGGCCAAATAGTGCTTTAAGCATATATATATATATATATATATATATATATATTAACACTAGACATTATAAAATTAACACTAGACATTATAACTATTTTATAATATCTAGTTTCAGTGTGTAACTTCGGACATATAAGTTTTCTCAGAATCTTATTGGTTTTTCTGTGTTGCAATTCAGGAACTTTTTATAAAGCTGAACCGAATGGCTAGCATAGCAGCCGATATGTTTGTAGGAAGGGAAAGATTTGCTACGTTACTACTGATGAGGCTCACTGAAACAGTTATATTATGGCTTTCGGAAGATCAGAGCTTTTGGGATGATATTGAGGAAGGTCCAAGGCCTTTAGGTCCTCTTGGTCTGCAACAAGTACGTAAAAACATGCATCTTTTATCAATGTATATGTATGGTATATCAGGCTGTTGATATTCACCCTTGTCAATGTGCAGTTTTATTTGGATATGAAGTTTGTGATGTGCTTCGCTTCTCAAGGACGTTATTTATCACGGAATTTGCATCGTGTCGTCAATGAGATCATCGCTAAAGCTGTGACAGCATTTTCTGCTACAGGAATGGATCCAGACAGGTAAATGAATCTACCACTTAAAGCTCAATGAATCTACCATTTTACTTTTCTTAAGTTGCAAGCTGTGGGTTTTTCTTAGGAATGTAATTGGCACGGGGCGGGGATTACATTCCCTATCCTCGACCTATCGGGGATTCCCTGTCCTGAAACCTAAATGGGAAAATTTTGTTCAACGTCTCCGCATTCCCCCCGGGGATCCCCATTCCCTGTTTCATTTTGTTCTTTCTCTATCTTATTCTATTTTTTCCCTATCTTGGCATTTTGCATAGTATAACGACAAATAATAAGATGAAATTTGAGTTGAATGATGGAAAGAAAGAATAAAATTGACCTAACTTAATAACTCTGAAAAGATTAAAAAAAATATAAATAATAAAAAATAAATGTTAAATGGGGAATTAATAGACGAATCCGCGGAGATCCCCATGGGGACATATCGGGGACGGGTACGAGGATCCCCATCCCCGCCCCACGGGGGGATGGATCCCCGACAGGGATTGAGAATCCGTGCCCCGTTTACATCCCTAGTTTTTCTTAGGGAAATTTTCTTTTATTCAACTAAGTGTTCTGATAAGAAGGATGAAATGACCTCCTTTGCTATGGTGCACTTCCAAGAATTATCCATTCTTGCCACACTTTACTTGGATTTTCTAATTCTTTATTTTCGGGTAAGGCCCATCCTCTTTGCGGGATATTGGGCGTTGCTCAAATTCTATATTTGCATGATTTCTTGAAGGGATAAAGTAAAGAAATGCCCCAATTTGTTGTCAGTCAAGATCATTTTTTTTCTTAGCACCATAAATGATATAATTGAGGGCGTAATTTGGTAGGTAGGACCAATTTCAGACATAATTAGTGGAGCCATATGCTCAGTCATGAATTTCGTTATTCTACTCCACATTTTTCATCATGTACGCATCAGTAACAGATAAAAAAACACATGACATAGCGTGGATCCCATTTCTCCCAGATTCATCACGCGTTCATCACATGTTGAACAAAAAAAACTAAATAAAAAAAAACTAAAAGTATTGTCGAGTTTAAAGAGATTCCATCCTCGAAACTTTTTTTGAAATCGCAAACAATACAAAACCCTTGTCTTTTGAACCAACTGATATGCAACCGAACAAAATATTTGAGTTTTTTTGAAATTTGTCCATTTTGTCAATGTTGGGCCATCAATTGTATCATTTATGATGTTACGAGTAAATGTGCTATTGAACTGAGAACGATACGGGCATTATAGTATGCTATTCCTTTCTTCAATGTGTGTGTCCACATGACATTAATATGGTAGCATTTCGGACGCTGAACATGTACTTTTAATCAGTGTTCAAGAAAACAGCCGCCTCGAAATTGAGAATCCGTTCCAATTTTTTCCTATTAGGTCCTCTAGGTGCTTTACCTGGGCGTTTTTTAGCCGATTAGGCAGCACCTAGGCGCTGCGGTGATTGGAACAAAACCATTTTATCAGCATTATTACTTTTTTTTTTTTTTTGCTTTATTAATTCACTTTTAAAGATTGTCGCAAGGTTGTTGGTGAATTGTGTTTATTATTTTCGGATATTTTTGTTTAATATAGTTTAAGACTATAAAGATATTGTTTTGTAGTTTTTGGCGAATTATATTTTTCTTACTTGTTTGTGTTAATTCAACGATATTATTGTTGAAATGTTGTTGTTTGCAAGTTAAAAAACATTTTATATTATCATGTTGTTAAATAGTATAATATATATTTAAATTACATTTATGTAATAATTTGTTTATTAATAAATATAAAAATACAAATCTCACTAATCTCCGACGTCCTGTCGGCCCGATCTGATCTTTTACAATCTTGCTTTGAATGCAGCGTACTGCCAGAAGATGAGTGGTTTAATGAGATATGCCAAGAAGCAATGGAAAGATTAAGTGGAAAACCGAAAGGTATTGATGGAGAACGGGAGCTTAACAGCCCAACAGCCTCTGTATCTGCTCATTCCATGTCATCTGTAAGATCTCTCGGCAGTTCCTAAGGCAGGTTCTTTTTTTTAACCCTTTTGTAAATTAGGCAGTGAATAGATTTTTTTTACAGTGGTCTGTAAGCAAATTCACATATTTGACTTGAGTAGATATTCTGTTTTTTTTTACAGTTGGGAGCTGAGCTGTATGAAATTTAGTTTAGCTAGATCATGTTTAAGTGTGTAAATGCTGTTTGACCTTGAATTCAATTGTGCAATTATTCTTTGATGGCAGCTGGTGGTAAATTATATTCATCGTTCAGTAACGCCTCCATACATCAATTTTTGACATAAAAATTAGGCTTAATGCATATTTACATCCTTAAACTTGGTAAATTTTGTCTTTTGGCATCCAAAACTTGGTAAATAACCTATCACACACCTGTAGTTGGTTCTAAAAACCTATCACACACCTATAGTTGGCTTTAAAGTCACACACCTATACGTATATGGTTTATTCAGATCTCCTGCACACAAAATTGTTGATGATGACAAATGAGGTGGCATGTGCATACTATAGAAAAAAAACCCACTTGAGTTTCGTTCTGCATGTCGCATCATCTGTCAAAGATGACCGTCAACGATTTTGTGTGCAGGAGGTCCGGACGGATGAGCCAACTATAGGTATGTAATAGGTTTTTAAAGCCAACTATAGGTATGCAATAGGTTTTTTAAGTCAACTATAAAGTGTGTGATAGACTATTTTAAAAGTTAAGGATGTCAATAGACAAAATGTGCCAAGTTTAAGGTTGTAAATATGCATTAAGCCTAAAAATTATTTATTGTAACATGAATAAAAATCTATTATAAATTTAGCAAAATGATAGATCTAGTAAAGTTTGATTATATATCTTTGATTTTTTTAGGTTTGTCAAAATGGGTCACATCATGATAATCTGATTTGTGTAACCTGCAGATTTGACGATTTAGGGTTGAGGTTTAATGGGTTTGGGTCATAAATGAGTCGGCACGGTTAACTTGTAAAATAAAGAGGTTGGGTTTTGGATTGACTCATTAATCTGTTACATTTAACTTGATTATAATAATATAATTAGATAGTAATTGGTTGAATTTTGACTTGTCAGGTTGATTTTTAGCCTTTTTTTTATTTGATTTTTTAAATATGCTTTTAATTAAAGTAGGCAAAACCCATCATTAAACCTCTGAACTTTACTGCTTTTAAGCCATTGATCATTTATGTTTAGACATTGAGCCTTTTAGCATTCAATGCATTATAGATTTAGTCCTTATCTGATTGGAAAAGATTGCAACCAATTAGAATCTCCGAAATCCTTGGTTCATCATCGCCTTCTCCGTTTCATGAAAATCAATCTCCACCTTCTAATCTTTTCCTAGAACCGCACATTTATCTCCTCCCAAATCGTTCAAAGACCTGATTTATCTACAGGTATGGTGCTGCAACATTTTCTTTTTTGTTGCTACCTATTTGTACATCAAACAAGATTGTGAGTTCAATGGATGGTTACTTTGTGCAATGGAGGATTGAACATCTAACTCAAGGGTGACAATTATAGACTGCATTTTCTAAAAATCTGAATATTTAGAATGAATTTTAAATGGTTATTTATAGGAAACTAAGCTTTAGTAGTAAAACGGTGAATAAATTGCAATTAAAATTACAGTTAAATTCTGGATAACTGGTCCAACACGTCGTGTTGTATATAGTGAACACGATCTGTTGGGCTTGATTCTTGGACTGTCGGCAAAGCTGAGCTTCAACATGACATGTTGGCGATGGGAACATGACCTGTTGCGAGATGATTTTTTGTGGCATTGGGCACTGAGGTTTAACACGACGTGTTGCTGAAGGGAACACACCGTGTTGTGGGAGAATTCTATTCATCCTGGCTCAATACAGCGTGTTGTTGAAGGGAACACGTGTTGCCTTGTTGCGCAGGTGACAAATGGACAGTTTTGAGCAATCTTCCCTCTAATCTTTCTCAACTAAAAATCTACAAAAATATTTCAAATCCTTCTGAGTTTGACTTTTAAATCATTATCCATAAATCAAATATTTATTTCAAACTTAAATTTCAAAAATAAAATCTACTCAAACAAATTTAATTAAATTAAAAGCTCAAATTGAAAATATCCTCACTAATGAATTAATTAACACCTAAATCTAATTTAAAGACAGAAAATAAAAAAAGTACTAAACCTATAAAAACGAAAAATTATAGCAAATATTAACTCTAAAAACTGAAACTATGTGAAATTGACTAAAAATGACTAAAATTAAACCTAGAAAACTATAAAATTAACATTAAACATAAAAGTACAAAATATACATTTGGCTCAAATTACTAACAAAAATAACTCCAAATGAGCTAAACATAAAAAATATACTAAATAGCAGAGATTTTACATCCTTATTAGAAGTACATTAAAAAAGTACTTTAACGATTCAACATATATAAAGCTAAAATAATCTTGCCAATCATTTTAAACTTAGTTCCAAACAAAACCCTTCTACATATAAAGCTAAGGAGGAAATGAGCATAGTTCCTGATGCTTTAATATATATCATGGTGCCCACACGATCAAATACAGCTCGTGCATCCAGTGTCGTAAGTAAATACCTTTCAATCTGACCGTCACAAAACAGCTTATATTTTTTTCTAAACCAAGTTCATTAAAGAACTTCTTCATCCACGAAAACTCTTTACATGCTTCAATTGTTGCAATGAACTCTACTTCACTTGTGGAAAGTACAATACATTTTTGTAATTTTAACTGGCATGGAATCTAGTATAACTTGATAAGATCCACTAGACTTGAGCTTTTGAGGAGGGTAGTCCAATTAATTCGACAGTGACAAAATAATAAGATAATTATTTAGAGATATTTCTAGAAAACACTTAAATGCTATTATTTCGGATTTTTCTTATATCATTGTAACTCTAGAATTCTTTTTTTAGAGAACGATCTCTTTGTATGCGTACTATTTTATAGTGGAACAATTAATTTTCGAGTTTAGTTATGGAGTAGCCCAATATTAAGGGTGAACCACGTTAAATTATCATTGTCATGTTTTGTTAGACAAAATGAATGAAATTATAAAATTAATTTAAATAACAATAAACATCCACCTGCTCATGCGAGGGCATTTCCCCTAATAATTGGTTAAAGGCTTGTAAAGCCATTTACTTATGACTCAGTTAAGATTCTTAATTAGTTTTTTCCTATGTGGGATGAGAATACTTAATTTTCTTTTATCTGCTTCCAAACCATTTCAAGTGTTTCACTTCGAGCATCAATTTCTCATTCATCACTTGTCCGTTTTGAGTTTATAATAGACCGTTAAAAAGATCTTATGGTATAAAATGCGTTGACATATTTCAAGTTATTCTAAACTCCATTTATTCGTTATATATTTAAACCTCAAGTTGATAAAAAGTAATAAACCAAAAGTTGTTTATAATTTGTTTTGGATATATATAATTTATAAAAATAATTATAAATTAATTATACATAACTAATATATATATTATTTATTTAATTATGACGTCATTCGGTCCGACCAATCTGAACCATCCGATCCGACCAAGTGTTCTCTGACCCAGTTACAAATTCGGTTTGATGTTAGGTCCGGTTCTAATAACATTAGTTAAGAGTCAACTGAAGCTTTGTAATCATTGTTCGAAACAAGACTGTCAGGACCGTCTAGGTGCTCGAAATCGAGAACTCATTTTGATTTTCCCCGATTAGTTTCTCTGGGCGTTTTTTTTATAGCCCCTAGGTGATTTTTAGCCGCATAGACTGCCTAACAAAAACATTTTTTTATTGTGAATTTATTGTTTACTCTATTATAATTCACTTTTGAGTTGTTTAAATGGTATTGTTGCTGAAATATTGATATTTACACATTTTTAAAGATATATGTTATAAATATACGTATATTTTTATATTAAATATTTTTATATTATTCTTTTTAGATAGTATAATACATATTTTAATTCAGTTTATATAACAATTTGCTGATTAACAAATAAAAAATATAAGAATACAAATCTGATTAACTTCAACTAATCCCCGATTAATCCTTGAGAGTCTTATCCGCCGATTATTCTACTCTCATCATCACTACTGCCAAGAATCCTAATCCCGACACGAGTCTCAATGAAAATACTAGATCAATGTCATTAATTGTTGCACATCAAGAACGAAATATGATTGATTGTTATATACGAGAGATCAACATCATAAATATGTTGGGTCAATGTCATAAAATAATAAGTCAGGAAGCAAACGTGAACATTTTTTATATAAGTTGGAGAATAAATAATATTTTAAACCTAGTAAATTACATGAGACATGAATACATTATACTATAGATTTTGAGATAAAATTTCAAACTTTAAAAGATTAGAACTTACCGATAAAAAAAGTGGATTGCTATTTACCACCCCAAATTATTTATTACCGCTCCCTTTTTGGACACTTTTGCTCTTTTCATTTTTTAAACTCAAAAACTGAAATTCTCTCAAATTTGTTCGAAATTCAAAAACTCAAACAACATTCATGGAACTTAAACACGATAAAGGAAAAAGACTAATGATTCTCTGGATAAGTATTTTTATTTGAAAATCGAATCGAAAACACGAGTTCCATCTCCTGATTCGGAGAAAAAAGGTCATCCAAAATGTGCTAAACGGGTGATTCACACCATTCCGCCTAGGTAGAAACGGCTGCCTAGACGGAAATGGGTTCATCCGTTTCTGCCTAGGCAGAATGGTGTGAATCACCCGTTTAGCAAATTTTGGATGAATTTGTTTTTACATATTGATTAAATCGGTTAGTTTTTTTAGACGAATTTCAATTAGTGTAAATAGGAACTGTAGTTATTTGATTTCCTCAACGTTCTCGGATCCATTTTTCATAAATCCAATTTTTGGCTCGGGAGAGAGGGGATATTAAGTTTTTGAATGGAAAAATGAAAAAAGCGAAAATGTCCAATAGGAGCGGTGATAAGTAATTTGGAGGCAATGAATAGCAAAACCCTAAAAAAAATGCTATAAAATTATATGTTACTAGTCGAAAACCCGTGCGATGCACGGGGTATGAAACTTTTATATAATTTAGATAAATAAATAAATTGACATATTGCTTTTAAATAATTTTATATCATGCTATGAAAAAAAAAATTATTATGTATATTTGAAATTTATATATATTTTTTAATGATAATTCAAATTAAATTAATTTTAAAAATAATTGACTACTTTTTTTTATAGAATTTTAACTAAAGATGAATGATTTATTTATTTTTACAAAATTCAATGATTTGTACTTTTTAGGAATTTTAATACATTTTCATATTCCAAATATTCTGTGAAACAATAATCATAAAATAGCAGATTAATTAAGAAATATATTAGAATATAATAAAAAACCAAAAATTGAATTAAACTATAATTAAAATTAAATATTATATTTACGATACAAAAGAATTACAATATAGGTTAAACAAAAATTGAATTAAACTACAATTAAAATTAAATATTATATCTACGATACAAAAGAATTACAATTACAATCTATGTTAAAATGGAAGCAACATCAATATATTATTCTATAAACTATTACAATCAATACTTTTTTAATGTTGCATATGAAGAAACTTTATCAATTCAATATGTTACATATAAAAAAATAAAATTCGTAAGAATTAGTCATAAATTCATCTTGATGATAATTATTTTGGTTGGTTGAATTTCATGATCATCAAGTATTCGAATTCAATTATTCATTCTGCTACAATAACCCAATATATCTAATTGAATCAGTTTAAGATGATGGTTTCTCCTATTTTCATCTTGTAATATCTTCATATATAGAATATTAGCCATACTCGCAGATATCACTTATTTGACTTCATTAATATTTTCTAATAATTATATATTCTTGAATTTTGTAAGTAACAAAAACAAACAAAAGAATTGAAAAAAAATGAAGGGACGAAAAAGATAATTAGGAGAGAACCATCTTCCTCTCGGGTTTTTTTTTTTAAAAAAAAAAGAGAGAATGTCGAGACATAAGCATATAAAGAGGAGAGTGGAAATATTTTTTGCCCATTAATTAAACATTTTATTTTTTCTTAATGAAGTATTAAGTCCATAAATTAATTTTAGTTAAATAGAATTAAATCGCAATTGTAACCACTCAGTAGAAAAAATAAAACGTTTTATAATTAATATGTGAAATTAATTATATTAATTAGAATCATTATGCTCAACATTTGATAATTTGAAGAGATTCAAATAATAATATTTTCTTAATTAATATTTTTCAATAATTTGTCCTATGATCATATTTCATTTTCATCTGTTAAAAATTCTTGAAATGCTAACAATTTTGTACGAACCATATTATAATAGTTAAAAATTATATAAGCCAATGTTGCAAAAGCAATCATCTCAATATCCATAATTAATGTACATTTTTAGGATTTTGAGCATCAAAATTTATTTTTATTTACCTTGATTTTGAATTCGTATCTAGCATAATCCACATTCTTCAAGAATAAACATCTTATCAAGCGTATTAGAAGCTTACAATCTCCTTGTCTAGAAAATTGAGAAAAATAACTTATTGATAATAATAATATAACATAATTTATATTGAAATAAACTTCATTGTAAGTATAATATTCCAATATCTCTTTAATATTTTATTTAATATGTCTCAAACTTCAATGAACAACTATCGTGTGAAACTTTATATCTATTTGTACCAAAATGCACAAAAATAAAAAATACAATCCATATCAATTAGCTAAACTCAAACTAAAAAAATGAGTGGATTTCAACATGTTCCGAATTAGAAAAATTAATCTAACTTCAATTAAAACTAAAAATTGAGTTCATAAAAAGCCGAAAATCTAAATTTTGTTAGAGTTAACAATCAAAACAATAACACTAGGAATATATACTAAAAAAGAATGCAAATATACAAAATCTTTATTTTAGTCATTTTGAAAAATAAATAAATAAAAAAGAAAACATGGATAAGGTAGTATGGAATCTGGATAACGACAGAAATGGAATTTCATCTCTGAAAGATGAAACTATAACAACAATTGTTTAATAAAAATAAAACAACAGCACAATTGAGAAAACCAAAATTGAGTTCATATAAAGCCGAAAATCTAAATTTTAGTTAAGAGTTAGCAATCGAAACGATAACACCTAGTAACATATACTAAAAAAGAATACAAATTTACAAAATCTTTATTTTAGTCATTTTGAAAAGAAAGACAAATAAAAAAGAAAACATGGATAAGGTAGCGAGAGGTATGGAACCTGGGTAACGACAGAAATGGAATTTATCTCTGAAAAATGAAACTATAACAACTATTGTTTAATAAAAAGAAAACAACAACACAATTGAGAACAAAATAACTACAACATATGAAAAAAAAATCGAATAATTACCTTGAGAAACATAAGAATTTCTTGTAATTTTTGACACTTTTGTGTTTTCCGATTTTAGTTGTTCATGCATTTTCTATTTCTGTCGGATTTCTTCAATTGAAGCTGTCAGTTTTGAAAAACAAAAGACAAATAAAAAAGAAAACATGGATAAGATAGCGAGAGGTATAGAACCTCGGTAACAACAGAAATGAATCTGAAAGATGAAACTATAACAATTATTGTTTAATAAAAATAAAACAACAACATAATTGAGAACAAAATAACTACAACATATGAAAAAAATCGAATATTTACCTTCAGAAATATAATACTATCTATCGTGACCAATGAATATAATGGTGGAATACTATCTATCATGTTTTATATAGAAGTTTATTTGTGACTTTTGGATTTTCTTTGCTTTATGTTTTTTCATCTTCCCGTAACTCTTGCTTTCTTTTATTATTTTAATTAATAGGCTAGTAATTATTTAATATATTATAAATATAAATTTGTTACTTTTAATTAATTAAATATTTATTTTTAATTAATTAAATATTTTTAATCTGATTTTTTACTACGTTGACAACTTATCAAAAAGACCTCTAAAACACTTTTTTCATTTCTCTCTGCTTCTGTAATTATATATAGTATAGATTTGCGAACATGACATAAACAATACACAAATCCGCTTGGATTAACACGATAACAATTTTTTTTAATTAAATTAGAATGGACTCATTTAACACTAATTGATAATTAACATAACATCAACACTAATTACAAACAGCAACTAATTAAAACATGAATCTACCCAACCAATTAACACAACCTACGTCCGGGATTTTATTAGGAGTACCGGGTTTTCACAAGGACCTCCAAAAAAATTGTTAACACGTGTCCAAAATGACGATATACCCGATCCTCCCAATAAAATCTACCCTAACTAGTAGAACAAACACGCAACGGTTTATTCGTAGCTTCATTTTGGCTCAACAATTGCTTGACCACATCTCTCATCGTCGGTCTTCTCGATGGCTCGGTTTGGGTGCATCTCAAGGCCAAGAGAAACACATTAGAAACATGAACCATTGTGTTATAATCATAGAATTCTTCAGCAAGGCCTGGATCAACAATGTCACAGATATCTTGTCTGTTGAACCACACAGATCTACACCATTCGACAATGTCTATTCCGTCGGGAAATGACGAATCAAGTGCCTTCTTTCGGGTTATTACTTCAAGCAAAACAACTCCGTAGCTATACACATCGGACTCTTTGCTCTTCGTTGATGTAAATGCATTTTCTGAAGAGAAAAAAGTGATTTCAATTAGAAATCTGAGCAGAAAAACAAGTGTTATTAACAATTACACGTCTTTGATCAATTATTTTTAAACGCATAGTGGCAATTATCAGATCTGTGTCATGTTCGCTTCATGTCAAATTCAGGTTAGTGTCAAAATTTCGTGTCAATTTAAGCATGTGATCAATTCAATTTGACTGATTAAACTCCCGATCTTTTACATTAAGCCTTTAATCAATTATATTTGAACGCATTAAGCCCCTTTTGTGTGTGATTCAAATTCCGTCTAACGTGCGTGAAGCTGTCAACGTGTCAAACTCATTTTGTTTAACTGTTTTACTCGGCTTAATACATCTCTAGACCCTTGTACTTGTCCAAAAAAAAGTCAATTACTCCATATACTTTTAAAATATTCAATTTACTCCTAAACTTGTTTAAATTGGTGTATTAATCCCGTAAAATCCACGTAGCATAATAAGGAGAAATTTTGAAAAAGTTGAAATGTGTATATTTTAAGCAAGTTCAGGGGCTAATAGATCACTTAAAAATTTAGAGCTAATAGATTCCTTTCAAAGAGTCAATTGGTCATTTTAAACAATTTCAAAGGATTAATATAACTTTTTCAAAGTATTGAGAGCCGTTAACTTTTTCAAACAAGTACAAAGAACTAAAAATGTATTAATCCGTTTTACTCGGTGGCATGCTGACAATAGAGCTATTCTACAGGCGCTAAAACGGGTTTGAATCATACACATAACCGAGCCTTCTAATAAGGGTAAATGTGTTAGGAAATAATGCATCAAGATCTTAATGTATCTATTTAGAAAGCTTTAATGTATCTATTTAAAAGATCATTGCTTAATTAGCGAAAGGGTAAATTTCAAATAAAACCCTTGTGGTTTCACTAATTTTCAGATAAAGGACTGTGATTTACTTTTTTTCAAAGTAAGGACTGAGGTTTTCAACTTTAGCAAAATAAGGACTTTTTCGATTGATACTATTAAAATTACCCTTGACGACTTCAAAAATGACATATTTTAAAAGCTACTAATATTCTAAGCAACTTTAATTCTTCAACTTTTTTATTTTGAGATTATTTAGATGATGTTTGGTAAGGAGAGAGAAAGTTCCAAAAAAGATTATTTTCGAAAATCGAAAATATAGTTTTAATAGCATTAATCCGAAAGGTCATTGTTTTATTAAAAATGCAAAACCTCAATTCTCGTTTTGACAAAAAGTAAACCACGGTCCTTTATCTAAAAATTAGTGAAACCACAAGGGTTTTATTTAAAATTTACCCTTAGCGAAAATTGAACTGGTTAGGTACTCAACTATGCAAAACTATGCAATTTGCTAGAGAAATCCGGGTAAATTATACTCACGGTCCTCCAACTATTAGAAATTGAACATAAATACCACAAATCTTAATTTTTTTAGCGAGAATAACTTCTCGTTAAGAATTTAATATTTAAGACATTTTCATTCAATTTCTGATAGTTAGAGGTTCATGAATATAATTAACTTTAGAAATTTCTATTTAAAAGAACAGTTACGTAAAAATTGAATTGATTAGATAATCAACTATAGAAATTTGGGGTAAATTCCACTCATGGTCCTCCAACTACTAGAAATTGAAAATAAATACCTTAAACTTAATTTATTTAACGAGAATATAATGAACTTCAGAAATTTACCTGGTGCAATGTATCCTGTTGTGCCCATGACAACAGTAGAGTTCTCTGAAGCAGAACACTGATGTTCTAAAAGCTTAGCTATGCCGAAATCCGAGATATGAGGCTCCATATCAGAGTCTAACAGAATGTTTTCCGGCTTGATGTCTCGATGAACGACAGGAGGATCACAATCATAATGAAGATATGCCAATGCATTTGCAGTTCCGATCGCTATTCGGTAACGAACATTCCATTCTAGACCTGCAGATTGTACAAAACCATGAAGAACATCATGAAGACTACCGTTTTCCATGTAAGTATATAGGATTAGTCCGTAATCCTTTCGTAACCAAAACTGTTCCAATCTGATCAGATTCCGGTGCCTGATTTTCCCAATTGTTTTAATTTCTCTGATCATACTTTTGTTTCCGCCTTTATGATCCGAAAATGCAATTCTCTTCACAGCGAAAAGCCCGTCTTCGTTTAATGCAGCTTTGTAAACAGTTCCGTGGCATCCCCTGCCGATGATATAGCTGTCATTTAGATTCTCCGTAGCTTCCATTACTTTGCTAAGAAGGGAAGCTGGACCTTCTTCTGCAGAAGCTATCTCGGTATCCTTTTTTTGTCTTTGGTGGAAGGCGAAGACACAAGCAAATACGAGAATGAAAACTGCAACCACCGAAACTAAGGCTATCATCGCGATGTCTACTCTTCCAAGGCCTTTTCGAGGTCCGAATTGACTTGCACATGATTTGAAATGTTCATTTTCAGTGCATTTTAAGGTACATTCAACACATAAGCCAGGGTTTCCGAAGAATGATGACGGAGATGACTTAAGCAAGTTCATCATCTCGCCTGGTATTGGACCGGTGAAGTGATTCTGAGAGATGTTTATCAGGAACAATGTCCGGATCCTATTAAGAGTGGCCAAACTTCCGGTCAGATTGTTGTTAGATATGTCGAGTTGCTCTAGCTTGATCAAGTCCCCGAGGCTTGAAGGAATTTCACCAGTCAACTGGTTACTGCTGAGATTCAGTGCATATTGTAGACTCTGCAATGATCCAATGGAAGAAGGAATCTCGCCTCGTAACAGATTTCCACCCATTTGTAGCTCTGTAAGCATTTCGAATTCCGAGAGAAAAGCGGGGATGCCCCCAGTAAATCGATTCTCTTGCAAACTCAATGTGTATAACTTTGTCCAATTCTTCAGACTTGAAGGAATCGAACCATTCAATGAATTGAACCCCACATCGAAATAGCCTAATTTGAAACAGTTTGACAGCTGAGACGGCAAAGGACCTTTCAGTTGGTTATGCGAAAGATCAAAGAACTCGAGCTTTACAAGCTTACCAAGCTCCGGGGGTATAAACCCCGAGAATTTGTTCATTGAAAAATCAATGTAAGTGAGACTGGTAGAGTTACCCAAGCTACGTGGAAGCGAACCCGAAATAGTATTTTCACTGATATCTATGTGTTCGAGGCGTGGAGTCTCTGCAAACTCGGGAAGAGGCCCTGTAAGGTTGTTCCCCTTGAAGATCAACCTCCATAGTGCTGGACACTGTCCAACATCAGAAGGAATGCTGCCTCCGAGTCGATTATGACCCATATTTAGAACCCTTAATTGCTTCCCCGAGCATAGATTCGGTGGAATCTCGCCTGTGAACTTATTATTAGTGAAATCAAGCTGCAATAAGCTGCTGTTGATCCCTAAACCTTGAGGTATGACACCAGAAAATCGATTGTCAAACAACGAAACATTCTTTAGTTGCTTGAGCTCAGTCATCTCCTGCGGCAGTTCACCAGAAAGACTATTGTTATACACTAGCAAGTACTCGAGGCTCGGAATTTTCCAAATACTAATCGGAATCTCACCACGCAAATGATTAGTAAACAATTCAAGATCTTGTAACTTAGTCAGCATTCCCAATTCGCCTGGAATCTCTCCCTCTAACTGGTTTCTGTACAACTTCAAGCTTGTTAAGGACCTACATTTCCCAAGTTCAGGAGGAATTCTCCCCGAAAATCGATTTTCGGATAGATCAAGAGCAGAAAGTTGTGTTAACAGGCCAAGTGAAGAGGGTATAATGCCT
This sequence comes from Euphorbia lathyris, assembly GCF_963576675.1. Taxonomy (NCBI): domain Eukaryota; kingdom Viridiplantae; phylum Streptophyta; class Magnoliopsida; order Malpighiales; family Euphorbiaceae; genus Euphorbia; species Euphorbia lathyris. The sequence continues at coordinate 78,871,314 of NC_088918.1, read as the reverse complement.
GTTAAGTTGCTATCAACAATGACTATTTCAGTTAAGCTGCTAGAATTCCCCAAATCTGATGGAATACCTCCATTGAAACCATTGAATGACAGATCTAAAACACTCAAATTCTTACAATTTCCGAACCCGAAAGGGATTCTACCATGGAAATTGTTATGATGAAGGTACAAGTAAACAAGGGATTTCAGTTCCGTGACAGAATTCGGCAAAGACCCTTCTAAGAGGTTTTCATTCAAATACAATGTCTGCAGCTTACTACATTTACCAATAGAATCAGGAATTGAACCAGATAATCTATTTCCATACAACCATAACTCCAAAACTCGATTCAAATCACCAACATTATCAGAAATTGAACCGCTAAAATTGTTATTATTCAAATAAACATACTCTAAACTCGAAACCCTAAACAAAGATTCAGGAATCATACCAGAGAGTGAATTAGAATACAAACTCAAGACTCTCAATCTCCGCAGAAACTTGAAAGAATCAGGAATTCCACCAGTGAAGGCATTCAAGGACAAATCAATAAACTGAAGATGCCTACAATTTTTACCCAAAGATTCAGGAATCTCACCAGAAAGAGTATTGTTACTCAAATCAAGTATCTGCAAATGCGTTAACTCTGAAATTTCAGATCCCAATTCGCCAGAAATTGCAAAACCAGAGAGCTGTAAACTGATAACATTTGGGGAAAATGAGGAATTATGACATTTGATACCTAACCAAGAACAAGGTGTAGGATCAGATGGATTCCAGGTTGAAGTTACATAAGGGGGCACGGAATTCCAGTGGCGCAGAAGGGATAAAAGTGCAGAACCCTCTGAATTCAAGGAGGAAATGCCGTGTACGGATAGGAAGAAGCAACAGAACAGCAAGAAATACTCCATTTGTGAAGAGAAGAGGAGAAATTAGAGTGAAAAGAAGAGAAAAGAAGAGAAGAGGAGAGTAATTTGATTTCCATGAATGGGTTTATGGTATTCAAATGTGAACTGTTGAATGAATTTTCAAAATTGGTCTCCGACATTGATTGCTGTTTCGACTGTTTTAACTCTAGTAATTGATGAGTCAACCGTACACTGGTCTAATACACAAATAACTCATGAACTTGTTAGAATATTGCAACTGCCCCATTCAACTTTCAATTGTAACAAATTGTCTCTTAAACTTGTCCAACGGTAAAATATATCTCTAAATTGGAATTTTTTTTATCCCGTATTTGAAGCAACAGTAAAAACGTTTCTCCGGATTCGTATCACGCCAAAGATCTGATTATCACACTTCACGAGCGTTGAAAATTTTGTATTTCACGTATTTCTTCAATTGCAGTTCATGTCAGCAATTTAGGGTTATATTTTACAATTTAATAAATTTAAAAGATAAATTATTTGAAAATTGAAGGAGACAGTTGTAAATTTAAACAAATTCAGAGGGTTATTCATGTATTAGACCTTAAAAAAGCAAAAAGTAGGCTCTGATCTTCCTATTGCCCTTGGTCTTATAATTTCAACATCTAATTCTATTAAAAAATTATGTTACTAATTCATTATTTATTCGAAATTATATATAAAAAAATATATTTTCCAGTTTTCCTATAGTTATATTACACATCCAAAACTTCTTTCAAACAGTTAAAAAATATAAATTTTAAATGCAAATACAATGAAAAACATTATGTTAACCGAGTTTTAGGTTTAAATTTGATTTTTTATTATCAATAACTTATTGAAACCAAAAATAAATGATTAGAGACTTAATTTATCCAAATAAAAAACCATAGGCTTTTTAGCTTGTTTAATTATGCCACTTAAAAATTACGTTACATCAAAAACTCACTTATCCTCATAAGTCAAAACATTTAATTTAAAATTAAATTAAATATTCAACTAATATTTTTAAATTCAATACTTATTTTTGTGAAGTGGGACAGGCAACGGTTCATTGGCAGAAGCCAGCTGTTGGTTATGTTTAGTGTAACGTTGATGCGGTCGTGCTTCAATCAGAGAATAGTTTCAGTATGTGAGAAGTTCTTCGGGCTTGTACCAGCAACTTTTATTGCGTGTTGCAAGTCTTTTACGGCAGGTAATATTCAAGTTTCATTAGCTGAGGCGTTGACTCTTCGTGATGTGATACTTTGGATAGTTTCGCTCCACTTTCAAAATGTTTAGTTCGAAACGGATGCCAAATGGATGGTGGATTGCATTTCAACAAAGGTCCATTATATTACTGAGTCCGAGGTTGCTATGGAAGAAATTCAAAATTTGTTACTTATGCGCCTAAATTGTTTTGTGACTTTTATCCTTAGATTAACGAACGTTACACATTGTTAGGGCGATTGATCATTGATTTTATTAAGGATTCGGCCTTATTTAACTCTTCTGTCGAGTTTGGACGGCACACATTGTTAGGACGATTCGACTTATTGATGTGGACAAATAAAAATAAGAGTTTATTGACTAAGATAGATAAAGAGTAAAAAGTAACAAGAAATTACAAAAATTCATTTCCAGTAAGTTCTTCCAAACTCGATTTTCTTATCTTCCACTTTATGATTTTCAGCATTAGAATCGCTAGATCGACTTTCTCCTCTTCCAAACTCGACGGAAAAGTTAAATAAGAACTAAATCCATAACAAAATCAATGACCAAAATAATTGATCAGGAACTTGATCCTTAAAACAGATAAATTTCATAGGCTTAATTATGCTTTTCGTCAAGAAAAAATGATGAATATTATATTCATCCGGGAAAAAGTATAAAAAAAGGATTGATTTAATGTATTATACTTCCCTTGATAGTATAATAAAAGAAGGAAAAACATCGTTATTAATAAAAGGATAAATTTAAAAAAAAAAAACTATGTGGTTTCATTTTTTTTAGAAAAAGGAATGTGGTTTTTTTCTTTTCAAATACAGGATTGTGGTTTATTCTGTTACACTATTTACGGATTTGGTGAAGATGCCGTTTATTTGCTGACATGGATGAAGAGTAATATGAGTTTTTTTAAAAAAAATTGGGGTAAATTTAAAAAAAAAACAGTGGTTTCACTTTTTTGCAGAAAAATGACTGTTTTTTTTCTTTTCAAATACATGATTGTGATTTATTTCATTACACTATTTACAGATTTGGTGAAGATGTCGTTTATTTGCTGACGTGACTGAAGGGCAAATATGAGTTTTTAAAAAAAAATTGACCAACATATTTTTTATAACTATTTTGGATCTACAATATTGACCAATGGATTTTTTTATAACTATTTTGTGGCTACAATATTGACTATGAAATCTCACATGAGTGCAAATCTCACATGGTTGTTCAAGACCTTTTATAGTCAATTTTTTAAGAACTCATATTTGTCCTTCAGCCACGTTAGCAAATAAACGGCATCTTCACCAAATCTGTAAATAGTGTAATGGAATAAATCAAAGTCTTGTATTTGAAATGAAAAAAATCACAGTCATTTTTCTGCAAAAAAAAAAAAAAGTGAAACCAAATGTTTTTTTTTGAAATTTACCCCAATTTTTTTTAAAAAACTCATATTTGCCCTTCGGTCACGTCAGTAAATAAACGACATCTTCACCAAATTCGTAAATAGTGTAGGAATAGACCACAATCCTATATTTGAGAAAAAAAAAATCAAAACCCTTTTTCTACCAAAAAAAAAAAAAAAAGTGAAACCATAAGGGTTTTTTTAAAATTTACCCTTAATAAAACTCTTTATTTGAATACATTAAGCCCTTGATCATTTATAGGCGTATCAAATTAGTAATTCTCTTAAAATTATGTTATTACTTTCATCTGTATTGAAATTATAAAAAAAAAATTTATTATTTGAATAAATTAAGCCCTTGATCATTTACCCTTACTAGACATCTAAAACTGTTTTCAATCAGTAAAAAACATACAAATTTCAAATACACGTAAAATAAATAAAAAGTCAGGGATTTAAGGGACTTAATGTATCTAAATAAAAGATCAAGGGTGTTGTTAAATCCAGCCCCAAATTCACACACCTAGCCCCGTGAAAGGACGAAAATGCCCTTTCATAGATTTTGGGGAGGAAAAACATATTTTTTTCCCAATCCGACACGCGTGCGTGTGGATATCACGCATCACCGCGTGGTCAGGCGTGATAGCCACACGCCTCACCGCGTGGTCAGACGTGATAGGCAACCGCCTCACCGTAAGGTCGGGCGTGATGCTATCACGTCCGACCACGTGGTGAGGCGTGATATCCACACGCCCGCGTGTCGGATTGGCAAAAAAAATATGTTTCTAAACCCGTAAGTAGGCCGTTAAACCCGTAACTACAGAATTATACTTAAAACCTAAAAATACCATATAATTTTAAGGGTTAATTCTAAAAAAAACCCCTGTGGTTTCACTTATTGACAAAAAAGGATCTGTGCTTTTTCTTTTGTCAAAACGGGGATTGTGTTTAAGACCATTAACCAAAACGCGAAAAAACAGCTAACCCCGTCAACTGAGCTGACGTAGCAGAGGGTATTTTTGTCCAGTTTTTTTTTCTTTCATATAAAATGTCTCACTTTCCATCAATAATCGATCACTAATTCAATTTAGGGTTTTTCCCCAATTTCTTCATAGACTGAGAAACCCTAGAAGTTAAATCCTAAATTGGGAAAAAACCCTAAATTGAATTGGTGATCGATTATTGATGGAAAGGGATGCCTTTTATATGAAAGAAAAAAAAACTGGACAAAAATACCCTCTGCCACGTCAACTCAGTTGACGGAGTTAGCTGTTTTTCCGCGTTTTGGTTAACTTTCTTAAACACAATCCCAATTTTGACAAAAGAAAAAACACAGATCCTTTTTTGTCAATAAGTGAAAACACAGGGGTTTTTTTGGAATTTACCCTAATTTTAACTCAAATCAAGAAACAATAATATAAATTAGTGAATAAATATTATTAATTACAACATATAAAACTAATATAATGTAGTCCAAACCTCTCTCCTTTCAGCGTATAGATTGTCCAATTGACGAACACTCGGATCATGATATAGACGCCATTGGGTGGCAATGGGAGGCACTGAAAATGCATGATGTAAATAAAGACGTATGTAGTGATGATAACTCTCCAAATGACAAATCACAATCTCTCGCTCTGGTGGTCTTCCATCGTCCGAACGCAGCGGCAGTATAGTGCAACATCCTAACTGTGATGTAGTAAAAAGGAATATGACTGCATTCAATACAGATGCAGCAGCATATAAGTCATTCGGAGTCACCATCCAGTGGGACTCACCACACCCCAGTCCTGCCCATTTAATACGCGTGAGGGCAGCATCAAATCCATTCCCGTACACTGGCGCATACAGATCACGGTTTGCCCGCATCTCATTCTCTATGAGCACTCTCATCAGCTTCCACTCCTCCTCGTTATAGGTGATGACATCTACTAAAACACGAAATCCACAGTTGCCATCTGCTACAACATCATGAAATCCAGTAATAAACGGTACGATGAGACCTTGAACCCGATGTAAATGGTGGTAACCGGCGATATCCGCATCAAATCCGGCTGAAAATATTAATATATGAAATTCATCAATAAAAATATATTTACTTTAACTTCGACATATATATTAATAAAATAAAATATACCCAGCATCTCATTGTTATGCACAAATGATGATGAGGAACGACCTCGACTACGACTACTCCTCGAACCTGAGGACCGTGCTCGATCTCGTGGTGCCTGATTGTATTCCTATGCACTCGGATTTCTTTTCGTTGATGAATTCCCCTTTGGTCTACCCCTAACTGTGTCTTTGACCTCAGGTTCTTTGAAGCCACTTTGTTCCGGATTTATCTGGTCATGAATCATCATCGATATGCTACGCACCATTGAAGGATCTAATTTTTCAACCTTTTCCACAAGAGAGTGAAAAAACCGGTGATCCTCAGACCCGTCAGCATATACGGGAGCAGTAACTGGTATGTCACTCAAACCTTCAAACGCAAGCGATCTCCAAAAAGGATGGATTCGGTCAGCACGGACCGATTCATCTGTGTCAATATACGTTTTAAGCTCAAATGCACACGGAATGCCATGAGTCATGGGCAACACGCATCCGCATTCACTTACCACATCTGTAGTTAATCCGTACATACGCTTGAGCTTAGCATTTAGTACACGCAAGCAGTAATGTGAAACGTGTAAGTTGAGATACTTGAAAGGTGCTCCACATTGAGCCACCGCAGTTCTTCTTCTCGAGTCCTCGAGTGAGTATCTGATTATATACAGTAAAGGATTACAATACTAATGTATTACACTTTAAAAGATTAAAGCAAATAACAAAATAAATGTCTTACTTGATCGCCTCGATCTGAGCCTCAATGTCCTTGTGCACCTTCGCCCACACTGTATCGAGTGCACCAGTAGATGAATTCAACCACTGTTTTAACTGTGCATGTGAACTCTCCACTCGACAGGTTGTGGTGTTTCCTAAGTGCAACACCTTGTTCGTCCATGCTTGACAAAACTTCTCTTTATGCACTAGTCATGTGGTCTCCACGTACTCTATCACATGAGGCCAGTTGCGAGTAGTATCCTTCATAGCCTCCATTGCCGCCTGATATTCGGCTACTGTCGGGGATTCAATTATACGTTTCCATTTGGAATTCTTAAAAATTTCACCAAAAGTCTTCACTCCACTCAACTTGCCTACTCTATCATCCACATCTTTATTAATATGCCATGTGCACAATAAATGATGACTATGAGGAAATACCTCACGAACCGACCTCATCAGTCCTAACTCCCGGTCTGTAGCAATGGCTGTTGGATGCACATCAGGTTGGAGCAAAAGCTTCAATTTTTGTAACACCCACATATAACTTCCCTCAGTTTCATCCTTCATGATTGCATAGGCGATCAATAAGTTTTTGTTTGAAGGCGTCATTCCAATGATCTCAAAGAATGACATCTTATAGTTGTTTGTTTTATATGTTGAATCCATACCAACAAACAAGTAATATGATCGGAACAGTGTGATCGAGGTCGGATGTGCCATAAAGAGGTGAGTCACAACATTGCTTCCCGGCTCTGTTTGCGTCCAATTTATGTAATCCTTATCTATAGCAAGCCGATAAAACTGACCGATTACATCCCGACCCTCAAAGCTCTCTGTCCTAATTTTCTCCCTGTAGTTATAGATATGTCTTTGTGTCGGGCAATCCTCCGGATGTTTTTTGGAACCCGGGCTTAGCCCTCTCATCTGTCTGTAACCCTGACGATATACAGCCAACGGATGATGGTGATGTCCTCTATCTCCAGCAATCCCATTCACCACCCAACCGTCTAATTCAGCGATTTCCAGAACCTTTATCTGGAATTTGCAACCACAGTACTTTGTTTTTGTATCCCTCCGTACTACTTCCTCCATATCCATATCCTTTTTCCTTCTATAATTCTTAATACCACGATCACATTTAACCAATATCCACTTTGTCTTGCCCCCTGTATTGTGCGACGCTGTGGTTAACTCGAAGCCGACCCCAATTGCCGTCTGTTTTGCCCAGTTTGGGGAAAAAAATGCGAACTGTAATCGATGCCGTTTCCGCCAAATTCTTCCCACGAAACCCCCTGCAAATGATAAATAACGAACATTACATTCCAACACGCGACAATTCTACAGCGTTTCGGTGTCTAAAACCGAAAAAACAGCCACAAATATGCTCGGGCGTGTGAGCATCACGCCCCACCACTAGGTGGGGCGTATGAACATCACGACCCACCTCATGGTGGGCCGTGTGGCTATCACGCCCTACCACATGGTGGGGCGTGATGTTCAAACGCCTCACCACATGGTGAGGCGTGATGCCCACACGTCCGTGGGCCGAAAAATCGAATTTTTTTAAAAATTTGGACAGAAATCAAACAAATTCAATTGGAAAAATACCTCAACTTCAGACACAGCATCACTCCCGTCTCTCCCCGGTGATAACAGATTGCTCTCCATCAAACGTGTTGTCTTTGATTTCAGATCAAAATGTATTTGAGAGAGTTTGGGAGGGTTTGAAATTTTCAATTTTTTTATTAAAGGACGGTTACGTCTTTTTTCGTGGCTGAAAGTGTGAAATTGGGACTGGGTATAGCAATCCACAAGATCAATGGATCTAAGATGCTTTTTTCCATAAAAGAGAAAATACATGGGTGGCAATTTCTTACAAATAGAAATAACAGACAACTATAATTTTTCTTGAATTCACATCTTATATAATCATATAAAACACATAGATAACATAACACAGTTTTGACACGAAAACCCGAAATTGCCATCCCTAATCAAAAGCAAACTATACCCTCGCGAAGCGCTCTGTTTTCCAACCTTCCATTTTTCTTTTCTTGCTATCTTCCAAAGCCAAAATCTTGGTGTTAGAGTTAGACTTGGACACACCAATCCCTCCGAATTGTGTTTCGAAAGCGAAAAAGGATGGCGATAAATTAAAGGGTAGTAATCGCTAATTGTATCAAGTCATAGGTCAAAAACCAAAGATTAACTACAGATAAAAGCATAAAGAAACAAAAAAATTATACTTCCAGCTCGGTACAACGGTAACTGTAGTCGTAACACTGTATTTCACAAATCTGATCAATGGATGACAGGCTTGAGAGGATGAGCTCTTAGGTTTGATAAGTCGAGATTCGAATCAAGTTCTTCATCAAGTTCCCCGACAATGCTTCTAAAAGAACAGAATGAAAAAGATCAATTTAGATTAACATAAATTCGAATGTAGTATTCGAATGGGGAAGTAAACTACTAAAAGAAGGAAGCATTACATGTTATCACCCCTTATAATGTATAGACCTAGAACAAGTTGTTGAACACCTTCCTGCAGATCAACAAAAGCAGATAATTAGGTGATTTAAATGGAAGAGTGTCGTTCTCAACAGCTCAACCCGCAAATAAACTTTCAAATCCATTGAATATCATAATGTAGAAAAAGAGAGTGAATTTCTGGCTTCATTAGTGAAGAGCTATGTTGCACGGAAACGGACACTGACACTGACACGGAAACAGACACTGTATATGTTATTTCTAACACACAACCTTAATAAAACAGCCTTCAAATGGAAACAGACACAGCCATGAAACACAGAAACACTACTAAAAAAAAGTGTCCCTGCAACATAGGTTAAGAGAAATTCAACAAAATAAGACTACTTATGTAGGGATGAGGATTCGAGATAAGTCTTCTTTCAAAGACTACTTAGATGCATATCTAGGTACTCTTTCTTCCTCGGATGAAGGTTAATAGACTGCTTCGAAAAAAGAAAGTTTCCTCGATAGGAGCTAAAGTTCATCGGCCCATTTTAGTAAAGGAGACTCCCCAACACATTTGTTTCACTATTCACAGTTCTCCGTTCATTCCTCAGTGATCAAACAGGCATGCATGTTGAAAGAATCAAGTAAAATTGGAAGCATGTCATAGAACAAGAACACAAACCTTAGTAGAGTATACACGTTCATGAGATTCATCAAGGATGATATTTGTGGCTTGATCAAAGCCTTTCAGGATTCCCTGATTTAGAAAGCAATTTACGATTAGAAAGACATGGTAAAAGATAATATTGGTAATGCAGATGAACCAGGCTACGAGTACAACATACCACTATATTGCGGCCATCATTGGTGATAACTGAAATAGTTTCTGCATAGAAAGTAGATCATCGCAGGAGAATATGACAAAATTAGAGACAATAAACCCTGGAAGTTAAGAAGTAAATGCCACGGATAATGAAACAATGATAAGTTAATACGGAGTTTCTATTACCATTTACCACAAGAATTAAATAAATAAATCTTTTCAGAGAAGAAATGGGGCAGCATAAGCTTAGAAAGCAGTCTAGTAAGGCATAACATTCATAGCTAAAGTATCCATTTTCATTTTCCAACAGCTAAAGAACTACCATGGTGTTTATAGTCAAATACAGTTTATCCAACTAATGAAGTTAATGCTTATGTGAAACCGAACAAAAATTATGTATCTTTTTGTTGGTTTTAGACCAAAAGCTTTCTGATTAATTAATCACGCCATACCATCATTCAAGGATTGTTGAAGTTGCCTGGGGAGGGATTTCTTAATGTCTTGAGGACTGTTTTTCAAAGTAACTTATAAAAATACTTATTACTCAATTGATGTATCAAAATTGCAAAATACGTGAACAAGAACTCGTATTGCATCTAAGGGACTAGGCACTAGCAAGGAAAATGGAACTGCCTACATCAAATGAAAGCAATTCAAAATGGTACTTAAAAGAATAAACATACGATCTACAAGAGACTCAAGTCCAGGGCCAGTAGACATTATAGCAATCCTGAAGCAGCTCCCTCACAAGAATATCCTGTCACAAAAAGAAAATAATAATAACTTTAGAACACAAGATCACACAACAGTTAACTTTTGACACAGAAACCAGAACTGCAGTAAGCTAAGGAATTCTTATAATTAGAACTGCTAATTAGGCGAGATGAGCAAGACTCAGGCCAGGCCTCCATATAAATAGTCTTGCCCAAAATATACATTATAAATAGAATATAGAAGTACAGAATTCAAAGTTTGTGTAGAATTTTAAACCTCAATAAACAGATTCACACACCTTGCATCGATTCTGCTTATTCGCCTCACTGAAAGTAATGAACTCTTTTTGCTGGCTTAATGTTTTTTAGAAAATCCCGGTAATAAACATAGCTTAAGGATCTATGTTAGCGTTTCCGTCTCAGTTTCTTTTAAGTTTTCTAAATTTTCTTAGAAATAATGTTTCCCGGTATTATGTGTAGAAATGGACAGTCTGAACTCTACCGGGGTGTTTGTTAGAAGGGATATAGGAGGAGGGATATGGATAAAAAACACGAGATAAGTTATCCCGTGTTTGTTTGCGAGATAGAAGAATGGGACAGATGGGGGATAAGCCTCTTATCCCTTAAATCCTATACCCGGGAGGGGGGTGGTATAAGGAGGTGGGATAAGCTCCTGCAATTTTAATAGGATGGAAAAGTCCATCTTATCCCTCAAATTAATGTTATGTAATTTAAATAAGGTTAAAATAGTAAAATGTATTCTTTTATCCCTATTCCCCATCCCACGTACCAAACATTGAATAATAATTCCGGACTATCATATTTTATCTTTATCCCAGCCATTTATCATTATCCCTGTCCCAACATTTATCCTTATCCATGTCCCAATAAAATACCAAACGCCCCGTACAAGTACAGGGTGATCAATTAGTTAGTGTTGTTGATGTTGTTGCAATTCTGGGAGTAACAAACTATATAAATTGAATTTGACCTAAAACTCAGAACTAGACTTTACACACCGAACTAAACTCTTTAAGGATAATCAAATTACTAAGTTGAGATGTCATGAAGAGCCTGATAAGATATCTCAAGCAAGAATTATTGGACCTAGTGAGCAATCTCCAATGTTATTTTAAGAGTTATGGAGAAAAGGACAAAATCAAAGATAATTACAAGAATGAAACAATAGTGAAGAAGACATTCACGAAATCTGAATCATTAACAAAAAAATCAAATCATTTACACAAGAAAAAATCATTAAGAATGTATAAACTAGAAACAGCAGGAGCGAAAGAAAGACAGATTGAGTAATGGAGAAAAAGATGGAGACAATAACTAACAGAAAGAGAGAGCTGCAATATTTGTCGCGATTCTAACGGCTGGTGGTGGTGATTCTGGTGAATGGTGTACCGGCGGTGGTGACACGGACTGAGGTAGGAGGTGAGACCGGTGGAAAGCGGCGAACAGAGGAAGAGCCGTTCAGGTGAGGTGGAGAAAAACGTTAGGGAGCATCTGCTAGGGATTGAGATTTAGGGAAAAAGTGAAAACAGCAATATTTTAGCCTAATAAACCCTCTATTTCAATTTGTTTTGACTAATAAATCTTTAGACATATTTTCTAATTTTCGTCAAATATACTCAATAAAAAAAATTACTAACAAAATTATATCCAATCCAACATAATTTTTGGTAAATTAACAAAAAAAAAAAAAAAATTAGAAATATCAACACACGCTAGCCAGCTGTGAGGTCCGAGTTGGCATAAGAAACACTATATGCGATAGTGACTACCTTTGTTGTCGGACCTCCACCAACCTTTGAACCAGTTGTCAATACTAGTTTAAGTGATCCACTCTAGTCCACTAGGGACTAGCATAGTCGGGCATTTGCCTTCGTGAAGGGAGGTGGATGTCCTCATAAGGTGGAACCCTATGAACAGTCGGGTATTTGGCCTTCGTGAAGAAAGGCGGGTGTCTTGATAAGGTGGAACCCTATGGACACTTTGGACTCTGGAGTTAGCATATAGTGTGTATTCTTTTTAGGGCGAGGTTACTATATAGGGGGACCCTCTGGGACGGTACACCGACAGATGAATTGATGGGATGTTTAAAGGGATAAACCCTTTCAGTAGGTGTTGGCTAACTGAGGATTTGGTAGTTCTCGGTGCCACACGGGGTTTTGACCCGGCTCATAACTGATCCCGTGACATTTGGTATCAGAGCCTAAACCAAGCAAAGTCTTGAAGAAGTGGGCGGTATGGCCTTAACTAAGTAAGCTCTTTGCGAGATGCACGATCAACCTTTAATTAAACGAGGTCTTCATGGTGTGAGCGTGCGGGCTTTAACTAAGTGAGTTTTTCATGGTATGAGCGAGCAGTGCTTTAACCAAGTGAGTCCTTCGTGATGTGGGCGAGCGATATCAAAATTTCCTCAACGAGTTGACGAACGAAATTTTTTACGATGCTTTTTTCGAAAATATTTTGTGACGCTTTTCGGATTGATTGAAAGCTTGTGGCTTACCGAGCCATTTTCTAGACTTTTACACAGTGTGTGGGAGTGTAGAAATGGATAAAAGGAACTGTGATAGTTAATGCATGTAAATGCTAGAAAGCGAATGCATACTCCCCCGCGATTGTAGACGATGGAATTCTACGAGATTTAACCCCTTTAAGTGGGGGAGAGTTCGTAGTAGATAACCAGAATTCGACACTCATATAAAGTAACATAGATCCAATCTACTGAATTAACAACTGCCATGACCAAATTATTGAAGCATAATTTAGGCTGGAATTATCTTAATTCAGTGAGATATGGCTGATGATCTTCCATGAGTGGAGAAAGTTCGTGTGGAGTTCGGGGCTTATGTGAAGTTTCACAAGAATAGATTGTTGGATTCTTGTTTGGCGAGGTAGGATTGTTGAGACGTAATCTGAATTCCGCCCCACCTGGATTCAATGAAAAATTGTTTGTGCCTTATCAGAAGTTGATCAAAGACTCATATAGAGTTATATTCAGATTATACGGAAACTGGCCATAATGTGAAAACTTATCGGTACTAATAGGCATTATTGTATAGTCTATCGTCACAAAAGACAGACATCCAAAGCGAATTGCAGATATTGGATGGAACATTCGACTATGAAATTCGAAAAAAATAAGGATTTAAATAGCCTTCTAAATTGACATATTTCTCTTCCAATCCCTTATTCTGGCTATAAAAGGCCTTGGATAATGTTTGTGGAAGATTCCGTTGACAAGCGTTGACAAGGGTGATCGTGACTATCACTTCAAAAGGAAAGAGCAATTAAGAAGACTGCTTCTATTAATTATCCAAAATTAACTTTGTAAATTAACTAAACCATACATGTCATTTAATTCACAAAATACAAACTTCTCTTTGTAAATCTTTTTTATCTTTAAACCACGAAAAGCTGTCTTTACAAAACAACTAAATCACGATATTTATACACAAGCTTTATTTTTATAATTTTTTTTTTTGTCTCTTTTCATATTTCATCAATCTGTTGAGTAGAACTATTATCTTCTGGTACACCAAACATTCAACAACATAAGAAATCCTATATAGAACTCTACTTAGAATTCATATCACCCTTTTTGTACCTTTAAAAGTAAAAATTCAGAAAATTGGAAACCAATAAAAGGGAACTATTTTATATCTTTCGGGTTACGTTATGTGAAGTGTTTTTAGAATTGATAAACAATTAATAATAACTATATGAAGAAAGAATCAGCTAATATCTACAATGGGATAAGGGCCAAATTTGTAACATTCTCAGTGAGGTGCAAATTTGAGCATAACGTACGAAATAGTCTAGATTTGATGCTAACAATTTCAAGGAAGATCAATTTTAGTTCTACGTTACTGAAAATTTGAAAAAAATGATCTAATTATCACATCGATCCTTCCAAACATCAATTAGATCTAAAATATTTAATGTGTCGTTAACACAGTTATAAAAAAAAGCAAGTTAAAATGTTAAAAACTAAGTATGTGGCATACAAAATGATCGCAACTTTTTTGGGGATAAAGACCAAATTTACCCTAACGTTTTAAGGAAAGTGCAAATTTAGTCTTAACGTATAAAAGGGTGCAAATTTAACCTAATGTTTCCAATCAAGATCAATTTTGGCGTTGCACTATCAAAAATTTGAAAGGTCTGAAATAACAATTAAATACCAATCAAACCCGTTTTTTATAATTTTCAATAGCGCAACGCTAAAATTGATCTTGATTGGAAACGTTAAGATTAAATTTACACTATTTCATAAGTTAGGATTAAATCCACAATTCACTTGAAACTTTAGGATTAAATTTTGACCCTTACTCTCTTTTATTTTGTCAATGTATCTAAAATGTTTACTGTATTACTTGTACAATTATAAATAACCAAAAAAAAGTTATGAAACTACTTAGTTTATCAATAAATTTATTTAAAATGTTTGATGTGACATTTAAATAACAGTCAACCCAACTTTTTCAAGATTTCCATAATGAATGGCTAAAATTGATCTTAAATTTACATTTTCATACCTTAGAACTACATCTGCACTTCTTCAAAAACGTTTGGATCAAATTTAATCATGATCCCAAACAACAATAGTTGAACTAAACAGACTCAAAATTTCATACGATGTACTAGACTCGGACTTCACCCGAAATGTACATTTTGTGTATTTCTGTAATGTATTCATGCTCATCAGCCTCCTATAACCATCCCTTTCCAAGGCTTTAAAAGTTGTATTCAATCCATTTTTTCCTGTTCTTTTATCTTGGTTCACTCAGAGACAAGATTATTAACAGCCAAGTAGTAGCCCCCTACAATCATAAATGATGCTAACCCGCTCCGAGCCGTTCGCAACCCGATGCCACGAAACAAGAGACTTCTATCTGCTGGGTGGATACCGGTAGCTCTCTCGAACCTTTTTCCGGGTCGTCTCCATTTCAATAGCTTTCTCTCCATGGAAATATACTACAAACAAACAATTTGATTGAATATATACTATCAAACGGAATATATAAATCGTATAACATGATTATGACACAGTAAACTGTTTGATACTCCTAAATAATTGTGAAGTAGTATAAATTACCACATTAAACTATAAAAATTACAGGAAAACAAAAACAGAAAGCAAAGTGAGCTCAATGGAATAGTTGATGACATTGCTTTTCAGGGTAAATTACACCCTATGGCAACTGAATTTTGCTCATTTTCACGGTATAGCTACTAAACTTCAAAACGTAACATAAAAATCACTCAATTTATACTTTTTAACATTATTACCACTAAACTTCAATTAACGCCTCAAAATGAAAATGTTCAAGAATTAAAGTTGTTTAGAACCACATTTACATGAACGGAATTTTTTATTTTTCAAAATCACCCTCTTTGAATCTTTCTTTCTCTCTCCTAACCAAACAAAACCTAGATGACCTCAAAACGACATTTTGAAGACTTGAAGTTGCTTAGAATATTATCAATTCTTGAAATTTTTCTATTTTAAGGTCGTCAACTGTCATTTTGAGGCGTTAATTGAAGTTTAGTGGCAATAATGTTGAAAAGTATACAGATGAGTGACTTTATGTTATGTTTTGAAGTTTAGTAAACATACCGTGAAAATGAGTAAAGTTCACTGGCAATGAGTGTAATTTACCCTTGCCTTTCACGTTTACGTGAATTGAAATACAGAATAGATCGATAAGCAACTTGCCGCAGAAAACAAGGAAAATAGTAACTTCCAAAACTAACTTAACCTGACAAAGATAAATTTTAATAAGTTGAAAATAAGGAACTGGGTGAGATTCTATAGCTCAAGTAATATATTAGCACCATTTTAAAACCCAGTTAAATTGTTTTCAAAACTTGACCACGACATTGATTTGAAATTCGAGTGGAAGAAGACACTTCACAAAGACATTTTCCATTTTAAAACCCAGGTAAATTGTTTTCAAAACTTGACCACCACATTGATTTGAAATTCGAGCTGAAGAAGACACTTCACAAAGACATTTTCCCACGAAGTATCTGCTGCTAACAAAGGGTATGATATTCAAGGAACTCTTTGCCAACATGAGCGTCTAAAGAACACGTGTCATGTAAAACCAAAATGCAAAAAGATAACAGCTAACATACCCATTTTGAAAATTTTCGAAGATAACCAAATTAGTCAAAGAAAGGCATAAAATGTATGTAGGCTGTTACAGTGTATATGACAACAGCCTTGTTGCAAATCGCTAATCAACGAGGGGCATATTTCCTTCTATACTTCATCGTTTGAGGCACATTTAAAAGCTTATGTTTGAAACCTAATTGGTGAAGAGAAAGTGAGATTAACCAATAGTTGTATATAACAAGCAATATTTCATTGATTGGGTAGTACTATCTGGTTTGTGCTTACTCAATCATGCTTGTGAGTTCTCCCTTATTTTGGACTATCCGACGTTCACGATATTTGGTTTACTGTAACGTATATAAGATAACATGCATATACACAAACTATTTGTAATGAAAAAGCATACCCTGGGCAACACAGTACACTGTGAGCGACTTTTGGCAGTGTCAAAACAATGAGATGCAGCAGCAGCAACACAGCCAGAAAAACCAGCTGCAAGGCTAACTGAGAGAGGAGAGAGTGGCCCAATTTCTTCATCAGACCTGATTGAAAGCCAAGAATTTCAGGAAAATTAAACAAGCAATGTCTTCCGTACAGCTAATACATATAAATTATGTACCAAATGGAAAAGCTAACTCCTGCAAATAAATGAATAAGGGTAAATATTTTATTAGTCCCCACCTTTTTACGTAACACACTGCTTAGTCCCCTTATTTTGAAAAACACATTTTAAGGTCTCTATCTTTTGTCAATATTAACTCTTTTGTCCTTTTGTCTACATTTTTAGATTTTTAACCGAACGTATCTTAACTTTCAGGACATCCATAGTACAATACAAAATAACCATGTTAATCTGTTATTTTCTGTTTGTGTGTTTATGCCAAATATAAAGGTTAAAAATCTAAAAAAAAATAGACAGAAGGACAAGAGGGTTAATAATGAGAAAGGATAGGGACCTTACAACGTGTTTTTCAAAATAAGGGGACTAAACAGTATGTTGGGTAAAAAGGAGGGGACTAATAAATTATTTACCCAATGAATAAACAGGTGAAATAGAAAGTCACATGGAATTACATTTTTCCATTGCATAATACCACAAGTGAAATGTTGATGTGAAACTCACATGGAAGAATACTTCTTCAATCTTTACATTCTTGTGCACCGTTTAACAGAAGCAAAAGACAAATCAAAATGAAAAATAAGAACTATCAGACTTTCTAAATATCAACTACTTACACCTCCAATCTTTAAATTTTACTCCAGGAATATGGCGGGTTAGGGGATTATACGTAAGAAAATGAGAGAGAAAATAGACATTTAAGTTCATATAAACTTCAAGCATGGGGCACGTTTACACACCTGGGTACAGGATCCATCCCTACAGCCTTCCAGTCGAGCATTGCTCGATGCAAGAATTGCCAGCTAGAAAAGAAAAACCCACCATAAATAGAATCTCGGACAAGTCCAGGGCGGAGGCCTCTCCACAATGCACCCCAACCTTCCAAAGAAATTATCTTGGATGGCTTCTGTACATCACAGACTGATGGTGCCTTTCCCGAGCCAGTCATCATCCAAGGGTACTCTTGCAAGGCGCCGGCCAACTTTGGGTGTTTAGCAGATAGGGTGGATAAAAGGGCAACAGTATGGTTCAATGCCGTCTTATTTGGAGTATAACCATGTAGTAATTTAGTAATCAAGGGAGCAACTGCTTTATTTTCTTTAATAGCAGCGGTCCTTGGAATGGGTGTTGCAGAGGCAACCTGTGCACGAAGTTTAATAATTTCAAATGGAGAGCTTATCAAAGACTCTATTGCACCAGCTGCCATCCCTGCCATGAAAGCCTCGGAGACATGCACATAACTATCTTCTCGGCCATCTGCCACAAAAAATAAATAAAAACAATTTGATAAGCTTTCAACATTTTATACCAAGTAGCTACTCTAGCCATATTTGTCAAAATTAAATTCAACCAAATTGATATTTTGGTTTGAAAAGGACATTACAAAATTCAGCACAAATTATCAGAATTGATTAAAACTGACAACATGTGCTTGTGGAATAGGTGAAATACATTAAAACATTATTATCTTGACAAATATGTAAATCTCCTTGGGCCAATTGGATATGTGCTTTACAAAATTATACTAATATACAATCTAATATAATTATATGTTGTGATTTTATTACATAATGCCTAATATTATAGACAATAACTCTTGTGCAGGTACCAGAACTCCCACTTTAACTTAATTGAATGACAAACATAATAAAAGAAATTGTGGATCACAGTAATATTTCACAAAGATAGGTGCATAAAATGTAAACTCCATAGAAATACATAAATAAAATTTAAAAGAGAAAAATTGAAAAAATAAACCATGTGATTTGGCCGATTTGCAA
Organism: Euphorbia lathyris; assembly: GCF_963576675.1. NCBI lineage: Eukaryota > Viridiplantae > Streptophyta > Magnoliopsida > Malpighiales > Euphorbiaceae > Euphorbia > Euphorbia lathyris. Next base: position 78,852,452 of record NC_088918.1, on the reverse strand, counting down.
TAACAGTCCCCATGGTTTAAAAGTTTGCAAACAGTGGTTATGTGTTTTGTGCAGTTTACAAACTCAGCCATTCCGTCAAAAATTGTTGTTGTGAACTATCTTCCCCAAAAGGGAGCAATTTGGAGTAATTAAAAAGACTAACTTTGCAAAATAACTAAACCACAAGAATTGTGACCCAACAATTGACTCACACATCCTTTAACTGCAAATTTTATAAAGCACAAAACCGTGTTTGCAAACTTCTAAACCATGGAGACTGCCTTTGCAAATCGGCCAAACCACAGGGTTATTTGTACTTTTCTCAATTTAAAAATTTAGAAAAAGGACTAAGGGTGAAATTGAAATGAATTGTACACTTTGAACTAAAAATCACATGATACTAATAACGGTTACCCTTGCAGTCTTCCATATGGGTATCCAAAGAATGTTAATTTTACCATTCTAAAGGCATACTTCATAACAGGGCTCTAAGCTGCTAAGCCATGGCCTGAAAAAAAGCCTGCCTTTACTATATGCATTGCATCCAACATCATTTTTCCTAATCCTAGTACACAATTGCAGTCTGAGAATTACAAAAATATATGTAGTAAAGAACTATGTTCAAGAGTATACCTTTATAAAAAGCTGTCAAAATTTCATATGTTCCAAAGCGAGCTCCTAAACCAAGTGCTCTCCCTGATGTCAACCACCCAAAGCCATTATACAAGCCTGAATTTTCATGCAGGAAAAGATAGCTGTCAGTTTATTAATTGCAAACTGAAATTTACGCAGAAGTGCTCACATAAGATAAAATCACAGCAAATGGGAAAGCCAAAGACTTGCATGTCGGGTGATTCATATACTGCATGCAATTAGTGCAATTTATCAAATCACGTTGGTGCCTACCAATGGCTAATAATGATGCCCAATGAAAAGGAAGTCTTATAAACAATTAAGAAATAAATGTAAGCATACAAAAAGTTCAAAAATAAACAAGCAAATAACATGATGGCCAAAGCAATGTAAAACCTGAAGAAATCAACAGTGTAGAAAAGAAAAATGCAAACCTGAATTCCCAGATACCAGACGAACTCTCTTTAAAGCCAGATGCAAATTAAATGGTTTACTGGAACTCGAACCAACCTGTTATTCCAGTTACAAAAAAAAAAAAAAAAAAAAAAAATTAGCATTCCAAAATATCCAAGCACCAAAATATGTTTGACTAGACAAGTAATGCACACAAACCTGGAGAATAACTTTGATAGTGTCAAGCGGGTAAGTAAAGACAGTGCCTAAAGCGACTGACCCTGCAGCAGCAACGGCATGTGTTGCAAACAAGTGGTTCTTCAATAACTCATCCATTAGCTTTTAACATTCACTCCCCTATAAAAACAAATGTCTGTTCTCAGTTTATGATACATTAAATCTATTTGATCATCAACCCAAGAAAACAATCTATTTGATTATGTGTTATAAATAATGCAAGCCACTTGATAGATAAAATGATTCGACAAAATAGTCTCATTTTTCAATGGCTAGCGAAGAAGTGAAATTTGAGGTGGAGATCCTATCACCAAACAGTAAGATGACTTGGCTTCACTTGAAAAAAACTCAATGACCAGTTTCCAGATGGTGATGTGAGAGGAAAGCTTTTAGCATGAAAAAAGGAAAAAAAATTGATTTACCTCAAATTGTACAGAAGATGAAAGATAATTATGTAATCTTGAGTACACAGAATATAAGAAATTAAGATTTAATTAAAGCATGTAAAAGTACCATATATGAATACTTTTTCGAATTCTAGATAGTTAGTTATTCTTTTTCTCTTTTCCTTTTTATTTGGCACTGTACATGAAGTACCAATTGAATATGAGATAAAAATGGATAATGGAGGTGTAACTTGAATGGGTTTAGAATCATTATTTGCAGGTTTTACGAAATGGTATTGATACGAGTAGGACAATTTTGCTGGCATTCTATCTATGGTCTACATCAAACTTACGAAGTGAGTTTTTCACAGGTTAAATTCACCATTGGTCACTGAACTTACATGGTTGTCTCAAAATGGTCACTCAACTTCAATTTGTCTCAATAAAATCACTCAACTTTGAACTTTGTCTCAATCGGCAATTTTAATGGTAAAAAAAACAATTAATTTTTTTGCATAAAAATAACTGATACGTGACGGCCAGGTGGCACATACGTGGATGCCATGTGTCGTTTCGGTCAGAGATCTAAGTTGACTCATGCTGACGTGTCACTAATGTCATCATTTTGATGACTTTTAATTACTGAAATCGGCGGAGTAACATAATTGAGACAAAACTCAAAGTTGAGTGATTTTATTGACCATTTTGAGACAACCATGTAAGTTCAATGACCAATGGTGCATTTAACCCAGTTTTTCACCTTTCCGCTCAAAAAAAAAAAAGTAAGAAACTGAAAAGATGCAAATGGAGAATCAATTCAATTGAATACTTTACAGATTACAACTCTACTTAAGTAATATTGTATTTGAATTCTGAAGTACGCTGTGCAGAATCAATTTAATTGAATTCTGATTCTGCCAATTGGACTCAAACCACACAAGAATTACAACTCTACCTAACCTAACACTGCATTTCAATTTTCATATTTCACTAATCTCAACTCAACAGTTCTACTTCTACAGGGAAGATGCAAAAAGGTTTGATCTAATATTGCATTCATGTTCTCATCTCCAGAATTCAGACCACACCCAAGTTTTGCACTCACATCAAAATAATCAATAGGAAATCAAATCCAAGAAAAGCAATCGCATGTGCCAATAAAGAAATCAAGTTCATCTCAATTCCTTGAAACCTCGATGACACCAACCCATATATTTAATCTCAATCCTGATTCCTGTTAAACTAATATGATTTTCTAATAACCCGCTATCCAATCCCTAACCTCACATTGTAATAATGAATAAGAAAATAATCTTAATGGTGAACATCACAGTGACAGCAGCATACATAATCAACCTATTGAAGCTACTAGAAGCTTCAGATTGCTTAAGAACCGAAGCCAACTATGCAAGTGTAGAGCCGAAACACAAAAGCTATTCAGTTGCAGAATCAACCTAACAGATAGAGAGGCGAAACTAGTGAGCCTGAGATTTGAGAAGACTAAATAAGAACTAAGCAGTCGACTCTAGAACTTTGAACTAATGTGGACAATGGAAGCTGGATGCACCTGCAGTAGTCGAGCCGGTTAGAAGTGGATTTGGGATTTGGGAATCTGATTCCAGTGTGAAATTCGAGAAGAGTGGTTCGAACTCGATTCAATTCAACAATGGAAAAGATAAGTTAAATTTGGGAAATTGGGGGATGCGGTCGGCAGCTGGTTATGTGTTTAGGAATATTTTGCTAAGGAGCTTATATAATAACTTATTACTCAAAATCGATGCATCAAAGTTGCAAAATACGTAAACAAGAACTCGAAGTGCATCTAATACTAGCAAGGAAAGTGGAAATGCCTACATCAATACGAAAGCAATTCAAATTCAAAATGGTACTTAAAAGAATAAACATACGATCTACAAGAGACTCAAGTCCAGGGCCAGTAGACATTATAGCAATCCTCAAGCAGCTTTCTCACAAGAATATCCTGTCACAGAAAAAATAGACAATAATAATAATTTTAGAACACAAGATCATACAGCAATTAATTTTGACACAGAAATATCACCTAATAGCAAAACCATAACTACAGTAAGCTAAGGAATTCTTATAACTAGAACTGCTAATTAGGCGGGATGGGCAAGGCTCAGACCAGCCTGCATATAAATAGTGTTGCCCAAGCTCCGCTCAGCGCATCCCATAAATAGAACTAGCTCAGGCCAACCCAGGCTTGTAATACTTATTCCCAAGCCAACTAACCCAACCATATTTTTTAATAATTGACTTTTTTGCCTAAAATATACATTATAAATAGAATATAAAAGTATAGAATTCAAAGTTTGTGTAGAATTTTAAACCTCAATAAACAGATTCACACACCTTGCATTGTTTCTGCTTATTCGCCTCACTGAAAGTAATGAAGTCTTTTTGCTGGTTTAATGTTTTTAAAAGATTTCCGGTAATAAACATAGCATAAGGATATATGTTTCACGGAAACTCTTACTCATTAGCGTTTCTGTTTCTCTTTCTTTTTCGTTTCCATTACCGGTTTCCTAGCTAAATTTTCTTAGAAATAATGTTCCCTGTGTCTGATTACGTTTCATTTTGCAACATAGATAAGGATTATGTGTAGAAATGGACAGTCTGAACTCTACAAGTACAGGGTGATCAATTAGTTAGTGTTGTCGATGTTGTTGCAATTCTGGAAGTAACAAACTATATAAATTGCGTTTGACCTAAAACTCAGAACTAGACTTTACACACCGAACTAAACTCTTTAAGGATAATCAAATTACTAAGTTGAGATGTCATGAAGAGCCTGATAAGATATCTCAAGCAAGAATTATGGGACCTAGAGAGTAATCTTCGATGCTATTTAATGTAGAAAAGGACAAAATCATAGATAATTACAAGAATGAACCCGATAGTGAAGAAGACATTCACGAAATCTGAAACATTAAGAAAAAAAATCTAATCATTTACACATCAGCTAATCATTAAGAATGTATAAACTAGAAATATGAGTGAAAGAAAGACAGATTGAGTGATGGAGAAAAAGATAAAAGGGAGATGGAGAGAATAACTAACAGAGACAGATAGGGGAGACGATTCCAGTTGGAGTAGCTGCAAGACTTGTCGCGATTATAATGGCTGGTGGTGGTGATTCTGGTGAATGGTGTACCGGCGGTGGTGAGACGAACTGCGGTAGGAGGTGAGACCGGTGGAAAGCGGCGAAGAGAGGAAGAGCCGTTCAGGTGGGGGAGAAAAACGTTAGGAGCATCTGCTAGGGATTGAGTTTGAGGGAAGAAAGGTGTAAATTACACCCATGGCCACTGAACTTTAACCATTTAACGTTATAACCACTGAACTTCAATTCTTAACAGTACAGCCACTGAACTTTACACTTTTTAACACTGGTGGCCACTCAATGCCTCAAAACGGCCATTGACGGTCTAAAAATAAAAAATCCGAAGCGTTAATAATATTCTAAGGAACTTTAATTCTTTGAAAAATTTTATTTTGAGGTTATTTATGTGTTGTTTTGTTAGGAGAGAGTGACTTTTTAGAGAAAGAAAGCTCTAAAAAATATGATTTTGGAAAATAAAAAATGTGGCTTCATGATAAATGTTGTTCTGAACAACTTTAATTCTTGAATATTTTCATTTTGATGTCGCTAGCGGTCATTTTGAGGAGTTAGTTAAAATTGAGTGGTCACCGATGTTAAAAAGTGTAAAATTCAGTGGTCATACCATTAAGAATTGAAGTTCAGTAGCCACAATGTTAAAATGAGTAAAGTTCAGTGGCCATAGGTGTAATTTACCCGGGGAAAAAAAAGTGAAAACAACAATTTTTTAGCCTAATAAATCCTCTACTTTAATTTGTTGACTGATAAATCTTTAGAGATATTTTACATGTCTAATATATCTCTAGCGTTGTCCAAAAACTGATCCCGAACTTCAAAATATTATAACTGATCCTTATAAATTGTTTATTGGGAACAAATAACTCATACACAACTTTACGAGTTATTAGTTATAAACAAACAAGTTGGGGAATTAGTTGTAATGTTTTGAAATTCAGAATCAATTGTATTTTTGGACAACTTGGGGGTTAGGGATGTATTTGGCCTTATTTCTAATTTTCGCCAAATATACTCAATAAAAAAGCTAATAGAATAATATAAAACCATTAAATTAATAATTATTTAATAGATGTCCGTTACATTAAATGGATAAAATGTATGTTCACCAACAACTAAACATGTAGCAATTAAAAAATATCTCGTTTTTGACGAGTTAATATTTAAAATTGAGTAAGAATTTCTCGCCTTTGACGAGTTGGTAGTCGTCAGAAAGAATGAGTACTCTAAGTTGGACTTATCGGGGAATGGGTAAGTTCCTTTCGAGAGCTAGTAAGGAAGCGTTGATTAAATCATTGGTTTATTCAGTTCCCTCTTATGCTATGAGCTTGTTTTTAATTTCAGAGTTACTTTGTGCGAAGCTTGAGCGTCTGATAAATTTATTTTGGTGGGGCTCGAATGGTGGAGATGGAAAAGGCATCCGATGGACTTCCTCAGATAAATTATGTCTTCCAAAATCTATTTGGTATCTTATATACCCGAGTCGGGTTGTGAGTGTGGGATCATGTTCCTCATCCTTTTCTTTGTAACATTTTGCTTGAGTATTCTTAATAAAATTTCTATTTTTCCTTAAAAAAAACATGTATTAATTATTCACATGTGATGATTAAAGATAAATGCAATTAATATAAATCATTGGTAACACACACCAAAATTAAGACTTATCTCCTCATTTGTAACACACACCAAAAAAAAACATGTATTCATTTCATATAAGTCTATTATTATAGATAAGACTTATCTTCCCATTTGTAACACACGCCAAAATTAAGACATTTTATGCTTTTATTATTTTCTCACTCTAAGTTCTTCGTTATATTAGTACTATATATAATCTTCATATATATTTACTAATATATATTAATCTATATATAAGTGTGGTTATAATTACATTATAATCCATAATTTTATAACATGTTATTAGCATGAGTTTACTTGATCGATTAATTTCATCACGAACTTGTTCATTTAATTAATCTCAATTAAGTTCTAAATTATTTTTTTTGTTACATATTATAATTTTGTTTTCTAATACAATTATTTGTATCATATTTTAGACATGTCGAATCTTACAAATGTTTAATTTGTGGTACTTGACATTTTCGGGAAGAATTATTTTACATGAGTATTGGACGTGGAATTTCATTTAGAGGTCAAAGGTCTCAAAGATACTATTAAATACCAAAATAATGCTGATTTACAAAATCATGCAAAAACGAGATTTTTCTCCATCATCACCTTGACGAATAGCTGAAATTTGAATGTCTTCCTGTTAAAGATCCATCAGTTCTTTGAAAAAATTTAAAGGAAATATATGATAACCAAAAGTTGTTCCTATTACCAAAAGCTCGTTATGACATGCTGATTAAGGTTGCAAGATTTTAAATCAGTAACAAAATATAATTTTACGCTTTCTAAGATTACATCTCAATTAAAATTAGGTGGAGATGATGTTACCGATGAAATTATGTTAGAAAAATCTTTCTCTACTTTTCATGAATCTAATGTGCTCCATGCAGGAGCAATATAGAGAGAAAAGTTTCAAAAAGTATTATGAATTAATTTATTGTCTGTTTATAGCAAAATAAAATAATAAACTTTTAATGAAAAATCATGAGTCTCGTCCTATTGGATCGATTACATTCTCAGAAGTGAATACAACGGCATACAATAATGAAAAAATAATTATGGACGTGGTCGCAATCATGGACATAATAATAAAAAAGGATAAAGTTCAAAAAAAAAAACCACTCTTTGTTAGACGGATACCTAAAAAAAAAAATTTGTCAAGATGAAGACTGTGATTTCGTTTGCGACTAGGAGGTGACTGAGGTTTTCACTTTTACTAAAACCAAAAATCTTAAAAGTAAAATGAACATTGATAACCTCAAAATTAAAAATTTCAAAAAATTATAAGGTTAATCATAACACTTTAAACGAATTCAAATGGCTAATGAGATATATTCAAAGGGCTAACGAGATATCTATGAATTTCAGGGGCCAATCGAATTGTTGGCCAAGCACGGACCTGGTGGGCTTATTTTATATACTTTTGAGTTGAATAGTTTTGTTGATGGGCTTAATACATCAGGAGACCTTTGTATTTGACCAATAATCTGATTCACCCCTTAACTTTGAACATGTTTTATTAGGTCTCCTAGAACTTGATTAAAGTGACCTATTAATCCCTGAACTTGTTTACACTAGTATGCACTTCAATTTGTACAAATCTCCACTTTGCTCTATCACGTAGGACTTATGGAGGTTAATCATGCGACGTTAATCAAAAGGCTAATGAGATATCTCGAAAGTTCAGGGGCCAATCGGATTATTGCCAAACACAAGATCCTGAACTATTAATTCCCGAACTTACTTAAGCTGGTATGCACTTCAACTTGTACAAATCTCCACTTTGCTCTACCACGTAGGACTTATAGAGTTAATCATACCATGTTAAGCAAGTTCAAAAAGATAATGAGATATCTCGAAAGTTCAAGGGCCAATAGCCAGATGCATTAAGCCTAATTGACATCGTCATGAAACCAATTGAACTAAAAGTTCGAGCTGGTAGTTAAGGCTCAATTATAGATCTTATATTAATAATCTCTAACACACCCCCACATGCAAATGCCCCTTAGGCTTGCAGCGTGCACAACGCATGCCCATATTCCCACATATTACCATGTCCTGCAGTTTAATCAACAAATGAGGCTGCCAGAAATCGAACCCTATACCACTTGTTAAAGTGGCTCTGAAACCAATTGAACTAAAAGCTCAAGCTAATAGAGTTAAAGGTCCACTTCATATTAATATCCGACACCTATGATACAACAACTAATACAGAAAAAAGAAGACTCAAACTAATATAGTCATAATTCAAACATGCAAAATTCCACCTTGTAACAGAAAAACAAAACAAAAAAAAAACTCTATCATTGAAGTAATAACTGAAGATTTAGTATAACATACATATACATATGTAACCTATATGAGCTTTAGCCTATGTGTGAGCTTATCTACCATAGGATAGAATTAGATAAGGACATTGTATCTTTATATACATTACCCTTACCTTCCTTCTATCAAACCCAATTCAGTATATATGTTCTTCATTTCATGAATGATTCATAACTAAAACACACATTTGATAAAAGAAAAAATCAAAATTCTCCATGAGGAACTATGAGCAAGTAACCAAACCATCTTGATCCAATAATTGACAGCACTCTTGTTGATTCAAAGTCCATCTAACTGCACGATAAAACTCAATCCAAGACGATGAATGGATATGATAATCCACAGGAGGCCCAAACAAAAACGTAGGATTAGGGCTAGCTGGGCAAGCAGTCACCAAATCCAATACAGATGCTGCTGGTTTAAGTGATTGAGGGAAATTAAAGGCTAAATTATCTACTTTGTGTTCATAAATTTTGCCATTTCTATCCAATTTATACCTTGAACTCCCCTGAAATTCACCCTTTGCCTCCCATGGAACTCTTGGAACACCCTTCAAATTCCACCTAATTAGTATTACATTTTCGGAAGGCTGCCAAATTCTATACACCTCAAGTGAAATATCCCTAAATAGAATCTTCCCATGAAATCTCAGTGCCCAAAATATCAATTTATACTTGTCAATACCAGAGAACGTATTCAACGGATCAATAAAAGTAATATCATCCCTGAACAACACAGAAGTAGCAAGCAACTATCAATTTTTTAACATAAACTTACACGGGATTAAATGCATTGTTGGTTACTGAACTTTCATGGTTGTCTCACAATAGTAACTCGACTTTAATTTTTCTTAATAAAATCATTCAATTTTGAATTTTTTTTCTTAATTAAGTCACTTCATCGACTCCAGGAGCAAAAAGATACCAGAAAACATGACGTGGTTGACACATCAGAAGTAATCAACTTTTATGGCAATGACATGTGGCTGACACCTAAATGACAAGTGGCTGCTACCTAACTGACCAAAATGACACAGGTGCATGGGCGGAGACAGGGGCCAGACCCTCTGGCTGCTGGAACCACCCCTGTTGTTGATGGTTTCAAATTATCATTGGAACCATCCCTACACTGTGGATGGTTTCGGTCCCTGTTTATTCGGATGGTTCATTAACTAATTCATTAAGTTTGTATTTAATTATAAAACACGAACAGATAAATTTCACTAAGTTTGTTCACAAGGACTAATAAAAATTAATTAAGACTACTCAGATGATAAAAGAAAAAATTTAAACAACTACACTTGTAAAATTGGCCCCCAACCAATCATGTATTCGTCGCAGCTTGTTTCAGCCAGTGATGGAACAGTGATTTAATCGAGCCAAATTGAAGTTTAATGAACATTTTGAGACAGCCAATAAAAGTTTAGTGAACAAATATGCATTTAACCCACTCTTATACATCAGAGAATTAGAATTCGAAGCGGAGATTAGAAATTACCGGTAGATATCGTAATTGAGATCTTTTGTGAACAACAAAGGCATATCTTCACGCAGAGTCCGTACAGCTAACCCGAGATTGACATAGAAGTTATCTCTTTCATGGTGCTGCTGCGAATCTAGCCGAGTCAGAGACTGAGAAGGATTAGAAATGGTAGGTGTGGTGGTTGTTGTTGTTGTTGTCGTCGTCGATTGAAAATAAGAAGGGAGAATTTGGGAATGGAGGTGAGTAATCGATTTCTCTCGTTCTTTACCGGACGAGGATTTCGAATTGAGAAGCAACGAAGGAGAGAGATTTGGGAGAAGAAACGCCATGGATGTTGAATTTTCTTGGTTCTTAGCTTCTCATGGAGATTCTGAATTGCAGGCAGCCAAAAACTGTTGAGGGTTTGAGTGGCTCTAAACGTGGCCATGGAAGTGTGTCTATATTCTGAGATTGAAAATGCACTACGGAAGCTTTTTCCTCTTTTTCTCTTGGGGTTTTGCAATATAACCCCTCTACTTTAATCTTCTTTACTTTCTTCCTAACAAAATGGAATAAGTTACACAATTACCTCTAAATTATCGGGTAAATTACACTCATGGCCACTAAATTTTGTTCATTTTCACAGTATGATAACTGAATTTCAAAACGTAATATAAAAATCATTTAATTTTGGTTTAATACATTTTTTGCCTCCTGAACTTGTTCAAAAAACTTGATTGGCCCCTTGAACGTTCAAAGTGTCCCGATAGCCCCCTCGACTTACATAAAATGTTCAGTTAACCCCTTGAACTTGCGCAAAATGTAATCAATTGATCACTCGATTGCAAAAAAAAAAAAATAAGTTAAATGTGGAAGATGTATTGCACGTGTCTTAAAAAAAGTAAAACGACCAAAATCGGGGTAATGCGGTTCTAATATTAGAGAAAACAAGTTTTATAGTTGAACAAGTAACAACTTAATTTTTAATCTATTTTGGAATTATGTAATAACATTATAAGATGCGTGGAATACATCTTCCGCATTTAACTTACTTTTTTTTGCAATCGAGTGATCAATTGATTATATTTTACGTAAGTTCAGGGGCTAACTGAATCTTTTATGCAAGTTGAAGGAGCTATTAGGACGATTTGAAAGTTCAGGGGACCAATCAATTTTTTTAAATAAATTCAGGGGACAAATAATGTATTAAGCCTTTAATTTTACATTAAATTACACTCATGACTATTATTACCGTTAATCCAACTTAACATACTCTTACCTTTCACTAAATTACACTCATGACCACTATTATGGTAACTCAATTTCTCTATTTTCCTATTTTACTCCCTTTCACTATATAAATTTTTTTTTTTCTTCATCGCTTTCACTCCCTCTCACTTTTCTATCTTTTTCTCCCTTCATCTCTTTCATCTCTTTCATTTAATTAAACCACAGATAACTAATTAATTAGAGGTGCCAATTATCGTGTCGCGCCGTATAAAGATTGGGTCTTCTCCAGTTTTGAATGACTTGAAATTGTTCATTCTACAGTTTGAATGGTTTTGAGACTGGACCTTCTCCAGTTTTTGTTGAGTGATGACGGCTCCCCGATTGATTTGATTTGAGTGACGACGGCTCCTCGTATCCTTTTGAAGATGAGTTGTACTTGTGATTACCTGTCAGGGCTTCTTGTGTTCCTGCAAAGATGTCAATAACTATGCACGATATAATGGATGAATGCATGTGTAATGTGATTTCTTTGGAATGATTTTTGTCTCTTTATTTGAAAAGAATATTTGAGATTTTTTTGTTTGAGAAACACAAGTTTTCTCATTTGAAATTTTTATGAATTTTTTTTATGCATGATTGATTGCTCATGGAATGTGTCACACCCGACCCTAGACAACCTCAATCGGCATCGGGCGTGAAATAGAAAGATTATAATCAACACTTAGGAGTCTCCAATTTATCCCAATATCATAATATCATATTATATTACAATTGAAATACCAAAGTTCTAATCATAATTCTAACAATAAGCAGCCAACTTCCAAACCTCGCCTAAACGGTCGGTAACTTTCTCACCTAAAAACATTAAAACATTTAAAAACGTGAGACAAAAATCTCAATAAGAAACTATCAGCTATAAAAACCAACTTTATTTAATATAGCTACATATATACATTTATAAAGGGATTTAATCAAAACCTTTATCTTGTCAAAACGAATCAAAACAAATAAACGTTTCAGCAAACCAATTCAGAATCAAATGAATGTTTTATCAAACCAACTTGTAATCAAATAAATATTTTATCAAACCAACTTGTAATCAATCAAACGTAAAACCTTATATCAAAATCAATCATAACCGAAAACATAATCCAAATGAACTTAAAACATTGTATCTATCCTCGAGTTTCTCCCCTTAAGTATCAATCCATAATCACATATATAATCGAGACGTCTCATAATATTGCCTATCCCATATGGTCTTACCCAACACTTCGCTGCCATACCCAATAGGTCTTCAGACTGTGTACACAGGCCATGTCCCTCACTGAACATGGTCTTCAAATATAAAACCACCGATCCGGATACCTCTCGATGGATATAAAATCATAAAATCATAACGTGCTCAAATTTCCTTTCACAATCAAATCATTTGGCTTCAATTAGCCCTTTTGTATCATAAAAATCATATTTGGACTTCAATCTCAAATACTAACAACAATAACCGCAACAGATTTCTCAATCCAAAAACAATTCGTAAGAAATCATCAAATTCATTTTGTTCAATATAGATATTGAAACAAAAAACATATATGTATATATGTAAATCAACCAAATTAAGCCTTAAATCAACATAATCAAGTAAAATCTGAAATTCACATAGAAGCATAATCAATAGCTTCATTTGAACCATAATTTTACAATAAAAAGCAAAATCATGAAAAACCTCAATTTTACAAAATTCCTGCATAACCCTAAAATATCACTTTCTGAAACTTCTTTGATTATATATATATATATATATATCTGTATACATAAAACTCAAAATATAGTTGATAGTTACTTACCTTGGCTACTAATTAAAGACCACAAACCCGTTCAATTCGCCTCTAAACTCTGTCTAAGACATTTTCCTCCAAACACTGCCGAAACTCAAAAACTCTTCGGCTAGGACTTAGATCTATACATAAGAATGCTATGGTTCCAATTTCGAATGATTCGGACGGTCGAATATCCGTAAATCAAAGAAACGGTGGAGAAACGGTTCAGAGAAAATTGATGAATTTGAAAAAAAATGAATAGAAAAAAGAAAGGAAAAGAATATATAGGATGATGATGGAGTGATCCGATATCTCCTGGAAGATTTGAGAATTTTTGGCAAATATCACATTTGATCCTCCATCTTTCTATGATTTTTATGATACAAAAGGGCTAATTGATGCCAAATGATTTGATTGTGAAAGGAAATTTGAGCACGTTATGATTTTATGATTTTATATCCATCGAGAGGTCTCCGGATCGGTGGTTTTATATTTGAAGACCATGTTCAGTGAGGGACATGGCCTGTGTACACAGTCTGAAGACCTATTGGGTATGGCAGCGAAGTGTTGGGTAAGACCATATGGGATAGGCAATATTATGAGACGTCTCGATTATATATGTGATTATGGATTGATACTTAAGGGGAGAAACTCGATGATGGATACAATGTTTTAAGTTCATTTGGATTATGTTTTCGGTTATGATTGATTTTGATATAAGGTTTTACGTTTGATTGATTACAAGTTGGTTTGATAAAATATTTATTTGATTACAAGTTGGTTTGATAAAACATTCATTTGATTCTGAATTGGTTTGCTGAAACGTTTATTTGTTTTGATTCGTTTTGACAAAATAAAGGTTTTGATTAAATCCCTTTATAAATGTATATATGTAGCTATATTAAATAAAGTTGGTTTTTATAGCTGATAGTTTCTTATTGAGATTTTTGTCTCACGTTTTTAAATGTTTTAATGTTTTTAGGTGAGAAAGTTACCGACCGTTTAGGCGAGGTTTGGAAGTTGGCTGCTTATTGTTAGAATTATGATTAGAACTTTGGCATTTCAATTGTAATATAATATGATATTATGATATTGGGATAAATTGGAGACTCCTAAGTGTTGATTATAATCTTTCTATTTCACGCCCGATGCCGATTGAGGTTGTCTAGGGTCGGGTGTGACAGAATGTAAATTTGTTGTGTGAAATATTTATGATGAATAAATGAATGAGCTTGCTTGATAAGGCGAGAAATTTCTGAACAGTTTAGACCTTGAAGGTCTGAAAATTACTTCAAAAGCATTCGATGGACACTGGAACGAAACAATAGTTTTAAAGGGAATAACATGATAAATGATAGATTCGAAATGACATGCAATTGAGTTTATGAACACAAAGATTCTATTTCTTGAATGAATGCTTGTGATGAAATGGATAGATCAAGGCATGATATGCTTGCAATTTTCTAATTAATGAAATTTTTTTAGGAATGTTTGGGGAACATTTGAGGGAAAATGTAATTTAGTGCGACAATGATTTTTTTTGTGATTTTCTGCTTGAAATTTGTTTATTTATGAAAATATCGTGAAAGATATGAAAACATCAATGAGATTTTTTTTAAATTCGTGGAAACATCAATGTGATGTGAATTTTTGAATTTTTTTTTTAACGTGAAAGGATAAATGCGATATGTTTTTTGTAAATTTTTACGATATAAGTTGATGATTTTTTTTAATGCTCGTGAAAACATTGAGCTGATATGATGATTTTTTGTAAAAAAAAAATGATGTTCAAACTACTTATGTAATATGATAATACTTTTTGAAAACTCTTGAGGAAAATAATGACGAAAACATTAATGCGATATAATTTTTTTTTTTTTTAAATATGAATGCAATATGCTGGAGAATTTTGTGAAATCACTATGAAAGATGTTATGAAAAATAATGATAAGAAACTGAAAAGTTTTTTGTTAGTTTTTTTTTTGTCATTTTTCTTATTCGGCTAATTTGTAATGTGCAACCCGAGAGAGATCAGTGCTTCTTCTCGGAAAATTTGGCTTCATCTGATCAGAACTCCATGGTTCTAGACCAGTATCATATCTCGACAAATTGCCTCGTAGTCAATCATTCTGACTTTGCCTCGGCTTATTTTCGCAAAGACTGATCAATCTTTCTGAATCTTCGATATTCTGGGGGATATTTGGCTCATGTACAATCTAAGAAGATCAAACTTCTTCTCAGGATCTTGACTTCTTATGTTTAAGATTCAGTGGTCCTGCCATTGTCTCTTAGTGAACTATCCAATTTTTGGCATTTTCGCAAAGACTAATCAGTTTCCTGAACATTGGCTATCTTTGTTGATATTTGAAGCCAATGGCTCCTGAAGATTATGGTTCTTTATAACCATTTGATATGATTGTACCAGGCCCCCAATGTTTTCCATTCCTGGTTTTAGCATTACTAATGTCTCCATCTGATGGATTTGTTCCTGAGGAGGTCAGTCTGGTTGCCCCCCAGAAAACTCTGCATGAACACGCTCAAACATCGGAACGGTATCTCAACATCTCTTTGTTCAAACATTGGCCGACTCCTTTGAGGATGTTTGGCTCTCAAGGCTTCCAAAGATTATGGTTCTTTATAACCATTTGATATGAAAGTACCATGCCCCCAATGTTTTCCATTCTCGGTTTCAGGCTACTGATGTCTCCATTTGATGGATTTGGTGCTCAGGAAGCCAATCTAGTTGCCCCCCAAGAAGAATTCTGAGTGAACATACTCAAATGTCGGAGTTATGACATGGCGTTCCCAAGAAGATTTCATTATTTAACACATTTTCTTAAGATGTTTCTCTTCTGATTCTCGACTTTTCTTCAGTAACAACACCTTGGTTGCCCCCAATTTGTGTTTCGCATCTTCATTTCTTGACGACAAAGTCACTGATTTTCATTGCTGGCTTTCACAATTGCCCCCCAGGTTCGTCTATCCATGCTTAGACTAATGACATGACGATTTTCTGTTGGTAGCATTTCCACAATTGCCCCCTAGATTTGCTCACATTCAGATACGATTGACTGGGTGATGCTAAAGAGATCGATCTGATGCCCCCAAACATTCTGATATTTTTGTTTCCTTTGAAGAGCAATATTCGTCTTAAAGGGATCATTGTTGCTTGCGAGGAATTTTGACGTTTCTTTCTTCTTCTTTTTTTCTTTTTTTCACCATCTAGCTTTGTTGAGCTTTTTTTCACGGGCTCCAAAAACTGAGATTTATTTTTGACTTACTATCTTGAAAGACATCCACTGGAGTATCTGAATTTTTTGAAACTGATGTAGGTTATTCCTTCTCGTCATTCTTTGGAACACCAATTCATTTATATGGGGTATCATGACTCCATCTCGACTTTTCTCTTTAAGGATCAAAGATGTTTCGTTGGATTAAGAAAATTTCTAGCCAGAGATGATGATTTTTTTGACATAATCATGTTGGCTTTGAGCCTTCAGGATTCATCTGCTTAATCAGCACTGTTGCTGAGGATAGTTCTAGAAGATTCCGAATTTGTCTTGCCGTTGAGTTACGACTTGACCCTTGAAAGAAGATATTTTTCTTGGAACAATGAAGGAAAATCCTTATGATCACTTGAAGAGGAGATACTGCTTTTTGCTGCTCAATGTATCCGTTTTGATTGCATCTGATCATATGAATTTCTAGGTAGATTATCAAGATTAAGTCATTTTTGAAAGTGAAACTACCATATGCTTAATTTCCATATTCCTCTCCACTAATGTAGACCAACTTCATGACTATGGATCGAAAGGTCTTTTTAGGTTAAAGGTAATAGTGGTGGAAAAGGGTTAGAAAACCAGTTGAATTGGTCAATTTTTGTTTGTCACGAGGAGATTTATTTGCCCCAATCACTTTCTCTCCACTTTCAATGTGGGATTCAGTTCATTCTTATCTCCATCGTCATCCCTTAGGATCGCTCCTTGCTCAAGCCTTCCACCCCGGTGCCATACACTCCGGACCGTGTCGTTACACTTCCTCTGCTACTGGCAGCGATGGACTGTTGACTAGAAATAGTCTTGGTGAGATCGTGGGCATTGCGGCCTTTTCTTACCCGTTTGCTTCCTCTCCATTATCGTGGAAGCCTATGTAATGCATGACGCTATTCTCTTTCCTTCGAGACAGGGGTTGGATCTTATTGAACTGTCATATTCTTGTCTCCTACTCAACAATTGTGCAAGACATTCTTCATCTCTGCCATTGTTTTCTAAATGTGTTTTTGCTTGTTGTCGGAGATTGTAATTGGACGATTCATAATTTAGCCTCAAAAGCCTTTAGTGATCCTCTTTTTGTTTTAAATTGGAACTTGTTGTATTGCTGGTTCACGGAGAATTTTTCCTTTAGGTTGTAACTCTCATTTGGTCTTTTATATATCTTTATGTTCGTGTAAAAAAACAATTCCAGTTTATTATTCTCTAGTTTATGTATGATTTCTTTTATTAAAATACAATTTCAGCAATGGTTTTATTTTTTTTCCATTTCTTGCCAATGAGTTTTGTTGTTCCATTATCTTCAAAAGCACGAGAGTTTTCAAATTTCACCTGATTTTTCTTGTTTTGTTCGTATTTTCTAATAATATCTCTAGTTGGGATGTTAGAAGGGTGTTTGTTATAAGGGATATAAAAGCACCCACAATGGAGTGTATCATTTGTAAAAAGTGATACAAAAAATTATATTAATGCATTGGAATGAAGAGAGTTAAATGAGAAGAGAGAAAAGTTGCATCACATTTGTGATGCGTCTGCTGTTTGCTTTTTTTTTTAATGTTTTTTTATTATATATGTATGGATAGTGGAATTTTTTTATTCAATTCTTTATTGAATAGCCGTTGGTCATTGTTTTTAAAAAAAATTATATATAATATATATAGTTACCGTTATAACAACTATTTTTTTTTAAAAAAATTCTTTATAAATACCCAATTAATTTACACATGCAAAAACACACCTACAACTTGCAAATTTTAACGTCAAACATATCTAGAGGTACGGATAAACGCCAACATAGCAAAAAATCCACTCAGAAAAATCAGTATTCCGATTCGCAACACCCTAATCCGTTCTTAATGCCAAACCGAAATACGTCGAAATATCTCCCATGAAGGGTTCTCCACCTCCCATAATTTATATTTATTTTTTTAACTAATTTATTGATTAATTGAGTTATTTAAATTGAATGATGAAATAATTAGATTAATTGTTTGGTAGATAGAAATAATAGTTTATTTGAAGTGTGTAAGAGTTTTATGACAAATAGAGCCTACATAAAAGAAAATGATACAAAAATGGTGTAATGGAAATGTGGTTGAGTGTATTAGATTTTTTGGAAAAATGTGGATTTTAGTGAGGTGAGACAAAAAAAAAATGTAATTCACCCATTGTGGATGGTCTAAGAGGTGAGATAAGGATAAAAAAAACATAAGATAAGTTATCCCGTATTTATTTGGGAGATAGGAGAGTGAGACAATGGAGGGATAAATCTCTTATCCTACTAAAGTTATACCTAGAGGGGGTGGTAAAAGACATGATAACTTATTTAGATGGAAAAATCTGATTTGTCCCTCAAATTTTTATTATTGGCCTAAACCATATGCAGCCCCCTGAACTTTTCAATTTTGGTCATTTTGCCCCCCTTAACTTATGGGACGACCTATTTGCCCCATCAACTATTTAAAAGTGGTATTAGCAACCCCCTATTTTCATTATAACGGAAACAAAATGAAATTCCAACATTAGAACAAGTGTTCATGGAAGTACTGGAACCAGCATGCATATATGTAACCTTATTTGCAGCTTGTTTTAGTAATGCATAACCATATTTGCTATTTTTACAAGAGAACTTGTGTACTGTCTATACTAACCTCATTTGTAGCTTATTTTAGTAGTGCACAACCATTTTTATTATGACCTTGGTGCTTGCAATGAAAAATGTCATAATTGTTTCCGTTATAATAAAAACAATGGGTTGCCAATACCACTTTTGTATAGTTAAAGGGGCAAATAGGTCGTCCCGTAAGTTGAGGGGGCAAAATGATTAAAAGTGACAAGTTCAGGGGGCTATGTATGGTTTATGTCTTTATTATTTATTTCATGCTGTGTTTTGAAAATTTAGTAAGATGTTCCAAATATTTTTCAAGTTAATTTTAATCTTTAAACTTTTAAAAACCTAAGTTTGTCTGTATATTATTATAGTAGCAACGTGGTATTTAAAAACAATAAAATCAATTTGGTTATTATTTTTAGAAATTATAACGTTGGAATGTTAATTTTGATAACTTCATATTATATACACATCATTGTCACATATTAAAAATAAGCATTATACCCATTTCGCTTTCTAAACTAAGATTTCAAAGTCAATTAGAATTTTAAACTATCAAAATCATCAATCATGTCCCTAAACTAACCAAAAATCATCAATTGAGTCCTCATTTTAAACAAAAATCTCCAATTGAAGCCTCATCAAAAATCATTCGGTTGAACAATTTCAAACCCTCTTCTTCAAACTCATTTTGAATCAACACAAAGATTATTATAACCTATATGAAATAGTCACAGTTTCTAATTTTAGGATAAGGTAGGGACCCAATTGATGATTTTTGTTTAGTTCATAGACCTGATTGACGATTTTGATAGTAAATGTTATCAGAACCGGACCAGATGCCAAACCGAATTGGTGATTGGGTCACGGGTCACTTGGTCGGGCCGGATGGCTCTATTTGATCGAACCGGATGACGTAATAAATAAATAAATAAATAATATTTATATATATTAAATATATATAATTAATTTAAAATTATTTTTATAAATTATATATATCCAAAAAAAATTATAAACAACTTTTGGTTTGTTATTATTTTGTCAATTTGAGACATAAATATATAATGGATAAATAGAATTTAGAATAACTTGAAATATGTAAACTTATTCTATGACATGCAATATTTTTAACGGTATATTATAAACTCAAAACAGCCAAGTGATTAATGAGAAATTGACGCTTAAAGTGAACCACTTGAAATGGTTTAGAAGAAGATAAAAATAAACTAGACCTAATGCTCCCCCAACCCCCTTAACTTGTCTAAATTAGTCATTTACCCCCCCCCCTCCCAACTCATTGAATGTCCAATTTACCCTCTTAATTCCATAAAAGTGGTATTTCTTACCCCTTTAACATGTCCAAATTGTTCATTTTACTCATCTCAAACTCATCGAATATCCTATTTACCCCATTCACTCCATAAAAGTGGTATTTTTCAGCCCATTAACTTTCTATTTACCCCCCTAACTCATCGAATGTCATATTTATCCCTTAACTCCTAAGTGTCTCATCCCTGTCCCCGTCCCCGAATGTCCCCAACAATGGGGATCGCCGATAATTAAATACCTGAATATTAGAAAAGAACTAAAAAATATATATTATTAATTTATTTTGAACTTGTTTTAATAACGCTTTGCATCTTTGTTTGTAATTGTTTAGTTATTTTTCTATATCTAGCGGTTTATGATTTTATATGTCTCTAGAATAGTAGTTTATGACTACGAATTGATGTTTTACAAGAAAAAAAAAATAAAAACTTTAAAAACTTAAACGGGGATGGGGATTCCCCGTGGGGATGGAGATTCCCCGCGGGGCAGGAATGGTAGCTAAATTTTCTCCATTTGTAATTTGCGGATGAGAATGGGGATTCCCCGACAGACCAGACCAGTGGTTGGGGATGGTTAATGTAATCTCCGCCCTGCCCCGCCCCATTTACAGCCATATGAATTGGGAAGGAAATAGGAAATAGGAATTAGGGATTTGGATGTTTGATTTTAGGAATTTTTATAAAAAAAATTTGTTACCGTTAGTGCCCAATTTTCGATGAGTTTTATGGAGTTAAGGGATAAATAGGAAATTCGATGAATTTGGGGGTATTTGGATAAGTTAAGGGGGTGAGAAATACCACTTTTATGGAGTTAAGAGGGTAAATTAGACATTTGATGAGTTGATGGGTGTTTTTGGATAAGTTAAGAGGTAAGAAGTACCACTTTATGGAGTTAAGGGGGTAAATTGGACATTCGATGAGTTGGGGGTTTTTTTGGATAAGTTAAGAAGGTAAGAAATACCACTTTTATGGAGTTAAGAGGGTAAATTGGACATTCAATGAGTTTGAGGGGTAAAATGACTAATTTGGACAAGTTAAGGGGACTTGATGAGCATTAGGCCAATAAACTAAGCATTCTTATCACACATAGGAAAGAAATAAAAATATTAACTAGTTTATAAGTAAAGGGTCTTCACAAGCCTTTAAGTGGGCGTTTGTTTTGCGGGTTTCAGAAAAAGGTAAAGGAAATAGAAGGTTTCATTCCTTTTGTTGGTGTTTGTTTTATTAATTCAATCATTCTCTTTACCCTCTTTTAGTTTTGTGTTTATCTCTAACTCCTCTAATCACATTCCTCCAACCCTCTAAGGTTTTCCATTCCCTTTCATCTTTCTCTCTCACTAATTTGAACATATACCTTCCTTATAAAATTTCATTTTAGTTTATATTTTATTTTTAATTTTTATTTTGGTCCATATATTCATTTATTTATACTTTTTTAATCTTTGGATTAATTTCACTTTTGATCCTTATACTCATATATTATTTATTTATTTGTTCTCAAAAAAAATTTTTTGATAATTTTTTACTTTTTGATTTTTATTTTGATCCTTATATTTATTTATTTATATTTGTTATCTCTAGACTAATCTCACTTTTGACCCTTATACTTATTTGTTTTTACTTTTTTGTCTTCAAAAATAATTTTAACAAATATTTTTCTTTTATCATGTTATTTAGTTTTGGTATTTATTTTTAATTATTTTAAAATAATTATTTTTTTTAAAATAAAATATTTATAGTTTATTCAGTTTCATCGTCTTTTGATTTTAATGGTTGAATAAATTGATTTTCATTCTTATATTTACATGTGATTAATTTATTAATATAAACACATGTATGTATATAAGTTATTGGAGTAAATTTCATCAATGGTGTACAACGTTTGTCCAATTTCACACTTTGGTGTACAACCTTCAATTTGTCTCACTAATATGTACGAACTTATAGGTGACCTCCCAATATGGTGTATAGCAGGTAAAAATTACCGGTCAACGCGCCACATGGACAATTTAACCGATCAAAAAGTAAAAAATTAACAAATTACTTATATACCCTTGTTTCCTTCCTCCCTTCTCCCTATCTTTCCCTTTCTCTTTCCAATTCCCCTCTCTCTCTAAGTAGAAGAAGATCTCAGTCGTGATTCTTCTAAGACCCTTGTGCAATTCAAGTTGCTCAATTTGTGGAATTTATAGACAAAAATGGAATTTAGAAACAGCTTTTGTCGAATCCTTCCTTTCATGTCTAATTTCCAAACAACTTTCTTCTAGCTCTCCTCTCTCTTGTTTCTCTTGTTCGATTCATCTTCCATCCTCCTCTTCTTCTTCCTCTTTTGCCAAAACTTGATAGATCTACTTCTGTTGGAATTACAAAGTTCTCAACAGGAAATTACAATATGTCGATTGCCACGATGATGTTTCGTTTCCATTTATCTCCTAGTTTTTTTTAACTCATGTTTAACTAAGAAAATGAAGTTACAGAAAGAGATTTCATAAGAAACTCATGTATTAGGATAATTATATAGGAAAGGAAACAAATTGCGAAGCCAATATAAAACAGTCAAACCCTTATAAATGCAAGGTGTCATGCAATTTTGACCTCAATTGGGTTCTGGCTTTTTTGTTTTGACCTAAATCAGTGTTAGCATTTCTTTCTCTAATTCACTGTTCATCTTCAACCTAGCAACCTAAAACTTCTAGTGAAATTCACTAATCCAGAAAAGAAATCTCTACTAAAATTCTTATTTCCAAGCAACAATTTATCAGCAAAACTCGTTATAGACATAATAAGCAATCGTGTTTTCTGATAACAATTTCATCATAATTAATATAAGCAATCGTGTTTTCATACTTGAATCATCTGATGAGTAATTTAGATGTAATTAATGGTTGATGATATTGACGAAAATGGACGTGAAAATCAAGTGAAAGTGGAAGAAGTTAAGGAAGTGATTGCAGGTGGAAATCAAAGTGAAAATGGAAGAAGAAAAAGAGGAGGTTAAGGAAGAATAATCAAGTTGATTATTCTGATGTTGATCACAATGTTTTTAATTCAAAAAATATTGTGGGTTTTGTATGTGAGGTTGGGTTTTCGTTGGATTTGTGTGGTAAACGGAGAAAGAAATAATTTGTTTTTTTAAAAGAGAAAGAAAGATATAATTTGGAGAGAGTGAAAGCTAATTTTAGGAAGAAAATCCAAATGAGGGTATTTTAGTAAGTTTACATATGGTAGGTCAATTTTTCACTTTTTGCGGTCAAACTGTCCATGTGGCGTGTTGACTTAGTGTTGACCAGTCATTTTTACCTGTTATACACCATATTGGGAGGTCACCTGTAAGTTTGTACATATTAGTGAGACAAATTGAAGGTTGTACACCAAAGTGTGAAATGGGACAAACGTTGTACACCATTAATGAAATTTACCCCAAGTTATTGTTAAAAATACAATTCTAGTTTATTACTTCATTTGAACCAAACAGCCACAAAAGTAATCATGGGTATATTATTCCTTTTGTGGAACTGAAACAAACAGACAAGTGAATTCAGCGTCATTCCATTCCTTTCTTCTTGTTTCCCTTTCTTGATTCCATTCTATTACCCTGTGCGAACCAAATGCCCCCTAAGTAATTACTAAGAGAAAGCTCTCCCCGACCTCCTTTTGCTAAATTTATATAGAGAGTTTATCGCTTTTTTTTCCTTAATTTTTTTTAAATAACACCTCAGTGTGAACAGGGTTCACCGGTTTAACCACCAGTTGAACCGGTTCACCGTCGGTTCATACCGATTTTTAGTGGGTGGATTAACCCAGTCAAGCTCGTACCGGATTTCCTCTGGTTTCTGGTTGAACCGGTCCGACCGACCGATTAGGTCCGAACTTGATAACATTGTTGATAATTTATGGTTCTAATTGACTTTAAAGTTTTAGTTAAAGGATCTAAATGGTGTAATGCCTAAAAAATATTATACCAAATAGAATTATGGGTTAGAAAATTGATGAAATAAATATTTTTTTTATTGTGTTAAAAATTATTTGGGTGTAATGCCTAAATATTTTTGAGGTTATAAAAGTTTATTATTAAATATTTGAGTCCCGACTTATCCTGGGTTCTGGTTCCACCACTAGATTAAATTTAATTAATTCCAACCCATGTTAATACTTTCTATTTGAATATGGATAGTACAGTAAAATGAATAATTTTATCCATATCTCTATCCTGCATATCAATCTAGGATAATAAATTTTCCTATCTTATTTTTATCCTTATCTCAATCTTTTATTCTTATCTCTATCTCAACCTTTATCTTTATCCCTATTTTCATAGAATACCCAACGCCCCCAGACATAGATTGCTAAGGAAGGGTGAGACACATTTAAAGGTGTATTTGAAATTTAATGTTTTTAATGGTTGATTATGTTTTCAATCATTCTTTTTTAATTTAATTTTTTTTACTCCTCAAAACAAGTCTCTAGTTTAGTAATATTTGAATGTAGTCTATAATGGGAACTTTTAGGAGTAATTTGAATGTAGGTGTGACTAAAAGTTTGTAACCATCACTAAAAATGAATGGTAGTAATTTACAAGTTAAACAAACTCTCATTATTGGAGAATAAATCTTCGAATCAATTTGAATACAATATCTCACATTAAATCCAATTTTACAAACTATAAATATCAATCAACCAAATTACTACAAATCTTTTCAAAATGGACTACAAATATCTAGGACTGGAAATGAGTCGAACCACTCATGAGCGGTTCGGTGGTCGGCTCGATAAAAATTCGGTTCGACTCGGCTCGATTTGTAAACGAGCCGTTCATGAGCACGATTTACTGGCTCGGTTCGTAAATGAATCGAGCTTGAGCAGGTCAAAGCTCGCGAGCAGGCTCGATTAGAACATTTATGGACAAATTTTAGTTTCGTAGAAAACTATATAGTTTTGTGTTAGTTCACAAATATCTAAACTTAATATTATTTCATTTGCTATTAGATAAGTTCGTTCACAAACATAATAAATGAGTAATAGACGAACTATTTGTAAGTATCTTGTTTATTTATTCACAAACTTTCCTTGTGAGTTTGTTTTTGTACATAATTAAAGAGTTAGCGAGCAAACTTCACAAATATAATTAACGATTTACTCAAACAATTCATGGTTAGATAATTTTTTAATGAACCAAGTCCAAAAAGGATTTTGGACTCGAAACAAGCTCGAAGCTCGGCTCGAGCTTGTTGAGCAAGCCAAAGCTTACCTCGGGCTCGAGCTCGTTAATTCTATAGCGAGCCAAGTTTGAGCAAGTCAAAGCTCGGCTCGGCTTGATTACAACTACAAATATCTATATTGATGTAGATGGATGAGATGATTCAGAAAATACAATTCTAAAAACTTTTCACTAATTAAAGAAATAATCAAAATCCTCAAATTTTCATTCCTCTAACATTTTTAATACCTATCAGATCTAAGCCTTTAGACGATTTTAAGCTCCATTCTAAAATTCTAATAAGATTAGATCTAACGATGATTGACCAAATTAACTTGGTCAGTCACTTACTAGATGAAAATCACCACAATGCTGGATCCATTTTCCAAATTATAGCTCTCGGATAATTATACTCCATCCATTGCATAATATTTGTCTTTCTAGAAATTTCGTTTTGTTCCATAATACATGACGTTTTGATTCAATCCATACACTTAACTTTCTTAATACTTGTGACTTAACCTTAAAAGATAAATATTATGGAACAGAGTAGTTGCAAACCAACACCAAAATCCATCACACCATGCAGCACAAGCCAATTCCTAATCATCTTCCTATTGAACTTGAATTAATTTCTCGTGATACATTACATTGACCATTGAATCAGTGTTAACTAAACAAGTTATTCGAATCATGGTGATACAATCTCTCAATGGCCTAGAGCATCTATAGTGGACACAACTTTGTTGTGTTTTTAGAAGAACCAAATGTATACAACCACTAAATTGGATGTTTCTAAAAAAAATTTGTAACTGAAATTAGAAGTGTACGGATAAAACAGAGAGAAATAGAGAATAAATCGTATTTAACCAAGTTGTGAGACGCACGCTGCTTGTTAAAAGGCCCAATCTGGCACGTGTAATACACGCGCCAGATTAGGCATGCCATGGCAAGCAGCATGCATCACATTCCACTAACTTCTGCAAAGTAGTGGGCTTGCAGTATAGATTCAATTTTTTTATATAAATTGATGTGTTGAAAACGGTAACTATTATTCAATTTTATACTCACTATATTTATATCAACGGTAACAATTACTCAAACAGTAATATATTGATTGTAAAATTACTTTTTTAATTCAATATTCAACCGGTAACAATTTTGATGCTTCTATAAAATATATTTTTATTTTCATTTTACTGTTGAGCGATTTCCGCAAGTGCACGACTTTCGCTTATAGTAATAAAAGATATCAAACCCACATGGAACGCTTATTTATAAAAACTCATTTATTCTGATTAAATTCGTTTTCTCTAGGTTTAATTAGAAAATCATTTATTGGTTTGAAAATTGTTTAATGGTGGCTTTCGCTTATAGTAATAGAAGATATCGAACCCACATGGAACGTTTATTTATAAAAACTCATTTATTCTGATTAAATTCGTTTTCTCTAGGTTTAATTAGAAAATCATTTATTGGTTTGGAAATTGTTTAATGGTTTGAATTGAATAAGTGTTGAGATATAGAATCCAATTCTGTCAACAGTTTGGATTATAATTACAGGAACTACGTTTAAGATTAAGTAGAATTCAAGACTTGGTTGCACAAAGCAAGAAAGCAACTTATAACTTTGATTAGATTATTAGTGTGACAATTTATCTAATAATTCAATTACTGGTCTTCGAACTGCAGAAAAATCTTTCTGGATCGAAACAGATTTCTACCTTAATCAAATTGGTGTTCTATGTTTGATAAGCCGAGCTATCGATCATACCGAGCATAAATCTTAATTCTTTTAAGTGTTCAACAAAGTTTCCATTGAAATGAAATTTGTGTAAAAAGGTTTTATTTGAAAACACCAGTTCATTAGTTTAGAGAATGTCGCTAGATCAGACTCCAAAATAACAACAGTAGAAATTAATTTTATTGAAAAGATAATTTATTAATGAATTGTGAATCGTCACAAGTTAACAGAAAAGAAGAAGCTTGGATAGCATTTTAACTAATTTGAGTTTTGGGTTGTCAATCTTTTCCTCAAACTTCGTAGGCTTGTCAGACCCTGGGTCGCTTCAGCCGTTGGTTCTTCTCATTGAATCCTCGAAATAGAGACTACGATCGATCTTCTACAGAGTGTAAACTCATCTTCGAACAATTCTCGAACTTAAACTATAATGTCTGTGTTTGTATCTAAACTAATTGAACAACTTGTGTACAACAAGTTTGCTTTTACAAAATTGTAAACTAAAATCTCTAACTACCTAACTCTCTTGAATTAAAATAATATCCAACTCTTCCAACCTTGAATTCTGAAAATGAATCCTTTATTTATAGATGGTGAAAGGTCTTGTCGAAGTGTCGTGTCTGCTGGTGAAGAGACGTCTTTATTTGAATGAACAGACATGTTGTTTCGAATTAAAAACATGTAAAATATGTGCTGTAACTTTACTATTTCTGTCGAGATAATGAGAATCTCGGTCGCGTCTTTGGATTGAGGGAGATAACAGCACGAACTCGCGTTTCCTTATCTAGAAAACACGTGTCGCGACCGAGATATTGGGAATCTCGGTCGCGATAGAGACTTTCGTCTCTGTTCCAAGATCGTTCCCAAGTCCTTCGTCACGACCTCTGAATTGTACGTGCCTTTTAACTTGTAAATGTGATTTCTCTCTCGTTTTTGCTCCATTTTAGCTATTATTTGGATTTTACCAAATAATTAAGTACCTTGCACAATAAAAACAAATATAGACGTAAAAGTATTCTAAATAAATATAATTAACATGATTTCAATACGAAACTGACGTAATTATTGATGCTATTTTAGGTATATTTTGGGCTTATCATTTACCAACAGAAAACTCATCTCGATCCTCTTATATTCATACTTTCTAATGGAAAATCATTAAGATCAATTTAGCCAATATTATTCGTAAGTTCCAAACAATCAATTTTTCGAAACACAAAATTCTCAAAGGTCTCCAATTAGGCCCACTCCACGACCATTATATGATCCGTACATGCAATATCCACTGAATTCCCAAAACCTTTTCAATCCCGAAAACCCCTACCCGTATATGAATATACTAGAAAATCATCAACCAATGTCAAGCTACTACCCATGTGGCCTTTTTACTAATGATTCGTACACAATACACAAGAAGGGAGCATTCTGGGCCAGTACTAATTAATGTGGAATCTCCAAACACTGCTTCGGTGGATGAATGTGTTGAAGTTACAAGAAGTCAAACACAACCGGTAGTCGGTTCAACACTGAGGTTCAAGTGGAATACTACATTTGAAAAAAAAATATGCAATGCTTGGTTAGCAGTAGCAAACGATGAAGTCATTGGTACCAATCAACGACTAGGTGATTTTTGGAAAAGAATCACGAATCATTTCAACATATATAAGACCGAAGCTCCGTGTCTACCCAAAGAGAATACGACTTCAGAGAAATTTTATAAAATTAGTAAAAATATCTCTGATTTTGTCGGGTGTTATTCCGATATTATTGCAATGAAACCAAGTGGGCATTCGGATGCATAAATCATTGAACAGACGGAACAACTCTACATTCAAAGGAATATCTCCAAATTTCCTTATATTCATTGTTGGAAAATAATGAAAGACGAACATAAATGGATCGCTTTTAAAGAAAAAAACATTGATGATGATTCATCGAAGAGATCGAAGTTTGCTGCTTCAGGACAATACAATTCAACAAGTGAAAGTGGCAACGACGTACAATCGTTCCCTGAACGTCTAATAGGCTAAAAGAGCGTCGAAAGGTAAAAAAAGATGAGTGACTCCTCTCAAAACATAGACAAGGAATTCTACAAAGATTTACAAATGCAAAAAGTTAAAACATCGCATGATTTAATGCAACAAGGCATAACATTTCTTCGTAATCAAGAAGAACAAATTAAGCAAAACGATTTTGAAATTCTCGACAAAGATACTTTGGATATGGATGAAGACCGACTATTACAACACAAAAAAAATTACGCACACACCAAAATGAAGTATGATTTTCTTTAAATATATTTAATATTCTATTTTTCTATTTATAATGTTGTCTATTATTTATGTTGTAATGTTGTCTAGTTATTTATTTGTAATGTAGTTTATTTGTAATATTGTCTATGTTGTAATGTTCTAGTTATTTATTTATAAGATGTTGTCTATTACAAACACTAAACACCAAAATAAAACATTTCAAATAATTAAACATTACAAACTAAACATTACAAACACTTGCAAATAAAATAAACCTTACAAACATTTGCAAATAAACATTAAAAAATCAACATTACATGATAATTAAACACCTAACTGTATTGTATGATAAATCTCTTTCTCCTACACAATATTCGTCGTATATTCTATAGGTAAATTATTCCATGGACCTTCTCCTCTATTTAATTGCCAAAATTGTCCTAATAGATAATCGTTCTCCGAAGCACTAATACTTTGTAGTACTCGAACGTCTAATTTATAGTGATCCTAGTTTTGCACGATCGAGTAAGGATAAATGCGATGAACCTCATGGGACGGCCATGACTCCGTCCATTTTAAAAAGACGATATAGTTGAATTTTTTTCCTAGGGATAATTCCCCTATGATTATCTAACAATAACCTAAGGAAGAAAGCTTTCCATTCATCAATAGACATAAACCATTTGAGAAATGTTTGAATATTGACAGGAAAACATCCTTCAATCAAACCATTTGACCATTCGTCCAGAGCAAATTCAAATGGCATGAAATGCATATGGCATAAGAACCATAGCATGTGCAATGAGTATATTGGGAACTCTCCACTAGATGGAAGCTTGAAACAATACATAAATGGAGTTTCCAGATGAAATCTTGGTGGAGTCACATATGTCTGCCCAAATACCCAGATTGCAGTATATTGATAGTGAAGCGTCTTTTTAGTGTACTCGCTCATATTCATTGTGGAAACTATTCTTTTTTGGGAGGAAAGTTAGGGAATGCAGTGGTGAAGTAAGTTGGAGTGAAGTAAGATGATGTCATTGTGAGAGTAAGATGTAGTGAAGTAGTAATTAATTTCATGAAACATGTGAACTTAAATAAGAATCAAATGTAGTGGTGAAGCTCTTAACCTAGTGGTTGAGAACTTAAATAAGATGCAGTGAAGGTCACAATTTTCAATTATTTGTTTGCACTATTACCATGTGAATGTCACCTTTTTCAAACAAGAATATTTCCTGGATAATTCATATGGGCCTTTTTGTTTTTATTTTGGTAGTGCACTGTCATAATCATTTTACTTTTTTTTTAATTACTATCCACATGTGATCAAGTTTCTTTCTACAAATATACTCACAATTCGGCAAATTATTTATCATCTACCATTTTTCATCTACAATTTTTCATCTACCATTTTCATCTCTTTCCCAACTCAATTAAAAAATGTCAAATGAGGAAGAATACAACTTTTTCAGAGAAGAGTGAATGATGTAAGAAATATGTGGGACAAAACAGATGATTAAATGGACCAAGCTTTCTTGCGATAAGTAACACAATCATCCGCACCAACTCGTCGTAGAAAATACGTTGATCGAAAACGTGAAGAATGTGCAGAAAGTTTATGATCAACATTTGTTCCGTAGAAGGTTTCGCATGAGTAAACCATTGTTCCTACGTAAAGTAAAGACATTGGAAAATCACACAGTATATTTCCAACAAAGGGTTGATGCTGCTAGAAAAAAAGGTTTTACACCACTTCAAAAATGCACATCGGCTAGTCGCATGCTTATATATGGAGAGACCGCTGATCGAGAAGATGAATACATTAGAATTGCAGAGTGCGCTGCATTAGAATGCCTCGAGAAATTTTTTCGTGCAATTATCGAGGTGTTCGGATCAATATATATGAGACCTAATGCTGCTGATGTTCATCGTTTGTTCCAAATGCACGAGGAAAGCCATCGATTTCCTGGAATACTTGGAAGTCTTGTCCAGTTAGCTATAAAGGACAATACACAAGAGGAGATCATGTGATTCCTACACTCATGCTTGAAGTTGTCACTTCACAAGATTTATGGATATGATATGTTTATTTTGGTGTTGCTGGGTCGAACAATGACCTTAATATATTGAACAGATCGACTTTGTTTCGAGACAAACTATAATGAGTCGCTCCAGATGAGCAGTACACTATAACAAGACGTACAAGATGGGGTACTATCTAATAGATGGTATATATCCCGACTAGACTGCATTTGTGAAAAGCTTTCCACATGCGGTTCAACTTAAGAAGCTGACCTTCAAGCAAAAACACGAGAGTGCATGAAAGGATGTTGAACGGGCATTCAGGGTACTTCAAGCTCGTTTTGTAATAGTTCATGGACCAGCTAGACTTTGGCAGCAAAGTAAGCTCAATGATATTATGGAGGCTTGTATCATACTACATAATATAATTGTCGAAGATGAGCAACATCTGTACTCTAGAACATATCCTCCATAAGTATTTGAACCATCCGGTATTGAAGACCTGCAAGAAGGACATGCACCAGATTTTATGATTTTTCTCGCACGGGATTTACATCTACGTAGTAGAGTGAGCCATATCAATCTGAAGCACGATTTGGTGGAGCATATATGGCAATGTTTTGGAGTCACCGACATAAATAATTGATCATCTTAAATATGTTGTGTGATGTAATATTTTCTATCCGTATTAATTATTACAAGCGTGTTTTTTTAATTAATAATTTT
The DNA here is from genome assembly GCF_963576675.1 of Euphorbia lathyris. Classification (NCBI taxonomy): domain Eukaryota; kingdom Viridiplantae; phylum Streptophyta; class Magnoliopsida; order Malpighiales; family Euphorbiaceae; genus Euphorbia; species Euphorbia lathyris. Next base: position 78,820,077 of record NC_088918.1, on the reverse strand, counting down.
TCATTAATTAATTACTCACTCCTTTTGTAACGATGTACTATTTTCTATCCATATTAATTATTACAAGCGTGTTTTTTTAATTAATAATTTTTCACTAATTAATTACTCTTTTTTTACATCATAATATTAAGTAGTGAATTAAATGTTTTGTGTGTGTAAATATTTGTGTATAGTATTTATAAGTATTGAATAAATTGTTGGGTTGGGTAAATTATCAATTATATATTAATTGAGTAAATATATAATGTTTTATGACAAGTGAGACCTATAAAAAAAGAAAGTAAAAGAGAATTATAATGGGTTGTTAATTATGGGTGTGTTTTTATATATGTGGCATTAAAAATGAGCAAACTCCACTATTGATGCTCTTATACAGTTAAAAAAAAATTGATCAGTGCCACAAAACATTAGTTTACCATTCATTCTTAACTACATTCTACTAATCTCAAGGATAAAACTCTTCACGATGTTGACAAAAAAAAAAGAAATGAATATTCTGAATCCAGATAGTGTAATACCCAAAGAGTAGATAGTGTATGTAAGAATAGTTAATGAATAATGCAGAAATTAGTTCGATTATGAGCTGTAAAATAGAGTGGGCATTGAAAGAAAGATAGAGGATTATGGATTCTTCTCTAGTTTGTTAAAGATTTTTTAAATTACCTTAGAGCATCTCCAATAAGGGTGCCCAAAAGAGTGTCAAGATGATGTGGCACTTAGTTTGGCAACTTTTAAAGGGTGCTAACTATTGGAGTGCCAAAAAAGTTACCACAAGGTTGCCAATTTTTGGCAACCTTGTTTCAAGGTTGCCAAGAATTTTTTAATATAAAAAAAGTTGATTTACTTGAATACTATTGGTTCACCTTTTTGATGAATTTCTCTCTCATTTCACTATTGGTTGACAATAGTTATAATTAATAAATTATATATTAAATAATGATTTGTGACAACTTTTAAAGTTGCTTTACTATTGGAACATTTTTAAGTAAAAGTTGCCAAAAATGATGTGGATTCCTAAATTAATAAAATATTATATTTTAGTATGATTTGTCAATTTTTGGCACTCTTTAGAGCAACCTCTATTGGAGATGCTCTAAAAGGACCAATTTGATATTTTCAAGGAGTCTCCAACCAGTAGAAGAGAAAGCTGGAGACTTCCCAAAACCAAGCAGATCGCTCAATGAGGCCGACTTGTTTGAAAATTAAATGGATCAGCACATGGTAAATTTCAAAGAGTGGAATTGAAGTACACCATGTGTTGTCTTGAAAACATAAAGGTTGTGAGAGTTTATTTTGTAATTTGACTCGTCACTATATTGAAAAAGTAGTCAATGGCCGACAATCTGAAAAGTAGCACTTCTTTTCAATTTAAAATTAAAGTTTGGTTGAAATCAACCGAAACATTAAATAAATTGTTATTATAATATTTTTTATTATGCTTAAAAGTATACAACGGTAATATTTGAGATAATTGTGTAGTGTTTCAATTTTTTTTTTATAATTTCATATCAATAACGGTAAAACCAACAGTAATATTTTTTTATATTATAAAACATCTCATTTAACCCATAAAAATCACATTCAATTTAAAAACCTTCTTCTACTCTTAATATATTTTTTGTGAAATGGATTCCAATGATGAATACAATCAATATTACTCTTACGTTCCAAATTCTCAAAACGCGGCGAATCTAAATTCCCAAAACCCGACCCCAAATAATATTAATTCTTAAAGTTCTCCAATCTGACCTATTTCGCGTAATTTTCAACGCGGCGAGTCCTTTGATATACTTAATCCCGATGATTACTTTCCTCTTGTGAATGCAGCAGGTGATCAGCCAATGATGTCGGGATACTTTCCTTGTACCTCGTATCCTCAAGAACCATATATGGTTCTTGAAAATATGAGAAAAGACAGTTTCAGATCGTCCACCATGCTAGACGAATCTCTGAACACCGGTTCCGTTGCCGAGTCTGAAGTTCCAATAGTTCGGGAACCAAATGTAAACAATAAAAAATCATAAAAATGAAGTGGACCAATGTATGTGATGTACATATATGCCAGAGTTGGCTGATAATAACCACAGATCCAATTATGATGAAGCGAAGAGAGATTATTGAAAGAAAATTGCAAGTTACTATAATCAGTGGAAGAAGGAATGTCCTGATGTGAATGACCAAACAACTTTCTATCATTGGTATAAAATTAGTAAGGATGTATATGGTTTTCATGGAGCATACATTATCATTAGGGATAGCCATCCAAGCGGTCACGATGAAGCATAGGTAATTAGTAAGGTCAATGAGCTATTTAGTCAGAGATGTAATACAAAATTTACTTATATGCATTGTTGAGAAATCCTCAAAGGACAGCCTAAGTGGTGAGTATTTAGAATTAATCTTATGTTATGTGTATTTACTTTAATCTATGCTACGAATCTATGTATTTACTTTAATCAAGCATAAAATTAAGAAACTTTCATTTGTATTAACATTACGGTGAGATGCAGCTATTTACAAATTTTCTAGTTGAAAATGAATTGAATTAAGAGTTCCGAATGAGTTATAATTTATAGATGTAGGATAAGTTATTATTACATCCAGGAATTCAATATTTGCATTATTATAGTATGACTTCAAACTCCCCATCATTATTCTTATGACTTCAAACTTTCCTATATATACATATCAAATATCCTATAGAAACATACACAGTCAACCAAACTGGATCTTAAGGGGGTGTTTGATTACTCATTTCCATGCTTCTATTTGCCCTTTCACTTCAAAAGGAAGGTTTTTAGATGTTTGGTTAGTGAATTCATGTTTGCCTTTTACACCTGAAAAATAGTATTAAGTGTTTGGTTAGTGACCTTTTGTTTGCCTTTAACACCTGAAAAGCAGTCGTTTATAAAACATAGAATCTCTGCTTTTTGAAAAAAAAAAACAGCTTTTTCCAAGAGCAATCAACAAACTATAACAACAAACAGCAACAGTAGGTAAAACAAACAGACCCTAAGTAAAAATTTAAAGAAAGAGAATAAAAATTCAGCTCTAATAGTTTCTTAATGATTCCTCCAATCACTAAAAAATTCTCAATCACTAAAAACTTCTTCATCTTTTCTATTAATAGAGAACACCTCCACCTTTTAGTGGCTTTTCAATTCATTTTTTATTAATAATTTATTATTAAAAAGTATTTTCATCCATTATTGCCAAATGTAATAATCATTAATAATTTTAATTATAAATAATAATTAAAGAGTGAATATAAAAAGTATTGTTATAAATAATATATCTTAATTATTTTTAAGGGAAAAGTACAAAAATAAACATTGTGGTTACACTCATTTTCGAACAACACTCATGTGGTTTAAAAGTTTGCAAAGTAGTATCATGTACAAAAGCAAACACATACCAAATTGACTAACGGTGTTAAAAGTCAAAGGGAAAAGAGTTAATTTGGTCTTTATACTTATTTATTTTTATAAATTAACCCCATTATTATCTAATTATCACAAACAAACCCCAAAATAAAAAAATAAAAATCAATTAAACCATCTTCTTTATCTCTCTTTATCATCGTTAACAAGACCCGCCCTACTTTTATCATCGTTATTATCATACTCAAACTTGTGATTTCGATAGATTCTTCTGCTGCGTCTCCGAAGCACCCCCATGGCATTGGCATGGTAATGGTGATGATAAAAGTGGAGCTGGTTGCTGGATTTATTCATTTCATATTCCATCGCTATATATCTTCATAATCCCCAAAGTTCGCGATTCTTTCTCATTTTATTACTGTTTCTTCTTCTCTTTCTTACCGCTCAAAGTGTAGTATTTCCGAGAACATGAAAAGCTATTTTCCGATTACTCTTGTCATCGTCTTGATATGTATTGGATGATTTTGCAAAGGCCGGATACGGAAAAGACAAGCTACCAGAACCAGGGGTAAGATTTTCTTGGAAGCTGCTTTCAGTAATGTTTAAATCTGAATTCCTCTATTGAAATTGTTTAAATCATGATGTTTTATTTTCAGATCGATCATGATGTTTTATTTTCGTCTGTAGCATCTCTTATTTCCAAAAAAGCTGAGTCATCCACGATGATCATCGTTGAAACGGTTTCGTTGATGTGACTTTGAAGCTAGTTTCAGAAAATGGAAATGGAGTTTTCATCACGTCACTTTGTGCTATTATGATAAAGTATTTATATAGGCATATCAGAATTCAATCTGCTCGTCTTCTGAATTTGATTTTTGAAGTTGTAGACGGAATCTACAAGGAAGAACTGAATCTGCAATTGTTTGAAACCATGACTGAGATATTAAAAGATCAAACTTCAAGAAAAGGAACCACGACGGTTCTGAAAATTCTGATACAGGTTCTACCGATCGGAAGAAACAAGGAGAAAGCGATTAAAGGAGGATTAGTTCCTGTAGTAATTGAATTGCTAGCTGAGAGCAACAACGAAAGGAAGTGTAGTGAGATGTGTTTGAAATAATCTGACAGAAAGCTGAAGGGCGTGCGGCGTTTCTAGGTCATCCAATGGTTGTAGTGGCGGTTTCATCAATGATTTTGAGGAATCCGGTGCAGTATAAAGCAATTGATTTGTTATTACAGATTGTTAGGGTTTGTAAGAGCAGGAATTCATGGAAGTTGGAGCTGTTGCTAAGCTTTTGATGGTGATTCAGGGTGCATGTGATTTAAAGATTAAACTTATGGAAATATTATGTTTGCCTAATCATTAATTCAATTTGTTTTAAAGAGAAATTAAGAGAGATGAGAGAGAAGAGAGAGAAATAGAGGAGAGAGAAAGGAGAGAGAAAGGAGAAGAAAAATAAGAAATTAAATAAAGTTGGAGAAGATGGTTTAATTGATTTTTATTTTTTTATTTTGGGGTTTGTTTATGATAATTAGATAATAATGGAGTTAATTTATATAAAATAAATAAGTATAAGGACCAAATTAACTATTTTTCCTTTGACTTTTAACACCGTTAGTCAATTTGGTATGTGTTTGCTAACGGAATGAAGTATATGGTACCACTTTGCAAACTTTTATACCACATGAGTATTGTTTGAAAATGAGTGTAACCACAAGGTTTATTTTTATACTTTTCCCTATTTTTAAATTATTAAAATTCAATTATTTATATTGTTTTTAAAAAATACACAGTCTCTTGGTGGTGCTCTAATTCATTAAAATTGAAAAAATTAAATAGTATATGATGTATGGAATACGTGATTGTGACGAACTAGTAGAAAGAATTTTTAGTTAAAGTTTTTCTGTGGAGAGGTTAGAAATTGATAAGATATAATGATCAAATGATCTACGACTCTCTAACCAATAAAGTTTCTCTAGTAACAAAATTCTCATATCTTTTAATCCAATAAGATTAAAAAGTAACACTTTATTACCTAGAAAGAAACAAAATTCTAATTTTTTTTTACGTCTCTAATTTCTCATATCATTTGACCCAATAAGACTAAATATCTATTCGATATCTGTCAATTTCTGATCAATATCGATAGATATGATGAAATTGCATCATATCGATATTGTATTTGATATTGACATCTATGACGATATTTGTCAATATCAAATACAATATCGACATGTATCGATCAAAATTATAGTCCCAAATGTCTTATATCCATTAATATGTTCCAAACAATATATTTTGTATTCTAAACCATATTATAAATAAAAAAATGTCATAATAATAATATTTTTTATACTAATAAAAAAACAAGACAAAATAGAAAAAAGTACATAAATATAAAAAAACTAAGACACATAAATTTAAAAAAAAATCTATAAATAAATATTAAATCAGTAAAGTTCTTATCTTTCTCTAAGAGCTTTTTGATCTTTCTCTAAGAGCACCTGCAGTGCATGAATCACTTTGAGAAAAGTGATACAATATGTTGTCTTTTACCACTGCAAGTGTATGCATTAAATGAGGAGAGATGTAAATTGTCTCACTTTTTGTGAGGCGGATGGGAGCAAATAAAAAGATAGGGGAGGTTGTTGAACACGTAGGAGTGTGTGGCTGAGATCGCGCCTCAGCTGGCGCGTGTAATACACGCGCGCTTGAGGCGCGTCTCAGCCGCAATTGTGGACTGAGAGCACTTTATTTATTTTTTTATTTTTTTAAAAAAACGGAAAAGCAGTGTATGTCTCTCCATTTTATTAATTTGCAATTCTTTTCTTTTATTGTTGGAAGACCAACAGATATAAATTGGAAAACAAATTAATTAAATATATGTATGTGAGCAACCGCTCTAATTTTGAAAAGAACGGTAACATTTTAACAACTTTTTTTTATTTAAATTTCATTATAAATACCCTATTCATTTTATTTTTTCATATATCCCAAATCCTTACACACAAATAAACTCACTTAAATCCTTTAGAAGTATGGATCGACGTCAAGGCAAGAAAAAATTTTCGGAGAAAAATCGTTATTCTGATTCGCAACACCCTAATCCTTTCTAAATGCTAAACCGAAATACTTCGAATATGCAAATATCTCCTATGAGGAGATCTCCGCAACCCGGATTTCCTCAAAATTACGCTAATTTTATGCCAAACCTTCAAAACTTCTACCATCCCGATGTTCATTACGCCAATATGACCCAATATAACGATAGTCAACCGATGAACTGTCACCTCCAGAATTCGGGTTGCACTGATCCGTATCTTTCATTCAACAGTTCAAGAAGTTCATTTTGCGGATTAGAGTCGCCAAATCTTGACTCGCCGAATCGAGATGGTGTCGATCTTGACGATGAAGACGACGACGACGAAGAAGAAGCGATTGACGAATCACTTCTTGGTGAACCTGTTGCCGAGCCAAAAAAGAAGCAAAACGGTATAAATGGACGCATGAACTAGAAGACTTACTATGTAAATGTTTTTTAACAATTTCTATAGACAATGTTGTTGGTTCGGCTCAGAAGGAAAGACAATTCTGGACTCGAATGAACAATATGTTCAACGAAGGGAGATCCAGAAATTCGGAAGCACTCACATGTGCTGAGGGTAAGAATAAATTTTTACGAATCAGTAGAGAAACCAATAGATTTGTTGGTTCATTTATGAAAGTGCAGAATTTGCAATTAAGCGGGAAAGGGGATAATGAACGCGTTGAACATGCTCGATCTCTATACCGAGCGAAGTGGAACACGACATTCACCTATGTTCATTGTTGGCGGGTTTTATGCAATGAACCTAAATGACGGAACTATATTCTGTCGAATGGGGGAACCGTCGGAGGTGAAGAGGTTGCCGAAACGGAAGAGAAACGTGAACGACCACCGGAAATTAAGGCGACGAAGGCGGCGGCTAAAGACAAAGGCAAACAAAAGGCAACATCGTCTGCCATCAGTGATGATATATCTCGTGTTGAAAAAATGCATCAAGAAAAAATGCTAGCGGCGAAGGAAGTGTCACGGCAAAATGACGTTGTTGCGATGCAACGAGATTTTGATTTTATCAATAAGGGTTCAGACGGAATGAATGAAGAGCAGAAAAAAAGATATAATATTATGTGCTCTTACGTCATGAAGAAATACCCAGATTTATTCCCTTAATCGTGTTAGTTTGCATTGTATTTTTTTAACTGTATTATTTTAATTGTATTTTTTTTAACTGTATTATTAGTTTTTAATGGTAGCATCTCTTTTAATTGTATTATTTTTAATTCTATTCTAGTATAGCAACACATAAATTAAAAACCACATTATTTAATATAACAACACATAAATTAAAAAACACATTATTTAATACAACAACACATAAACTAAAAACCACATTAATCCCTCATATCAATCCCAACGGACTGCTCGGTCTGAAAAATCTCTACAGCTTCATGGATTGTGTCGATATAATCAGATGGAAGACTTGCCCATGGTGTTTCAACACGTCCCCATACTTCACTGTAATTGTTTTTCTGCGCACTTGCTCGTTGGAGAGAAATAGATGCACCATGGAGAGATTGTCAATTCGCACATAAGGAAGTTGGATAACCATCATGAAGCTCATGAAATGCAGTAGACGGTTTTTTAGAAAAAATATTACAGAAATATTTTTTCTTTGTGTATAGTTTGCTCTAAAACCCCTCGAGTTTTCAAACAACAATCGTGAAAAATACGCATTCCATGCATCAAGTAGCATAAATCATTTCATAAATATTTGTACGTTTGCAGCAATAGTACCCCCACATAGACCGTCACACCATTCAGATAAAGAAAATTTCATTGGTATGCAATGCATGTAGTATAAGAACCAACACATGTGCATTGAGCTCCTGGGGAACTCTCCCCTTATTGAAAGTTTGAAACAAGACATAAATGGGAAATTAGGATGAAACATTTCCGGTTAAATAAATGTTTGCGGACAACATCATATTGATATTCAATCATCTTTTGAGTACACTTAGAGTGATTGAGGGTTTTGATGATGCTATATTTCATGGGGAAGTTTGATGGATCTATTTTCACAAGTGGGTGATATTGGAGGCTGAGATGGGTGAGTCTTATATAAAGCAAAAATCTCACTATCACATGTGCTATCCTTGTAAATAATTACATTAACCACTATCCCATGTGATATCCTTGTGAATAATTACATTAACCACTATCCCATGTGCTATCTCTAGGAATCAATACAGAACCCCACTATCCCATATGATATCTTTGAGAATAATTACAGAACCCACTATCCCATGTGATATCCTTATGAATTATTACATCAACCACTATCTCATATGCTATCTCTAGGAATCATTACAGAACCCCACTATCTCATGTGTTATCTTTAGGAATAATTACAAAACCCACTATCCCATGTGATATCCTTGTAAATTATTACATCAACCACTATCTCATGTGCTATCTTTAGGATTACAAAACTCCACTATCTCATGTGCTATCTTTGGGAATAATTAGAGAACCCACTATTACATCTATAAATTGCAACAAGTCATATCAAATTTTCACAATACAAAATACTCATCTATTTCTTGACTAACATCTTATAAAATGTCCAATTTCAATTACGATGACTTCTATCAGATACAACAAGCAACTTCTGCAAATTTGTGGGACAAAGCAGATGCTCTTATTGAGCAAGCTATCACACAAGAAATTCTTGAACCATCAGCACCAATTCGTCGTAGAAGACATATCAACCGTAATCGTGAGGAATGAGCCGAACGTTTATATAAAAATTACTTTGCTGATGCACCAGTCTACAACGACCAAATGTTTCGAAGAAGGTTTCAGATGAGTAGACCATTGTTCATGCGTATAGTCCAATCATTGGAGAACCATACAGTCTATTTTACACAGAGGGTTGATGCATTAGGGGGGATGGGATTCACACCCATTCAAAAATGCACTGCATCATTACGTATGCTAGCTTACGGAGAGACCGCTGATCGTGAAAACGAGTACATCCGGATTGCTGAAACCACAGCATTAGAATGTCTATCAAAATTCTGTCAGGTCATCATTGAGGTTTTCGGAGCAGTTTATATGCGTAGGCCAAATGCTGATGACGTTAAACGCTTATTCTCTATGCACGAGGATATCCATGGGTTTCCAAGTATGCTTGGGAGTCTTGATTGCATACACTGGTCTTGGAAGAATTGTCCTATTGGGTGGCAAGGACAGAACACCCGAGGGAATCAAGGCGTGCCTACAATTATGCTTGAAGCTGTTGCTTCACAGGATCTTTGGATATGACATGCATTTTTTGGTGTTGTTGGATCGAACAACGACCTTACTGTCCTTAACAAACAGATCACATTTGTTTCAGGACAAGATAGAAGATAAATCTCCACCAGAGAATTACATGTTTAATGGTAAGATGTACAACAAGGGGTACTACCTCGTTGAAGGCATATATCCAGAATGGGCTACATTTGTTAAAAACTTTCCACATACTATTAATCCGAAACAAATTATATTCAGGACAATGCATAACTCTGGTAGGAAAGATGTGGAACAGGCTTTCAGTGTACTTCAAGCTCGTTTTAATATTGTTCGTGGACCTGCCAATAGGGGTGCACAAAAAAACCGATAACCGAATCGAAATCTTATTTTGGTTCGGTTATTTTAATATTCTGGTTCGATTTTGATTTTAGCTTAATTTGGTAATGGATTATCGGTTTGGTTATTAAAAAAAAAAATATCGGTGTAACCGATAACCGACCGAACTTAATATATAAATATAAAAAATATAATTTTATCTTTATATATATATAAATAAATAGTCCAACCCTAAAAAATACACTTTTATCTTTGTATATATATATTTTAGTTAAGTAGCCTTTAATTTATTCAACTGTAACTTTTGTACAAGAAAACTAATTAAATAAAAATGTACAAAAATTTAAATATTTCAAGGTTTCGGTTATTCAGTCGATAACCGAACCGAAAATTTTCGATTAAATCAAATTCGGTTACCAAACTTATTCGTTTCAGTTATGAAAATAGAGTAAATTTCAGTTCAATTAACCAATAGTTTGGTTCGATTAGTAACCGAACCGATGCTCACCCCTACCTGCCAGGCTGTGGGAAGAAAAAAAACTGCATGATATAATGGAAGCTTGTATTATACTACATAATATGATTGTTGAAGACGAACGAAACACATATTATAGGAATTATCTTCCTGAAATTTTTAAAGCGAAAGACATTAAGGGCGTTGCAAGAGGAAACCCTTCGATTGTTTTGGAAAACTTAGTTAATCAAGAGTTGACAATTTGCAATGAAGCAATACATACCATGCTAACTCATGATCCAGTTAAGTATATATGACGACGTCATGAAACAAGAGATCTAAACCAAAGACCTAGGAGTTCAATTGTTTAATATGTTGCATATTCTAGTATCATTATTTTTTTATCGCCCTTTTTACATGCCTTTAATGTAATTTCCTCTTGTACTTTATTCCTTTTCATATCCTCGTGTTTTATTTAAATAAAAAAATATCATTTATTATAAATTCCATTTTTACAATTAATTATACTTTTTAATTAACTATTTCGATTCAAAATAATTGTAGATATAATTAATATTTACTTTTTTAACCAATTTATATATTAATTGGATTATTTTGTTGCATAATAAATTAATTATATTAATTGTTTGGCTGATAAAAAATATTAGTTTACTGAAAACATGTAAGAGTTTTATAACAAATAGAACCTACATAAAAAATGAGACAAATTGATTTAATGTAAGAGTTTTATAACAAATAAAACCTACATAAAAAGTGTAGACAAATTGATTTAATACAGAGGTATTTATATATTAGATTTTTTTAAAAAGGTTGAGTTTTTTTTATATAATGCATTAAAAGTGCTTTAAGAGCTTTTGAGAAACTTCAATTTTTCTTTCATCTACTCTTTTGATCCTCAGTTGAGTTAAAATAACCAGTTATTGATTCACAAACGAAACACATAATCTTTGTCATACATTAAAAGTGCTTTAAGAGCTTTTGAGAAACTTCAATTTTTCTTTCATCTACTCTTTTGATCCTCAGTTGAGTTAAAATAACCAGTTATTGATTCACAAACGTAACACATAATATTTGTCAAACTCAGAATGAAAGAACTCATTTCCGACCTACGAGTTCATTTTCCTAAATTTGATAAACTCATTTCTGATTTATATGGTTCTTTCGGTAATAAGAAAAAAATTATTAAATTAATAAAAGACATGGCAAAAAATATCTTTTATCTGTTAATCAGTAATTGACTATCTTAAGTCAATTAAGGATTGGAAGAGCAGATGGAAGAAAAATTGAAGTCTTTCAAAAATCTGTTAGAGAAAGCTAAAAAGAAATTTGCTGATGCAATATTAAATTTAGATAATACTTATTTATAGATCTTTTTTTTTGAAACATTTATAGATTTTTTTAAATTTATGTATTTTAGTTTTTTATATATTTTTTTTTTCTATTTTATCTTTGTTTTAAGTTACACCACAGTCCTTGTCTATTTTTTTTAAATAAACCAGTCCTTTGTGTGAAAAGTAGTGAAACCACAGATTTTATTCGAAATTTATCCAAAAAACTATTCTAGTAATTCTCCTTTTTATTACCCCAATATGCATAAATTTGAAACTAACTGGAAGCTCCTAATAAAAATATCAAAAGTGACATAAAATATTTCAAATTCATTTGTAAGAGAAGAAAAAATGCAAGTCTGCTCAGAAATATGAATTTCATTCTCATTGATTAAATATCTCTGAAGTCTGACATGTGAATTGTTTCATAAGATCATCATAGCAGAAATTCAATAGCAATTTTAATAATTAAAAATTAAAACTAAAAACCCATAAATATATATATTAATCAATAAGCATTGCTCTCATATTTCATTTTAAGCTTTCTGCTCATGTTATAAATCAGAATAGCGTATATAGCCCATATGAGGCTCAAAATCACAGAGCATATAGATTCATTCATCAAAATTTTCTCAGGAAACAAACAGAAAACAATTCAAAAAAGACTCGAGCAAATAAGAGAGATCAGAGTGTGCTATAGGTAAATCAGTCATGGTGTAATCAGAAACACGGACCAATAAGTTACTCATCATATCTCATAAAAACACTAAATCCAAAAGGTTTAACAAAAAAAATCAATCATCAGAGACTTAAATACCATGAATCATGGAACGAATCCATCATATTGTTGCAGTATTTCTTCATCATTTGATTAAGATGACATTAAATAATTGAATCAAAAGCAATGTAGGAACATTTTGAATGCACAAACCTCACTAAATTCAAAGGCAGTGACAGGATCTAGAACCTAATTTTATATTGGCAACGTACAGCACTAAATACACCATAGAGAAAGTGAATCAGAGACTCTAATTTGTTGCCTTCAAACAAATTAAACAACAAAAAATGGAGATGTAGGAACTACTGAATGCACAAGCCTCAAATAGTGAGAAAAATGCTAGAATCTGAGTACCAGATCCCTTTCGGCAACGTACAGCACTAAAATCGCTATTGATCGAAGCAAACCAGAGACTCTAAATTGTTGCCTTCAAACAAGGCTTAACAAAAACAGAACGAAGAAGATGTGCGAACTACCGAATGCATAAGCCTTGAGCAGTGAGAAAAATGCTAGAATCTGAAAACCAGATCCCTTTCGGCAACATACAGCACTAAATCGCTATCCATCGAAACAAATCATAGACTCAAACAACTTTTAACAAGATAAAAAAAATGGAGTAGATGTGTGAACTACTGAAAGCATAAGACTCAAACAGTGAGAAAAATGCCAGAATCTGAGCACCCGATCGATTTCGGCAACATACAGCACTGAAATCGCTATCGATCGAAACAAATCAAAGACAAACAACTTTTAACACGATAAAAAATGGAGTAGATGTGGGAACTACTGATTGCATAAGACTCAAATAGTGAGAAAAGTGCTAGAATCAGAGCACCCGCTCCATGTCGGCAACGTACAGCACTAAAATCGCTATTGATCGAAGCAATTCAGAGACTCTAAATTGTTGCCTTTCTCCAAAGTTAAATAACATCATAAAATTGAAGGACTCAGAAAGAAATTAGAATATGAACATCAACGAGCTTTAAGCTCTCATAGTTTGATGGTATAATAAATCATCAGTGTCCTCCATTTATATGCTAAAAGATATACATGTACATGAAAAAAACAGAGAAGAAGAAACAAGACCTCAGTGAAAAGATTCGATACATCAATTGAGATATCATCAGATGGTACGGACAAATCTAGAGTGCATCATAGGCCTGTTCTTCATTCGATATGAAAAACTCAAACCTTGCGAACGAAATGAACAAGTGATTGAAACGGAATAGGAAAGTTTGCGATTAGATCTGTGAATAGAGAGCAGATATGGAGGTGAGGAGAAAGAGAGGCATAGGAGTGATATATATATGGGAGAGAATGAGGTGGATGCGGCAGTTCAGTAAAACCCTAGTTCTCTTATTTTGTAAATTACTGAAGTACCCATTGCATGTTTCTCTATTTACACCCTGTAACCTGGCCATGGGTCAGGCCAGGCCGGGCCAGACGGGCTTTCTATAAAAGGCCTAATCCAGCCATGCCCACTAGCAAGAGTAGGAGGAAATTACACCAAAAATCATGTTTGGTAAATAATTTACGGTTAATACAGAACTTACTTTCAATTTTATCAAATAACAGATTGTTTTTATTTTACTTTTGTCAATTGGACAGTTTATGTTTGTTTACAGATTTTATTGTATTTTATTATAATATATTTCCCATTATTAACAACTTTATTTACCATTAATGGATCTTTAAAACCACGATCAATTCATCTCCTTCAGTCTCTCATTTTTTATGAGAATATTCTCTCGAATTTCTAATCCACTGAATTTTGATATTGTTGGTGGAGCAAGCCACGGCAGAATTGGAAAATGGGAATTGAAGAATGGCAGTTTCAGAAAAAGTTGAAGAATGGATGAATATTCAGAAATATCCTTTTGTTATATGACATTTTGAAAATAAAAATTAACGTTTCTGATATATTACAATTAATGGTTATCAATTTGATTTAAGGATAAATATTATTATGATTTATGGGTCAGCCCGACCCGCTATTCATATTAATTAATAATTTTATATATTTATATATTTATATATTAAATTTTATTTTTAAGTATTAAATTTTAGTTTTTATAATTAAAATTATGTATATAAGTTTAGGTGAGCTTATATGGGCTGGAGTTGAGATTTGATTTTTAAACCCAAGTTGATCCCAGCCCAAGCACGCTTAAATTAATAAAAACAATCTGTTATTTGATAAAATTGAAAGTAAGATCTGTATTAACTGTAAGTTATTTACCAAACATGATTTTTGGTGTAATTTCCTCTTTTTATTAATCCCAAACCCGCCAAAAAAATAGACGGGTTTTAGCGGACCTGAACCGGACTGGGCCTAACAATTAGCATTGTCTAAGTCCGACCCAAGGAACATAGGCTGGATAGATACCCGGGTCCGTAGACAAGTCTAAACATACTAGATTGAATCAAACGTAATGTAGATTTTTTTATATTAAATCCGTATTATTTTTTATTTTAACATATAGTTTTTTTATAGTAATTTATTTTTTGTTACATTAAAAACGTTTTCTGGTAGAATTGGTTAATTGTGAATATTTGATTCATTTAAAAAATATTATTTATTGTATATATGTATATAAAATTATATTTATAAATTTTAAATAATATTTTTACAGTTTTTTCAAAAAGAAGGTGTTTACAGTTTTCATTATAAGTACATGTAAAAACATGCTTTTGAAATAAGATTTTTATAGTTTCTTTGTCAATAGAATTTTATGTTTAAGGCTAACATTATTGGAGGTTTTAATATGACAAAAAAAATTTATGAATTTAATGTGTCCAAATAATAAATTAAGGGCTTAATCCACAAAAAAAAAATGAAAGGTTAAAGCTTTCAAAATGTTTAATACCCTATTATTTTGTAAAATTGATCCTCAAACGTTTATTAATCAATCGCATTTAGTTAAATGAAAATTAACATGTATGTAAGAAGAATCATTAAATTTTGTGTGAGATAAATATTATTCGGGTGAAAAATAATTGATGTTCTCGATAGTCCACTATAACTTTATTCACCTCATATGTGTACTATTATGCATGCAGTAACGTCCAAGGAAGGGGCGGTGGTCGCGATAAATACCAAAGTCAAAATTTGAACCATACTAATGATATTGTTGTTGTTTCTCACGATATCAGTTCACTAACTTGTCTCAATTACAAAAGAGCCGAACATATAGCGAAATAGTGCCCATCGTCGAAGCTCAACCAAAATTACCGAAATTCATTCAAACATTCCTATAAGTTGGCTGCTACATCCAATCCGAGCTTGACTAACTAGCTTGTTGATTCCGGTGCAACTCATAATCTAACTATAAACTTAGGAAACTTATTATTCATTCTAAATATGATGGCCCATAATAGCATCCCAATAGAGGGTGCTATAAAAATTATAAAAACTTAACATCTTTGTTGGGAGTAAATGTAATTTTTACATTTATTCACATTTTTACCATAGATTATAATTATAACCTACAGTTTGTCATTTTTATTATTTTTGTTGTAAAAATAAAGAAAAATAAAAAATATAAAAGAATAAAGAAATAAAAAATAAAAATAAAAAAAGAAATAGTCAAAAGAAGAGGAAAACACGGGTTAGTGGGTGACAAAGTGGGAATATGCCATTAAACTAACTTAAATGTGCAAAAAAATCCGAAATGGTCACTGATCACTTTTGATTAAATTATTCGATAAGCTAAACGTGCAAGAACATCAGAAGTGAGCTCGGATCCACAAAAATAGACGTCCCCAGCTTTCTGGATCCATCTTTAGCATCATCACAGGATGAATAGAGAGAGTATGAATTTTTCAAAGTCAGCTGCAGAAACACAAAGCAATTTCGGGTCAAAGCTAAACAAACCAAGTTGACGCCTATAATTAAGGAAGCACAATCACATTTTGTTCAAAGTGAAATCATGGCATGAGTAGTGGGTAAGTGTGTGCTTAGTCACAAATTTCACCTATAAATAACCTTCTCCATCTTCATTCCAAGCGCCCCCCCAACCAATCAACAATAAAAAATAGTCAATCAACAAATCAAATACAACAAATACACAACACATATCCATACTTCTCTCTTAAATATATTCAGCCTATTAATGTCTTTCTAGCCAATTCGGTCCCTTTTCGGTCCAAACTCATCACTAAATACAATTCTCAAGCTTCCAATCCAATTCCAATCATTAAATCCTTCATTCTTATCATCAACAATCTCTACAATTTCAAGCTTTTGTTCATCAATTTGAACACCAATTTTCAGCAGCCCCCTTTGTCCGATTTTAGCCACTAAAATCGTCCCTCTAGGTCCCTGATTCGATATAATTTGTTCTCTTTCTGACCAAACACAAATCCGATTCATTTCTCTACTCAAATTCACACCTAAAAACTCAATTTCCTAGCCAAAATATCAGTTTGATCACGTCAATTCTGATTTAACTATACTCACGTCCAATCAATTAAGCCCACTAAACACGCATTTTACTCAAATCAAGCATCGGTCTTGGGATAACAACCTCAGGCAGACACAACGTTTCAACGCGACGTTTCGACGCAACTGCTCATCGTTTCGGTTAATTCATTTCAATTGTTCATTTCAATTTCAATTTCAATCACATTTATTGCTTTGACACTGTGGATATTAAATTTGCTATTTATCTTGGCTGTAATCATTCTTATTCAGTTTATTGTAACCCAAAACTCTTATTTTAAAGTAAATATAAAAGAAAAATTCCAAAACTCTTGTGTTTGCTTTATTATATTTACATTTTTAATTACTGAAAACTATTGGTCCAATTCTAGTTAAAGTTATGCTGACGGCAACTAGGAACCAAGAGAAACATTTTCACAATTCTTGCTTTTCCCGTACAATTGTTTGATTATTAGTCTTTTTCCATTAGATATAGACGCATAAAAAAAGGGCGGCCCGGTCGCATTACGCGTCCCCGCTGAGCGAGGGTCCGGGGAGGGGTCCCACCACAAGGGTGTATTGGGGGCAAGCCTTCCCTTGCCAATTTAATTGGCAAGAGGCCGCTCCTAAGACTCGAACCCGTGACCTCTGGTCACACGGCAACAACGCATATCTACAAAAAAACCGTTTTCTTAAACGTAGGTTGAGAATTCTCTGACACGTCCGCATTTTCCCGCATAAGTCAAGGTTGTAAATGGAATATTTTTGTTACTCAAAAATATCGCCAACAATATTATATTAAAATATAATATTTTATTTCCTCAAGATTATACATCAATTTTGACAACTTTTATTAAAAAAATAAATGCTCTAAATAGTAGTTAAATTCAAAAGTTGACACTATAGCCTTACAAATCATTACTTTATATATAATTTATTTTAATTATAAATATTGTTATAAAAATACACCAATAATAAGAAATTAATTTTTTTTTATATTGAAAATAATTAAAGAATATTGCCAAAAAGTGGCAATATTATTTGAAAATTTCAAAAGTCACTCCAATATAGAACTCTTTGAAAATTGCCAAAATCATTACTACATTATTAAACACTCAATGAAACAGCCTCTGTTGAGCTTGATGAGCTCCACCATCTATCATTACGAAGGTTCTATACCTTAGCGGATAGAAAGTGCTCGGAAATTGAGCTTAAAGAGAAAGGTGGAAAGCGGAAAGCCTAGGGTTCAATAGCGGGCTAGGGAAAAGGGCTCCTAAGCCGATAGAAGGGCTAAACCGGGAAGGCAAGCATAGGCTGAATAAGAGGGCATCTAATATCATAAGATAGCATCTTAGCTAAAATTTTCGATTTTCATCGAAAAAACCCGGGTTTTAGCAACTTTTTTATCTAAAATAAAAGATTTTAGAACATGAATTGGCTGTTATGAACCTAGATTGCTCAGCAAGGGTCTTCAGTGCTGCAATCGTTACTAACGTCTTCACCTTTGTCCTCTCCTTGCGTAAACATCTATTTCTATTATATAACCCGAAGCCAGGTTGTTTGCTTTGCTTCCTTTCTTCGCTCAGGTAGTGAAGGTCTATGCGGTTCAAGTCCCATTCCTGAATCCGAGTGGCTCAAGTTCAATGTCTTTTTGCAAAAGGTAATGAAAACAAATGCTTCATCAACAAGGTCCTCTTATGATCTAAAAAAAATCATTCTAAGAACAGTTTCAATTAATGGTTATATAGGAATGTAAATAGGAATGTAAATGGGGACGGGAATTCCATCCCAATAGATGACCGGTCCGGCAGGGACGGGAATCTCCGATAAGAATCCCAATGGGATAGGAATAAAGATAATTTTTTCTGTCATGACAGGGATAGGAAAAGGTATCCCCACCCTACAGGGATCCTCAACCCCACCCTATTAATCCTCGATGGAGATCCCCAATACATCCCCGATTATTCTCTGTGATAATTGAATTTATAATTTTTTTTATTGTGTTTATAATTTTACTATATAATTTATAACCATTATAAACTAAATGGGCTTATGATTATTTTTTCCAAACATAAACCGTGATTTCTCGTGGAAAACAGGAAACCGCTCTTATTTCCAGAAAAATAGAGCTAGAAAATCCATAGAACAAAAACGACTCAAAACATGAGTAAACACAAAATCTTTAGACCTTTCAATTTATTACCCTGCCGCGTGTATCCAAATCGTCAAATCTTATTTGATACACAAAATCTTTAGGCCTCTCAATTTATTACCTCTGCTACTTGTATCCAAAATGTATGTCGAATCTTATTTGGTGCTGATCTCATAAACTCAATCTGCAGTACCGATAGAACAACATCTTTGAATACGAAAACATTTTCAATTTAAACCATTAAACACCTTAATTTGCAAAAATAACTGCTTCATTTCTTGTAAAAAAGAAAAATCAAATTACATGTTACATGTATACCTATACAAATCAACATAAAATGACCATTGTTGAGAAACTTGGCCACTTAAGGACATAATTGCTAACGAATTCAATGAGAGGCTATATTGCACGAAAACTCCTCTTCAATAGTATTTCCGCATTTCGTGTCTTTTTGTTCAGTTTCATTTCCGTTTCCCAGCTATGTTTTGTAGATCATATTTTAAAAATAACGTTTCTCAGTGTACGTGTTCATTGAGAAGAAATATGAGACAACCAAGGAAGCAAATTGTTGTGCACCAAATCAGGCTTATCATCATGGGGACAGTGTCCAACTCCTTCCAATACAGAAAGAGTAACATTTGATAATTTAGAAGGCAATGATGAGAAATATTTACCAACTGGTCCATCAAGAGGTGTGAAAGGGTCTTGATCACCCCATAGAACCAGTACCGGCATTGATATACTTGGCATTAGAGTCACTGGGTTTGGCCCTGGTGGCCCTGTAACGATGGAAACAAATGCTTCAAGTGCACCTTCATCATTTGCAGGCCCTCTTATGATCTGTAAAAAAAAGTTATTGTAACAACAGGTTTGATTAATGGCTATGTAGCTATATTACACGGAAAAGGAAACAGATACAAAAATTGGAAAACTATATTTGTAAAAGATATAAGATAAAATTATACCATTACCATTGAACTTGTCTTTACTAACATGATGATCATTAATCTATATTCAACTTTAATTCTTGAATATTTTCATTTTGAGGCGTTGAGTGGCCACGAGTGTAACAAAATGCAAAGTTCAGTAACTTTTATGTTACATTTTTGAAGTTCGGTAGCTTTTATGTTACATTAAAGTTCAGTGGTCATGAGTGTAATTTACCCTAAAAATATACTTTAAAAAAGAATTTACTGAACATGTGATTAACATCATATTGATATAGAAAAAAAAGATTCTTTTTTCAAAGAATTTTGTAAAAAACAATCTAAAAAATATTAATGATTTACTGAATACGTGATTAACTTCTAAAAACACAATATATTCTAGGAAACGAGTTTCCAATTTTTTTTATTCTTCTTAAGTACAGAAGCGTGACCCAAAATATGTCGTATAAGTTTTTTCGAGTTTCAATTTCCTAAATGATTAGGTAAATGTGAAAAGCATTAAAATCAAAATTCCTACAATGTTATGCAGTAACATAGAGAATTAGCCATACCTCTACTAGTTCTTCATCCACAGACTCCTTATTTCCATAAACAGACAATAAAATGTCCCTCAATGTCTCTCTGCAACACCCAAACCAAACCAATAATTTAAAGAAGGCTTAACAAAAGTGTTGTTACTGTACTTGACTCAAAACTTCATCTGCTTTTCTGAACTTTCAAAAGTTATAAATGATCCCTATTCTTATCCAATTGCATTTAATAATGTCATATTCTTGTCAAATTGCATTCAATAACGCAAAACTTCAACTTAAACTTTCAAAAGTTCCTAATTATTTATCTATTTGGCATTTTCTTTTTGACATGCGATGAGCACTTTGACATGTGGTAGGGCATGTCTTCCATTTTCTGTATCCAATAAATTCTATTGAAAAATAGAGGGTTATTGAATACAACAGAACAATAGAGTGTCATTTTGAACTTTTGAAAGTTGCCTTAATAAATTAAGAGCCCCTTCAACTTCATCCAAAAAGCAGACTGGCTCCTTGAACTTGCAAAGCGTCTAGTTAACCCCCTCAACTTGCTTAAAATAAACTATTGGTTTCCTGAAGTTGCTTAGAGTGAAATATTTGTCCTTGAACTTACATAAAGTGGTATGCTTTTCAATTTGTCAAAATCCACTCTTGTTCTATCAGGTGGACATAAGGAGTTAATCATGCGACTTTAAGCAAGTTCAAGAGTGCATCATTTGCAGCAGGAGAAGAATGAATTGAAGGGTTGAGTTCGCTCGTCCTATTTGATCCACCGATTCTTAACTTTCTTTTATTAGAAAGAAAGTCAGGGCTAACGAGACACTCTTTAAGTTAGAGGAGTCAATCTGCTTTTTGGGCCAAGTTCGGAGAGCTCCTGATGTATTAAGCCTTGAAACTTCAGATAGCAGTCGAAGTTTTGGGCCAATTGCAGGGTATTAAGCCTTTAAAGAAACATTTCCCACAACTAGGCTTTGGATGAACAAGAGACTTGTACCTCTTTTTCGCACGCTCAAAAATTGCTGAAGCAATCACTCGCTGCTTCAACAGAAAATCAATTAGCAAAAGCAAAGGCAGCAGAAGCTTAATCCTCCAATCATCAACAACTGCTTTATTGTTCATCCCTCCAGAACAATTCAGCAGCACAAGCCCTTGAACCAATGCTTCAGTGGATTCTTCTTGCAGAATGTAAAACCCCATCAGTAAATGAAAATAAATCTCGATTTATGTATAATAATAATAAATAAATAAAGTCTCCACCTATGTGCACGGAAGTAGATACAAACATTATTTCTAAAAACATATAGAAAACCGGAAACTTGGAAAAGTATGTAAATATTAAAAAGACTTAATACATCAGTTGCCTTCTGAATCTGTTCAAAAAGTTTGATTCACCTCCAAAACTTACATGGTACCTTATTAGTCCTCTAAACTTGCTTAAACTGTCACGATTAAGTCCCTAAAACTATAAAAACGCCTTAAAGATGTATAAAATAGAAAGTTAACTAGACACCATGTAAGTTCATGGACCAATCAAGTTTTTTGGACAAGTTCAATGGGCTTTTGATGTATTAAGCCTATTAAAAATATAGAAACATGTTTATAGATGTTAAAAGTATAGCAAATGGTATTTATACTATACATACAACGTTGTCAAAAACAATAGGAGCTAGTCGGACGAACATAGCCCTCGAGCATTAATTGGTGATTAATCAAATTTGTATTTGTATTTTCTCTTATTTGTTAATAAATAAATTATAAATGCAATTAAAATAGGTATTATATTATCTAAAAAAATTAATATAAAATGACTTAATATAGAAAAACAGGTATATTTATGACATATATTCATCAAAATGTGTCGACAACAATGTTGCAACAAAAAAATCATCAAAACATATCAAACAAGTAAAAAATAATGTCAATATGTAACATAATTCACCAAAAACAATGAAAAAATGTCTTAAATCATATCATGGAAACAATTAGAGAACACAATTAAACCAAAATATCCAAAAATAATAAACACAATTCACCAACAATCACGCGGTAATGTTCAAAAGTGATTTACAATAAAGCAAAAGAAAATATCCATGAGGCTTCCATGGTAAAAAATGTTCAGGGTTAGAACCCGCAATGAATTCTCGATTTCGAGCGCTTGAGAAAACGGTTTCCTAAGCCACAAATACATTTTCTATTTTCAATATTTACAGAATCGCGCCTGTAAACGACACAAAATGCATAAAGCTATTGAAAAGGAGTTCCCATGCAACATATATATCAATCAATTTGAAGGGGAAAAAAATCTTGCAAAAAAAAAAACCTGAAGCTGCAATAACACAAGCAAGACTTCCAATAGAGTTTCCTACGAGCACAGTTGGCTTCTGAACAACTTCTTGCAAGAAATCCAATATTAACTGCACATAATGCTTCAGAATTAAAACAAAGCAAATTATGCAAATATAGTGAAAATGAAATTAATGAGTAGCATTGACAATTTTTTACACAGTGGCAAAAAAAAAATTGGTCTGTTAGGGAGACAATTTTACAATTGTTTCTTTCCGTAACTAATTTTTTCTTATCAATACAAATCTTCTCAAAATTAAACTAAGTTTAGTAAGATCGGATAGTTTTGAATAAATTTAGAAAAATTGATCTTCTATAATATATTAATTAAGTTGAATTTTATAATTAAATAGGCTCTCAATAAACTAATCATCCATCAACCTTAATTTATGGATAACATGGCCGAAACCATTCATTTTCCGGACTCCAAAACCATCCATGATAGGAGTGGTTCCAGCGACTGGGGACCCTCCAGGCACACCCCTATCTCGGCTCCTGTTCATACATGCCTATCTCCGCTCCTCTTCATACATACATATAACACCATTTTAACATGAAACACCAAATTTTCAAGAGCTAGTACCTGAGCCCAGGACTCCATGGTATATGAAAATCCCTTGGGCTTATCCGAAGCACCAAAGCCAAGAAGATCAATCGCATAAACTGTGTAATTCTCTGATAATACAGGAATATTCCTGGATGAATCCAGATAAAACAATTCAAAATCACAAAAAAAATCAGCATAATCCGAAAATTCCAGCACATACATACGACAGAGTTAGAAATAACGAACCTGCGCCAGTGAGGAATGGAGGCGCCAAAACCATGGACAAGAAGAAGAGGAGGACGAGAAATACTTGTAGAAGAAGATTGTGAATCAGAAACGAAGTAATTAATGGAGTATTGACCCTTCCATACCCATTTTTTGCAGCTTTTCTGGATCTCATTCAATTCGAATCCTCTGATAGAACTAGCAGAAGAAGAGGTGATAATTAGAGTTCTTGGATTGAAGTTTGAAGGATTCTTAGGGTGAGACTGAGACAAGAAACCTAATCTATCGGATTTTGGTGATAAAAATGGCTTCCATTGAGCTCCCGCTGCAACTGCAATTGCCCCCATTTTATCCGAGCACTTTTATTTTTTAAAATGTATTTCCACCCATTAATTTTTAGTTTCTGCTAAATATTTTGCTATTATTTTTAAGGGATAATGGCCAATTTTTAAAGCAACCTTTAGATTTAACTTTAACGTATCAAGTGAAGTGTAAATTTAATTTTAACGTATCAAGTGAAGTGTAGATTTAACTTTAATATATGAAATTATAGAAATTTTACCTTAATATTTCCAATCAACATTAATTTTAGCATGTTGAAAATTTGAAAAAAATTGATTTAACTATTATTTAACTGTCACATCAGACATTCCAAACAAGTTTGCCGATAAATTGAAGCACTTTCATATATTTTTTTTTTGTAACTATAATATTAACACAGTAAATACTTTAGATAGTTTGACAAAAAATGGTGATTAACTTATATATAAAAAATTTAGTTTTTAGCATTTTAAGAAAAATTTTCTAATTTTATCAGTGATACATTAAATATCTTAGACATAATCGAAATTTGGAGGTCTAAAGTGACAGTTTTTTTTTTTAGTAGGAACAAGAAAGAAAAAACCTAACCCGAAATTAGCCTAGGAAAGCTAACCCCCACCACATCATCCAGAAGGAGAAGAGAAAGTTGTGACCCCCCATATCTCTTCATGACCAGCCGCCGCCGGACGATCAGTTAAATACTAATCAAACAGTTTTTTCTAATTTTTGACAACATACAATTAAAATTGATCTTATTTAGAAACGTTATGATTAATTTTTCATTTCTCTTAAAACATTAAGATTAAATTTGGTCTTTATCCTTTTTAATATATATATATATATATATATATATATTTGTTAGTTATTTACCGTCGCATAGAGATTTATGAGACTATTTACATTATTCGGAATCGAGTCTAGGTAAAATGACCTATTATACTTCTTAAATAATATATTCAACTCATTGAAAGATGAATGCATACCGCCTCAATAAAGATGATTAATATTAAGAATAAAAATGTACATACACAATCAATTAATGGGTGGAATAAGATACAAAAATACTCAAACAAGAGTAATTTTACTGGTAGCCACTCAACGCTTCAAAACGACCGTTGACGGTCTCAAAAAAAATTCAAAGAGTTAATGATATTCTAACAAACTTTAATTCTTGAAATTTTTTGTTTTAATGTCATTTAGGTGATGTTTGGTTAGGAGAGTGTGAATTTTTAGATTGAGAAATCTCCAATAAAGGTGATTTTGGAAAATGAAAATTGTAGTTTCATGGTAAATGTCGTTCTGAACAACTTTAATTCTTGAATATTTTTATTTTGAGATCGTTAACGGTTATTTTGAGGAGTCAATTAAAATTGAGTGGTTACCGGTATTAAAAAATGTAAAGTTCAGTGGTCATACCGTTAAGAATTGAAGTTCAGTAGTCACAATGTTAAAATGGGTAAAGTTCAGTGGCCATAGATGTAATTTACCTCATGTTAAATGCATAGTTGGTCATTGAACTTTCATATTTATCTCAAAATGATTACTCAACTTCAATTTGTTCCAATAAAATTATTCAGCTTTAAATTTTGTCTCAACAAAATCACATCAACAACTTTAAATGCAAAAAAGACACTGAAAAAATGACAAGATTATCACATCACTAGTAGTCAATGGTCACCGCTAACCGAAATGACATGTGGCTGCCACAAGCTGACCGAAATGACACGTATCGGCTAGGTGGCAACCATGTATCGTTCCGATCAGCTGGGTGGTAGTCATGTGTTGTTTCAACCAACAGTGAAAGTCAACTAGTGCTGATGTGGAAGTCGCGTCATATTTCCGGTGTCTTTTCGCTTCTAAAGTCGTCAGAGTGACTTTATTGAGATATATTTCAAAGTTGAATGATTTATTGAAATAAATTAAAGTTGAATGATCATTTTGAGACAACCAAGAAGATTTTGTGACCATGGTGCATTCAACCCATTTTATCATTATCATCTAAAATAATGCAATTGTATTTTAACGTTAGCAAATGTATCCCTAACTTTGAGAACTAATTCATCAAAATTGTCTTCTTAGTCATGAATATTGTCATCTACACTTCGCATGTGCATCACTTTATCAGTTGTCAGTAACCGATCACAAACATGTGAATTGAAGTATAAAGAAATAAAGAAATAAAAAATTATACTATATTTTATACGAGTTAATAAAAAAATCTAAATAATTTATCGAATTTTAAAAATGTCAATCTACATTCTATTATTAAATCATAAAAAATGTGAAATATTTTTATAAAACCAACCGATATGCAACTGGTGTAGAATATGGAACAAAATATATGTGTTTTATAATAATGTCTGAAATTGATTCAATTTACCAATATTAAAGATAAATTGCTCTTAAATGTTAACATTAAAGATAAAATTACTTTTAGCTACCAACTTTCAGAGTAAATTGTATCTTTGAGATGTTATCCTCACTCTCAATGTTAGACATGTTTTTGTACCTTGTTAGATGGAGTACATTGCTACAAATACAATATGAAAGGTAAAAACATTCTAATCCGTAGAAATAAAGATCAAATTTAACTCCAACGTTTTAAAGGAAGTACAGATTCAACTTTAACGTATGAAAATGGTATAAATTTAACGATTCCAAAGAAGATCAATTAAGAAGATCAATTTCAGCCATATGTTACCGAAAATTAGAAAAACTGGATTGACTGATATTTAACTGTCACTTTAGACCTTTCAAATATTAGTTATGTCTAAGGTATTTAGTATATTACTAACAAAATTATAAAAATTCTGTTAAAATGCTAAAAACTCAATCTGCTACTACAAGTTAATCACATTTTTTTTTTGTTAAATTGTCTAAAATATTTACTGTTTTAGTAATATAGTTACAAAAAAAACTAAAAAAAAATGCACGAAACTACTTTAATAGTTAAACCAATTTTTTCAAATTTTTGATATTCAGGGCTAAAAATTGATCTTATTTAAAAATATCAGGTTAAATTTGACCCTTAATTATTTTAAAATTTAGTATAAGAATATTTACATTTTTATTACGGTAATTTAAGCTAATTAAGACATAAATTAATGGCAAAATATCCACTTGGGTCTCTAAATTAAAGCTTGAAAGTCAATTAGGACCTTAAACTATCAAAGTTATCAATTAAGTCCCTAGACTAAGTAAAAATCATCAATTGAGTCATCACCCTTAGCAAAAAGCATCAATTGAGTCATCATCGAAAATCATTCGGTTGAACAGTTTTAGATTCTCTTCCCCAAATCCATTTTGAGCCAACACAAATATCATTACAGTCCATGTCAAATAGTCATAGTTTCCGATTTTAGGATAGCATAGAGACTCAATTGATAATTTTGCTTAGTTTAGGAACTTAATTGATGATTTTGATAGTTTAAGATCCTAATTGACTTTGAAATTTTAATTTAAGGGTTAAAACAAGTGTTATGCCTAAATTAATCTACTTCAAAAAGAAAAAGATATAAATTAATCAAGAATGACACTATAGTTGAACTCTTGACCTCAATTAACAAAAAGGATGACAAAAGATCCTTTTCCACCACACAATATAATACCAATCCATTACAATTTGTAGGGTTGTAAATTGTAATGGGTAAATTACCCATGCTCCTCAACTTTTGCTTTTATTTTTATTATGACTCGTGAACTTTAAAACTCAACGTTATAACCCCTGCATGAAGATGACCATTTCAATAGTAGATAACCACCATTTTAGAGTTGATGAAAATTATATTTTACACAACTTTAATTGCAGAATTTTTGGTTTTGAGATTATTTTGATGTTATTTAATTACGGAAGAAAAAACAATGGTGGTTTAAAAAATCGAAAACAACGGTTTTATGGAAAATAAGGTTCTAAACAATTTTAATATGTTATTCACCCGATTATAATTGGTGATACTTTGCGAAACTAACCAAACAAACAACAGACACACACACACACAAAAAAAGCAAGAAAAACTACAACTACACCTATAATAAAAACTAGGAAATAGTAACTCTTGGAAGCAAATATCAATTTATCCTGCTTCAAAACCTATTCCACAGCTAGAATAAGAATAAAAGATTGAGATGATAATAATAATAAGAATGAAGGATTTATTATCTCATATTTGATATATAGAATAAGGATAGAGTTCAAATAATCCTTTATTCCACAGCTAGAATAAGAATAAAAGATTGAGATGATAATAATAATAAGAATGAAGGATTTATTATCTCATATTTGATATATAGAATAAGGATAGAGTTCAAATAATCCTTTTTCTTTTTGAGGGGGGAAACGAACTTGATTAATGAGAAATATCCTTACAGACAATAGACCAGACCGGAGACGGACAATCTCCATTAAAAAACATCAAAGAGGAAAAGGAAGTAGCCCATTTTGCCAATTGGTGCGCTGCCTGGTTTCCATTACGAGAGACAAAACTAAAAGAGCAATAAGGGAACGAAGACGCCAAATTGGTGACGTCCATGTACATAAAATGCAGTGAGGATAAAGGATAGGAACCACTGTTTAGGTTGTCAATGATAACTTTGGCGTCTGATTCGAGGCAGACGTGTGTAAGGTTCTCACGACGTGCAAGGCATAGACCCTCCCAAATTCCATACAGTTCCGCTGCCTCAGCCGTTGGACATATCGGTATAGGTAGTCCACCCGAAAATTGAACTTGTCCGTAGGAGTCCCGTGCAATTACCCCGACCCTCGCGGAGAGGCCATTGTCCACCCATGCGGCATCACAATTAACTTTAGTGATACCAGCGGGCGGAGGATACCAAACCTTTTGAGGGTCAAGAGGCAAATTGTCGGGTCTGCGATTCTCGTGTTGGCTGTTTGCTTGAGTCCAGTCCAAGAGGAAGGAAGACGCCTTTGCGAGGAGGGTATGTGTGTCCAGTGTCCGGTTTTCATGAACGTTCAGGTTGTGGTTGTACCATAGCCACCATAGGATAGATAATCCCAATTCGCACTCGCCTGGTCCTGCAATTAGACAGCAACGTTCAAACCAAGATATAATATTCGGTGCTGATACCTGATCCCAACGGCTCGATAATTTTGCTGATTTCCAGACCTGGACTGCCGCTGGGCATTGGAGGAAGACGTGATGCTGGTCTTCCATTGAATGATGGCACCTCCTGCAGGCGGGATCAGCTGTCGGTTGTGTAGATTAGCTCCACACGGCAGCACCGACTTCATCAATTTCCATACGAAATGCAGAACCTTTGGCGGGATACTCATGCGCCATAACTTTTTCCATATAGTTTGTCGTTCCGATGACGAGGCTGAGCTTGAGATGGAGGACAGCCGGCGTTGCTCAATCAGATGGTAGTATGATTTCACAGTAAATTTACCACTCGGTGTTTGCCTCCAGTAGTAATCATCGCTAAAGCCCGATGGAGTAATTCTTATCTTCAATACTTCTGCAGCATCAGATTCAGTGAGGACAGCATTAATCACCTCAGAGTTCCAGTCAGTACCTGATTTGTTCATTAGTTCGCGAACGTATGTCGGCCGTGGATCAGATTTGCATGTGAGAGGCCGATTAGCATTGAGGGTGGGAACCCATTTGTCTTCCCAAGCTCTGATATGGCGCCCATCGCCTACTCTCCACATTAGCCCATCTAAAATTATCGGTCAGGCTTTTAGAAAGCTACGCCACACGTAGCTAGGATTCTGACAGGGTCCAGAGTTCAACAGTTCTGAATTTGGATAGTATTTGGCCTTTAGGATCCGTGCACACGGGGTATTTGGAAACTTTAACAGCCGCCATAGCTGTTTTGCCAGTAAAGCAATATTGAAAGAATTGAGCCATCTGAATCCGATACCTCCCTCCTGTTTAGATTGACACAATGCATCCCAGGCTAGCCAGTACAAGGGCCGTTTGGATTCAGACCCACCCCACCAGAATCGGTTGATGATACCTTGGATGTTCAGACAAAAAGTATCCGGTAACAGGAAACACGACATCACATAAGTAGGGATTGATTGGATAACCGACTTTATCAAGATTTCTCTACCACCCGCAGATAGAAGCTGTTCTTTCCAGCCTTCTAATTTCCGATGTATCCTTTCTTTCAGAATGGAGAAAACAACTTTCTTATTACGCCCAATAATGGTTGGCAGGCCTAAATATTTTGAGAATTCCCCAGTGATCCGAACCCTTAACGTTGTCGAAATAATGCCCTGTCTTCCCAGCGGGACCCCTGAGCTGAAGGAAATTTCAGATTTGTCAAAATTGATAGCCTGACCAGAGCACATGTCATACTCATACAGTATTCGTCGTAAATTCACTATCTCCGTGATAGTCGCCCGTCCAAAAATCAGTGAATCATCGGCGAAGAAAAGATGGGAGATATTCGGGCTAGCATGCGTTACACGCAGACCATGCAGAGCACCCTCGTACTCCGTTTCCTGATGTTGGCAGAAAGCGCTTCAGCACACAAAAGAAACAGATATAGAGATATAGGATCTCCCTGTCTTAACCCTCTAGCTGGTTTTAACCACCCTTTTGGCTGCCCATTAATCAGAAAAGACATAGATACAGAGGATACACATAGCATGATCAACTTAATAAAATGGGGAGGGAATTGCATTCGAGTCATCACAGTTTCAAGGAAACACCACTCAATACGGTCATATGCTCATATCAAGTTTTAATGCAAAGTTACCTCTGTTGCCTCTGATCCTGGTCTTCATGCTATGGAAGGCCTCAAAAGCCAAAATCGCGTTGTCCGTAATGAGTCGGCCCGGGACGAAGGCTGATTGAGTGTCATGAATTAGGTTGTGCAGACACCTCTTTATTCGGTTTGCTAACACTTTAGAGATCACCTTATACAGGACGTTACACAGTGCAATCGGACGAAGATCCTTAACCATTGTTGGTTCTTTAACTTTTGGGATGAGTGTGATATAAGTGTGGTTAAGGCTAAGCGGCATGTGGCACGAGTTTAGACAGTTTAGAACAAGGGCCGTAATTTCAGGACCAACAATATGCCAACTCTTCTGGTAGAATATAGGAGGCATGCCATCCGGGC
Source organism: Euphorbia lathyris (assembly GCF_963576675.1). NCBI lineage: Eukaryota > Viridiplantae > Streptophyta > Magnoliopsida > Malpighiales > Euphorbiaceae > Euphorbia > Euphorbia lathyris. Next base: position 78,788,871 of record NC_088918.1, on the reverse strand, counting down.
CTGGGGCCTTTGTTGGTTGCATTTGAAAAAGGGCCTGTCGGACTTCTTCCTCTCGGTAAGGTGCACCCAGTGCATTTTGTTGTTGGTCTGTCAGAAAAGAGTCAATTGCACCAGCAAAATTCGTCCCTAGAAGTGGTTCTGAACTTGTGAAGAGGTCTGTGTAATATACCGTAACCACATCGCTGATCTCCTGCTCCCCCGTCTTCCAAGCCCCATCGCCTCCCTTTATCCGTTTGATTCTGTTTGTTTGACGACGAGCTGAGCACCGAGCATGAAAAAAACCAGTGTTTCTGTCTCCTAGTTTTAGCCACTCAGTTTTAGCACGCTGCTTCCATTTGATCTCTTCACACCTCTGGAGCTCGCTTATTCTGGCAGCGAGGAGGGCTTCGTGTTCGAGATTTTCCGGCCTAGCCTTCGTCTAGTATTTTTCAAGTTCCTTGCTTAGTTTTGAAATGTCGCCTTTCAAGTTGCCGTAATTGTGTCTGCCCCACCGCTGTAACCGATGAGAAAGCTGGGCTATTTTTGTTTGAACATCCCGGCTCCTGTCTGCCTCATTCCATTCACTTTCCACGATGCGTAGACAATCTACATCTCTCAGCCATAGCGCCTCAAATCGGAATAACTTTTGCCTGCCCTGTCTAAATCTGTCGTTTGGGTGGCAACTGATAAGGATATCAGGTTATGATCAGAAGATAGTCTAGGAAGCGTGCTAACTCGAGCCTCAGGGAACAATTCAAACCACTTCTCATTTGCTATGGCTCTGTCCAACCTTTCCCAAATAGCGTCCGCCCCCTTTCTTCCATTGTACCAAGTGAACAGGTCAGATGGCATATCGTGAAGCTGACACTGTTCAAGAACCGAATGAAATGCTCTCATTTCACTGTTATCCCTATTTCTGCCACCCTGCTTTTCTGTCGGCCAAAGAATCTCATTAAAGTCCCCAAAACATACAAGAGGTAGAGAGTCCAGGCCATGCAGATAGGTAATCAAATCCCATGTCTGTCGTTTATTAGGCTTCTCGGGCCAGCCGTAGACCCCTCCTCCCCGCCATATGACTGTATTATTTGAACTAACAAAAAAATAAATACAATGTAATGAAAAATTCTGAATAACAATCTCGAGGTCTTTTTTCCACCCCAAAATGAGTCCACCACTCAATCCCAAAGCATCCACTATAAATAAATTATAGTTTGGTAACATTCGGTATAAGCTGGTGCAGTCGTTCTTCCGAAGTCGTGTCTCCATCAGAAAGAACAAGTCTGGATAATTTTCCCCCAACATCCTTTTGAGGGTTCGGAACGTCCACGGGTTACCCATCCCTTGAACGTTCCAGCTGAGTATTTTCATGGTATAGGGTGGGGCCCCTCCATGGCCTCCACCCTCTGGTCTGATTGCAGATGAATCTTCTTCCTCACACTACCTTCTTTCGAGCTGGCTTGTGGTGAATCTGAAGCTACTTCCCGTCTTTTTTTCTGTCCTCCCACCAATTGGTTAGCACCCGTGGAAGTGGCGGTCTTCCCTTGATCCCCCTGGGATTGTCTCCTGGCCAGGTTTTTTAGTTTCATCCTCGGTTTTAGTCCTGCGTTATTGTGACTGTCGGCTTTGAACATCAAACTCCCTTTGGGGATAACCCTGATCCCGATTCCCACGTTGGGAGGTCTCTCCTGGGCCTGTTTCATTCCTTCAGTTAGAGCATCTGGATCTCCCGGCCCGTCGCCAACACATTCCATATCCACATCCCCCTGTTCTACCTCACCCTGTGTATTGATTGCCTGAGTTCTGGCGTTTCCCAATATGCTACCTGCCTCAGGGGTGGATGTAGGGGCTGTCTCATGGAAGTGGAACTGTCTGGTTACTGAGTTTTCTTCCGGTGAAGAACTTGTTGGGGGGGGGGGGTGCTGGCTGCCTCTTTGGTTTCTCGTAACTGACATTTACACTTCGTAGCCTAGTGGGAGACGCTCTCATGCACAGGTCATAGGGCCATTGGTCATTTACTTCGCTTGCCAGGCCCGCTTCACAGTCATCATAAACGTGTCCTATGACACCGCATAAATAGCAGAAGTTAGGTAGTTTTTCATATTTGATGGTAACCCAGTTCTCCTCGCTGTCGCCTTCTAGCAATACAACTCCACGTAGTAATCTGCGGTTAATATCCAACCTCACTCGGACACGGACGTATGTAGCCCAGTTCATCAAACTATCATCATCCACCATTAGCACCTCGCCTACTCTGCTTGCAATTTTTGTGATGGCCCGTGTATTTCTACAGTTTAGGGGAGTGTCTACCAGGCGAATCCAGAAGTTGCAGATATTCATATTCAGTTGTGATAGCTGTGTGCACCCTCCCAGGTCTGCTAGAATGACCAAGTTTCGATCGTAATGCCAAGGGGAGTCCCGCAGCACGCGTTCCTTATCAGTATTCGACTGGAATTCAATCATAAAGAGTCCCTCCCCGCATTCATTTATTTTGAACCCTTTGAATGTTTTCCAGATGATGCTAAAGGCGTTTGACATGGCCTTAATGTTAAGTGGTTTTGGGGAGAGGAGGCGACCAACCACTTTCTTTGAGGTATTCATCTCTGGTCCTGTAACATCTGGTTCAACACGAAGAACTTCGTCTTCTGCTTCGGTAAGCTTCATCTTTCGCCATTGCTTCTCTATGCCCTCCACCATCTTATACAAAACGAACAGGTAACTGCGAAGAGCAAATAAAGGGGCGAAGAACAGCCATACAAAAACGTAAAGAAACACCACTGAGGGCCGGAATACCTAGCCGCCGTACCAATTTTTGGACTGCCGCAGGTTAGTGATAGACCTCATATTAGGGCTCCGAGTTCAAATAATCCATTTTATCATATTATCTATATCCAAATTTAAGTAGATCCATATATTATTGTAGTATAAATGTGGAATGAAATTAATTAAATTTAATCTATTATTCTAACTTGAAAAATACTTGAAACACTGCATTAAAATTTCAAAACACAAGAAATGGAATAACAAATATATTTAAAATGATATATTAAATTTAATTAATTTCATTCCATATTGATACTACAATAATATAATGACAAACATAAGTTTTCAAAAGTTAAAAGATTAAAATTAACTTGAGAAATATTTGGAACACTTCTAAATTTTCAAAACACAACAAATAGAATAAATAATAAAAGCCTAAACCATACACAACCCCCTGAACTTGTCATTTTTAGTCATTTTGCTCACTGAAGTTACGGGATGACCCATTTGCCCCTTCAACTATTTAAAAGTGGTATTAGCAACCCCCTGTTTTCATTATAACCAAAACAATTATGACTTGTTCTCATTGCCAGCACCAAGGTCATAATAAAAAGGGTTGTGCACTACTAAAACAAGCTGCAAATGAGGTTAGTATAGACAGTACACAAGTTCTCTTGTAAAAATTGCATATAAGATTGTTCATTACTAAGACAAGCTGCAAATGTGTTACATATATGCAGGCTAGTTCCAATACTTCCATGAACACTTGTATTAATGTTGGAACTTCATTTTGTTTCCGTTATAATAAAAGTAGGGGGTTGCTAATACCACTTTTAACTAGTTGAGGGGGCAAATAGGTCGTTCCGTAAGTTCAAAAGGAAAAATGACCAAAATTGATAAGTTTAGGGGGTTGCGTATGGTTTAGGCCAATAATAAAATTTGAGGGACAAATTAGTCTTTTCCATCTAAATAAGTTATCCTCGTGTCTTATAAATCTAGATATAAATATAGGTGGGATAAGAGGTTTATCCATTTTTTGTCTCACCCTCCTATCTTCCAAACAAACGTGAGATAAGTTATCTTGTTTTTTCTATCTTTATCCCTATCTCATCTGAGGGCGAGCCTTGGCGCAACGGTAAAACGTTGTTGTCGTGTGACCAGAGGTCACGGGTTCGAGTCTTAGGAGCGGCCTCTTGCCAATGGCAAGGGAAGGCTTGCCCCCAATACACCCTTGTGGTGGGACCCCTCCCCGGACCCTCGCTCAGCGGGGACGCGTAATGCGACCGGGCCGCCCTTTTTTTTTTTTTTTATCCCTATCTCATCTCCTATATCTCATCTAATAAACACCTCATAAGAGTTTATGCTCTAGAGATAAGTGATGCCTAAATTAAAATTATGAGCTTGAGTTGTCAAAAAAAAAATCTGCGCAACCATTTCCCCCAAGTGAATATGATGTATATTGATGGTTTCAAAACCATTCTTCAAAGCCTAAATACTCTGAATCGGGACCAGTGCAACATACAGTCTTTTAAGAGGTTGTTGGAATTGATTTTTAACCATTTCTTTTCAAATTTAACTTAAAAGCCAAACTAAGAGGTTGTTATAGACGCTCTAATTTGCACCTTATTGGATGTTTTGTTATCAAGAAATCTATCAAATTTCTTGCTATGAAAAACAAACTTAACAGAACTATGAAGACCGGGATATGGAGTCGCAATTCAAGAGATTGATTCAAATTCGTTTTCTTTTGAGTTCTTTCACACAGTGGTTAAAGATCATGTTATCGCGAGTAGTCCTTGGTCTTTTGATAATCAACTCCTTATTATGAACGAATGGAGACAAGGTACGAAAACCGATTAAAATAAACTAAAAGCATGAAAACCTTCCATTGGCAAAATGGAATTGTTATTCTACAACAAGTTACACTGCTGCCATATTATAGAAAATCAACACTGTTTGAATAACTACATTTAAACCAACATGCCAAATCAAACTCACCATTACGGGCAATAGTTCATTGCATTCTAAAAATCCACTTCCCCATACTTAAGCCAGTCAACAAATTATGAACATCTAATTTATTTTGCTAACATTAAGCTCATATTTGTAGTTTTTTTTTTTAAAAATCATGCATTAAATAAAATCAGAATATAAGGCTTGAACAATGAAATCTGACATAAAATAGAATGTCTTTACAAGTTAATGGGCAGCACTATTCGCAGAACGACTAGCAAAAATGATACTAACATCATCAAACAAATGAATCAACCTATTACAATCATCAATAACAAAGTCGTAATAAGACATGAACAATTAAAAAAGCATTACTCATTTCATATGCGTTTAAAATTATATTCTCTACTGTTCGAAATAAGGTTTTAAAAGTGTTAAAAATATAAATTTCAAATACATATAAAACAAATAATACGCAATTAATCGTCTTTTATGTTCAAACCCTACTTTTCTAATTATCGGGGTCTTAAAACATCCCAAACCCTTCATTATTCTAATTCTAATGGCAAAAACATCCTAAAACCCTTCATCATTCTAAGTTTGGTGGAATTAAACTCCTGATCTTTTATTTCAACACATCAAACTCTATAATTTATCTTGATCACACAAGTTTCAAAAGCATATGACATGAATAATACTCCGATAAACGAGTTTTATATACAAATTTAACTTTTATGATAATAGAAGATTCAATATGACCAAAGATAAAAGATTAGCGGTTACTATGTTGAAATGCTCAATCGCCAAAATCAGAATGATCATTAGAGACCGAGACCTCATGACGCTTTTTGCCAAATGAAAAGAATGTATAAATAACATATCAACAATCCCATTACCTGAAATAGCCTATGCACCAAATGTGGAACACAGTTTTACATTGGATATGCATCTATAAATTATAGGTCTTATTCTTACAGTCTCCAAAGCACATAAAAATACCAGATCATAAATTAACAAACCCCATGTCCCATATTCAGCACTCTCACAGTTGATCATCATCATAATCATATCATCGTTTGAAGCTCCAATCGTTCGATTCACGACTCTTTTCAACAATGCCGTTCTCATTCAAGTATTCAACGAACTCATCAATAAGGTATGGCCAAGCACCCTCCGAATCATAATTTGATAGTGTAGGGTCTACAATCTGCACAGATGAGAAAGGAAAGGAATTAGAGCTCTCGACGATTAAAGTTTTGATAAATGCAACAACATTTGCGACAAGTATAACATTCCATACTAAGTAAGAACCTCAAATTATAATAGTTTCCAATTTTCCTTACAACATTTGTGACAAGTATAACATTCCATACTCGTGTACCATGCTGTTTCTGTTTCCTCTACAAACACTGACCAAAACGGTGCAGATATAAGAAGCTAAAAAAAAAACCAGAAAGCATGTGCACCATGCGGTTTTTTTGGACACCAGCACCAACTATTATTAACTATAGAAGCACTAGATAATCAATTTTCTAGTCCTCAAACATCTTTTTTATCTTCCAAGTCCGCAAGCTTCTTAAAATAGCTAGAACAAGTTTTCCACAGCCACATTTTTCAAGGCAGTTACAGTTGCCTGAAGTCCAAACAAATTGCGAAAGATCAAACCAATTGAGAGGATAGAAATTTCAAAAAGGCAATTATAACGGCAGCACAACCGATATATCCAACCGACAAGCAGCAGAAAGGGAACCATAATCAGCAACGGTGATTCACAAGGATGCAGTTTCAATTTAACTCTTTCATTATTAATTAGCATGCCCAAATCATATTCCTTAAAATATTTGGTGTATTTTCCATGAGACCTACTTGTTCACATCTAATTGTTGTGGCTTCAATTGTCAGGTGGGGGATTTATCTTTTGAGATTGGTATTTGTTACAGCTGTATTGCTGATATTTATAGCAAGTTCCCATTGTTGCAAAATAATTATTCGTGCCACACCAAATGGGACTTTCACTAAGTGGGGGGAGGAGGTTGGGGGCATCGAGGTTTCAAAACCTGGCCCCTTCCGCGGCAATAACTTAAAATATAAGTTCCTCATGCCATACTTCCTATAGCCATAATGTTTGTGATCATAAATGGGATAAAGTCTTTATGAGTAATTGGGGTTAAGCTGCATGCACTATTAATGTCAAACTTGAACGGAAGAAGATCTAAAGTAGCCCTTATTGATGATTCACATTTTTTATATGGTAAGCAAGCAGGCAGACATGTGGCAATTTTCTACTTAGAGCCACTTTGTAACTCAGGTTTCTAGGTAGGAAACCAAAGAACTCTTACATGGCTCAGATTAAAAGTTCAGGAGTAAACTTCTTTCTTTCTTTCCTTTTTTCCAAGACATCAAAAATCTTCACAAAGAAGTAGACTTCTGCTCTATAAATGCTTCATTATCAAATCAAAATTTAATAAGTGAAACTCTTTCCTTTGCAATTCAACTAAAAATGCAGTTTAACCCAAGGGCAAGACTCTTGCACCCACAGGCTCTGCCTAATCTTTTGCTTTTTCTACAAAGAGAAAAAAGAAAGAAAGAAAATTGTCCCTTTTTCTTCTCTATGGAAAGGAAAAAACAAAAAGTTTGGTAAATCTTACCCTGGTGAATTCCAATAGTTGAGCCCAAGTGTCCCTAGAGATTGCTTTATTATGTCGGGCCTGAAATGATTGCCATTCCAAAATTAGAATAAATAAACAAATGCAAGAATTATAAATAGATTATGAAAGAATGCTCAATTTAGCAGAAAGATTTAAGAATTCTTCTTCATTTCAATTTACAATATACTAATGCTAAGTCCGTGCGTATTTCATGTTAAATTTATTAGTAATTTAACATTTTAGACTTAGTTGACTTATCATTGGTTTTCTTTTTTCTTTAAGCATGTTCCACCCAGACCCCTTATCACCTTGCACCTCTAATAATCACAAGTATATCCATATGTGCACGTAAAAAAACTACCTGCAAAAACTGGCACCAATGTTCAACCAATGCCCAATGTTTTTCAGCAAAAAGAAGTTGCCACATTCCTATTGCTGTATCCAGTGCTAAAGACTTTTGACCCTGCAATCAACAAAAACCTGAGTTCCAGCAAAAATGCAGATAAGAAATACTTAAAAATCATTCAACAAGGTTTTGTATGGTACAAGCAGCTGACCACACAAATGGTAGCTAAAATATCAATATCTGGAATTACAAACTTGTTCAGCATGCAATTGACAACTATAATTGTATACTAGTACAAAATCCAGATGAATCAAGTAGACACATGGGTTAGAAGTCACAGACAGATTTCAAAGCACTTCTATGTTTGAACAAATTTCAAGAACATTTATTGAAATACCATGCTTTATAGCATCCCTTTTATGAGTTGTAAAGTAGATTTGTTTGTGAACAGCACAGAGAAATTATTGGGGAGAAAAGAAAGACAATAGCATCTGTTTATGACAGATTATTAGATATAAAGGGAACGCATCTTTCATCTAATTTAATCAAATAGGTTACACATGATGGCACACGCCATCTATAAGAGAGAAACCATATATCCCATCACTCCCGCGTAATAATGTCTACTTGATTACACCATTGTAAGACAAAAATCTGAAATGTAGATATACAAGTTCACATTTTAACTTCAAAAAATTGTTCTCTCACATTTTCTGATAATTTTATGATTTAGAGTTCTACACTTCTACAAATTTGATTCCTTAATTTTAGACATGTAAAGAACTGCAAATTATTCTACCTGCATAATAAACAGCATACAAGTGACAACTGCAATAATGCAAATTTCAGTAACAGGATTAACTAACTTGAGCCCGAGACTCAAGAAACCATAACTTCTATTGATAAAGACTGCGTGAGAGTTAATTCCCCTATGAACGCGTTAGGATTAACTAAAAACCAGCATTCCCAATACCCATTCCAATCTGATCTAAATTTATAATTACCCATCTTAATATTGTGTGTCACTCACTTTTCACCCCTTACATTTCAAATTTATGTGTATTTGAAAAGCAAATACCTGTAATCCAGATCAAACCAATAATATCCCTTCCTTTATAGATTAGTCAACTCATGCTAGTTTCTTAGTTCCATCACTGAATCAAAATATTCCCTCTTTCAATTCTTACATTTTCGTATTCTTCTCTCATTCGAAAAGAAATAGGAAAGCATTTCCAGAAAGAAGCAAAGGTCCATAATAGGAAGTTCCTAGGTTGGATATGGTCACGAGCACAAGGTGTTCTATTCCCCCTCAAAGTATATGCAATACGTTAGAAATTCATCCATCTTTAACACCTTCAAAATCTCCAATCCAAAAGAAAAACCTACATGATAGTATCCAATTTTATTCCATATATATGATAAGACTGCAAGCAGAAATTGATGTCTAGATTATGAACATGCGTAAAGACAAAACACAAGTTCAGGAAAAGAAGAGTACAACCATATCCGCCTACTTCAAGCAGGCCGGGAACCAGCACTTAAGAAATATTTAAGCTTCTTGCAACATACAGTTCTGACATAATAGCAGATTTAAAAAGATACAGGATTCACAAGTGGAAAAAGCAGCATACCAGCGAAGAAGGGTAAGATTTAAAAGCTAAAAAAAATGGTTAGTTAAGAAAAGCATTTGTATGGCATCTTTTACTACATTTGAGTGTTGAGTTTACAAAAAAGCTTTTCCTCCTAAAAACTTTAACTTAAGCAGACAAAATAGTCAACCTAAACTACCAAATTACTAGTTCAAAACTATGACTCTCAATCACATCACTTCGCATTTTGAAAATTAAGACTAATTCTTTGCCCTTTGAAGGCCTTAGATAAGCATATTAAGAAAAGAATATATAATTTCCTTGAAGGCACTAGATAAGCATTTTTTTTAAGGAAAGAAAGAAAAAGCAACAAGTTTGAATATGTATAAATAAAGGCAAACCTTTTCTTTTGCCCAACCAAATGCAAAGTTGTATATCTCACGGAACTTTTCTGGACAATTGAAGGACAAAATGATCATGTAAGCCACAGCAGGACAAGAAATATATCTCTTTTAAGGAGGGGCAAAAAGGAAGAAATCAGAATATGGATGATCATCATTATTGAAACTTTGTGAGCTTAACCACAATGAAATGTTTGAAAACACAATTCCTGATGATGTTCTTCAAAATTGATTTTATTGTACTTACGTTCATCCTTCAGCTCAGATCGCATGAATGGTATCCTTTCACGGAACTTATCCAAAGAATCTATCCTGCCATCAAAACATATAAGCTTAAACTAGTTTGGATAAATCAATCCAAATGATCTTGGAATATCACCAACTAATGAAGACGCACCAAGAATTGAAAAAAAATAAAATAATACATTTATACACTAACCCCAGTGCTTGTAATCCACCAATGAATTCCTGCTTGGAAAATTCACACATTGTGGCAGCCTTCATGTGCCACGAAACAACTAGCTGCAATTACAATTAAAAAAAAATGCATGGATTAACAAAGGTATACAGCTATACTAATAGTATATATGTTATTGAGCAATGATTATGTACAATTAAATATGGAAGTTTTCTAATTCTTGCAGTTCTGCTGAAGTACAGATAGAAGTATAGCAACTCCATCTTAAGAAACTGATGTTCATTACCCAAATCAAATGAAGCTGATGGCTAAAAGAAAAGGAAAATTAAAAGTTCGCCTGATGTTTATTATAGCCATAGTAAAATATAATAGATTGTTCAATCAAATGGAAGAATATCACAGAAAGTGCCAAATACAGCAAATACCTCAAAAGAAAGAACAAGCATGTAAACGGTGAATAAACCCTAGCAAGACAAACCACTCCCAACCCAACTCGATCAAAAATAAATGTCCATGAGTATGAAAAATTACACAACATCCGTAGCATACACATAGTATTAAACGTCATTATGAGCAAAATGAGAGTCATAAGCTTGACAAAGTTGAAAGCTAAATAAAGAAAAGTTATCTATTTTGAAAGGAAATATTCAAATCAAGCAGGGCATAAAACTGCAATTTGAGAGGTATAAGTATAACAATAAGTTATAAAACTCAAAACTGCTATATGTAGATCCATTGTTAATTTTAATGAGTTCTTGATGCACAATATAATTTTCATTTTAAAGTTGATACTCCAAGATCCTTGAGCAACATTTGGTTTTAAAAAAGGTGAGATGAAAACCTATAAGGCCAAGGATACGGAATAGACACATTCCTTCCTCTCATTTTTTTTGCTAAGTCAATAATATTGACAAGATGGATTTTCTTATTTTTTCCTCCCTCCCAACGAAACATACCTTTAAGCATGGAAAGGGAGTTCAGAAACCAAAGCAATATGGTGCATGATATGGGCAGGCCCGCAAAAGGAACATAGTTCCATACGTTCATGGAGTGCAGTACTTGGGGGTTAAGTCTTAGTTGGATCACTATTTAGGGACAAGGATTGTTTTGAGTTAAAATGATAGTACGTCTCTATGCATGTCTGTGTGTGCGTGTCTAATCCATCTAAATCAAGAGCCTAACATAATAGACTTGTTATTTGAAGCTGAGATGTTTTCAGAATTAGAATAGCTTGCAAGGATTTAAATAGAGTGGTTATTGCATAGGTACCTGCAGATTCATCATGGTTTGTTTTTGTTAATGAAAAATGTATAAAGGTAAATAAAAACCTTATCCAATGACTATCAAGCAGTCCCAGCCTGGTACGATAGTGGGTAACTTTATGTTACAAGGAAAATACAAACTAAAACCCATTCAATTGAATCAGTTCATCCACAAAGACAATACTAAAAGTGCAAATTTTCCGGCCATCTATTGCTATGAATAACAAACTATTGCCATTTCCATGAACAAATTTCAATTTTCAATTTCCTCCAAAGAACTTACAATGATTACAAATTCAATATTCCAATTCAGGTTACAAGAAATACTGTCTAGAATAAATGAACTTACAGATCACGACTTTATGTCAATCTCCAGTACAAGGGAAATCAGAGTATCAAAGAAGGCGTAAAAGAAATTCACTCTCAAAAAAGGACACTGAAAGTTAATGAGGCGTGAAAAATGAGGTAGCTTTTCATAGTCCTTTTTTTTAAAGCGTGGTGAATCTATAGTTTACAGTTGTAATGCGTTTCCAATATCCAGCAAGTAAAGGTGGAAATTGATTTTACAATTTTCATGCAAAAATATTGTCTCTCAATCATCTCCTCAATTGGTTTACCAAATTAAACACCTACCAAAACATAACCTTGATATCCTCTAACTATAGCTCCAAAAACATAAAAGACCATATCAATGGCCTTTCCTTAAATACGTCAATCAGTAAATGTCAACTTGAGCTTCTAAAGGCAAGTTCTGACATAAACCAGAAAGAACATGAGATAAAGGAAGCAAAACCTAATCTTCCAATAATTTTCTCAAGTCTATGGTAAATATTCATCAGAATATTCAAGGATAAAGCTTGCAACAGTTTAAATAAATAAACAAATAATCAACAAGTGCCATAAGCATCAATAAATTAAAGTATGGGGGCATTCAATGCATACGTACCATAACTATATCTTGAGGATCAACCTGACCAAAAGAAAAATTCATATGTTATTGAGAGTATATAACAGAAAAAGTTTAGTATTTTCAATAGATACATAAGCAGGGCAAAAAATGCATGCATTTGGAACGCAACTAACAAAATATTGGAAGGAGTAACCCAAAAAAATTTCATGAAATTCCAAATACCTGCAGGTCAGTACAAAGGAGAGTAATTCCGTCAACTAGTACCATATCAGTATAAGGATCTGCAAAACAGATTAAAAACAATTTTTCCAACTCATCAAGAACCTATTTCAATAGATAAACAATCCACACTTCATACCATGGCAGAAATGTGGAATTTTTCTAAGCTTATGATGTAAAACCTTCCTCAGTTGGAAAACCATCTGAAAAACAACAAAAGTTCTACAACATAACATACATGCTCTACTTGTTAATGGTCCATCCATACAAAATAGAAATCCAAAACCACATTCAATCGAGTATGAAAGAACATAGGGAAGGTGATGTTAAGAATTGCTAAGCTGCAAGAGTATTGATTTATTATAATAAATCCAAGTTAGCAATCAGCAAAATGGCCACTCAATATCTATCGTAGTTGAATATGAGCAAAACGATAAATATATACATACAATAGCATAGTGCCAACAGCATCCTAATGCAATAAGCATATAGCAATGTGTACATCAGTTTCACTAATAACGTCAGATTATACTTCTCAACTATAGCAATAAAAATATGAGAGCTTCAGTCAAACGGTGTAGTCAATCACCAAAACTAACTTTAGTTACACTAATTAAATGGATTAAAATTATTTTTATAGCTTCCCAAAAAAAATATTCAGTAGTAAAAGATAGCTCGACATTTTAGTTCTATAAATATCTATACTGTATCTTTTCAAATGTTCCACTTAAAGTGCAAAACAGATAGAAAATTTCACAGATGAGCTAAGCTTGCCTTTATAATTTTTGTAAAGCTCTTCCAAATGTCTAGAATCAGTATATGTTTTAATCTGGGGATGACTGTAGAACACATCAAATGCTCCTTCAAGATGCCAATCACTGGACTTCAAAGCCTGCAGAGCGGCTTTCTCACTGCACTTAGGAGAGTATATTATAAATATTTCCAGTTCTGAATCAAACAAAAACGAATTCAAGGAACGCAATAATTCTTCCCAAATCAATAACGAAAAAAAAAAACAAATATTTATTTTATAAATTACCAGTTTACAAGATTCAGTCAAGTTCAATAAACTATCCAAAAAGTAAAAACATGATGGCATTAAACACAAATTCAGGAAAACATAGACAAATTTAAGTCCTTAACTGAAAATAACTAACAAAATCCTCAAATGGAGGAAACTGAAAATTGCAAATAAAGATGAATATAATGGTTTGGAGAGAAAGGATCAGGATCCAAATCTCATTAGTAGTAACATGGAAGGTCAAGCTAGTTAAGAGCTTACTCTAGCTTGTAAAAGAAGCCTTAGAAAAATTCATTCTTAAGAATGAGAATATATTTAAATTCAAAGCAAAAAAAGATAGCACCTCAAAGACAAAGGAACTCAATAAAAATAAACAAATTGAAAGTTCCGTATTATCTATACATAAAGATATCTTTCAACCCCTCACTTCTTTTTATCAACTTAAATACAATAAAGGTTCTACAACAACTCAGTATCTATGTGTCCTTGAAAATAGGAGATAGAAAGAGGAGGAAGAGGAAAAGAATATCATACATAGGTGAATATCTGTGTGAGTGCGTATAAAAGATAGAGGCGAGAGAATAAAACAAACATTGCCTCATTTTCACTAGGCCATGCCAGACTTTTAATTCTTTCCCTTTCTGTGGTTACTACGGATTCACTTCTTTCAATTCAAAAATGAAATGGCCAATTTTGTACTTTCTTTGGATTTTCTTGGCATCCTCCATGATGCCTATGCTCCTAAAATATTGCTCTAAATCGATTGATAGAAGCCTGCTGATCTGTTCTGATAGATCAAAAGAGTAGGCATGGATAGAGAAGGAATCTATCAATAATAAAGGGAAATCTCCTATTTCTATCTTTCATTTTAAGACCTAATAAGGTAAGGATTCTCTTTCTATTCGTAACTTCTTCGCCTTAGTCATTTCACTAACAGCATCAAATCCGAATCTGAGATCTCCCAAGATCTAGTCTGGCCAACAGTTACCAAGTAACGAAGTCAACAGTAACGAGATCAGATTTTAACTCCATCGCCTCATTTTTACTTCACAAAGGAAGGAAAAAATAGGTCACAAAACTTATCAATATTTTAGCCAAATGAATTAGGACTAACAATTAAATTAAGTAAAAGGAAACCAATCACGAGAGAGAAGTAATGATCTCAAGCAAAATGAATTATATCACCGAATTCGAATAATTGGGTATATCAAGCCTTAGCATCTAACACCCGAGTATAGAATTTAGATAGTATTCAAACCCCAAATGCATCATCACGTGTACAATAGTCAAGTATACAATAATTGAATGTATGGAGAAGCCTTTGCATCATCATATGACATGTTTAGGTTGTGATCAAGTTTAACCCCTTCAAACTTGCTAACAATTATCTTCCATAAAATGCCCGAGAAGTGGATGTGCAAGAAAATATCGCTGCCACTCTCAAGAAAAAACTCCAATTTATAATAGGCAACCACCATTAAATCTTTTATACCTAGGAACTTTTAGAACGACGAAAATTTCAATCAAAAATCATAAAAAATTCAAGTAGTTAAATCTAATTAACATTTACCTTGCCCCCGTTATTGTCATGAATTGCTGAACTTTGTCACGGTTCCCTCTACTTAACTTGTGCTGCCTCTGTTCAAAGAAAAACAGATAAACAAACTGCTGTCACATGGAGAGAAGAGAGATAACATAGCAACATCAAACAAATGACCGTTATTCATATGTAAAAAACAGAAAAACACTGAAAAATCTCTCAATGAAAAAATTGATTTAATGAAAAAGTTTCCATATCCTCTGTTCATTCCTTCCTCTTATGGCAACTTTTTTCAGAGGAAAATAAAATTGATTAGGTCATCAGAAATCGCTCACCTCCATCACGGATGAAATCGAAAACTTGGAATTCAGGGAAGGAAAACCAGAAATGTAAAGCAGAGATGGAAGAGGAGCAACACAATCGCGAAGAGCGAAGAAATAATGGGAGTGGGGACAGTGGGACCAATGCAGAGGAAGGAGACAGAGATGCTGTGGGTGTTGAATAAGGGTTTTTATTCCTCTTTTGTCTGTGATTCACAGTATTTTCTATTTATCACTTTTTCACCCTCTTTACTTTTCTTTTGTATACATTTTAGTACCGGTTAAATGTACCATAGGTCACTGAACTTACGTGTTTATCTCAAAATGGTCACTCAATTTCAATTTATCTCAATAAAATTAGGGTTGAACAAAACTAACCGGAAAACCGATTTCCGAAACCGAAAAATAGGTTAACCGTAACCGATGGACTAGTTTACGGTTTTTATTTTAAAAACCGATGGTTAACCGAAACCGAAAAATAAACCGATTATATATTAATACACATAAAACTAGTATAAATATATGTAGAAATTTAATTATCAATCTATAAATATGTATATTTATATTTAACTTTTAAGTTAAAAATATAAAAATAACTTAAAACTTATTTGTTTTGGCAATTTTATTAATTAAATTTGAAGTTACATCTTTTTATTTAATATTAAATAATTATATATTTATATTAAAGTGAATAATTATAGACGTAAAGTAATATTTGCTACAAAAAGTCACTAATGGTTAATTGACTGAAATATAGGTTAAACGATCGAGGTTTATATTAACTGAAATATGGTTAACCGAATTAAATGGACTGGTTAATGGTTTTTGTTAATGGACTGGTTAACCGGTCATGTGCACCCCTAAATAAAAGCACTCAAATTTAAGTTTTGTCTCAATTTGATCACTTCGACGATTTTAGTATTTTTTTTTTAAAATTTGCGCACAATGCGCTTACATTAAAGAAGAAAGAAAAAACCCCCCACCCCATCCGGATGTGATTCGAACCCATGACCTCCCTAATCATAGGTAAACTCTCAACCATTAAGTTGCTTCGACGATTTTAGTAGTTGGAATATAACAAAATGATATAATGGCTACCATATCAATATGAGTAAACTCAGATCTCTGACCGAAACGACATGTGACAACCACATGTCGGTTATTTTTATGAAAAAAAACTAAATTTTGTCTATCATGAGTCGTTTTGGTTAGAGATCTGAGTTAACTCATGTTTACGTACTAGCTATTATATAATTTCGATGTCTTTTAATCACTAAAATTGTCGAAGCGACTTAATTGAGATAAAATTTAAAGTTAAATGGTTTTATTGAGATAAATTAGAGTTGAGTGACCATTTTGAATTAGTCATATAAGTTTAGTGACTAATGGAACATTTACCATTTTATTACTGTTATAACCTTGTAAAATTTTATACTATTAATTAAATTAATTAATTATATTATCAATTTTTTACAAAGTTAACTAATTCTATGATCATAAATATAAATTCAATTTGATATGTTTCGTGCATAATTAATTAGATTGAATTGTAATTAAAAATAGGAAAAATTACAAATCTAGGTTAAATGGGAGGCCCATTTACATTTTAAGACCCATTATCAACCAACTAACATATATAGATCATACCCTGAATACTTTCCCGAAATGCCCTTCATATATATATAAGAACTTCCAGCGACTTTCACCCCCCTATCATTCGCGAAAACTCGAACGTCCAACACCCACACTCGAACGACGAACGTCTTCAACACCACCAATCTCTACATTTCTACTTCCAGCGACTTCCAACCGATTCCAATGGCAAGAACCGGCAAAAAGGTATCTTATTTTGTGTTTTTTGATTAGGTTTTAAAGCTTCTATTTGTATACTGAGGTGTTTTACTTATCCTACGATTTAGAAGTAGGTTTTTCAAATTTATTGTGTTTTTTCGTTGGTTCATAGCCTCGTTTTGTAAGAATGATACTTAGAAATGGTTAAATCAGTTGTGGCGAATAAATGATACAAAATCGACCAATTCGCGAATATGAATTTACTTCGCGAACATGGCGATATGCGAAGAAAATTCATATCCACGGAACAGTCGAGGCATCGTCGAGGCATCTGTTGTTGTCCCGCATATGCGCGAATTCGCGAATAGTATTGACAGTCGAGGCCAAATATTCGCGAATTCGCGAATATTGTTGACAGTTCGCGAATATTATAGGCAGTTCGCAAACATGTATTCGCGAATATTGTTGACAGTTCGCGAATATTATAGGCAGTTCGCAAACATGTATTCACTCGATGAATTTGATCTATTTTATGATTTTGAAGGGTGATCATTCCAAAAAGAGGAAGAGGACATCAAGGACACATAAGAAGAGTATCGAAGACACTTTTAGGTACCCCTACGCATATGATACGAGAGCTACTATCACAGTTCGTTCTGATGCTGAGGTGATGAAGAAAGTGAAAGCAAGGTTATCCACAGTGCAGTTGGCCATGTTCAGGAAAACATGTTTCGGACATTTGGTGGACTTCGAAGTGTATTCGTTGTCATCTCCTCTATGCCATAGTGTTCTTACAATGGAGATCAATCCGAAAGAAGGTAACGCCGGAGAAATGTGGTTCAACATCAATGGTGTTGAAGTGAAATTCGGTAAGTGTGAATTCGCACTCATAACCGGATTGAGACTAGGTGATCCGTTACCAATTATTAAACGGATGAGCAACTATAAAAGGGAAAACAGATTGAGGAATCTCTACTTCAGAGGTAGAGGGAGCATAAATCACAAAGATATATTCAATACCTTCTTAGAGACTAATTGGGCGGAAAAAAATAATGAGGATGCAGTGGCAATGGCTATGTTGTTCATTATACATAGGTTCCTACTGACAACTGATCCATTGAAAAAGGTTGATGACAACATCATCAACCTAACTGATTTCCCAACTGTATTTAACTCGTTTCCATGGGCTGTGCCTGCTTGGGATGTGCTGTACAAGACGATGGGACGGGCTATCCCAGGAAGGAAGAAGGCATTTGACCCGAACAACAAGCAAGTGGGAAAGAAGAAGTCCGTCCCATATCAGCTTCATGGATTAGCACAAGTGTTCCAAGTATGTTTCCTATATTCATGCGATTTAATTGATGTTAGATTTGAACTGTAATGATTTGTATTTAATACTTGGTAGGCTTGGATACTGGAGGTACTGCGTGCACCCCCTAAATACTATTTGAGGAGGCCAAAGACCGTGTACCCTCGTATATGTCGGTGGATAAGTGCAAAAAATATAAGTTTCTTAGAAGCTGAAGAAATATTTAAGGTAAGTACATATGTCTTGTGTACAGAATAAATGTGTGCTGTGGATGTAAGTAACGTGTGCTTATGGAGTTGGGTTTGATTTTTCATGTGTTCAGTCAGCTGATGTGCAATCATCTGAACTTGCTATCGAGGAAGACGAGGCAAAGTGCGATTGGTATGCGCCAATGAAGGATTATTTAGATGGGAAAGCCGTAGACCTTGACCTTGATGCGTTATTCGAACCTTATAAGGGGTCTGAGCTAAGTGAAGAGGATGAGAAAAATGAGGAAGAGCGTGAGGTAGAGAGTGAGGAAGAGAATGTTGTAGGTAATCAGGACGAAGAGGATGTGGAAAATGAGGAGGAAGAGTATGATGATATGGATGAGGAGGACAGAATTAGAAACGAGAAGAGGTGTAAGAAGAAGAATGACGTGGATGTACATGCAAATGAGGAAGGGTATGATGATATGGATGAGGAGGACATAATTAGAAACGAGAAGAGGTGTAAGAAGAAGAATGACGTGAATGTACAGGCAAATGAGGAAGAAGAAAGGAAGGCAAGGATGCGGGAGAGATTTGAAATGTTGAAAGTGGAACTTAAAGATTCATTGGCGGATGAATTGGTGCGGAAGATGAGATCGGAGTTCAGTGAGTCTAATAGGCGGGAGAGGGTGGAGTTGAAGAAGGAGTTGAGGGCAGAGTTGAAGGTGGAGTTGAAGGAGGAGTTGAGGGCAGAGTTGAAGGACGAGTTGAGGGTGGAGTTGAAGGAGGAGCTGATGGCGGAGCTAAGGGCTGCGAGTAAGGAAGATCGGATGGAAGATCGTCTTGGATGTGACATGTATACGAATTTTGACTTCGTGGGGGAAATAGGTGGGGATGTGGGGGAGGAGAACATTGTAGAAGAGCATGGTGCAGAACATATTGAAGAACAAAAGAAGAATGAAGACCGGGATGGGAAAGAAGATCATAATGGAGTAGATAAGAAGAAAGAGGGAGATAGGAAGGAAGAGCATTGTGGAGAGGATAAGAAAGAAGAGGGAGAGAGGAAGGAAGAGCAGTGTGGAATGGTGATTGAAATCCGCGATGACATGGAGCCACAAGAGATGCTCCCTGAAAAGGTATACGATAGTTTATAAACATGTAGTTTATTATTTGTCTTTGAATATGTTCCTTACAGTGTGTTCGGTCGTTATGTTTTGACAGGAAGCAATTATCACTTTAACCGATAGCACACAAGCTGTGATAGATGATCTGCATAACCCTCAGCCGTTACGGCCGGTGCGAGAAAGGAAGCGATCACATCACGTGACAACACCTTACACCGAGGGGAAGAAAGGAAAAAGGTGTAAGAAGGTGGCTATGAAGGTAACTAAGAAGGTAGCCAATAATAAGGGAACTAAGAAGGTAAAGCAGTGCATGGATATTGTCGTATCACAGAGTCCCGCTGGTCCTAGAGCACCTCCTGTACCTACATCATGGTCAGTCCGGATTGATCAGGACGATTTGAAGACGTATGAGGTATGGAGGAATTATTGCAACAAAAAGTCGTCAAGGCTCGTTAAAGGGACAGAACCACTACAACCGCAAATCCCATGGTTCATACAAGCTGAGACACCGGGAAAATATTGGGACGGGGAGGTATTGCTTTTAAATATTATGTTTTGTTTGTTTCTGATGCATATGTTTGTGAAGCATGTGTTTGACTTATGTATATATTTCTTTTTTAATTAGCACATTGATGCATTCCTGTATCTGTTGCGGCGCCAATCGTTCGAGAATGGTTTAGATGCGGACTGGACTACATGTGATAGCCAATTCACCGGATATATACAGCTGACACATAATACGGATATGGGACACGTGTGTAATACGATCAATGGTAGAAATGACATGTTTATGAGACCATGGAAGGGTTTGAAGCGAATATTCATGCCATTCAACATCAAAGGAAACCACTGGATATTAGGAGTGCTAAATACAATGAATATGCACATGTACATATATGATAGTTGTCTTTCTAATGACAGTGAGGAGAAGCTTGCCCAAGTACTGGAGAGGCCCATGACCGTGCTTACATATGCTATTGGCAAAACCATAGGGTGGAATGGTGAAAATCAGGACAACCGGATAGGGTGGACTAGGCTACCGGACACTCCACAACAGAGAACATCATCGAACGATTGTGGGATGATGGTGTGCATTTTTTCTCAACTTTTAACAGCTGGTCAGGAGGTGTATGAAGTAGACCCAGATGGCGGAGATTTCCTTAGATTACGTATGGTCCTTGAAATTTTCCAGGGCAAACTGTATAAATTTTGAGTTGTACCATTGGTACGTGGAACATATTTTGTACATCTTGTATATTTTGTTATATATTGTGCCCTTTTGTTGCGAAGTTGTTCATATATTTGTGTGGCAATTAGCTCGCATTATTCATATTCGCGCATGTGACAATGTATATGCGAAGTATATACGCTTCGCGAAAATACCTCCTGCTCCACGAACACGCATATTCGCGCATGTGACAATGTATATGCGAAGTATATACGCTTCGCGAAAATACCTCCTGCTCCGCGAACACGTATATTCGCGCATGTGACAATGTATATGCGAAGTATATACGCTTCGCGAAAATACCTCCTGCTCCGCGAACACGTATATTCGCGAGTATGCACGTGTACTCCAGGATCCCTGCTCGCATATCATTGAATTCGTGAACATGAACATGTATTCGCGAACTCGCATATCTCTGATTTCGCGAAGTTATACATGGATTCGCGAAGTGGTACATTAATTTGAATACGAATACAAAATTAGTAAACATAACCCACTAGCCCATGTCATATCTACAGAATTAGTAAACATAATCTTACAAAACATAACAAAGCTTCATCGTACAAATTCATTACAATAATTTAATCTAACAAGGCATAAGGATACATGCGCTTACAAATTCAAACCGCATCAATTGTTCGAAGTCCTAGAACTTTGTGAACTTGCTATTGTACTTGGGGTTTGACTTGTAAAGGGCAACGGTCGGTCACAATTCAACCTATTATGCCTGCTATTCCCACATCGGCTACATATCCTTGGCAATGGGTTTTCACCTTGTGACGGTCTTCTGTTCTGACTTCTTGGTCGTCCAACTGGAGCAGAACCTCTTAGAGGGGGGTACACTTTCCTTGGAGGGTCATAATTTGTCCACTCCACCTGCGGTCCGACTGGGTAGATACACTCTGCGTATGCTGATCTAACTGCGTTGTTTGTGTAGTATCTATCAACCCATTGGTATGCGTTACTTAGTCGATTCACGTATGCAACTTTACATACATGTTTACAAGGAAATTGAGAAAGTTGCCATTGCCTACACGTGCAAGTACCTACATTTAAGTCAACAATACCCCCTTTCCCTCGGTCCCCAATCTGAAATGTGTGTTGGTTTATTCCATAGAATGTACATGGTATAGATTTCGTAACATGTTTCTTCATCTTCCGTTCACCGAACTTCGACAGATGATGTTCTCGTGCTCCTGTAAATGGAAACATGAAGGTAATGTATTTATGTATCATCTAAATTACTAGATATGACAACGTATAAAATATTTACCAGCCGCTACTTGTCTTTCGTAGAACCATCGTTGGACAGTAGTTCTAATGTACTCTACCAACATTGTGATAGGCAACCGTCTTCCTTCAACCATTACCGCGTTCCATGATTCAGCAATATTTGTTGTCATTATGTTATAACGACGGGTATGAAAATATGCACGCGACCATCTCTGGATACCAGCTTGCTCTAGATATACTGCTGCTGGGCCATGTAGCTCACGTAGTCGAGCGAATGCTTCGTTGAAATCCGAAACCCTGTAAGCTTTAGCAGCTCCCCAGTACACATCACCTATCTTTCTAACTGACCTGAATTTGGCCTGTAGGTTCATTTTCAAATGGTGACAACAACATCCATGTATTGCATTTGGAAACACCAAATTCACAGCATAGTCAATTCCTTTGTGCCTATCAGATATGACGGCAAAATTCTCCATGTCCCCAATACATTCTTTGAGCTTGGTCATAAACCAAGTCCAAGCCTCATTGCTCTCGTTTGGTCCAACCCCAAAAGCGATAGGATAAATCTGGTTATTACCGTCTTTCCCAACTGCAATGTACAATTGTCCTGGATACTTACCTTTTAGGAAGTCTCCATCAACGCAAATGACAGGGCGAATGTGTTCTTTAAAAGCTCTAAGTGAAGGACCAAACGCCATAAAGAAGTACTTAAAATGATCAGCATCGTCAGTTTGAATATGTGTTACCGTACCTGGGTTGCATGCTTTCAACGTCTCACAGTAGTTCGGTAACAACATGTATGACTCTTCCGGTGAACCCATCACATCTTCTATCGCCCAATTCCTAGCTCTCCAAGCCTGCATATATGACAAGTTTATTTTATAGTTGGTCTCAAAATCTTTCACAATGTCCTTTGGTCTAAACACTCTACCCTCGATTTCAAACTTATCTGAAAGTAGTATGTCAGCCACTCGTTTCCCCGCTTGCCTGTGATGTGGTAACATTTGATCTCTAGAACATGTGTGGTTCTCCATTGTATCCATTCTTCGGAGCCTAAACATACTTGAATTGGATATCACAATTCCTCTAGCACGCCATTTACAAACATCCGAATGTCTACATCTGACCTCAAACATGGACTTGTTAGACTTGTACACTTTCCATTCGAACCTGTTATTCACTGCGTATTTACCTAGTGCATCCTGCAATTCTCGTTTGTTGGAGAACATGTCGTGTACCTTTAAACCATCGACCCCTTTCGATGAACTATCTTCAATAGTAAACTTAGGTGCATCATGGATCTTAGGTAGCCATCGAAATGGATCACTCCTCTTCCTTAATGTTTCTACATTCTCTGACAATACCCTGCTTTGGGGAACAGCTTCGCAATTCGATTGTCTCGGAGGGGTAGGTTGTCCATCATTTACCGTTTCTTCTGTGTCATCATGACCCCAAATGTCATCGTCGTACATCTGCTCCTCCGGACGATAAACCGGATTCGAGCTAATATCATCTAACCCATGATTGTGGGATGCAATATTGCACTCAGTGATTGGTTCTTTTCCTGGCCTACGAGCTCGACGTTCAACAGTTGTGTTGTCTACTTCAGGGGTTGTTTCCAATTCAACTGTGGCATTTGCATCACAGCTTGAATGAATAGCATTCTCTACCTTCATGACTCGCGGTTGGATTGTTCGTGACTCAAAATTAACATATAGTGGGGTAACATCCGCAGTTTTCATCCGACAATAATCTAAAAAACACTCAACATCACTTGAATCAACAATCGGAACTACTGCCCCAGGTAGTTTGTTTGGACCATAAGTTAACTGCATAGTCATACGCAGATCAAATGATATTGGATCAACATGAGCAGTAGTGTATACTATCTCTTGCAGCATTTCAAAGCTCATTCCCGGTGACATCTTCAGCAATTTCTTCTCACCCCCCACATATGTCATGGCCTTACCAACTGTTTTCCACCGTCCATTCCACATGATCACACACAATACAAACTGGGCTGACATTCTTCTATCAATAATAAACAAAAAAAAAATGAATGACCTAACAGAATGTAATAACATAACGAAATTACATACACTTCGCATAATGAGTTCTCATACTTCGCATACTTCGCAAAATAGAAATATATGCGAAGTATGCGAACCAAGTATTGGGACACACGGTATGCGAAGCACAAACGTATACACAACCTTCCATCACCTTCGCATATCACAATTTCGCGAAACGAAATCATAATATGTGAATTACGCGTTCTTCTGCGCGCATCACTTCATGTGCAGATTTTACAAATTTCTAAACTAAAAAACAACATCAACAAGCTAGAATCGATTTAAACATACGAAACTAACATCATACTTACATGAGAATGCTTGGGCTTGGATTGATGTGTTACAATGAAGAAGGATCTGATTACAAGAGAGAGAGAGGGGACTGATTGCGTAGAAGAGAGAGTGGGAGCTGAGTTAGTTTCTTATATATATATGAAGGGTATTGTGGGTATTTCGAAATGAATAAGTCTATATATGTTAGTTGGTTGATAATGGGTCTTAAAATGTAAATGGGCCTCCCATTTGACCTAGATTTGTAATTTTCCCTTAAAAATACTTTTTGCCTAATTAATTAAATTAATGAATTGATTGATTAATTATAATTAATTAAATTGATGAATACTAATTGATTGGTTGTAGACCTGACCACAGGCCTGTGTGCCTTGGAGGATATTCTACTATTTTTAATATTTTATATCAATATGTTAATCTTAACAATTCAAAAGTTCGCTAACACTATGTTGTGGAGTCATGTAATGTGTTTATAATAATATAGGAGATTCAACTCGTGTTTGCAAATAATAATTATAATTCTATTATATTTTTTTTAATAAAAAAGACATGTAAAAACATAAGAAATCATAACAATAATTTAAATATTCGTGTCATTTTTGGTTAGCATATCAATCATAACTCAATCCAAAAATTTGCGTGTCAATTTTGTTTCAATCCAAAAATAACACATTACCTACTAAGCTAAACCCAAACACTAAAATTGTGTGTCTGTAATCGGGTCGTGTGTACTTTTTCCACCTCTATTGTAATATCCACAATTTTGTCTTTCGTCCTCGTGAAATGATTTGGTAATATTTGTTCCTTGAGGTATTTCCATATGTGATATTTAACCTATTTTGGAGGAAAAGTTAACTGATTTGATAATTTTTGCTACATAACACAAATTTTAACACTTGAGATGTACACATTACAATTGATTTAATTTTTTTTCTGTCACATTCGTGTCCTTAATTTTAGTTATTATACCTTAATATTAGGGTACGTTATATTTATTTATTGATTGGAGAGTTAATTAGGTATTATGGATATAGTTTGAAAGCCAATTTCATGTTTTAAGTGTAAAATTAAAAGTTTAGGGTAAATTTTAAAATAAGATAAATTTTAAAGGGACCAAAATGGATATTGTCCCTCATTTGGAATCTAAATCACAACACTCAAAGACCTGAATTTCGGATATCCCGGAGTCAAAAATCAGAAATATCAATTTAATTGGATTCTTCCCCCATCTTCTTCATCTTCTCCATTCAAACCCCTAATTCACCCATCAGCAATGATTTCTTGATATCTAGAGATTGACCCGTTGGATCGAGCTGATTTTTTTACAGTAGCTTCTAGACATCCTAATACACATTGTGGTTGGTGGGATTTGGATTTGGAGATTTGTAGCTTGAGTTCGACCTAGGCAGATTAGAGAAACAAATTTGAGGTTTAATGTATTATTTCTCTCAATTATGGCAAAGTAAGTAACTATCAACTACCCTTTTAAGTTTTGTATATACATGTATATATAGCTCTATATTTTCCAGAAAATTGAATTTTTGTGGTGATTTTTGACATGCATTTGATTAATTGGAGTTTTTATGATTTAGTTTTTAACATGAGCTTAAAGTTATAAGTTCAAGTAATTATATATGTATTTGCATGTCAACTTCAACCTATAATATATATTTATGTATACATGATTTGGATTTTGTTTTGATGAACTTCACTATATTTGATTACTATTTGTGTAAGATTTGATATTTTAAAGAGTTGAATTTAAAGAAGGGAAAGTATTGAGAAACCCATGGATAATTGATTTATGAACACAATTATAAGTATATATTATAAGTGATTTTCTATAAATTTATTTCTCAAAAAGTAAATTTTAGTTTTAATTAAAGATTATTTAAATAGTAGTTTTGATGAATTTATGATTTATTGAAATAAAATATATATATATATATGATGATTTATGTCCTTAGAAATTGAAGTTAGTATTGATAAGTATATCAATACCTTATTTATTGGTGATTTTAGTTCAATAATGAATTATGATTTAATATTTTGAAAATAGATTGAGAAAATGTATTGAGAAAATTCTATAATGTTAATTTATGAGTTATATATATATTTTTACATATATATATATATTTTTGATTTTAAGTTATGTTATGAAACTATAATATTTTTAGTATCCATCAAGAGTAATCCGGATAGGTGGCTTTAATGAAAGTCCGTATTTAGTGAGAAAATGCGGCATGTGTACACAGTTAAGACCTAATAGGGCATGGCAAAGAAGTGTTGAGTAAGACCATGCAGGGTTAGGCAAACTTATGAGATATCTCGATTCTATTATATTGTGGGGATTGATACATACGGGGATTATCTCTCGGATGGATACAGTTGGTGAAATATTTATTGAGATACAGTTTATGAAGTATTTTAGTAAGAGACAGTTTATGAAGTATTTATCGAAATACGATTTATGAAATATTTATCGAAATACGGTTTATAAAGTATTTAAGGATACACGATTTATGAGGTATTTATTGATATATGATTTATGAAGTATTTATTCATATATGATTTATGAAGTAGTTATGATTTACGGTCATTTTAAACACAAATTTTGGTATTAAGTATTTTAATACAGTTTTACAATGGGTGATATTTGAGAAATAATGTTTATAACAAGCTTATGATATTTAAAATTGCATTTTTGGTTAAGAAGTATTATTCGAGTATTTTATTATGGTTTAATCCATAAAATGCTTATTTTTAAGAATATGAATTTTATATGATGTATTTTGGAAATTAAAGTATATATATATATAGTTATTTTGATTATAAGTATTTTATGTAGTTGATAATTTTACTGAGATTTATGTCTCACATTTTAAATGTTTTAATGTTTTTAGGTGAGAAAGTACAAGGTATAGAGAAGATTACCGACCGATTAGGCGAGGATTGGAAGTTGTTGTTTATTGTT
This sequence comes from Euphorbia lathyris, assembly GCF_963576675.1. NCBI lineage: Eukaryota > Viridiplantae > Streptophyta > Magnoliopsida > Malpighiales > Euphorbiaceae > Euphorbia > Euphorbia lathyris. The sequence goes on along the minus strand of NC_088918.1, from coordinate 78,761,295 downwards.
AGAATTGTAATATGATGAAGTTGGTAAATGTGTTGAGGTTTTAATGTAATAGGAATATGAATTTGTTTAGAATATACATTTAAGAGGAATATATACCTAGAAAAGTGATATTTATGATATTTGAAGACTTTTAAGTGTTGATTGTGATCTTTCTATTTCACGCCCGATGCCGATTGGGGCCGTTTAGGGTCGGGTGTGACATTTTCTATATAGATTTGATATATGGATAATAAGAAAATAAATTAATTTCTTATTTAGCCACGTATAAAATTTATATGGAAAAAAATTAAACAATTGTTATGTGTATATGTCGCATGTCAAAAATTGTATCAAGTGACAAAAAATTACCAAATCAGTTCAAAATGGATTAAATCACCTATGAATATTTTAGAGAACAAATGTTACCAAATAATCCCACCGGATAAATAACAAATGCATACCACAAAAATAACAAAAAAGAGGCTTAGTTTAAAAAAAAATAAGAAAAAAGAACAAACTAAAAAATATTTCAAACATTTATTATAGGGTAAATTTCAAATAAAACTCATGTGGTTTCACTAATTTTCAGATAAAGGACTGTGGTTTACTTTTTCTCAAAACGAGTATTGAGGTTTCGTACTTTTAATAAAACAATGACTTTTTGGATTAATGATATCAAAACCATCTTTAACGATCTGAAAATGAAAATTTTCAAGAATTAAAGTTGTTCAATATCATATTTTCTATGGAACTATATTTTCGATTTTCGAAAATCATCTTTTTTAGAACTTTCTTTCTCTAAACATTAACTTTCCCTCTCACCAAACAACCAAGGACGGATCCAGGATTTTAAATTAGTGGGGGCAAATTAAATCCCTAAAATAATAAAAAAAATGAGATAAGTTGTAAAAATACTCCTAACGTTTATATGGAGGAGCAATTTTATCTCTAACGTCTAAAATTGTGCAATTTTACTTCTAAAATTGGCAGCTAAGGATAAAATTACTCAATGCTACAAATGTTAGAGATATTTTTGCATCTTATCCTAATAAAAAAATTATAAAAATAAATTTTATTTGCAAAACTGCAAATCTCCTAGTTTAATAGTATACAAACAAATACCCTATGTTATTCTCAGTTAGCAATCAGATAAAGAGAAATTAGTTTGGAGTGTTCTTGTCTTTTATTTTCTCTGTATAATCATCCATCTCCTACTTTATTAATCTCTTCCTAAAGCTAGATTCAACTTACATCTGTACGAATTTTTAGTTTTTAGCTTGAGAAACAGATCTTGATCCTCCATTTTTTTCTCTTGTTTTCATATTCTCAGGGTCTTTCTTTCCAATTCTCAATTTAATTTTGGGTTATTTTTGGTTCATGAAACTAATTGGATTTGAGCAATTTTTGGTTTATCCATTTTCGAAAATCTAGATCTTAATTTGATCTGGATTTGCAAGTCTATAATGGAGGGAAAATGAAAGAATAAGAGGATGAAGAAGAAGGTGAATCCTTAGCCTTTGCTCAGTGGTGATAGTCATCAATCAATGAGAGAGAAACGACAAAGAGATGAAACAAATGGGAAGAAATAATAAATCAGTCTGGCTTTTGGAAAAATTGAATATATCTGAGTTCTCCATTACCATAAAATAAAACTGGATTTGAAAAATAATCAATGTTGAAGAAGAAACCAATAGGAAGGCAATCATTTAAAAAAATAATTTACAGATTCAAAAATTGTGTGATGTATAAAAGAGAGATTAGAACGGTGCAATAAAAAGAAGCACATGGATTTTTTCCTGCGCTGATAAAGCTCGAATTCTTCCTTTTTCTGTTTCTTTAAAATGAAACGACGTCGTTCCACACTTAGTGAAACGATGTCGTTTTAATTAGATGTGTTTAAAAAAAAGAAAAGAAAATATAAAGAGGTCATCTTCAATCTTTTGCTCGAGTTTCAGGGGGGCAATTTACAGAAAAAACCTTCCAAACCCAAACAATGGTGAAAAGAGTACCTGGGTATAATTTTTTCCCTAAAATCCAGTGGGGGCAAGTGCCCCATTGCCCCCACTGTAGATCCGTCCCTGCAAACAACATCTAAATAATCTCAAAATAAAAAAAGTTGAAGAATTAAAGTTGCTTAGTAGTTATTAAAAATATGTCATTTTTGAATCATGAAGGGTGATTTTAATAATATCAATTGAAAAAATTACTTATTTTGCTAAAGTTGAAAACCTCAGTCCTTACTTTGGAAAAAAGTAAACCACGGTCGTTTATCTAAAAATTAATGAAACCACATGTGTTTTATTTAAAATTTACCCTTTATTATATTATGAGAAATTTATATGAAAATCTACTTTTAAAAAATTATCTACAATTATATCAAATCATATATCAAACTAATAAAATCATTTTTTAAATATATTTTAGGATTAAAATTTATAAATTAGTGGTTTAGAATATATTGTTTAAGGTTTAGAATTTATAAATTGAGGTTCAAATTTTTTAAATTAAGATACAAAAATATGTTATAAATTGAAAATAATCCACCGTATTGAGAATTGAGTCTGGTTATATGATTTAGTTGTAATTTTGTAACCATAAATATAAAAAAATCCATATTTTTTTTTTATCAACATTACATTATTTGGACTGCTTATTATATATTGTGGGCTTGAGTGTACCTTTTGAGCCCATTTGTTTATGCTCAAACCCATCTTATCATTATATGATTAATATGTTAATGGTAAATATTAGAGGAAATTACATCAAAAAAATCAAGTTTGAATTTTATTTTACACTTAAGTAATTTCTATATTTGTGTTTTATCATTTCATACTTTTATTTCTCACTTTGTAAAAAATTCAGTTATTTTTTATTATTCTAAAACCATAATTCCGTTTTTATAAGAAAAAACCATAATTTTGAAAAAAAAGGAAAAGTGAGATGCAGATATGGAGAAAACTGAAAGAATATGATAAAATAAGAATTTTTTTTTAATTTGAGGAAATTGTAAAAATTTACTCAATTCATGAGTTTGATAACAAGTGGAGAATTTCTAATCGGATCGTCTCTGTGGGGGGCGTCGTTGGGATCGACGGGGGGAAGCTCCGATGCCAAAGTCAGTAGAGATTTTGGAGAATAAACTGAATTGACAAAGTTAGAGAATATGGAAAGTATATGTACCTTTGATAGCCCTGGATGTAGGCTATTTATATAGTTGGTAAGTTGTAACTCCTTGGTTCCATTAATGCTTCATTAATGGCGGGTTACAGATGACCGTTTAAGGAAATTGATAGCTCATTTAATGGCTTTTATTCCTGCATTAAACCTGACCGTTTATAAGGAGATTCGCCTTGGAGATCCGCCCGCGGATCTCATATGGCCTAGTCTTTGGGGATCAGCTTCGGCGGATCTCTTTCACATGCCGGATGCGGCGCGTCTCGTGGTTGATATCCTTTTTGGTCCTCGGGATAATATCACAATGTTATCAGAAGCCCCCTTAAAATGCTTAAAAGTCCTTTAGGGCTTTTGGTGTTCCTTGCGCCGTCATCATTACGAGCATTTAATGTGTGCTCTGTCCAAGGCAACCTAATTGGTGACACGTGTCGACGGCGCGCCGCTCTAGGGGGGAGAACAGAGATGTCTTTTCGACATTCTTTCTCTTTTCTTTCTTTCTTTCATTACTCTCGTTTTACCAGCATTTTTCATCTTCCTCGTTTCAGAGATTTCTACCTGGAATTTCAGCTTTTCATTGCCATTCTTGATGTAAGTTCCCCCTTTTCTTGCTCTATTTCTATCGTTTTTGAATGTTTATGAGTTGTTCTTCCTCTTCCGAAGCAACTGTCGATTTTTTTAACTTAACATCTGCCTCTGACGTTGAGTTTAGTTGAACCACTTCTTCTTCTTCGTCGGAGAAAACTTTTTCTTCTGACCATACGAATAGCATAGATTTAGCTGAGTTGCGAAACTCGGCGTGTAATAGGAGTAGAACTCGTTTAGGTAACCCTAGGAGATTTTCAGGGATGGAGGCCTCTTCATCTGTCCCTGTTAGGAGAAAAGCTCCTCGGGCGGATTCCACTTCGTCCCGTATGAGGGATTCTGATTTGGCCGATCTGGCGAATCGCTTTCCTTGGTTAGACATTTATGAAACCCAGCTTGCTGAGGCGCATCAGCGACCAGCTGCGGTTTCCTGACAGTTTACCATAGTCATGTGGAGAGAGGTTTTAGATTGCCTCTTCCCAAAATGATGGCGGATATCCTCTCTTACTTCGATATTACAATTTGCCAATTGCATCCTAATGGATGGTTAGATCTAGCTCTTGACTGCTACCTGGCCTCCAATTTAGGGATAGTCTGTACGCCCCGTATGTTTCGTGCCCTCCATAAACCAGCCAAACGTTCTTCCGAATCATTCTATACTTTTACCAAATTTGGCTCGTACGCCCCCTTTTATGGCAAAATGTCCAATGTCCATTTTTGGGACGAAAAGTTTTTCTTTGTAAAGATAAAGAAGGACGAACCTCTAGGTTTTCCTTCCTGCTGGAATTCGAGGCCTTTGCATATGACTGGGGATATGCGTATACTGACGGAGAGTGATGAAGCCAACATAGAAACTCTACTGGAGGTGAAGGCGGGTTCCTGGTCATACGCCGACGCCTTGGATTTTATGCTGAGTGACGTCCCTTTGATCCGCCAGACGGAGGACAAATTAATTTATTCAAAGATTTCCCAGTTTGACCAAGGTAATCTTAGATTTTCTTTTAATTGTTGGAGTTTCTTCATTTGGCAGGGGTGTAACTAAGGCAAATGACGCTATTGCAGAAAAGCGTAGGAAGTTGATGGAGAAAGCTGCCTAGAAGAAGGTTGCGGCTGCTGGTCCCCAAAAGGATACCGAAAAACGTCCGGCGGATACCTCTGATGATCCGCAATTCAAGAAGAAGAGACCTCCTCCTGCCTCAAAGCTAATGGCGGATGCCCAGAAGTCTGCCACTTCTGTGATGAGGGAGGATGACCAAGTAAGTCTTTCCGCTATATTCGCCCCTTTAGTTGTACCTTTGAAATATTTTGACATTGATATCATTTGTTCAGATGGTGAAGCCTGCCCTAGGAAAATACTGGGCCCCCAAGTATGGACCATGGGACTTTAAGGAATGAGTCCATTATTAATGATCTGGATGAAGCTTTTGGCCAGTTGGGCTTAGTCCAGAGCAAACATAGCAAAGTCCCAACCTCTACTCACATCCAACAATCCAAGATGGATCTCCTGGAGGTAAAATCTTGTGGTTTAGAAAGCTTTTGAATCCTGATCGGGGAATATTCTGATGTGCTGTATGTCTTTCTTTTAACAGGTGTTTACCCGCCTTCGTGCGGTTGAATCTGAAATCCTCCAAGGTGTGGCGGATAAGGCCACTATAGCAAGATTAGAGAAGGAAGCCACATCCGCCGCATCCGCCCTTGCTCAAAAGGATGCTGATCTTGCTCAAAGAGATGCCGAACTGGCTCAGAAAGATGCTGAAATAAAGCAGCTGAAAGAGAAGATCGAGGAGGAGAAAAAGGAGCGAACAACTGCTGTGGAGGCGGCTGAGTATATGGCCGGGGAGCAAGCTTTTTATTATGGCGAACTTCTCATGGCGTACATTGAGGAAATGTATCCAAACTTGGGCTTCGTGGATCCACAATTCAATGTACCTGCTCCTGATGAAGTTCGTAAGCTCGATCAAATGGACGATGCGAGAAGCTTCCTGCGGGGTCATGTTCAGAAGTCTCTACAAAAATCCACTGAAGAGGGCGAAGATCAGCCAGGTGGCGAAGTGGCGAATGTGGTGGCCGATGATACCGTTCCTGTCCAAGGAGTATTGTCGGTAGAGAAGGAGGTTGCTCCTGTTGGCGTATCTCCCATAGCTGAAATAGGGAACTCCCAGGCGAGTGTGTCTGGCGAGAAGAATATTGAAGGGGATATGCCTACTGGAGTGTAATTTTTTGTTTTTTGTTTGTAAACAGTACAATTTATGGTCTTCTTTTGTACTTACTTTGTATATTTTACGTTTGCGTAAATTTATAATTCTTACAAGTGCTTTGTAGAATGTAACTTAGAGTAGGTGGCCAGCCATACCCTTGCATGAAAACCTTTGTGAAGGTTAGTTAAGCTGTTCTATTCCTGACCAAAAGGAAGTAAAGCTTGCCTAGGGGATCAGCTTGCTACCTATCTTTGAGGTGAAGGGATCCGCCCGTAGGGCTTATCATTGGGACTCTTCTTTGGGAAGAGCCTTGAGAGTGTAAAAACCTTGCGTCCAAGGAATGTTTTAACTCATTTGGTGACCAACCAAGGGTGGTAATAATTTTTAGATTGATACCCCCCCTTTAAATTTGACCATAGGAATATTTATATTACTTGTACTAAAATCTTGAAAAAGAAAAGAACATAAATATTTGAACAATTTTATTGATTGATAGGAGAATTACATCTAACAGATCTTATATGCGAGCCTCATTAAAACCTTTAACAAGAAAAACCACATGGGAAAAAAGCTTATTAAAGGAAAAAGAGTACTCAAGACCTTTTTATCGCCTTTTATTCTTTGGCGAAGTACCTCTTGAGGTTATGGAGATTCCAAGTCCTTGGTAGTGTATGTCCTTCCATGTCTTGTATTTTGAAGGTGGCGGATCCGATCTTTTCCACTATGCGATAGGGACCTGTCTAGTTGATTCCCAATTTTCCTTTTCCCTCCTGGGATTGGATTTTATCAGCTTTGCGGAGTACTAGGTCTCCTTCATTTAGATCCACCAATTTAGCATGTTTATCATGATAAGCTGCGATTCGTTGTTTGTAAGCAGCCAGCCGAATGTATGCCTTTTCTCTTTTGTCTTCTATGTGATCAAGACTTTCCTTCAGGCGTAGATGATTCTCATCCTCACAATAAAATGCAACTCTGTCACTTGGAATATGTATCTCAATAGGGATGACCGCTTCTATGCCATGAGACAGGGCGAATGGCGTTTCTCCTGTAGCCGTTCTAGGAGTGGTTCGATACGCCCATAGGACATTCATCAATTGATCCACCCACTTTTTATCATGCTCTCCCAGTCTTTTCTTTATTCCCTTCACGATTGTCCGATTCGTGACCTCGGTCATACCATTAGATTGGGGGTAATAGACTGAAGAGAATCTGTTTAGGATGCCCAACCCTTCACAGAAAGTTTTAAACTCTGCACAATTGAACTGTATACCATTGTCAGAGATGATGGTGTGTGGAATACCATACCTTCCTATAATGTTGTCTTTAACAAACTCCACCATTCTTTCTGCTGTGATAGATGATACTGCCTCTGCCTCTACCCACTTGGTGAAATGATCCACTGCTACTACCACATATCTCTTTTGTTTACGCGTGGTTGGAAAAGGCCCAACGATGTCTATGCCCCAGAGGGCAAAGGGTCTTCCTTCTACGATTGGTCTTTGGAGATGCCGGGCAATATGTGAGTCATTGGCATGAATTTGGCAGTTATGGCAGGTTTCTACCAATTTGTGTGCGTCCAGCTCTGCTGTAGGCCAGTAGAATCCCATCAATCTGGCCTTTTTGACTATAGAGGCGGATGCCTCATGAGCTCCACAAGTCCCCTCATGTAACTCTTTAAGGACGTTGTATCCTTCTTCTGGCAAAATACATTTTAACCATGGGTGATTAAAAGATTTTCTGTATAGGTGGTCACCAATCACTGAGAAATAAGCTGCTTTTCGGACTATGTGCTGAGCCTCCTCTTGATCTGTGGGTAGTACGCCCTCTGACAGATATTGGCGGATTGGGGTCCTCCAATCATTTTCTACTGTTACAAGTAAAGTTATCTCTTCTGTGGTAAATGCGAGAGCTGCTTTGATCTCAAATGGACATTGCGGATTTGCCCAATTTTCACTACTGCAAGCTAATTTAGCTAAATGGTCTGCTTCGGTGTTCGATCCTCTGGGCACATAGACCAGTTCCCATTTAGTGTCTTTGGCCTCTAGGTGATCCAGCAATTTCTTTACTTCGGACGCGTATTTGGCCAAAACCTCATCCTTTACTTCGTAATTCTTGATCACTTGATTGACCATTAATTTGGAGTCACTATAGATTACGATTCGCTCAGGAGTAATTTCTTTCAATAGGCGTAACCCCAATATCAAAGCTTCATACTCCGCTGCATTGTTAGTCGCTAGAAAATCTAGTTTGGCTGCGTACCGTAGCTTTATGTACTGAGGACCTTGGATCACAATGCCTATTCCTGCCCCGTCTGATGAAGAAGCCCCATCTGTATACATCGTCCATTCCTCAACTGGAATCTTTGGGAGATTTGTTCCTTCGTCAGTAAATTCATTTACGAAGTCTGCCAAGACCTGACTTTTTAAAGTGGATCGGCCCTCACATCGCACATCAAACTCGCCTAGGCGGATTGCCTATTCCATCAGGCGCCCTGAGGTGTCCGGTTTTTGTAGCACCTTTCTCATAGGTATATGTGTCCGAACTATAACAGTATGAGCCTGGAAGTAGGGTCTGAGGCGGATAGCGGTGGTGACAACAGCCAGAGCCATTTTGTCCAGTTTGGAGTATCTAGTTTCAGCATCTTTTAATACTTTGCTCACATAGTAAATAGGATATTGCTGACCATCTTCCTCCCTTATCATAACTGTGCATATGGCTTTATCAGTAACTGAAACGTACATGTAAAGATTCTCACCTTTTAATGGCCGACTCATTAAGGGTGGCTCCGTCAGGAACCGCTTGATTCCCTCGAATGCCTGTTTGCAATCTTCATTCCACTCAAATGCCTTTTGCTTTTTGATGACCTCGTAAAAGGGCTGACATCTGCGTGCTGAACAAGAAATGAACCTGCCCAAGGCTATGATCCGCCCATTAAGGCGTTGTACCTCCCTTACGTTCTGCGGTGCCTGCATGTTTAGCACAACTTTGATTTTATCTGGATTGGGGCTCACTCCCTTCTGGCTAATCATATAACCCAAAAACTTTCCATATGTGGCACCGAAGGTACATTTTTTTGGATTCAATTTGATATTGTGGCGTCGGAGTACGCCCAGTACCTCCTTTACATCGTCTGCATGCCTCTCTATTGTGGTACTTTTGATGATCATATCATCCACATAGACGGAGAAGTTGTCCCCTTTGCTATCTGCGAATATCTTATTCATCATCCGTTGATACGTGGCTCCTGCATTTTTCAAACCAAAGGGCATGACTTTGAAACAGTATGTAGCTTGGTGAGTTACAAATGATGTCTTGATTCTATCGGAAGGCTCCATAGGAATCTGATGATAACTTGATTTCACATCGGTGAAAGAGTACATGGCATGCCCGGCGGTTGCATCTACTAAGATATCAATGCATGGTAAAGGATAATTGTCTTTGGGACAAGCTTTGTTGAGATCTGTAAAATCAATACACATACGATATGATCCGCCAGGTTTTTTAACAAGGACCACGTTCGCCAGCCACTGGGTATACAATACTTCTTCAATGGCATCTGCGCGTTTAAGTTTGGCGATTTCTTCCTCAATCACCTTCTGCCTTTCCGGGCCATGCGTTCTTCTTTTCTGAGCAACTGGAGTGGCACTGCTGTCAATTTTTAGCTTGTGTGTGATTATATCAGGATTAATTCCGGGGAGAATTTCATCCTTCCAAGCAAAGACGCTTTCAGCATCATGGAGAATTTTGGCGATGGCTTCTTTGATTTCTCCTTTAAGCCCTTTCGCCATCCGTACCTACTTCTCGTTCGTTAGAAGGTACATTTCTATCTCGCCCAAGGCCATTGTCACGAGATCTTCTTCATCTTCTCCTGGAGATTGTGGGCGAATGGCTAAGGATGCCGTGTATGTCTCCTGAGCTACTTTTTGGCTTCCTCTGATCATTACACCTCCATTGACCGTGGGGATATAAAGAGTTAGATGGCGTATGGAGATAAGAGCTGCGGCTTCAGAGATAAAAGGCCGACCAAGAATGATATTGTAAGCTAATTGTCCGTCCAGGATAGAAAATTCTAGGTCACCGCTCCAGATTTGATCTTCATCCGCCAGTTCACAATCTAAAGTTACCTGACCTTTTGTTTGGATGGTGTGTCCGGTCACGCCCAGGATGTCAACCACCGTAGTTTCTACCTGAATTGGATCAATCATCAGTTTAGCAAAGGCTCCCCTTGTGATGACGTTGCAAGAACTTCCCGTATCAATCATCACTCTTTTCATTTCCCATCCTTCTATCATCATCGTAATGACCAAAGCATCTGCATATGGAGGGATTTCTGGACCACTATCAGCGAATGGGCGGTTGAGCGAGGCTTTATCCAAAGCCATGGTTTTTGCTTTCTTCTGCACGGGCTGATATCCGGGTCCGCCTGCGATGACATTGATAGTTCCTTTTGCCTTCTTTTTTGAGTCATCCTTGGATCTATCACTATCTCCCTTCTTTCCATCACTTTGGACGAACCGGTCCAGCTTTCCTCTCTCGATAAGCGTTTCTATCTCCCTGGCTAACTCCCAGCACGCGTCTGTGTCATGGCCATTTTTCCTGTGATATTTGCAATAATTTGTGGGATTTTTGCCAGTATTAGTGTACTCCCCCCCTTTGGGGTCGGGGTATGAAATGCTCTGTTTATATTTGCTATTCTCAATCCACATGAGTATTTCGCTTTTAGAAGCATTGAGAGGAGTAAAGTTGGGGACAAATGTTGATTTGTTACGAGAACCTTTGCGCCTATTTCTAGAGGAAGAATCCCGACTTTTGTCTTTCTCATGATCTCGATTGTGAGACTCGCCTTTTGTTTTACGTGCTGGAGATAACGTATCACGACGTATGTCATCTACCTCCATGAAGGCTTTGCATCGTTCAATTAGATCCGCCATATTGCGGGGTTTTCTCCGGATCAGATCCTCCTGTAAGCTTTTACATGTTGTATTTTGGGCCAATGCTTCTGCAGCTATAGAAACGTCCACATCAACAATCCGTATGCATAACTTGTTGAAGTTATCAACATATTCCTGGAGAGGTTCGTTAGCCTTCTGTTTTAACTCGAAAAGCTTGCGTGATTTGATAACTGGAGGAATACATCCGGTGAATTTAGCACAAAATTCTCGGCTTAGTTGATCCCAGCTGTCGACTGATCCTGGAGAAGGTATCTGAGGTCATTCAGTTTGACCTCTTCTACTTCATCACAACGCCTGCTGAGTGCTCTAACTTTCTTATTACACTTCTTAACAAGTGTGTAGAGATCACTCAAGGCATTAACCATATCGTTTCTGAGCTGGGGGAGAGAAATTACCTCATTTGATTGTTCTTCATCATCAGATGCGATGGATGGGTCAGCATGCTCAGAGACGCACGGCTCAGCAAGTTCGTCAGCCATGAAGCATATCTTCGCTGACTCAGTGGCCTCAGTTTCAGTTGATGAAGACTCATCACTGTCGCTCCAAGTGGCCACCATTGCCTTCTTCCCATTCTTCTTGTCTTTCCTCAGCGTGGGGCAGTTTGACTTAATATGGCCAGTTTGATGGCACTCAAAGCATGTAATGGGCTTTGAGCTGTCCTTTTTGTATTTGCTGTCACTTGAGTCAGCCTTATACTTGTCAAACTTTCTGTAAGGCTTTTTAGAGTACTTGTCACTCTTTTTGAACAGCCTTTTCATCTTCCTTGTGAACATAGCCATCTCCTCATCATCAGTTGAGCTCCCGTCAGTGGAGTCAGCTTTCATGACAAGTACTTCTGCTTCTTGTCCTCAGATTTTTCCTTTACCTCAAAGTTCTTCATGGATATCTCATGGGTCAGCAATGAACCGATGAGTTCGTCATATTTGTAGGTGGTTAAATCCTGAGCTTCCTCAACTGCTGTCTTCTTTGCTTGCCAGTCTTTTGGAAGGCTTCTGAGAATCTTTTTGACTTGTTCTTCCTCAGTGAAGATTTTCCCAAGTCTCTTGAGCTCATTAATGATGTTGGTGAACCTTGCGTTCATGTCTGAAATGCCCTCATCATTGTTCATCTCGAACAGCTCGTACAGTCTCATCTGCTAATTCACCTTGGATTCTTTTACTTTGTTTGTTCCCTCATAGGTGACTTCCAGCTTTCTCCAGATCTCTTGCGCCGACTCACAACCTGAGATTTTATTATATTCTGCAGCATCGAGCGCACAGTGAAGCATATTGATAGCCGAAGCATGGTTTTTAAGCTTGTTAAGATCATCCTCTGTCCATTTGGCCTCAGCTTTTACAACTGTTTGGCCAGCCACAACCTCAACAGGTACAAACGGGCCTTGGACTATAGATAGCCAGGCACTCCTGTTTGTAGCCTGAATGAAGTTTTTCATCCTATTCTTCCAGAAGGTATAGTTTGACCCGAAGAATAGGGGAGGCCTAGTGATGGACAGCCCATCAGGCAGTATTTGAGTTGTTTGGTTTCCAGGGAGAAACCGAGTGCTGTTTTCGCCCATAGTAGGGATCAGCTCAAGGTTGTTAGACCTTTTAAAGTGAGCTTTTGAGGCTCTGATACCACTTGTTGGTCCCTTGTTTAGTTGCAAGTATAGTTCCAAGGGGGGGGGGTTAGGAACTATTTAAACTTTTTTGCAATTTAGGCAGACTTTTTCTTTTAAAGAAAAAGGTTTTAACAGCGGCACTGAGTAAACAACAAGATACTAGCTTAGTCAACAGGTGACTAGGTCAGTTTCTTAGCTTGAGTCAGGAGATAGCACTTGGAGTCTATTCCTGAGCTCTTACGTTTAATGCGCACAACTCAACTTGACCTCTTTACTTGGTCAGTTTTTGATTATTTAAGCAAGCAATACAAATAAGGAGTTAAAGGTTTAGAAATACTTCACTCAGTAGATTTATCCAGGTTCGGCTTCTTCTAAGCCTACTCCTATCCCCGGAACACTTCCGAGATTTCAAATTCTCTACTGAGCTCTTTAAAGGTAGAGCCTCAAACCTTTTACAATATCAGCAATTGAGTATGACAAGAGTACCTTCCTCTATACTTCTACTCAATCCTAATCTCTCCGCTGAGTACTAATACCGAGTACTCAGCCTCTCATTTCTATCTCTAGAAATGATAAGTGTTTTGTCCTAATACAAAGATGTGCTAAGACACTTTAGACGATTTTACACTCTAGACTTTTACACAAATGAGAAAATTGTAGTGTAAGAAATTTGCTTTGCTTCTTTTTGCTTGCAGAACTTGTAGAGATTTGGTCAGCGTAATGGCTTGATTAAGTTCTGTAAATTGTGAAGCTTGTGATGGCACTATTTATAGAGACGTCTGGGTCTTTGGTCATTTCGAATTTCGAAATAACCGTTGGAGGGAAACGGCTATGTGTCGTTGTCATCCTGACTTGCACAGAGCTCTCGGCCAATCACAATCGTGTATCTTCTGTCCTCGATCAGCTCAGCAGATGGTCTCTCCTTTTACGGTAAAGTCAACTGGACAGCATACTATGTCGTCTGAACTTTACCAAAAGAAGAAATACTTTGTCTAGAAGTTTTCCTTTGCCAGCTGATGTCTTGTACGCTTTGTCGAGACTACTCAGCAGCTTCATCTTGAAGTTGTTACCGAAAGTCTTCTAGATCCTTCCGTTTACTGAGTTGCATTTTGAACAAAACGGCAATGTCTTAGACATACGCGGGCCGAGTGTACTGAGTTGTTTGACTTGGGCCTTGACTTCCGTAATGGGCTTGGGCCTTTTGATTCTTATGTCTTATAACATTTTAACTCAACATTGAACAAACACATTAGTAGAATCAAAGCATTTAAACTTAGTGTGTTTAGAATATGTATATTATACTTAAACAATTTTGTCAAATCAAAATTATGTGGAAAGGTGTTTCAACAAACTCCTCCATTTTGATGTTGGCAAAACTATTCAGCAAGGAACTCAGTATGAGCTCCCCCATGATAGTTGACCTAATATCATTTAGCAAACTCCCCCTTAAGGGTTGCGCTACTGACTTAGTTTTACTTGAAACATTTAAGAATTTAAATGAGTACGTTTAAGATCAGTTTTTAGGTATAGGTCAGCTATATCACATATTCTATTTACTCAGTGTTAAGCGGAAGTTTTAGACATATAGAGAGCGCTGAGTAAATTGTTGTTCAATGAGTTCTTTATCAGAATGTTTCATAAGAACACAGGTTGATGTCAAACATGTTATCAGCATATCATTTAGTCAATAAATATTATAAGTATTAAACATAGCTGATGAAGATACAAAATAACTCAGTACTTAACATCATATATCATTACTCAGTATCAGAAAATTAAGTACGATATATATTGAAAGAAGTCAGCAAGAAGTAAACTAGACAAATAGATTACACTGATGTGGCCTAAGGTATGCTAGTCTATCTATTTCTTTTTCTTGCCCTGTGACTGACTTCGCTCATACTGGCGTTGCTCATGCTGAGCTCTAGCAGCTTGCGCTTTCTCCCCCATTTTGTCAACTTCAGGGAGCTTGAACGCATCGGTTAAGACAGCGCGAGTCAGTTCTTTTGAAATCTCTTTTAGCTTGTCAGCACTATCATTGATGCCATCAAAGATGGCAACCCCATCAGCTGATACTTCGACTGGTACTTGAAGATCAGCGGCACTGAGCATATTGATGTTGAACGCTTGAGCTTTAGCTTGCCAGATGAGAGCTTCAGAGAGGCCAGCAAAGACTTGGTGGAATGTCTTCAAGAGAGCTGAGTCATAGTGATGACGTTGGATATTATTATGATGAATGTGGTTGAAGGATTGTTGTGCGAGGGACAGCAATTCATTCTGCTTCAACGCGTCAGTATCCATTTCTTGCTTGTTCATGTTAAGTAGCCTGACGGCCTCACTGATTTGCTCAACTGAGCACTGACTATAGGACACCATTTGCTCATTTGTCTTCAGTTGCTCAGTATGAAGCTGAGAAAAGAGCATCTTGAGTTCTAAGGAAGTGGCGTAGTCAGTGTTCACAGCAGACAACTTCTGAACTTGCTTATGGAGAGAGTTCAGATGTTGAATTGTTGACAACTGTATCTCTGCCAACTTGGCAAGTGAATCATGCTTAGCTTGTTGGGTTTGGAATGACAAGATGATATTCAGCAGGTCCTTGAGTCCATTGACTTCGTTGAGAAGTAGAGTGACCTGGGAGAGCTGAGTTGTCTCTGGGATTGATGATCCAACAGCAGGTGAAACGGAATGTTGAAGATCTTGAATTAGAGCTTGCACTGAGTCGATGAGCTTTTGCCGGACTCAGTGGCATCCCGATGTACATCAGTATGACCAGAAGAAAATGGAGTAAAAGGAGTACCCTGGTCAGTGACTGGATGAGTTGGCTCAATCTGCACTTGGGTTGAAGGAATTGTTGGTTGATCAGCAGAGAGGTTTGTTGTGGAAGTATTAACCCGAACACTGTCTGTGCTGACGGCGGAAGGATGAGGAGTCAGCACCATGCTTGAGGAGACATCATGAGCAGTGGTCAGTTCAACCTGACTGGTTGAGGTGGTTAAAGTATGATGGTCGACATGTTCCTGTTGAGAAGAAACAGAGGCTTGTTTTTCTAACGGCGCGAAGGAAGTTGAAGTGGATTGCCGCTTGAAGAATGTCAGTTTGATAGTAGAAGGATCCTTTGTTGTCTTAGAGAGGACAAGTTCAGGAATAGATGGTGATTCCATAGGAGGTTCACTGACCATCTTCTCACTGGCCTTAACCAGCTTTCGCCTTCTACGAGGTGGAGTGTCGGTAGGAGTAGCTTCTTCGGAGTGAGTAGGAGTGGGTTCCTTTTCCTCAGTATTGGTCTGGTCAGCTTGGTTAACTTGCTCGAGTTGCTCAACCCCAGCAGCCAACTCAGAGTTAGTCTGCACAGCTCCACCAGCTAACCCAGTGTCAGCTTCAATTTCGCTGTCATATTTCTCCGACTCCTCAGCGTCATTCTGATCGCTGGCTTCTTCTTCTGCCTCTTCCTCCTCAGTACTATCTCCGTCAAGTTCTTCCTCAACTTGGGAGATAAAGTGGTCATCTAACTGGACCTCAGGTTCCTCAGCACCAGTACCTTGGCATTGAGTGAAATGAGAACCACTCGGTACAATAAAATCTGTTGGCATGACGTCTAGAGGTGCCAGTGTTGAAGTCTTTTGCTTCTTCTGAGGTAGCTCCGCAGCTTCCTCAGTACCAGGCTCATCTTGCCTGCTTTTCTTCTCAGCTGACTTTCCAGCTGATCTCTGCATCTTTGCAGGAGACTCATTATTTGGTGACTCAGTAGACTTTCTCTTACGAGAAGCTGGGGCCTTAGTTCTTCGCCCTTTCTTAGGCTCAGCAACAGTTTCCTCAGTTTGGCCATCTTGGCCAGCAGCAGCAGCAGCAACTTTTCCTTTCTTCAAAGGCTGCCCAAATTTCAGTGCCCTCAGCGAGGCAGCTGTGATCTCAGTTCCTTTGAAGGATTCCTCTCCTTCGAGATCAATCTTGTGGTCAAGAAGAATTCGAGTGATGAGTGACCCAAGCCTCAGCGTACCCGTGCTGCGTAGAAACCCAGCAACCAAGAAGACTGGCATGTTGATGGGGGTGTACGTCAGCATGTGCCATATGAAGCACTGTTCAAAATTTGTTGCTGATGTCGTGCAGTTGATCTTTGGGTAAATGAAGTAGCTCAGCAGGTAGTGAGCCATCTTCTGGTGCTGACCCATTGAAGATGTTGAGACCTCTCCTGAGTAACCCTCAGGTTTGCAGAAGCTGTGGACATAGTGTATCTTGTCCTGATCTCCTGACTTTCTCAGCCTTACTCCCTCAGTTTTGAGCTGGAGGAGATTTCCTATGTACAGAGGGTTGATGAAGATGGTTTTCCCTCTTACTTCAGTGCTTAGGTAGTCGACGGAGTCACTGGCAACCTTGAGGTTGTGGTAAAACTCCCTTACCAGGTCAGGATATGTCTCATCTCTGACCGAGAACAGCCCAGTCCATTCGTTCTTAGAAATCCATTCGGCAAATGGCTGTTCATGTTGTACGAAATGTTCAGAGACCCATCTGGAGGGCTCAACCTTCCATTCACTTATGTTGTCGAAGACCTTGGAGTAGGTCCTGATCTTAACAACTTTCTTTTGGCCAGAAGTTTGTCCAGTTTTGCCCTTGCTTGGTGTAGAAGGGTTTCGTGAAGGTTTATCAGAGCTGGACTTTTGGTGGCCGGCACCGAAGACGTTGAAAGACAACTTAGTCATTCTTCGAAGATGGAGGAATTAGAGGAATTTGAGAGAAGAAATTCGAAGTGATTTCTTTGCCTTAAGAATTTGTTAAGCGTAAAGAGTAAAAGATGGGGAAATACCCATAATTTATAGACGGAGTGAACGGTGTGGATCTTAACCAAATCCATGTGTCAGTTTTGCCTTGGGATCATGTACCGACAATGATCCTGGCATTTATGACACATTACGGCGAATACGTCATCCTAGGCTATACGCGTGCTTTGCATTTAATGCTAACGGATCAATCACTCAATATTTGGAATGTCAAGCGTTTGATATTCTGAGTGGACAGTATTGTATTTATGGATGATTTTTAAGTTCAAGTTCTAAACTAATTTACTCAGTGTGCAAGTATACTCAGTATTGTATATTTAATTAGTTTCGATGAGTTACTCAGCAAACAATCACTCACTCAGCATGTAATTCACTCAGCATTCATATCATTTAGCACAGGAAATTACTGAAGAGGATTAAACATACCAATTGCTTCTCTCAGTATGCTGAACTGCTCATGGGCCAGTGGCTTCGTGAAGATATCCGCAAGCTGTTCGTCCGTTGGGACAAAAGTCAGCTTGATCTCACCCTTGAGTACATAGTCTCTAATGAAGTGATGTCGAATGCTGACATGCTTCATTCTGCTGTGTTGAATTGGGTTCTTTGAGAGATCAATTGCGCTTTTGTTGTCACATTTGACTTCAATTGTCTTCGTTTGAACACCATAATCTTCAAGCTGTTGCTTAATCCATAGGACTTGAGCAACACAATGACCAGCAGCAATGTACTCAGCTTCTGTGGTAGACAAGGCTACTGACGCTTGCTTCTTGCTGAACCAGGATACAAGACAGCTTCCTAAGAAATGGCATCCTCCAGAGGTGCTTTTTCGTTCCAGCTTATCCCGTCCATAGTCAGCGTCAGTGTATCCAATGAGTGTAAAGTCATGAGTGTTTGGATACCACAAACCTGCGTTCACTCGATATAATTTGCTGTCTACTGACTTACCATTCTCATCAGCATAGAGGACAGTGTCAGTGCCCATAGGAGTGAATATTGGCTTGCAATTCTCCAAGTCATATTTCTTTAAGATCTCCTTGGCATATTTGGCTTGACTGATGAAGATGCCATTCTTTCCTTGTTTAATTTGAAGACCGAGGAAGAAGTTGAGTTCTCCCATCATGGACATTTCGAACTCAGTCTGCATTTGCTTGCTAAATTCCTTGCACATTGATTCGTTAGTTGCACTAAATATTATATCATCAACATAAATTTGGGCCAGCAGGGTATCTTTACCCTTTTTCTTAATGAATAAGGTTGTATCAGCTTTGCCCCTGACGTAATTTCTAGTCAGCAAGAAACTGGTCAGCCTTTCATACCAAGCACGTGGTGTTTGCTTGAGGCCGTACAGAGCCTTTTTGAGTTTATAAACATGGTTTGGGAATTTAGGATCCTCAAAGCCTGGAGGTTGATTTACATAAACCTCCTCGTTTATAACTCCATTAAGAAATTCACTTTTGACATCCATTTGAAACAATTTAAAGTTCATGTAAGATGCATATGCACACAGTATTCTAATTGCCTCTAGCCTTGCCACTGGGGCAAAGGTCTCACCGTAGTCAATACCTTCTTGCTGACTGTAGCCCTGAGCTACAAGCCTTGCTTTGTTCCTGACTACGTTTCCTTGTTCGTCCATCTTGTTCCTGAAGACCCATCTTGTTCCGATGGTCTTTTGACTCTTTGGATGAGGCACTAGCTCCCATACATCATTTCTTCTAAATTGATCGAGCTCCTTTTGCATTGCGATCATCCAAAATTCATCGTACTCAGCTTCAGCGAAATTCTTCGGTTCTTGTACTGAGACGAAGGCAACATTGCTGAGGTACTTCCTGAGTTGATTCCTTGTCATCAGGGTATTCCTAGCAGAATCAAGGATTGCACTTTCGGAGTGCCCTATTGGAATCCTTATTTCTTTGGGTAGATTTATGTCTTGTGCAGTTCCTGTTTCAACAATCTCTGCAGAAATAGATGGGTCAGCAAAAGTAATCTTAGGTTCACTCTTGCTCTTGGTCAGCCTCTTTGTGAATGACTCAGTAACTGGTTCTGGGTCAGCGGTGGTTACTGAGTTTGGATCATCTTCGGTCAGCGGCTGGTATCTATCTGCAGGGTTAGTTTCATCGAACTCTACATGTATTGACTCTTCTAGAACTTGAGTTCGCTTATTAAAAACTCTGTATGCTTTGCTGTTTGTTGAGTAGCCCAAAAAGATAGCCTCATCAGCTTTTGAATCAAACTTTGCTAAGCTATCTTTGGTATTTAAAATAAAACATCTACAGCCAAAGGCACGAAAGTATCCAATATTGGGCTTTCGTCCTTTCCAAAGTTCATAGGGGGTTTTCTTAAGTATAGGTCTAACTAGAGCCCTATTAAGAATGTAGCATGCTATGTTAACAGCTTCTCCCCAAAAATACTTTGGAAGCCTATGCTCATCCAGCATTGTCCTGGCTATTTCAACCAGTGTTCTGTTCTTCCTTTCTACAACCCCATTTTGCTGAGGTGTTCTAGGAGCAGAAAAATTATGGTCAATGCCGCTGGCTTCACAGAATTCAACAAACTTTTGGTTTTTGAATTCTCCACCGTTATCACTACGGATATGAGCTAATTTTAGGTCTTTTTCATTTTCAATTTTTTTAACCAAATTTGAAAATGTCTCAAAGGTCTCATCCTTACTGGTCAGCAAGATAACCCACGTATACCGAGAGTAGTCATCTACAATGACCAAGGAAAATCTTCTTCCACCCAGACTCAGCGGCTGGACTGGACCAAAGAGATCTAAGTGTAGTAACTCTAACGGACGTTTAGTTGAGACAATATTTTTACTATGAAAAGATTGTTTGGTTTGTTTTCCAGCTTGGCAAGCGTGGCATAATTGATCTTTTTGAAATTTAAGTTCAGGCAGTCCCTCAACCAATTGCTTTCTTGCTAGTTTGGCCAGGAGGTCCATGCTTACATGACCAAGTCTCCTGTGCCATAGCCAGAAATTTTCTTCCTTTGTTACTAAGCACACAGTTTTTGAAAACTTTTTCTCTAAGTTTAGCATGAAGACATTATCTATCCGAGGGGCAGTTAAAATTAACTCATTTGTTTTACCCTCGTATATTTTACATCCAGTAACATCAAATATAACTTTTCTCCCATTGTCACATAGCTGAGCTACGCTGAGTAAGTTATATTTGAGTCCGCTGACTAGGGAGACAGATTCAATAGTAGGATTACCTCCGATGGTTCCTGAGCCTACTATCTTACCCTTCTTGTTGTCTCCAAAACTTACGCTCCCTCCTCGTTTACATTCAAACGTGATGAACTGAGTTTCATCACCCATCATATGCCTTGAGCATTCGCTGTCAATATACCACATCTTTGACTTCTCGGCACATCTCAGGCTTACCTGCATTGTAGCTAGTTACTTTTAGGTTTTTTGGGTCCTGACTTGTTAGGTGCAACAGGTGTAGCATCATATTTTAGTTTATGGCGACATACATTGACAGTATGGCCATTCTTTCCACAGAAGTTACAACTGACCTTCTGTATAGGATTTTTCACTGACTTGTCAGCACCCCAGTGCTGAGCGTGCCAGCACACCTTAGTGGTGTGTCCTAACTTCCCACAGAAGTCACATTGGACTCTTCGCTGGGGATTTCATCTCTGCTGAGTACCTTGGTACTGAGTTCTCAGAGGAAAATTATTTTTGTTTGGAACCTTTAATTTGTTCTGGATGGTTGTGACGTCCTTCCTCAGTTTCTTTGAAACTGACTGGACTTCAGAGACTGACTCATGTATGATTTTCATATTTTCATGTAGAGTTGAGTTGTCCTGAAGAAGGTATCTGAGGTCATTCAGTTTGACCTCTTCTACTTCGTCACAATGCCTGCTGAGTGCTCTAACTTTCTTATTACACTTCTTAACAAGTGTGTAGAGATCACTCAGGGCATTAACCATATCGTTTCTGAGCTGGGGAAGAGAAATTACCTCATTTGATTGTTCTTCATCATCAGATGCGATGGATGGGTCAGCATGCTCAGAGACGCACGGCTCAGCAAGTTCGTCAGCCATGAAGCATATCTTCGCTGACTCAGTGGCTTCAGTTTCAGTTGATGAAGACTCATCACTGTCGCTCCAAGTGGCCACCATTGCCTTCTTCCCATTCTTCTTGTCTTTCCTCAGCGTGGGGCAGTTTGACTTAATATGGCCAGTTTGATGGCACTCAAAGCATGTAATGGGATTTGAGCTGTCCTTTTTGTATTTGCTGTCACTTGAGTCAGCCTTATACTTGTCAAACTTTCTGTAAGGCTTTTTAGAGTACTTGTCACTCTTTTTGAACAGCCTTTTCATCTTCCTTTTTGTATTTGCTGTCACTTGAGTCAGCCTTATCATCAGTTGAGCTCCCGTCAGTGGAGTCAGCTTTCATGACAAGTACTTCTGCTTCTTGTCCTCAGATTTTTCCTTTACCTCAAAGTTCTTCATGGATATCTCATGGGTCAGCAATGAACCGATGAGTTCGTCATATTTGTAGGTGGTTAAATCCTGAGCTTCCTCAACTGCTATCTTCTTTGCTTGCCAGTCTTTTGGAAGGCTTCTGAGAATCTTTTTGACTTGTTCTTCCTCAGTGAAGATTTTCCCAAGTCTCTTGAGCTCATTAATGATGTTGGTGAACTTTGCGTTCATGTCTGAAATGCCCTCATCATTGTTCATCTCGAACAGCTCGTACAGTCTCATCTGCTGATTCACCTTGGATTCTTTTACTTTGTTTGTTCCCTCATAGGTGACTTCCAGCTTTCTCCAGATCTCTTGCGCCGACTCACAACCTGAGATTTTATTATATTCTGCAGCATCGAGCGCACAGTGAAGCATATTGATAGCCGAAGCATGGTTTTTAAGCTTGTTAAGATCATCCTTTGTCCATTTGGCCTCAGCTTTTACAACTGTTTGGCCAGCCACAACCTCAACAGGTACAAACGGGCCTTGGACTATAGATAGCCAGGCACTCATGTTTGTAGCCTGAATGAAGTTTTTCATCCTATTCTTCCAGAAGGTATAGTTTGACCCGAAGAATAGGGGAGGCCTAGTGATGGACAGCCCATCAGGCAGTATTTGAGTTGTTTGGTTTCCAGGGAGAAACCGAGTGCTGTTTTCGCCCATAGTAGGGATCAACTCAAGGTTGTTAGACCTTTTAAAGTGAGCTTTTGAGGCTCTGATACCACTTGTTGGTCCCTTGTTTAGTTGCAAGTATAGTTTCAAAGGGGGGGGGGGGTTAGGAACTATTTAAACTTTTTTGCAATTTAGGCAGACTTCTTCTTTTAAAGAAAAAGGTTTTAACAGCGGCGCTGAGTAAACAGCAAGATACTAGCTTAGTCAACAGGTGACTATGTCAGTTTCTTAGCTTGAGTCAGGAGATAGCACTTGGAGTCTATTCCTGAGCTCTTACGCTTAATGCGCACAACTCAACTTGACCTCTTTACTTGGTCAGTTTTTGATTATTTAAGCAAGCAATACAAATAAGGAGTTAAAGGTTTAGAAATACTTCACTCAGCAGATTTATCCAGGTTCGACTTCTTCTAAGCCTACTCCTGTCCCCGGAACACTTCCGAGATTTCAAATTCTCTACTGAGCTCTTTAAAGGTAGAGCCTCAAACCTTTTACAATATCAGCAATTGAGTATGACAAGAGTACCTTCCTCTATACTTCTACTCAATCCTAATCTCTCCGCTGAGTACTAATACCGAGTACTCAGCCTCTCCTTTCTATCTCTAGAAATGATAAGTGTTTTGTCCTAATACAAAGATGTGCTAAGACACTTTAGGCGATTTTACAATCACTCTAGACTTTTACACAGATGAGAAAATTGTAGTGTAAGAAATTTGCTTTGCTTCTTTTTGCTTGCAGAACTTGTAGAGATTTGGTCAGCGTAATGGCTTGATTAAGTTCTGTAAATTGTGAAGCTTGTGATGGCACTATTTATAGAGACGTCTGGGTCTTTGGTCATTTCGAATTTCGAAATAACCGTTGGAGGGAAATGGCTATGTGTCGTTGTCATCCTGACTTGCACAGAGCTCTCGGCCAATCACAATCGTGTATCTTCTGTCCTCGGCCAGCTCAGCAGATGGTCTCTCCTTTTACGGTAAAGTCAACTGGACAGCATACTGTGTCGTCTGAACTTTACCAAAAGAAGAAATACTTTGTCTGGAAGTTTTTCTTTGCCAGTTGCTGTCTTGTACGCTTTGTCGAGACTACTCAGCAGCTTCATCTTGAAGTTGTTACCGAAAGTCTTCTAGATCCTTCCGTTTACTGAGTTGCATTTTGAACAAAACGGCAACGTCTTAGACATACGCGGGCCGAGTGTACTGAGTTGTTTGACTTGGGCCTTGACTTCCGTAATGGGCTTGGGCCTTTTGATTCTTATGTCTTATAACATTTTAACTCAACATTGAACAAACACATTAGTAGAATAAAAGCATTTAAACTTAGTGTGTTTAGAATATGTATATTATACTTAAACAATTTTGTCAAATCAAAATTATGTGGAAAGGTGTTTCAACACCCTGTCCTCGTGGCGAAGATGTTTTATGATGCTTATCTGTCCGTCGTTTCTTGTGCTTTCGCGAATCAGAACCTCCTTCTGGAAGTCCAGACCTCATACGCCGGGGTACGCTAGGAAATAATTCGCGATTAATCGGAGGAACGCTGGTTGGCATGGTAGTAGTTACCAGTGAATCCGTCGCGGTTGATTGAAGAAACGAGGAGTTTTGTGCATTGGGGCCTAAGGCCATCTGGTGTGGCCATGGAGGAACCGTTGATGCTGATGCCAAGCTCCAAGTTGGAGGGATAATCATAAATGACCGCAAACGATTACCCATTTCAGCTCCAAATTCCCTTCCAATTGCTCCTGCACATATATCGATGAAAGCCGCAGGCGGCATGCTCCCCTCCGCTTGATCAACCTGAACTGAACTAGTTACTGGTTGACTAGATGGTGTCACGGACGGAGTTTCCATCCCCGAGGTGGGATTTTGTTCTTCACTTGTCATATTCCTTAGAATGTTCTTGTAGAAACCTTGATTGGATTAAGGTTCCACGATCACCGCACCAATTGATAACAAGTGGAGAATTTCTAATCGGATCGTCTCTGTGGGGGGCGTCGTTGGGATCGACGGGGGGAAGCTCCGATGCCAAAGTCAGTAGAGATTTTGGAGAATAAACTGAATTGACAAAGTTAGAGAATATGGAAAGTATATGTACCTTTGATAGCCCTGGATGTAGGCTATTTATATAGTTGGTAAGTTGTAACTCCTTGGTTCCATTAATGCTTCATTAATGGCGGGTTACAGAGGACCGTTTAAGGAAATTGATAGCTCATTTAATGGCTTTTATTCCTGCGTTAAACCTGACCGTTTATAAGGAGATTCGCCTTGGAGATCCGCCCGCGGATCTCATATGGCCTAGTCTTTGGGGATCAGCTTCGGCAGATCTCTTTCACATGCCGGATGCGGCGCGTCTCGTGGTTGATATCCTTTTTGGTCCTCAGGATAATATCACAATGTTATCAGAGTTATTTGTAACTCACCCTAAATATTATGGTAATTAGTCAAAATATTATTACAATAAGAGAATTCATAATTGATATTTAAACTAACTAAATATAATTCATTATTTATTAAGGAAAACTAATTGCAGTGGCTTAAAAATAGTTTAATATTTATTTTAAAATGTTATTGACTAATAAATAAATAAATAAATAAGTTTTATTAAGGTACAAAAATATCATTATTATTAACTAACTTTTTTTTAAGAGAAAATCGAAGCTTTATATTAATGAGGTGTAAATATCCTCCTGAATTACAATCTGAAGCCAATCTGGCTTATCAAAAAAGGAATAAGGACTAGAATGGGAAAGAGCGTTCCTAGCTACACTTAAAAGCTTTGTTTTGCATCAATTCCTTGCAATCTATCAATAAATCACCAAATAAAGTAATATTTGTAATGCTATTATTAACTCCATTAGCTACTTGCAGCACGTCTATCTCAAATTCAACCTGCTCCAAATCGTTTTTATTAGCCTAAATGAGGCTAGATCGCAAAGCATAGGCTTCAACTATTCGAACCGGATGAATCCCTTATAACGAATCGGAAGCCCCAGCTATGAAATCACCATCCTCTTTGCGTACGATTAGACCCCACCCGCTCCTTTCCTTATTTTGGAACACGGCCCCATCGAAATTGCACTTCATCCAGCCAGATGCCGGACATTCCAATGACGCATTTGACGAGACCTGCTCGGACGTTGCTGCTGATCTCCTGAAGTCTGCCTCTCTCTCGTCTCATCTTCCATCTGCCTGATGTCTCCTCCTGTCAGTCATCTGTCGTTTCTTCTCGATGCTGCATTAATCCTTCGTGACTGGGCGCTGGTCTCTTTTCAGGTCAAAATCAGGGGCGGATTTAGGGGGGTCAAATGGGGCATTTGCCCCCCTTCATCCGGGGATTTTTCCCCCCAAAACGACATCATTTTGGTTTAAAGGTTTAAAAAAAAGAATAGAAGCAGAGACGCAGAGCCTCGCTTCATTCGCGTAACCGCGTTCCACGACTTCCAGAATCGACGCTTCTCCTCTCCTCTCCTCCTCCAGCAGCGACGACGCGACCACTGCTGCTCTCATCTCCAAGACTCTAATCCGCCCCTGTCTGTCTGTCATCAATCAACACAGGTTAGTTTAATTTTTCTTTTGTTCTTTAATTTAAATTTTAGGTTAAATTAATTTTAGATTAATAATGGATATTGATTGATAGTTTGTTTGTTCTTAATTTTAGGTTAATGGATTGAATTGGTTGAATTGATTTGGCATTATTGATTGAATTGAATTGGTTTGATAGGGTAAAATTGCTCTTGACTACAAACATTAGGGGTAAAATTGCACCATTTTAAATGTTAGGGGTAAAGTTGCTCCTGACCCAAAATGTTAGGGATATTTGATGCGTAACAACCCGAGAATCTTGGAAATGGATGATTACGAGTCGGAAACATTAAAATCTACATTTTTTATCAAAAAAAATCATGAAAATAATGCATGACAATTGAACGATTTTGCATTTTTCGTCACAAAAAATTGAACAATTTTGTATTTTTTTGTCATAAAAAATCGGACAATTTTGCAGTTTTTGTCTAAATTTTTTTTACGTAGAGTTTTGACCCCCCTCCCTCAAATCCTGGATCCGCCACTGGTCGAAATACAACTGTTCGTAGTGCCGTTTCTCCCCGCCATGGATGTCTGACCTGCAACATAGCTTTCTCTTGGCCGAATTTGAAAATCATCCAATTACTGCAGCAGGTTTGCGTTATGCCCGCCCGAATCAGCTTGTAGGCTTCCCTCACCTCCTTCAACCCGTGTCCTTACTCGTTGCCAATCCTGCACAAAAATGGTTAGTAGACGATATCTTACGACTGCACTTTTAGAATTGTTTTGCCATAAGGTGTCATTACGGTGCTGCCATATGATGTATAAGACACTCAGGATCCTGGTCAATCTTTCATTTGATTCTGTCTCACAAACATGCGTGAACCAGTCTCCCATATCATCATAATCCCCCTCAGGCACTTCTAATCCCGCTGCCCACATCATTATTAACTAACTTTTAATCCTAGCATCATAAATAATATAATTTTATAAAAAAACGTTTTTTCTCTCTAGGAAAAGAAAAAGGGGATTAGGGTTAGGGTTTTATGGTGAAGAAAAAAGGGGTGGCGGCGGTGGTTGGAGATGGGGCGGCAGCGGCGTCGGGTGATCGGGATTGGAGGATTGGTTGCGGGGATGGGGTGGATTGTATTGGCGGGTCGGGATTAGGTGCGATGGGTGAGGAAGGAAGCAGATCGGGGGAGGGAGATCGGGATGGGACGGCGGCGATTGCAGGGGGATTAGGGGGTTTATCGGCGGACAGGGCTAGGGAGGTTGGATTCGGGTTGATGGAGGCGGATGGAGGAATGGAATGCGGGTCAGGTATCTATGGGTTGACGGCAGAAACGGCAGGGGCAGGGGTGAAGGGTTGTTTACGGTCGGCGGCTAGAGGGGATAAATCAGAGGTGGGGTCTGCGCTGGAAAAGGGTAATTCCGATACCGTTCGGGATGGAGGAAAGGTAGTGGAAAGAAATTTGATTAGGTCAGAAAATGGGGTTGTTGGAGATTCTCGGGAAGCTATGAGAGTCTCTAATACACAGATTAATATTGTCAATTCTATCAAAAATATTGGAGAATTGGCTAATAAATTTAATTCCAATTTAGGAATAGGTCGATTTTCATGGAAAGATAAAGTGATGGGCGTGGTGGAGGAGAAACCTTGTTTGGAGGAAGATGTTATGGAGGACGAGGAGGAAGATTTCCTGTCAGATTCTGATGAAGAAGTCAATGTTAATGATGATCCGCTTTGTCCCGTGATCCGTCTTTCCTCGGAAGAGAAACGTGCTCTTAGAGCTAAATGGAACCTGGCTCTAATTGTCACAGTATTGGGTAAGAAAATTAGTTTCAACTATTTCGATCAAAGAATTCAGGCACAGTGGGTGAAGAAAGGTAAAATCAGTATTACTGATCTTGAAAATGATTACTATGTAATTAAGTTTACAAGGTCTGAGGATTTTAATGCAGTGATTAATGGGGGTCCTTATATTATTTCTAACCAAGTTCTGGCTTTAACGCCATGGGTTCCAAATTTTAATCCACATGATTGCTTGGTGAACAGAATTCTAACATGGGTTAGATTCCCAAGGCTTCCAATTGAATATTATAATGAAAGTTTTCTTAACAAAATAGGTGGGTTGGTTGGCAAGGTCCACCATGTGGATAAAACAACCATAGGGGCTATTAGAGAGAAGTTTGCAAGAGTGTGTATTGATGTTGATCTTGCTAAACCACTTTTGTATAAGTTTTGTGTTCACAATAAAGTCTATTTTATAGAATATGAAGGCCTTCATAATATTTTCTTTGAATGTGGCATGTATGGCCATACTTGTGATGGGTGCCCTAAGAGGGAAAAGGTGCAGAAAGAGGTTGGTGAAGTGGTTGAAGGTAGGAATGAAAGTGTTCATAAGGAGGAGGGAAATTTTGGTCCCTGGATGGTGGCTAAGAGATCTGCCAGACGAAGAACTAGGCCTCCGGTTGCTCAGAATCGCCCTCCGGACATTAATGTCCAGAATTCTCAGAATCATTCGAATGCAATCTTGTCTGATAAAAGGAAACTAAGCCCAAGAGTTGATCAAGATTCTGGGGGGACATCGAGCTCGAATTCGGGATCTAGATTTGGAGCTCTGAATACAGTGGAAGCTCAAGAGCCAGATCAGTTAGAGAAGCATATTGGGCAAAGCATACCAGGTTCAGATTCAACAGAAACTTCTGACAAAGGGATTGTGAATGTCAACCCCCTTCCTATTTCCAAAGGTGATGGCCAGAATGTTTCTAAGAGCTATGTTACCAATATAAAAGAAAGGAATAAAGAGGTTAGTATTCCTAAATCCTATGTTGAACAATATGGTGGTAAGATCATAGGGGTTAACAAGATTAGTATGAAAAAGCCTAAAGGCAAGCAGAAAAGCATTCAGAATTCTAGGAATTCTGTTATTGGTCTGGATAAGAGGGGTCCTAATGGTACCTCAGGGAGGCTCTTAGGATCCCCTAATAAATACCTGATGTAAGGTTTTGGTGTGGTCAGTAGTCTTCCTTTCTATGGATTTGTTGGCTTGGAATGTTAGAGGAGCGGCTAGCAAGGCTACCCGGATCCATGTTAATGATTTAATTAAACAATTTAATCCCTCTTGTTTTGTGTTAATGGAAACTAAGATTAGTGGTGTTAAGGCAGAGGAGGTGGTTAAAAAGTTTAGAAACTGGAGTTGCGTTAGATCGGAAGCTACTGGTCGTGCTGGTGGGATTTGGCTTTTTTGGAAGCTGGATCGTATTCATTTTGATATTATTTGTATGGATAAGCAGTTCATTCATTGCAAAGTGAATGTGCCTGGTAATAGTCCTTTCTTTTTTACCTTTGTTTATGCTGATCCTGTCTTGGCTAATCAGAATAGGCTCTGGGAAGTTCTCTATTCTATTAGTAGTAATATGATTGATGCTTGGTTTGTGGCTGGTGATTTTAATGATATTGCTGTTATGAGTGATCAGAGAGGGGGAGGCTAATCACTATGTTAATCGGTGCTTGAATCATAAGAAGAGTATGGATATGTGTGGGCTGTCAGATTTGGGGGCCGCTGGGCATAAGTTTACTTGGAAACGGAATGGTACTTTTGTTCGTCTTGATAAAGTTTATGCCAATGTTGTTGCTCAAGTCAGGTTTCCTGAGGTTTCTGTTCTTAATTTACCTTTCAGACATTCGGATCATTGTCCTATCTTGTTTAGGCTGTGTAGAGCCCATCAGTCTAAAGGGAATAGGCCTTTTAGATATCAGGTTGCTTGGGAATCTCATCCTGATTTTAAATTTTTTGTGAAAGATAATTGGATTCCCCATTCTAATGTCTTACAAGCCTCGGAAGGTTTTAGAAAGAATGTTATTGATTGGAATAAGAAGATCTTTGGTCATATTATTAGGAGGAAGAACAACTTGTTGAGAAGAATTGAGGGTATTCATTGTAGATTGGAGGCTAGATTTGATCATAGTTTGGATGGTCTTCTTAGAACCCTTCAGAAGGAGCTTGAAGCTGTTTTAAGACAGGAAGAGCTTCTTTGGTTTCAGAAGTCTAGAAAAACTTGGATTAAAGATGGAGATCGTAATACCAGGTTTTTCATCTTTCTACTATAATTAGAAGGCAGAGAAACAGGATTGATGCTATTAAGGATAGTAATGGTGATTGGGTCTATGAGAATGAAGATATTCGCAATCTTGCCCTTAACTTTTACAAAGATTTATTCAAAGAGGAGACTATTGATCTTAGTAAAGCTCAGTCTATGATTACTTATCCCAGGATTGAGGAGGATAATTTTCTGAAAGCCTTCCATCCCATTAAAAAGGAGGAGATTGATCATGCGATTTTCAGCATGGGGGCCACTAAAGCTCCGGGGATTGATGGCATTCCTGCGGGTTTCTATCATAAGCATTGGGATACTGTGAAGGAAGGTATTTATAAGTTTATTGAAGGTGTGTTTATAAATCCTGAAAATATTAGGCTTGTGAATAAGACCCTACTTGTTTTGATACCCAAAGTTGAAAAACCTTCTTCTTTTTTACAAATGAGACCTATCAGCCTATGTAATGTTATCTATAAAATAATCACTAAGATGGTGGCTAATAGACTCCGTGGTATTCTTCCTAATATTATTAGTCAGAACCAAGGTAGTTTTGTTCCTGGGAGACAAATGATGGATAATGTTGTTATTGCCCAGGAGATGGTTCATTCAATGAAAATCAAGAAGGGTAGAAAAGGTATTGTGGCTCTCAAACTGGATCTAGAGAAAGCTTATGATCGCCTTAACTGGAGTTTTTTACTTCAATGTCTTGAAAGAGCTGGAATCCTGGAGAGTTGGAGGAGGTTAATTGAGGTTTGCATTTCTTCTCCTACTTTTCAAGTTTTGATCAATGGGGACATGTCTGAGGAATTCTCCTCATCCAGGGGTGTTAGGCAAGGCGATCCTATGAGTCCCTTTCTTTTTGTTATAGCTACGGAGAGATTAACACACCTTATCCAGGAGGCTATTGATAATAGGACTTTTCATCCAGTGTCTATTAATAGATTCTGTCCTGTTATTACTCACTTATTTTTTGCTGATGATGTTATGATTTTTGTGGAGGGGAATGAGGATCAAATGGGGGAGATTATGAAAATCATTAATTGTTTTTGTGAAGCCTCTGGTCAAAAACTTAATATTCAGAAGTCTAGAATGCTGTGTTCTAAGAATATGAGTACAGGATTGTGCAAGAAGTTGAGTGATATTTCGGGTATTCCTTTAACCAATTCTTTTGGTAATTATCTTGGGGTTCCTCTCCATAGTGATAGAGTCTCTAAAGCTTCTTTTAAAGAGATTCTGGATAAAACTTCTAGTAAATGTGCTAATTGGAAAGCTAAGACCTTGTCTCTTGCTGGGCGTCTTACTCTTGTTCAGTCAGTCAATTGTGCGGTTTCGAACCATATTATGCAAGCCTGTAGATTGCCGGAGCCGGTCCTCAATGATTTGGATAAAATTAATCGCCGTTTTCTGTGGGGGAATTCAGGAGATAGTAAGAAGATTCATCTTGTTCCTTGGAAGGAGGTTTGTAAGCCTGGAGATAGAGGGGGTCTGGGAATTAGACAAGCTAAAGATAATAACAAAGTTTTATTGATGAAGCTTCTGTGGAGAATGTGGCAAAATCCTTCGGCGCTTTGGGTTCACTTACTTTGTGGTAAGTATAGAAAATATAAGATTTTTGGAGGGCCTAAAGATAGAGTTGTTAACTGTTCCTTTCTCTGGAAAGGTCTCAGTTCTATTTTTTCAGAATTTTGTTCTGGGATTGGTTGGGATGTAGGTAATGGTAAGACTATCAGTTTTTGGAATGATAAATGGATTGGTGATAAGTCTTTGATAGAGGTTTGTAGCTCCCTTCCTCCTGATAATTTTTGGAACTGGAAGATTGCTGATGTGGTGGATTCTGAAGGTGATTGGATATTCTCCTTAGAATTAGAGGAGTAAAGATTAGTAACATGGAAGATGATAAGGATAATTATTGTTGGGCTTCTACCAATAATGGTGCTTATACTTGTAAGTCTGCTTTTGAGGCTTTTAGCAACAATGATGAAGAGTCTCATTCAGATATTTGGAAGTTGTTATGGTCAATGAAAGTGCCCTATAGAATTAGAAGTTTTTTGTGGCTTGGGGTAAAAAACAGACTGCTTACTAATTCAGATAGAAAGAGGCGCCATCTGGTGGAGTCTGGAGATTGTAGCAGATGTAGAGGGCATGAAGAAACCATTTGTCATGCTTTTAGAGATTGTGAGAGAAGTAGAGCTATTTGGAGGAAAATTCTCCCTAATCATATGATTGATATGTTCTTCTCTCATTCCAATCTTGAGTGGTTTAAGGATGGGGTGAGTGGAAAGTTGCTTACTAATCTGGAGTATGGTGAAATCTTCTTTTCTGTTGTTTGTCATCAAATCTGGGATTGGAGGAATAAAGAGGTTTTTGGGACTGATTCTATTAATATCCCTAACTTGGTTGACTTTTTTTGCTAAAAAGGTTTATCATGTTATCAACAGTTTTAAGGAAGACTCTCTAGATAAATATATTCAAAGAAAGGCTATTCACCTTCTTTGCTGGAGAAGACCTCGAAAAGGTATGTTGAAGCTTAATACAGATGGCTCTTGTCTTGCCAATGGTAATATTGCTGTAGGGCGGAGTTTTGAGAGATGATGGGGGTTCTTGGATTTCTGGGTTTTCTCATAATCTTGGCATTGGTTCTTCCTTTTTGGCTGAGTTGTGGGGTATTTTTTCTGGTCTCAAACTGGCCAAAAGTTTGGGGGTTGTTAATCTGATGGTTGAATCTGACAATCAGGAAGTGATCAGGTTAATCTCAAATAATTTAGCTATTGGTTTGAATAGCAAGAATCTGATTAAAGGGATCAAGAGGCTCTGCCATTCCTTTGTTTCTATCTCGTTCTGCCATATCTTTAGAGAGCAAAACAGGGTGGCGGATCGTCTGGCAGCTTCTGGTCATGAAGGAAGTTGGGGAGTCACTACTTATTCTTCTCCTCCGGCCTTTCTTTCCTCGGTCCTTCTGGAGGATGCGGAGGTTAGCTTCCCAAGGCTGATCCCGGGTTAAGTTTATTTTTTTGTTTTTTGTTTGTTTGTTTTGTTTTCTTGTTCCTACCAAAAAAAAAAATAATATAATTGAATTGAGGATGAATATTGATAATTATGAAAATAATAAAAATACATATCAATCTATTTATACTATTTATTTATATCTACGCTATATATAATAACAGAAGCAGAGAGAAATAAGGAGAAGTATTTTAGAGAGCTTTTTAATGAGTTGTCAACGTAGTAAAAATAACAGATTTATATTTATAATATATTAAACAATTACTAGCTCATTAATCAAAATAATCTTTTTGATGAATTGTCAATGTAGTAAAAAATTAAAATTTAAAAGATTTAGTTAATTAAAAATAACATATTTATATTTATAATATATTAAATAATTACTAGCCCATTAATTAAAATAATAAAAGAAAATAAGAGTTTCAGGAAGATGAAAAAACACAAAGTAAAAGAAATCCAAAAGTCACAAATAAACTTATATATAAAGCATGATAGATATTATTCCACCAGTATATTCATCAGTCATCGAAAACCAAAGTTTTATAACTTTGTTCTTAGATTCAGATTTATTTAGGAGCGATTTCTATTGATAATAACACTTTTATCAAGAATTTTGAGAATTCAGACTTTAATATCTCAAATTGAAGAAATCTAGTAGAAATAGAAGATGCATGCTAAAATCGAAAAACGAAAATGTGTAAAAGATTTACAAAAAAAATCATTATGTTTCGAAGGTAATTATTCGATTTTTTCTTCATATAGTGTAGTTATTTTATTGAATAAAATGGGAGTGGGGACAGTGTGACCAATGCAGAAGAAGGAGGCAGAGATGCTGTGGGTGTTGAATACGAGTTTTTATTCCTTTTTTTTTGTCTATGATTCCCGTTATTTTCTTTTTCACCCTCTTTACTTTTTTCTTTTTTTTGTATACATTTTAGTACGGGTTAAATGTACCATTGGTCACTCAATTTACATGTTTGTCTAACAACTTCAATTTGTCTCAATAAAATCACTCAATTTTAAGTTTGTATCAATTAGATTACTTCGACGATTTTAGTGGTTAAATGCATCGAAATGATATAATGACTAGTTGTTAGCCCAAAATAAATAAATTTTATTTTCATGAATATAGAAAGCTTGGGTTTAATTTTAGGGTATAGTTTATATGCTTCTAGAAAAATAATAATGGAAAAAATGCACTTGTAAACTAACCTCCAACCGATGAGAGAGTCCGGCACCACGCAGGGCGTGTCCTCCAATACGCGGGACGTATATCAGGCACCCGGAGAAGTTATACTTCAGAAGCTCTAATACGCGGGACGTAACATTAGAGACGCCACACGTAATTCCCATCAACAGGACGCACCAAGCTCAGTAGCTCAAACACGCAGGACGTTCTTTCTTTTACGCGGGGCGTACTCCCTTACGCGGGACGTAACACCAAGATGCGCCACGTGTAAACACCATCAATGAAACGCACCAGGTTCAGGAGCCACGACACGCAGGGCGTAGCCGGACATACGCGGGGCGTAACCTCTCTCTTGGCAGCAGTTGGAAGCAGTCAATGGCAGTTAGTGGAAGTTGAGGTAGTGGGGATGATGTGGCATGGAAGTTAAGTTAGTTGGTTAGTGGTAGTTAGAGGTAGTTGAGTTAGTTGATGACCAAAAGACCAAAAGACCCAAATGCCACTGAACAATTACCAAAATGCCACTAAAAAAAACTATAAATAGACCCCCTCCCCTTCATTAAAAATCACACTCATCCAACACTATAAAAACCTTTTCCTAAAGTCTCTTCCAATTCTCTCTAGTTCTTACTTCTTAGTTCTTGTTCTTCGTTCTTCGAGTTCTTCAAGTTCTTAGTTCTTCTTTCCTTTTTCTAGCTCTTTTCCTAGCTTGTTTAGTGTTCTTTAGCTTTAATTCAAGCCTCTCTTCAAGTTTTTCAATTCAATTTAGTATTTCTAAGCTGTTACTCTGCTCAATCTTTGATTAGAATTCTGTTTCCAAATTAATTTTCCAGATTCGTTTAATTATTTTCAAAGCCCGATTCCGTCCATTTAAAGTCATTTTTTGCTTTTAATCCCCTCAAAAAAATTGTTCCTGACATCCTGAAGTTCGATCTAGTATATTTATTTTCCCAATTCCGTTCTCAGAAACTCTATTTACAAGCCAATCTTTACAGCCCAAATTCTTTTAGCTATTCTGTTTCCAGAATTTTCCAGATTCGTCCGTTTGTTTTCAAAGCTCGATTTCGCCCTTTTAAATTTCGTTTTAGCCTTAAACCCCTTATAGAAGTTTGTTTCTGACATTCCGAAGTTCAATTTAGCCTATTTATTCGTCCA
The DNA here is from genome assembly GCF_963576675.1 of Euphorbia lathyris. Lineage (NCBI taxonomy): Eukaryota > Viridiplantae > Streptophyta > Magnoliopsida > Malpighiales > Euphorbiaceae > Euphorbia > Euphorbia lathyris. The sequence goes on along the minus strand of NC_088918.1, from coordinate 78,725,933 downwards.
ATTCCGTATTCTTAAGCACTCAAACAAGCCCACCAAAGTCAAGGGTTAAATCTGCACCATTTGCCTACCAACGTTTTGACATTGCCAAGATCATATACCGTACGGGCCCAACCGACCGCACCACTCCAAGAACGTCGAACCGATATCAAAATTCAACGTCCAGCCGAGATAGCTATTGTGGCTCCGAGTTTGTCGTTGAATTTCAATTTCAGTTTAATTGCATTTCAATTTTTTGTATTGATTTGTTCTTCCAATTCAATTGATCATCTATATGTTTAGTATAGAAATTTTTCAATCGTAATTCATTTTCAATTTCATCCCTTTTCAATATATGTATTCAAACCTTGATCAAATCAATAAAATACCAATTTTCACCAAATTTTGTGTCAATCTCGCACCTTTCCATTTCTTTATTTTTCCGTCTTCAATTTACTCGCATTAGCTTAAATAAAATAATTTATCTAGCAAAGTTTCTATAACGGCGCTAGAGACCCAAGAGGGACTTTTTCAATCCTTGCGTCCCTCGCCAATCGCTTCGTTTAGATTTCAAGTTTTGGCGCGCAATTCCATAAACTTAACTGTCTTTAATAATTGAGAAATAATTTCTCTGGCACGCCCGCACCCTAACCACACGTGACAAGGTTGAAATTAGCGTATTTCGAAAATATCGCTAACAATTTTTGGCACGCCCAGTGGGACCTTTGCTTTTATTAGGCTACCAAAAATTGCATTTAGGACCTAAAACTTTTTTTTACACCATTTATTTATTTTTCAGTCCTCATATCACATTTATTTTTTCGCCCCACTTCCACTTTACCAAAATTTATTAGCTAACGCTAACAATTTTCGGCACGCCCAGTGGGACTTTTTATTTAAGCTTTCCCAAAAATTCAATGCCCTTTTCCTTATAAACACGATTCAATTTTTTTTTTCCGTCTCAAACCCAACTTTTCAATTTAGCTTATTATTATTCCATGCTCTTATGCAATTTTACTCGCTTTATTTTCATAATAAATTTAACTTAATCATTTTTTCTATTATTCGAGGAGAATGCCTCTGAATATCAATAGAGCAATCAGACCATGACGAGGACAGCATACGAAGATGCAAGGGATGCTATGATACCGGTATATTTTGGTGGTTTCAATCGAGATCGATATTTCACAATAAGTGCAACCGGATTGTGGGTCCATTGGTACACCGTCTTTAAATGCTATGACGATGGCTATGTTCAGTTTATTCATAGCGACGAACATAATATTGATTGCAAGTGTTGTGCTTACGTTCAAACCGCGTCATTCTATGATGATCAATATGGTTGCTATGTGGAGCAAGTCCAGGAGTCCCATAAAAATCCACATGGTCCTGATTATATTGAAGTATGGGAGCATCTACGGATGAGTAATCCTCATTGCCGAAATAATTATATTTGCAATTATAGGGATGAAAACCTCCATTTTCATCGTCCGTGTCGGCAATCCTGCTTCGAAAGAAGCACGATCATTGCACCCGTCGAGCATACAACCTATGAAAAGTTTGAGTGCTCCGCTATGAGCTACAACCAAAATTCTTTCGAGGATTCTAGTCGTGTTGTAAATATGGAGGCAGTCCAAGTTGTTAAGGATGATGGAGAAATCAAATCATTACTTATGAAGGAGAAGCGATCAATAGACGATGCATATCAACAATTTGTGGATCAACTCGAGAAATAGAGGGCTAATATAGTAGATTCTCTCAGAGTCTGCATTGAAGGCTGTATCGGGGCCATCCAAGATGGAGTACTTCATCACAATGCAAAGTTAGAAGCATTTTCCACAGGCCCGACTCTTCCAAAAACGAAGATTCCTAACAGTGAGACGGCAATAGAAAGTCAAGAGGATGGAGACGATCCCTATGACTATGATTCTAAGTCCATGCAAGAGGATGACGCCGCTTCCAATAATCTTGATTTGGGGGGCATCCACGAAACTCCTATAGAGATTCAAAAAGAAGAACGAGATATTTCTATGAGCCATGACTCAGAATCCAACGAAGTGGATGATGTCGTGTCTAGTGATCTTGATTCGGGGGGCAGCGAAGAGGAAGCAATTCAGCAAGAACCCACTCTAGAAGTATTGCCCATAGATGTAAATCCACCAAAGTCAATAGAATCTCCATGGAGTCCTGACACGAACAAGAAGACAGTGGTACAAGCCCAGGAAGAGGAGGAAGATATATCTCATGACCTCAATCCAGATTTCAGCCAGGAGGATGATGACCCATCAAGCATTTCTAATTCGGGGGACATCCATGAATCACCTATAGAAATTCAAGAAGATGAGGAAGATGTTTCTTGGAGCTATGATTCAGAATCTAGTCAAGAGGATGAGGTATCCAACCTGGGGGGCATCCAAATGGAAGAGGTGCAAGAATTTATTCTAGAAGAACCTCTCATTCTTGTGAAGTCTTTAAAATCAGAAGATCTTATCAAAAGTTGTGATATCGAAGAAGAAGCAGCTTCAGAAACACATGAAGATGTTTTCTACGATTGTAAGTCGCAACTCGGTCATGATGAAGAAAACTTCTATGATCATGGTTTGGGGGGCAGTCAAGATCAAGAGATTAATCGAGAATCCACCCCAGAAATACCTCTAATGATTCTTCCAACAACTCATGTGTTTCCAGAGCCTATGATCACTATGAAGTTTGTTAACTCGAGTAGAAGATCAAGTTTGCAATCCATGATTCTACTTGTCATCAGTCTACTTCAGTTGTCCTACCATCCAGACAAGTCACAAGGTTTTTACTTCTTAACCGTGTTCATTCATTTAGACTCTAGTTTACAAATACTTTTTATTATGCGGAAAGAGAGTCATAAAAATAAGATTCTAGACATGGAAACTCATATCCCTCTTGCAGAAATGTTATTGAGCATCTTATTATATGAGGCTATAACATGATTTCATACTTAGAACATAGCTTATAAAAAAAAATTAAAAAAAAAAACATTTCAGTTTTCAAAATAAATTATTTATGGTCATGTTTCCATTTGGTTCATATTTTCTACTTTTGTTTTCGCATCTTCTTCATTTGCTTCAAACTCTAACTCACAAACCAGAACACTCAATTATTACCATTTCCAAATCGTATTTGTTATCTATTAGTTGATTCCGGTTAATTAAAATGCCCAGAACCAAGCTTTTGGTAATTATTGATCTCAAAATCATAATTTCCATCAAACAACTGTTTTGGTTAGCCCTTTTTTTCCCAAAATTGATTTCATCCGCCATAAGCCAACTTTTCCTTCAAAATCAATCTCAATCTCTTCGTTGATATCCAAATTATAACTCTCAACTTTTGTTTTGTTCAAAACGATGTCCTATAACCTCAATTTTCCCCAATCAACAATCAATCAAACACAATCAAAAAATCAATCAAACACAGACAACTCAAATTTTTCTCTCAAATTCTCTGCCAAAATCGGCCACTTTATCAGCTTTTAGGTTCTTAGAAATCATCTTTAGCATCCAATTAGTCTAAACAAAGTCTCAATTTCCAGAATTCGTTCTTCAATCTCCAGTTCTTCAAAAAAGCTTTCAATTTTCAGAAACTTCAAATCCGAAATTCTCTTAGTTTAATCAATCAATTCTCAAATCGTTTTTTGCAATCTCTTAGTTAAGTCAGTAAGATCATTATCCAATCCTCGGTTCAAACTTTCTTAGTCTAAATCAAATTTCACCATTTTTATGTTCTTCAAAGCTTCAAGTATTTTTCGTGAAACTAAGATCACCGAAACCCCATTTTCGAGTCATTCTTAGTTTACACACCTATTCTAAATCATGTTTAGAAACTTTTTATTGATCTCAATCAATTAAAAAGACCCATAAACAAGCTTTTGAGTTTTTCATTATTGAGAAATTCATCAAACAACCTTTCTGGTGAGCCGTTTTCCAAATTTTATTTAGAGTTCGTTAGCCAATCATTTTAGCACAAATTAATTTTAATCTCTTTATTGACATCAATTCTTGAATTCCCAATTTTTATTTCGTAAAAAACGACATCCTATAGCCTTCTAAATCGCCCCTAAAGTACCCTCCACAAAACAGAATCAAGCTTTTGGTTTTCTCAACCATCAAACAATTATTCTGTCGCCCAATTTTCAATAATTTATTTCGACTCATTTACTCGATCTTTTTCTGAAATTCTAGTTCTAAACCCTTCTTTCGCACACTAACTTTAAATACTAGCCTTCGTTTCACTGTAATCCGACCTCTATAGCTCCCGAAATTAAGCCCGAAAGTCCCACAAAAGCATCAATTTAGTCCTGTTTTGTTGTTGACTTGGTGGTAAATTTCTGCTCAAGTCCTTGAACTCTCCGAACTATTTCAAATTCTCTCAACATTACCCGGACGACGCAACAGCCCCCGAGCCGATTTTCTAGAGGTCCAATCCTCAATATCACGCATCCCAACAACATCAAAGAGATCGGTTTAATTTTATTTTATCCCTTACATATTTGTTTTTATGACTTATTTACATTTCTAGCTTTAGAGTTATTATGTCTTTTTAAGTTGTTATTTTCATGCTTTATGCTTATTTGTAATACAAAAAATATTGAAAAATATCTACAAAATCAATAAAAGTATAAAAGAAAATAATAAAAAAAGGGGTTCAAAAAATCCTAAATACATTCTTTTGTGTACAAAATTTTCAATTATAGTCAATTTATACACAAAAGAGGGGGGCAATTGTTAGCCCAAAATAAATAAATTTTATTTTCATGAATATAGAAAGCTTGGGTTTAATTTTAGGGTATAGTTTATATGCTTCTAGAAAAATAATAATGGAAAAAATGCACTTGTAAACTAACTTCCAACCGATGAGAGAGTCCGGCACCACGCATGGTGTGTCCTCCAATACGCGGGACGTATATCAGGCACCCGGAGAAGTTATACTTCAGAAGCTCTAATACGCGGGACGTAACATTAGAGACGCCACGCGTAATTCCCATCAACAGGACACACCAAGCTCAGTAGCTCAAACACGCAGGATGTTCTTTCTTTTACGCGAGGCGTACTCCCTTACGCGGGACGTAACACCAAGATGCGCCACGCGTAAACACCATCAATGAAACGCACCAGGTTCAGGAGCCGCGGCACGCAGGGCGTAGCCGGACATACGCGGGGCGTAACCTCTCTCTCGGCAGCAGTTGGAAGCAGTCAATGGCAGTTAGTGGAAGTTGAGGTAGTGGGGTGCTGTGGCATGGAAGTTAAGTTAGTTGGTTAGTGGTAGTTAGAGGTAGTTGAGTTAGTTGATGACCAAAAGACCAAAATACCCAAATGCCACTGAACAATTACCAAAACGCCACTCAAAAAAACTATAAATAGACCCCTCCCCTTCATTAAAAATCACACTCATCCAAGACCACAAAAACATTTTCCTAAAGTCTCTTCCAATTCTCTCTAGTTCTTAGTTCTTAGTTCTTGTTCTTCGTTCTTCGAGTTCTTCAGGTTCTTCAAGTTCTTAGTTCTTCTTTCCTTTTTCTAGCTCTTTTCCTAGCTTGTTTAGTGTTCTTTAGCTTTAATTCAAGCCTCTCTTTAAGTTTTTCAATTCAATTTAGTATTTCTAAGCTGTTACTCTGCTCAATCTTTAATTAGAATTCTGTTTCCAAATTAATTTTCCAGATTCGTCTAATTATTTTCAAAGCCCGATTCCGTCCATTTAAAATCATTTTTTGCTTTTAATCCCCTCAACAAAGTTGTTCCTGACATCCTGAAGTTCGATCTAGTATATTTATTTTCCCAATTCCGTTCTCAGAAACTCTATTTACAAGTCAATCTTTACAGCCCAAATTCTTTTAGCTATTCTGTTTCCAGAATTTTCCAGATTCGTCCGTTTGTTTTCAAAGCTCGATTTCGCCCTTTTAAAGTTCGTTTTAGCCTTAGACCCCTTATAGAAGTTTGTTTCTGACATTCCGAAGTTCAATTTAGCCTATTTATTCGTCCAATTCCGTATTCTTAAGCACTCAAACGAGCCCACCAAAGTCAAGGGTTAAATCTGCCCCATTTGCCTACCAACGTTTTGACATTGCCAAGATCATATACCGTACGGGCCCGACCGACCGCACCACTCCAAGAACGTCGAAACGACATCAAAATTCAATGTCCAGTCGAGATAGCTATTGTGGCTCCGAGTTTGTCGTTGAATTTCAATTTCAGTTTAATTGCATTTCAATTTTTTGTATTGATTTGTTCTTCCAATTCAATTGATCATCTATATGTTTAGTATAGAAATTTTTCAATCGTAATTCATTTTCAATTTCATCCCTTTTCAATATATGTATTCAAACCTTGATCAAATCAATAAAATACCAATTTTCACCAAATTTTGTGTCAATCTCGCACCTTTCAATTTCTTTATTTTTCCGTCTTCAATTTACTCGCATTAGCTTAAATAAAACAATTTATCTAGCAAAGTTTCTATAACGGCGCTAGAGACCCAAGAGGGACTTTTTCAATCATTGCGTCCCTCGCCAATCGCTTCGTTTAGATTTCAAGTTTTGGCGCGCAATTCCATAAAGTTAACCGTCTTTAATAATTGAGAAATAATTTCTTTGGCACGCCCGCACCCTAACCACACATGACAAGGTTGAAATTAGCGTATTTCGAAAATATCGCTAACACTAGCACATCAATATGAGTCGATTCAGATCTTTGACCGAAACAACGCGTGACAGCCACATATCCGTTATTTTTATGAAAATAAATAAATTTTATCTATAATGTGTCATTTTGGTCAGAGAACTGAGTTGACTCATATTAACGTGCTAACCATTATATCATTTCGATGCTTTTTAACCACTTAAATCGTTGGACTGACCTAATTGAGATAAAACTTAAAATTAGATAATTTTATCTAGACAAACTGAAATTGATTAACCATTTTGAAATAATCATATAAATTCAGTCAACAATATTACATTTAACCCATTTTAGTACCGTTACAACATTGTAAAATTTATTTATTAATTAAATTAATTAATTCTATTATCAAAATTTTACAAAGTTAATTAATTCTATGATCATAGATATAAGTGCAATTTAATATGTTTCATGCATAATTAATCAGATTGAATTGTAATTAAATCTACCATTGGTAATTCAACTTATTCAATTTTAATTTGTCTCAACAAAATCACTCAATTTTAAGTTTTATCTTAATATGACCACTCTGTCAATTTTAGTGGTTAAAAGACATCGAAATAATATAATGGCTAGAACGTCAACATAAGTCAACTCAGGTCTCTGACTGAAACGATGCGTGACAACCATATGTCGATTATTTTTATGAAAAAACTAAATTTTGTTTAATTAATTCTATTATCAATTTTTTACAAAGTTAATTACTTCTATGATCATAAATATAAGTTCAATAAGTAATACACAACTTTTCTTATTTTGTGAGGCTACTTTGAAGAGGAAGAGGGAAGTTTGTCTTCCTTCTTCCTCCTCCCACCGGTTAGATTTGTTGTGTTTTTTTATTTTCTTTTCTGTCTGTGTTCATATACTTCATCTAATCTCTTTATTCATCTGACTTGTATCTGCTTTCCATTATTCTTTCGTTTATACCTTTTTCGAATTTAGCACGAGCGGAAACGATTTATCTTATTCGTAGATCAATGGATCTACGTGATTGCAACAAAAGAAAGGATTCACATCTGAAGGTTCAGATCGGCTTAAACGATCATGACTGGTTTGAAGATGTTTTTCTATGGATTTGGATTTATGAGAAGTATATATTTTCTTGTTTTTTTTGTGTTTTTAATACCTTTTATGGTTATTTTTGCTCTTTGTAGCCATTTTAATGCCTTTATGGCTCTTGTAAGGTTTGATTCCTTGTGTTTTTCGTGTTGTACTTGCTTGTTCATCTATTAAAAGCATTTCTATCAAAAAAAAAGTAATACGTACATTATAAAGAAATTCCACGGAAAAGTCTCAAAAAGTCACCTCAGACCTAGAATAAGACACTAGAGTGAATTTCACATCAAATAAAAGGTAGGGCTGGGTACGGATCTTAAATATGTTATACTAGATCGAATATCTGAGGAAAAGAATTTAAAATCGGATCAAACTGTTAACTTTTTTTTACCGAACTAATCGAATTTGGTCAAAATTAGTCAAAATTTTATTCCAATTTTATTTTCTTTTTCTGAGATATTCAGTCCAATCTAGTATTTATAGGATCCATGCCCAACCCTAATATAAAATAACTAGTTTTAGACTCATGCTTTGCACGGTTTTTTTATTTGGTTTCATCACCATTGTATATAGATCTAGAAATTTACATATTATTACTTTAACGAATATATAAATATTGAAATTTAGTGTAATATTTTTTTTTTCAATTTATAGCATATTAAAATATTTAAAAATAATAAATAATTCAATAAATATTATTAAACACTTCTTTAAATTTTCATTTTGGATACAATACATTTTTTTAACTCAGGTAAATCTAAAAAATAAGATTACACTCACAAAAGAGAAACCAACTAATTGTAAAGAAATTTGTAAATAAAAAAATCGATTAATGCCAACCAAATTTTAAAACCCAGCTTACATGCATGGACTCAAGCAAGCATCAAGAAGCTGGAATAAGCGTTTTGACGAAACCATAAAACAATTTGGTTTCGAACAAAATTGCAAAGAAGCTTGCATTTACAAGAAAGCAAGTGGGAGCTCTATAGCATTTCTCATACTATATGTGGACGATATACTGTTAATGGGAAATGACATTGCTCTATTACAGTCAGTGAAAGTATGGTTATCCGGTAACTTCTCAATGAAAGACCTTGGTGAAGCAGCCTATATGCTTGGTATAAAGATCTATAGAGATAGATCGCGTAGACTGCTTGGTCTTTCACAGGCTACATACATTGAAAAGGTGCTAAATCGGTTTAGCATGCTTGAATCGAAACGAGGTAACTTACCCATGCTACATGGAGTAAAGTTAAACAATCATCAATGTCCTAAAACTGATGATGACAAACGACGCATGGCTGCAGTCCCGTATGCCAGCACGATTGGTTCGATTATGTATGCTATGCTATGAACTAGACCTGACGTAGCGTTCGCGTTATCTGTAACGAGTCGTTACCAAGGGAATCCGGGAGACGAGCATTGGATTGCCGTCAAGAACATTCTTAAGTACTTAAGAAGGACTAAAGACATGTTCCTAGTGTACGGAGAAGGAGATCTGAAAATAGAAGGATTTTCAGACGCTAGTCATCTCACAGATAAGAATGATTTTAAATCCCAATCAGGATACCTGTTTATCTTGAATGGGGGCGCGGTCAGTTGGAAGAGCTCCAAGCAGGGAAGCACAGCCTTCTCTACGACCGAGTCAGAGTACATCGCTGCTGCGGAAGCAGCAAAGGAAGCAGTTTGGATTAGAAAGTTCATTACAGAACTAGGTGTGCTGCCTGACATTGTCAATCCCATTACTCTGTACTGTGATAACAGTGGAGCCATTGCGCAAGCAAAGGAACCACGGTCTCATAATGCATCCAAGCACTACCTTAAGCGATACCACATCATTAGAGAGATTGTGGCTAGAGGAGATGTGAGAATAGAAAGAGTACCTACAGAGGACAACGTTGCAGATCCGTTGACAAAGCCTTTAACCCAGAAAGTACATGATCGTCATTTAACTTCTACTGGGATAAGTTTTAGAAACAATTGGCTTTAGTCCAAGTGGGAGTATGTTGGGTTTTGGTGTCCTATAGACAATTGTTCTAGGATACTTAATGTAAATGAATTGTTCTTTATATCATTTGTTTTAATGAGATATATGTTTTATAACTATATATAAAGGCAATCCCTTTTAAGCACTAAATAAAGTCTAATAAAAGAAAATCCGTAAGTTTGTTTAAAGTGATTATAAAGTGTTCATACAAGCATGAAGTGAGACAAAACTTTATAATAAACTAATCAACTTAAAACCACCCCAAGTCAAGTGATATGTTTAGGATTGATATATCACTGTTGAGACTTGTATGTAACAATGTCTTCTATCCGACAGAAAGCTGATCTCACAAGCTTCATATATATAGATATCTGGACAGTTAGATAGATCCCATGAAACGTTGTTCATTAGGATTGGGGATCCGATTTGAGATAACAGGATGGGTAGATTCATCCTTGTCAACTGTTCATCTCATTGGTATTAGTAGGTATAACTAATCCTCAGACTCAAAGGAATGTTAATTAGTCATCCTGAATTACTGAATGTGAGACTTTGATCCTGCGGTCCCACGATCCTTAATAGAGATGACTCTGGGGTGTGAACTGCAAAGGTTGGGTGTCACATGAGGTAATGTCAGGGTAGTTATACATTGGATTGAGTATTTATCACTCCCGATTAATGGGAGATACATCCAAGGATCACTTGTGGAAGACTCGACTCTAAACCCTTGCAAGGTGATAACTTAAGAGTAGAAATACAGATTTCACTTAACCTATCTATTTGAGTTGACTCGACCTATACAAGTAAAACGAACGTCTCGCTATATGTGACTTGACATTACCCATAGTCATAAGATTCAGTTCAAGGATGTAGTTGATAAAGGATCGAATTATACCGTAACTAATACGGAAGGGTTAACGGCAGAATCAACATGTCTTCTTAACGGACTCTGGGGGAATGATTACAGACTTGCCAATAACATACTCAGTACATCATTCCGTTATGCAAGGATTAAATATAGTTCTTGAAGAAATTAATTTAATAGTTGCATACGGCCAGAAGTAGTAAGAACCTAATGGATCACACATAAGACTTGGAACCAAAAGAGAGATGGATGTCATTGATAGATGGAAGCCCAATTGAGCCCAGTGAGGCCCATTTAAATAGAGGGGGCTGAAATTTTTATGTAATAAATAAGGAATTATTTTAATTCCATTAATCCTAATTTGATTAGGTTTGTGAATTAAATTAATTAAGAGATAATTAAGTTAGGAGTTTTAATTAGATTAATATACTTCTATTATTATCCAATTAGGTTATTTATTATTATCCTAGATATATTAGATATATAATGAGATAATAATTGGGAATCCTATTCCGAATTGAATTCCTATTAAGTAACCTATTCCTATCTAACTAGGGTTTAGATACAAGTGATTATATATACCCCCTCTATACATGAATTTCGACCAAGCCCTCCTCCTCCTCCATAAGTGATTTTCGAAATACACAGTTAGAGAGAGAAAGTGAATTTGCATCCCCAAGTTCGCGGACAAGAATTCACACGGCTTCCGTCAATTGATTAATTTCATCCATCTCTTTTCTCCTTGATCTTGTGTTGATTTGTTAGAGGCAATCTATCTTGGTTGCATCTCATACGGTTGATTCTAACTTAATCTCATTGTGTTTTTCTTTGTGCTTGGGAACTCGGAGAAGAGTTGTGGGCACTTCATTAACAACGGTAGATAAGTTCATCAAAAGATATTCCTTCTTATCCCTCTTTATATGAAATAACGATTAACGGATCCTATGGTTAAATGGAAGTAGGCTAAAATTTTTATATTTCCGCTGCTATACCTTAGCCTTTATTTCCAACACGTGGTGGAACACCTTGTGTACACGATATGGTCCTGTCCACCGTGATTTGAGTTTCCCAGGAAACAACCTGAGTCTTGAATTGTACAAAAGAACTCTCTGTCCTTCATAGAATGTCTTAAGCTGGATCTTTCCATCATGCCACCGCTTTGTCTTATCTTTGTAATTCACTGCGTTCTCATAAGAGAACAACCGGAATTCTTCCATGTCACACAATTGGAGTCTTCTTTGTTCTCCCACAGCCTGTTTCTCAAAATTCAAGAAAGTTAAAGCCCAAAAGGCCCTGTGCTCCATTTCAACAGGGAGATGACATGATTTGCCATATAATAACCTAAACGGAGACATCCCAATTGGTGTTTTGTAAGCAGTTCTATATGCCCAAAGAGCATTGTCAAGCTTGTTTGCCCAGTCTCTCCTAGAATTGCCAACAGTCTTTTCTAAAATTCTCTTGATCTCACGATTTGAGATTTCTACTTGTCCACTTGTTTGTGGATGGTAGGGTGTGGCAATTTTGTGAGAGACTCCAAGCTTGCCCATCAGTCTTTCAAACTGAGCATTTCAAAAGTGGGTTCCTTGATCACTAATGATTGCTCGTGGGACACCGAAACGGGCAAACAGGCTCTTCAGGAATTTTACAACCACACGGGCATCATTAGTGGGACTAGTTATTGCTTCAACCCACTTGCTTACATAATCTACAGCCACTAAGATATATTTATTCCCGTAAGATGTAAGGAAAGGGCCCATAAAATCTATTCCCAAGATATCAAAAATTTCACAAACAACTATGTTGTTAAGTGGCATGGCATTTCTAGCTGAAATGTTGCCTGTTTGCTGGCACTCATTGCAAGTGCTAACGAACAGGTTGGCATCTTTGAAAAGCGTTTGCCAAAAGAAACCTGATTGAAGAACTTTGGCCGCAGTTCTGCTAGCACTATGGTGTCCTCCTGCTTCTAGGTTATGGCAGTGGCTCAGAACATCTTGTCCCTCCTCTTTTGATATACATCTCCGAATAATTTGATCCGCGCACAACCTGAAAAGATATGGGTCTTCCCAAAAATAATATTTAATTTCACCAAAAAAATTTCTCCTTTGATTAGTGGACAGTTTGTGCGGTTTAATCGAACTTGCTAGGTAATTAGCAATATCGGCAAACCATGGCATAACCTGTGCACTATACAAATGTTCGTCTGGGAACCTTTCCACAATCTCAGGTTGTTTCTGACTGTATTGGTGCTCAATTCTTGATAAGTGATTTGCTGCAACATTTTCGGTTCCTTTCTTATCTTTTATCTCAAGATCAAACTCTTGAAGTAAGAGCAACCATCGGATCAGCCTTGGTTTGGCATCCTTTTTCGCGAACAAGTATCGCAGCGCAGCGTGGTTTGTGTGAACGACAACTTTGGACAGCACAAGGTAAGGCCTGAATTTGTCGAAGGCATACACAACTGCAAGTAGCTCCTTCTCGGTAGTGGTGTAGTTCTGTTGGGCCTCATTTAATGTCTTGCTTGCATAGTAAATAGGCCGAAACTTCTTCTCAATCCTTTGTCCAAGAACAGCTCCCACACAAGTATCGCTTGCATCGCACATCATCTCGAAAGGTTGCTCCCAGTCTGGTCCTGCCAGTATGGGCGAGTTGATCAGCTTGGCTTTTAAGAGTTCAAATGCCTTCACACAGCTGGTGTCAAAAGAGAATTCGGCTTCCTTACGAAGTAAGGCTGACAAGGGAAGTGCGATTTTAGAAAAGTCTTTGATGAACCTGCGATAAAACCCTGCGTGTCCCAAAAAACTTCGCACGTCCTTTACATTTGCAGGCACAGCTAGCTTCTCTATCACCTCTACTTTTGCCTTGTCCACTTCCATCCCTTTCTCTGAAATCTTATGCCCTAGGACAATTCCACCTGTCACCATGAAGTGGCATTTCTCCCAATTTAAGACTAAGTTAGTCTCTTTGCATCGCACAAGCACCGCTTCAAGGTTGTTTAGACAGCTATCAAATGAGCGTCCATAGACAGAGAAGTCATCCATAAATATTTCCACAGTCCGTTCTACCATGTCATGAAAAATAGACATCATACATCTCTGAAAAGTGGCAGGAGCGTTGCACAGTCCGAAAGGCATTCGCCTGTAGGCCAACGTCCCGTAGGGGCATGTGAACGTTGTTTTCTCCTGGTCCTCGCAATGAATTGCAATTTGGTTGTACCCTGAATATCCATCAAGAAAACAATAGAATGCATAGCCAGCTAGTCTTTCTAACATCTGATCAATGAAAGGTAAGGGGAAATGATCCTTCCTCGTGGCTTCATTAAGCTTTCTGTAGTCAACACAGACTCTCCACCCTGTTATTGTTCTTGTAGGTACCAGTTTGTCTTTTTCATTGAGGATCACGGTTGTTCCTCCCTTCTTTGGTACAACATGAATAGGGCTGGTCCACATACTATCTGAGATTGGGTAAATAATTCCTGCATCCAGAAGCTTGATAACTTCTTTTCGCATAACCTCCTTCATGTGGGGATTCAATCTCCGCTGTGGCTGGATGGATGGCTTGTGTTCCTTCTCCATCAAAATATGGTGAACACAGACTGCTGGACTGATTCCTTTTATATCATCAATTTTCCAAGCGATGGCATCCTTGTTTCTTCGCAGTACCGCCATAAGCTGCTCCTTTTGTTCTCGGGTTATTCTTGAGGAAATTATTACAGGACTTCCTACCGGTGGTTCCAAGAATGCGTACTCAAGATGCGCCGGCAACGGCTTCAATTCTGGTTTAGATACGGGCAAGGTTGGTATCTCCGGAGGTTCTTGATATGGGCAGAGTAGGTGTAACATCCCTAAACCCTAACATATACATCTTCCCACATTCATATATGTTTTCATGATTGAATATATACATTTTAGATTCATCTCATTGGCATCGGAAGTTTCGTATGCATAATGCGATTATCATGCGATTAGTAGACGATTAGTGTGTCATTAAGATGTAACGTTTGGTTAATTGAGTTAGGACTTAAATGAATGGATGAACATGTCCTTAATTGATTAAATTAGACTTGTGGAGGGCTGGAAATGAGTTTTGTGAACAAGCACCTCACTTAAGCATGATGTCACCCAAGATTGAGACAAAATGCACCTCTTCATTTCAAATGGATGTACACAACTCATTCTTTATGCTTTCCAGCCACAATTTCGACCAAAGCTTTAGCAAACCTTCCCTTTTCATACCCTAACATCCTCCAAAGAAAACTCTTCCAATTTCTTCCATTGTCAAGCCAAACAAGTTAAGTTAGGAAGCATACTAGGTGATAGACACAACTTGAAGGTTAGTATGTTGTTTTAGCTTGTTTTCTATGAGTTTGAAATTATGAAATACCTAGGTATGATGATAGGAGTTGTTGTGGATGAGTTATTATTGAGTTTGTTGAGTTTTGGTGTTGTTTGAAGTGGTTATAGGCTGTCCAAATGAAAGATATGTATCAAGTGCCCTAAACAGAAATCTAGGGTACTGCTTTCCGTCATTTTGGAGCATGTTTTTCATATTGATATTGTTCGAATTTGAAGATACATAAAGAATAAACTATGTTCCTATATGTGTTATGAAACCCTCTGTAAAATATGGGACTTTAATTCCATATATAGAGGAAGAAAACCTAGATGGATCATGACTGCCTCGAAATTGAATGTCATGTGAGGCAGCCATGTTGATGTAGCATTTTGAGGATCTTAGAGTCCGAATTGGAGAAAGTTTCTTGATACAAAAGTGTTCCTAACTACTTGAAGTATATTTCTGTAAAAGTATTTGGCAATCCATTATACTTAGTGTGATCTAGGTTGAGTGCATTATGGTAGAGGCAAAGCTGGGTAGTCTGTTTCTTGGCTGGAAACAGGACAGAATCATTTTGCATGCCATATATTGTGCAGAAGTGATATTAATGTGAATTTTGGATATGTTCTACCCATATATGTCTAGTTTCATTAGGTTCAAGAATCAGGGAATTTGGATTCATATAGAGAAAGTTATGACAGAATATGTGCAAGTAGGTCATGTGATGATCTAAGACAAAAGGATTAGATTGCATGAACTTTGTGGCATTAGTGTCTTGTAAATCATATAGCATCCTTAGTTTATATTTTCATTAAGTTTATGTTAAGGCTAATTGGATCAATGTTATGTGACATTAGGAGGGCAAGGTGCAATTGAACGCACACCCGATCGTGTTGAATAGATCGAACCAAGTGCGACGGTAAGCATATTGCTTATATATGTGTATGAGTGTATTGTGCCTTGTGACTTGTTGAGTGTGAGATGTGGTTGAATCTTATGTGAATGATGTGAATCATGTTTGAGTGTTTGTGATACGCTATGATTGATAAGAAAGTGATATGATTGAGTATGTTGCAGTGTTATGAGTAAATACGGCATGTTGAGCCTTGTGCACATACTGGAACTGGATAATGGTTGGATTATAAATGAATATGAGCTTGCTTAGATGGATATGTGAAATGGTCCAAGTTGAGAGTGCTATCCGAATATTGTGAGCCGGAAGCACATGTGTTGAGATATATGAGTACGTGAGTTGAGTGTAACTCCTCCGTAGCACAGATGATTGTATTCCGAATTTAGTGAGCCGGAATACAGATTGGGCCCAAGGACCATTTTATATATATTGTCTAAGTACAGCAAGGCCTTTCTAAAATAAGTATTACTATAATAAATGAAACAGGTGAATAAATTCTAACTTGGTACTGATGATATATTTTGATTTGTGCTCTTTACATTACTTTTGTATATACATATATGCGTAATATGTTTAATGAGTAGGCAGCTCACCCCTTGCCAACAAATTTTACAGGTTAGGTGGAGTTCTTCTTGCTTAAGGTCGCACCAGCAGTGTCAGTCCATTCTCATCTAGGCATTTTGGAGTCTTGTGATGTACTTTTGTTTTGTAAATCCTCTATGCAGGATAATGACTTAAACGTGTATTGTAAATGCTTTCTCTTATGTATAATCTGTAAAGTTTATATGAGATTGAAGTTTATATGATTGAGTATTGAAAGCATGTCTATAACTGATATTGTGTGAGATATCATGTGATCCAAGTGATGGGGTTACAGTAGGATTAACCAGGTTTAATGGTGCGTTAGATTCTACCGAACAGCCTGTCCCTTCACACATGTTCACCTCTTCTCCTAGTAGAGTTTCAAGAGTATCATGTTCCTGTAAAATAGACAAACTTTGAAAATCGTCCAGAAAACAGCATGTGTCATCATGATTGTTTGCACGTCTCATAGCTTCATTCATTTTAAATATGACTTCCTCACCATTTATCCTCAGGAATAACTTTCCCTCTCCTACATCTATTAATGCTTTTCCTGTCGCTAGAAAAGGTCTACCTAGGATAATAGGGACATGCAAATCCTCATCAATGTCCATTATAATAAAATCAACGGGCAAAATGAATTTCCCAGTTTGACTAACACATCTTCCACTACTCCCCTAGGATAGCATACTGAACGATCTGCTAACTGAATTGACATACGAGTGGGTTATGGTTCTCCTAACCCAAGTTTTGCATATACAGAATACGACATTAGGTTTATGCTGCCTCCTAGATCGCAAAGTGCATTTTCAATAATCAGATTTCCAATTGAACAAGGAATAGAAAAACTCCCTGGATCCTTGAGCTTTTTGGGCAATTGCTGCTTGTTCTAAAGTATAGACGAACAATCTCTGTTGAGTTGAATCATAGAGATGTTCTCCAACTTCTTTTTGTTGGACAAGATATCTTTTAGGAACTTTGCATATGTTGGCATCTGCGCTAGTGCTTCTACAAACGGTATATTGATATGCAGCTTCCTCAAAGTGTCCAACACTTTGGAATTTTGCTCTTCCCTCTTTTTGTTGATAAGGCGCATTGGATACGGTATAGGAGGTACATATGGTGGTGGTGGCTCATAGGTTCCTTCATTCTCCTCCTGTTCTGGGGTACTGGCACAGGTTGTCTTTCTTGCCTTTTCCTTGCTTGAATCATGTGCCTGTTCTTCTTCCACCTCCTTGAGCTTTCCTGTACATTTAGCATTTTCATCAGTTGAACTAGCAGTTTGAGTTTGCTTACCCGATCTCAAGGTGATTGCCATAACATCTCCTTTTGGATTTGGTTCGGTGTTGCTTGGCATGATTCCTTTTCCTTTTGATGTAGATGCAGCTATCTGGTGGACTTGTGTCTCTAGATTTTTGATCGAGGCTTGCGTCTGTTTCATAAACTGCATCATCATAGTTTTCATGTCAGGCTCCACTTCTTCCTTGGGTGGCACAGGTTGCTTGTAATGCTGATGAGGTTGCCTTTGGTATTGTCCTCCTTGCTGCTGTTGATATCTCGGTTGCTCCTGTTGATCTGGTTGACCTGTCCACCTAAAATTTGGATGGTTTCTCGTGGATGGGTTATATGTATTGGAGTATGGGTTCTGTGAATTTCTTTGATTATATCCCGCATAATCACATTCTTCTTGTGCACCCTTTCCTTGCTTTACTCTTGGACAGTTGATTGTAAAATGTCGCCCTCCACAAAAATTGCAAATGTCCTTGAATGGTGGTTCGTTGTGGATGGACGAAACATTTATCTTGCCCAGTTGTCGAGTAAGTTGTTCCACTTGGCTGGTCAATTTAGATACCACATCTTCATTTTCAGTCTTTCTTCCTTCACTCCTGGCAGAATGCCAGTTGTAGCTTGTGCTTACCACCTTTTCTATTAGGTCATACAGAGCCTGCGGCTCAAGATCTTCTGGATTGCCATTTGCAATGGACTCTATCTGGATTTTGTAAATGTTGGTCACGCCATTGTAAAAATTTTGCACTTGCATCCACATAGGGATACCATGATTTGGCACCCTTCTTAACAGCTCTTTATATCTTTCCCATGCTTCTGCCAGTGACTCGTCTTCCTCTTGTACAAATCGAGACACCTCATTCCTCAGTTTGATGGCTTGTCGCGGTGGAAAATATTTCATTAGAAAGGCCCGTGCCATTTCTTCCCAACTGGTGATTGTTCCCGGCTGTAAATTTCGCAGCCAGGTTTTTGCTTTATCTCTCAGGGAAAAAGGAAACAGCTTTAGTCTGATGACATCATCAGAAACTCCTCTATTTGATCTAAATGTGTTGCACAGAGTAATGAGTTCCTGAATATGCCCGTTGGGATCTTCAGATTGAAACCCGTTAAACTGTACTGAGGCCTGGATCATCTGTATCATTGACCCCTTTACTTCGAACATGTTGTTCCCTTCGTTCGGAAGCACTATACATGATGAATGTCCCTTTGTCGTGGGTCTAGAGTAATCCCTGATCCGCATAACGGGAGGATTGTTATTTTCTCCCTCTTCTTCTTGGTTTGGTGGGACTTGCTTCTCGGGTTGTACCCTTCCAGCCATTCTTCTCTCCCTTTGTCATTCTTTTTATCGTGCACGTCGAGCTGCGGCTCTGTTTCATCTACATGTTCTCTCTACTTCGAGATCGATAGGAAAAACAAGAGGTCCAGCTTTGCGCATAAACTAGAAAAACAACCTTTCTTTTTCTGCACGTCTTAACAAATAGGTCAAAAACACCCTGTTTCACAGAAATTTCATGTATATTTTGTTGCTCTCAATCCCCGAAAACGGCGCCAAAAACTTGTTGTCTCCAAATGGGACTCTAGCAAGTGCACTAGATACAAGTAATAAAGTGATAAGTTGAGTATCGTCTCCACAGGGATTGTGATTCAAAACAATATTTAGAAATCGTTGCTAAACAGTGTGTGGACAAACGTGTATTCTTCTTTTATGTTGATTGGATTTAAGTTGGTTGCTTGAACAGGTTGTGAGATTTAATCAGTGATCAGTGTAGATGCAAGAAGTGTCCTAACATCCATCTAACACATGCATAAATGCCGAAGCACGGGTTTGAAACCTCAATAAACACAACATTGACAACAAACATGAACTTTCAGTTGTGAGATTTAATCAGTGATCAGTGTAGATGCAAGCAGTGTCCTAACATCCATCTAACACATGCATAAATGCCGAAGCACGGGTTTGAAACCTCAATAAACACAACATTGACAACAAACATGAACTTTCATTGAAAACAAAATAAAGCTTACACTACCGGCTCGGCTAGGCCGTGCCCATTCAAAAGATACTACTCACTCATACTGAGCAGTGAGAAGTATGAAATTGTTGCTACAGAAGGAGACTCCATGAAAGCTCTCCTTTTCTTCTTACAAAACTATGTTAAAAAAATAGAAATCCTAAAAAATCCGAACTCCTTTCTTTTCTTCTAACACACCTATTTAAAGACCAAAAAGAAAGGGGCAAAACAGGTACGATAAAACCAAGTACCGTTCAGAACTATAGTCAACTGAAAGAAAATAAAATTGGAATGATTAAGAATCACTTTTGACCCTTGAACACTCAAGGGTCGATCTGTCTTGTCATCTTGCTACTTTGAGGACTTTCTCCACTACACACTTCCACCTGCCGCTCTGCTTCTGCCTCTACCACCCTCTGATCTATCGCTGTCCGTCATTGGATAACCGGCGTTTGACCGCTGGATCAAAACAAGCTCTACTCCTCTTTGGCAGTAGCCAAACAAGCTGTTTCCAGCGAGTTCGACATTTGTCCTTGCTTATCTGCATAAAAGCTATAATCAGCCTTCATTCTTTGTTTAAACACCCGAAAACAGGCTACAAAGGTGATATTAAACTCAGTCAATTTCATGCCTAACATAATGCCCTATACATATAGAATTTTATTAAATTAACTATACTCTAATTATCCATTGAGTAAAGAGAGAAAAAAAATTCAAATCAGATGGCAGACCGCATTCCTAACTTCTACCGAATCTGAAACATTCCCCAAAGGGAATATACGCTTCTATTTATGAAAACTTTGTCAAGAACCGATATGGTTCATGCATTTAACATGCCCATGAATACAAACAACTTCATGGCACGACTTGATAACATAATGTTGAACACCATTTCTACAAATAGATTTAGACGTTATGGCCTACACACCCCATTTCACTTCTATTGTAAGAGTTAGGAAGACGCCTTCCACTGAAAGATTCTCGATCACAATGAGGATGTGGGATACGCTTCTCCATGGAGCTGGATTCAGACAAGACAATTATATTGAATGTTGGGCAATGCTTCAAGATGAAGGAATAAAATTCTGCTTAATCATGCAAATGGTAATTACGTTACTTAATTATTTATTTTTTTTAAATTAATATGGCAGTAAAGGAGAGGGGAGATTGAATTTGTTTTTTTATTTGTTTTATCATTTTTTTTTGTGATTTGAGTACGTATGCATTATACATATCTTATATCTTATGTTTGCTTATTTTGAATAAAAAGGTTGAAGATGAGAGACATATATTAACATAGATGGTGAAGGAGAGGAGCAAAACGAGCATGATGAAGGAGATGAGGAAAACGAGGATGGTGAATGAGAGGAGTCTAACATGATTTTAATTAATTAGTGTTTCTTAAAATATTTAAAATGATGAATTTGGTTAAACCTCGTTAGAAGCTCGATAAAAGCTCGGCTCGGTCAGATTCAGTCAAAGCTAGGCTCGGTCAAAACTCGTCAAAGCTCGATTCGAGAGGGTTCGGCTCGAGATATTGTGTAGTTGAATGAGAAATAGAATGAGTATGAGTAGTCTCATATGTTATGTGATAATGCCCTATACATATATAATTTTATTAAATTAACTATACTGTAATTATCCATTGAGTAAAGAGAGAAAAAAAATCAAATCAGATGGAAGACCGTATTCCTAACTTCTACCGAATCTGAAACATTCCCCAAAGAGAATACACGCTTCTATTTATGAAAACTTTATCAAGAACCGATATGGTTCAGGCATTTAACATGCCCATGAATATAAATAACTCCTTGGCACGACTTGATAACGCAGTGTTGAACGCCATTTCTACAAATGAATTTAACGTTATGGCCTACACTCCCCATTTCACTTCTATTGTAAGAGTTAGGAAGACGCCTTCCACTGAGAGATTCTTGATCACAAGTAGGACATGGGATACGCTTCTCCATGGAGCTGGATTCAGACAAGACAATGATATTGAATGTTGGTGATAGGGGCATTTCGTCCCTATCTTTTAGTGTGGTTTACGGTTTATTTTCGAGCTAAATAAATTAGTTTAATTACAAAAATAGAGTATTTTAATAAAATAATGAAATAAAAATAAAATCCGAGCCTTCGGATAATTTTCGCTATTTTTAGTTAAATTTAGAGAATAAACGTCAAGCTAACTCGGCTCGTGAGAAGTCTATTTCGCAGGTACAAAAATAAAATCCACGCAGGGCGTACAACCCTCCACGCGGGACGTGAAAACAGTGAGTCAGAAATGATTGCTCAATCCTGAAACACCACGTGGGATCTACTCAGCATACGCAGGGCGTGTCAACCACCACGCAGGGCGTATGACATCTGTCAGAAAATGATTAACCCAATCCTGAAAGTCAGACTGCATTGTCTCCTAAGTCAACTATCAATACGCAGGGCGTGTTTTGGGATACGCAAGGCGTGTTTTGGGATACGCAGGGCGTACATGGGGTAATTCGAGCAATAAAACGCCAGGAGCTCAAACACGCAGGGCGTATAGCAATACACGCAGGGTGTGTCTGAGACAGCAAGATCTGAATCTGGTCCACTTACAGGACATTTCTGACGGAATGGGCAACTACGCAGGGCGTCTCCTACCATACGCAGGGCGTGTCCTGAGAATTCTGCAGAAAATAATGTGCCTCCATACTTGTACTTCATGAAATTACCACTCCACCCCTAGCTTGATGTATAAATAAGAGTGACTAGCACTCATTTTTTATAGCTATCATCTACCTCTACTTACATACATCTAGACTTGGCTATATAGTTTAGACATTCAGATTTTGTGTAATTTTACTCTATCACCTTGAGAGCTTGTCCGTTGATTCCAGCATTCCGTCAAAGTTTCGTTCAACCTCTGCTCACCAAGCTCGAGAGTTCCACCTCCAAGTCCTAAGAGACGGCCTAGAGTCCGGTTAGCTAGTTCCGAGGGCGGATTCCTCCCTTTCCACTTGCTAATTAGCTTGCACTCTTCCTATGTACTAGGCTTGGTTGTATCCCATATTTACATTCTTCATATTTATAATATATGCTTTACAATTTCCGCTTCTCTATACGTGTTGATGTTTATTGCTTGCTTTGATACTTATAATTGATTATTGTGTAGGGGTATGCGATTTCCGACGCCATTCGGGCTATCTTTAGGAATTATATAGGTGTTGCCTTACCAGAAGTGACGCACTGGAAACCGTAGGAATTGACAAGCCACGGAACTTACGGGCCCTAGTTTCTAATTCCCAGCATTAGACACGCCTTGATTAGGAATCACGTGTCTAAGTACCTCACGGATCGGTCGAACTACACGTAGTCGTCTTTGCAAGAGTAAACCATTAGTCGTATATATTCGGAGTCTTTGTTTGTCATATTTATAACTTATCGTCGCCATTGCACTTCGTAGAGTCTTTATTGCATAAAATCTGTCTCACTAATAGTTTAGGAGTAGTTGGTAGTTGTCACCAAAACCCCCTAAAGTATTCATCGCTTAGATAGCAAATAAAACCGAGTCGTTTAGTACTTACGAATATAAATCCCGTGGATTCGATACTCGGTCTAACCGGATTATTACTTGATATGATGGGGTACACTTGCCCCTATGTAGTAGTGTCTAGGAAGTTTGAGCGTTAATAAAGATCACATCCATAGCCGTAGCACATTCATCGTAAGACATACATTTACCGTAAGAAAAGCTCTAACCTAGGCGCCGCGCACATCAGTTGGGCAATGCTTCAAGATGAAGGAACAAACTTCTGCTTAATCATGCAAACGGTAATTACGTTACTTAATTATTCGATTTTTTTTAAATTATTATGGCAGTAAAGGAGAGTGGAGAGTGAATTTCTTTTTTATTTGTTTTATCATTTTTTTTTTGTGATTTGAGTCCGTATGCATTATACATATCTTATATCTTATGTTTGCTTATTTTGAATAAAAATGTTGAAGATGAGAGACATAATATTCACAAATATGGTGAAGGAGAGGAGCAAAACGAGCATGGTGAAAGAGAGGAGGAAAACGAGGATGGTGAATGAGAGGAGTCTAGCATGATTTTAATTAATTAGTCTTTTTTAAAATATTTAAAATGATGAATTTGGTTAAACCTCGTTAGAAGCTCGATAAAAGCTCGGCTCGGTCAGATTCAGTCAAAGCTCGGTCATATTCGGTCAAAGCTAGGCTCGGTCAAAGCTCGATTCGAGAGGGTTCGGCTCGAGATATTGTTTAGTTGAATGAGAATGAGAATGAGTATGAGTAGTCACATATGTTATGTGATAATGCCCTATCAATATATAATTTTATTAAATTAACTATACTCCAATTATCCATTGAGTAAAGAGAGAAAAAAAATTCAAATCAGATGGCAGACCGCATTCCTAACTTCTACCGAATCTGAAACATTCCCCAAATGGAATATACGCTTCTATTTATGAAAACTTTCTTTAAGAACCGATATGGTTCAGGCATTTAACATGCCCATGAATACAAATAACTTCATAGCACGACTTGATAACGCAATGTTGAACGCCATTTCTACAAATGGATTTGAATTATTGCCTACACACCCCATTTCACTTCTATTGTAAGAGTTAGGAAGACGCCTTCCACTGAGAGATTCTCGATCACAAGGAGGACGTGGGATACGCTTCTCCATGGAGCTGGATTCAGACAAGACAATGATATTGAATGTTGGAAAATGCTTCAAGATGAAGGAACAAACTTCTGCATAATCATGGAAACGGTAATTACGTTACTTAGTTATTCTATTTTTTTTAAATTATTATGGCACTAAAGAGGAGTGGAGAGTGAATTTATTTTTTTATTTGTTTTATCATTTTTTTGTGATTTGAGTCATTATGCATTATACATATCTCATATCTTATTTTTACTTATTTTGAATAAAAAGGTTGAAGATGAGACACAGAATATTAACATAGATGGTGAAGGAGATGAGCAAAACGAGCATGGTGAAGGAGAGGAGGACAACGAGGATGGTGAATGAGAGGAGTCTAGCATGATTTTAATTAATTAGTCTTTCTTAAAATATTTAAAATGATGAATTTGGTTAAATCTCGTTAGAAGCTCGATAAAAGCTCGGCTCGGTCAGATTCAGTCAAAGCTAGGCTCGGTCAAAGCTCGATTCGAGAGGGTTTGGCTCGAGATATTGTGTAGTTGAATGAGAAATAGAATGAGTATGAGTATGAGTATGAGTAGTCACATATGTTATTTGATAATGCCCTATACATATATAATTTTATTAAATTAACTATACTCTAATTATCCATTGAGTAAAGAGAGAAAAAAAAATCAAATCAGATGGCAGACCGTATTCCTAATTTCTACCGAATCTGAAACATTCCCCAAAGGGAATACACGCTTCTATTTATGAAAACTTTGTCAAGAACCGATACGGTTCAGGCATTTAACATGCCCAGGAATACAAATAACTTCTTGGCACGACTTGATAACGCAGTGTTGAACGCCATTTCTACAAATGGATTTGACGCTATGGCCTACACTCCCCATTTCACTTCTATTGTAAGAGTTAGGAAGACGCCTTCCACTGAGAGATTCTCGATCACAAGTAGGACGTGGGATACGCTTCTCCATGGAGCTGGATTCAGACAAGACAATGATATTGAATGTTGGACGATGTTTAAAGATGAAGGAACAAACTTCTGCTTAATCATGCAAATGGTAATTACGTTACTTAATTATTCTTTTTTTTTAATTATTATGGCAGTAAAGGAGAGTGGAGAGTGAATTTCTTTTTTTATTTGTTTTATCATTTTTTGTGTGATTTGAGTCCGTATGCATTATACATATCTTATATCTTATGTTTTCTTATTTTGAATAAAAAGGTTGAAGATGAGAGACAGAATATTAACATAGATGGTGAAGGAGAGGAGCAAAACGAGCATGGTGAAGGAGAGGAGGAAAACGAGGATGGTGAATGAGAGGAGTCTAGCATGATTTTAATTAATTAGTCTTTCTTAAAATATTTAAAATGATGAATTTGGTTAAACCTCATTAGAAGCTCGATAAAAGCTCGGCTCGGTCAGATTCAGTCAAAGCTAGGCTCGGTCGAAGCTTCTCAAAGGTCGATTCGAGAGGGTTCGGCTCGAGATATTGTGTAGTTGAATGAGAATGAGAAAGAGAAAGAGAATGAGTATGAGTATGAGTATGAGTAGTCACATATGTTATGCGATAATGCCCTATACATATATAATTTTATTAAATTAACTATACTCTAATTATCCATTAAGTAAAGAGAAAAAAATTCAAATCAGATGGCCGACCGTATTCCTAACTTCTACCGAATCTGAAACATTCCCCAAAGGGAATACACGCTTCTATTTATGAAAACTTTGTCAAGAACCGATATGGTTCATGCATTTAACAAGCCCATGAATAGAAATAACTTCTTGGCACGACTTGATAACGCAGTGTTGAACGTCATTTCTACAAATAGATTTGACGTTATAGCCTACACAGCCCGTTTCACTTCTATTGTAAGAGTTAGGAAGACGCCTTTGTTGGAAATTAGGCTAACGTATATCAGCGGAAATATAAAATTTTAACCTATTTTCATTAACCCCAAGATCCGTTAATCGTTATTTCATATAAAGAGGGATAAGAAGAAATACCTTTCGATGATCAATCTACTGTTGCAAACGAAGTGCCCACAACTTCAAAAGAGGTGGAAACTGTCTACCAATCTGCCCCTATCCGAAACAGACCTTCCAGACCTCCGAACGACAATCACTTAGGTGGAAACGTGGAAGAATATGTCTAGAAGCTCCTGTCCAAAAATTGCGACGATCCGACGGTTCAATCTCCGGGAATCCGCGAAATCGTGAACTAACCTGATGTAGGAGAAACAAAACGAATTTCTCCCGTTTGTTTGTTTTACCTCTTTCATGAACACAACAAAACGAACAAGTAAACGATTAGAAATCAACCGATGAATAGCAACCAAAATAGATTGCCTCTAATTAATCAACATAAGATCAAGGATAAAGAGAAAGAGATGAAAATCAATTGAACGGAAGGAAGCCGTGGAAAATCTCGTCCTCGAACTGGGGGTCGAAATTCTCTATCTTGCCTTGTGATGGAATTCAAAATTCTCTCTCTTAGGGTTAGCTGAGGATTTCGAAAATCCTATAGGGGGGTTATTTATAATCTCTTGTATCTAATCCCTAGTTAGATAGAATTAGGTTATTGAAATAAGAATTCAATTCGGAATAGAATTCATAATTATTATCTATTAATATATCTAATATATAAAGGATAATAATAATAACCTTATTTGATAATAATGGGAGTATTATAATCTAATTAAAACTTCTAACTTATTTATCCTTTAATTAATTTAATTCATAATCCTAATCTAATTAGGATTGATAAAATCAAAATAATTATTTATGTATTTGATATACATAAAATCGCCCCCCCTTTAGTGATTGGGCCTTATTGGGCTCAGTTGGGCTTCCATCAATTAATTAACATCTGTCTCTCTTTTGGGTTCCAAGTCTTATGTGTGACCCATTAGGTTCTTATTGCTTCTAGCCGTATGCAACTATTAAAATTAATTTTCAAAGAATTATATTTAATCTTT
This sequence comes from Euphorbia lathyris, assembly GCF_963576675.1. Lineage (NCBI taxonomy): Eukaryota > Viridiplantae > Streptophyta > Magnoliopsida > Malpighiales > Euphorbiaceae > Euphorbia > Euphorbia lathyris. The sequence goes on along the minus strand of NC_088918.1, from coordinate 78,698,565 downwards.
GCATAACGGAATGATGTACAGAGTATGTGATTAGCAAGTCCGTAATCATTCCCCCAGAGCTATAAGAAGACAGGTTGATTCTGTCGTTGACCTTTCCGTATTAGTTACAGTATAATTCGATCCTTTATCAACTACATCCTTGAACTGAATCTTATGACTATGGATAATGTCAAGTCACATATAGTGAGACGTTCGTTTTACTTGTACAGGCCGAGTCAACTCAATTAGATTGGTTAAGTGAAATCTGTATTTCAAATCTTAAGCTATCACCTTGCAAGGATTTAGAGTCGAGTCTTCCATAAGCGATCCATGGATGTATCTCCCATTTATCGGGAGTTATAAATGCTCAATCCAATGTATTACTATCCTGAAATTACTTCCTGTGACACCCAACCTTTTCTGCTCACACCCCAGAGTCATCTCCGTTAAGGATCGTGTTACAACAGGATCAAAGTCTCACATTCAGTAATTCAGAATGACCAATTAACATTCCTTTGAGTCTGATGATTATTTATACCTATTAATACCAATGAGATGAACAGGTGATAAGGATGAATCTACCCATCCTGTTATCTCAAGTCGGGTCCCCAATCCTAATGAACTTCTTTTCATTGGATCCACGTAACTGTCCAAATATCTGTATATATGAAGCTTGTGAGATCAGCTTTCTGTCGGACAGAAGACATTGTTACATGCAAGTCTCAACAGTGATATATCAATCCTAAACATATCACTTGACTTGGGGTGGTTTTTAGTTTATTAGTTTATCATAAAGTTTAGTCTCACTTCATGCTTGTATGAACACTTTACAATCACTTTAAACAAACTCACGGATTTCCTTTTATTAGACTTTATTTAGTTCTTAAAAGGGATTGCCTTTATATAGTTATAAAACATATATCTCATTAAAACAAATGATATAAAGAACACTTCATTTACATTAAGTTTGTATCCTAGAACAATTGTCTATAGGACACTAAACCCCAACATACTCCCACTTGGACTAAAGCCAATTGTTTCTATAACTTATCCCAGTAGAAGTTAGATGACGATCATGTACTCTCTGGGTTAAGGGCTTTGTCAATGGATCTGCAACGTTGTCCTCTGTAGGTACTCTTTCTATTCTCACATCTCCTCTAGCCACAATCTCTCTTACGATGTGGTATCGCTTTAGGCAATGCTTGGATGCATTATGAGACCGTGGTTCCTTTGATTGCGCAATGGCTCCATTGTTATCACAGTACAGTGTAATGGGATTGACAATGTCAGGCACCACACCAAGTTTTGTAATGAACTTTCTAATCCAAACCGCTTCCTTTGCTGCTTCCGCAGCTGCGATATACTCTGACTCGGTCGTAGAGAAAGCTACGCTTCCCTGTTTGGAACTCTTCCAACTGACCACGCCCCCATTCAAGATAAATAGGTATCCTGATTGGGATTTAAAATCATTCTCATCTATGAGATGACTTGCATCTGAAAATCCTTCTATTTTCAGATCCCCTTCTCCGTACACTAGGAACATATCTTTAGTTCTTCTCAAGTACTTAAGAATGTTCTTGACGGAAATCCAGTGCTCGTCTCCCGGATTTCCTTGGTAACGACTCGTTATACTTAACGTGAACACTACGTCAGGTCTAGTGCATAGCATAGCATACATAATCGAACCGATTGCGCTGGCGTACGGGACTACAGCCATACGCTTCTTGTCATCATCGATTTTAGGACATTGATGATTGTTTAACTTTACTCCATGTATCATGGGTAAGTTACCTCGTTTTAATTCAAGCATGCTAAACCGCTTTAGCACCTTTTCGATGTATGTAGCCTGTGAAAGACCAATCAGTCTTCTTGATCTATCTCTGTAGATCTTTATACCAAGTATATAAGCTGCTTCACCAAGGTCTTTCATTGAGAAGTTACCAGATAACCATACTTTTACCGACTGTAGTAGAGCAATGTCATTTCCCATTAATAATATATCATCCACATATAATATCAGAAATGCTACAGAGCTCCCACTTGCTTTCTTGTAATTGCAAGCTTTTTCGCAATTTTGTTCGAAACCAAATTGTTTTATGGTTTCGTCAAAACGCTTGTTCCAGCTTCTTGATGGTTGCTTGAGTCCATAAATGGATCTCTGAAGTTTGCAAACTTTGTTTGCATCCTTTGATATGAAACCTTCAGGTTGCATCATGTATACATCCTCAAGCAGGTTTCCATTTAGGAAAACTATTTTCACATCCATTTGCCAAATCTCATAATCGTAGTGAGCGACAATAGCAAGCATGATTCTGATCGATTTGGACATAGCCACATGAGAGAAAGTTTCGTCATAATCAATTCCTTGCTTCTGACGATATCCTTTCGTTACTAACCTAGCTTTGTAGGTGCTAACCTTTCCATCCATGTCAGTCTTCTTTTTGAAGATCCACCTGCACCCAATGGGTTTTATCCCTTCGGGTGGATCAACCAAAGTCCAAACTTGGTTGGTGTACATGGAATCCATTTCAGAATCCATGGCCTCAAGCCATGCTTTAGAATCTGGACTAGTAAGAGCCTCTTCGTAGTTTTCGGGTTCGTCGTCTAACACGGGAACCTCGTCATCATCTCCCACTAGAAAACCATATCCAACTGGGAGTTCACGAACTCTTTGTGATCTACAAATAGGTGGACCTAGATGTTGGTCCCTTGTAAGGTTGCAAGTATAGTTCCAAGGGGGGGGGGGGTTAGGAACTATTTAAACTTTTTGCAATATTAGGGCAGACTTCTTTTTCTTAGGAAAAAGGTATTGACAGCTGCGCTGAGTAAACAGCAAGACACTGGCTTAGTCAACTGGTGACTGGTCAGTTTCTTAGCTTGAGTCAGGAGATAGCACTTAGAGTCTATTCCTGAACTCAGATGTTTATAGCGCACAACTCAGCTTGACCTCTTTACTTGGTCAGTTTTTGGTTATTTTAAGCAAGCAATATATATAAGGAGTTAAGGGTAAGAAATACTTCACTCAGCAGAGTTATCCAGGTTCGGCTTCTTCTAAGCCTACGTCCTGTCCCCGGAACACGTTCCGAGATTTCAAATCCACTACTGAGCTCTTTAAAGGTAGAGCCTCAAAACCCTTTACAATCTTAGCAACTGAGTATAACAAGAGTACCTTCCTCTATACCTCTACTCAATCCTAATCTCTCGCTGAGTACTATAACCGAGTACTCAACCTCTCCTTTCTATTTCTAGAAATGATAAGTGTTTGTCCTATACAATAATTTGCTAAGACACCTTAGACGATTGAAAAAACAATCACTCTAGACTTTTACACAAATGTATGAACTTGTAGTGTAAGATTTGCTTTGCTTTTTGATGCAGAACTTTTGTAGAGTTTTGGTCAGCGTAACGGCTTGATCAAAGTTCTGTGTTGAATGAGAATTCTGAAGGCTCTATTTATAGAGAGCTGTGAGGCATCGGTCATTTCGAATTTCGAAATAACCGTTGGAGGGAAATGGCTTCATGTCGCTTTCAGTCAGTCTGTGCACAGTCCTCTTAGCCAATTAGATTCCAGCATCTTCTGTCTTCGGTCAGTGCTGAGCAGCTTTAGGTCAGTCCGGCAGTATGTTCCTCGAATTCTGGTAATGTCAACTAGACAGCTTCCTGCGTCTTCTGATCTTTACCCGAAGAGGAAATACTTTGTCTGGAAGTTGCTTCGTGCTCAGCGGCTGTCTTGTACTCTTTGTCGAGACAACTCAGCGGCTTCGTTCCGAAGTTGTCTACGTGGATCTTCTGGATCCTTCCTTGCTGAGCTGCGTTTCATCACTCAACGGCAGCGTTTTGAATACGCGGGCCGAGTGGTCTTGGTCTTGTTTGACTTTGGGCTTTGGCTCCCTCAATGGGCTTGGGCCTTTTAATTTCTTTATCTTATAAACATTTAAACTCAACATTGAACAAACACATTAGTATAAATAAATCAAAGCATTTAAACTTAGTGTGTTATAGAATATTTAATTGTACTTAAGTAATTTTGTCAAATCAAAATCCTGTGGAAAGGTGTTTCAACAAACTCCCCCATTTTGATGTTGGAAAAACTATTCAGCAAGGAACTCAGTGTTGAGCTCCCCCATAATAGTTGACCTATTTTACTTAGTAAACTCCCCCGTCAGGGCTGAGCTACTGACTTAGTTTTACTCTAAACATTCTAAGGTTTAATTGAATAAGTCTAAGGTCAGTTTTCAGGTATAGGTCAGCTTATGAGACATATTCTATTTTTACTCAGTTTTAAGCGGAAGATTTGTATCGTTAGAGAGCGCTGAGTAATTAGTTGTTCAATGTTCATTTTAGACAGTGTCAAACATTATATCTACGCAGTATGCATTTAACAAGTATTTTTACTCATTTACTGAGTTTAATTTGTTTTAGAAGATGCAATCATAATACTTAGCATTGAAGATAAATAACAAACGTTATGAGATAAAATGCAAGCATTGTATATATCATTGAAACAGTCAGCATACATATTACATAAAGAAGAGAAAATAAGCTAAGTATAAACTATTGTGCGCTGTCTATTTTTTCTTCTTCTTCTGCTGACTGTTGCTGCCTTCTGCTTGAGTTCGAAGCTGATCTTTCTTCTCCCCCGTTTTGCTAGCACCGGGTGGAGGCAGCTTGAATGAGTCTAAGAGAACAACTCTGGTGAGCTCAGCAGAGAAAGTCTTCAATCGATCAGCACTTTCATCTAAGCCATCGAAAATTGGAGCACCGTTATCCAAGACCTCTGGATCAATACCAATGTGAGCAGCGCTGAGCATACTTAGTACAAAGGCTTGTCCCTTTCCTAGCCAAGTGATGGTATCTGTCAGCGCAGCAAAGGAGTTGTGGAATGTCTTCAGAAGTGAAGTATCGTAGTGCTCGCGCTGAAGATTTGTATGGCGAACATGATCAAAAGTTTTCTAGGAAATGGTCAGTATTTGATCTTGTTTTAGTTGGTCGGTGTCCATTTCTTCCTTGTGAAGATTCAGCAGACGTACAGCTTCGCTGAGTTGCTCCATTGAGCACTGAGAAGTGTTTGCTAGCTGGGCGTTGGTTTTAGTCTGTTCTGTATGAAGCTGAGCAAAAAGCATTTTGACCTCAGACGAAGTGGCATGATCGGGGTTCACAGCTGACAAGTTTTGAATCTGTTGAGACAGAGAAGTTAAGTACTGCACAGTTGTCAGCTGGATCTCAGCCAGCTTGGCTATTTAATCCTACTTAGCTTGCTGTGCTTGGGAGGATATGAGAATGCTCAGCAGATCTTTCAGTTCCTTAACTTCGTTGAGAAGTTGAGTTACTTGGGAAAGCTGGGTGGTCTCCAGAATTGAAGTTGCAGCAGCAGGAGGAGTAGAATGTTGAATGTCTCGAATTAAGGCTTGCACTGAGTCAATTATTCTTTGGCTGGACTCAGTGGCATTTGCATGAATTTGAGAGACTTCTTGTACATCAGTTTGACCGGAAGGAGGATGAGTGGAAGGATTGACCTGGTCAGTGACTGGAATAATGTTTTCATTTTGCACTTGAGTTTGTGGGATAGGTGTTTGGTCGGCAGAAACATTCTCTTGTACACAGTCAGACTGAGTTGGGGCAGTACTGACTGGAGCTGAGATGTCTTCGAGATTGCGCTCGGTTTGGATTGTTGGGTTGACAGTGACATTGATGTCGGCGTGTTCCTGAACAGAAACAGAGGCTTGATTTTCTGTCAATGGATAAGGTTAAGCTGATGGTGCAGGTTTGCGGAAGAATTTCATCTTGATCTTGGATGGATCATTTACTGGTGCGCTGACTGGTCGGTCTAAGGTACTTGCCTTTACCAGTCTTCTCTTCTTCTTCAATGGAGGAGGGTCAGCTTGATCATCACCAGATTGAGATGGAGAGTCTTCTTCATTCTGATCAGCATTGTGCTGGTCAGTTTGATCCTCATTGTGTTCAGCTCCATCAGCTGACTCAGTGTGAATTGGGTCAGCTTGATCATTTTCGCTAGCTGTCTCTTCAGAGTCAGCTTCCTCCTCTTGCTCATCTTCTTCTTCTTCTTCACTGTCATCTTTCTCAAGCTCTTCCTCAAGCTGAGTGACTAAGTGTTCGTCAAGTTGAACTTCAGTGTTTCGTTGCTCAGTTTCACCTCCTTGACATTGTGCATGGTGAGAATCTTCGGTCACAAGAAAGTCAAGGGGAAGAGCATCAACTGGTGTTAGTAAAGAAGTTTTCTGTTTCTTCTGAGGTGGATCAGTAGTTTCTTCAGTTGCAGGCTCACCTTGCCTGCTCCTTTTCTCAGCTAACTGAGTTTTGTCTTGAGTTGACTCAGCAGCTGGTTTGGACTTCTTGGCCTGGGGCTCAGCCACCTTAGAAGGGGTTCCAGTTGGTTTCCTCTTTCTAACAGCAGGAGCCTTTGTCCTTTTGCCTTTAGCTTGTGCTGTCTCCTCAGCAGACTGCTCATCAGTTTGCTCAGCTGGTTGCTCAACAATCTTGCCTTTCTTCAAGGGCTGACCATATTTCAGGGCACGCAGTGAAGCTGGCGTGATCTCTGAGCCCTGGATTAGCTCTTCTCCTTGTAAGTCTACCTGGTGGTCAACCAGGATTTTGGTGATCAGCGAGCCCAGCCTCAGATTATTTGTGCTTCTCTGGAATCCAGCGATGAGAAACTCAGGCATGTTGATGGGCTTGTAAAGCAGCATATGCCAGATGAAACACTGCTCGAAGTGGGATGCTGAGCTTGTGCAGTTGATCTTCTGGTATATGTAGTTGATCAGCAGGTAATGAGCCATTTTCTGGGGATGACCCATTGATGAGCTGGACACTTCTCCTACGTATCCTTCGGGTTTGCAGAATTTGTGGTCATAGTAGATGTGTTCCTGGTCACCATTTCTCCTCATCTTGGCACTTTCAGTCTTAAGGCTGAGTAGGGATGCCAGGTAGGCAGGTTGATAAAAATTGTCTTCCCTTTTACCTCGGTTACTAGATAGTCCTGGTCCTTGGTGTCAACCTTGAGGTTGTGATAGAATTCTATGACCAGCTCGGGATAGGTAGGGAACCTGAGTGAAAATAGCTCAGTGCAGCCGTTCTTCTTAATCCAGACACAGAAAGGTTGTTCAGATTCTACGAAGGTTCGAGATACCCAGCGTGAAGGTTCCACCTTCTATTCTCTTACATTTTCGTAACACTTGGGTGTATGTTCTGGGTTTAGCAGGTTTAGCTTGAGCAGGGGCAGTTTGGACAGCTTTTCCTTTGCTCTGTCCAGGTGTCTTAGAAGGTGAGGGCTGAGTTGAGGGATTTGCTCTGGATTGTTCATCGGTGTTGGTCTTAGAACGACCGACACCGGAGAGATTGAAGGAAAGCTTCGACATTTTTGGAGAGGAGTTAGAGTTTTTAGGGTTTGAGTTCTTAGTGATTTTCTGAATCTGCTAGAAGTTCAGTACGCGTAAAGAACAAATAGTGGGGAAATGCCCACTATTTATAGACTTTTAAATTAGAATTGGCGTTAATTTTAAGTCGGTTTTGCCCTTGGGTTGTCCAATCGGCAGAAATCCTGACATTTATGACACTTTATGACATATTCGGCGCATACATCATCCTAGGTGTCATTGCGCGTGCTTTTGCATTGATTGCTATTGATTATCTTACTCAGCGTTTGTTGTTACAAACGTTCCATATTCTAAGTAGTCAGTTTTGTTCAACGGATAGTTAGAGTAATTAGTTACTCGGTCTGAGATAACTTACTCAGTGTGCATTTATTACTGGGCATGTGATTTTGAATAATAAGCATTAAACATTCAGCATGGTATTCACTCAGCATGCATATATCACATTTGTACTTAGGAATTTAAGACAGTGGATTAAACATACCAATGGCTTCTCTCAGTATGTTGAATTGCTCTCGTGCTAGAGGCTTTGTAAAGATATCAGCAAGCTGCTCATCTGTTGGAACATAAGTCAGCTTGATTTCTTCTTTGAGTACATGATCTCTGATGAAGTGATGTCTTATGCTGACATGCTTCATTCTACTGTGCTGGATTGGGTTCTTTGATAGGTCAATTGCACTTTTGTTGTCGCATTTGACTTCAATTGTCTTTGTTTGAACACCATAATCTTCAAGCTGTTGCTTAATCTATAGGACTTGAGCAACACAGCTTCCAGCAGCAATGTACTCAGCTTCAGTGGTAGACAAGGCTACTGACGCCTGCTTCTTGCTGAACCAAGATACAAGACAGCTCCCTAGAAAATGGCATCCTCCAGAGGTGCTTTTTCGTTCCAGCTTGTCTCGTCCATAGTCAGCGTCAGTGTATCCGATGAGTGTGAAATCATGAGTATTTGGATACCATAAACCTGCATTCACTGAGCTTTGCAAATATCTAAGGATCCTTTTTACTGCTATGTAATGGGATTCCTTAGGGTTAGCTTGATATCTAGCATAATAACATACTGAGAACTGAATGTCCGGCCTACTTGCTGTTAAGTAAAGTAAAGAGCCAATCATACCTCGGTACAACTTGCTGTCTACTGACTTACCATTCTCATCAGCGCAGAGGACAATGTCAGTGCCCATAGGGGTAGATATTGGCTTGCAATGTTCTAATTCATATTTCTTCAATATCTCCTTGGCATATTTAGTTTGACTGATGAAGATGCCATTCTTTCCTTGTTTGATTTGAAGTCCAAGGAAGAAGTTGAGTTCTCCCATCATTGACATTTCAAACTCAGTCTGCATTTGCTTACTAAATTCCTTGCATATAGATTCATTAGTAGCACCAAATATAATATCATCTACATATATTTGAGCCAGTAGGGTATCTTTACCCTTCCTCTTAATGAATAAGGTTGTATCAGCTTGGCCCCTGACGTAATTTCTAGTCAGTAAGAAGCTGGTCAGCCTCTCATACCAAGCACGTGGTGCTTGCTTGAGGCCATACAGAGCCTTTTTGAGTTTATAAACATGGTTTGGGAACTTAGGATCCTCAAACCCTGGAGGTTAATTGACATAGACTTCCTCGTTTATAACTCCATTAAGAAATGCACTCTTAACATCCATTTGAAATAATTTAAAATTCATGTAAGATGCATATGCACATAAAATTCTAATTGCTTCTAGCCTTGCCACCGGGGCAAAGGTCTCACCGTAGTCAATACCTTCTTGCTGACTGTAGCCCTGAGCTACAAGTCTTGCTTTGTTCCTGACCATGTTTCCCTGTTCATCCAGCTTGTTTCTGAAGACCCATCTTGTTCCAATGGTCTTCTGACTCCTTGGATGTGGCACTAGCTCCCATACATCATTTCTTCTGAACTGATCGAGCTCCTTTTGCATGGCATTCATCCAGAATTCATCATGCTCAGCTTCAGCGAAGTTCTTCGGCTCCTGAACTGAGACGAAGGCCACATTGCTGAGGTACTTCCTGAGTTGATTCCTTGTCATCAGGGTATTCCCAGCTGAGTCAAGGATTGCACTTTCTGAGTGCCCTCTTGGGATTCTTATCTCTTTTGGTAGATTTGTGACTTGTGCTGTCTGTGTTTCAACATTCTCTGCAGAAGTAGACTGGTCAGTGAAAACAATTTTAGGTTCACTCTTACTCTTGGTCAGCCTTTTAGTGAAGGACTCAGTAGCTGGTTCTTGATCAGCAGGTGCTGAGTTTGGTTCATCTTCTATCAGCGGCTGGTATCTACCTGCAGGGTTAGTTTCATCGAACTCCACATGTATTGACTCTTCTAGAACTTGAGTTCGCTTATTAAAAACTCTGTATGCTTTGCTGTTTATTGAGTAGCCCAAAAAGATAGCCTCATCAGCTTTTGAATCAAACTTGGCTAAGCTATCTTTGGTATTTAAAATAAAACATCTACAGCCAAAGGCACAAAAGTATCCAATATTGGGCTTTCGTCCTTTCCAAAGTTCATAGGGGTTTTCTTTAGCATAGGTCTAACTAGAGCCCTATTAAGAATATAGCACGCTGTGTTAACAACCTCTCCCCAAAAATACTTTGGAAGCCTATGCTCATCCAGCATTGTCCTGGCTATTTCAACCAGAGTTCTGTTCTTCCTTTCAACAACCCCATTTTGTTGAGGTGTTCTAGGAGCAGAAAAATTGTGGTCAATGTCGCTGGCTTCACAGAATTCAACAAACTTTTGGTTCTTGAATTCTCCACCATTATCACTACGGATGTGAGCTAATTTTAGGACTTTTTCATTTTCAATTTTTCTAACCAAATTTGAAAATGTCTCAAAGGTCTCATCCTTGCTGGTCAGCAGAATAACCCACGTGTACCGAGAGAAATCATCTACAATGACCAAGGAAAATCTTCTTCCACCCAGACTCAGCAGCTGGACTGGATCGAAGAGATCCAAGTGTAGTAATTCTAATGGACGCTTAGTTGAGACAATATTTTTACTGTGAAAAGATTGTTTGGTTTGTTTTCCAGCTTGGCAAGCGTGGCATAATTGATCTTTTTGAAATTTAAGTTCAGGCAGTCCATCAACCAATTGCTTTCTTGCTAATTTGGCCAGGAGGTCCATGCTTACATGACCAAGTCTCCTGTGCCATAGCCAGGAATTTTCTTCCTTTGAAACTAAGCATACAGTTTTTGAAAACTTTTTCTCTAAGTCTAGCATAAAGACATTATCTATCCGAGGGGAAGTTAAAATTAACTCATTTGTTTTTCTCTCGTATATTTTACATCCAGTAGCATCAAATATAACTTTTCTCCCATTGTCACATAGCTGAGCTACGCTGAGTAAGTTATATTTGAGTCCACTGACTAGGGAGACAGATTCAATAGTAGGATTACCTCCAATGGTTCCTGACCTTACTATCTTACCCTTTTTGTTGTCTCCAAAACTTACGCTTCCTCCTCGTTTACGCTCAAACGTGATGAATTGAGTTTCATCACCAGTCATGTGCCTCGAGCATGCGCTGTCAATATACCACATCTTTGACTTCTCAGCACACCTCAGGCTTACCTGCATTGTGATCAGTTTCTTTTAGGTACCCAATTCTTTTTGGGTCCTGGCTTGTTAGGTTCAACAGGTAAAGCATCATATTTTATCTTATGGCGGCATACTTGTATGGTATGGCCATTTTTCCCGTAGAAGTCACAGCTGACCTTCTATTTAGGTTGTCTTATTGACTGGTCAGCACCCCAGTGCTGAGCATGCCAGCACACCTTTGTGGTGTGACCTTTCTTCCCACAGAAATCACACTGGACTTTCCGCTGGGGATTCCATCTCTGCTGAGTACCTTGGTACCGAGTTCTCAGCGGAGTGTTTCTTTTAATTGGAACCTTTAGTTGGTTCTGGATAGTTGTGACGTCCTTTCTCAGTTTCTTTGAAACTGACTGGACTTCAGAGACATACTCATGTATGATTTTCATATTATCATGCAGAGTTGAGTTGTCCTGAAGAAGGAATCTGAGGTCACTCAGTTTGACCTCTTCCACTTCGTCACAGCGCCTGCTGAGTGCTTTAATCTTCTTATTACACTTTTTTACAAGTGTATAGATTCACTCAGGGCATTACCCATTTCATTTCTGAGCTGGGAAAGTGAGATTACCTCATTTGATTGCTCCTCATTGTCCGATTCATCGGAAGGGTCAGCATGCTCAGAAACGCATGGCTCAGCAAGTTCGCCAGCCATGAAGCATATCTTCGCTGACTCGGTGGCCTCAGCTTCAGTTGATGAAGAATCATCGCTGTCACTCCAAGTTGCCACCATTGCCTTTTTTCCATTCATTTTATCTTTCCTCAGCGTCGGGCAGCTTGACTTGATATGGCCAGTTTGATGGCACTCAAAGCATGCAATGGGCTTTGAGTTGTCCTTTTTGTATTTGCTGTCGCTTGAGTTAGCCTTATACTTATCAAACTTTATGTAAGGCTTTTTAGAATATTTGTCATTCTTCCTGAAAAGCCTTTTCATCTTCTTTGTGAACATAGCCATCTCCTCATCATCAGTTGAGCTTTCGTCAGTTGAGTCAGCTTTCATGACAAGTGACTTCTACTTCTTGTCTTCGGATTTTTCCTTCACCTCGAAGTTTTTCATGGATATCTCATGGGTCAGCAATGAGCTGATGAGTTCGTCATATTTGTAGGTGGTTAAATCCTGAGCTTCCTCAACAACTGTCTTCTTGGCTTGCCAGTCTTTAGGAAGACTCCTGAGTATCTTTTTGACTTGTTCTTCCTCAGTGAAGATTTTCCCAAGTCTCTTGAGCTCATTTATGATGTTTGTAAATCTTGCATTCATTTCAGAAATGCCCTCATCATTGTTCATTTCGAACAGCTCGTACAGTCTCATCTGCTGGTTCACCTTGGACTCCTTCACTTTGTTGGTTCCTTCGTAGGTGACCTCCAGCTTTTTCCATATCTCTTGCGCCGACTCACAACCTGAGATTTTGTTATATTCTGCAGCATCGAGCGCACAGTGAAGCATATTGATAGCCGAAGCATGATTTTGGAGCTTCTTGAGATCATCCTCTGTCCATTTGGCCTAAGCTTTCAAAACTGTTTGGCCAGCCACAACTTTGACAGGTACAAATGGGCCTTGAACTATAGATAGCCAAGCACTCATATTTGTAGCCTGGATGAAGTTTTTCATCCTATTCTTCCAAAAGGTATAGTTTGACCCGAAGAATAGGGGAGGCCTAGTAATGGACAGCCCCTCAGGCAGTATCTGAGTTGTTTGGTTTCCAGGGAGAAATCGAGTGCTGTTTTCGCCCATGGTAGGGATCAGCTCAAGGTTGTTAGACCTTTAGCCATGAGCTTTTAAGCTCTGATACCACTTGTTGGTCCCTTATAAGGTTGCAAGTATAGTTCCAAGGGGGGGTTAGGAACTATTTAAACTTTTTGCAATATTAGGGCAAACTTCTTTTTCTTAGGAAAAAGGTATTGACAGCTGCGCTGAGTAAACATCAAGACACTGGCTTAGTCAACTGGTGACTAGGTCAGTTTCTTAGCTTGAGTCAGGAGATAGCACTTAGAGTCTATTCCTGAACTCAGATGTTTATAGCGCACAACTCAGCTTGACCTCTTTACTTGGTCAGTTTTTGGTTATTTTAAGCAAGCAATATATATAAGGAGTTAAGGGTAAGAAATACTTCACTCAGCAGAGTTATCCAGGTTCGGCTTCTTCTAAGCCTACGTCCTGTCCCCGGAACACGTTCCGAGATTTCAAATCCACTACTGAGCTCTTTAAAGGTAGAGCCTCAAAACCCTTTACAATCTTAGCAACTGAGTATAACAAGAGTACCTTCCTATATACATCTACTCAATCCTAATCTCTCGCTGAGTACTATAACCGAGTACTCAGCCTCTCCTTTCTATTTCTAGAAATGATAAGTGTTTGTCCTATACAATAATTTGCTAAGACACCTTAGACGATTGAAAAAACAATCACTCTAGACTTTTACACAAATGTATGAACTTGTAGTGTAAGATTTGCTTTGCTTTTTGATGCAGAACTTTTGTAGAGTTTTGGTCAGCGTAACGGCTTGATCAAAGTTCTGTGTTGAATGAGAATTCTGAAGGCTATATTTATAGAGAGCTGTGAGGCATCGGTCATTTCGAATTTCGAAATAACCGTTGGAGGGAAACGGCTTCATGTCGCTTTCACTTAGTCTGTGCACAGTCCTCTTAGCCAATCAGATTCCAGCATCTTCTGTCTTCGGTCAGTGCTGAGCAGCTTTAGGTCAGTCCGGCAGTATGTTCCTCCAATTCTGGTAATGTCAACTAGACAGCTTCCTGCGTCTTCTGATCTTTACCCGAAGAGGAAATACTTTGTCTGGAAGTTGCTTCGTGCTCAGCGGCTGTCTTGTACTCTTTGTCGAGACAACTCATCGGCTTCGTTCCGAAGTTGTCTACGTGGATCTTCTGGATCCTTCCTTGCTGAGTTGCGTTTCATCACTCAACGGCAGCGTTTTGAATACGTGGGCCGAGTGGTCTTGGTCTTGTTTGACTTTGGGCTTTGGCTCCCTCAATGGGCTTGGGCCTTTTAATTTCTTTATCTTATAAACATTTAAACTCAACATTGAACAAACACATTAGTATAAATAAATCAAAGTATTTAAACTTAGTGTGTTATAGAATAATTAATTGTACTTAAATAATTTTGTCAAATCAAAATCCTGTGGAAAGGTGTTTCAACACTGGAGTCTCATCTAATGGGACTATTTCGGGTACCTCAACCGCCTCTGTTGTTTCAGTCGGTGTTTCTTCTTCTTGAACTTCATCAAGTTCAATTATGCTTCCCTTTTGTGTTTCTTCGAGAAACTTTTTCTCTAAGAAGGTTGTGTGCTTGGATACTATTACTTTCTGATCATCTGGATGATAGAAGTAATATCCCATAGTTTCCTTAGGGTATCCAATAAAGAAACATTTATCAGATTTAGAATCTAGTTTGTCGGACGCAATGCGTTTGACAAATGCTGAACAACCCCATACTCTCATGAATGAGAATACGGGTTTCCTACCAACGAACAATTCATATGGATGTGGCGGACTTAGTTGGTACTCGATTTAGGGTGGACAAGGCAGTTTCTAAGGCATAGCCCCAGAATGTCTTTGGAAGTAAGGCCATGCTCATCATGGACCGTACCATATCAAGTAAGGTACGGTTCCTCCTCTCGGATACACCATCATGTTGTGGTGTATAGGGAGGTGTCCATTGTGAGCATATCCCACATTCAGTTAGATAATTCAGAAAATCATCTGAAAGATATTCGCCACCTCGATCAGATCGAAACGTCTTTATTTTCTTTCCTAATTGATTTTCTACTTCATTCTTGAAGCATTTGAATTTCTCAAAAGCTTCTGATTTGTGCTTCATCAAGTAGATATAACCATATCAGGTATGGTCGTCTATGAAGCTTATGAAGAATCTGAATCCTCCTCTTGCTTGGACTGACATAGGACCGCATACATCTTAATGAATAAGTCCTAGAGTGTCTGATACACGCTCACCTTTATTGCTAAAGGGTGTCTTTGTCATTTTACCTTTTAAACATGATTCGTATGTTTCCAATGATTCAGGATCAATATTGGATCTGTAAGCCCATCTGAATGTAGCTTTAGCATGTGTCTCTTGTTTATATGGCCTAAACGAAAATGCCACAAGTAAGTTGAATTATCTAGCTTATGTCTTTTGGTATCAATTGCGAAAACAGAAATTTTGTCATCTAACACATAAATCCCATTTTGTGATATTCCTGAGAAATAGAAAATCGAATCTCTATAAAAATCGCAATGTTTGTCTTTTATTGAAATATGAAAACCGTCGTCAACTAGACGGCTAATAGAAATAATGTTACGAGACTTTTGCGGAACATACATACAGTTCCTTAATTCTATTACAAGCCCAGAGGGCAAATTCAAAACATAATCTCCAATTGCAAGGGCGGCAACTCTTGCTCCATTTCCAACTCGCAAGTTTATGCTTCCTTTCTTTAGTTCCTTAGTCTGTTTTAGTTCATGCATATTTGTACAAATATGAGATCCGCATCCGATATCAAGTACCCAAGATTCAGACTGTGAAACTGTATTTATTTCAATATAAAACATACTAGATATCGAAGCACCGCCTTTTCCCTTCTTGAGGGAGGCTAGGTACTCCTTGCAGTTCCTTTTCCAATGCTCGTCTTTACCACATAAGTGGCACTCTCCTTTGGGCTTCTTCACTTCCTTTCCCTTAGCTTTAGTGGGCACGGCTTTCTTACATTTCTTGGGATGTTTAGGATTGGGAGAATTCCCTTTCCTCTTCTTTGATCCCTCTATGACAAGAGCCGGTATAGCCTTGTCTTTCTTCATATTGGGCTCAACTGACTTGAGCATGTTTGCAAGCTCTTCAAGAGAGGTTTGCAAGTCATTCATCTGATAGTTCATGATGAACTGTGAATAACTCTCTGGGAGGGATTGAAGAATTAAGTCTATGCTTAATTCGTTATCCATCGTGAATCCAATACTAGAAAGTTTGGTAATGTAGCCAATCATCTTGACACAATGTGTCATCACAGATGTGCCCTCTTGCATCCTGCAACGATATAGCAACTTGGATATCTCGTAGCGTTCGCACCTGGTCTGTTTCCCAAATAGTTCCTTTAGGTGCATGATGATGGAATAGGCATCCGTTTCTTCATGTTGTCTTTGTAATTCCGATGCCATCGATGCAAGTATGATGCATCCGGCATGATCGTCATCAGCCTTGTGCTTCTGGTAAGCATCGGTTTCCTCGATTGGAGCATCATCCTCAGGGACAGGGGTATCGATGTATCAAGTACATACCCTATTTTATCGAACTTCAAAACGATTTTGAGGTTACGAAACCAGTCGGTGAAGTTTGAACCATTCAATTTGTTATCGGTAATAATGTTTTGCAGATTGGTTTTAGTCATGATTTTAAGAGTGTATTTAAATAAACATGAGAGTGAGAAAGAGTAAACGTATGCGATTCATTTGCTTTAAAGTATATCAATCTAAAATTATAGGCCTTTTAGTTTATTTTAGATTGCTCCCACTATTTTGCCAAATTAATAGCCCTCCATATTAATTCGAAGAATTTCACAAATCCTTTAGTGAGCTAGGATCCTAACTTCTGAGACTTCGCCTTGAGTTTACTCAACAAGCTAGTCTCATTCATTAGGTAGATTCATGTAATCAATCACATCTTTAATGTGATTCCTAGGTTATTGGGTTACTAACCACATTAGTAACTAATATGCTATTCATATTAATCCCAACCATATTGCCCATTAGTTTATGACAACATGAGTTTACTCATCTAATTATCACAATCTAATTTAAGTATTACCCCATATTCATGAAAAATGATTTTCGATAATTCAGGTGTTACCGTAAGACCCCGAGCTTGAGTTTACTCAACAACCCAAAGGCCCTCAGTACTGCCGGCTAAATTATAATATTAGGGAAGGGCAACCGATTTTAATAACTTGCTTATTTATTTAACTTTTAATGAGGGATTTTTATTTTAAGTCTCATAATCTAACTTAGTCTTGATTTGCTTTAGCATACATCAGACACATACATTGGCGTTATGGACATATCATCTAAATTATTCTGTCGAGCCAGAGACGGAATAAAAGGCCAAACCTAGGGAAATACTAACTATTACATATTTCTCTTTAGGTCCTCCGTCTTCTCCATGACGCCTTGAAATTACATATTAATTTCTATACTACTAAAGAAAACTTCAATTGAATTGAAGGGAATTAGATGAGAGGAGAAATTACAATAGATAGTAGAAAGGCATGACGCGCAGGCCCTATTTCAAAAATACCAAAAGACTAAAAGAGAGTCCAAATATGTCCATAACTCCAAACATGCATAGACTCAATTAAATAAATTTAATTGGTTGATTACATAACTATTTTATGTAATATTTAGGTTAATCACATTAACTTATCAAATTAACTTCCATCCAATTTTACTTGTAATAGTTTCGTATCTTCTATATTAATCTTTAGATTAATACAACTATACGAAACTTCAATTATGCACGCCCCAATTATTTTGATTTCAATTCATTTAATACTTTTGATTTACAAATAGGTAAAACAAACTTTTAAATAAATTTTCATTCGATAATCAAAACAGAAAACTATCAATTTCTGAAACATATATATTTAATTATATTTAAAACTAATTTTAAACAATTTAAAATTTAAGTAGGTCTCGGGCCGGGCCCGAGGTTGGGCTGCTGCTGTTTGGCAGTAGCCCTAGGGCGGCTGAAACGCCGCTGCCTTGCGGTAGCGGCAGCCAGGTGCCGCACGACAGCGGCCGGCGCGACCGGCCGCTGTCGTATTTTTTTTAATAATTTTAAATATATATATATATCAGTTCTAAAACGGTTTTAAAACGATTTTCAGAAAATAGGAAAACCCACTATGGATTTCCGTTTTATCTTTAGAATCAATAAAACTGATTTTATCAATCTAACTATAAAACTAATAGATTTTTGTTATAATGATTATCAACCAAAATAATTAGGAACATACGCATAATCTATTTTAATTAACAAGTAATTAAAACTTATTTATCTTTAGGATTAATTAATCAAAACGATTTGTTAATTAACCTAACTATAAATATTTATTCAATCCTATTGAAAAACTTCTAAATTTTCATATATGAAATAACGGATTTAACGCATGCTCTGATGCCACTGTTGGAAATTAGGCTAACGTATAGCAGCGGAAATATAAAATTTTAACCTATTTCCATTAACCCCAAGATCCGTTAATCGTTATTTCATATAAAGAGGGATAAGAAGAAATACCTTTCGATGATCAATCTACCGTTGCAAACAAAGTGCCCACAACTTCAAAAGAGGTGGAAACTGTCTACCAATCTGTCCCTATTTGAAACAGACCTTCCAGACCTCTGAACGACAATCCCTTCGGTGGAAATGTGGAAATATATGTCTAAAAGCTCCTGTCCAAAAATCGCGACGATCCGACAGTTCAATCTTCGGGAATCCGCGAAATCGTGAACTGGCCTGATGTAGGAGAAACAAAACGAATTTCTCCCTTTTGTTTGTTTTTCCTCTTTCATGAACACAACAAAACGAACAAGTAAACGATTAGAAATCAACCGATGAATAGCAACCAAAATAGGTTGCCTCTAATTAATCAACACAAGATCAAGGATAAAGAGAAAGAGATGAAAATCAATTGAATGGAAGGAAGCCGTGGAAAATCTCGTCCTCGAACTAGGGGTCAAAATTCTCTCTCTTACCTTGTGATGGAATTCGAAATTCTCTCACTTAGGGTTAGCTGAGGATTTCGAAAATCCTATAGGGGGGTTATTTATAATCTTTTGTATCTAATCCCTAGTTAGATAGAATTAGGTTATTGAAATAAGAATTCAATTCAGAATAGAATTCATAATTATTATCTATTAATATATCTAATATATAAAGGATAATAATAATAACCTTATTTGATAATAATAGGAGTATTATAGTCTAATTAAAACTCCTAACTTATTTATCCTTTAATTAATTTAATTCATAATCCTAATCTAATTAGGATTGATAAAATCAAAATAATTATTTATGTATTTGATATACATAAAATCGCCCCCCCCCCCTTTAGTGATTGGGCCTTATTGGGCTCAGTTGGGCTTCCATCGATTAATTAACATCTGTCTCTCTTTTGGGTTCCAAGTCTTATGTGTGACCCATTAGGTTCTCATTGCTTCTAGCCGTATGCAACTATTAAAATTAATTTTCAAAGAATTATATTTAATCTTTGCATAACGGAATGATGTACAGAGTATGTGATTAGAAAGTCCGTAATTATTTCCCTAGAGCTATAAGAAGACAGGTTGATTTTGTCGTTGACCTTTCCGTATTAGTTACGGTATAATTCGATCATTTATCAACTACATCCTTGAACTGAATCTTATGACTATGGATAATGTCAAGTCACATATAGCGAGACGTTCGTTTTACTTGTACAGGCCGAGTCAACTCAATTAGATAGGTTAAGTGAAATCTGTATTTCAAATCTTAAGCTATCACCTTGCAAGTATTTAGAATCGAATCTTCCACAAGCGATCCATGGATGTATCTCCCATTTATCGGGAGCGATAAATGCTCAATCCAATGTATAACTATCCTGAAATTACTTCCTGTGACACCCAACCTTTGCTGTTCACACCCCAGAGTCATCTCTGTTAAGGATCGTGTTGCAACATGATCAAAGTCTCACATTCAGTAATTCAGAATGACCAATTAACATTCTTTGAGTCTGAGGATTATTTATACCTATTAATACCAATGAGATGAACATGTGACAAGGATGAATCTACCCATCCTGTTATCTCAAGTCGGGTCCCCAATCCTAATGAACTTCTTTTTATTGGATCCACGTAACTGTCCAAATATCTATATATATGAAGCTTGTGAGATCAGCTTTCTATCGGACATAAGATATTGTTACATGCAAGTCTCAACAGTGATATATCAATCCTAAACATATCACTTGACTTGGGGTGGTTTTTAGTTTATTAGTTTATCATAAAGTTTAGTCTCACTTCATGCTTGTATGAACACTTTACAATCACTTTAAACAAACTCACGAATTTCCTTTTATTAGACTTTATTTAGTTCTTAAAAGGGATTGCCTTTATATAGTTATAAAACATATATCTCATTAAAACAAATGATATAAAGAACACTTCATTTACATTAAGTTTGTATCCTAGAACAACTGTCTATAGGACACTAAACCCCAACAGCCTTCCACTGAGAGATTCTCGATCACAAGGAGGACGTGGGATACGCTTCTCCATGGAGCTCGATTCAGACAAGACAATGATATTGAATGTTGGGTAATACTTCAAGATGAAGGAACAAACTTCTGCTTAATCATGCAAACGGTAATTATGTTACTTAATTATTCTTTTTTTTAAATTATTATGGCAGTAAAGGAGAGTGGAGAGTGAATTTCTTTTTTTATTTGTTTTATCATTTTTTTTTGTGATTTGAGTCCGTATGCATTATACATATCTTATATCTTATGTTTGCTTATTTTGAATAAAAATGTTGAAGATGAGAGACATAATATTAACAGAGATGGTGAAGGAGATGAGCAAAACGAGAATGGTGAATGAGAGGAGGAAAACGATGATGGTGAATGAGAGGAGTCTAGCATGATTTTAATTAATTAGTTTTTCTTAAAATATTTAAAATGATGAATTTGGTTAAACCTCGTTAGAAGCTCGATAAAAGCTCCACTCGGTCAGATTCAGTCAAAGCTCGGTCAGATTTGGTCAAAGCTAGGCTTGGCCAAAGCTCGTCAAAGCTCGATTCGAGAGGGTTCGGCTCAAGATATTGTGTAGTTGAATGAGAATGAGAATGAGTATGAGTATGAGTAGTCACATATCTTATGTGATAATGCCCTATACATATATAATTTTATTAAATTAACTATACTCTAATTATCCATTGAGTAAAGAGAGAAAAAAAATTCAAATCAGATGACAGACCGCATTCCTAACTTCTACCGAATCTGAAACATTCCCCAAAGGGAATATACGCTTCTATTTATGAAAACTTTGTCAAGAACCGATATGGTTCAGGCATTTAACATGCTCATGAATACAAATAACTTTATGGCACGACTTGATAACGCAGTGTTGAACGCCATTTCTACAAATGAATTTGACGTTATGGCCTACACACCCCATTTCTCTTCTATTGTAAGAGTTAGGAAGAGGCCTTCCACTGAGAGATTCTCGATCACAAGGAGGACGTGGGATACGCTTCTCCATGGAGCTGGATTCAGACAAGACAATGATATTGAATGTTGGGCAATGCTTCAAGATGAAGGAAAAACTTCTGCTTAATCATGCAAACGGTAATTACTTTACTTAATTATTGTATTTTTTTAAAATTATTATGGCAGTAAAAGAGAGTGGAGAGTGAATTTCTTTTTTTATTTGTTTTATCATTTTTTTTTGTGATTTGAGTCTGTATGCATTATACATATCTTATATCTTATGTTTGCTTATTTTGAATAAAAAGGTTGAAGATGAGAGACAGAATATTAACAGAGATGGTGAAGGAGATGAGCAAAACGAGCATGGTGAAGGAGAGGAGGAAAACGAGGATGGTGAATGAGAGGAGTCTAGCATGATTTTAATTAATTAGTCTTTCTTAAAATATTTAAAACGATGAATTTGGTTAAACCTTGTTAGAAGCTCAATAAAAGCTCGGCTCGGTCAGATTCAGTCAAAGCTCGATCAGATTCGGTCAAAGCTAGGCTTGGTCAAAGCTCGTCAAAGCACGATTCGAGAGGGTTTGGCTCGAGATATTGTGTAGTTGAATGAGAATAAGAATGAGTATAAGTATGAGTATGAGTAGTCACATATCTTATGTGATAATGCCCTATACATATATAATTTTATTAAATTAACTATACTCTAATTATCCATTGCGCAAAGAGAAAAAAAATTCAAATCAGATGGCAGACCGCATTCCTAACTTCTACCGAATCTGAAACATTCCCCAAAGGGAATATACGCTTCTATTTATGAAAACTTTGTCAAGAACCGATATGGTTCAGGCATTTAATATGCCCATGAATACAAATAACTTCATGGCACGACTTGATAACGTAGTGTTGAACGCCATTTCTACAAATGGATTTGACGTTATGACCTACACACCCAATTTCACTTCTATTGTAAGAGTTTAGGAAGACGCCTTCCACTGAGAGATTCTCAATCTCAAGGAGGACGTGAGATACGCTTCTCCATGGAGCTAGATTCAGACAAGACAATGATATTGAATGTTGGGCAATGCTTCAAGATGAAGGAACAAACTTCTGCTTAATCATGCAAACCGTAATTACGTTACTTAATTATTCTATTTTTTTTAAATTAATATGGCAGTAAAGGAGAGTGGAGAGTGGATTTCTTTTTTATTTGTTTTATCATTTTTTTTGTGATTTGAGTCCGTATGCATTATACATATCTTATATCTGATGTTTGCTTATTTTGAATAAAAAGGTTGAAGATGAGAGACATAATATTAACAGAGATGGTGAAGGAGAGGAGCAAAACGAGCATGGTGAAGGAGAGTAGGAAAATGAGGATGGTGAATGAGAGGAGTCTAGCATGATTTTAATTAATTAGTCTTTCTTAAAATATTTAAAATGATGAATTTGGTTAAACCTAGTTTGAAGCTTGATAAAAGCTCGGCTCGGTCAGATTCGGTCAAAGCTAGGCTTGGTCAAAGCTCGTCAAAGCTCGATTCGAGAGGGTTCGGCTCGAGATATTGTGTAGTTGAATGAGAATGAGTATGAGTATGAGTATGAGTATGAGTATGAGTAGTCACATATCTTATGTGATAATGCACTGTACATATATAATTTTATTAAATTAACTATACTAATTATCCATTGAGTAAAGAGAGAAAAAAAATTCAAATCAGATGGCAGACCGCATTCCTAACTTCTACCGAATCTGAAACATTTCCCAAAGGGAATATACGCTTCTATTTATGAAAACTTTGTCAAGAAGCGATATGGTTCAGGCATTTAACGTGCCCATGAATACAAACAACTTCATGGCACGACTTGATAACATAGTGTTGAACACCATGTTGGTCCCTTATAAAGTGACAAGTATAGTTCCAAGGGGGGGGGATAGGAACTATTTAAAATTTTATCACTAAAGGCTGACTTCTTTTCTTATGAAAATGTTTACACAGCGTCACTAAGTAGATTCAAGACACAAGCTTAGTCAACTTGTGATTAAGTCAGCTTCTTTACTTGAGTCAGGAGATACACTTAGAGTCTATTCCCGAACTCAGCTTCTTAGCAAACTTAACTCAGCGTGAGTTCTTTACTTAGTCAGTTTTAAGCAAGCAATATATATTAAAGGAGTTTAAAGGTTTAGAAAGATGTTACTCAGCGGAGTTATCCAGGTTCGGCCTCTACGCCTACGTCCTGTCCCCGGAACGCGTTCCGAGCTTTTTGAATCCTCTACTAAGCTCTTTAAAGGTAGAGCACAAACCTTTTACAATAGGAAACTGAGTATGACAAGAGTACCTTCCTCTATACCTTTACTCACTCCTCTGCTACTGCTGAGTACTATAACCGAGTACTCAGCCTCTCCTTTCTATACTTCTAGAAATGATGAAAGATTGTCCTAAACAACAATTGCTAAGACACTTTAGATGATTTGAGAATCACTCTAGACTTTTACACAATAATATGGAAATTGGTGTAAGGTATTTGCTTTGCTTTTTCTCACAGAACTTCAAGTGTAAATTTGGTCAGCGTAATGGCTTGTTGAAGATCTACATCGAATGAAGCAACTGAAGGGCCTATTTATAGTGATAATTGAGGCATTCGGTGATTTCGAATTTCGAAATAACCGTTGGAGGGAAACAGCTTCATGTCGTTGTCACTTAGTATGCTCAGTGCCGTTGGCCAATCAGATTCTTGCATCCTCTGTCTTTGGTCAGTGCTGAGCAGCTTTTAGTCAGTCCAGCAGAATGTTTCTCCATTTACGGCAAAGTCAACTAGACAGCTTTCTGTGTCTTCTGAACTTTACCCGAAGTGGAAATACTTTGTCTGGAAGTTGTTCCTGCTCAGCTGCTGTCTTGTACTCTTTATCGTTCAACTCAGCAGCTTCGTTCCGAAGTAGATGAAGAAAGTCTTCTAGATCCTTCTTCATGCTGAGCTGCGTTTTGTCCACAACGACAGCGTTTCGTTTACACGGGCCGAGTGGTCTTGATCTATTTGACTTTGGCTTTGACTCTCACGTTGGACCTTTAGCCTTTTAATCTTTTATGTCTTATAAGCAATTAACTCAACATTGAACAAACACATTAGTGTAATAAATCAAAGCATTTAAACTTAGTGTGTTTAGAATATTTTTAATCATATACTTAAATAATTTTGTCAAATCAAAATCATGTGGAAAGGTGTTTCAACACACCATTTCTACAAATGGATTTTACGTTATGGCCTACACACCCCATTTCACTTCTATTGTAAGAGTTAGGAAGACGCCTTCAATTGAGAGATTCTCGATCACAAGGAGGACGTGGGATACGCTTCTCCATGGAGCTGGATTCAGACAAGACAATGATATTGAATGTTGGGCAATGCTTCAAGATGAAGGAATAAAATTCTGCTTAATCATGCAAATGGTAATTACGTTAATTATTTATTTTTTTTAAATTAATATGGCAGTAAAGGAGAGTGGAGAGTGAATTTCTTTTTTTATTTGTTTTATCATTTTTTTTGTCATTTGAGTACGTATGCATTATACATATCTTATATCTTATGTTTGCTTATTTTGAATAAAAAGGTTGAAGATGAGAGACAGAATATTAACAGAGATGGTAAAGGAGAGGAGCAAAACGAGCATGGTGAAGGAGATGAGGAAAACGAGGATGGTGAATGAGAGGAGTTGATGCGCCTCAGCTGAACTCTCAACTGAGACTCACTAAGGGATAAGTGTACCCCGTCGTTATCAAGTAATAAATTTCTGGAAAGTCCAGGTTATCATCCACAGGATTTATTTCTGCAAGTATCGAGCTACTTGGTTTCAGGTGTTATCTAGGATTTGGGGGGTTTGAGTTTGTTTTTGCTAAGTTAAACTACTCATAGGTTGAATTACGCTACCCCTAGCTAAGTTATCTCATTCTAACTAAGTTATTCTACGCCTAATTAAGTTACTCTACCCCTAATTAAGTTAAACTACTCCTAAGTGATCTTTCACTAATGCAATTACCCGAAGGAACATGGTATGGACGATAATAATGAAGTTAGGTTATTAGGTCTATTGATTAAAAACCTAATCTAAGTCACTTGTATTCAAGGCGATTAACCCTACTTACCCTCCTGAAGTTCCTAGTGCGTGATTCCCTTGTAAGGCCGAAAATAGGTCTAAGGCTCAGTAATTTGGGCTTAATCAACTACGAGGTCGTCAATCTCCTAGGCTTTGACTAGGTCAGATTTAGCTCAGAATATGTGCCTACTCGATTTTGGGGCTTTTGAATGAGTTAAACCAATTGAATAAAGCGTAAGACAAAGATTAAACAATCAAGCATAGAACAAAACAAGAGCTAAAATATTATTAAAGATGAAGAACAATGTCACAGGATACAATTAGCCTAGGATTCATAGACTGTATCAAGAGTACAAACAAGGAAAGATAAAAGGAGATACGAAAATCCCTTTCAAGGAACCTGTCTACTCTGCAATCGGCTTCCTAGGTCTTAAGGATGGACCTTGAATATTCCTCGACGAACAGCTTTGAAGGAGCTTCAATGGAGGTTGAAGAAGATGGAGGAGATGGAGAGGAAATTCAAGGGGAAAGCTAAAGTAATTTACAATTAAATGAAAGATGCCTAATTTACATTAGAAAATGCTATTTATAGACGCGGCTCGGGCCCTTTTCTCAACCTATTTCGTGTCCTTATGCAGGTAGGAAGTCGTGGGACCGGTCGTGGAGTCGTGGGGGCGGAATTGGTCTTTTTGACCAATTCCCGCAGGTCTGCTCGGCGAGCAGGTCTACGAAGGCCAGCTCGGCGAGCCGGCCTAAAATAGGCCAGTTCGTCGAGCAGTCTTGCCCGATACGCCCCTGCGCGGTTACCAAATGCCAACAATGTGTTTTTTCGCCCGAACTTGTCCCTGCGCATGCACAAAAACTCCAGATAACATTAGTCAAAGGCTAAATTGACCCGCCGATCGCTTATTTGAGCAAACGCTTCGTTTGGTGCGACTTTTGACGGATCAATTAGCTTCAAAAGATAACGGAATTATAATATGCATGCCATTTTGGCCGTATTTGCCTAAATTGATCATAAAACGAGCCTAAACAACGAAAAGTAAATAAAACATTTCTAATTTCTAACTAACTCACACAAAAGCATTTAAATACGAGAATTGCTCGCTTATTAACGAAATAACGCTAAAACCCGTCCTAAAATCGTACCCAAAGATAGGGGTTTTTGACCCCTATCAAACCTCCTCGCACTTAAAACTTTACTTGTCCCCAAGTAAACTAAAAAAAACTAAACCCGCAATCACAAGCAAGCCAGGAAACCTCCCGGTTTGACCAGGTGCTTGACACAACTTCGAGCATCTGTATTCACATGCATTCGGAAATACAAAGTAGAGACACGATATCCAAAAGCCGCATTTCAATTATCACAGGTCATATGTTTTAAGAAAAAGGACACATGTTCAATTAAACGAGCTTGAGGGGGTCGCTAAGTAAGACACCTCACCATAGGTAGTTCACTCATTTCACACAATTTTGGTGGCTAAAGTGTTTACTCTCGGCTTATGTTTTTGCTTAGGATTACGTTGATTTTGCATGTTCATCTGAGTTCCTCTACTATGCTTATATAATCCCGATGATATCAAAAACAGCCTCGAATTGGGGTTGTAATGTGGTTAGAGGGTTAAAGGTACAACAAGGTTTAATAGTTCTAGCGCTAGAAAAACAAAGTTCAAATGGCTTTAGCAAACATGAAGTGACTGAGCTTTTCATTCATTCTTTATTCTCTTTTTAGGGTGTTTTCTTGAGACGTTTTGGTTTTAAGAACCGGGGAATGAAGTTCTCCCCTTTTTGTTCGTCTCTTTTCTTTTCCTTTTCTGTTTCTTTTTTTCTTTCTTTTTGGATAGTAATGCTCATTCACTTCTTAGCCTTTTGGCTTGCTACTATGATGCCATAAACAAAGATAAAGCGCCAGAAACGACAAAGGCTCGATGTGAGCTTTGCAAAAACTTTGGGTTAAGTAGCAAACCAAGTGATGGTTTGCAAAAATCGGGTTAGAACGAAAGAAAAATCTATAAACTACAAAAATATAGGCTCAAAGGGGCTTCCTAGAGTGGATAAAAAAAGAAAATAAGGTAAAGAAAAGGGTTAATTCTAATGAGGCTGATTTCATCGTTTATCATCTCAAATCATTGCATGTAGGTTCAACACAGTATTAGGGGCAAAATCTGTAATCTTCCACAAGTCAAAGCATTCACACAAAAATGTCAAGAAAAAGAGCTTTTTGATGTTCGCTCTTAGGCTCAAATTCAACTCACAATTCTTTGGGTTTTAATTTTGTGTTTACTAGTTTTCCCCAAACTCAAGTTCAACATCACATGCCTTCAATTCTTAAGTTATCTACCTAAGTAGTGATTTTAGCATTTCTTCAAAAGTAGGGTCTAAATGCAAACTTTAGATCATGCTTTTACAGATATACGGATTGTGTCCTACACCTAAACTAGTTGTCATACAATCTTAGATTCGGTTCTCAGCCATCAAGGACAAATAACGAAGTTTAGATTTGAAGGAGGTTCACGGTTTTAGGTCCTAAACATGCAAAATATAAATAAACCCGAAAAACGCTAAACTAAACTAGACACGACGCAACAAAAATTTAAAATTTATACAATTTTTGCAAGTTTGTCTACCCCTCCTCCTCACACTAAAAGTATGCAATAAGTTCCAACATTGCATCACAAACCATAAAGTACGAGTGCAAAAAGTTAGGGTGGAGAAGACAACTTACTGATCGGCCGGGGGAGGTGTAATTGTCTGCAGGCGCAGAACTTGTACGTCTGAATTATCTTTACCAAGATAAATCTTAAGACGGTGCCCGTTTACTTTCTGGGTGATCCCATCCTTCCCCTCGATTTCAACCATTCCGGAGGGGTGAGCGTTGATGACTGAGAATGGCCCATTGACGCGCCTTCGGTGAAGACTCACTAAGGGATAAGTGTACCCCGTCGTTATCAAGTAATAAATTTCTGGTTTAAGTCCAGGTTATCGTCCACAGGATTTATTTCTGCAAGTACCGAGCTACTCGATCTCGGATGTTATCTAGGCTTAGGGGGTTTTGAGTTTGTTTGATTAAATTAGTCTACTCCTAGGTTGAATTACGTTATTCCTAGCTAAGTTATCCAATTCTAACTAAGTTATTCTACGCCTAATTAAGTTACTCTACCCCTAATTAAGTTAAACTACTCCTAAGTGATCTTTTGCCAATGCAATTAACCGAAGAAACATGAAGGGATACGATGATAACGAAAATAGAATGTTTAAACAATTGAATTGAAACCTAAGTCACTTGTGTCCAAGTCGATTAACCCGACCTATCCTCCTAAAGTCCCTAGTTCGTGATCCCCTTGTAAGGCCGAAACTAGCTCTAAGGCTCAGTAATTTGGGCTTAATCTTCTATAGGGTCGTCAATCCTATAGGCACTGACTAGGTCAGATTCAGCTCGCAATATGTGCCAACCTAATTTTGGGATTATCGAATGAGTTAAACCAATCAGACAAAGCGTAAGACAAAGATTAAAACATCAAAACAATTAAATAAACAAGAACTATAATATATATCAAAGATGGAAACATTGTCACGAAGTTACAATAAACCTAGAATTCATAGCATGTATCAGAGGCTAGACAGAATGTAAAAGAAGAAAAATCCCTTTCAGGGAACCTGTCTACCAATGCAGGCGTCTTTCTAGGATTTAAGGATGAAGCTTGAGCAATCCTCGGTGAATGGAGCTTCGGAGGTGTCTTCAATGGAGGTTTGAAGGATATGGAGGAGGTGGAGAGGATTTCTCAAGGTGAAAAGCTAAGAAAATTACAAAGGAAAAAGATATCTAAATTACAATGGAAAAATCCTATTTATAGACGCGGCTCGGGCCTCGTTTTGACCTATTTTCGTGTCCTTATTGGTGTAGGAAGATGTGGGGCCAATCGTGGCTTCGTGGGGGCGGAATTGGTCTTTTTGACCAATTCCCGCAGGGCTGCTCGCCGAGCAGGGCGAGCTGGGCTGCTCGCGACGAGCAGCCCCCTGCTCGCCGAGCAGGCGCCTGGTGGCCTGCTCGGCGAGCAGAAATGGCCCACGGGGCCCTGCTCGTCGAGCGTTTTCGCCCGGAATGCTCCCGAAGCATGCCGAACAACCTCGATGTCCTTTTTCGCCCGAATTTACACCTGCGCACGTATAGAAACTCCAGATAACATTAGTCCAAAAGCTAAATTGATCCGTCAATCGCTTATTTTAAGTAAACGCTTCGTTTAGTGCGACTTTTGACGGACCAATTAGCTTCAAAAGATAACGGAATTATACTATGCATGTTATTTCGGCCGTATTTGCCTAAATTGATCACAAAACGAGCCTAAACGGCGAAAAGTAAATAGAACGTTTCCAATTTCTAACTTACTCACACAAAAGCATTTAAATGCGAGAATTGCTCGCTTATTAACTAAATAACTCTAAAACCCGTCCTAAAACCGTACCCAAAGATAGGGGTTTTTGACCCCTATCAAACCTCCTCGCACTTAAAACTTTACTTGTCCCCAAGTAAACTAAAAAACTAAACCCGCCATCACGAGCAAGCTAGAAAACCTCCTGGTTTGACTAGGTGCTTGACACAATTTCGAGCATCTGTAATTACATGCATTCGGAAATACAAAGTAGAGACACGATATCCAAAAGCCGCATTTCAATTATCATGGGTCATAGTTTTAAGCAAATGGACACATGTTCAATTAAACGAGTTTAAGGGGATCGCTAAGTAAAACACCTCACCATAGGTAGTTCACTCATTTCACACAATTTTTGGTGGCTAAGGTGTTTACTCTCGGCTTATGTTCTTGCTTAGGATTATGTTGATTTTGCATGTTCATCCGCGTTCCTCTACTATGCTATATGATTCCGATGATATCAAAAACAACCTCTAGTCGGGGTTGTAATGTGGTTAGAGGGTTAAAGGTACAACAAGGGTTAATAGTCCTAGCGCTACAAAAACAAAGTTTAAACGGCTTTAGCAAAGGGTTAATTCTAATGAGGCTGATTCATCGTTTATCATCTCAAACCATTGCATGTAGGTTCAACATAGTATTAGGTGCAAAATCTGTAATCTTCCATAAGTCAAAGCATTCACACAATAATGTCAAGAAAAAGAGCTTTTTGATGTTCGCTCTTAGGCTCAAATTCAACTCACAATTCTTTGGGTTTCAATTTTGTGTTTACTAGTTTTCCCCAAACTCAAGTTTAATGTCACATGCCTTCAATTCTTAAGTTATCTACCTAAGTAATGATTTTGGCATTTCTTCAAACGTAGGGTCTAAATGCAAACTGTAGCTCATGCTTTTACAGATACAAGAGTTGTGTCCTACGCCTAAACTAGTTGTCATGCAATTTTAGATTCGGTTCTCAGCCCTCAAAGACAAATAACGAAGTTTAGATTCGAAGGAGGTTCAAGGTTTTAGGTCCTAAACATGCAAAACATAAATAAAACCCAAAAACGCTAAACTAAACTAGACACGACGCAACAAAAATTAAAAATTTATACAATTTTTTTAAGTTTGTCTACCCCTCCTCCTCACACTAAAAATATGCAATAAGTTCCAACATTGCATCACAAATCATGAAGTACGAGTGTAAAGAGTTAGGGTGGAGAAGACAACTTACTGATCGGCAGGGGGGTATGGCCAAGGCATGTTGTAGCGCTCACAGTAATCTGCCACTATGTATTCAAGACCCGAAAGCCTTCGGTCCATATTCTGCTCAAAGTTGGTGAACCGTTGGTCCATCTGTTGAACAATGTTAAAGGTCCGTAGGTTAAGATCTCGCATCTCTGCCATCATGGTGTTGATGGCTTGGAACTGGGCCTCCGTCCCCGGCGCTTGGTGCTCCCTTTGGTCTCCTGCTGTCGCAGGTTCTTCTTCCTCAGGTCCCTCGTCCCTATGTTGTTGTGGAACTCGTGCTCTTTTCCTCCCCCCTCTGCTAGAGCTTGCTCCTCCGGTTGGGTTCCTGTTTAAGACTTCATGAAAAGTAGATTTCCCCAAAAACTTGGAGTTAAGCAAAGTAGGGTAAATAGCAATTTCGGGATTGTCCAAATTTTTGAATTGGCTCTCAAGTAGGTTGGTAACTAAGTGCCCAAGACCTAGGGAACCGCGTTTCCTACTCGTTTGGCTTGAGAAGCCTTCAAATATGGTCTTAACATTATTCACGTGTTTGTGGTTGGCCACACACCATAGTATGAGCAATTCTGTCTTTGAGACTTTATTGCTCTCGTTTTTGCCCAACAAGTTGTGGGCCACAAATTTGTGAACAAGATTGAGAAGTGGGTCTCGGAGAGCGACTGGGCTAGCAGTCTGGGAGTCAAAGTCCGATATGCCTGTTAATTGTTCCCAAGCCATATCTTTTGTTAGAGGTTTCTCAAAATCTGAGATCGCCTCTGGGTCGTTATAGACTCCCATTAGGGCTGCTAGTGTGGTACCATTGAGACGGTAAGGTTTACCGTTTAGTCTAAAAGAATGCTTCCCACCGCCCAAGGGTAGCTCTTTTTTCCAAGTGGTCAAGAATTCCATAGTAAAGTTGTGATAAACTGGAGTCTGTTTCGTGGCTAGTCTATACCAGCCGTGGAATTTGAGGATTTCATTGAAATCCTTCTTTAAGCCTATACTCGATAAATAAGTTTGATCAACAACTATGTGTGTAGCAAGATCTTGCTTGGAAAATCTATCGTACAATATCCCCTCACGTTCATCAATAAGACCAAAGGGTGGATCATACTTAGCTTGGAGGCTTTCGTCGAACTCGACCTCAGATTCGGCTTCATTCTCGACGACGACCTTGGCTTTGCCTTTCCTACCCATAGTTCCTGAGGAATAGACCAAAAATGGAAAAGTTAGGACATAATTACAATTTTTAACATAAACCCCCAAATAAACCATTCATAGGCATAAACCATAGCTTTAGGGACTTTAGGGACTAAAACCATAAGTGTTTGGTCCCTAAGTGTTTTACCCGTAATCCACAAATTCGTGCAAAATTGGACATACCCAATGACTAAAACATGGTAAGAATGCAATTCATAACTCTATTGACAAGTTTCTAACTATAATTTGAATAGTTGAACTTTGAGCTAAAATGGGGATTTTTGCCCAAATTGAGCAATTTCTCCAAATATTCACAAATTGAGAATAGAAATCACACCTAAACTATAAATTAATCATTATGTCAACCTAAATTGCAAGGAAATCAAGAATTAAAAAGCAAACAAGAGATTAATTTGAGAAAAGAGAGAGAAACCTAAAACTTAGGCTTTTCTTAAATCTCAAAAATTATCACCCTAAGCTGAAATCTAAGCCTAGAAACATGTCAGAAATCAAAAATAGGTAAAGATTCATACCTTATATCTTGAATTCGGGCCAGAATGGTGGATTTGGGGGGTTAGGTTTTTGAAGAAGCAAAAGGAGAATGAGAGGGGAAGAAAGAAAGAATGGAATAAAAGAAAGAAGAGAGAAGGGAAGAAGAAGGTGGGGAAGGTGATGATGAGTCACCCCCCTCTTTTTCTTATTCTTTTCTCTTTTCTTTTTTTCTTTTATTTATTCTTCCTTCTTTCTCTTTTTTTTGGTTCGGGATCTTTAAAATCCCGAACAGCCCGTGTCGGCCGAGCCGGCTGACTCGGCCGACCAGCCCGGCGAGCTGGGCATTGCCTAACTCGCCCGGGTTGGGCGAAATTCGTTTTTTTTAATAGAGTGCGGGGGAACAAAGTTTGACAGCGTAAATAAACAAACGAGATTAAAATTCAATTAACAATAAAAGAAAATAAAAACAGAAAGAAAAGGGAATGCATAATCAAATTGTTCAAACTTTGAATTAAAAACCGAGGAGAACCTGATTTCTCCCCCTTACTCAATCCTTTCTCATGATCTTTGGATTCTTCTCCGTTATGCTCGGGAGAGAACCCTGTGGCCTTTCCTGCCTGTCCCTATTGATCTAAGCCACCTGATTGCTCAAATCCTTGCAGAAGGCTTCGTTGTTGGCAAGCCTAGCCGAGATCTCCTTCAAAAGAGTGATCACCTCGTCGAATTCTTTAGGTGGCTGCATTGGCCCTTGGTTCTGCTGTTGGTATGGGGGCATGCCAAGCCCCTGCTCTCTATGCTCTTGAACAAAACCGGTAGGAGGTCGAAGCACATTCTGATTTGAATTCCCGTAAGAGAGGTTCGGGTGCTGAGGCCTCCTGTAGTTGCCATTGTTGTTGTTGTTGTAGGAGTTGTAGTTCTTGGGGTTGGAGTTGTTATAGTTCTGATTGTATCTCGGATGCCCCCCAATATAGTTGACCATCTCCACCCTATCTCCAGCGAAAGGGCTACCTGCTTGACAATCCTTTCCATTGTGGTCGCCGCCACAGTGCACGCAGGTGGGAGGTCGGGTGAGCGCTTCCTACTCAAATCCGCAACAACTGGATTTTGTTCCTGTTCTTCCACAGCAAATACCCGCTGCCTTGTGGGGCCGGCGAGCTTCTGTTCTTGCCACTGCACGCTCTTTCGGGCCAGCTCGTTAATCATGTCATATGCCTCTGTTGCTGTCTTCCTAAACAAATCTCCACCCGCTGCGGAGTCTACAATGGCTCTGTTGGTGGGTGTTAGTCCGTGATAGAAGACGCTTACTAACTGATGCTTGGGTATGTCATGATGAGGGCACATGCGCAGCATTTTTCTGAATCGAGTCCAAGATGTGTGGAGCGCCTCATGCTCGGGTTGGTGGAAGGATGTGATCTCACCCCTGAGCATTGCTGTCTTTGAGGGAGGGAAGTAGTAGGACAAGAATTCCTTCTCCAACCCTGCCCATGTCGTGATTGAACCGGGCTCTAGTGTTCTCAGCCATTCCAAAGCTTGCCCAGTCAGAGAGAACGGGAACAGTTTCAGTCTGGCAGCATCTTGGGGGACCCCATTGGTCCTTGCGGTGTCTGCGCACATTAGGAAGCGATCCAGATGATCATTCGGGCTCTCATGTGCTTCTCCTCCAAACAGTCCGGTCTGTTGGATCAAGTGAATTATACCGGACTTGATTTCGTATGTATTCTCCGGAATGTTTGGAGCAGCAATGCCGGATAGATGCTGGTGTCGGTGCGGTGCCAGGATCTCACTCATCAGACGAGTGTCATTTTCTGGTCCGGTGTTCTCAGCATCCCGCTCATTGTTCCGTTCATTGTCAGTCATCTTGATAGGCTTGATAAGCTCGATGATCTCGTCTTGCTTCAGCTTTCCGATCTGTTTGCTCCTACGAAGAGTACGTTCAAGTTCAGGGTTAAGAGGGACACACGGTATTTTCGCTGATCTCGTAGGCATACGCTGAGAAAAGATAAATACATAAATAAATGAAAGCTGAAGGGAAATCATACACATCATATAGTTTTGTACAAGTATAAGAACAGTATAAAGAAACACATACAGACACGTATAGATGAATTTGATAACTACATGGTCGTACAAACGAATATAAACAAGCGTAAGTATAAACAAGAATGGTTATCATAAATGAGTATATATAAGCATGTGTATATAAACAAGTATAAACGGTATAGATACGTATGAAAAAGAATCATGATTATAAACAAGTGTGGTTATTATAAACAAGTATATATGATATTAACAAAGGATATATTCACAAGGAATGCCTAAACTAACAAGTCGACCTTTGGTTCGATATTGCAGAACAAATAAATCCCCGGCAACGGCGCCAAAAACTTGATGCGCCTTCGGTGAAGACTCACTAAGGGATAAGTGTACCCCGTCGTTATCAAGTAATAAATTTCTAGTTTAAGTCCAGGTTATCGTCCACAGGATTTATTTCTGCAAGTACCGAGCTACTCGATCTCGGATGTTATCTAGGCTTAGGGGGTTTTGAGTTTGTTTGATTAAATTAGTCTACTCCTAGGTTGAATTACGCTATTCCTAGCTAAGTTATCCAATTCTAACTAAGTTATTCTATGCCTAATTAAGTTACTCTACCCCTAATTAAGTTAAACTACTCCTAAGTGATCTTTTTCCAATGCAATTAACCGAAGAAACATGAAGGGATACGATGATAATGAAAATAGAATGTTTAAACAATTGAATTGAAACCTAAGTCACTTGTGTCCAAGGCGATTTACCCGACCTATCCTCCTAAAGTCCCTAGTTCGTGATTCCCTTGTAAGGCCGAAACTAGCTCTAAGGCTCAGTAATTTGGGCTTAATCTTCTATAGGGTCGTCAATCCTATAGGCACTGACTAGGTCAGATTCAGCTCGCAATATGTGCCAACCTAATTTTGGGATTATCGAATGAGTTAAACCAATCAGACAAAGCGTAAGACAAAGATTAAAACATCAAAACAATTGAATAAACAAGAACTATAATATATATCAAAGATGGAAACATTGTCACGAAGTTACAATAAACCTAGAATTCATAGCATGTATCAGAGGCTAGATAGAATGTAAAAGAAGAAAAATCCCTTTCAGGGAACCTGTCTACCAATGCAGGCGTCTTTCTAGGATTTAAGGATGAAGCTTGAGCAATCCTCGATGAATGGAGCTTCGGAGGTGTCTTCAATGGAGGTTTGAAGGATATGGAGGAGGTGGAGAGGATTTCTCAAGGTGAAAAGCTAAGAAAATTACAAAGGAAAAAGATATCTAAATTACAATGGAAAAATCCTATTTATAGACGCGGCTCGGGCCTCGTTTTGACCTATTTTCGTTTCCTTATTGGTGTAGGAAGACGTGGGGCCAATCGTGGCTTCGTGGGGGCGAAATTGGTCTTTTTGACCAATTCCCGCAGGGCTGCTCGCCGAGCAGGGCGAGCTGCTCGCGACGAGCAGCCCCCTGCTCGCCGAGCAGGCGCCTGGTGGCCTGCTCGGCGAGCAGAAATGGCCCACGGGGCCCTGCTCGTCGAGCGTTTTCGTCCGGAATGCTCCCGAAGCATGCCGAACAACCTCGATGTCCTTTTTCGCCCGAATTTACACCTGTGCACGTATAGAAACTCCAGATAACATTAGTCCAAAAGCTAAATTGATCCGTCAATCGCTTATTTTGAGTAAACGCTTCGTTTGGTGCGACTTTTGACGGACCAATTAGCTTCAAAAGATAACGGAATTATACTATGCATGTTATTTCGGCCGTATTTGCCTAAATTGATCACAAAACGAGCCTAAACGGCGAAAAGTAAATAGAACGTTTCCAATTTCTAACTTACTCACACAAAAGCATTTAAATGCGAGAATTGCTCGCTTATTAACTAAATAACTCTAAAACCCGTCCTAAAACCGTACCCAAAGATAGGGGTTTTTGACCCCTATCACCCATACCATCTACTTTTGAGTTTGCCAGGGAAGAATCTCAATCGGGAGTTGTATAAAAGCACTTGATCGCCTGTTTAAAAGGTTTTCTTTTGTACTTTCCTGTCATGCACCCTTTTGGTCCGCTCTTTGTATAGCTTGGCGTTCTCGTAGGAATTGTACCGGAGCTCATCCAGTTCGTGCAGCTGAGTTAACCGTAGTTCACCTGAAAGCTTAGGGTCAAAATTTAGATATTTCAATGCCCAGTATGCCTTATGTTCTAAATCAACAGGTAGGTGACAAGATTTACCGAAAACTAAACGATAGGGGGACATTCCTATGAGAGTCTTAAAAGCTGTCCGGTATGCCCAAAGGGCATCATCCAGCTTTAGGCTCCACTCTTTCCTAGCATTCCCTACTGTTTTTTCAAGAATACGTTTTAGCTCTCTATTTGACACTTCTACTTGACCGCTCGTCTGAGGGTGGTAGGGTGTTGCAACCCTATGAGCCACGCCATACTTTTGGAGCAACGTGTCAAATGGTCTATTGCAGAAGTGGGACCCCCCCATCACTGATTATGGTCCGGGGGGTGCCGAATCTGGTAAAAATATTCTTTTTCAAAAATCTTATCACCATTCGAGCATCATTTGTGGGTAGAGCTTCTGCTTCTACCCATTTGGAAACATAGTCAACCGCCACAAGAATGTATTGGTTGTTGTGGGACATGGGGAAGGGTCCCATGAAATCTATGCCCCAAACATCAAATAGCTCACACACAAGTATGCCCTGTTGAAGCATCTCATTCCTCCTAGAGATATTCCCTACTCTCTGACATGCATCACAATATTTAATATAGTTATTAACATCTTTATGCATTTGTGGCCACCAAAACCCACTTTGGAGGATTTTTGCCACTGTCCTATCTGGCCCGAAGTGGCTACCTGGTTCCTTAGAATGACACATATTAATCACTGAATCTACCTCCTTTTCAGGTATACATCTCCTAATTATGCCATCAGTGCAGAATCGAAACAGATATGGTTCTTCCCAAAAATATTGTTTGTTCTCAAACATAAACTTACGCTTTTTGCTTGCATCTAAATCAGGGGGAAGAATGTTACCGACTTTGTAGTTCCCGATGTCTGCGAACCAGGGGAGAGATTGTACCGAATACAATGTTTCGTCCGGGAATACCTCTTTGATTGCCTCATGTTCTAAGGCTTATTGATCTGACTCTAACATGGATAGGTGGTCTGCTATTACGTTTTCCACCCCTTTCTTGTCTCTGATCTCGATGTCAAACTCTTGGAGTAGTAAGATCCAACGAATCAGCCTAGGTTTTGCATCTTGCTTACTCATCAAAAATCTTAGAGCTGCATGGTCAATAAAAACAATTACCTTAGATAGCACCAAATAAGATCTAAATTTGTCAAAGGCAAAAACTACGGCCAACAATTCCTTTTCAGTTATTGAATAATTCTGCTGTGCATCATTCAAGGTTTTGCAAGCATAGAAGAATGGGCGAAAAAGTTTATCCACCCTCTGCCCAAGACAGGCTCCTACAGCCAGATCACTGGCATCGCACATCAACTCAAAGGGAAGGGACCAATCCGGGCTTACCATAATAGGTGCTTCGA
Source organism: Euphorbia lathyris (assembly GCF_963576675.1). Lineage (NCBI taxonomy): Eukaryota > Viridiplantae > Streptophyta > Magnoliopsida > Malpighiales > Euphorbiaceae > Euphorbia > Euphorbia lathyris. Next base: position 78,660,348 of record NC_088918.1, on the reverse strand, counting down.
TTAATTTCTTTTTCAGTAATTTAAATGCAGACATACATTCTTCATTGAAATTAGGGATAAGTACAAAAAAAATGCATGTGGTATACCGGTTTTGCGAACTGGGACCTGTGGTTTTTTTTTTGACAAAAACAGGTCCGTGCTACATGCCGTTAGCAAACAGAGGCAAAATTGACTAACAGTGTTAAAATTCAATGCAAAAAGAGTTAATTTGGTCCTTATATTTATTTATTTTATAAATTAACACCCCTAATTATCTAATTATCACAAATAAACCCCAAAATTAAAAATAAATATAAAAAATACCATCTTCCATCTCTTTTTAATTTTTAATTTTCTTTCTCTCTCTTCTCTCTCTCCTCTCTTCTTCTTCTTCTTCTTCTTCCTCCTCTTTCTCTTCTCTCTCTTCTCTCTCTTCTCTCTCTCCTCTCTCTCCTCTCTTCTTCTTCTTCTTCTTCTTCTTCTTCTTCTTCTTCTTCTTCTTCTTCTCCTTTCTTCTTCTTTTATTTTAATTTTTTTTTAAAATTTCTATTGAAGAACGTCTGGAAATTCCAGACATTCAACGTCTGCCCTCTTCCCAAGACAAGCTCCTACAGCCAGATCACTGGCATCGCACATCAACTCAAAGGGAAGGGACCAATCCGGGCTTACCATAATAGGTGCTTCGATTAATTTCTTTTTCAGTAATTTAAATGCAGACATACATTCTTCATTGAAATTAAAACCAGCATCTTTCAGTAATAATTGAGTGAGGGGTTTAGTGATTTTTGAAAAGTCTTTTATGAACCGTCTATAAAACCCCGCATGTCCTAAAAAGCTCCTAACCAATTTTACACTGGTAGGAGGTGGCAGTTTTTCAATCACCTCAATTTTTGCCGGATCGACCTCGATCCCCTTTCCCGACACTTTGTGTCCTAATACTATGCAATTTTGGACCATAAACGGACACTTTTCCCAATTGAGTGCCAAGTTTTTGTCTTCACAACGTTCTAAGACTCGGTCCAAATTTGCAAGGCATTGGTCGAAAGTAGGTCCTACAACATTAAAATCATCCATAAAAATTTCTAGGAACTCTTCGACCATGTCAGAAAACATAGCTATCATACAGCATTGGAACGTGGCAGGGGCATTACATAATCCGAAAGGCATCCGCCTGTATGCGAAAGTTCCATAGGGACAAGTGAATGTGGTTTTCTCTTGGTCCAAAGGGTCCACAGGAATTTGCATATAACCAGATAGCCCATCTAGAGTACAAAAAAATTCGTGCCCTGCTAACCGTTCCAACATTTGATCAATAAATGGTAAAGGAAAGTGGTCTTTACGGGTGGCCTCGTTCAACTTCCTATAATCTATGCATACACGCCAACCCGTAACCTTTCTAGTTGGGATTAATTCCCCTTTTTCATTTTCCATTACCGTTGTTCCCCCTTTTTTGGGCACGCATTGAACCGGGCTTACCCATTGGCTATCAGAAATCGGAAAGATGATACCTGCGTCGAGGAGTTTTTTATAACCTCAGCTTTTACCACCTCTTTCATGTTAGGGTTGAGCCGTCGTTGCGGTTGGGCAGATGGCTTAATCTCTTCCTCAAGGAAAATCCTATGCGTGCAGATTTTGGGGTCGATGCCTTTGATGTCGTGGATTGACCATCCAAAGGCCCCTTTATGTTGCATCAGCACCTCCACCAATCTTTCTTCCTATTTAACTGTCAACAAAGAAGAAATAATAACGGGTAAATCTGTGGGAGGTTGAAGAAAAACATATTTCAGATTGTTGGGCAAGGGCTTAAGCTCCAATTCTGGAGGTTCCTCTAGCGAGGTTTTGGGTTTAGGTTTGATCTCACGATCAAGGTCCTCTTTCCTGCCTTTTACCCAATAACATATTTCCGGTGGGAGATCGTCGAATGGTTCATTCGGGCTCTCATCCCCTTCACCGCTCAAATCTAACTCCGAAGAGATATTTTTAACTTCCTCAACACACTCATCCACTAATACTTCTACGAAATTACAGCTTTTGGAGCGTTCTTGAGGGAATTTCATTGAATCATAAACGTTAAATGTTACCTCTTCGTCGTGCACTCTAAGGACCAGTTTACCTCCATGGACGTCTATTAATGTCCTACCGGTTGCAAGGAACGGTCTTCCAAGGAGGATAGGGACGGAGTCATCTTCCTCCATGTCAAGGACTACAAAGTCGACTGGAAGGATTAGTTTATCCACCTTTACCAACACATCTTCAACTATGCCCCTAGGCCGTGCAATTGACCTGTCCGCTAGTTGTAGTGTCATGTTTGTTGGTTTTGGCTCTCCGAGTCCCAGTTTCCTGAAAATAGACAAAGGCATTAGATTAATGCTTGCTCCTAAATCGCAAAGTGCCCTGTCTATATGCATGTTGCCTATCCTACATGGGATGGTAAAGCTCCCTTGATCTTTAAGTTTGGGGGGCAGTTTATGGGTGATTATGGCCGAGCACTGTTCTGTCAGGGCCACTATCTCATTCTCCCCAAACTTTTTCTTCTTTGACAACATGTCTTTAGGAAATTTTGTGTAGTTTGGCATCTCCTCCAGTGCTTCCATCAGTGGAAGGTTAATTTCAAGTTTGCGGAGGATTTCCAGAAACCTAGCAAATTTCTTATCTAAGTTGGCCTTTTTCTGTTTCTGAGGAAATGGCAATTTCGGTGCATAAGGCCTAACTATCTTGTCTAAAATCACTCCAGAGGTTAGGTTCTTGGAACCGGGGTTGCTTACCACTTCCGGTTCCTTACTTACCTGAGATGTTGGTTGGCTCGGTGGTGAAGGTGGTACGAGTGTATCGATTTCTTTACCACTACGCAAAGCGGTGGCCTGAACTGTCTCCTCACATGAAGCGATTGCTTCTCGGCATTCTCTGTCCTCATGTCTGATTGCGGCGATCTGTTTGCTCAATGCGCTGCAGATTGCTTCAGTAGCAGTGAGGCGGACAGAGATATCCTCCAACAATGCTAGTATCTCCTCCGAGTGCTGTTCTCGCCTGCCATAAAGATCAGAGTTAGAGGGGGAATATAGGAAGTTATCTGCGGGAGTCATATATGGCTCCGGCGGGTATCGTGTATGTTCCCGATAATTGTAAGTTGGGGGTTCAGAATTATACCTTTGATGATTACCCAAGTAACTTACATTCTCACCTCTAGGCACATGACATACCTCACCGTGGCGATTCTGACCGTACTGCGAGCAGGATGACGCCCTTGGTTGGTTCTTGCGGCCGTAAGAGGTCACAAGGAGATCCATTTTCTTGTTGAGTTCCGGCATGGACGGTTTTGGAAGTCTGTTATCCATAACCGCTGAAATAGAGTTCCTATAAGTATATAAGTGTTATAATCCTATAAGTCGTATGATATGGCAATATGTTAACAAAGTATAAGAAGGTATGAATGGTATAAACAGATGATATAAATATACAAATGAATGCCTAAACTAACAAATCGACCTTTGATTCGATATTGCAGAAGAAATAAATTCCCGGCAACGGCGCCAAAAACTTGATGCGCCTCAGCTGAACTCTCAACTGAGACTCACTAAGGGATAAGTGTAACCCGTCGTTATCAAGTAATAAATTTCTGGAAAGTCCAGGTTATCGTCCACAGGATTTATTTCTGCAAGTATCGAGCTACTTGGTTTCAGGTGTTATCTAGGCTTTAGGGGGTTTGAGTTTGTTTTTGCTAAGTTAAACTACTCCTAGGTTGAATTACGCTACCCCTAGCTAAATTATCTAATTTTAACTAAGTTATTCTACGCCTAATTAAGTTACTCTACCCCTAATTAAGTTAAACTACTCCGAAGTGATCTTTCACTAATGCAATTACCCGAAGGAACATGGTATGAACGATAATAATGAAGTTAGGTTATTAGGTCTATTGATTAAAAACCTAATCTAAGTCACTTGTATTCAAGGCGATTAACCCTATTTACCCTCCTGAAGTTCCTAGTGCGTGATTCCCTTGTAAGGCCGAAACTAGGTCTAAGGCTCAGCAATTTGGGCTTAATCAACTAAGAGGTCGTCAATCTCCTAGGCTCTGACTAGGTCAGATTCAGCTCACAATATGTGCCTACTCGATTTTGGGGCTTTTGAATGAGTTAAACCAATTGAATAAAGCGTAAGACAAAGATTAAACAATCAAGCATAGAACAAAACAAGAGCTAAAATATTATTAAAGATGAAGAACAATGTCACAGGATACAATTAGCCTAGGATTCATAGACTGTATCAAGAGTACAAACAAGGAAAGATAAAAGGAGATACGAAAATCCCTTTCAAAGAACCTGTCTACTCTGCAATCGGCTTCCTAGGTCTTAAGGATGGACCTTGAATATTCCTCGACAAATAGCTTTGAAGGAGCTTCAATGGAGGTTGAAGAAGATGGAGGAGATGGAGAGGAAATTCAAGGGGAAAGCTAAAGTAATTTACAATTAAATGAAATATGCCTAATTTACATTGGAAATGCTATTTATAGACGCGGCTCGGGCCCTTTTCTCGACCTATTTCGTGTCCTTATGCAGGTAGGAAGTCATGGGACCGGTCGTGGAGTCGTGGGGGCGGAATTGGTCTTTTTGACCAATTCCTGCAGGTCTGCTCCTGCTCGGCGAGCAGGCCTACGAAGGCCAGCTCGCCCGGGCAGGCCCCTGAGGGCCTGCTCGGTGAGCTGGCATAGCCAGCTCGGCGAGCCGGCCTAAAATAGGCCAGTTCGTCGAGCAGTCTTGCCCGATACGCCCCTGCGCGGTTACCAAATACCAACAATGTGTTTTTTCACCCGAACTTGTCCCTGCGCATGCACAAAAACTCCAGATAACATTAGTCCAAAGGCTAAATTGACCCGCCGATCGCTTATTTGAGCAAACGCTTCGTTTGGTGCAACTTTTGACGGATCAATTAGCTTCAAAAGATAACGGAATTATAATATGCATGCCATTTTGGCCGTATTTGCCTAAATTGATCATAAAACGAGCCTAAACAACGAAAAGTAAATAAAACATTTCCAATTTCTAACTAACTCACACAAAAGCATTTAAATGCGAGAATTGCTCGCTTATTAACGAAATAATGCTAAAACCCGTCCTAAAATCGTACCTAAAGATAGGGGTTTTTGACCTCTATCAGGAGTCTAGCATGATTTTAATTAATTAGTCTTTCTTAAAATATTTAAAATGATGAATTTGGTTAAACATCGTTAGAAGCTCGATAAAAGCTCGGCTCGGTCAGATTCAGTCAAAGCTAGGCTCGATCGAAGCTTCTCAAAGGTCGATTCAAGAGGGTTCGGCTCGAGATATTGTGTAGTTGAATGAGAAAGAGAAAGAGAATGAGTATGAGTATGAGTATGAGTAGTCACATATGTTATGTCATAATGCCATATACATGTATAATTTTATTAAATTAACTATACTCTAATTATACATTGAGTAAAGAGAAAAAAAATTCAAATCAGATGGCAGACCATATTCCTAACTTCTACAGAATCTGAAACATTCCCCAAAGGGAATACACGCTTCTATTTATGAAAGCTTTGCCAAGAACCGATATGGTTCATGCATTTAACAAGCCCATGAATACAAATAACTTATTGGCACGACTTGATAACGAAGTGTTGAACGCCATTTCTACAAATGGATTTGCGTTATGGCCTACACACCCCATTTCACTTCTATTGTAAGAGTTAGGAAGACGCCTTCCACTGAGAGATTCTCGATCACAAGGAGGACGTGGGATACGCTTCTCCATGGAGCTGGATTCAGACAAGACAATGATATTGAATGTTGGGTAATGCTTAGAGATGAAGGAACAAACTTCTGCTTAATCATGCAAACGGTTATTACGTTACTTAATTATTCTATTTTTTAAAAATTATTATGGCAGTAAAGGAGAGTGGAGAGTGAATTTCTTTTTTTATTTGGTTTATCATTTTTTTTTGTGATTTGAGTCCGTATGCATTATACATATTTTATATCTTATGTTTGCTTATTTTGAATAAAAATGTTGAAGATGAGAGACATAATATTAACAGAGATGGTGAAGGAGAGGAGCAAAACGAGCATGGTGAAGGAGAGGAGGAAAACGAGGATGGTCAATGAGAAGAGTCTAGCATGATTTTAATTAATTAGTCTTTCTTAAAAAATTTAAAATAATGAATTTGGTTAAACCTCGTTAGAAGCTCGATAAAAGCTCCACTCGGTCAGATTCAGTCAAAGCTCGGTCAGATTCGATCAAAGCTAGGCTTAGCCAAAACTCGTCAAATCTCGATTCGAGAGGGTTCGGCTCAAGATATTGTGTAGTTGAATGAGAATGAGAATGAGTATGAGTATGAGTAGTCACATATCTTATGTGATAATGCCCTATACATATATAATTTTATTAAATTAACTATACTCTAATTATCCATTGAGTAAAGAGAGAAAAAAAATCCAAATCAGATGGCAGACCGCATTCCTAATTTCTACCGAATCTGAAGCATTCCCCAAAGGGAATATATGCTTCTATTTATGAAAAGTTTGTCAAGAACCGATATGGTTCAGGCATTTAACATGCCAATGAATACAAATAACTTCATGGCACGACTTGATAACGCAGTGTTGAACGCCATTTCCACAAATGGATTTGACGTTATGGCCTGCACACCTCATTTCACTTCTATTGTAAGAGTTAGGAAGATGCCTTCCACTGAGAGATTCTCGATCACAAAGAGGACGTGGGATACGCTTCTCCATGGATCTGGATTCAGACAAGACAATGATATTGAATGTTGGGCAATGCTTCAAGATGAAGGAAAAAACTTCTGCTTAATCATGCAAACGGTAATTACGTTTTATTAATTATTGTATTTTTTTAAAATTATTATGGCAGTAAAGGAGAGTGGATGGTGAATTTCTTTTTTTATTTGTTTTATCATTTTTTTTATGATTTGAGTCTGTATGCATTATACATATCTTATATCTTATGTTTGCTTATTTTGAATAAAAAGGTTGAAGATGAGAGACAGAATATTAAAAGAGATGGTGAAGGAGATGAGCAAAAGGAGGATGGTGAATGAGAGGAGTCTAGCATGATTTTAATTATTTAGTCTTTCTTAAAATATTTAAAATGATGAATTTGGTTAAACCTCGTTAGAAGCTTGATAAAAGCTCGGCTCGGTCAGATTCAGTCAAAGCTCGGTCAGATTCGTCAAAGCTAGGCTTGGTCAAAGCACGATTCGAGAGGGTTCGGCTCGAGATATTGTGTAGTTGAATGAGAATAAGAATGAGTATGAGTATGAGTAGTCACATATCTTATGTGATAATGCCCTATACATATATAATTTTATTAAATTAACTATACTCTAATTATCCATTGCGTAAAGAGAAACAAAATTCAAATCAGATGGCAGACCGCATTCCTAACTTTTACCGAATCTGAAACATTCCCCAAAGGGAATATACGCTTCTATTTATGAAAACTTTGTCAAGAACCGATATGGTTCAGGCATTTAACATGCCCATAAATACAAATAACTTCATGGCACGACTTGATAACGCAGTGTTGAACGCCATTTCTACAAATGAATTTGACGTTGATAACAAGTGGAGAATTTCTGATCGGAGTTCGTCTCTGTGGGGGGCGTCGTTGGGTTCGACGGGGGGAAGCTCCGATGCCAAAGTCAGTAGAGAATTTGGAGAATAAACTGAATTGACAAAGCTTAGAGAATATGGAAAGTATGTGTACCTTTGATAGCCCTAGATGTAGGCTATTTATATAGTTGGGAAGTTGTAACTCCTTGGTTCCATAAATGTTTCATTAATGGCGGGTTACAGATTCTCTTTAAGATGACTGTTAAGGCAATTGATAGCTGATTTAATGGCTTTTATTGCTGTATTTAACCTGGCCGTTACAAGGAGATTCGCCTTAGAGATTCACCCGCGGATCTCATGTGACGTAGTCTTAGTGATCAGCTTCGTCGAATCTCTTTGATACGCCGGATGCGGCGTGTCTCGTGGCTAATATCTTCTTTTAGTCCTCGGGATAATATCACAATGTTATCAGAAGCCTCCCCAAAATGCCTAAAAGTCCTTTAGGGCTTTTGGTGTTCCTCGTGACGTCATCATTACGAGCATTAATGAGTGCTCTGTCCAAGGCAATACGATTGGTGACACGTGTCAACGGCGCGCCGCTCAATGAGGGAGAACAGAGATGCCTTTTCGGCATTCTTTCCCTTTTCTTTCTTTCTTTCATTCATTTCTCCTCACATTCGTTTACCAGTATCTCTCTTCTTCCTTGTCTCAGAGCTTTCTTCCTGGAATTTCAGCTTTTCGTCGCCATTTTTCATGTAAGTTCCCTTTTTCTTGTTCTATTTCTATCGTTTTTGAATGTTTAGGAGTTGTTCTTCTTCTTCTGAAGCAACTGTCGATCTTTTGAGCTTGACATCTACCTCCGACGTTGAGTTTAGTTGGACCACTTCTTCTTCGTCGGAGAAAACTCTTTCTTCTGACCATACAAATAGCGTAGATTTAGTTGAGTTGAGAAACTCGGCGTGTAATAGAAATAGAACTCGTTTAGGTAATTCTAGGAGATTTTCTGGGATGGATGCCTCTTCATCTGTCCCTTTTAGGAGGAAAGCTCCTCGGGCGGATTCCATTTCGTCCCGTATGAGGGATGCTGATTTGGCGTATCTGGCGAACCGTTTTTCCTGGTTAGACAATTATGAAACCCAGCTTGCTGAGGCGCATCATCGACTAGCTGATCCGCTTAGCGGTTTCTTGACTGTTTACTACAGTCATGTGGAGAGAGGTTTTAAATTGCCTCTTCCTAAGATGATGGCGGATATCCTCTCCTACTTCGATATTACAATTTGCCAACTGCATCCTAATGGATGGTTAGACTTAGCCCTTGACTGCTATCTGGCTTCCAATCTAGGAGTGGTCTGTACGCCCTGTATGTTTCGTGCCCTTCATAAACCCGCCAAACGTTCTTCCGAGTCTTTCTATACCTTTACCAAGTTTGGTTCATACGCCCCCTTCTATGGTAAAATGTCCAACGTCCATTTCTGGGATGAGAAATTTTTCTTTGTGAAGATAAAGAAGGACGAACCTCTAGGCTTTCCCTCCTGCTGGAATTCTAGACCTCTGCATATGACCGGAGATATGCGTATACTGACGGAGAGTGATGAGGCTACAATAGAAACTTTGCTGGAGGTGAAGGCGGGTTCCTGGTCGTACGCCGATGCCTTAGATTTTATGCTGAGTGATGTCCCTTTGATCCGCCAGACGGAGGACAAACTAATTTACTCAAAGATTCCACAGTTAGATCAAGGTAACTTGGATTGTGCTTTTCTTTTAATTGTTGGATTTTCTTCATTTGGCAGGGGTGTAACTAAGGCAAATGACGCTATTGCAGAGAAGCGTAGGAAGCAGCTGGAGAGGGCTGCTCAAAAGAAGGTTGTGGGTCCCCAGAAGGATAGCGGAAAGCGTCCAGCGGATGTATCTGGGGATCCGCTTGTGAGGAAAAAGAAGCCTCCTCCTACATCCAAGCTGATGGCGGATGCCATGAAATATTTGATCTTTATTTTTTATCTGAAGTATTTGATCTTCAATGTTGTGACACTGATACCGTTTGCTCAGATGGCGAAGCCTGACCTAGGCAAGTACTGGTCCGCCAGGTATGGGGCCCATGGGACTGAGGAATGAGTCGGTTATCAACGACCTGGATGAAGCTTTTGGTCAGTTGGGCTTGGTTCAGAGCAAACAAAACCAGATTCCAGCCTCCACTCACATCCAACGATCTAAGATGGATCTCCTGGAGGTAAATTTTTTGTTGAAAAGCTTTTGAATCCGGTCAGGAGAATATTCTGATGTGGTTTGTGTCTTTCCTTTAACAGATGTATACTCGCCTTCGCGCGGTTGAATCTAAAATCCTCCAAGGAGTGGCAGACAAGGCCACCATAGCGAGACTGGAGAAGGAAGCTACATCCGCCGCATCCGCCCTTGCTCAAAAGGATGCTGAGCTTGCTCAGAAAGATGCTGAAATAAAGCAGCTAAAGGAGAAGATTGAAGAGGAGAAAAGGGAGCGAACAACTGCTGTAGAGGCTGCGGAATACATGGCCGGGGAGCAAGCTTATTATTATGGCGAACTTCTCATGGCGTATATTGAGGAGACGTATCTAGACTTGGATTTCGTGGATCCACAATTCAATGTACCTGCCCCTGATGAAGTTCGAAAGCTTGATCAAGTGGAGGATCCAAGAAGCTTCCTTCGAGCCCATGTTCAAAAGTCTCTACAGAAATCCGTTGAAGAGGGCAAAGATCAGCCAGGCGATGTGGCGAATGTGGTGACCGATGATACTGTTCCTGTCGCAGGAGTATCGTTGGTAGAAAAGGAGGTTGCTCCTGTTGGCGTATCTCCCCTAGCCGAGATAGGGAACTCCCAGGCGAGTGTGTCTGGTGAGAAAAACATAGAAGGGGATACGCCTGCTGGAGTGTAATTTTGATTGTAAACAGTACAATTTATTTTCTAACGTTTATTTGTACTTATATTGTATGCTTTACGTTTGCGTAAATCTATAATTCTTACAAGTGTGCTTTGTAGAATGTAACTTAGAGTAGGTGGCCAGCCATACTCTTGTATGGAAACCTTTGTGAAGGTTAGTAAGCTGTTCTATTCCTTTGAAAGGAAGTAAAGCTTGCCTAGGGGATTAGCTTGCTGCCTATCTTTGAGGTCAAGTGATCCGCCCGTAGGACTTTTTGTTGGGACTCCTCTTTGGGAAGAGCCTTTAGAGAGTGTAAAAACCTTGCGTCCAAGGAATGTTTTAACTCGTTTATTGAACGGTGACCGACCAAGGGTGGTAATAATCTTAGATTGGGTACCCCCCTCAAATTTGACCACTGGAATATTTATATTACTTGTTCTAAAATCTTGAAAAAGAAAAGAACATAAATATTTGAACAATTTTATTGATTGATAGGAGAATTACATCTAATAGATCTTATATGTGAGCCTCATTAAAACCTTTAACAAGAAAAACCACATGGGAAAAAAGCTCATTAAAGGAAAAAGAGTACTCAAGACCTGTTTATCGCTTTCTACTCCTTGGCGAAGTACCTCTTAAGGTTGTGGAGATTCCAAGTTCTTGGCAGTGTATGTCCTTCCATGTCTTGTATTTTGAAAGTGGCGGATCCAATTTTTTCTACAATGCGATAGGGACCTGTCCAGTTGATTCCCAATTTTCCTTTTCCCTCTTGGGATTGGATTTTATCAGCCTTGCAGAGTACTAGGTCTCCTTCATTTAGATCCACTAGTTTGGCATGTTTATCATGATAAGCTGCAATGCGTTGTTTAGCGGCCAGACGAATGTATGCCTTTTCTCTTTTATCTTCTATGTGATCAAGACTTTCCTTTAGGCGTAGATGGTTCTCATCCTCACAATAAAATGCAGTTCTGTCACTTGGAATCTGTATCTCAATAGGGATGACCGCTTCTATGCCATGAGACAGGGCGAATGGCGTTTCTCCTGTAGCCGTTCTAGGAGTGGTTCGATACGCCCATAGGACATTCATCAACTGATCCGCCCACTTTTTATCATGCTCTCCCAGTCTTTTCTTTATTCCCTTCACGATTGTCCGATTCGTGACCTCGGTCATGCCATTAGATTGGGGGTAATAGACTGAAGAGAATCTGTTTAGGATGCCCAACCCTTCACAGAACGTTTTAAACTCCGCACAATTGAACTGTGTACCGTTGTCAGAGATAATGGTGTGTGGGATACCGTACCTTCCTACAATGTTGTCTTTAACAAACTCCACCATTCTCTCTGCTGTGATAGACGATACTGCCTCTGCTTCTACCCATTTGGTGAAATGATCCACTGCTACTACCACATATCTCCTTTGTTTACGTGTGGTTGGAAAAGGCCCAATGATATCTATGCCCCAGATGGCGAAGGGTCTTCCTTCTACGATTGGTCTTTGGAGATGTTGGGTAATATGCGAATCGTTGGCATGAATTTGGCAATTATGGCAGGTCTCTACCAATTTGTGTGCATCCAGCTTGGCCGTAGGCCAGTAGAATCTCATTAATCTGGCCTTCTTGACTATGGAGGCGGATGCCTCATGAGCTCCACAAGTCCCTTCGTGTAACTCTTTAAGGACGTTGTGTCCTTCTTCTGGCAAAATAAACTTTAACCATGGATGATTAAAAGATTTTCTGTACAGGTGGTCATTAATCACTGAGAAATAAGCTGCCTTTCGGACTACCCGCTGAGCCTCTTCTTGATCTGTGGGTAGTACTCCTTCTGACAGGTATTGGCGGATTGGGGTCCTCCAATCATTCTCTACTGCCGCAAGTAAAGTTATTTCTTCTGTGATAAATGCGGGGGATGCTTTGATCTCAAATGGACATTGGGGATCCGCCCAATTGTCACTACTACAAGCCAATTTAGCTAGACGGTCTGCCTCGGTGTTTGATCCTCTGGGTACATGGACCAGTTCCCATTTAGTTTCTTTGGCCTCCAGGTGATCCAGCAATTTCTTTACTTCGGAGGCGTATTTAGCCAAAACCTCATCCTTTACCTCGTAATTCTTGATCACTTGATTGACCATTAATTTGGAGTCACTATAGATTACGATCCGCTCTGGAGTAATCTCTTTCAACAGGCGCAACCCCAATATCAAAGCTTCATACTCCGCTGCATTGTTAGTCGCCAGAAAATCTAGTTTGGCTGCGTACCGTAGTTTTATGTATTGAGGACCTTGGATCACAATTCCAATTCCTGCCCCGTCTGATGAGGAAGCCCCGCCCGTATACATCGTCCATTCTTCTACTGGAACCTTTGGGAGATTTGCTCCTTCGTTAGTGAATTCATTTACGAAGTCTGCCAAGACCTGACTTTTTAAAGCTGATCGGCCCTCGTACCGCACATCAAACTCTCCCAAGCGGATTGCCCACTCCATTAGGCGCCCTGAAGTGTCTGGTTTTTGCAGCACTTTTCTCATAGGTATATGTGTCCGAACTATAACTGTATGAGCCTGGAAGTAAGGTCTGAGGCGGATGGCGGTGGTGACAACAGCCAGAGCCATTTTGTCCAATTTGGAGTATCTAGTTTCATCATCTTTTAATACTTTGCTCACATAGTAAATGGGATATTGCTGACCATCTTCCTCCCTTATCATAACTGTGCATATGGCTTTATCAGTAACTGAAACGTACATGTAAAGATTCTCACCTTTTAATGGCCGACTCATTAAGGGCTGCTCTGTCAGGAACCGTTTGATTCCCTCGAATGCTTGTTGGCAATCTTCATTCCACTCAAATGCCTTTTGCTTCTTGATGACCTCATAGAAGGGCTGACATCTGCGTGCCGAATAAGAAATGAACCTGCCCAAGGCTATGATCCGCCCATTAAGGCGTTGTACCTCCCTTACATTCTGCGGTGCCTGCATGTTTAACACAGCTTTGATTTTATCTGGATTGGGGCTCACTCCCTTCTGGCTAATCATGTACCCCAAAAACTTTCCATATGTGGCACCAAAGGTACATTTTTCTGGATTCAACTTGATATTATGGCGCCGGAGTACGCCCAGTACCTCCTTTATATCGTCTGCATGCCTCTCCACTGTGGTACTTTTGATGATCATATCATCCACATAAACAGAGAAGTTGTTACCTTTGCTATCCGCGAATATTTTGTTCATCATCCGCTGATATGTGGCTCCTGCATTTTTCAAGGCAAAGGGCATGACTTTGAAACAGTATGTAGCTTGGTGAGTTACAAACGAAGTCTTGATTATATCGGAAGGCTCCATAGGAATCTGATGATAACTCGATTTCACATCGGTGAAAGAGTACATGGCACGCCCGGTGGTTCCATCTACTAGGATATCAATGCATGGTAAAGGGTAGTTGTCTTCGGGACAAGCTTTGTTGAGATCTGTAAAATCAATACACATACGATATGATCCGCCAGGTTTTTTAACAAGAACCACGTTCGCCAGCCACTGGGTATACAATACTTCTTCAATGGCGTCAGCCCGTTTAAGTTTGGCAATTTCTTCTTCAATCACCTTCTGCCTTTCAGGGCCATGTGTTCTCCTTTTCTGAGCAACTGGAGTGGCATTGCTATCAATGTTTAATTTGTGTGTGATTATATCAGGATTAATTCCGGGGAGAATTTCATCCTTCCAAGCAAAGACGCTTTCAGCATCATGGAGAACTTTGGCGATTGCTTCCTTGATTTCTCCTTTAAGCCCTTTCGCCATTCGTACTTGCTTCTCGTCCGCCAAAAGGTACATTTCTGTCTCGCCCAAGGCCATTGTCACGAGATCATCTTCATCTTCCCCTGGGGACTGTGGGCGAATAGCTAAGGATGCCGTATACATTTCCTGAGCTACTTTTTGGCTTCCTCTGATCATTACACCTCCCTTGACCGTGGGGATATAAAGAGTTAGATGACGTATGGAGATAAGAGCCGCTGCTTCAGAGATAAAAGGCCGACCAAGAATGATATTGTAGGCTAATTGTCCGTCCAGGATAGAAAATTCTAGGTCACCTCTCCAGATTTGATCCTCATCCGCTAGTTCACAATCTAAAGTTACCTGACCTTTTGTTTGGATGGTATGTCCGGTCACGCCCAGGATGTCGACCACCGTAGTTTCTACCTGAATTGGATCAATCATGAGTTTAGCAAAGGCTCCTCTTGTGATGACGTTGCAAGAACTTCCTATATCAATCATCACTCTTTTCATTTCCCATCCTTCTACCATCATCGTAATGACCAGAGCATCTGCATGTGGGGGGATTTCTGGACCACTATCAGCAAATGGGCGATTAAGCGAGGCTTTATCCAAGGCCATGGTTTTTGCTTTCTTCTGCACGGGCTGATATCCGGGTCCGCCTGCTATGACATTGATAGTTCCTTTTGCCTTCTTCTTTGAGTCATCCTTGGATCTATCACTATCTCCCTTCTTTCCATCATTTTGGACGAACCGGTCCAGCTTTCCTCTCTCAATAAGCCTATCGATTTCTCTGGCTAATTCCCAGCACGTGTCTGTGTCATGGCCATTTTTTCTGTGATATTTGCAATAATTTTTGGGATTTCTGCCAGTATTAGTGTACTCCCCCCCTTTGGGGTCGGGGTATGAAATGCTCCGCTTATGCTGGCTATTCTCGATCCACATGAGTATTTCACTTTTAGAAGCATTGAGAGGAGTAAAGTTGGGGACAAACGTTGATTTGTTTCGAGAACCTCTGCGCCTATTTCTAGAGGAAGAATCCCGACTTTTGTCTTTCTCACGATCTCGATTGTGAGATTCGCCTTTAGTTTTATGGGCTGGAGATAACGATTCTTGGCGTATGTCATCTACCTCCATGAAGGCTTTGCATCGTTCAATTAGATCTGCCATATTGCGGGGTTTTCTCCAGATTAGATCCTCCTGCAAGCTTTTACATGTTGTGTTTTTGGCCAATGCTTCTGCAGCTATAGAAACGTCCACGTCAACAATCTGTATGCATAATTTGTTGAAGTTATCAACATATTCCCGGAGAGGTTCGTTCGCCTTCTGTTTTAACTCAAAAAGCTTGCGTGACTTGATAACTGGAGGAATACAGCCGGCGAATTTTGCACAAAATTCTCTGCTTAGTTGATCCCAGCTATCAATTGATCCTAGAGGTAAAGATTGGAACCAGTCATATGCAGGCCCGCCCAGGGTAGTGATAAACATACGGCATAGAACAGCTTCGCTAACACGGTTAAGACTGAGCAACATCTGATACTTCCTTGCATGGGCCACAGGGTTGTCCGTACCTGTGTAAAGAGGAATATTAGGGATTTTTTGATTCCTCGCAGCTTCCGCGGCCTCAATCCAGGCCGTGATGGGCGAATCCCTATTGGCGAATGGGTTGTGTCTAGCATCTTCCTCATTCATATGAAGCACGGTTGCCCTAACTCGATCCTCAAAGTTTTCCTGCTCTCTCCTCCGATGTCTTCGTCGTGGTGATCTAGTTGGAGATCTACTGGGAGAAGCTGAATCGCTAGATCCAGATGACGGATCAGATGGTGAACGTCCGCCTCTACCTCCTGATCCGCCTCCATTACCACGTCCGCCTCTGCCTGATCCACCGCCGCCTGATCCACCGCCGCCTGATCCGCTTATATTTAACCGGTCATTACCTCCTTGGTTTCCTGCAGGGACCTATCCAACGTCTCCTGGTCGGGAGGATGATGGTGGTGGACCGGTACTCCGGGGTGTGTCAATAGGCCTTTTACTACGTCGGCGTATCGGAGATGGAGGTGACCTACCTCTGTGAGAAGAACCATGTCTACGAGGCGAAGATGTTTTACGATGTTTCTCTGTCCTCCACTTCTTATGCTTTCGCGAATCGGAACCTCCTTCTGGAAGTCCAGACCTCATACGCCAGGGGACGCTAGGAAATAATTCGCGATTAATTGGCGGAACGCTAGTTGGCATAGTAGTAGTTACCAGGGAATCCGTTACGCTTGCTTGAAGAAACGAGGAGCTTTGGGCGTTTGGGCCTAGGACCATCTGATGTGGCCATGGGGGAATCGTCGACGCGGAAGCCATGCTCCAAACTGGAGGAATGATCATAAACGACCGTAGGCGAGCACCCATATCTGCTCCAAATTCCCTTCCAATTGCTCCAGTACACATATCGATAAAAGCCTCAGGTGGCATACTTCCCTCCGCCTGATCACCACCAATTGATAACAAGTAGAGAATTTCTGATCGGAGTTCATCTCTATGGGGGGCGTCGTTGGGTTCGACGGGGGGAAGCTCCGATGCCAAAGTCAGTAGAGAATTTGGAGAATAAACTGAATTGACAAAGCTTAGAGAATATGGAAAGTATGTGTACCTTTGATAGCCCTAGATGTAGGCTATTTATATAGTTGGGAAGTTGTAACTCCTTGGTTCCATAAATGTTTCATTAATGGCGGGTTACAGATTCTCTTTAAGATGACTGTTAAG
Source organism: Euphorbia lathyris (assembly GCF_963576675.1). Classification (NCBI taxonomy): domain Eukaryota; kingdom Viridiplantae; phylum Streptophyta; class Magnoliopsida; order Malpighiales; family Euphorbiaceae; genus Euphorbia; species Euphorbia lathyris. The sequence continues at coordinate 78,643,378 of NC_088918.1, read as the reverse complement.
GCAATTGATAGCTCATTTAATGGCTTTTATTGCTGTATTTAACCTGACCGTTACAAGGAGATTCGCCTTAGAGATTCGCCCGCGGATCTCATGTGACGTAGTCTTGGTGATCAGCTTCGTCGAATCTCTTTGATACGCCGGATGCGGCATGTCTCGTGGCTAATATCTTCTTTTGGTCCTCGGGATAATATCACAATGTTATCAGACGTTATGGCCTACACACCCCATTTCACTTCTATTGAAAAAGTTAGGAAGATGCCTTCCACTGAGAGATTCTCGATCACAAGGAGGACGTGGGATACGCTTCTCCATGGAGCTGGATTCAGACAAGACAATGATATTGAATGTTAGGTAATGCTTCAAGATGAAGGAACAAACTTCTGCTTAATCATGCAAACGGTAATTACGTTACTTAATTATTCTTTTTTTTAAAATTATTATGGCAGTAAAGGAGAGTGGAGAGTGAATTTCTTTTTTATTTCTTTTATCATTTTTTTTGTGACTTGAGTCCGTATGCATTATACATATCTTATATCTTATGTTTGCTTATTTTGAATAAAAATGTTGAAGATGAGAGACATAATATTAATAGAGATGGTGAAGGAGAGGAGCAAAACGAGCATGGTGAAGGAGAGGAGGAAAACGAGGATGGTGAATGAGAGGAGTCTAGCAAGATTTTAATTAATTAGTCTTTCTTAAAATATTTAAAATGATGAATTTGGTTAAACCTCGTGAGAAGCTCGATAAAAGCTCCACCCGGTCAGATTCAATCAAAGTTCGGTCAGATTCGGCCAAAGCTAGGCTTGGCCGAAGCTCGTCAAAGCTCGATTCGAGAGGGTTTGGCTCAAGATATTGTGTACTTGAATGAGAATGAGAATGAGTATGAGTATGAGTAATCACATATCTTATGTGATAATGCCCTATACATATATAATTTTATTAAATTAACTATACTCTAATTATCCATTGAGTAAAAAGAGAAAAAAAATCCAAATCAGATGGCAGACCGCATTCCTAACTTCTACCGAATCTGAAACATTCCCCAAAGGGAATATACATTTCTATTTATGAAAACTTTGTCAAGAACCGATATGGTTCAGGCATTTAACATGCCCATGAATACAAATAACTTCATGGCACGACTTGATAACACAGTGTTGAACACCATTTCTACAAATGGATTTGACGTTATGGCCTACACACCCCATTTCACTTCTATTGTAAGAATTAGGAAGATGCCTTCCACTGAGAGATTCTCGATCACAAGGAGGACGTGGGATACGCTTCTCCATGGAGCTGGATTCAGACAAGACAATGATATTTAATGTTGGGCAATGTTTCAAGATGAATGAAAAAACTTCTGCTTAATCATGCAAACGGTAATTATGTTACTTAATTATTGTATTTTTTAAAGATTATTATGGCAGTAAAGGAGAGTGGAGGGTGAATTTCTTTTTTTATTTGTTTTATCATTTTTTTTTTGTGATTTGAGTCTGTATGCATTATACATATCTTATATCTTATGTTTGCTTATTTTGAATAAAAAGGTTGAAGATAAGAGACATAATATTAACAGAGATGGTGAAGGAGAGGAGCAAAACGAGCATGGTGAATGAGAGGAGGAAAACGAGGATGGTGAATGAGAGGAGTCTAGCATGATTTTAATTAATTAGTCTTTCTTAAAATATTTAAAATGATGAATTTAGTTAAACCTCGGTAGAAGCTCGATAAAAGCTCGGCTCGATCAAATTCAGTCAAAGCTCGGTTAGATTCGGTCAAAGCTAGGCTTGGTCAAAGCTCGTCAAAGCTCGATTCGAGAGGGTTCGGCTCGAGATATTGTGTAGTTGAATGAGAATGAGAATGAGTATGAGTATGAGTATGAGTACTCACATATCTTATGTGATAATGCCCTATACATATATAATTTTATTAAATTAACTATAATCTAATTATCCATTGAGTAAAGAGAGAAAAAAAATTCAAATCAAATGGCAGACCGCATTCCTAACTTCTACCGAATCTGAAACATTCACAAAGGGAATATACGCTTCTATTTATAAAAACTTTGTCAAGAACCGATATGGTACAGGCATTTAACATGCCCATGAATACAAATAACTTAATGGCACGACTTGATAACGCAGCGTTGAACGCCATTTTTACAAATGGATTTGACGTTATGGCCTAAACACCCCATTTCACTTCTATTGTAAGAGTTAGGAAGACATTTTCCAGTGAGAGATTCTCGATCACAAGGAGGACGTGGGATACGCTTCTCATTGGAGCTGGATTCAGACAACACAATGATATTGAATGTTGGGCAATGCTTCAAGATGAAGGAACAAACTTCTGCTTAATCATTCAACGGTAATTAAGTCACTTAATTATTGTATTTTTTTTTAAATTATTATGGCAGTAAAGGAGAGTGGAGGGTGAATTTCTTTTTTTATTTGTTTTATCTTTTTTTTTGTGATTTGAGCCTGTATACATTATACATATCTTATATCTTATGTTTGCTTATTTTGAATAAAAAGGTTGAAGATGAGAGACAGAATATTAACAGAGATGTTGAAGGAGATGAGCAAAACGGGCATGGTGAAGGAGAGGAGGAAAACGAGGATGGTGAATGAGAGGAGTCTAGCATGATATTAATTAATTCGTCTGTGTTAAAATATTTAAAATGATGAATTTGGTTAAACCTCGTTAGAAGCTCGATAAAAGCTCGGCTCGGTCAGATTCAGTCAAAGCTCGGTCAGATTCGGTCAAAGCTAGGCTTGGTCAAAGCTCGTTAAAGCACGATTCGAGAGGGTTCGGCTCGAGATATTGTGTAGTTGAATGAGTATGAGTATGACTAGTCACATATCTTATGTGATAATGCCCTATACATATATAATTTTATTAAATTAACTATACTCTAATTATCAATTGCGTAAAGAGAAAAAAATTCAAATCAGATGGCAGACCGCATTCCTAATTTCTACCGAATCTGAAGCATTCCCCAAAGGGAATATACGCTTCTATTTATGAAAAGTTTGTCAAGAACCGATATGGTTCAGGCATTTAACATGCCCATGAATACAAATAACTTCATGGCACGACTTGATAACGCAGTGTTGAACGCCATTTCTACAAATGGATTTGACGTTATGGCCTACACACCCCATTTCACTTATATTGTAAGAGTTAGGAAAACGCCTTCCACTGAGAGATTCTCGATCACAAGAAGGACGTGAGATACGTTTCTCCATGGATCTGGATTCAGACAAGACAATGATATTGAATGTTGGGTAATGCTTCAAGATGAAGGAACAAACTTCTGCTTAATCATGCAAATGGTAATTACGGTACTTAATTATTCTTTTTTTTAATTATTATGGCAGTAAAGGAGAGTGGAGAGTGAATTTGTTTTTTTATTTGTTTTATCATTTTTTTGTGACTTGAGTCCGTATGCATTATACATATCTTATATCTTATGTTTGCTTATATTGAATAAAAATGTTGAAGATGAGAGACAGAATATTAACAGAGATGGTGAAGGAGATAAGCAAAACGGGCATGGTGAAGGAGAGGAGGAAAACGAGGATGGTGAATGAGAGGAGTCTAACATGATTTTAATTTATTAGTATTTCTTAAAATATTTAAAATGATGAATTTGGTTAAACCCTGTTAGAAGCTCGATAAAAGCTCGGCTCGGTCAGATTCAGTCAAAGCTCGGTCAGATTCGGTCAAAGCTAGGCTTGGTCAAAGCTCGTCAAAGCACGATTCGAGAGGGTTCGGCTCGAGATATTGTGTAGTTGAATGAGAATAAGAATGAGTATGAGTATGAGTAGTCACATATCTTATGTGATAATGCCATATACATATATAATTTTATTAAATTAACTATACTCTAATTATCCATTGCGTAAAGAGAAAAAAAATTCAATTCAGATGGCAGACCGCATTCCTAACTTCTACCGAATCTGAAACATTCCCCAAAGGGAATATACGCTTCTATTTATGAAAACTTTGTCAAGAACCGATATGGTTCAGGCATTTAACATGCCCATGAACACAAATAACTTCATGGAACGACTTGATAACTCAGTGTTGAATGCCATTTCTACAAATGAATTTGACGTTATGGCCTACACACCCCATTTCACTTCTATTGTAAGAGTTAGGAAGACGCCTTCCACTGAGAGATTCTCGATCACAAGGAGGACGTGGGATACGCTTCTCCATGGAGCTGGATTCAGACAAGACAATGATATTGAATGTTGGGTAATGCTTCAAGATGAAGGAACAAACTTCTGCTTAATCATGCAAACGGTAATTACGTTACTTAATTATTCTTTTTTTTTTAATTATTATGGCAGTAAAGGAGAGTGGAGAGTGAATTTCTTTTTTTATTTGTTTTATCATTTTTTTTTGTGACTTGAGTCCGTATGCATTATACATATCTTATATCTTATGTTTGCTTATTTTGAATAAAAATGTTGAAGATGAGAGACATAATATTAATAGAGATGGTGAAGGAGAGGAGCAAAACGAGCATGGTGAAGGAGAGGAGGAAAACGAGGATGGTGAATGAGAAGAGTCTAGCATGATTTTAATTAATTAGTTTTTCTTAAAATATTTAAAATGATGAATTTGGTTAAACCTCGTGAGAAGCTCGATAAAAGCTCCACTCGGTCAGATTCATTCAAAGCTCGGTCAGATTCGGTCAAAGCTAGGCTTGGCCAAAGCTCGTCAAAGCTCGATTCGAGAGGGTTCGGCTCAAGATATTGTGTACTTGAATGAGAATGAGTATGAGTATGAGTAGTCACATATCTTATGTGATAATGCCCTATACATATATAATTTTATTAAATTAACTATACTCTAATTATCCATTGAGTAAAAAGAGAAAAAAAATTCAAATCAGAGGGCAGACCGCATTCCTAACTTCTACCGAATCTGAAACATTCCCCAAAGGGAATATACGTTTCTATTTATGAAAACATTGTCAAGAACCGATATAGTTCAGGCATTTAACATGCCCATGAATACAAACAACTTAATGGCACGACTTGATAACACAGTGTTGAACGCCATTTCTACAAATGGATTTGACGTTATGGCCTACACACCCCATTTCACTTATATTGTAAGAGTTAGGAAAACGCCTTCCACTGAGAGATTCTCGATCACAAGAAGGACGTGAGATACGTTTCTCCATGGATCTGGATTCAGACAAGACAATGATATTGAATGTTGGGTAATGCTTCAAGATGAAGGAACAAACTTCTGCTTAATCATGCAAATGGTAATTACGGTACTTAATTATTCTTTTTTTTAATTATTATGGCAGTAAAGGAGAGTGGAGAGTGAATTTGTTTTTTTATTTGTTTTATCATTTTTTTGTGACTTGAGTCCGTATGCATTATACATATCTTATATCTTATGTTTGCTTATTTTGAATAAAAATGTTGAAGATGAGACACATAATATTAATAGAGATGGTGAAGGAGAGGAGCAAAACGAGCATGGTGAAGGAGAGGAGGAAAACGAGGATGGTGAATGAGAGGAGTCTAGCATGATTTTAATTAATTAGTCTTTCTTAAAATATTTAAAATTATGAATTTGGTTAAACCTCGCGAGAAGCTCGATAAAAGCTCCACTCGGTCAGATTCATTCAAAACTCGGTTAGATTCGGTCAAAGCTAGGCTTGGCCAAAGCTCGTCAAAGCTCGATTCGAGAGGGTTCGGCTCAAGATATTGTGTACTTGAATGAGAATGAGTATGAGTATGAGTAGTCACATATCTTATGTGATAATGCCCTATACATATATAATTTTATTAAATTAACTATACTCTAATTATCCATTGAGTAAAAAGAGAAAAAAAATTCAAATCAGAGGGCAGACCGCATTCCTAACTTCTACCGAATCTGAAACATTCCCCAAATGGAATATACGTTTCTATTTATGAAAACATTGTCAAGAACCGATATAGTTCAGGCATTTAACATGCCCATGAATACAAACAACTTAATGGCACGACTTGATAACACAGTGTTGAACACAATTTCTACAACTGAATTTGATGTTATGGCCTACACACCCCATTTCACTTCTATTGTAAGAGTTAGGAAGACGCATTCCACTGAGAGATTCTCGATCACAAGGAGGACGTGGGATACGCTTCTCCATGGAGCTGGATTCAGACAAGACAATGATATTGAATGTTAGGTAATGCTTCAAGATGAAGGAACAAACTTCTGCTTAATCATGCAAACGGTAATTACGTTACTTAATTATTCTTTTTTTTTAATTATTATATGAGAGTCAATGAGAGTGGAGAGTGAATTTCTTTTTTTTATTTGTTTTATCATTTTTTTTTTTTTGTGATTTGAGTCTGTATGCATTATACAAATCTTTTATCTTATGTTTGCTTATTTTGAATAAAAAGGTTGAAGATGAGAGACAGAATATTAATAGAGATGGTGAAGGAGAGGAGCAAAACGAGCATGGTGAAGGAGAGGAGGAAAACGAGGATGGTGAATGAGAGGAGTCTAACATGATTTTAATTAATTAGTCTTTCTTAAAATATTTAAAATGATAAATTTGGTTAAACCTCGTTAGAAGCTCGATAAAAGCTCGGCTCGGTCAGATTCAGTCAAAGCTCGGTCACATTCGGTCAAAGCTCGTCAAAGCTCGATTCGAGAGGGTTCAGCTCGAGATATTGTGTAGTTGAATGAGAATGAGAATGAGTATGAGTATGAGTAGTCACGTGTGTTATGTGATAAAGCCATATACATATATAATTTTATTAAATTAACTATACTCTAATTATCCATTGAGTAAAGAGAGAAAAAAGATTCAAATCAGATGGTAGACCGCATTCCTTACTTCTAGGGCTGTAAATGAACAGAGCCGCTCATGAGCGGTTCGGCGTTCGGCTCGATAAAAGCTCGGCTCGGCTCGGCTCGATTTTTTAATGAGCCGCTCGTGAGCACGATTTTCAGGCTCGGTTTGTAAACGAGCTGAGCTTGAACAGACCAAAGCTCGGCTCGAAAGCTCGCGAGCAAGCTCGATTAGAGGCTCGTGAACAAGTTCATGAACAAGCTCGATAAAAGCTCGTGAGCTAACCCAATTATAATATTTATATATATTAAATATATATAATTAATTTGTAATTATTTTTATAAATTATATATAATCAAATACATTTAGTTTGAAATAATATAAATTAATACATTAATTAATGACAGATTTTTTCGGATTAAAATCTTCCAACAAAAACATAAAACTAGTTATGGTATATGTATATAATACTGTTTCAAGAAAAAAGTTAAGTATATAATATATTTATACTGATTTGGGTACAATAAATGCATACACGTGACTCAGTTGTCATTTTTCTATTAAAAAAATAAAGAAATTCAATTGGGTCTCCAGGTGGATTCCTCAAACAAAATTTTTTCAAACATAACTTTGTCCCACATCGAAAACATGGGACAATCCAATCCAAAGTAAAGGCTATATATAGTTTCAACACTAACTGAAAATTTTTGCCTCAAGCAAAGCGGTGAGAACTGTCTAGTTTTTGGCAAAGAGTTTCTTTTTTTAATTTGACTGGAGTTGTACCGGTTATCAGTTGAATCGCTGGATTCTGGTCAGATTTCGGTTCTATTTGGTATGTTCGTGAGCAAGCTCGTGAGCTCGATAAACGAGCTTGGCTCGTGAGCAGCTCGTGAACATTCGAGCTGCTAAATGAGCCGAGCTCGAACAGAAAGTTGAGCTCGAACCGAGCTCGAAGCTCGGCTCGAGCTCGATAAGAAATTGCCGAGCCGAGCTCGAACAGGCCAAAGCTCGGCTCGGCTCGGCTCGTTTACAGCCCTACTTACTTCTACCGAATCTAAAACATTCCCCAAAGGGAATATACGCTTCTATTTATGAAAACTTTGTCAAGACCGATCTGGTTTAGGCATTTAACATGCCCATGAATACAAATAACTTCATGGCACGACTTGATAACGCAGTGTTGAATGCCATTTCTACAAGTGGATTTGACGTTATGGCCTACACACCCCATTTCACTTCTATTGTAAGAGTTAGGAAGACGCCTTCCACTGAGAGATTCTCGATCACAAGGAGGACGTGGGATACACTTCTCCATGGAGCTGGATTCAGACAAGACAATGATATTGAATGTTGGGCAATGCTTCAAGATGAAGGAACAAACTTCGGCTTAATCATACAAATGGTAATTACATTACTTAATTATTCTATTTTTTTAAATTATTATGGGAGTCAATCAGAGTGGAGACTGAATTTCTTTTTTTATTTGTTTTATCATCTTTTTTTTCTGATTTGAGTCCATATGCATTATACATATATTATATCTTATGTTTGCTTATTTTGAATAAATAGGTTGAAGATGAGAGATAGAATATAAACAGAGTTGGTGAATGGGAGCAGCAAAACGAGCATGGTGAAGGAGAGGAGGAAAACGAGGCTGGTGAATGAGAGGAGTCTAGCATGATTTTAATTAATTAGTCTTTCTTAAAATATTTAAAATGATGAATTTGGTTAAACCTCGTTAGAAGCTCGATAAAAGCTCGGCTCGGTCAGAATCAGTCAAAGCTCGGTCAGATTCGATTAAAGCTAGGCTCGGTCGAAGCTCGTTAAAGCTCGATTCGAGAGGGTTTGGCTCGAGATATTGTGTAGTTGAATGAGAATGAGAATGAGTAGGCCATTGCTCGCAGGTCTCCAAAAATATAAATCATGTTTAGAGCCAGTTTCATGCATATTTCGGATGCGCTGGTGCAACGGACGAGCCAGCATCGAAAGATCCTAAGCTGTTCAACCAGGGGCAGAAAAATCCATTCTGAATTCCAGAATGACAACTCAGAAGATAATCCAAATGACCGAAAACAATTATCCCGTAACCTGAGATAGGCGGCCTTGACAGACCACCAAACAGACGATCGCTGCAACTGAAACTTTGGCAAACTGGCCCTATTTAGAAAGCGCGACCTCAACAAATTAAAGTATAAAGAATTAGAGGAAAGAAAGCTCCACGCCAATTTACCACTCATAGCCAAGTTAAGGGTCGAGAGGTGTTTAATACCCAACCCTCCTTCCTTTAAGGACTTTAAGCAAACCTTCTAGGGAACAGTAACAAGCTTTTTGGACAAAACTGAACCCGTCCAAATGAAATTCCTCATGTGTCTATTGAGCCTATTTAGCAAACTCACAGGCCATTTATAAACCATAAAGGTGTGGATCAGAGAGCTAGTGATAACTGAATTAACAAGTGTTAGCCTACCAGCCATAGAGAGAGACGTCCCCGCCCAGCGCGAGAAAGATAGAATAATTCTATCCGCAGTCGCCGCAAGGTATTTAGCTCTTGGGATCCCTTGAAAAAGAGGAAGGCCCAAGTAATTAAATGGGAGAGATCCAATTTTGATTCCAATTAGACCCGCCAATCTATTCCGACGTCTGAGTAAGATCGAATCCCCAAAGAAAATCTCTGACTTTTGCCAATTCACTAATTGTCCAGATAAAGAGCCATATAAATAAAAAATATCCATGAGAGCATGTATGTTCGAGATGCTTGCCCTGCAGAAAATTAAAATATCATCTGCATAAAACAAGTGCGAAGGCATTACAGAAGAAGTAGAATAATCCATCGGAGACAGCGACCCACGCAGGGTATGAGCATTGTTAAAACGGCTAAGGAAATCCTCCGCTAAACCAAATAGAAGAGGGGAAAGTGGATCTCCTTGTCTTACTCCTCAAGAGCAAGAGAAATACCCAGCAGATCCATTAGCAGTGAGAATCGAGATATGAGCCGAAGAGAGTATCACATGAATCCAATCAATGAATTGAAAGGAAAAACCAAACGACTTAAGAACTTCAAGCAGAAATTGCCAGTTTAACGTATCAAAGGCTTTCCTAATGTCCACCTTCAGGCACATGTTACCACCAAAACATTTTTTATTCAATAGATTGACACCTTCAGAAGCGATTGCAATGCACTGATGGATTTGGCGCCTTTTTATGAATCCAAATTGATTCTCTGTAACAATTCGGCTAGCAATAATGGCGAGCCTATCAGCTAAGATCTTTGAGATGATTTTGAATGTGAAATTGCTCATAACAATCGGCCTATATTGTTCAATTGTCGAGGCACCAGGGACTTTGGGGATAAGTGCCATCAAGCTTGAATTCAGCCCACCAGAGATTTTCCCATGCTGAAAGAACCACTGAACCATTTTACACACGTCACTACCCACAATGCTCCAATAGGACTGAAAGAAATGACCGGTGAAGCCGTCAGGGCCATGAGAGCTAGAAGGATCCATGGAAAAAACCGTATGACGGATGCAATCCTCATCAGGGAAGACGGTTAGAGAAGTGTTCTCAAAATCCGTCACAACCCGAGGAACCATATCAGAAACTATAGACAAATCCACCAAATTCCCACCTGTGCTGGCGAACATTTATCATAGTAAGAGATAATATGATTAGAAATAATATTTGGGTCAGTGTGAGAAACCACATCAATTGTTAAGGTAGAAATTCCCATATACGATTTTCACATCGCAGAGACACGTTGAAAGTAGCTTGTATTACGGTCTCCCTCAGTAAGCCACCGCACTCGGCTTTTTTCTTTCAAATATGTTTCTTGCTGAAGCAAGTGAAGGTCCAACTTCTCATGAGCGGTCAACTCACGTTCCTGAAGATTCAATGACCATCCAACAGATTGAATAGTCTGCTGAATATCTGCAAGGGAGCTGCATGCCTCATCAATGTTAGCATTAAAGTTACCAAAAAATTTAATATTCCAATTTCTCAAAATAGTCCTCAGACCACGTAACTTATGACACAACAAAGGAGCCGACAAAAGAGCAGGGGCAGGGCCATCCTAATGATTTTTTATTATCCCATAAAGCTCATGATTACTAACCCACATTAGGGGGCGGTGGTCCGAGTGATGACGCATCAGCCCCACATAACATGAATTACAAGTTTCCGCAAAACCAGCCGAAACTAAAGCCCTATCAAGCCAAGAATTTACACGCGCCTCACCAGTTCTCCCATTACACCAAGTGAAGAAACAACCAGTAGAGGGAATATCCAACCAATCCCCATCATCCATAAAATTCCTGAAGTCGCGACAAAGTCTCGTAGCCGGAGGCCGTCCCGTTTTCTCATGAGCCCCAAGGATTGCATTGAAGTCCCCAATTAACAACCATCTACCTTGTAAATTCAATTTGAGAGCATTTAGAGTCAAAAAGAGGTCAACACGTCTGTTTGCCCAAATACTGCCATACATAATTCCATAATAATGCTTAATGCCCTGCACATCCTGTTGCAAAACCACAAACTGTTCATGCTGAAGAATTACAGAGATTGCATCAGTCATAGCAATCCATTGAAGAATCCAAAGAGTTGGCTTATCACTCAGATTAATAGAGATCAGTCTCATGCCAATGTTGGCCCAAAATGAAGGACGAATTGCCTCAAAATCAACCATTGGTTCTGCTAAACAAAGAAGATCAGGTTTATGTTGCCTACAGAAATTAGAAAGGTACCTTTGAGTGTTAGGGTTGAGGAGCCCCCTATAGTTCCAGAATAGAACTGTCATTCAAAACAAATAGGGGGTTTGATGGCCCGTTTCGCCCGGGATTTCTCTACCTCATGTTTTCCACCTCTGCGTGCTTTAATTGATGTCACAGTGTGCCACATTTCATCTTCTTGCTCTGCCTGGTCTGCCCAAGAAAGAGTGGGATAAATATTGTTGTTGCCAAGAGAGTCAGGCCTCTCCACTTCATCAACCAGCTCTATTTGTCCCAAGGGTCTCCCAGCAAACACAAGTTCTTTGTCAAGACTGACCTTCTCAACATCAATTTTCTCAGCAAGGTCAGTAACAATTCTGGCTGTGGCAATTTCCACCAGGACAATTGCACGATTCTCATCAGGAGGAGAAGGTTTCTTAATCGGTGGTTTTTGAAAAGATCGACTCTCCGGTGGTTTTTTATTTTTCCTGCAGTCATATGTCGAATGACCAATGGAAAGGCAAACTTTGCAGAACTGAGGAAGCCTTTTATAAACCACTTCAATCCAGATGTTTTTCCCTACTCTCTCAACTCCAACCTTCGTCGGTAGTTCTCCTGCCAAATCCACATCCAACAGTAGTCTAGCAAAATTCCAAAATCACCCTCAAGGGTGGCTTTGTCAAACCGAATCAATCCCCCAATCCCTGTTGCAATGTCCGAAAGAATTTGTCTATCCCAATATTCCCATGGAAGAGAGTAGAGGCAAACCCAAACATGTGCATTAGTGGAACGTTCGGCATAAGGATCAAAATCTGGCACCCAAGGTTGAAGACGAAAAGTGCCCGGACGGGTATTCATAATCCCCTTGTTGACAACCATATCATGTGCTTCTTTGGAAGGCAAGATTACTTGAAAATATCCTTTACAAATCGCAATTAGCCGCAATTAGCCTCCATTGAGCAGTGATTCCCCAAATTTTGGTTAAACTCGCCTTGAGGTTCGCCACTTTCCAAGGGGAATCCCCTTTAGATAGAACAAGTCTTCCGATAAGAGCGTGTGAGCAGAGAGCTAATCTTCACTCATAGGCAGATTGCAAAATCCGAATGGATTTCAAGCCTCCAATGTCAGTAACCGTAGCAGAGGATTGATGAACCTCAGGAATGCCTCATTTAACAACAGAGTAGAAAGACGGCACAGGTTTGTCACCAGTAAGGGGCTGATGAGGCAGATCCGAAGCAAAACGGAGCTTAGGATTGAAGAGAACTTTGATACTAAGGAAATCATCCGGAGGAGGAGCCATGATCACAGCCGGCACGACGCCAATCGCCGGAGCAGCCAGACCGAAACCGACCACCTAAAATCAGCCGCTCCGCTATAAATCATGAAGGGAAAAGAAATTCCATACAGCTGATTCCAACTAATTTTGTACACAATTCGGTTATTGTTGGACAAATCAGCCCAAATCCAATTGAAGTTGGACTTTTGCCTACTTTTCTTTTTGTTAATTATAAAACCGGTCTAATTGAGAAATTTGTTTGCATTTTTAGATTCAATTAATTTAAAAGTAAGAGTTTACATTTTTACGATTTAAGAATATTATAAGAGTCTAGATAATATAGGATTAAAACGATGCTATATATTTTTTTTATTAACAAGTATAACATGATGCATATATAAAGTGAAATAATGAGATTTATGACTGATAACTCGGTTAATAATAATGTCTCTAAGTAAATAGACAAGTGAAAAAAATTAAAATGGAATTAACTTTTAGATGTACTTATGATCTCTTTCTTAAATCAAAAGTGGCATTACATGAGTCACAAAGAAAGGATTTTATATAGGGCTTCGGGTCTTTCGCCTAATATAAAAACCTCTCATACATTTATCAACATCCGTCTTTAATATTTGGTGGAGAACGGTTTACGGGGACAAATTTGGTGGAGAACAGTTCATGGTAGAGAACAAAAACGTTTTTAGGGATTTTCTTAAATTTGGGATTTCATGAATTAATATAGATTATATTTTGTATAATTGACATGTAAATTAATTAAAGACAGATGTTGATAAATGTATGGGAGGTCTTTATATTAGGTGGAAGACCCGGAGCCCTATATAAAATCCCCACAAAGAGTCTGTCAATCCTTCAATTTCGGAGAAAAAAAATATATAGAAAGTAATATTTAGTGATTGAAAATTCAATCGATGTACATACAAATTTCATCCATAAATTCTATTATTTTTAAAAAAATAAGATGCAGAAATACCCATAATATTACAGTTATGAACAATTTTATCTCTAATATTTAAAATAGTGAAATTTTACCCCTAATATTGGTAGCCAAGAACAATTTTACTTCTAACGTTGGCAAGTTAGGTCAATTTCAAACATTATTACAAAACACGAATATTTTATTCATTATTTTGCACCAATTGCATATCAGTTTGTTAAAAAAAATCATATTTTCTGTGATTTAATAATAGCATTGGACACTAATATTTATAAATTCGGCTAAATATTTTGAATTTTTTTTTTGTCCAACTCGTACCATAGACATTATAATTTTTCATTTAAAAAAATCACGTATAATCATATATTTATGACCTGTTACTAATAAGTGACAAAATGACTCATGTGTGAAGTGTAGATGATAAGATTCATGACCGAGAAAACAGTTTGATGAATTATTTCTCAAATTAGCCTAACTTGACAATATTAGGGGTAAAATTGCTATTGTTTGCCATTGAAAAACAAAATGCTTAGGTTCACCGAATGACCATTTCACTTCTTGAAAGCAATGAAATGGCCCATCTTTCCCTCTCCACTACCAAATTAGGGTTATTTACCCAATATTTGGAGTGGGAGATGAGATTTCCACTGCTCGTAGGTGTTGTGGCCGTGGTAAATGAATTTGGTATTTGCCCCTGCCAAATCACCCTAAATGCCTGGCTGGAGTTTTTCAGTTTTGATAAAGTTTACAACGATCTTGCTGTTGAATTGACTGAACCTCTTTTTCAAAGTTTCTAGTATCCAATGAAGAAACCAGATGAAGATATGGTTTATTGGACCATTTCTGACCGAAGATGGCCCTTATTGACAAACAAAAAAGGTCCAAAGTGTTAAAGACTTCAAATCGAAGTGGTTTTGGGTAGAGCTGAATGGGGTTGACTCGAACAATCCTTATGTTCAGGGGTTTCCCTTCGCCATTACATGGAATGAAAATCCTAAGGAAAAAACCTCGTGGAAACCTAAGAGAGTGTTAAGCCCCGAAGAAGCAATGGGTGTCGAACGGATTAGCGGCTATATGCTTCAATGGGAGTACAGTCGTTATCTGAACCGAGGCATATATAGGATTCTTTATTATAACCAAGGGAATTGTATATCCGGGGTCTAAATAGTTTGCTGCCATAAAAGGTAGATTTACTTTCATACTTTTGATTTATGTTTTTTCTTCTTTGCCGCAGGTAATTTTGATCAATGTCTACTCTTCATGATGAAATCATAGCTCGTCTTAAGCAAGTGAAAGCTGAAAAAGCAACAAAGATAGAAGCAACAAAAGGCTCATCTAGCTCAGCCGTAGCCAAAGTGCTAAATGCTTCCCCCAAAGGGCTGAATGCAACTGCTGAAGCTCAAACAACTCCAACTCCAACTTCTACTAAGACACATACATCCAAAGACCCAGAGCGCAAACGAACCTAGATACTTCACATGCTACCAACATTATATCTACACCTCCTCCATCAGGTCCTACTGAAGATGCTGAATCTCTTTCTTTCAGCTCCTCAACCCCATTGAAGAAATGCCCCCTTCACTGGGGAAGTTCGGGGATACTCCAAACTTTCAAAATGAAGAAACGACAGAGAATATAGTAATATATTCAATCCTTCTTCACCCGAACCTGCCCAAACCACCCAAGTTGTTGCCTCAACTCAAGATGAGAGTTCAAAGAGGCCTTAAAAAGCCAAGCTTAAAGGTAAGCTCTCAGATAAACCATCCATCACAAAAGATTATTCTGACTACTCTGATTCAAATATATCTGGTACTGAAGAAGCGTTTCGGATGGAAGAAATGAACTGACAGTTATGTCAAAACTATCGTCTATAGATAATTCAAATTCCAGTTCCCAAAGACTCTCAACTTTGCAGTAAAACGCTCCAGACCTATCAAAGTGATAGGCCTGAAGGAGCCTGTTACCAAAAGGCTGAAATACAAAGAAGAGATGGCCCAAAGGAAGGCCAGCCAAAAATACTCTCTTCCTCCCGGAGTGAATTCGGAGACTGCGAATCAGGTTACCAGTGAAGTTAGCCTAGAAACACTAGAATCATATGGTAAATATGATCGGCCAAAGGTATTAATGATGCATTTCTAACTTCATATTGATACTTCCCTTTTTTATTTTTATTTTCTTGAACTTGGATTGAACTTGAAATTTTGCATTTGTGGTCCCAACTCTTTGGGAACGTATGTCATTACGTATCCTAGACACAACCGAAGACATTCCCATCTATCGGTATTGCCAAATGATGCTAAAAAATTTGACCACCTGAATGCATATGAACCTGGCTGGGAGACTTTAGCTCGCAAAGGTGTTACATTTTTTTTTTAGTATTTCTTACTTACTCTTTCTCCGAATTTTGACCATAATTTTATGTTCAGGATTTGTCTTAAACCACTATGGTGATTGAGCAATACAAAAACTTGGCTGCCAAGTATTATGAACAGCAAGAAGGGATTGCTAGTCAAGCTTCCATTACTGTCGAATCTCTCAAAGAGTTGGACAATATGAGGAATATGTTAGCAGCAGCCAATGACGAAGTTGCTAAGTCACGTGATATTGTGACCGAAGCGAAATGATGAGAAAAACTTGCGCTTCAAGGAGCCCAAAGTGTCAAGGACCAGGGCCGATCCTGAGATTTTAGAGGCCCAAAGGCGAGTTACCAAATGAGACCCTAATAAATAAGTATAAGTAAAAAATAAAGTAGAAAAATCAATTGTATAAGAGAATATTACTTAAAAATGACATTATTTTGTTGCGTTTAATGATTTAATAGAAACATTTCATATGAAAAAACATTTATATTGCTTTAAGTACCCAATTTCTTATACAAATATGAGCATTTCTAGATGCAAAATTCTCAAATTTAATAAATTATGAAATAGTTCTAATAGATTTTATGCTCTTTAGGACACAAAGCATGCTAATAGAAAAATGAAAAACCAAATCTCAAAATCATCTCGGTTAATGGGCTTTAGCGGCTAAGTTCTTAAAAATTAGAAGATTTTGATGCGTTTCTCTCAAATTGACCAAGTAAATCAGAATCTGATGGAGTTTCTCCAAGACAAAAAAAAATGCTATTAGCAATTGGAAATTTCACAGTGAGGTGATTAGAGAATAAAATTGATTATATATCTGACGAATGGAAGATGAACTGAAGATGAAAGATGATATCACCGTTTAATATTCTTTGGGATTGGAGTGTGATTAAAGAATGGAAGGATGAATTAGATATTTTGTTAAGATTGATGGTGAGAGAGATAATTATGGAAAGACTCTCAGATAAATTAGAGAATTAATGTCCAACATTTTTATTAGGAAATTTGGAAAAAATCTGAGGTAAATTAGAGAATTTGGCAAGTAACTGATGCCCATGTTTTTATTTAAATATATATATATATTTTTAATTTAATCTAATGCAACGATTTTTTTATAATAATAATGCCAATGTTTTTTTATAATAATGATAACGTCAATGTTTTTAATTTGGAAAGAATATGATGACAATGGTTTTAATCAAAGTATAATTCTTTTTGAATTTAATCAAGTATAGTTTTTTTTTAATCAAAGAAAGACTTTTATTAATTTAAATCAAAAGATTTTAAAAGTTTATAATAGTACTATATATTATTATAATTGGGACCCCTCTCATCCCTAGACCCTAGGCAGGCGCCCCTTCTGTCCAGACTCAGGGACGGACCTGTCAAGGACTTGGAGCAAGTGATTCAGCATAAAGATGAGATTATCCGAAAGCAGATGCAAAAGCTGCAAGCTCTTCAAGCCCAACATGATACTTTGACTACAAACGCTGATAAGTACTTAAGAGCAAGAAACAAGTTTCAGGCTGACCTTGGTGCTTTGAAGGATAAAATGACTGAAATGGAAACCGCTTTGGCTACGGTCAAATTCGAAGCCATCCAAGAGAAGGACAGAGCTGACCTAGCGAATAAAGGAATGAGGGTGGTTCAAAACTCCAACGTTGCTTTGCGCAAAAAGATGGAATCTTTAGAAGCAGAAATGTCTTCAAATGAATGAATCTTTAGAAGCAGAAAAGTCTTCAAATGAAGCTACATTCGTGCAATCAATGAAAGATTTGAAAGAGTAATTGAATTCCACTCTTGCTTTAGTTACCGACGAGGCAAAACAACCGGGACTTAGCCGATTGCTAAAGTTCAAAGTTTTGTTTCTTCGAACCTTAAGGCAACATTATCCTGATGCTGATTTTGACCTTTGGGTGAAGTTTCCCCCCTGAAGATGAAGATTAACGTTATAAAACACATATACTTTGTTCATTGTTCTGCACCAGTTGCTTATCAGTTGGATCTTAAAAAACGATTTAACATTTTGTGATTTTATAATAGAATTGGACAGTAATATTTTTAAATTCGACAAAATATTTTTAATTTTTTTCAAAAACAAATTCACGTCTATTGTGTGATTGTGATCTGTTACTAAAGAACGATAAATAACATCCATGTGAAGTGTAGACATCACGATTCATGACTGGAAAGAAATTTGATGAATTATTTTTCAAACTTCCAACTTGTCAACATTAGACATAACATTGCACTATTTTAGACGTTAAAAGTAAAATTGCTTTTGGATGACAATGCTATGTGTATTTTTGCACCTTATCTCTTTTAGTATTAAAACTTTCCTCCCTAAAATTATTGAGTCGTTGAATTGTTGTTATCCTCTTTAAAAAAACTACTCATATATTTACCACCCGTTTGGTTTAACTGTTGTTTGATATTGCTGTTTACTATTACGGTTTGTCGTTTGTTTTTGGAAAAGCAGTGATTCCCTACTCTGGAAAAATGCCACTTTTCAAGTATAAAAAGGAGAAAAACAGTTCACTATTCAAACACCTAAAACTCTCGTTTTTTATATAAAAAATCAAACACGATGAGAAAATGGAGTAAAGAAACATCCTTTTATATATATATATATATATATATATATATATATATATATATATATATATAAATATATAAATATAATGCAAAAAGTATTTACTTAAATAAGGAGAGAAGCTTTGTTATCATTAGAACTTACAATTTAAAAGGCAGTGGTGGAGTAGTTGAATGGTGATAAGGTTTTAGTGCTGGGGTGGGATTAGTTGCGCTTGCCACTTCTTTTCTATTTATTTATTTTCTATTTTCTCTTTTGCATTGATAAATGTTTCTTTTAGAAAAAAAAAAAAGATGAATATATGATATAATCATTCACAATAATATCTTAATGTTCCCATGGTATTTTGAATATAGATATTCTATTACATTATTATTTTTTAGTAAAATCAAGACACAACACATTAAGAAGAAAATCAGGAGGTTTCTAAGACCAAACTGTAAACTCTTACATATAATAGATTCAGTAGCGTTCACATGGACTCTAATGACCACAGTGAATTTGGGTATTCGCCGTTAGATGTAGGCTGATTAAAATCTTAAGGTGGAGATTCAAAACATCCTAAGATTTAGATTTAATCAGTCTATATTTGACGGTGAATGACCAAATTCACATGGTTATCAGGGTCCATGTGAAAAATACTGAGATTCAGTAGGCTACAATAGCTAGCTGATGAGTAATCCTGTTTGTAGAACGATTAATATAAGCGACAACAACATCATTAAAAAAAAGCTAAAAAGATATTACGATCATAAAAAACAAGACTATAAAGAGAAAGGAAATAAAACTGTTGCAAATGATCCACAATTGTAAAAGCGTTTGACTCTAGGAGAGATATTACCTGAGATTAATTTTATAAAAACCTTATTGAAAACACCATTACAAATTACAATCACGAATAAGTCCTTCTAGACCCAACAACCCTGAACAATAGACGCATCGACATTCAGCTTAAAATTACCCAACCTTCCACGGACTGCATCGACCCTTGTTTCACCAAAACGAGTTTCAGAAAATAAAAATCAAACTTGGTCTATAAACAAGGACAAGATCCAATAAAACCTGAATTGTCCGTGTGTTGTCCAAACCACAACAGCTCGAGGTTAAAATACTCATAATGACGAGCGTCTGACCTACAACGCCATATCCCTGTTTTTGAGCTGGTATTATCATTACTTGAAAATTTCAAACTTACTCATCCACTAACAACCTCCTTTTTTCTATGCATTTTAGGGTTTGTAATAATAACACAAATCTTTTATGGAATAATAACTGTTTGACTCGAAATATTACTGGCCGCATTAATAATTTCTATAAATGAATTAAATTTTTAACCATAATTAAAGAGGAATAAAGTAAAAAAACACTCTTATCGTTGTATGCCATGAGCATATTAATTATAAATGATATAATTAAACATCTATTAATGTTGGTAAGTTCTACCGATGCGTAACATATGTACAATTGACATTATTTGGATCTCATTTTGTCTCGATTTTTATTTTGTGTTTTACACAGGGCCGTCCCTAGGCATGGGAATGAGGGGCGCTAGCCCATGGCTCAAGGGATGGAGGGACCAAAAACAAAAAATAAATAAATAATAATAATGGTAAAGTTCAAATAAAACCCATGTGGTTTCACTAATTTTCAGATAAAGGACTGTGGTTTACTTTTTGTCAAAACGAGGACTGAGGTTTTCAACTTTAGCAAAATAATGACTTTTTCGATTGATACTATTAAAATCACCTTTGACGATTTCAAAAATGACATATTTTAAGAGCTACTAATATTCTAAGCAACTTTAATTCTTCAACTTTTTTATTTCGAGATTGTTTAGATGATGTTTGGTAAAGAGAGAGAAAGTTAATGTTTAGAGAGAGAAAGTTTCAAAAAATATGATTTTCTAAAATCGAAAATGTAGTTCCATAGAAAATATGACATTGAACAACTTTAATTCTTGAAAATTTTCATTTTCAGGTCGTTAAAGATAGTTTTAATAGCATTATTAAAAGTGTGAAACCTCAATCCTCGTTTTGACAAAAAGTAAACCACAGTCCTTTATCTGAAAATTAGTGAAACCACAGGGGTTTTATTTGAACTTTACCCTAATAATAATAATATAGAAATTAAATCTTAAAAGTAACAACTACAGAAATAATTTTGGGTCTAAATAATTCATAGCACACATCTAAGTACATGGGAAATGTCCAAAAATAATTTTTTTATAAAAAATATAGAAATTAAAATGTCAAAAGATATACTGTCTATAAATATAATTTATAGCCCTAAACAATCACAACACACAAATTTATGACTATTTTCTTATAATAATTTTTTACATGTTGATAAAGGTGATTTTTGTTCAGAAATGAAAGTATTGCAAATATTTTGTCCAAAATTGTTAATTTCGACATTTGAAATTCTTGAGTTTGTCAAAGCAGCAAATTGTTATCCAAATATTTCAATTGCTTTTCGAATCCTCTTAACTATATCAATGACCGTTGTATATGCTTTAAAAAAAAAATCAGAGTTAAAGAAAGATTAGATGGTTTAGCAATTTTATATACTAAGAAAAATATATTAGAAAATATTGATGTAGAGACTATTTTTTAGTAATTTTATATCTAAAATGCTCGTACATAATGTTTTGTATGAATAACTAGGTATTTAGTGCGAAATAAAATATTTTTTTATTTGAAATTTGATGTTTTTATTAGATCCTTTGTTAAATTTAATAAAAAAATGTGTTATTTTTAAATATAATTTTTACATAATTGATTTTTTCCACTTTATTTTTCCCTTGTACTTATTTATTAGAATCACTATTTGATACTTCGTTCTTAGACCTCCAGAATACCAGAGTGGAATTGAATAATTTTTTTATATAAAATTTAAATATTTTATCCAACTTAAAAAAATTACATACATATTTTAAAATGGCAGAAAACACAAAACTATTAAAATTTTATGAATTAACTGTGTGAATATAATATAATGTCTAAAATGGATAGAATTTACTTCAACAATGAAGCTGATGTGACTACAAAAGATTGCAAGAAACTCTCGGAATTCCAGTACTGCATGCAGATTCATCCCACAAAACAAAAAAAAATGCATAATATATTATTTTCCGCTTAAACTCGTTTAAAAAGATTGATTCGGTCCCTAAAATTTTAAAGTATTTTGATAGCACTTTCAACTTGTATAAAATGTCCAGTTAACTCTCTGAACTTGCATAAAATGCAATCAATTAATCACTCATTCACAAAAAAAAGCAAGTTAAAATGCAGAAGATGTGTTGCACACATCGTTAAAAAAAAGTAAATAAGATCGGGGTATGCCGTTCTAATATTAGAGAAGATAATTTTTACAGTTGAACAAGTAAGAACTTCATTTTTAATATATTCTGTGAATTATGTAATAACATTTGAAGACACGTGCAACACATCTTCCGGATGCAGCTTACTTTTTTTTTTTTGCAACCAAATAGCTAACTGGTTATATTTACACAAGTTTAGGAGCTAAATGAATATTTTATATAAATTAAGAGGTTATCGGGATATATTAAAAATTTAAGGACCAATCAAACTTTTTTAACAAGTTCAAATGGTGTATTAAACAAAAAAAAATTAAATTGGCAATGCCACAGGCTCAAAATTCTCAATATATTACCTATTTTGTTTTGGATAAATAATTTATTACTTCTTGCATTTTTACCAATCGTATTGTCCTCGTATTTTAATCATATAATATTTAGTCTATAAATTGTTACTTTATTCAACAATTTAATTCTTTATATAGAGATTAAATTGTTTAATAATTTAAATATTTGAGAGACTAAACTATTGAATAAAACAAAAATTAAAGAATAAAAGCGTATATATTATTTAAATACGAGGACTAAACAATTTGTTAGGTAAAAATGCATGAAGTAAAATTTCTCTGAGCTATCAACATTAGCAGTATTTTTACTTTATTCCAATAATTTTTTTAAAAGCGGAGAACAGGAACGGGGTAGCCAGGACATCCCAACCAGATTGGCACCTACAACCCTATAACCTGATCCCAAATATCATAAATAGGAAACAAAAGTCAATACAATGATAAGAAGTGGAAAGTGTGGAAAGTTCTAAGTGAAATGGTACAAGTCCCAACACATAGCATTATCTCTAATATAATTAGTGCAGAAACTAAGGCGGGTATCCCACCAATGGGCTTCAGAGTTGACTCAGCCAAAGCTGGCAGGGGGCGTTGGCAACTTGGTTCCTCTCCCGAAAGATATAGGAAACAACCATTGTCATGCTAGCCATCATAGTTAAGCATCACTGCCATTCTCGACGTTGCTGTCAAGGAACGACCTTCGCTCTAGTCTTCAAAAGCAAAACCACATATGTCGAGTCACTTTCCAGCCAAAGAGACAACCAACCCCTCGAGTAAGCAGTCCAGACATTATAAAAGGAAGCCTGAAGTTCAACAAAGTGTGCAAAGAGGCATGTAGTCGGAAAAGCAAATGAATCGACCGAGTTACCAAATGAATCCCTGAAGATTCCCCGAACACATTACAGATGCATCCATATTTACCTTCGTCTATCTGCACGGAGGGTCCATCCAGCGCATCTTCACAATCCTCGGGCCTGCTAAGGCCGAGATCGAAGATGCAGCATCTGCTATCAGCTATAAGTTTGTTTCTATCAAGAGTTTAATTTAATTGTTACGGTTTATTATTTGTTAGTGAAAATTGCTCGATTTTTTTAAAAATAGCTAAACGAAGTGTTTTTTTTCTAATACCAAATAATTTTACATCTAATTAAATTACATAGAAAGTAATTAGGTATGTGAACTCCGGGTTCCTGATCTTCCGGGGAGAGGGTTTAGCTTGCCGATGGGTCGTCCCTGCGCCGGGAATGGTCCCTGCGGATACTCCGACGAGCAAGACAGTCAGAGGTTCAATATATTCAAAGTAAAGTGTAAATGGTTCCAAAGTGATTACCTCCCTCTCCTTCAATGTGAGTTGTGCTTTTATAGAGGGTGCTTGGGCCCTGGGCCCATGTGCCCGATTGGGCCCTTTTAAGGCCTTTTCTCATATCCCGAATCAAGTAGTCCCCCCCCCCTCGCCGAGTAGCCCGAACGAGTATTTTATGCGAGAATACAGGGGGGTATGTCTGTTCGGCATGCGGACATCTGGTGTTTAAACGTAAACGGGCCCCTTTATTGCATGCGCGTCTTATTTTCAGTGCCGCCTTGATTTCTTAGGCTCTTTAAATCACCCGTGCGTCGCCAGCATTAATTGCGAAGTTACAACTGTGCCGGCGCCTTGATTTCTCCCCCAACTATAAATATTCAGGGGGTGAGAACGAAATCTCTTCTTTCAAATTCGTTTGAGAAATTTGTGTCGTCGTGTTCTGTCCTTCTGCTACTGTGCCCTTCCATACTTTTTTGTTCCTGTTTGCAAGGATCCGTCGGTCAGCTTGTCATCCATTGTCCGTTGTCGGGAGCTTTCTTGCTTCAGATCTTGTCGTATCTTTGGTGAGGTTAGTCGCATCATTCCTTAGCTTTAATTTCTGCGTTTTTCTTGCTTTATTTCGACTTCGGGGTGGGGGTATTATGTCAGAGGGTTCTTCATGGGGAGCCCTAAGCAGACTGCCGTCGGTCGCCCCGGGTGACTTTACGCTTCGAGAGTCTACGCGAACTCGGTCAGTATCGCGAAGAAGGCGAACTGAAAAGGGAGGTGGGAATAGCGCGGCGGGTGAAGTTTTGAAGAAAAGGAAAATACCCGTTGCTCACCCGCTACCCACCGTTGATCGTCCAGCCGGGGGTGTCGCCGTTGGTGTGTTAGAGGTGGTAGTGGCTGTACTGGAGGGGTTAATTACTGTGGAGCGGCCTCTTGCCGCAATTTACGAGGAAATGCGTGAAAAAGTGTGGACGCGAGCCCCTGGTCCTGCTGGAAGCGAGGGTAAGCGTTATGAAAGAGTCGAGTGCCCTAGGAGGTCGGAGTCTCTTGTTGTCGAAGATGCCCATAGTATAATTGTTGCGGATGACCTGCCGGCGATCTCTGCGGTGTACCGACTCGGGGAGCCTTATGAATTGGCTGCATTGAACGAGGAGACCAGAGCTCATCATGCGGGTAGCGCAAACGAGCTCATCATCTATGAGGAGCAGTTGGAGTCGGGGATGCGGCTTCCCCTCCTGCCCTTCTTTATGGAGGTACTGAAAGAATACGACCTGTGCCCTGGTCAGATACATCCGAATGGCTGGAGAATGATGGTCGCCTTCTACTCCTTGTGTCGTTCCGCCGGATACCGAGCCACAGGTCTAGTTTTCCGTGAGTTTTTTAAGCCGAGCAAAGGGCAAAGATCGCAGCATGTCACCTTCTCCCATCAGAAGTTCAGAGTGATGGGTGGTTTGCAGGATAAACTGTCGGAATATCGTCACCGCTTTTTTCTGGTGAGGAAGCGCGATGGAGACTTTCCCTTCCGGGTCATGTGGAACGACGATCCTATGGATTCCAGTCGGTGGCTGAAGACCCGACCAATGCTTCCGTTCGAGGAAAAATTGGTCACGCATTTAAAAGGTCTCCCGACAGACAAAGATCATAAGCAGGATGTCGAGGAGCTAGTCCGTCATTTCCTTTCTGCTGGTTACTATATCTGGAATAAATGGCGAATGGCGAACATCCGAGGGTGGTCGGCGGAGGATTTTGAGAAATGGAAAAAGGGCTATAACTTCAAGGCTGGGGAGCTGGCGGAATTGGAGGCAATCTCCGTGAATGTTGCCGTCGTAGGTGAGGGGCTGGGATTATTTTTCTGTTTCGTCAATTATGCAGTATGGAATGTGTTTATTAATTTGAAGTCTGATCTTTTCTCTCTTGTTTCGGCGCATGCAGGTCCAGGAGATCCCCGTGTCAGTATGGATTTTGATCCTAACGAATTCGGCGTTGGTCTGGAGACCGCTGACGAGGCGTTCGGAGGAGCTTCGGGGTCGCTGGTATCGTACTCGTCGCTCGAGGATGCGAACCAAGTGGTGCAAAGCATGGGAGGTGTTCTTGCTGCCCGGGAAGGTGCTGACGGGGAGGTTGATGTCCCGCAGGGAAAACCTGTAACTGATCCGGCTGCCGAGGAGCCTGCGGGAGGGGTGGAAATGATCTCTTTTGATGAAGAGGTAGCTGGTAGTCCAAGTCGTGGGATGGTTGCCCGGAAAAGGAAAAGGGACACTGGAAAAACCGTTGTTGAAGATGTAGGTGGAGAGAAAGATGCTGAGGAAGTCATCGCTGGTGCTAGCAAAGGTGGCGAGAAACCTTGCTCTGATGGTGCCAAGCAAATGTCTACGGATGTGACGGATCGGATACGGGATCATCCGGAAATGGTGAAGAGAATGGAAATGAAAATTTCCAAATTCAAAGAGTACGTGATGGATCTGTCCGTGCATTCCGATATGATGACCTCCGACCTGGCTCGCACGATGGCCCGTGTGGCCCGGGTTCCTGGTGAGCAACAGCGGATGGATGGGGTTTCGAAAATGAACTTGGGTCTGGAGACCATATCGGCCCTCGGTGTGGTGAGTTCTATTCGTTTAGTCAGCTTTCTTCTATTCATTTTGCGAGTGCCTTATCTTTACTTTCATTCTTACCTGCAGTCTATTCAAAATGCAACCCGAGTTTTCGACATGTGCGTTAATGATGAAAACGCTTTTCGTGATATGGAAGCGGGTTTGCGAAGATCTGTTAGCGAGCTTGAGGAGGCGAACCAAAAGTTGATGACTGCGCGAGAGCTTCTGGATCGTCGCGAGGTTGAGATAATGGTTTTGGCAGAGAAGCTGAAGGTAGAAACAGCTGGTCGGGTGGAACTCTCGCAACGTTTGAAGCAGGATGTCGAGGAGCTTTGCGCGTATCGGGTGTTGCTGAGGATGGCGGTCGGGTGGACTCGTCGTATAGCGGAGATTATGAAGGAGAAGACGGGACGCTCGGCAGAGCTGGTCGAGGAGAATGAATCTCTCAAGCGACAACTGGAGGCTGCACGCAAAGAGGCTGCCGATCTCCGCGCTCTGGCAGGTCAACGCGAGGAGAAATTGGTAAAGCTAGACCGCATGATGTTAATTACCGCAGCTCATTCTGCGGGGTACAAGGTTCCCCCGGAGGTGATTTTTGCTCCGAACATCTATGACAAAGCTGCCCAGGCGAAGGCTGTTGAGTTTTGCAGCCGTTTCAAGAAGTAATAGGGAGCCTTTGCTACCTAATGATGTTTTGAATTCTTAGATGTAATGATGGCTCGTACAATTTGGATCTTTTTTGGGATCTCTTTTTGCACCTAATGATGTTTTATTTGCTTGATGTGATTGTTGTGCCTCGTGTGGTCTTTCATGTCTTTTCCTCGACCTGCTATAAATAGGGGCCGGATTGTTGTGATATGGACTGGCCATTTGTTTTTATCTCTTTGCTACCTTCTTGAACTAACTTTCTTGGAAAATATCTCTTCGGGATGTCGTTGATCCGGCTCGGGTGCTCGAAGTCCAGAAGGCCATATCGGCGATGCCGCATACTTACGTTTACTGTCCTCCGACTGAGGAGATCGATGCGGAGAGAAAGGTGAGGTACTCGTCCCCTATCTGGCTGAACCGGGATTCGGCCCCGCAGAAGAGAAGAGTGGAAAGTGAGAATTCCATGCCTTACACCGGATCCGTTACTGATTCCTGCGAGGTTGTTGTCAGCGCACATTCCTCCACGGAAAAGAAAATCTGGTCTCACGAGGGCATCGGGTACCTTCTTCCTGATGAGACTGTCGCCCCGGTGCTCAACCCGCATCCTTCTTAGATCAAGAGGCTTCTAGCGGACGAGATGGAAAGGGTGCTGAATCTACCCCATGAGGTGGAGTATCGTCGGGTAGGGCGTCATGCTTCCCCCTCACGCCCTTATGGGCCGACTTTCGTTGATCCTCTTAAACCGCGAAGTGTAGTCTTCCTAGAATTTGCGAGGCAAGGTAGCCTGGGTCCCGCTCATGCTAATCCTAACCATCGTGTGACCCATGTGGGCAAAGCCTGTCTGTATCACAGGCAAAACGGTCATAACACCGATGAGTGTGTGGACTGGAGAGCGATGTATCAAGATTTGATGGACGAGGAGGAAATCCCCGACCCCGACCGTCCGAAGCCTATGTGAATTGCTTTGTGCCGTCTCTGTCTTAGTGCGGCCTTAGCGGCCTCTGTATTGTCTTTTACGTATTCCTTGCTTGGGATGTAAGATTGCTACCGCTGTGTTCCGCCGGTTTGTTGTAGCGTTTGTAAAGTCTTAAAAACTTGTTCCCCTTTTGTTTGCCCGGGGTTTCTTATGTTATTTTGAATTGTTTGGTTTTGGCGGAGAATGAGATGAGTTTCTGATTGCCTAGAATTGTTAACTAAGTTAGATGATGATGAGGAAGGCGTTCGAGGTGATCGAAGAGCCGATCCGATGAGCCTTCTGAATGCTTAATTGGCGAAGAACGCATTGGGGTTCTGAACACCTAGAATCGTTAACTGTGAGTTAGACGATGAGGAAGGCGTTCGATTTGATCGAGGAGCCTGTCCGATGAGCATTCTGAATGCTTAATTGGCGGAGAACACATTAGGGTTCTGAACGCCTAGAATCGTTGAGTTAGACGATTAGGGAGGCGTTCGATTTGATCGAAGAGCCTGTCCGATGAGCATTCCGAATGCTTAATTGGCAGAGAACACATTAGGGTTCTGAATGCCTAGAATCGTTAACTGTGAGTTAGACGATGAGGAAGGCGTTCGATTTGATCGAGGAGCCTGTCCGATGAGCATTCTGAATGCTTAATTGGCGGAGAACACATTAGGGTTCTGAACGCCTAGAATCGTTGAGTTAGACGATTAGGGAGGCGTTCGATTTGATCGAAGAGCCTGTCCGATGAGCATGTCGAATGCTTAATTGGCGGAGAACGCATTAGGGTTCTGAACGCCTAGAATCGTTAACTGTGAGTTAGACGATGAGGGAGGCGTTCGATTTGATCGAAGAGCCTGTCCGATGAGCATTCTGAATGCTTAATTGGCGGAGAACACATTAGGGTTCTGAACGCCTAGAATCGTTGAGTTAGACGATTAGGGAGGCGTTCGATTTGATCGAAGAGCCTGTCCGATGAGCATGTCGAATGCTTAATTGGCGGAGAACGCATTAGGGTTCTAAACACCTAGAATCGTTAACTGTGAGTTAGACGATGAGGGAGGCGTTCGATTTGATCGAAGAGCCTGTCCGATGAGCATTCTGAATGCTTAATTGGCGGAGAACACATTAGGGTTCTGAACGCCTAGAATCATTGAGTTAGACGATTAGGGAGGCGTTCGATTTGATCAAAGAGCCTGTCCGATGAGCATGCCGAATGCTTAATTAGCGGAGAACGCATTAGGGTTCTGAACGCCTAGAATCGTTAACTGTGAGTTAGACGATGAGGGAGGCGTTCGATTTGATCGAAGAGCCTGTCCGATGAGCATGCCGAATGCTTAATTGGCAGAGAACACATTAGGGTTCTGAACGCCTAGAATCGTTAACTGTGAGTTAGACGATGAGGGAGGCATTCGATTTGATCGAGGAGCCTGTTCGATGAGCATGCCGAATGCTTAATTGGCGGAGAACACATTAGGGTTCTGAACACCTAGAATCGTTAACTGTGAGTTAGACGATGAGGAAGGCGTTCGATTTGATCGAGGAGCCTGTCCGATGAGCATTCCGAATGCTTAATTGGCGGAGAACACATTAGGGTTCTGAACGCCTAGAATCGTTAACTGTGAGTTAGACGATGAGGGAGGCGTTCGATTTGATCGAAGAGCCTGTCCGATGAGCATGTCGAATGCTTAATTGGCGGAGAACACATTAGGGTTCTGAACGCCTAGAATCGTTAACTGTGAGTTAAAGTTGTCCAATGCATTATGAAACGTAGCCCGCATCTTATTGATAATATTTTTTTAAAGTTTGGACATTCCAGCTATTGTCATAAACTACCCCCTCGAGAGAGGCAATTCTATATGCTCCATTATGGAGAACAGTGTGTATCTTGTACGGACCCTTCCATGATTGGTCGAGCTTTCCTTGAGCCAATGGGGACTGCACAGTTGTGGCGTCTCGGAGCACCAGCTCCCCGACCTGAAACTTGCGTGGGCGAACCCTTCTATCGTGATACCGCGCCATATTCTGCTTATGAGTCGTAATATGCAATAGGGCGTTAAGGCGCTCCTCTTCGAGTCGGTCACTGGCTTCCTGCAGCTCTGCACTATTGGCGCGCTCTTCGTAATCTACCTGACGAGGGGAGCGGAGAATGACTTCAGACGGCGCCATCGCCTCTGATCCGTATGCGAGGAAAAAAGGGGTGCGTCCCGTCCCGGTGTGTGGGGTAGTACGGTATGACCATAAGATTGCCGCAATATGATCGGGCCATCCCCTGCCTTCATCGGTTAGTCGTGCTTTGATCCCTCGAAGGAGCGTGCGGTTGCTTACCTCTGTGAGGCCGTTGCTCTGAGGGTGAGCTACCGATGTGTATCGGCCCTTGATTCCCCAGTCCGCGCAAAATTCGCGAAACTGGCCACAGTCGAATTGCTTCCCATTATCTGTGATGAACGAATGGGGGACCCCAAAACGGTAAATGATAGCTTGCTTGAGAAAGTTGATGACGTTGTCAGCAGTTATCTTGGCTAGTGCTTCAGCCTCAATCCATTTGGTAAAATGATGGACCGCCACGACCACGAAGCGCTTTTGTGCTAAAGCCATTGGGAAATGGCCGAGCAGATCAATGCCCCAAACTGCGAAGGGCCATGGAGTGATGATACCCTTGAATGGGGCCGCTGGGGTATGATAAGTATTAGCATGTAGTTGACAAGCCTGACAACTGCGGACCAAACGCGTTGCATCGGAGTCCATGGTCTGCCAGTAAAATCCCTGGAGCCGGGCCTTCCTTGCGATCGTTCGGGCGCCTTGATGCGAGCTGCAGACACCTTGGTGGATTTCCTTCATGCAGTGATCTCCCTCTTTCTCGGATATACAACGCAACCAGGGATGCGTGGCCGATTTGCGGTAGAGTATGCCATTCTGTAATGCATAACGCTAAGAACGCCGGACAATCAGGGATGCCACTGCCTGATCTGCGGGCAGAGTCCCGTCCTGAAGGTACTCGATAATCGGGCTTCTCCATCCTCCTTCCGTGGCCTCCGTGGAGTCAATCTGTAACAAAATCTGAGTGCGAAAAGCCGGGGCGCTTGCATTCTCAAGCAAGGTGAGTGGGTCACTAGATTGCTCACCTGCCGCAAGAGCAGCGATAGCGTCTGCCTCCTCGTTTTCTTCTCGCGGGACTTATACCAGATCCAGGGTTACTCCTTTGTTCTTCACATCATTGAGTAGGGATGTGGCGAGGGTCAAGTATTGGCACATTATGGGGTCCTTTGCTTGATAAGCTCCGCTGACATGGCTAACTACCAACTTCGAGTCCGAGCATATCGTCACATTTCCGGTGACCATTGCTTCCGACAGTCGGAGGGCGGCGATAAGGGCCTCATACTCGGCCTGATTGTTGGTAGTCGGGAAATTCAGTCGGACTGCATATCGTAAACGAAGGTTGTCGGGTCCTTGAATGGCTACCCCAGCGCCTGCCCGTCCCGGAGCACATGACCCGTCAACGCTCATTGTCCAGACATCACCGGAGCGAGACGGCGCTGTCGTAAGCTTGGTGCTTACGCGGCCGGAAAACTCGACGATGAAATCGGATAAGGCCTGAGCCTTGATTGTCGTTCTGGGCTCAAAACGGATGTCGAACTGGGAGAGACGAACGGACCAATTTGTGATGCGCCCGGAAACCTCCGGCCTTTGGACGGCCTTTTTTAGTGGATAATTAGTCCTGGCAATGACTGTGTGCGCTTGAAAATATGGTCTCAGGCGTTCTGAGGCTTGAATGATGGCGAATAAAGCTTTTTCTACCTCGGAGTACCTGATTTCAGCTCCCTTTAGCACTCTGCTCAGAAAATATATCGAAAAAAGCTCCGCCCCTTCCTCCTGGGTTAAGACGATGGCTACCGTTTCATCAGAAATAGTGAAATATAAGTGAATATCCCGCTCAGGTTTAGGCGCCGAGAGTAGGGGGGAGTTGCGAGGAAAGTTTTTATGGCGCTGAACGCGGCCTGGCAATCAGTCGACCACTTAAAGGGGTGCTCCTTCTTGACTGCCTTATAGAACGGAAGACATCTCTGAGCCGAGCAGGAGATAAAATGTCCCAAAGCGATGATCCTTCCATTGAGCCTCTGCACGCCCTGCAGGTCGCGTGGTGGCTCCATTGCTAAAATGGCCTCTATTTTCACGGGGTTAGGCTCGATGCCTTTTTCCGACACCACGCATCCCAGAAACTTTCCACTGCGAATTCCGAAAAAACACTTCTCCGGGTTGAGCTTGAGGTTATAGGCTCTGAAGATCTCGAATACTTCCGCTAAATCTCGCGAATGGTCAGCCTCTTCGGAGCTCAGGACCACCATGTCGTCAATATAGACCTGTACGGTCTTTCCGATGAGGTGAGCGAACATCTTATCCACCAAACGCTGGTATGTGGCCCCTGCGTTTTTTAAGCCGAAGGGCATGACATTATAGCAATACGTTCCCTCATGCGTGATGAAGGAGGTTTTTTCGGCGTCGGCAGGGTCCAAAGGGATCTACTGGAAACCTGCGATGGCATCAAACTGTGACAGGATCTTTCGACCAGCCGTTAGATCAAGGAGTTGATCTATGTTAGGCAGCGGATAAGAATCTTTAGGGCAGGCTTTATTGACATTGGTGAAATCTACACACATACGGTACTTTCCGCTGGCTTTCTTTACAAGTACGACGTTAGAAAGCCAGTCCGGATAGGTTACCTCACGGATAAATTTTACAGCTAGGAGCTTGTCGATCTCTTGCTTTACTGCCGCTTGCTTGTCTTTCACCTGCACTCTCATCTTCTGCTTGATAGGTTCGACGGAGGGGTCGATATTCAGCTTGTGCATTGCGCTTTCAGGAGCGACCCCCGTGATGTCTTCGGTGCGCCATGCGAACACATCTGAATGCTTTTCCAAAACGGCCTTGATCTCCTCGGCGATCGGGGGAGTGAGCTTCGTTCCCATTTTTACCATCATGCCGCCTCCAAGGAAACAATCCCCGACAGGCTCAATAGGTACGGGATTGTATCCCCTTACGTCCATCAGTCCGTCCTCTAGGTAGAGCGTTGCTCGAGGTTGAGTCGCCTCCCACTGCAGCTTTTTGGCCAGCAAACGGTCCCCTTGAATGGCGATCCTTCCACGAGGGGAGGGAATCGTCAGGCATAACTCAGAGATATCCACCATGGCCCTCAGGGCGGCCAGGAGAGGCCTCCCGATAATGGCATTGTAAGCCAGGGGGATGTCGACCACAACCCATTCCGCGGCCTGCTCGGTCCCCTCAACTTTTTCGGCCAAGCTAGTCGGTAGTGAAATGATTCCCTTTACTGGCACCTCGATCTCTGATAGGCCGACCAGAGGGAAAGTCCCTGCCCGGAGTGCAGTGCGAGTATTTTTCATAGCGCGAAGTGCCGACCATGTGAGTAGGTTCACCGAACTCCCGGTGTCGACAAGCACTCGATGAGTTTTGAAACCTGCAATGCTCACGGTGACCACAAGTGCTTCCGAGTGATTAGTCCGGAGTGGGGGCTGTAGTGTCAATGTTTGCCCGCTCGCCTTTCTCTTTCGGGAGCCATCGGGCCGTGCGGAGAAT
The DNA here is from genome assembly GCF_963576675.1 of Euphorbia lathyris. Taxonomy (NCBI): domain Eukaryota; kingdom Viridiplantae; phylum Streptophyta; class Magnoliopsida; order Malpighiales; family Euphorbiaceae; genus Euphorbia; species Euphorbia lathyris. The sequence continues at coordinate 78,609,922 of NC_088918.1, read as the reverse complement.
ACCGGCGCTCCCTCCCTGATTACGTGTATCTCTCCTTGGTACCTAGGTTTCTTTGACTCCTCTACTCGCCCCATCTCCCGCTGCTTCAGGCTTTGCTCTCTTTGCCTGCTCGACCTGGGCGGCGCCCCATGCTCCGTGATTCGCTCGATTTCTTTCTGTAGCTGAAAACAGTTGTCCGTAGAATGTCCGGAGGACCTGTGATACTTGCAGTACTCCTTCTCTGCTCGGGTCTTGCCCTTATCACCGACCGTGACCTGCTCCGAAGATCGACGCGGCTGATGTTGAGTGGCATAATGGACCTCCTTGCCCCTGGACCGATCCCCCCTTCGCTCTGGGTGGGAGCGCTCGGCCCGGGTGGAATAAGGCAAAGGAGCCTCCCTGCGGACCCGGATATCCTCCCGTGACTCAGGGACTGCTCTGCTTCTTTCTTGCTTCTGTGCGTCACCCTTGGCCTTATCCTTCTCCGTCTCCTCATATCCGGCCGGCCGGTCACAGTCATCGTATCGGACAAAGGTCTGCGCCATAGTCATTAGTTCTTCGAAGGATCTGGGCATCTTCCGAAAACACTTCTGCTTGAGGGGCTCGCAGGTGGTCCCTTTTGCTAAGGCGTCGTGGGCCACTTCCAGGTTGAGTCCCTTGACCTGCGATGCCATGTGATGAAACCTTGATAGGAAATTGCGAAGAGGCTCAGTTGTTCGCTGCTTAAGGCCGTTGAGGTCCGAACTGATTTTCCTAACCTTTGCCGCTGCGGCGAAACGAGAGAGAAAAAGGTCTTTCAAGAGATCAAACGAATCAATAGATTCCGGGGCAAGTCCCCGATACCACTCCTGCGCGCTGGAGGAGAGAGTGGTGGGGAAGACCTTGCACATGATGTCCTCGTCTTTTGAGTATAAATTTATGGTACTCATGAATAACGCCACATGATCATTTGGGTCCTCGGTCCCTGAGTACTGGGCCAGTCGAGGAGCTTTCCAGTCGCGCGGGAATCTCTTTTCGATAATCCTTTGCACCAATGGCGTTTTGCTGGATGTAACGCTGCCTCCCATTACTCCCCCGAGTGCCCTTTTGTCGAGGAAACGCTGGATCTTCAGCTCCAACAACTCTTCGCTGCTTGCGGCCGCGGCTCCAGCTCCTCGAACCTCGCCCCCTCCGGCGACTGCGCCTGCAGCTCCTCTTCCTGCTACGACCGCTTCTTCCGGGGCCGTTCGCTCCCTCTGTAACTCTGCTGCTTCCTTGAGGTACTGCCAAATCTTAGCGTTTTCCTCCTGCAGGCTTCTCTGCTGGTCGATGATCTTCATTTGAGCCGCCATGTGCACGGCCTGTGTCGTCTAAAAACCCTGCACCGCACTGAGGAGTTGAGTGGCGTTGAAGGCCTCCTCCTCTTCCGGGCTTACTTCCTCAAGTAACGGCCCAAGGTTTCTGGGAGATATCGGAACGTTCAGGACCACGCCTCCGGCGTGCGTTATGGAACTGGTCGCTCCAGCTTCTCGCAGCGCCGTTGGTGTCGGGTCATTAGGAGTCTCCATCTTGTCTGAAGATCCGGGGTCACTTGTAGTCCACGATCACCGCACCAAATAATTAGGTATGTGAACTCCGGGTTCCTGATCTTCCGGGGAGAGGGTTTAGCTTGCCGATGGGTCGTCCCTGCGCCGGGAATGGTCCCTGCAGATACTCCGACGAGCAAGACAGTCAGAGGTTCAATATATTCAAAGTAAAGTGTAAATGGTTCCAAAGTGATTACCTCCCTCTCCTTCAATGTGAGTTGTGCTTTTATAGAGGGTGCTTGGGCCCTGGGCCCATGTGCCCGATTGGGCCTTTTCAAGGCCTTTTCTCATCTCCCGAATCAGAAAGTATGAAATAGAAATATTATGTAAGAATTGAATATTCTTCAAAAGAATTCCTTTCATACCCTCTTCTTGCCTGAAAAAAATGTGTGAGTACAAAAATATGTTTTTCTTTGAAATAAATATAAAATATGTTGGAAGTCAGCTTTTTTCTTTATATAGAATTTTTTTTATACTATAGTTTATTTTTATATTTTATTTTGAAGAATATACTATAGTTTACTTAAAAACCAATTAAATAAAAATTAGGTATCCTATTATGCCACTTTGTTTTGAACGCGTGATGCATGCGTGCCTAACTGCATGCTGCCACTTGACCGACAAAAACATTTTATAGTACTAATCGTAAAATCCATTAATATGTTTATTTTTAGAATTTCAAAATATATATCGAGGTTAATTTTTTTTTTTTGGAATTTTATTGATTCTTTTTTTTTTAACAGGGAGGAGCTGTGAGAGAAAAATAAAGGTTGAAAGGAAACAAAGAGATTACATCCTAATCACTTGGGACTAGATCTGGCTGCGGGCAGTGGCAGAGCCAGGAAATTAGAGTTGGGGGGTTAATTTTTAAGCGTATGATTAGAGGTAATTTTTCAAAGTCCAGCCCGTTAGGGCTGGTAAATAATTTTAACCTCCGGCGCGTTAAAACATCACCATTTTTGTGTTTTCGTTAAAATATTAAAAATATTCAACGTGAAAAGATTAAACATATTTCCTACCAAAAAAAAAGATTAAACATATTTAATTTTTTATTAGTTCAATGCTAGTTTCCAAAAAAAATTATAACATTTTTATATTTTTATATTTTTAGTTTTAAAATTTTAAAATTTAATTTAGAAATTAAGTTGTTTGAGTCTTAAAAATAAAAAATTATTTCTTTAATGGAAAAGACATAATAAAAATGAGTTCAAAAGTGTTATGAAAATAAATAAATTAATAATGGTGACATAGTTTTATTATCATTGAAAAATAAAATTCAAATAAATAAACACTTTTTAAAATAAATTGAGGTTGGGGGGAATTTAACTTAGGACCTTTAAAAAAAGTATCATTAACCATCACATCTACATTTAAACAATGAAATATTACTACATAGGTTCTATATAGACTAATATTAGGGGGGCTACGAGATGTGAAACTACGGATACTCAAGGGTGGAGCCGATGGCCGGGGTGGCTCGGGCCCCCCGAGCACTAGGCTAGCTCCGCCCCTGGCCACAGGCCCAGGTATCCGTCCGGACCGTCCAGGCCTGTGTCCATTAGACTGGGTTAAGACAATGAAAATTACTCTTAGGTCTAGTCCGGTCCAGGTCCGTTAAAGCCCGCGTATTTTTGGACGGGTTTGGACTTATGAAAATATCACGAGTCGGTCTAGCTCGGTCTGCCTTATTAATATTAATTAGGAAATTTATATATTTATAATTAAAAATTATGTATATTTTTTTTAGGTGGGTTTATATGGGTTGAGTTTAGGATTTGATTTTTAAGTCCGAACCCGCCTAAATTAATAGTGGGCTGGGTTGGGCTTGGAATGAGTATTTTTACATAAAAGCCCGTCAAACCCGATCTGACCCATGGACAGGTCTACTCGGGACACTGTCCCTCTTTCTATTAGGACATAATAAATCTTGGATGTCTGTAGGAGGCATGTCACACTCGTGATAGACTAAAAACAAATATCCTACGAAGTTTATCATCCAATCGGCTGCTTTATTTCAATCTTGATATGTATAGAGCACCCGTATCTCCCAATCTGTCCTAAGAAATCATCAATTAATTATAGTTGCGAGAAATTGAAACAGAACAAAGTTACCAAACACACATAATAGAGGCGGGGAGGGTCAATGACCCTCCAGCCCTGCCCGAAAACCCCACATTTAATTTTTTTTGAAGTAGCATTTAATTTTTTTACACGTTCTGGCCTTCTATGTGTAGGTCCCGGTTCTGTCATTAACATAGAACATGGGATGAGTTGTGGACGTGATATCATACGAAATAAATCAAGACACGTGAGATTACAAAGACCAGCAGATCAGACACCATGCGTCAAACACACGGGCCTTTGGATATACCGAAGACTTCCATGGAACGTGTCTCATTAAGGGAAATCCTCATGCGGCTAGGTCAGAGACTCCCTTCTCCTGAAGCCAGACTTCTGTTGAAACACCTTTCCACAAGATTTTGATTTGACAAAATCATCCATGATTAAGACAATTAAATTTAAGTGCTTTGATTTAATTGTACTAATATGTTTGTTCAATATTGAGTACGAAAATACATATAAAAGTAAGACAGGACGATGTCAGCATGAAGTCTTAAAACAGGCTGAGTAAAGAATGGAACTCAGCATGAAGAAATGAAAGCTGAGTGAAACGGAACTCAGTATGGAAGAATGAAAGCTAAAGTGGAATGGAACTCGGCATGAAGAAATGAAAGCTGAGTGAAACGGAACTCAGTATGGAAGAATGAAAGCTAAAGTGGAACGGAACTCAGTATGAAGAAATGGAAGCTGAGTAGAGTGGAACTTAGCATCAAAAGACTTCTTCAGAATAGCCTGAACAGAACGGAGCTGACTAAGAGGAAACTTAGCATGAAAAGTCGAACGAGTAAAACTAAATTACAGTCAGGACAGCATGAGAGATTCGTTTACTAGAAGACAAAGTCTACCGACCGTCTGCACCAATAATTGAAGCCTCGAAAATACACAGAAGGCTGATTCCAAGAAACATGGGTCAATGGATTATTGGTAAAAGACAAAGTGCAACAAAAAGACAAGTCTGTAGGAAGAAAATAAAACCTGACGCCTGAAGAAAACAGAGGAAGGGAATGGGCAAAACAGTCTGAAGCTGACCAGAACCTGTCTCCCCAAAAGAGCCGTTTTGGACTTAATGGCTACATCACTTTCAAATGATCCAACACCAGATCCTTCATCTATATAAGGACAATCAGAATCCTTGGATCATTGCCAAGAATCACAGAAAGAAAAATACAAGAGAAAAAAATCTCCAAAGCACTCAAATACAAGAAATATCTTACACCAAACTTTCTATTCCCTGTGTAAATGCTAGAGTGATTCTTTGTAATCTTCTAAAGTGTTCTTGATTTGAGAGAGAACAGTTTTTCATCAATTGTAATATTGAGAGTGTATGTTGAGTGCTTGGCTGTAAGCATTCAGTGGTAGAAAAATCTAAGTGCTGGGTTGTAGTACTTAGTAGGAGCTGAGTAGACGAATAGAGGACGTACTCTTGCATACTCACTGCCTTGTAAAGGGTTTGTGCTCTACCTTGAAAGAGCTCAGTATTGGATTGAAAATCCCAAGAGGAACTAGGGACTAGACGTAGGCAGAGAGAGGCCGAACCAGGATAAGTCGTGCTGAGTAACTTCTAAACTCTTTCTCTTAATATATATATATATATATATATATATATATATATATATATATATATATACATATAAGTGCATGTGTTGCTTATGATATTTACTCAGCATATAAATTGATTAAAACAGAAACTGAGTAAAGTTAAGTGTTGAGTTGGAAGCTGACTTCTCAAAAGTCAATTCTAAACTCTCAAGTTAAGCAGTATTAACTAATACTGCCTAACAAATCAATCGGCCGTGCTGACCTACATACTAAGTTAACAAAATCTTGAAATAACATTAAGTTAGCATAATTAAAACGATAAAAAGTTATATTAGTTCCTAACCCCCCCTTGGAACTAATTACTAGGGACCAACAAGTGGTATCAGAGCTAAAAATCTCACTTCTCAAAGATCTAACAATCTTGAGCTGATCCCGATAAATGGCTGAAAATATCACTCGTTTCCTTCCTGGAAATCAAACAACACAGATACTCCCTGAGGGATTATCAATCACTAGGCCTCCCCTATTTTTTGGATCAAATTATACGTTTTGGAAGAATAGGATGAAGAACTTTGTTCAAGCCACAAACATGAGTGCTTGGCTTGCAATAGTTTAAGGTCCACATGTGCCTTATAAAATTGTTGACAAAGAAAGAGTTGTCAAAAGTGAGGCTGAGTGGACAGAGGATGACCTCAGAAAATTACAAAACAATGCTTCGGCTATCAATATGCTTCACTGTGCTTTAGATGTTGCAGAATACAATAAGATTTCAGGTTGTGAGTCAGCACAGGAGATCTGGAAAAAGCTGGAAGTGACCTATGAAGGTACCAGCAAGGTCAAGGAATCCAAAGTGAACCAACACATGCGATTGTATGAGCTGTTCGAGATGACAGACAATGAGGATATCTCAACAATGAATGCCAGGTTCACCAACATAATAAATGAGCTTAAAAGACTCGGCAAGAACTTCACTGAAGAAGAACAAGTAAAGAAGATATTACGAAGTCTTCCCAAAAGCTGGCAAGCTAAGAAAACAGCTGTTGAAGAAGCTCAGTGTTGAAACACCTTTCCACAAGATTTTGATTTGACAAAATCATCCATGATTAAGAGGCAATTAAATTTAAATGCTTTGATTTAGTTGTACTAATATGTTTGTTCAATGTTGAGTGCAAAAATATACATAAGTAAATAAGACATGACAAAGTAAGCGACGCTGAAGTAAAGCAGAACTCAGCATGACAAGTCTCCTTCAAATTCATCAGAACGAAGCTGACTAAGTCAGAAGACGTCCTCACCATCCGAGCAGAACAAAGCTGACTAAGAAGGACTTCAGCACCAGAAGTAACTACGAAAGACTTCTTCATAAACAGGGCTGACTAAAAAAAAAGAACTCAGCATTGAAGTTGAACATTTGCCAGAAAACGAATAAAGTTGAGTGTCAAACAGAACAGCCTGAACATTCCGTTTACTAGAAGACAAAGTTTGCCGATGATCTACACCAATGATTGAAGCCTAGAAAATACACTGCAGGCTATTTGCAAGAATCATGGGACGATGAATTATGGGAAAAAGACAACTGTCACTAGAAGACGAAGACCGAAGGAAGAAGACAAATCTGACGCCTGAAGAAATCAGAGAAAAGGAATGGAGGTACAGTCTGGAGCTGACCTGAAGATGTTCCCCAGAAAGAGCCGTTTTGGACTTAACGGATACAACATCTTCAACGGATCCTAATACCAGATCCTTCACCTATATAAGGACAATCAGAATCCTTGGATCAGTGCACAATATAGCCAAGTGAAAAATAAAGAGATAGAAGCCAAAAAGAGAAAACAAAATCGCTAAGAACTGTAGCGAAAAATACAAAAGAGAAAAGTCTCCAAAAGCACTCAACAACAAAAGAGATCTTACACCAAATCTTCCATTCTTTGTGTAAATGCTAGAGTGATTCCTTGTAATCTTCTAAAGTGTTCTTTACCTGATAGAGAACAGTTTGTTCATCAATAGTGATATTGAGAGTGTATGCTGAGTGATTGGTTGTAAGCATTCAGCGGTGAAAAGACTAAGTACTGGATTGTAGTGCTTAGTGGAAGCTGAGTGTTTTGGTTGTAAGCATTCAGAGGTAGAAAATCTAAGTGCTGGGTTGTAGTACTTAGTAGGAGCTAAGTAGATGAATAGAGGACGTACTCTTGCATACTCACTGCCTTGTAAAGGGTTTGTGCTCTACCTTGAAAGAGCTCAGTATTGGATTGAAAATCCCAGGACGAACTGGGGACTGGACGTAGGCAAGGAGGCCGAACCAGGATAAGTCGTACTGAGTAAACTTCTAAAACTCTCTCTCTCTCAATATACATATACGTGCATGTGTTGTTTGCGATATTTACTCAGCATATAAATTGTCAAAACAGCAACTGAGTAAATCTGAAGTGCTGAGTTGGAAACTGACTACAATAGAGTCATTTCCCAACTCACAAGTAAAGCAGTCTTAGTCGGCATCGTACTAAAACTGCCTTACTATACAATCGGCCGTGCTGACCAAAAGCTGAGCCGACTAACTCACAGTAATAACATAAGGTCAGCATATTTAAAAACGAGAAAAAGTTACATTAGTTCCTAACCCCCCCCCCCTTGGAACTAATTACACGGGACCAACAAGTGGTATTAGAGCTAAAAGCTCATTACTCAAAGATCTAACAATCTTGAGCTGATCCCAAAATGGCTGAAAATAGCACTCGTTTCCTTCCTGGAAACCAAACAACACAAATACTCCCTGAGGGACTTTCAATAACTAGACCTCCTCTATTCTTTGGTTCTAACTATACATTCTGGAAGAATAGGATGAAGAACTTTATTCAAGCCACAAACATGAGGGCATGGCTTGCAATAGTTCAAGGTCCACATATACCATATAAAACTATTGACGATGAGAAAATCGTTAAAAGTGAAACTGAGTGGACAGAGGATGACCTCAGAAAACTACAAAATAATGCTTCGGCTATTGATAGGGGTCAAAAACCCCTATCTTTGGGTACGGTTTTAGGACGGGTTTTAGAGTTATTTGGCTAATAAGCGAGTAATTCTCGCATTTAAATGCTTTTGTGTGAGTTAATTAGGAATTGGAAACGTTCTATTTACTTTTCGTCATTTAGGCTCGTTTTGTGATCAATTTAGGCAAATACGGCCGAAATAGCATGCATATTAGGATTCCGTTATCTTTTGAAGCTGATTGGTCCGTCAAAAGTCGCACCAAACGAAGCGTTTGCTCAAAATAAGCGATTGACGGATCAATTTGGCTTTTGGACTAATGTTTTCCGGAGTTTTTGTACGTGTGCAGGTGTAAGTTCGGGCGAAAAAGGGACTTAGAGGACACTCGGCGAGATTCAAGCACGCTCCGGGTGAAAACGCTCGGCGAGCAGGGCCCCGTGGGCCATTTCTGCTCGCCGAGTAGGCTATGCCTGCTCGCCGAGCAGCCTGCCCTGCTCGGCGAGCAGCCCTGCGGGAATTGGTCAAAAAGACCAATTCCGCCCCCACGAAGCCACGTTCGGCCCCACGTCTTCCTACACTAACAAGGACACGAAAATAGGTCAAAACGAGGCCCGAGACGCGACTATAAATAGGATTTCTTCATTGTAATTTAGATATCTTTCGTTTTTGTAAATTATTTTAGCTTTCCCCTTGTAATTCCTCTTCATCTTCTCCATCTTTCTCAACCTCCATTGAAGCTCCTTCAAAGCTTTCTACCGAGGAATTACCAAGGTCCGTCCTTAAGATCAAGTCGCCGGCTGCAGAGTAAACAGGTTCCCTGAAAGGGATTTTTGTATCTCCTTTTATCTTTCCATGTTTGTACTCTTTGATACAGTTGCCGAACTTGACTTATTGTATCTTGTGACAATTATCTTCGCCTTTAATAATAATTTAGCTCTTGTTTTGTTCTATGATTATTTGGCTAATCTCTGTCTTACGCTTTATTAAATTGGTTTAACTCATTCAAAAGCCCCAAAATCTAGTAGGCACATATTGCGAGCTGAATCTGACCTAGTCAGAGCCTAGGAGATTGACAACCTCTTAGTTGATTAAGCGCCAATTTACTGAGCCTTAGACCTAGTTTCGGCCTTAGGGAATCACGCGCTAGGAACCTCAGGAGGGTAAGTAGGGTTAATCGCCTTGAATACAAGTGACTCAGATTAGGTTTTTATTCATTAGACTTGATAATCTATCTTTATTATTATCGTTCATACCATGTTCCTTCGAATAGTTTCATTAATGAAAGATCAATTAGGGGTAGAGTAACTCAGTTAGGCTTAGAATAACTTAGTTAGAATTAGGTAATTTAGTTAGAATTAGATAACTTAGCTAGGATTAGTATAATTCAACCTAGGAGTAGATTAACTAAACAAACCAAACTCAAAACCCCCTAAGCCTAGATAACATCCGAGACCGAGTAGCTTGATACTTGCAGAAATAAATCCTGTGGACGATAACCTGGACTTAAACCAGAAATTTATTACTTGATAACGACGGGGTACACTTATCCCTTAGTGAGGTTTCTCAGAAACCACATCAAGTTTTTGGCGCCGTTGCCGGGGATTTATTTCTTCTGCAATATCGAACCAAAGGTCGACTTGTTAGTTTAGGAATTCTTTGTGAATACTTCCTTTGTTAATATCATTTATACTTGTATATATAAACACTTGCTGATATACTATTACTTAAATTCGATCGTTCTTCCAGCGACTATGGACAACAGAGCATCGAACCCGTCCATGAACGATCTTAACACAAAAATGGACTTCCTTGTGGCTTCATACAACTCCCGACTGAGATTCTTCCCGGGCAAACTCAAAAGTAGATGGCACGGGCCATTCTCGGTCATCAACGCACACCCCTCCGGAATGGTTGAAATCAAAGGGAGGGATGGAGCCACCCAAAAGGTAAATGGGAACCGCCTAAAGCTTTATCTTGGCAAGAACGATTCAGACGTGCAAGTTCTGCGCCTGCAGACAAGCACAGAATGGGCGGCCGATCAGTAAGTTGTCTTCTCCACCCTAACTCTTTACACTCATACTTCATGATTTGTGATACAATGTTGGAACTTATTGCATATTTTTAGTGTGAGGAGGAGGGGTAGACAAACTTACAAAAATTGTATAAATTTTTAATTTTTGTTGCGTCGTGTCTAGTTTAGGTTTGCGGTTTGGTGTTTTATTTTTGCTTTATTTATGTTTTTGCATGTTTAGGACCTAAAACCGTGAACCTCCTTCGAATCTAAACTTCGTTATTTGTCTTTGAGGGCTGAGAACCGAATCTAAAATTGCATGACAACTAGTTTGGGCGTAGGACACAACTCTTGTATCTGTAAAAGCATGAGCTACAGTTTGCATTTAGACCCTACTTTTGAAGAAATGCTAATATCATTACTTAGGTAGATAACTTAAGAATTGAAGGCATGTGATATTAAACTTGAGTTTGGGGAAAACTAGTAAACACAAAATTGAAACCCAAAGAATTGTGAGTTGAATTTGAGCCTAAGAGAGAACATCAAAAAGCTCTTTTTCTTGACATTTTTGTGTGAACGCTTTGACTTGTGGAAGATTACAGATTTTGCACCTAATACTGTGTTGAACCTACATGTAATGATTTGAGATGATAAACGATGAATCAGCCTCATTAGAATTAACCCTTTTCTTTACCTTATTTTTTCTTTTTCATCCACTCTAGGAAGCCCCTTTGAGCCGACATTTTTGTAGTTTATAGATTTTTCTTTCGTTCTAACCTGTTTTTGCAAACCACAACTTGATTTGCTATTTAACCCAATTTCTTTTTGCAAAGCTCAATTAGAGCCTTTGTTTTCTTCTAGCGCTTTATCTTTGTTTATGGCATTTCAGTAGCAAGCCAAAAGGCTAAAAAGTGAATGAGCATCACTACCCCAAAAAAAAAAAAAAAAAAAAAAAAAAGAAAAAAGGGGGGGGGAAGAAAGAGAAAAAAATAGAAAAAGAGAAAAGAAAAGAAAAGAGACGAACAAAAGGGAAGAACTCCATTCCCCAGTTCTTAGAGAAATCAAAAACGTCTCAAAGAAAACATCCCAAAAAGAAAATAATAAGGGATGAATAAAAAGCTCAGTCACTTCATATTTGCTAAAGCCATTTAAATTTTGTTTTTGTAGCGCTAGAACTGATAACCCTTGTTGTACCTTTAACCCTCTAACCACATTACAACCCCGATTAGAGGCTATTTTTGATATCATCGGAATCATATAGCATAGTAGAGGAACGCGGATGAACGTGCAAAATCAACGTAATCCTAAGCGAGAACATAAGCCGAGAGTAAACACTTTAGCCACCCAAAACTGTGTGAAATGAGAGAACTACCTATGGTGAGGTGTTTTACTTAGCGATCCCCTTAAACTCGTTTAATTGAACATGTGTCCATTTGCTTAAAACTATGACCCATGATAATTGAAATGCGGCTTTTGGACATCGTGCCTCTACTTTGTATTTCCGAATGCATGTAATTACAGATGCTCGAAATTGTGTCAAGCACCTAGTCAAACTGGGAAGTTTTCTAGCTTGCTTGTGATGGCGGGTTTAGTTTTTTTTTTAGTTTACTTGGGGACAAGTAAAGTTTTAAGTGCGAGGAGGTTTGATAGGGGTCAAAAACCCCTATCTTTGGGTACGGTTTTAGGACGAGTTTTAGAGTTATTTGGCTAATAAGCGAGTAATTCTCGCATTTAAATGCTTTTGTGTGAGTTAATTAGGAATTGGAAACGTTCTATTTACTTTTTGTCGTTTAGGCTCGTTTTGTGATCAATTTAGGCAAATACGGCCGAAATAGCATGCATATTAGGATTCCGTTATCTTTTGAAGCTGATTGGTCCGTCAAAAGTCGCACCAAGCGAAGCGTTTGCTCAAAATAAGCGATTGACGGATCAATTTGGCTTTTGGACTAATGTTTTCCGGAGTTTTTGTACGTGTGCAGGTGTAAGTTCGGGCGAAAAAGGGACTTAGAGGACACTCGGCGAGATTTGAGCACGCTCCGGGCGAAAACGCTAGGCGAGCAGGGCCCCGTGGGCCATTTCTGCTCGCCGAGCAGGCCGCCAGAGGCCTGCTCGGCGAGCAGGGGGCTGCTCGTCGCGAGCAGCCCTGCTCGCCGAGCAGCCTGCCCTGCTCGGCGAGCAGCCCTGCGGGAATTGGTCAAAAAGACCAATTCCGACCCCACGAAGCCACGTTCGGCCCCACGTCTTCCTACACTAACAAGGACACGAAAATAGGTCAAAACGAGGCCCGAGACGCGACTATAAATAGGATTTCTTCATTGTAATTTAGATATCTTTCGTTTTTGTAAATTATTTTAGCTTTCCCCTTGTAATTCCTCTTCATCTTCTCCATCTTCCTCAACCTCCATTGAAGCTCCTTCAAAGCTTTCTACCGAGGAATTACCAAGGTCCGTCCTTAAGATCAAGTCGCCGGCTGCAGAGTAAACAGGTTCCCTGAAAGGGATTTTTGTATCTCCTTTTATCTTTCCATGTTTGTACTCTTTGATACAGTTGCCGAACTTGACTTATTGTATCTTGTGGCAATTATCTTCGCCTTTAATAATAATTTAGCTCTTGTTTTGTTCTATGATTATTTGGCTAATCTCTGTCTTACATTTTATTCAATTGGTTTAACTCATTCAAAAGCCCCAAAATCTAGTAGGCACATATTGCGAGCTGAATCTGACCTAGTCAGAGCCTAGGAGATTGACAACCTCTTAGTTGATTAAGAGCCAATTTACTGAGCCTTAGACCTAGTTTCGGCCTTAGGGAATCACGCGCTAGGAACCTCAGGAGGGTAAGTAGGGTTAATCGCCTTGAATACAAGTGACTCAGATTAGGTTTTTATTCATTAGACTTGATAATCTATCTTTATTATTATCGTTCATACCATGTTCCTTCGAATAGTTTCATTAATGAAAGATCAATTAGGGTAGAGTAACTCAGTTAGGCTTAGAATAACTTAGTTAGAATTAGGTAATTTAGTTAGAATTAGATAACTTAGCTAGGATTAGTATAATTCAACCTAAGAGTAGATTAACTAAACAAACCAAACTCAAAACCCCCTAAGCCTAGATAACATCCGAGACCGAGTAGCTTGATACTTGCAGAAATAAATCTTGTGGACGATAACCTGGACTTAAACCAGAAATTTATTACTTGATAACGACGGGGTACACTTATCCCTTAGTGAGGTTTCGCAGAAACCGCATCAGCTATCAACATGCTTCACTGTGCTTTAGATGCTGCAGAATACAATAAGATTTCAGGTTGTGAGTCAGCACAGGAGATCTGGAAGAAGCTAGAAGTAACCTACGAAGGAACCAGCAAGGTCAAGGAGTCTAAAGTGAACCAACACATGCGATTGTATGAGCTGATCGAGATGACTGATAATGAGGACATCTCAGCAATGAATGCCAGGTTCACAAACATAATAAATGAGCTCAAAAGACTCGGCAAGAACTTCACTGAAGAAAAACAAGTGAAGAAGATCCTACGAAGTCTTGCCAAAAGGTGGCAAGCTAAAAAGACAGCAGTTGAGGAAGCTCAGGACTTGACTACCTACAAATACGATGAGCTGATAGGATCCTTGCTGACCCATGAGATCTCTATGAGAAACTTTGAAGCAAAAGAAAAGTCTGAAGACAAGAAACAAAAATCTCTGGTGATGAAAGCTGACTCCACTGAAGCTGAGTCAACTGATGATGAAGAAATGGCTATGTTCACTAGAAAAATGAAGAAGCTGTTCAGACGAAACAACAGAAACAGCAAGCAGCCATACAAGAAAGGAGATAGATACAAAGCTGAGTCTAGTGACTCAAAGTATAAGAAGGACAGCTCCAAGGCTGTCACATGTTATGAGTATCATCAAACCGGGCACATTAAGTCAAGCTGTCCCTATCTAAAGAAAGATAAGAAGGGAAGCAAGAAGGCAATGGTGGCCACATGGAGTGACAGTGATGAGTCAACCTCATCTGAAGCTGAGCCAAATAAAACAGCCAACATATGTTTCATGGCAGATGATGGAGCTGACCAATCCCAATCGGAGCAAGCTGACCTCTCTGAACAATCTGATCATGAGGAAAACAACAATGAGGTAACTTCCTTACTCATGCTTAGAAATGAAATAGTAAATGCCCTGAGTGATCTGTATACACTGACCAAAAAGTGTAACAAAAAGATTAAAGCACTCAGCAGGCGCTGTGACGAGATTGAGGAAGTCAAATTAAGTGATCTTCGATATCTTCTTCAAGACAACTCAACGTTGCATAGCAATATAGAAGTTATGCACAAGTTTGTCTCGAAAGTCCAATCAGATTCAAGGAAACTGAAAAAGGATGTCACTACACTACAGAACCAAATAAATGGTTCAACTAAGAATAAATCCCATGCTGAGTACCCAAGTACGGTTCAGCATAAGCAGTCTACTCAATGTAACTGCTGTGGGAAGAGAGGACACACAAAAGCTGTGTGCTGGCATAACAAACAAACTGTCCAATGTGACTTCTGTGGTAAGAAAGGTCATACTACCAAGATGTGCTGGCATGCTCAGCATAACAATGCTGATCACACTCAACAACACCCTCAAAAGGAAATTCAGTGTGACTTTTGTGGTAAAAGTGGCCATACTGTAAAAGTATGCCGTCACAAATTAAAATATGACTCTACATATGTTTATACTAACAAGAAAGGACCCAAAAGGAATTGGGTACCTAAAGATGAATAGTTTAAAATGCAGGTCAGCTTGACATGCGTGGAGAAGTCAAAACTTTGGTACATAGACAGCGCATGCTCAAGACACATGACAGATGATGAAACTCAATTCATCACACTAGAGCTTAAACGAGGAGGTAGTGTAAGCTTTGGAGACAACAAAAAGGGTAAGATAGTTCGTTCAGGAACTATCGGAGGTAATCCCTGTTGAAACACCTTTCCACAGGATTTTGATTTGACAAAATCATCCATGATTAAGAGGAAATTAAATTTAGATGCTTTGATTTAATTGTACTAATATGTTTGTTAAATCTTGAGTGCAAAAATACATAAAGGCAGGACAAAAGTCAGCACAAACAAAGCTGAGTAGAAAAGAACTCAGCATGACATAATAGAAGCTGAGTGGAGTTAAAAGTTCGAAAATAAAACAAAGCTGGCTAAAAGGCTGAAGACAAACAAAATGGAGCTGACCTTATAAGAGATCAGCATGAACCACGAACATTCGAAGAAAACAATCAAAGCTGAGTATGTGTCAGGACAGCATGAAGGTTCCGTTTTACTAAACGACAAGTCTGCAAATCTTCTGCACCAATAATTGGAACCTCGAAGAAACCTAGAAGACTGATTCCGAGAGTCATGGGACGTTGGATTATTGGAAACAGACAACTGGCACAAACAAACAAAACAGATGCTAGAAGACAACCTGACGCCTGAAGAAATACAGAAGCAGGGAATGGCGTACAGTCTGAACATTTCCAGAAAACGTTTCCCAAAAGAGCCGTTTTGGTGGCAACGGTCAAGACATTTTAAACAATCAAATCCACAGGATTTAGCCTATATAAGGACACTCGAAGAAACAAAGCATATACATAGAACTGATTCATAAAAAGAAAAATACAAGAGAGAAAGTCTCACAAGCACTCAAATACAGAAAGAATCTTACACCCACGTTTTTATTCTTGTGTAAATGCTAGATTGAGTTGTAATCATCTAAAGTGTTCTCTACTTCAAAAGGGAACAAGTCTGTGATCAATAGTGATATTGAGAGAGTAAAAGCTGAGTGCTAGGTTGTTAGCAGTTCAGCAGTAGAGAAATCTAGGTGCTGGGTTGTAGCACTTAGTAGGAGTTGAGTAAACGAATAGAGGAAGGTACTCTTGCATATTCAACTGCCTTGTAATTGGTTTGTGCTCTACCTTTAAAGAGCTCAATATTGGATTCAAAAAGCCCGGAGGACTCTGGGGACTGGACGTAGGCAAAGAGGCCGAACCAGGATAATTGATACTGAGTAATCTCTAAACTCTCTCTTTATATTGCTTGTGTTGTTTGCTAGATTTACTCAACATATAAACTGTCTAAGCCGACCTTGAGTAAATAAATGGTGCTGAGTTAGAAACTGACCTCTAAGAGTATCAATTCTCAACTCGCGTGAAAATAACTTTAGCCAACTCCTGACTAAAGCTGTCTTCAATTATATCTCACCAAGCTGACCAATATCAAGAGTTGATAAACTCTCAATATAACTTCTGGTCAGATCAGTTAAAACGCGAAAAAGTTATATTAGTTCCTAACCCCCCCCCCCCCTTTGGAACTAATTATCAGGGACCAACAAGTGGTATCAGAGCTACAAAGCTCACTACTCAGAGATTTAACAATCTTGAGCTGATCTCTAAAAATGGGTGAGAATAGCACTCGTTTCCTTCCTGGAAACCAAACAACACAGATACTCCCTGAGGGATTATCAATCACCAGACCACCCCTATTCTTTGGATCTAATTACACATTCTGGAAGAATAGGATGAAGAACTTTATTCAAGCCACAAACATGAGTGCATGGCTTGCAATTGTTCAAGGTCCACATGTGCCATACAAAACTATTAACAATGAGAAAATTGTTAAGAGTGAGGCTGAGTGGACAGAGGATGACCTCAGAAAACTATAAAATAATGCTTCGGCTATAAATATGCTTCACTGTGCGTTAGATGCTGCAGAATACAATAAGATTTCAGGTTGCGAGTCAGCACAGGAGATTTGGAAGAAACTTCAAGTAACCTATGAAGGCACAAGCAAAGTAAAGGAGTCTAAGGTCAATCAACACATGAGACTCTATGAGCTGTTTGAGATGAAGGAAAATGAAGACATCTCAGAAATGAACGCAAGGTTCACAAACATCATAAATGAGCTAAAAAGGCTTGGAAAGAACTTCACTGAAGAAGAACAAGTGAAGAAGATTCTGAGAAGTCTGCCCAAGAGCTGGCAAGCAAAGAAGACAGCCGTAGAGAAATCTCAGGACTTGACTACCTACAAATATGATGAGCTGATAGGATCCTTGCTGACCCATGAAATCTCTATGAAAAACTTTGAAGCCAAAGAAAAGGAAAAATCAGAGGATAAAAAACAAAAATCTCTCGTCATGAAAGCTGACTCAACTGAAGCTGAGTCAACCGATGATGAGGAATTGGCCATGTTCACCAGAAAGATGAAAAAGCTGTTCAGAAGGAATGATAGAAATGGCAAAAGATCATTTAGAAGAAATGATAAGTACAAAGCGGAGTCAAGCGACAAGTACAAAAAGGACAGCTCGAAATCTGTCACATGCTTTGAGTGTCATCAAACCGGGCACGTCAAGTCAAGCTGTCCCAATCTTAAGAAAGAGAAGAAGGGAAGAAAAAAGGCTATGGTAGCCACATGGAGTGACAGTGATGAATCAACATCATCTGAAGCTGAGCAGAATGAAACAGCCAACATATGTTTTATGGCAGATGATGGAGCTGGCCAATCTCAGTCTGAGCATGCTGACCTTTCTGATGAAACTGACCAAGAAAATCACAACAATGAGGTAACATCCTTACTTTTGCTTAGAAGAGAAATGGTGAATGCCCTGAGTGACTTATATACACTAACTAAGAAGTGTAACAAAAAGATTAAGGCACTCAGCAGGCACTGTGATGAGATTGAAGAGGTCAAACTGAGTGATCTCCGATATCTTCTCCAGGACAACTCTGACTTGCATACCAATATGCAAATCTTACATAAGTCTGTCACGGAGGTCCAATCTGAGTCAAAGAAACTCAGAAAGGATATCACACAATTACAAAGTCAAGGGAAAGACTCAAATAGAAATAGAGCTCATGCTAAGTATGCAAATATTAGTCAGCATAAGCAAGTCACTAAATGTGAATGTTGTGGGAAACTGGGACACACAACGGATGTGTGTTGGCATAACAAGAGGACTGTCCAATGTGACTTCTGCGGAAGAAAATGGCATACCACAAAAATATGTTGGCATGCCCAACACAATAATACTGACTATACTCAGTTCAACCCACAAAGAGTACCTTTCTGTGATTTCTATGGTAAACCAGGCCACACCATAAAAGTGTGTCGTCATAAATTGAAACATGATTTTGCACCTGTCTACACTAACAAGAAAGGACCCAAAAGAAATTGGGTACCTAAAAATGAATAGTTTGAACTGCAGGTCAGCTTGACATGCGTGGAGAAGTCAAAACTGTGGTATATAGACAGCGCATGCTCAAGGCATATGACAGGTGATGAAACTCAGTTCATCACACTAGAGCTTAAACGAGGTGGAAGCGTAAGCTTTGGAGACAACAAGAAGGGTAAGATAGTCGGCTCAGGTACTATTGGAGGTAACCCAACCATTGAGTATGTCTCCTTCGTTAAAGGTCTAAAATACAACCTGTTGAGTGTAGCTCAGCTTTGCAAAAGCGGCAGAAGGGTTGTATTTGATGATACTAAGTGTCAAATACTCGAGGGAAATACAAATGAATTGATTTTAACTGCCCCTCGTGTAGAAAATGTATATATGCTAAACTTGGAGAAACAGTTCTCTAAAAATATATGCTTAGTGTCTAAAGAGGACAACTCCTGGCTATGGCATAGAAGACTTGGGCATGTCAGCATGGACCTTCTTGCCAAATTAGCTAGAAAGCAATTAGTTGAGGGATTACCTAAATTAAAGTTTGAAAAAGATCAACTATGTAAAGCCTGTCAGCAAGGCAAACAAACTAAAAAGTCATTTCATAGTAAAAATATCGTCTCAACTAAAAGGCCATTGGAATTACTACATTTGGATCTTTTCGGACCTATCCAGCCACTCAGTATGGGAGGTAAGAAATTTTCCTTGGTTATTGTAGATGATTTCTCTAGGTACACTTGGATCATCTTGCTGAGTAGCAGGGATGAAACCTTTGAGATGTTCACCACATTGATCAAAAAGCTTGAAAATGACAAAGACCTAAAAGTAGCTCACATTAAAAGTGACAATGGTGGAGAATTCAAAAACCAACTGTTTGATGAATTCTGTGAAACCTGTGGTATTGACCACAACTTCTCTGCCCCTAGAACACCTCAACAAAATGGGGTTGTTGAAAGGAAAAATAGAACCATTGTCGAAATTGTCAGGACAATGCTGAGTGAAAATAGGCTTCCAAAGTACTTCTGGGGTGAAGCTGTTCACACGGCATGTTATATACTGAATAGGGCTCTAGTCAGACCTATACTCAAGAAAACCCCATATGAACTTTGGAAAGGTCGAAAGCCCAACATTGGATACTTTCGTGCCTTTGGGTGTAAATGTTTTATACTCAACACAAAAGACAATCTTACTAAATTTGAGGCTAAAGCTGATGAGGCAATCTTTTTAGGGTACTCAACAAACAGTAAAGCATATAGAGTATTTAATAAAAGAACCCAGATTGTAGAAGAATCTGTACATGTTGAGTTCGATGAAACTAACCCTACAGGTAAGTCAGCTCAGCCTGAAGAAGATGAACAAGGCTCAGCTTCCGCTGATCAACCAGAAGTCACAGTGCCAGACATACAGGAGCTGACCCAAGGTAAGCAAGAAATTGAAATATCATTCGCTGACCAATCTATTCATGTAGAGATTGTAGAAACACCTCTTCCAAACAACTCAACATTGCCAAAGGAAATAAAGATCCCAAGAGGTCATACAGAACAAGCCATTCTTGATGCCGCCAACAATAAATTAATGACCAGAGATCAACTCAGAAAATACCTCAGCAATGTTGCATTCATATCAATACATGAGCCAAAGAATTTTGCTAATGCTGAGCACGATGAGTATTGGATCAATGCTATGCAAGAAGAACTTGATCAATTCACTAGAAATGAGGTATGGGATTTAGTACCTAAACCTAGGAATCAAAAGCCCATAGGAACTAAGTGGGTCTTTAGAAATAAGCTAGATGAACATGGAAATGTGATTAGAAACAAAGCTCGACTTGTAGCCCAAGGCTATAGTCAGCAAGAGGGTATAGACTATGGAGAAACTTTTGCTCCTGTTGCTAGATTAGAGGCTATACGTATATTGTGTGCCTATGCCAGTTACATGAACTTTAAATTATACCAAATGGATGTAAAAAGTGCATTTCTTAATGGCTTTATAAACGAAGAGGTATACGTTAATCAACCTCCTGGATTTGAAGACTCAAAATTTCCAAATCACGTTTATAAACTCAAAAAGGCTCTGTACAGGCTAAAACAAGCTCCAAGAGCTTGGTATGAGAGGTTGACCAACTTCCTGCTGACCAGGAACTATGTCAGGGGAAAAGCTGACACAACCTTGTTCATTAAGAAAAAGGGCAAACATACCTTACTTGCACAAATATATGTTGATGACATAATCTTTGGTGCTACTGACGAATCTTTGTGCAAGGAATTTAGCCAACAAATGCAAACTGAGTTCGAAATGTCCATGATGGGAGAACTCAACTTCTTCCTTGGACTCCAAATCAAGCAAGGTAAAAATGGCATATTTATAAGTCAATCTAAGTACACCAAGGAAATGTTAAAGAAGTTCAGCATGGAAGAATGCAAGCCAATATCAACCCCCATGGGTACTGATAATGTCCTATGCAAGGATGAAAAGAGTAAGTCAGTTGATAGTAAACTCTATCGAGGTATGATAGGTTTATTACTCTATCTCACTGCTAGTAGACCAGACATTCAATACTCAGTATGCTATTGTGCTAGATATCAAGCTGGCCCCAGGGAATCTCATCTAACTGCTGTAAAAAGAATTTTTAGATACTTGCGAAGCTCAGTTGATGCAGGTCTATGGTATCCAACCTCAGATGACTTTACACTTATTGGATATACTGATGCTGACTACGGACGAGATAAGTTAGAACGAAAAAGTACTTCAGGAGGATGTCATTTCCTCGGAAGCTGTCTAGTATCTTGGTTTAGCAAGAAGCAATCATCCGTTGCTCTATCTACAACTGAAGCTGAGTACGTGGCTTGATGAATTCTGTGAAACCAATGGTATTGACCATAATTTCTCTGCTCCTAGAACTCCTCAACAGAATGGAGTTGTTGAAAGGAATAATAGGACAATAGTAGAAATTACTAGGACAATGCTGGGTGAAAATAGGCTTCCAAAGTATTTTTGGGGAGAAGCTGTCAACACAACATGCTATATATTGAATAGGGCCTTAGTAAGACCTATATTAAAGAAAAATCCCTACGAACTTTGGAAAGGACGAAAGCCCAACATTGGCTACTTTCATGCCTTTGGGTGTAAATGTTTTATACTCAATACTAAGGATAATCTGGCAAAATTTGATGCCAAAGCTGACGAAGCGATCTTTTTAGGGTACTCAACAAACAGCAAAGCATATAGAATCTATAATAAAAGAACTCAGGTAGTAGAAGAGTCAGTCCATGTAGATTTCGATGAAACTGACCCTGCAGGTAAGATAACTCAACTCATGGAGGATGAGTCGAACTCAGCCAATACTGACCTAACTGGAGCTGCTGATCCACCTGCACAAGAGCTGACCAAAGGTAAAATCGAAACTGAAATTACCTTTGCTGACCAATCTGACCCTACAGAGATTGTAGAAACACCTGTTCCAAACAACTCAACATTGCCCAAGGAGATAAAGATTCCAAGAGGACATTCAGAAAAATCCATCCTTGATGCTGCTGACAACAAGCTGATGACAAGAGATCAGCTTAGGAAGGTCCTCAGCAATGTTGCTTTCGTATCAGTTCACGAACCAAAGAATTTTGCTGATGCCGAGCATGATGAGTATTGGATCAACGCTATGCAAGAAGAGCTTGACCAATTTACAAGAAATGAGGTATGGGATTTAGTACCTAAGCCCAGAAATCAGAAGTCCATAGGGACTAAATGGGTATTTAGGAATAAACTAGATGAGCAGGGGAACGTAGTTAGAAACAAAGCTCGACTTGTAGCCCAAGGCTATAGTCAGCAAGAGGGCATTAATTATGGTGAAACCTTTGCACCAGTAGCTAAGCTGGAAGCCATACGTATATTGTGTGCATATGCTAGTTTCATGAACTTCAAATTGTATCAAATGGATGTCGAAAGTGCATTTCTTAATGGCTTTATAAATGAAGAGGTATATGTTAATCAGCCTCCTGGTTTTGAAGATCCAAATTTCCCAAACCACGTTTATAAACTCAAGAAGGCCTTATATGGCCTGAAACAAGCTCCAAGAGCTTGGTATGAGAGGTTGACCAACTTCCTGCTGACCAGGAACTATGTCAGAGGAAAAACTGACATAACCTTGTTCATTAAGAAAAAGGGTAAACATACCCTACTTGCACAAATTTATGTAGATGATATAATATTTGGTGCTACTGACGAATCTCTGTGCAAAGAATTTAGTAAACAGATGCAAACTGAGTTCGAGATGTCCATGATGGGGGGAACTCAGCTTCTTCCTTGGACTTCAGATTAAGCAAGGTAAAAGCGGCATCTTCATCAGTCAGTCTAAGTACACCAAAGAGATGTTAAAGAAATTCGATATGGAAGATTCTAAGCCTATATCAACCCCTATGGGTACTGATACTGTCCTATGCAAAGATGAGAAAAGTAAGTCAGTAGATAGCAAACTATATCGAGGTATGATAGGCTCACTACTTTATCTCACTGCTAGTAGACCTGATATACAGTACTCAGTATGTTATTGTGCAAGATATCAAGCTGACCCCAGGGAATCTCACTTAATTGCTGTCAAAAGAATTTTTAGATATTTGCAAAGCTCAGTTGATGCAGGTTTATGGTATCCAACTTCAAATGACTTCACACTCATAGGATACATCGATGCTGACTATGGACGGGATAAGCTAGAACGTAAGAGTACTTCAGGAGGATGTCATTTCCTTGGAAGCTGTCTAGTATCTTGGTTTAGTAAAAAGCAGTCATCAGTTGCCTTGTCTACAACCGAAGCTGAGTACGTTGCTGCTGGAAGTTGTGTAGCTCAAGTCCTATGGATAAAGCAACAACTTGAGGATTATGGAGTAAAAACGGAGACAATAGAGATCAAATGTGACAACAAGAGTGCCATTGATCTATCCAAGAATCCAATCCAACACAGCAGGATGAAGCATGTCAGCATAAGGCATCACTTCATCAGAGATCACGTACTAAAGGGTGAGATCAAGCTGACCTATGTACCAACAGATGAACAGCTTGCAGATATCTTCACTAAGCCTCTGGCACGTGAACAATTTAACATACTAAGGGAAGCTATCGGTATGTCTAATCCTCTTCAATAATTCTAAGTGTTTGAATGAATGTTGAAGTGATTGTCATGCTGGGTGAATTGAATTAGTAACTCCTGCACAATAAGCTTAAGAGCCTATGCTGAGTAGATAAATCACCCTATGCTGAGTGAATATACATGTTGTGTGATTAGCGTACATTGAGTTACTAAGAGATAGAGAACCCATCTACGTAGAATTAAATACTCAGTATCATAAACGATTCATATTCTAGCAAACTGAGTAAGAGCCCACTTGCACCATTAAATGTTAACAAGTGTAATAAATCACCTCAATCAACGCAAGCATTGATGACAAAAACCCATGCGCTGAACGTGTCATAAATGACAGAATCTCTATCGATTGACTATCCCTAGGAACAACGGCTAGTTCAACGAATAGGATCATCTTAGGCTTCTATAAATAGTGGAAGAATCCCCACTTCATCTTTTTTACGCTTAATATCCCTCTGAAATCGAATTTCTCTCTCTAAAAACTTCAAAATCTTCATCTGCAACAATGGCTTCCGGCAAGAACGAAATTCCTACCTCCACCACTCAGCCTGGCCAAACCTCTGTCAGTGCTACTCAAACTGACCCCGATGGATCTGCAAAAAGGAATATGATCAAGGTTCATAAGAAGGCCGCTAACCTGGAAGTTCTTAAGTGCAGATGGTTTTCTCCTGGATTTATCACCGCATAGAAGCCATTCTGTGATTGGATCGAGAAGAATAAATGGACCGGCCTCTTCTCTCTCTCTGGAAAGTCGTTTCCAAGATTGGTAAGGGAATTCTACTCCAACATGTTCGTAGATGAGGATGATGCTGACTACATGGTCACCATGGTCAAAGGCCATAAGATAATGATAACCCCTGCCTACCTAGCCACCTTGCTCAACTTACCCGAAGAAGGCACAGAATTCAGAACTACCAAAGAGAAACTTGATCATGTTGTGGAGTTCTGCAAACCAAAGAACTACAAAGGAGAAATACCCAGTACCTGTATGGGGCAAGACCAGAAGATGGCTCACTATCTACTGACCAACTTCATCTTCCCCAAGCTCAGCTTAGCCTCCTCTGCCTCAAATTTTGAACAGTGTTTCGTTTGGCATATGTTGACCTACAATCCGCTCAACATGACAGTCTTCTTGGTTGGGGCATTTCAACGGTCTGGAAAGAAGCTCAGGCTGGGTTCTCTGATCACAAAGATCATTGAAGACCACAAGATTGACACAATTAATGAAACTGACAGCTTGGGACATGAGATTACAGCTGCTCTGTTGTTTGGTTTGCTCTACAATCAGCCTCTAAAGTCTAATAATGTTGAAGCTGAGGAGCATGAGGACGAGCATCTTGATGCTGAGCATGTGGCAGAACCCAAGGATGCTGAGCAAGTGACCGAACCCCAGGATGCTGAGCCTGAAAAGAAGAAGAAGAAGAAGAGGAAGGCTATTGAAACTTGCTCAAAAGACATCAATGCTGTCCCCAAGAAGGCAAGATTGGTGCCTAAGGAGAAGAAAGCCAAAGCTGACCAGGCTAAGGAGCAAGCTGAGTCAGCTAAGAAAAGGAAAAGAACAGAAGAGACTAAGGAGGATGATGAGGAGACTCCAGAATCTCCATTAAAGAAAAAGAGAACAAGTTCTACACTAAAGATAGTGGAAGCTGGCCCTTTGGATTGGCTTGTACCTCCCAATATCAATGCTGACCCAGTCAAAGAAACTGAGACAGAAACTCATGATGAGCAAAATGTTGAGAAGGATGCTCATAATAAGTAGGAACAACCTGGTAATGTAGAGCACCATGAGAATGATGCTGAGCCAAACAAAGAAGTAGAGGAAGAGGAAGATGTTGCTGATCAGATTGAGCAACATATTGAAGAAGTGGAAAATCTAGCTGAAATAGAGCAACTCATTGATACTGAAATACTAGAAGTAGATGAAGAAGAAGAAGAGATCCAAGCTGACCCTTCTCCTCCCAAAGGAAAGAGAAGGCTAAAGAAGAAAGCTCATAGGACTCAAGTCATTGATCTTATGGAAGATTCTCCTCCTGAAGATCCCCTTACTGACTTATCTGAGTTGCAGTTCAGATACTTTGCCACCGATGCTGACTCCTCTCTAAAGGAAAAACAAGCCCCTGTTTCTCATGCTGAGGAACATGCCAAGACTCCTGATCATCCAACATCAAATGAGCCAGCAGTTCAAGTACACACTGCTCAAGAAGGAGAAAATCCTGCTTTAACTCAACATACACCTCCTATTGAGCAGGTCAACATGGCTGCAAGTCCTACAACTCAGCATGTTGATGAGTCAGCTCCAGAAACAAGTTTTAATCCACCTCCTACAACCAATCCAGTCGGTCCATCTACCACACAACAAACTCCACCTCCATCCAGCTCAGTTCCAGCCTCTGAGTCAAATCATGTTGATCAATTTGTCTATCTAAACGCTACTGAGTCCGGCCGAAGGATCATAGCTTCTGCTCAATCTCTACTTCAGGATTTGAATCCCACTCAAGCTGAGGCTGCTAGGTCTGCCCATCCTGAGTCATCCCAACTATCTGGCCTTACTCAGCTTTTAAACGAAATAAGGGGACTCAAGGATCTGATCAGTGTTATGACTTCTGTCCAAACACAACAACCAAAGCAAGACCAGATCACCAAGCTGACTGAGCTGATGATCCAGATGGTAAACCACATCAACCTTCTTGAAGGGAAAATCCAGCAGCTTTCTGAAGTCAATCCAGGATATGCAACCTCCACTGAGCTTCACAAGTGTTTTGCTAAGCTGACTGCAGAATTGAATAAAAACCAGCCTACGACTAATCCTGACTACGCCACTTCTGCTGAGTTGAAAGACTGCTTCACCAAGCTTACCTCAGATGTAACATGGACCCACGAGCTGATCTCATCATCTTCCCAATTCACAATTGATCAGCTTACAGAAGCTGTGCATTTACTCAACGTGCATAAAGCCCCCATGAGTGTTGATCCGGTGAATCAAGCTGACCTTCTCAAGTACTCTCAAACCATACTTCAATCTGTCAGGTATACCAACGCTCAACGTCAACTCTATGATCAATCGGTGATCAAGATGTACAATCAGTCCTACTCCCACCTGACCGATGCATTCTCATGGATAAGAAAATCCCATGAGTACATTCTAAGCATGTTGAGTTCATCCCTTCACCTTTCCACTGCCATTCATGCTGATGGAGTTGCTGTGCGAGATGGATTGAGTCTCATCACCACAAGGTTGAAGAAGTACTCAAACTTATTAGCAACTGCCGCAAGGAACATGACCCTCGTTGCCCCCCTGGATGATGATGGCAAAACGGGGGAGAGAAGCCAGATTGGAACTCAGTATGCTGGAGCATCAGGAAGTCAAGCTCAAGCAAAAGACAAAGGCATATACAAACCTGACCATCAAGCTCAGGTCAACTTGAAGAAGAAGAAATAGCTTAGTTTTTGGTTTAGGACTTAGCATGTATGTTGCCTTTTTAATATCTTTCTACTGATCAATGACAAGTATCAACTTGATTCAACTTGTCTATATACTATGCTTAGAACTATACTGATTCGTTAAAATTGAACAAACAAGTTAAAAAGTAAAAGATACTCAGTGTGCACCAACACCAAAACATATATGCATGAAACTGAGTAAAATACATACTTCTAAAATTTCTGAATACTGACTTAAATCCAATTAGCTAAAATTGAGAAAAATCTAAACACTAGACTAAGTCAGTAAAACACAAATGTCTCAAACTTGTCTTAAAAGATTTAGGATTAACTTAAGACAGTATGTGCAACCCTTATGATAGGGGTCAAAAACCCCTATCTTTGGGTACGGTTTTAGGACGGGTTTTGGCGTTATTTAGTTAATAAGCGAGCAATTCTCGCATTTAAATGCTTTTGTGTGAGTTAGTTAGAAATTGGAAATGTTTTATTTACTTTTCGTTGTTCAGGCTCATTTTATGATCAATTTAGGCAAATACGGCCAAAATGGCATGCATATTATAATTCCATTATCTTTTGAAGCTAATTGATCCGTCAAAAGTCGCACAAAACGAAGCGTTTGCTCAAATAAGCGATCGGCGGGTCAATTTAGCCTTTGGACTAATGTTATCTGGAGTTTTTGTGCATGCGCAGGGATAAACTCGGGCGAAAAACACATTGTTGGCATTTGGTAACCGCGCGGGGGCATATCGGGCAAGACTGCTCGATGAACTGGCCTATTTTAGGCCGGCTCGCCGAGCTGGCTATTCCAG
The DNA here is from genome assembly GCF_963576675.1 of Euphorbia lathyris. Taxonomy (NCBI): domain Eukaryota; kingdom Viridiplantae; phylum Streptophyta; class Magnoliopsida; order Malpighiales; family Euphorbiaceae; genus Euphorbia; species Euphorbia lathyris. Next base: position 78,582,150 of record NC_088918.1, on the reverse strand, counting down.
CTCGCCGAGCAGGCCCTCAGGGGCCTGCCCGGGCGAGCTGGCCTTCGTAGGCCTGCTCGGCGAGCAGACCTGCGGGAATTGGTCAAAAAGACCAATTCCGCCCCCCACGACTGGTCCCACGACTTCCTACCTGCATAAGGACACGAAATAGGTCGAGAAAAGGGCATGAGCCGCGTCTATAAGTAGCATTTTCCAATGTAAATTAGATATCTTTCATTAAATGTAAATTACTTTAGCTTTCCCCTTGAATTTCCTCTCCATCTCCTCCATCTTCTTCAACCTCCATTGAAGCTCCTTCAAAGCTGTTCATCGAGGAAGATTCAAGGTCCGTCCTTAAGACCTAGGAAGCCGATTGCAGAGTAGACAGGTTCCTTGAAAGGGATTTTCGTATCTCCTTTTACCTTTCCTTGTTTGTACTCTTTGATACAATCTATGAATCCTAGGCTAATTGTATCCTGTGACATTGTTCTTCATCTTTAATAATACTTTAGCTCTTATTATGTTCTATGCTTATTTGTTTAATCTTTGTCTTACGCTTTATTCAATTGGTTTAACTCATTCAAAAGCCCCAAAATCGAGTAGGCACATATTGTGAGCTGAATCTGACCTAGTCAGAGCCTAGGAGATTGACGACCTCTTAGTTGATTAAGCCCAAATTGCTGAGCCTTAGACCTAGTTTCGGCCTTACAAGGGAATCACGCACTAGGAACTTCAGGAGGGTAAGTAGGGTTAATCGCCTTGAATACAAGCAACTTAGATTAAGTTTTTAATCAATAGACCTAATAACCTAACTTCATTATTATCGTTCATACCATGTTCCTTCGGGTAATTGCATTAGTGAAAGATCAATTAGGAGTAGTTTAACTTAATTAGGCGTAGAATAACTTAGTTAGAACTAGATAACTTAGCTAGAAGTCGCGTAATTCAACCTAGGAGTAGATTAACTTAATCAAACCAACCTCAAACCCCCCAAAGCCTAGATAACACCTGAGACCAAGTAGCTCGATACTTGCAGAAATAAATCCTGTGGACGATAACCTGGACTTTCCAGAATTTTATTACTTGATAACGACGGGGTACACTTATCCCTTAGTGAGTCTTTGCGGAGACGCATCAAGTTTTTGAAAAGGTTGTAATCCAAACTTGGGTTGCCTCCCAAGAAGAGCTACTTTATAGTCGGTTAGCTGGACATAGAATTCCTTCCTAAGTGTAAGCTTCTATTCGTGTTAGGAACTGAAATTCCTTAATAAATAATCCGTACCTACAAAACGGATTAAGAGCCTCAAATAAGTTCAATGAAAGTACGAGGCCGAATTTAAACAGATTATGAAAACGTTTGGTTTGCTCCCTTTTGGATTCTCTTGGTAGGTCGAAGAGAATGAAAACTTCTGAGCATGAAGCAAACCTAAACTTTTCTACATTTTGAGGAAAAGGTAGTTGATATACACAAGCTTCGATTTGATCATTTATTTCTATCGCATGATTTAGGATTTCAGGCTTTGAACCGGGGTTGCTTACCGCTTCCGGTTCCTTACTTACCTTGAGTGACGTATGCGACAATAGGCTTGGTTCTACCTTTTTGTCATTCCTCAAGGAGATGGCTTGAGCTGATTCCCTTTGTGGGATTTCTATGTTTTCCTTCATGCTTGGGAGAGCATCTCGGGATTGCTTTTGCATCTCATGGTTTATTTGAGCCAATTGGTTGCTCAAGTCCTTGCAAACCTCCTCGTTGATTGTAAGTCGTGCTGATATTTCTTTCAAAAGGGACATCACTTCATCTTGTGAGTTAGAGGGTTGCGGAGGAACTTGGCTTGCTTGTTTGTAAGAGAACATTCCCACTTTGTTTTCCCTGTGCTCATTAACAAACCTATTTGGAGGCCTCAACATGTTAGGGTTCCCGTAGGACAGATTTGAGTGTTGAGGTCTCCTCCAATCACTATCATAAAAGCTATAAGAATTGGGGTTAGAATTGTACCTTTGGTGATTACCCACAAAACTTACACTTTCATTTGTGTTGAGGCTCAGTTTCGCCATCAAGATATCCATTTTCTTATTTAACTCGGCCATGGAGGGATTGGGAGCCTCATTCTCCAGGACATGAATGTATTGTCTTGATGGGATAGTAAACTTTTGAGCTTGCCACTCGACTCTTTCTTGCCAATTCATTGATCAGAGAATGCTGAAAAAGTGAAGTTCTAGCACAAAAGTTGATAAATATAGAATGTATAAAGAACTATATATGAACAAGTATAAACGATTATATATAAACAAGTATAGATGATATTAACAAAGGATATTTATACAAAAGAATGCCTAAACTAACAAATCGACCTTTGGTTCGATATTGCAGAAGAAATAGATCCCCGGCAACGGCGCCAAAAACTTGGTGCGTCTCCGCAAAGACTCACTAAGGGATAAGTGTACCCCGTCGTTATCAAGTAATAAAATTCTGGAAAGTCTAGGTTATCATCCACAGGATTTATTTCTACAAGTATCGAGCTACTTGGTCTCAGGTGTTATCTAGGCTTTGGGGGGTTTGAGGTTGGTTTGATTAAGTTAATCTACTCCTAGGTTGAATTACGCTACTTCTAGCTAAGTTATCTAGTTCTAACTAAGTTATGCTATGCCTAATTAACTTAAACTACTCCTAATTGATCTTTCACTAATGCAATTACCCGAAGGAACATGGTATGAACGATAATAATGAAGTTAGGTTATTAGGTCTATTGATTAAAAACTTAAACTAAGTCGTTTGTATTCAAGGCGATTAACCGTACTTACCCTCCTAAAGTTCCTAGTGCGTGATTCCCTTGTAAGGCCGAAACTAGGTCTAAGGCTCAGCAATTTGGGCTTAATCAACTAAGAGGTCATCAATCTCCTAGGCTCTGACTAGGTTAGATTCAGCTCACAATATGTGCCTACTCGATTTTGGGGCTTTTGAATGAGTTAAACCAATTGAATAAAGCGTAAGACAAAGATTAAACAAATAAGCATAGAACAAAATAAGAGCTAAAGTATTATTAAAGATGAAGAACAATGTCACAGGATACAATTAGCCTAGGATTCATAGATTGTATCAAAGAGTACAAACAAGGAAAGGTAAAAGGAGATACGAAAATCCCTTTCAAGGAACCTGTCTACTCTGCAATCGGCTTCCTAGGTCTTAAGGAAGGACCTTGAATCTTCCTCGACGAACAGCTTTGAAGGAGCTTCAATGGAGGTTGAAGAAGATGGAGGAGATGGAGAGGAAATTCAAGGGGAAAGCTAAAGTAATTTACAATTAATGAAAGATATCTAATTTACATTGGAAAATGCTATTTATAGATGCGGCTCGGGCCCTTTTCTCGACCTATTTCGTGTCCTTATGCAGGTAGGAAGTCGTGGGACCAGTCGTGGAGTCGTGAGGGGAGGAATTGGTCTTTTTGACCAATTCTCGCAGGTCTGCTCTCCGAGCAGGGCGAGCTGGCCTAAAATACGCCAGTTCGTCAAGCAGTCTTGCCCGATACGCCCCCGCGCGGTTACCAAATGACAACAATGTGCTTTTTGCCCGAATTTATCCCTGCGCATGCATAAAAACTCCAGATAACATTAGTCCAAAGGCTAAATTGACCCACCGATCACTTATTTGAGCAAACGCTTTGTTTTGTGCGACTTTTGACGGATCAATTAGCTTCAAAAGATAACGGAATTATAATATGCATGCCATTTTGGCCGTATTTGCCTAAATTGATCATAAAATGAGCCTAAACAACGAAAAGTAAATAAAACATTTCCAATTTCTAACTAACTCACACAAAAGCATTTAAATGCGAGAATTGCTCGCTTATTAACTAAATAACGCCAAAACCCGTCCTAAAACCGTACCCAAAGATATGGGTTTTTGACCCCTATCACCTTACGGGGGAGCTATTTCAGAAATAAATTAATCATGGGGTAACTCATAACTGAGTTCCATAATTATGCAATTTTGCCAACATCAAAATGGGGGAGTTTGTTGAAACACCTTTCCACAAGATTTTGATTTGACAAAATCATCCATGATTAAGAGACAATTAAATTTAAGTGCTTTGATTTAATTGTACTAATATGTTTGTTCAATATTGAGTACGAAAATACATATAAAAGTAAGACAGGACGAAGTCAGCATGAAGTCTTAAAACAGGCTGAGTAAAGAATGGAACTCATCATGAAGAAATGAAAGTTGAGTGAAACGGAACTCAGTATGGAAGAATGAAAGCTAAAGTGGAATGGAACTCAGCATGAAGAAATGAAAGCTGAGTGAAACAGAACTCAGTATGGAAGAATGAAAGCTAAAGTGGAACGGAACTCAGTATGAAGAAATGGAAGCTGAGTAGAGTGGAACTTAGCATCAAAAGACTTCTTCAGAATAGCCTGAACAGAACGGAGCTGACTAAGAGGAAACTTAGCATGAAAAGTCGAACGAGTAAAACTAAATTACAATCAGGACAGCATGAGAGATCTGTTTACTAGAAGACAAAGTCTACCGACCTTCTGCACCAATAATTGAAGCCTTGAAAATACACAGAAGGCTGATTCCAAGAAACATGGGTCAATAGATTATTGGTAAAAGACAAACTGCAACAAAAAGACAAGTCTGTAGGAAGAAAACAAAACCTGACGCCTGAAGAAAACAGAGGAAGGGAATGGGCAAAACAGTCTGAAGCTGACCAGAACCTGTCTCCCCAAAAGAGCCGTTTTTGACTTAACGGCTACATCACTTTCAAATGATCCAACACTAGATCCTTCATCTATATAAGGACAATCAAAATCCTTGGATCATTGCCAAGAATCACAGAAAGAAAAATACAAGAGAGAAAAATCTCCAAAGCACTCAAATACAAGAAAGATCTTACACCAAACTTTCTATTCCCTGTGTAAATGCTAGAGTGATTCTTTGTAATCTTCTAAAGTGTTCTTCATTTGAGAGAGAACAGTTTTTCATCAATTATAATATTGAGAGTGTATGCTGAGTGCTTGGCTGTAAGCATTCAGTGGTAGAAAAATCTAAGTGCTGGGTTGTAGTACTTAGTAGGAGCTGAGTAGACGAATAGAGGACGTACTCTTGCATACTCACTGCCTTGTAAAGGGTTTGTGCTCTACCTTGAAAGAGCTCAGTATTGGATTGAAAATCCCAGGAGGAACTGGGGACTGGACGTAGGCAGAGAGAGGCCGAACCAGGATAAGTCGTACTGAGTAACTTCTAAACTCTTTCTCTCAATATATATATATATATATATATATATATATACATATATACATATACATATAAGTGCATGTGTTGCTTGTGATATTTACTCAGCATATAAATTGATTAAAACAGAAACTGAGTAAAGTTAAGTGTTGAGTTGGAAGCTGACTTCTCAAAAGTCAATTCTAAACTCTCAAGTTAAGCAGTATTAACTAATACTGCCTAACAAATCAATCGGCCATGCTGACCTACATACTAAGTTAACAAAATCTTGAAATAACATTAAATCGGCATAATTAAAACGATAAAAAGTTATATTAGTTCCTAACCCCCCTGGAACTAATTACTAGGGACCAACAACTTCTAGCAGAAAAAGGAGTTCCAAAAGGAATTTCTAAAAGAAAAAGAGATCAGTCCAACCATATAAATAGGCAGGTATGACGATACCTAAAGGTACGTTAACACTACTACCTCACAAACTAGTTCTTACTCTTCAATCCTTCCAAACACCCACTGACTTAGGCATCAGAGCGGGTTCGCTGGACTCCGGCCCCTCTCTGACCTTTTGTTCTGTTTTACATATCAAACCTTGGAAGATTCAGGAGAACTTTTAGACACTCAATAGCAAGTTTAGATACACAGTTATCAGGATGAGCTTGCTCTTTTTAAAATGTTCGTGACACTGTTAGAAGATATGCAAACAAACTAGAAGCCTATCTTCTCTAGGATAAAACAACCAGTCAATCAGTTGCAGGTACACTTCTGATTTCCACGGATCATAATTGCTCAATGAACAACTCAATTTCAATTCACTGCTCTATTTCGAAAAGGAATGGATTTAGAAGAAAACCAGAGAAAGAATAAATATTTTATGCTTCTAAAAAATTCTTAGTTAATTAAGAGACTCTTTACACTAAAAATACATAATCCATTTTTACAAATTCATAATATTAGGCTAAGCCAAACAGGAACAGCTAAATCTTTTACCAACATGAAACTCGGTTGAAAGCAGCGGTAGAGCCCCAACTTTACTTATGAGGGAGTCGATTTTAATCTTATAGGCAATGATGGAGTTAGCTTTATAGAGTTAGGTATAATTTTAGCTTTCAACAACTTAAAATTTTACATTTGGTGTGTTGTGAGTTAAAAAAAATTGAAAAGTGATTAGCGTAATTTTGAATGTTTATAAGTCCAACATCAATTTCATAAAATTATAAAACTTTTATCTTTTTATTTTTAGTTATAAATTCCTTATAGTTTTCTTATATTAAAATTTAATTAAAAAAATTAATTGTTTTTCAGTGTTTGATAAAAAGAAATAGTTCAAAAAAAATTAAAGAAGATAAAGACTATAAACAAAATAATTAATAATTATAATAATTATTTATAAAAAAATTTAAATAAATAAAAGTTTTATAAGATTATACATTAAAACATATTAAAACATGTATTTTAAATCAATTCGGCAATTTAAAATTTAAAATATTGAATTTCTTTTATATAAATCAAAATTAGAAAAGATTGTTAAGAGTTAAAACCGTTACTAATAGTTTGTTTGGATGAGCTGTTATTAAAGTATATCAATAAGATAAGGTAAGTTGAACGGAATATTTAAAAGGAGAGTAAATTACTTTTATATCCTTATCTATATCTATATGTATATCAAATTGAAAAGCAAGGGACTAATTAAACAAAAAATGGGAATATGAACATTCTAAAGATCCTATTTATATTTTATTGTAAATTTTCCAATGGACAGAAGTGACCTCATCTTTTTTGGATATATTGTGCTCTTTTTTACCATATTCAGCTGTCTATATAAATAGATAGCATATCACTGTGAGAGGGAGAAGAAATTTGAATGGATCAATTGACGCAAACAAGAAAGATGAGTAGTCCTCGAACTGACTCGTTTGATTACAGAACTGAGCTTTTATCACCTCCGCCTCCCGGAGAGGAACCTAAGGTCGCCGGTGTTCCTTCATGGCGTCTCAACATCGATCAATTTCAAGTTCCTGATATTGCTAAACATTCCAGTTATAGCTTGCGATCTGCTTTGAGTAATATCAGTAAGTTTTCTGCAATCCTCTTGTTTTCCTGTTTTGATCATTTGGAATCATCAGTCATATCTCCCATTCTCGTCTGTATTGAGTTGTAAAATTGAATTTTCCTTATCATGTTCTTCGTTGCAATCCTCTTGTTTCGATCATTCGAATCATCTGTCGTTTCTCCCATTCTCGTCTGTCTTGAGTTGTAAAATTGAACTTGTTTGGCTACAGAGTAATTATCCTGTTCTTCATTGCAATCCTCTCGTTTTCATGTTTCGATCATTTGAATCACCGGTTGTTGAAACTGTTTGGCTACAGACTGATTATCCTGTTCTTCGTTGCAATCCTCTGGTTTTCATGTTTCGATCATTTCTCCCATTCTTGTCTGTATTGAATTGCAAAATCTAAATTGTTTGGCTGCAGAGTAATTATCCTGTTCTTCGTTGCAATCCTCTCGTTTTTCATGTTTGGATCATTTGAATTATCAATCGTTTCTCCCATTCTCGTCTGTATTGAGTTGTAAAATTGAAATTATTATCCTGTTCTCATTGCAATCCTCTCATTTTCATGTTTCGATCATTTGAATCATCATTCATTTCTCCCATTCTCATCTGTATTGAGTTATAAAATTAAAACTGTTTGGCTACAGATTATCCTGTTCTTCGTTGCAATCCTCTCGCTTTCATGTATCGATCATTGGAATCATCATCAATCGTTTCTCCATTCTCGTATGTATTGAGTAGCAAAATTGAAATTGTTTGGCTACCTGTTCTTCGAAATCATTTCTCCCATTCTCGTCTGTATAGAGTCGTAATTGAACTTGTTTGGCCACAGAGTAATTATCCTGTTCTTCGTTGAAATCCTCTGGTTTTTATGTATTGATCATTTGAATCATCGATCATTTCTCCCATTCTTGTCGGTATTGAGTTATAAAATTGAAATTGTTTGGCTACCTGTTCTTTTTCGTACATTGAAGTTAGTATTGACAAACACTGTTTGGTTTAACAGAGAAACAGAAAAGAATCGCAGAGTACTACGCGAGGCAGGAGAGTCTTCTCAAAGAGTTCAATGAAGTAGACACATTCACCGAGCTTGGAATTTTGCCAGGAGTTCTAACAGAGGTTTGAATCTATCTTCTATTCTCCTCTCTTTGATTTCTGAATTTTGAATTCGAAATCGTTTTGGCGGTATGAACTACAGAGTGAAATGAAGACGATGGAGAGGAATGTGAAGATCGCGATCTACGCATCAAACATAGCAAACATGGTGTTGTTCGTGGCAAAATTATATGCGTCGGTAGTAAGTAAATCAATGGCGGTGATAGCATCAACAGTTGATTCTCTTTTAGATCTGTTATCGGGATTCATTCTCTGGTTTACTGATTATGCTATGAGATCACCTAATCATTACAGATATCCGATTGGAAAGCAGAGGATGCAACCTGTTGTATGCCCCTTTCTTCTCTCTCTGTGTTATTCTTCGATAATTCAATTAATTAAGACCTAATTGATTCTTTTTTCTGATATTTTGTGTAGGGAATTGTGATATTTGCATCAGTAATGGCGACTCTTGGATTACAGATTTTGTTTGAATCAGGAAGACAACTAATCACAAAGGTATATACTTATATTTTTGGCTTACTTCATATGTTCCATTTGTTCCAAAACTTCAATTGAATCCCCGAACTTTCAAAGGTTCCTTATTCTTGCATTCACTCTCTATTCTTATCCAATTTTTATTCTATAACTACATATTTTTATCCAATTGCACTGAACTTTTAAAAATTTCAATTGATCTATATTTTTTTTAATTTCATACAATAACCTTCTATTTCTCAATAAAGTTTATTGGATGTAAAAAAAAACGTTCTGCTACGTGTCAAAGTGCTTGCCACGTGTGAAAATAAAAATGTCACATAAACAAAAAATTAAGAACTTTTGAAAATTCACATTGCAGTTATGGTTTTGGATTGTTGAATTGAATGTAAATAGATAACGATAAAAGATAAGAGGTTACTAAATGCAATTGGAGAAGAACAGTATTAATGAATGCAATCAATCACAAAGGTATATATATTTTGTTGCCTTTGTATTTGTCCCAAAACTTAAAATTGAACCCTTGAACTTTTAAAAATTTCAAATAACATATATTCTTATCCAATCGTATTCAATAACCTCTATTCTTAGCTAATTGAATTCAGTAACCTTTATTTTTTTCTAATTGTATTTAATAACTTTCTATTGTTATCCAATTATATTCAATAACCACAATACTCCAACTACTCTATGAAATTTCAAAAATTCCTAATTATTTGTTTATAGGACATTTTCTTTTTGATACGTGGTGAGCACTTGACACGTAGCAGCACGTGTCTCGTATTTTCTGTATTTGAAAATTTTTATTAAAAAATAGAGGATTATTGAATTCAAATGGATAAAAATAAGGAGTCATTTGTAATTTTTAAAAATTCAAAAAGTTGTTGAAGTTTTGAGTGAAGTAGGGGAAACATATGTATTAGAACTATGTATATGTTTTCTCAAAGTTATACATCTGTCATTGTCTGAAATTAATGGCTGATTGATATGAAATTGCAGGCTCTGCCGGATAGAGATCCGGTGAAAGAAATGTGGATGATCGGAATCATGGTTTTTGTGACAGTAGTTAAATTTATATTAATGGTATACTGCCGGAGATTCAAGAATGAAATTGTTAGAGCATACGCAAAAGATCATCTCTTTGATGTGGTTACCAACTCAATTGGCTTAGCTTCTGCTGTTTTGGCAATCAAGTTCTACTGGTGGATAGATCCCGTCGGAGCTATAATAGTAAGTTTACTAATGCATTTTCTTTTATAATGGTATAAGGAAAATTTCTACCGTAACATGGGACCAATTAGTATTAGTTCCGTCAGTTGACATGTCATCATCTGAGTGGATTAAAATGCAAAATTTATTTTCAAACTTTTAAACTTTTTATGCTTTGAAAGAAAAAAAAAAAAAAAAAACTTCACTTAATTAAATAAAAACTACTAAATAGAAGGTTATATGAACAAATCATGAAATGCGATTGTTTGGATAATAGGGTAAAATACACCCATTAGGTATAAAAACTTATGATACATGTTAATATAGTCCAAATAAGGGATATAAATACTGTTTGACTACGTGAAATGACAATAAATTATACTTTTGAATGAGGTATTTCAATTTTAACTTTGATATTACTAACATGATGATTCTCAAATGGATGTAATTGTCGACATCTTATATGGTTCAACTATATTGCTCAAGTTTATTTGGACTCTTGTATTAATATACTCCCTCTGTTTCATTTTTTTTGGTAGGAAAATGAAAATAAAAACAAACAAGCAAAAAAAAAAAAAAATTTAAAAAAAATTAACCCGGGATTAGCCTTGGAAAGCTAACCCCCACCACATCCTCTAGAAGAGTCGAGGAAAGAAAAGCCGGAGGAGATGAATAAGTAGTGATTCCCAAACTTCCTTCATGACCAGCAGCCGCCAGACGATCCGCCACCCTGTTTTGCTCTCTAAAGATATGGCAGAAAGATATAGACACAAAGGACTGGCAGAGCCTCTTAATACCTTTAATCAGATTTTTGCTATTCAATCCAATAGCTTTATTATTGGAGATTAACCTGATAGCTTCCTGATTGTCAGATTCAACAATCAGATTCTCTACCCCCAAATTCTTGGCCAGGGTGAGGCCAGAAAAAATACCCCACAACTCAGCCAAAAAGGAGGAATCTCTCCCAAGATTATGTGAGAACCCAGAGATCCAAGCACCCCCATCATCTCTCAAGACACCACCTGCAGCAATATTACCATTGGCTAGACAAGAGCCATCCGTATTAAGCTTCAACAAACCTTCTCTAGGCCTTCTCCAGCAAAGAAGATGAATAGCCTTTCTTTGAATAACTCTATCAAGAGAATCTTCCTTGAAACTATTAATAATATGATATATCGTTTTAGCAAAAAAGTCAACCAAGTTCGGGATATTAATAGTATCAGTCCCAAAAATTTCCTTATTTCTCCAATCCCAAATTTGGTGACAGACAACAGAAAAGAAGATATCACCATGCTCCAGATTAGTAAACAACTTCCCACTCACCCCATCATTAAACCACTCAAGATTGGAATGAGAAAAGAACATCTCAATCATATGGCTAGGGAGAATTTTCCTCCAAATAGCTTTACTTTTATCACAATCCCTAAGAGCATGACAAATGGTTTCTTCATGCCCTCTACATCTGCTACAATCTCCTGACTCCACCAGATGCCGCCTTTTTCTATCTGAATTAGTAAGCAATCTGTTTTTAACCCCAAGCCACAAGAAGCTTCTAATTCTGTAGGGCACTTTCATAGACCATAACATCTTCCAAATATCTGACCGAGGCTCATCATCACTGTTGCTAAAGGACTCAAAGGCAGACTTACAAGTATAAGCACCATTATTGGTAGAAGCCCAACAATAATTATCCTTATCCTCTTCCATGCTACTAATCTTCACTCCTCTAATTCTAAGGAGAGTATCCAAGCTAAAGAAAGCCTCAAATTTTGACCATATCCAATCTCCTTCAGAATCCACAACATCAGCAATCTTCCAGTTGCGATAATTAACAGGGGGAAGGGAGCTACAAACCTCTAACAGAGACTTATCACCAATCCACTTATCATACCAGAAACTGATCGTCTTACCATTACCCACATCCCAACCAATCCCAGAACAAAATTCTGAAAAAATAGCACTAAGACCTTTCCAGAGAAAGGAACAATTAACAACTCTGTCTTTTGGCCCACCAAAAATCTTATCTTTTCTATACTTACCACAAAGTAAGCGAACCCAAAGCGCCGAAGGATTCTGCCACATTCTCCAAAGAAGCTTCATCAATAAAACTTTGTTATTATCTTTAGCTTGTCTAATCCCCAGACTAGGCTTACAAACCTCCTTCGAAGGAACCAGATGAATTTTCTTACTATCTCCTGAATTCCCCCAAAGAAAACGGCGATTAATTTTATCCAGATCCTTGAGGACCGACTCTGGCAATCTACAGGCTTGCATAATATGATTAGGAACCGCACAATTGACTGACTGAATAAGAGTAAGACGCCCCGCTAGTGACAAGGTCTTAGCTTTCCAATTAGCACATTTGCTAGCAGTTTTACCCAGAATCTCTTTAAAAGAAGCTTTAGAGACTCTATCGCTATGGAGGGGAACCCCAAGATAATTACCAAAAGATTTGGTCAAAGGAATACCCGAAATATCACTCAACTTCTTGCACAAACTTGTACTCATATTCTTAGAACAGAGCATTCTAGACTTCTGAATATTAAGTTTTTGACCAGAAGCCTCACAAAAACAATTTATGATTTTCATAATCTCCCCCATCCAATCCTCATCCCCTTCCACAAAAATCATAACATCATCAGCAAAAAATAAGTGAGTAATGGCAGGACAGACTCTATTAATAGACACAGGGCGAAAAGTCCTATTATCAATAGCCTCTTGGATAAGGTGAGTTAATCTTTCCATAGCTATAACAAAAAGAAAAGGGCCCATAGGATCACCTTGCCTAACACCCCTGGATGAGGAGAATTCCTCAGACATGTCCCCATTAATCAAAACCTGAAAAGTAGGAGAAGAAATGCAAACCTCAATTAACCTCCTCCAACTCTTCGGGATTCCAGCTCTTTCAAGGCTCTCAAGTAAAAAACTCAAGTTGAGGCGATCATAAGCTTTTTCTAGATCCAGTTTGAGAGCCACAATACCTTTTTTACCCTTCTTAATCTTCATAGAGTGAACCATTTCCTGGGCAATAACAACATTATCCATCATCTGTCTACCAGGAACAAAACTACCTTGGTTCTGACTGATAATATCTGGAAGAATACCACGGAGTCTATTAGCCACCATCTTGGTTAATGTTTTATAGATAACATTACAAAGGCTGATAGGTCTCATTTGTAAAAAAGAAGAAGGTTTTTCAACTTTGGGTATCAGAACTAGCAGGGTCTTATTTACAAGCTTAATGTTTTCAGGATTAACAAACACTCCTTCAATAAACTTATAAATACCTTCCTTCACAGTCTCCCAATTCTTATGATAAAAACCAGCAGGAATGCCATCAATCCCCGGAGCTTTAGTGGCCCCCATACTAAAAATTGCATGATCAATCTCCTCCTTGTTAAAGGAATGGAAGGCTTTCAGAAAATTATCCTCCTCAATCCTGGGATAAGTAGTAGTAGACTGAGCTTTACTTAGATCAAAGGTCTCTTCTTTGAATAAGTCTTTGTAAAAGTTAAGAGCAAGCTTACGAATATCTTCATTTTCATAGACCCAATCACCATTACTATCTTTAATAGCATCAATCATGTTTCTATGCCTTCTAATAATAGTAGAAAGATGAAAAAACCTGGTATTACGATCACCATCTTTGATCCAAGTTTTTCTAGACTTCTGAAACCAAAGAAGCTCTTCCTGTTTTAAAACAGCTTCAAGCTCCTTCTGAAGGGTTCTGAGCTGAGCATCCAAACTATGATCAAATCTAGCCTCCAATCTGCAATGAATACCCTCAATTCTTCTCAACAAATTATTCTTCCTCCTAATAATATGACCAAAGATCTTCTTATTCCAATCAATAACATTTTTTCTAAAACCTTCCGAGGCTTGTAAGACATTAGAATGAGGAATCCAATTCTCTTTCACAAAATTTTTAAACTCAGGATGCGATTCCCAAGCAACCTGATATCTAAACGGCCTATTCCCTTTAGACTGCTGGGCTCTATAAAGCCTAAAAAGGATAGGACAATGATCTGAATGTCTGAAGGGCAAATTAAGGACAGAAACCTCAGAAAACCTGACTTGAGCAGAAACATTGGCATAAACTTTATCTAGACGAACAAAAGTACTATTCCGCTTCCAAGTAAACTTATGACCAGCAGCCCCCAAATCTGACAGCCCACACATATCCATACTCTGCTTATGATTCAGACAACGATTCACATAGTGATTAGCCCCCCCTCTCTGATCACTCATAATAGAAATATCATTAAAATCACCAGCCACAAACCAAGAATCCATCATATTAATACTCATGGAATAGAGAACTTCCCAAAGCCTATTACGATTAGCCAAGACAGGATCAGCATAAACAAAGGTAAAAAAGAACGGACTAATACCAGACAAGTTCACTTTGCTATGAATGAACTGCTTATCAATCCTAATAACATCAAAATGAATTCGATCTGGCTTCCAAAAAAGCCAAATCCCACCAGCACGACCAGTAGCTTCCGATCTAATGCAACTCCAGTTTCTAAATTTTTTAACCACCTCATCTGCCTTAACACCACTAATCTTAGTTTCCATTAAAACAATACAAGAGGGATTAAATTGTTTAATTAAATCATTAACATGGACCCGGGTAGCCTTGCTAGCCGCGCCTTTTAAGGTTTCTACACACATATTAAGAAACCTATTAATTAGTCCAAAAAGTAGTTAAATATTACTTTATTACCCTCTTGCAATTAATGCTTAAATCTCTCCAAATTTCTTTCCTCTTATTTATATGAGGACAAAATTGGAAAAAACACATTTAATGCTTCTTGAAAAGTGTAAAACGTCAAATAATTTGAAACAAAAAATTTTTCTCAAAACGTCAATTATTATGAAACGGAGGGAGTAGTTCACAGACTTTTATATTGGTTTTGAAGTTTAAAAGTTATCACGTCAGTAAGACCAAAATTGACACCGAATGAGTGCATTGTATATGTAATCAATATAGGAACAGACCTATAGGAATCGAATCATAGGGGCTCGTTGACCCTCCAAAACAAATTTCCAACAGTAAACATAAAATTTCTTTGCCAGAATGTACAATGAATATGAGGGTAAATTACACTCATAACACCTTAATTTTGCACTTACTTTTATCATGGACTCTAAAATCCAACTTTACCCCGAACAATTAACATTAACCGTTGAGAATTATTGAATGCAGATTGCAATGTACACAATAGGCAACTGGTCAGGCACAGTAAAGGAGAATGTATTTTCCTTAATAGCAAGAACAGCCCCGCCGGAGTATTTAGCAAAGCTAACATATTTGATATGGAATCATCATGAAGAAATAAAGCAAATAGACACAGTAAGAGCATACACATTTGGGTGTGATTACTTTGTGGAAGTAGACATTGTATTGCCTGAAGATATGTCTCTTTCAAAAGCTCATAATATTGGGGAGGCTCTTCAAGAAAAAATCGAACAACTTCCTCAAGTTGAACGTGCTTTCGTTCATGTTGATTTTGAATTTACTCATCAGCCGGAGCATAAGCCTAAACGGATTTAGTTCCGTGATATTCTCTTTTTGTTTTACCCAATAGTTTGGGTTGATCGAAGTGTAGAAGTTGTTAGAAGATTTGAAATTCAACATATCATGCAACATTTTTTTTTTTTTAGAAAAATGTGTAATGTCTGTTTTGTTTTTTTATAGTTTTTTTTATTTATTATTGTTTTACCAGCTATAAAAGTGGTATAGAATAATATGAAGTTTTATTTTATAATTGATGTTGGGAAGAAGATTTGACAATCGCGGCTCTCCAACCCATCATCAAAATGTAATCTTGTTTTGATTAATACAGTTTTTCTCATCAAATTTGATGTTGCATCAAAAAATTTGATGCAATATTAAATAACATTTTATTATTATTTTCTTACTTTAATTTATCTTTTTATATATAAATATAGTTATTGTATTTTTTGTTATATAATATTACTATTATTTAAAGGAAATCTTGTGTTTGGAGAGAGGAAATGAAGAAATGGATTACAAAATTACTGTAGCAACATCAAAACAGAGAGATAAAATGAAAAAAAATCGTTTGATATAGCAAAAATGATAAAATGGGTTGGAGATGGTCTAACTTCTACTAAGAAAACCAAGCAATATACAACTAATAGTAAATAAGTATTCAAGAAACCGTCTCGAGAGTCTAACTTCCATCTAGTCGCTTAGAATTGAGAATTCGTTTCGATTTTTTTCGATTTATTTGTCTAAGCATTCTTTGGCCACCTGAACAGTTTTTAACGATTTGGCAGCGCATGCCTAGACAACACCTAAACCAATTATTATTATTGTTTTTATTGTTTTTCGCTTCATTATAATAATTGTTTGTGAATTATATTTATTATTTTCAAATATTTGTATTTAATTGCGTACTCTATTTGTTTTCGTGAAATGGTTTAAGATTTTAAGTTTATTCTTTCATAGTTTTTAGTGAATTATATTACTTATATACGTTATTTTTTAATTGTTTGAGTTGTTTCAATAATATTATTGTTGAAATGTTTTTGTTTGCACATTTTTAAAAATATATATTATTAAAAAGAATATATAGGTTATAAATATACATGTTTTTACATAATAATTTGTTAATTAATAGATAAGAAAATGCAAAATATACAAATCCAATTAATTCTCGATCAATCTCAGACTAATTCCCGATTTTTTTTCGAGGTCTCTGTCTGCCCGACTAGCGCTTAAACTTTTATATATATATATATGAAAGTGGATTTTTTTAGATAAGGTTGTTTATATATGAATCTAACTGACTTATCAGAAAGATAAATGTAATGCAATAATACCCAAATCTCATGACATATTTGTATATGTCATCAAGATAAGACATTGTAGAAGTGGATTCTGAGTTTTCCTGCACTAACTTCTTAATCTTATACTAAATTAAACAATTTCTTTTTCTTTTGAGAAAATTAAACAATTTCATTTTTTAGAGAAAAAAAATGGAAAATAAAGCAATAAATAAATAAACAATTTTTAGAGGTCTAGTGGCCCAAAACTAATTTGATTATAAGCCCAAATCTTTTATTTATTTATCTTTAAGAAATGGAAAATAAAGCAAATATAACAAATTTATTGTGGGAGAGAGAAATTATAAAAAGAAAGTACTACTTTTTCTTTTTGAATCAGAAAGTACTACCTTTAAAAATGTAAAATTACGTATTATTTGATTATAAATTAAGTTTATATAATATTTACTAAAATACCTTTTTAAATTAAGTTTATATAATATTACTAAATTAAGTATGAAATTTTTTATAACCGTGGATAATTGTCTCATCTTTCCCTCTTTCTAACTGCTTGCTCGCCGGAGTTATGGTGGAGGGTTGTTTGTCCGATATGGTTTTATTGTAGTAGTCTTCGTTTCATTTGTTCGTGGTGGTCTCTGTGTTCCCGATGATGAGTGCTAGTTTAGAAGGTTTGCTAAAAAAAAAGGTTCGGTTGTCAGACCAAGAGGATGTGTTGGTAGATTTAAAAAAGACATCTGAATTGGAGTCTATGAAATCAATTTGTCTATGTCTTGTTGGAAACACAACAACCACTTAATTTAAATGGGATGGCGTATGCTTTTACCGTGACGTGGAGAGTGAAGAATTTTTAATTAAAAGATGTAGGGAATAAATGAGTTTTCTTCAAAGCGTGATTTGATGAAAGTAATCAGGGATGGTCCGACAGTTGGTTACTTTACGAGAATTAGAGGGTGATGAACAATTACCTAAAATTCCTATGGATGTCTATGACTTCTAGGTTAGGATTTTCAATCTCCCACTGAATCGTCAAGATGTTGCATCGATCAAAGCTATTGCTTCTTGTGTGGGTGTAGTTCTGGAATTAGATGGCAAAGGTGTTGGTGTTTGGAGCAGTTATGTTCGAGCACAAGTGTAATTAAATATGACAAAACCTTTGATCTATGGCGTTAAGATCAGAACTAGAAAGGTACAATTGTTTGGGTTTCTTGTAAATATGAAAAGTTACCTAATATTTGCTATTGGTATAGGTGTTTAGGACATGGTTTTGATGAATGTTTGAATGCTCCGGAGGATGACGATGATGTTGTGCAGCCTTTTGGGTAAAGTTTAAGGGCCTCTCCGTTCCGTATTAAAAACGTTAATGTTGATTTGAGTTGTAATATTGTGTCTGACCATCCTTTAGAAAGTAAAGGGTCGTGTAAAAGATTAAAGTGATAGGCTTTGAAGTCTCCTTTCTGACCTTGTTAGCACTGTACTCAGCTTTGGACTTGTCATACTTTCGGTAGGTCTTCTTTCTATATTTTTCATTTTTGCGGAACATCCTTTTCATCTTTCGAGTAAACATAGCCATCTCCTCATCATTTGAGGAACTGTTGTCAGTGGAGTCTGCCTTCATGAGTAGCGACTTCTGCTTCTTGTCCTCTGACTTTTCTTTGACATCAAAGCTTTTCATGGAGATCTCATGAGTCAGAAGAGATCCGATAAGCTCATCATATTTGTACGTTGTCAGATCCTGAGCTTCTTCGACAGCAGTCTTTTTAGCTTGCCAACTCTTTGGAAGGCTCCTGGGTATCTTCTTGACTTGTTCTTCTTCTGAGAAGATATTTCCAAGCCTTTTGAGCTCATTGATGATGTTTGTGAATCTGGCATTCATCTCTGAGATGCCTTCGCCATCATTCATTTCAAATAGCTCATAAAGTCTCATGTGCTGGTTCACCTTGGACTCCTTCACCTTATTGGTACCTTCATAGGTGACTTCCAGCTTCTTCCAGATTTCCTGTGCTGACTCACATCTCGAAATCTTATCTTCAAGTATGAATTTGCTCAGAGCTTTCGCGTGTTGAAGATCAAGTCTGAATGAAGCAAATGACATGCCTTTTATAGTGACACTTCAAGGCATCAGTCATTTTGAATTTCGAAATAACCGTTGGAGGGAAATGGCTCTGCTGTCCCTTTCATCCTCAGTAGCTAGTGCCACAGCCAATCGTAGGTTGTAGCGTTCGGGGCCTGGGCAATCCCCGAATGGTCTATTCTTAATTGAAACTAGGTTGTTGGGAGTATTTAAAGAGGAAGTTTGTAGGCTATCATTTTTTCAAAGTTTATTCAATTAACCGGTCAAAAGGTTTAATTTTAATATGGAGAGATTTGTTTATGTTGTAGTTTCTGGGTTTTTGCCAACATTGCATTCATTTTGGGGTAGAGGATGAGGATGGTATTTTATGGTGGAGACCCTTGGGGTTTATGGATGGATAGAAGGTCCGAATAAGGGTCATACTTGGAATATGTTGAAAGATATTCACTGTCATGAAAACTTACCAAAGGTCTGTATCGGTGATTTTAATGAAATCATGTATTCCAGGAAGAAGGAAGGTGGGGCTTTAGATAATTATCATTCAATGGAAGCCTTCAGAAATTATCTGGATGATTGTGCTCTTTTTTATTTGCGTTCTTATAGGGGTAATTTCACTTGGTCTAATGGTAGGGAAGGTAATGATCGTATCCGGGAGAGACTTGATCGGGTTGTCTTCCAAGTGAATTAAGAATTATTGTTTCCCAAAACATTGGTTTCAGTTCTAGCAAGAGTGGCTTCAGATCATTCACTTATTTTATTAGATTCTGATGGGGTACATGCTCATAAACTGAGACCTTTTCGGTTTGAAAAAAATATGGATTCAAGATCCCAATTGCAGTGAAGTGATTCAGTCAATTTAGGGTTCAAAATTGTTAGGGCAGTTGAATGTTTGTGAGAAGTTGAAACAATGTGGTAATTCTCTTCAACAGTGGAATAAAAATTGCTTCGAACATGATGGGAGGAAATTGAAAAAACTTACCAAAAATTTGTAGGATTTAGAAAATGGTCCAATAATAGATGACATGGCAAATGTTATTTCCCATATTGAAAAAGAGGTCATTCGTGTATAGGATGATGAAGAAATAATATGGTTCCAGCGATCACGTGTGTCTTGGCTTCGGGAGGGTGATACAAATACATGTAGGAAAATAGACAAGGCTAGGCACAACGGAATAATAAAATTTTATCTATTTCCCTTTTCCAAGATCTGTTAATTATTTCATATAAAGATGGATAGAATGAAATACCTTTTGTGAAGAACTATCTACAGTTGCAAACAAAGCGCCCACAACTTCTTATATTCAATCCGTGAGCAACGAACGTTTTTGTTCAACACAGAAAACAATAACTAATCAGTAATCAACCTTAATAATAGCAATCGCAATGATTGCCTCTAACAGAAATTGATACGAGATCAAAGAGAGAATAAGAAATAATATAAATTAGCCGAGACGAAGACGGAACGGTTCCTCCTCCTTTCTTATTGTGTGTGTCGAAATGTTGGGGTTAGGGAGTCTATTTATAGACTTCTCAAAACCCTAATCCCAGTTGTGTTAGGTAATTAATTAATCAGAATCTTATTCGGAATAAGATTACTAATTAGATAATTAAATAAACAATTTACCATTATCTAAATAATAACTAATTATATCTAGATAATCATTATTAATCAAATTAATAATTTAATTATGGTTAGGGATAATTAATCAGAGGGACAAACATTAATTATCCATAGGAATTAGTCATAGACATCCATAGGAATAAGATTCTCCAGGATTTCTCCCCCATGGGGGCAAACAATACAACTGAAATAAAAAAAAATTTCAAAAATTAATAATTATAGAAAACCAGAGAGCAAAGCTCAAGTTCAAGTAAAATAGTAGCACAAATATAAAATCAAAATTCAACTAAGAGCAAAAAAATACCAAAACAGAGAGGCAAAAATAGGAGATGGAGTGCCGGAGCAACGATCCAACTACGAAGGAATTGACTGCCGATTTTGATTTAATTTTAATTAGGATTAGGGATTTCAATTTAGGCTTAAGAAGAAAGAGGAATTGAGGAAGAAGAACTAAAGATATTAAAGAGAGTAAGAGAGATCGATGGGGTTTTTTAGGAGTAAGAGAGACCGATGGGGTTTTTTAGGACCTATTTAGTTTTACATTTAAATATTTACTTTTTATTCTTTTTATTTTTGTTCTAAGCCAAACGATGTAGTTCTAATTAAATAAAACGACGTCGTTTTGCTTTAAAACAGAATTAAAAAAAAATAAAAAGAAAATATTAAATTTAAAACCATTCTTCATCCTCAATTATAGAACGAGTAAATCTTAAACCTTCATTGATGAGGGCAAAGCTCTAAAACTTCAAAATTAATACCTGAGTTTTTTAAAAAATATAAATGTCAGTGGGGGCAGCTGCCCCCACTGCCCCCATACTGGATTCCCCCCTGTGTGCCATAAGGCAGAGGTTTATTTGCTTTAAAATAAATAAATAAATAAAAAGTTAATGCATTTGTGTCTCCCAAACTCTATTAAAATCAGAGCTTTTTTTCTCATAACAGTCACTCAATTTTCTATTTCTTTCGCTTACACCATCTTCCTCCTCCATCCTATTGCATGGAACTGAAAATTTGGGGCAAAATTACATTTGAGATAATACAATTTTCTACAAAATCTTAGATTGATTGAAAACGGTTTAAAGAAGATTGCCAGAATTTTGAAAATAAATTTACCTTTGAGATAATACAATTTTCTGCAAAAAGAGGATTTACCTCAAAAGAACAAAAATGGAGGTTTGTTGGCAGAATTTTGAAAATAAATTTGTATGGAGGTTTGTTTACCTGAGAAGAACAAAAATGGAGGTTTGTTGGCAGGAAAAAGATGGAGGACGAAGATAGAGGGTATTTTGAAGTCCTTAATTAATGCACTAAAACTCTTGTGTGCTTTAATTAATGCCTTACATGTTTTTACCTTGAAAATAATATAATATTATTTTTATAAGTAAATATTAATTATATTTTATTAATTGTATATGATTATCTAGAAAAACCAAATGTCTTCTGAAAAAAAAAACAATGTATTAATTATGTCTTATCCTATGCCTTATAACATAGGTTAGCCGGACCGTAATTTAATTATGGTTAGGGATAATTAATTAGAGTTTCAATCACATAAAAACTTCTAATTAATATTATCAAATAATCCTTTAATTTAATTTATAACTATAATCTAATTATAATTATTAACCAAATTAAATATCCCTAATTAATACTCTAAATTTCGGCCCATATAGTGTGTCCCGCTAATTACAGTTTCGTCCTTTGGTTCCAAGTCCCATATGCGACCCATTAGGCTCTTTATTGCCATTAGCCGTATATATCATTTGAAATTAATTCACCCTGATTAATTCCAACATATATATAACGGAATACCGTCGCGAGCTGTTACTAGCAGAACCTATGATATTCCCCTAGAGGAATTAAGAAGTTAGGTTGATAACTGATGTTAACCTTTCCGCATTATGTGCAGTATAATACGATTCTTCATCAACTATATCCAGTCGGTCAATTCCTTATAGCCATGGAACATGTCAATGTTACATATAACGAAGAGTCCGGTTTTACTTGTACAGGTTGAATTTACTCTGAAAGATGAGTTAAGTGAAATATCCATTTCTACTCTTAACTCTATCACCTTGCAAGGATTTCAGTTAATTCACCACAAACGGCCATTTGGATATATCTCCCACTTATCGGGAGTGACAAATGCTCAATCTAACATTAACTATTCTACAATTACTTTGTGTGATACCCAACTCTGCTCTCACACACCCCAGACTCTCACCTGTTGGATCGTGCTCACACAGAATCAAAGTACTAGACTCCATAATCCAGAATCACTAATTAACGAATGTTTGAGTCTGAGGATTAGTTATACCTACTAATACCAATGAGATAAACATTTGACACATTAGATAAATCAATCCATACTGTTATCTCAAGTCGGGTCCCAATCCTAATGAACTCCTTCACCGGATCCATGTAACTGTCTAGATATCTGAATATCTAAAGCTTGTGAGATCAGCTTTCTGTCTCGACAGAAAACACTGTTACATGCAACTCTCAACAGTAATATGCCAACCCCTATAACATATTACTTGACTTGGGTTTACTTTAAGTTTATTGATCCTGTTATAAAGTATAGTCTCACTTCATGCTTGTATGAACACTCTACAACTGTTTAAACAAACTTAGGATTACTTCCTTTATGAAAGAGTTGTGCCTTTATATATAGTTACATATTAATGTTATATATCTGATTAAACAAATGATTAAATAAAAAAATTATTCATTAATATTAATATGCTAAAACAATTGTCTTTAGGACATCAAACTCCAACAATACAAAATTCTTTCACTCTAAAGCAAATGTGAGAAGAAGGGTGAATTGTGTTAGAAGGTTAAGGGACAGTGTGGGAGTATGGTATGATAAGGAGGATGAAATTGAGAATATTATTGTTTCCTATTTCTCTAGGCTTTTCTCATCTTCTGATCCTTCTCCCAGTGCTTCAATTCTGAATTCAGTTGATCGTCATTTATCATTTGATGAAGTAGATTCCCTGTAGGAACCCTTGGTTATTGAGGAAGTTTTAGAGGCACTGAGACAAACTGATGGTTCTAAGGCGCCTGGTCCTCATGGTATGTCTGATTTATTTTTTAGATCATATTAGGATGTTGTTGGTGATCAAATCTTAGCCTTTGTCTTAAGTATTCTTAATAGTGCACCTTTTCCTCCATTGTTAAATCATGTGTTTGTTACTCTTATCCGCAAGGTGAAAAATACAGCTACTCTAAAGTGCATCTTTGTATATAAGTTTATTTCCGAAACTCTAACAAATCATCTTAAACATTGTCTGCATTATAATAAACATCCTTCAAAAGGTGCTTTTGTTCCAAACTGATTGATTACTGATAATGCTTTGACTTCCTTTGAATTATTCCATTCTATGAAGCATAAAATTAGCAGTGAGAAGGGTGTTTGTGTTTTGAAGCTAGATATTAGTAAGCTTCTGATAGGGTGGAGTGGTGCTTTGTTAAAGATATGATGGTAGTTATGAGTTTTCCTGGTTGTTGGATCGAGTTAATTCAAAGTTGTCTTTCATCAGTTTACTTTTCGTTCCTTATAAATGCGGTGCCAAAATGTTAAGCCAAGCATGGGTTTTCATCAAATGGATCCTATTTCACCTTATTTGTTTTTAATCTGTACGGAAGGTCTATCAGCATTGATTAGGAAATCTAAGAGTAACAGAGCTTTGCATGGTATTCGAGTTAGTAATTCAGGTCCAACTATTTCACATCTTTTCTTTGTAGATGATTCTGTCATCTTTTTTAGAGCTACATCGGTTGAATGTTATGTTGTTTGGGAGCTATTACAAGTCTATTGAATCAGCTTCTGGGCAATGTATTAATTTTACAAAAAACTGATATCATATTCAGTAGTGGTGTGAATTTTGATAGTCGGTTAAAATGTACTAAATTGTTAGATGTACATGAAGTTCAATCATTTGAAAAATATTTGGGACTACCTTCAGTTATTGGTCGGTCTAAGAAACAACTCTTTTATTTTCTTAAGGAAAGATTGATGAAGATAATTTAAGGAGAAGTGTCTATCTCAAAGGGGGTAAAGAGATTCTGACTAAATCTGTAGCACAAGCGGTTTCTCAATATATCATGAGTTGTTTCTTGCTTCATAAGTCTTTTTAAGATGAATTATAAC
Organism: Euphorbia lathyris; assembly: GCF_963576675.1. Classification (NCBI taxonomy): domain Eukaryota; kingdom Viridiplantae; phylum Streptophyta; class Magnoliopsida; order Malpighiales; family Euphorbiaceae; genus Euphorbia; species Euphorbia lathyris. The sequence continues at coordinate 78,557,425 of NC_088918.1, read as the reverse complement.
AATCACTGGCTACATTCTGAGCGAAAACATATCCATTTGGTCAGTTGGGAAAAAATGTATCTGTCCAAGGAGGAATATGGATTGGGGTTTAGAAATATATATGTTTTTAATCTTACTCTTCTTGCTAAACAGGGTGGATGATTGAATTTCCAGAGTCTCTCTGTTCGCGGGTTTTCAAACACAAATATTTCCCGAGGGATTTTAAGGGTTAATAAGTTGCTCTAACAAGTTCACAGGGTAAATAAGACATTCTAAAATATAGGGAAGCATTTAACATTTTTGGACAAGTACAATTGAATGAGGGTAATAAATCTTTAGCTCCTTATACTGCTTACACTCTTAACTTCCTTAAAGGGACTCATTGACTCTCTAAAATGTACCTATAGGTCACCTAAACTTTATTAAAATGATCTATTAACCCTTAAACATATTTAAAGTGAATACATTTCAACTTTTCCAAAATCTCTCTTTACTTCGATTTTAGAAGGTTAACTGTTCACTTTAAATAAATACAGGAGGTCAATAGAAGATTTTTAAAGTTCATGAATCAGTTGCCGTTTTGGGAGAGGTTCAGGGACACAGAATGCAAATGTCACGAGACTAGGTTTGAACTAGGCCAAAACCTGTGTGGCGCTGAAAAGTCCACCAAATTCTCAACCGGCCAACTCCTACCGAAAAGGTCTATCCCTTTTAAGTGTTCCATCAATTCATCTGTCAATAATCCGTCCTGGAGGGTCTCTCTATGTATAAACTTCACACTATGGGCTAACTCTGAAATCCAAAGGGTCCATACGGTTCCACCCTATGGAGACATCTACCTCCCTTCATGGAGACCGAATCCCTGATTCTCATAGCCTTTAGTGGGATGGATCGCTTAAACCAGTACCGATAACTGGCCCACGGGCTAGCGTACCGGTGAAGGTATGTATTAGGCCAAATTTATACTTATAAATTATCGATACCTTCATCAAATATTAAGTTTATGATTACAAATTACAATACAATGGAAGCTTTAATTATAAACAAACCTATGTTTACAGGGATAAAACAACTGAGAACTATTGATCATCTTCTACTACCATTTACATCAGCCAAAAATATCATCTATATCAATTCCTATATATTTGCTTATGGGCATTACAAGATCGTTCATAGACAACTTACTTTTATACACATTGATGCTGAGACCTATCCACAGCTACAAGATCGTTCCGAAAATACGCCATTGTGTGTTCGTCTTCTGCCTAAAACAGAGTACCGAGTTCGACTAAAAACAGCTCACCGTCGAACTTCATTGCAGATGCTTCAGCAGGCTGAATCAGGCCGTCTATCATACCACCAAACACATATATGTAACATCCTGAATCATCAGTACAAGCTCGGTGGAACGACCTTTTGTTCGGTTTGTAACCCTTTGTCTTGAGCCTTCTCCACATGTTTGTTCGCGTTGGACTTGGCTGCACTTGATTTGGCAAGATTGAACTGATATCTAACACCCAGAAGTCGTCTTTCCGATGTCTTTGTGAATCTTCGCCTCCGTAGATAAGCACTCGACTTCCTAAAATTAGAGTAGCTGAGTGACCAACTCGTGGAAGGGAGACTCCTCCGGTTATGTTTTGTGGTTCATAGAAAATATGCACCCATTTTAAGTGGCCTTCAGACATCTGCAAGAGCCAGACATCATTTAGGACCTCGTAACCTAGGCCTCTTCCACCGAATAGAACCATCCCAGTTCCTCCAATGTATGTTAATGTATGCCCTGATCGAGGCGGAGGTGAAGGTTGAATCACAACTTCATGCCATGTTCCATCACAAAGATTTTCTGAAAGTTCCAGAATCCAGGTATCGCCTAATCTAAGGCCGTTTAGCCCGATTCCTCCTTGGATAACTATCTTCCTTTCACCGTCGTTGCAGGCAGCGTGAGCCCCTCGGGGTGGTGGTGCAACAGATTGAACATTGAGCAGCCTCCATGAGATTGAGATATGATGGTTGTCCCTGAACACTTGCCCTACCCATGTATCGTTTTGACGGATCCCACGGTCATTGATTCCTCCAAAGAGTACAAGGTTGTGTCCAATGGTGACACATGCATGCCCGAATCTCCCGCTTGGAACTCCGGAATCAATCTTCTGCCACTTGAATGTCCTCCGGATGTCATTCCCTACATATGCCACCCATGTGTCATCAAGATGGCGCCCTACAAAAACAATAAAAGGTGTAGTTATGAAAACCAAAATCAGAATGAACTTACACACACCAGCTTTAGAATGTCCGATTCGTTATACAGCGATTAGTCAATAAACTCGAACAATATCAGAATTAAGCATAAAGATCAGAAGGAGATAGCATAAACTTTGATTCGTTATACAACGATTAGTCAATAAATTCGAACAATATCAGAATTAAGCACAAAGATCAGAAGGAGATAGCATAAATTTTGATTCGTTATACAGCGATTAGTCAATAAACTCGAACAATATCAGAATTAAGCACAATGATCAGAAGAAGAAAGCATAAACTTTGATTCATTATACAGCGATTAGTCAATAAACTCGAACAATATCAGAATTAAGCACAAAGATCAGAAGGAGATAGCATAAAGTTTGAAAGTTCAGAAGGTCAACGGAGATAAACAGATAACGCTGATTTCCTGCATACACACACTTAAGGTTCGAAAACGTAGGAGCTTCAGTTTGCACTTCCCCTCTAAATACTTCAGGTGCATCTGGCATTCCATCTATTTCAATGTTTCTCTCACTTAGAACTTGGATGGGGAGGAGGGAGACGGAGAGAAACATGAATATATAACTCGATGAATACATAAGTCCACCTTACCACTCTCTTCAACTACAATTTTTGTAATCATGTACAATGTAAGGGAAATGTCGAATGAGACATTGTAATGGTTGTTCCTCCCAGGTCTCAAGTTGGTATAAAGACTACTATACAGGTGAGCTCGTCACCATAGGGAACCGTCACTAGCCACTATCTGGGTTCCTCCCACTCTAGTAGTTGTCCCCCTACTACTATGGGATGGGGTATCATCTATGTATTCTTGTCTTTGACATATTAATAAGACCATCCGATTATTATCCGCTCCTATCTTTCTTACGCGTTGCTTACTACTATGTGCGGATGTCATTTTTTGCTTATGTGATATTTGTCGGCGTGCTTGAACTTTATATAAAAGGGCGGCCCGGTGCACTATGCGTCTCCGCTAAGCGAGGGTCCGGAGAGGGATCCCACCACAAGGATGTACGGGGGGCAAGCCTTCCCCTGCCAATTTTTTTGGCAAGAGGCCGCTCCTAAGACTCGAACCCGCGAGCTCTCGGTCACACGACAACAACGTTTACCGTTGCGCCAAACTTTATATCTCCAATATAAATCCGTAGCTATGCTGAAGTATAACTCTTGGGTGACTTGCATCCAAAGGGACCAATATGAGCCATAAAACAAATAGTTAAGAAAAAGGCCCTAAACAATGAACTATGTGCTATCTCACAAACATAAGGAATGTAGTTGCTCAATGTGCAATTCATATATGGCAGATTGGCCGTGCCGAATGGCTACAATGACAGCAATTATATAATGGAATTCATATCACTCTAAATAAATACATTTGAACATGCAAGTAGATGCCATAATCAACCAGTATTAGCAGTCTTATAGATTGAGGTAGCAATTCGGGTTGCTGTGTCCTAATTGTGTCACCAAGTATGATAATTGTGTCAAACTGGTCGTATTAGTCAAGTTTCTCCGTGAAGTCGTGTAATCGTATCAGAAATGGCTACAATGAACTATGTGATCATATCAGAAAAAGGCCCTAAACAATGAACTATGTGCTATCTCACAAACATAAGGAATGTAGTTGCTCAATGTGCAATTCATATATGGCAGATTGGCCGTGCCGAATGGCTACAATGACAGCAATTATATAATGGAATTCATATCACTCTAAATAAATACATTTGAACATGCAAGTAGATGCCATAATCAACCAGTATTAGCAGTCTTATAGATTGAGGTAGCAATTCGGGTTGCTGTGTCCTAATTGTGTCACCAAGTATGATAATTGTGTCAAACTGGTCGTATTAGTCAAGTTTCTCCGTGAAGTCGTGTAATCGTATCAGAAATTGTCAACCCTACCCCTTCTTCTGACACCTATTACCTAAAAAATTGTTTCCGTCTAAATCGAAATGCCAAGAATATTAATAATGTTCATGATTGTGCATTATAGAAAGAAAGTTTAGATCTTTAATTGAAATGCCAAGAATATTAATAATGTTCATGATTGTGCATTATAGAAATAGACTTGTGAATTCTGATTCTTCAGACTTCAAATTCCCAAATCTCTAGGTTGTCTTGAAAGTGAGAATCGATCCAATTTATCTATTTAATGACCGTCTCATAATCAATTGAATTGAAAGCTGCAAGTTAAAAGTTGAAAATTGTATTGCAGGCTTATAATCTCGCATGGCTGTGGAAAAAGTAGCAGAAGAAGCACAATGAAAACCACTGACCATAGACGAAACTGAAAACACTTCAATCAAAATGAATGCTTCAACACCAACATCAAACACTGCAACTCGAAAGCCACTTAAGCAGCAAAACAAGTAAATTCAAGCGCTGATACAGTTCATCTAAGATACCAGAAACCCTAGAAATAAGCAATTAAGAGTCAATGAAAAGGACAAAATAAGAGTAACACTGAGACTGAGACTGACCTCCCTCGCAGCCACCACCAAAGAGAACCAAGCAATCAGAGACAAAATTGAGAGAATGAGAAGCTCTAGGGCTAGGAAACAACGATTGACTATCCGAATCAGCTAATTTCCGGCAAGAAACAGAATCAAGCCGATAAACCTCCTTATACAACCTCATCCACGGCAAACGCTGAGTATTCGAACCAGAAGAAGACTTAAGAGCATCAACAGAAACAGCTCCCCAATCTCTCCTGCAAATCGATTCCCATAACGAATCAAAACAAATCCACGATTTGAATCTCTTGCAGGTGATAGAAAAGGACAGAATCGAATCTACAGGAAGGAGGAGTACGATTGTGTAGAGATGGTCTTGAGGGAGACTCATTATTGGGGAAATCGATGATGATGATGATCCGTTGTATTGAGCCATGATTGGAAGGGAAATGGTGGAAATGGTGGAATGGGTAATCGTAAAAAAGAGGAAAGAGGAAGAAGAATTGGTGTGGTGTGAAAAGGAAAGAAGATAGATTACAGGGATGAGGAGCCCATTTTGATTTGTCTGTATTTTTGGAGTTATGACCAATCCATTCTTTTCTTCTTTTGCTCAGTCTATATTCTCTATCAATCAATTATTCTTTTCTATTCATTTTTAACTCCAAAATCATTCGTTATTTGGGATAACTAACAAAATAGGGGTTAAATAATAAATGCATAACAAGGCTTGGTCTGCGGCATGTGTTAGCTGTAGAATTACTAGTTATTAAGTAGTAGTAGATACCATTTAATAAGTCATTCGCTGCCACGATTCACTGAGATTTAACTCTTTGTCGTTACGATTTGTCAATCCCTCCCTAAACTCAACTTTCATCCTGAACAAGCCCTGTCAATGTTTGTAAGTGTTAGAGTGAACCCAAAGCTGTTGGTTCTCCTCAACGACACCTTTACCTTTGTACTTCGCTACAAGGATATTAGCGGCCTTTCATTCTAGCCATTTGATGCGCGTTTTACCTATACGTGCATGTGAAGGCAAGTGTACCTTAATCGTGTATCAAGTAATAAAGTGAAAGTAAAGTATCGTTCCCACGAGGATTGTGATTATAAGTACTAATCTTTTTGCTCACTAGCTATTATTTAAACAATCGAAAGGTAGAGTTTGATGAGTCACCAAGTTAAGACTTAATAAACAAGTGGAATAAAAATTAGACAAACTTAGATGAGAGAATACTTATAATGAAAGAAATTAAGGTTTCTAGTTTCACTTAACCTCTTTGCTTGGTAATAACACTTAACTCATTTTAAGTTGTTTTATCCTTTTTAAGATGACGATTTTTCTAATTAACTAATAAATTCTCGAGATTGGCTCTAAACTCTCGATTAATTACTTTCCATTGGTCCGGCTCAAATAATTAATCTAGAGAAGCATTAAGTTTTATTAATCTAAACCTTTTTAACCTACTTTACCTTGGTCCGACTAGAGTGATTACTTAAGATTCAAGACTCGAGTAATTAGTTCTAAACTTTCGATTAATTACTTTCCCTTAGTCCGGCTCAAGTAATTAATCCAAAGAAGCATTAAGTTTTCTTAGTTCCAAACCTTCGATTTATTACTTTCCCTTGGTCCGGCTCAAGTAATAAATCTAAAATTTGTAATAAGATTCATGAAAAACCTTGAAAAACCAATAAGCCACACTAAATGGCCATTAGGTCCAACTAGGGATGGCAACGGGTAGTGTACCCGCGGGTATCCGGCACTACCCGACCCTAATGGGACTACCCGTACCCTGTATAAAAGGGTATTGGACGGGTATGAGATCAAAATCATTACCCGTTAGGGTAATGGGACGGGTATGGGAATACCCCCTAGGGTACCCGGTACCCGTTACCCGTCATAAAAAAAAATTATATCAATAAATATCATTGTTTTTTAGATGTAAGACATGAAATTTAAACCCCAACCATTTATTTTTCAACAATTGAGTGATACCACTAAGCTACTTTATTCTTATTAATTAATGTTCAATTTATTCAATTTTTAGATTGATTATTTATTAAATTTATAGTTTGTTAAATTTGTAATTTTTTTTATTTATTTATTGATTCTTAACGGGTAAGGGTACCCGCGAATTAAATGGGAAGGGTATGGGATGCAAAAAGTATACCCGTTAGGGTAATGGGACGGGTACGGGTAATTAAAAAATAAAAGGGTAAGGGTTTGGGAATGGCATTACCCGCGGGTACCCTACCCGTTGCCATCCCTAGGTCCAACTTATGAGTTTCGACTAATCAATTTAATCACGATCATTATAAACGATTAATTATATTCAAGTAGGAAGTTGGCCAATCTCCTACAAGCATTAAGAAACATAAGTTAGTCCTCAAAAAGGATAAACATAGCTTAAATATGTTAAATATAATTACCACATAATTAAAGTTAAGATCTGCTTTTAGCCTTAGTTAAGGGGGTTTTAGCCCATGATTAGATTAAAACACACCTTAGAAAGATAGATAATGGAGTTCATAGTAATAAAAGAGATTGAAGTTTAGAAGAAACCATAATGACGATTGCCGAACGAACTTCTTCGGTAACTTAAAACTTACTTTTTGGATGAACTCTTGCACAAACAACACTTTGAGAAAAATAATAATAATTACAACAACAAAAACAATTGATTCTTAAGGAGAAGAATCATCAAAATAACATTAAAGAGGGAAGAATTAAGCTTAAGCTTGGTGTGTCTTCAAATGGCTTCCAAGGTCTCCTTTTATAGTAAAATGGCAACATATTTCCAAAGACCAAGTCTCCTTATGGCCTCTCACTCTCTAATCTTCTGAATTTAGCCTTTAAGAGAGGATGGTAGAAGACTTTGACAATTTAGGAGTTGAAATGTGTAAAGGTGGGAAAGGAATCATAGGCTTCAACATGTTCATCAACTTTGGATAATTTTTGGGCCTGATACACTTTGAATTTGGAGAAGTTGTTATTAGTCACTTGTTCATCTTTCTCTTAGCTTTTCAACGCATTTTTAATCGCCTCAATCCAAGTCCGTATGAGGGAGATACGTTGAAAATACGAAAATGTGTCAAATCTGTCCTAGTGTGAACAATTGGACTTTTATCTTACAACACCCATCCACGACGAAGTGTATGATGATGTCACTAAAACTCATTTTTTCTGGTCCCTTTTACTCCCGAGTTGTCACCTTAAGCCCTGACTTGGTTATTTGTGCCGAAAACCTTGCGAAAGTGCCTAAAAACACACAAAGTGGCTTAGATACATAAAATGAAGAAAATATACAAAAACCATTATTAAAATTTATTAAAATGGTACAAAATAACTAGTAATTAAATACTAAAAATGCTATAAATTACGATGATAACACCACTCAACATGGTTGTCTTAAAATGACCGCTCAACTTCAATTTGTCTCTATAAAATCATTCAACTTTGAATTTATCTCAACTAAGTCAATTTGTCGACTTCAAGAGTAAAAAACACTGAAAAGTGACTTGACTTCCACATCAACACTAGTCAACTTTCACCATTGACTGAAATGATATGTGGGTATCACCTAGATAACACGTGTCTACCACCTAGCTGATTGAAAACGACACGTGTATACGTGTCGGCTAGGTGGCAGCCACATGTCGTTTTGGTCAGTTAAGTGGAAGTCATGTCATTTTTACGGTGTTTTTTTGCTCTCGAAATTGCCAGAGTGACTTAATTAAGATAAAATTCAAAGTTGAATGATTTTATTGAAACAATTTGAAATTGAGTGACCATTTTGAGACAAACATGAAAGTTTAATGACTAATGGTGCATTTAACCTAACAAAATAAGCCTAGGTTTTAGGGAGTATCAATTTAGACTCCACGTACAAAATAGTACCAAGTTAGACATCGATAACAGAATGTGGCACATCATTCATATTACTCCGTTAAGTTCTGTCAAAATCATAACTTAACAGAGTAATATGAATTATGTGTCACATTTCGTTATCAAGGCCTAAATTGGTACTATTTTATAAATGTTAAGTCTATATTGGTGTTATTTTATACGTGAAGCCTAATTTGAAACTCTCCAAAACTCTTAAGTCTAATTTGACATCGTATCCCTTCTTATTTTGGGCTAAGGATAAAAATGACATAGTTATGAATTGTTTTTCCATGTTTTGTATGTCATATATGAATAGAGATAAAATGATAAAATAATATATTTTACTGTATTACTCCTATTTAAATTAAATAACATTGGTTGAAATAACATGCAAATTCTCATCTCATTAAAATTTATGCAGCTTATCTCACTCCTTATACCACCATCTTGGATATAAGATTTGAAGGGTATGACTTATATCTCACTTAGAATGTGTTTGGTACGAGGGATAAATGAGGTAGGATAGAGATAAATAATACAAAGCTTCTTTATTCCATATTTATTTTAGAGATAAGATAAGGAGATAAATGAGGGATAATGGTCTTATCTCTCAAACTTTATACCCAACGAGAAATGGTATAAAAAAGGTGGCTAAACTCCTATAACTTTAATACGATGGAAAGTGTATCACATGCCTTAATCCAATGTTATAAAACTTGGACCGAACCAATCGGTTCGACCAAAAACCAATGAGGAATTCGATTCGAGTTGTGTTGGTTTGTTGGTGATCGAAGATCAAACCAAAAATCAGTGTCCCAGTTTTTTTGCCAATTAATTAAAAAAAATTATTACTCAAATTTGTTTAAACGATTTTTTAAATCTTCATTTATAAAAATAATTTTAGCAAAAATAGGATGGGCTAAGAGATCTCATATTGATATGAAATTCGCATCGCCTACATCGTACGGATGCATCCCTAACCCGATAGTGCTTCGACTATACCCCTGCGGGTGAGAGTGTTTTTTCCTAGTAATTAGTTAAAGGTTTGTAAAGGCCATTTACTTATAAACTAGTTAAGATTCTTATTTCTTACCTACGTGGGATGGAAACGCTTTCCTTTTTATCTTCTTCTAAACCATTTCGAGCGGTTCATTTTGAGCATCAATTTCGCATTCATCACTTATCCGTTTTGAGTCTATAATATACCGTTAAAAAGATCTTATGGTATAGAATGTGTTGACATATTTCAAGTTATTCTAAATTTCATTTAGCCGTTATATATTTGAGCCTCAAGTTGATAAAAAAAAATAACAAACCAAAAGGTTTGTTTATAATTTGTTTTTCATATATATAATTTATAAAAATAATTTTAAACTAATATATATATATATATATATATATATATATATATATTATTGATTTATTTATTAAATTATCCGGTCCGACCAATCCAAACCATCCAATTCAACCAAGTGACACATGACCCATTTATAAGTCTGGTTTGATGTCTTGTCTGATTCTGATAACATTGCTCAAATCAATGTTATATAGTTAAAGTATGTGTAATTTAGTAAAATATATTATTTTAATATGGAATAATAATTTTCAACCATATTATATTAATCTATATTCCAATATTTTATCTTCATCCTTATCCACGTCGACATTTCAACAGTTATCATTATTCTTATCCCATCAAATGTTAAAGGCTCATCCATCTCTCTATCATCTCTCTAAAACAAGAGTTCTTATATTAACCACTGGGTCTTCCACGTCACTTGTAGGACCCCCAATTCACATTTGGATATGTGTATTGTGGTCCCACTTAATATTTAAATCAGTAGACTCTCTTATAATATGTGTGAATCTATATTACACATGACAAAATATGTATGAGAATTCCTCCATTTAATATGAAGAACCGAATACTCCTAATAATTTTCCCTAAAACAAATATGAAACAAATAATCCTTGCATTTTTTATCCTAATTCCATCCTATTTATCTTCTATACCAAATACCCCCTTAGGAGTAGAGGGTGGCACCTATCAGATCCGTATCATGTTCGTGTCGTGTCAATTTTGGATTAGTGTCAAAATGAGTCAATCCTAATCCAACCCAAAAACTTTCATGTCATAATCGGGTTAGTGTGATTTTGGGTCGTATTTTTGTGTCATATATAATTTTACTATATACGTATATCAATGGGGATATTGAAAAATATAGAAGGATATAGTACTATTTTTAAATATTTTATTATCATTTTTGGATTAATATGTTAACGCTAGTCATCCAAAAATCCGCTAATATCATGTGGGTGAGTCGTGTAATGTGTTTATAACAATATAGAAAGTTCGAGTCATTTTCAATTTAACATATTTACTATAACCTAACCTAAAAATTTACGTGTCAATTTTGTATTAACCGAAAAAATGACACATTATCTAGTAAGCTAAACCCAAAAATTAAAAGGGTTAAGGTGCAAAAATACCCCTAAAGTTTTGGGTCAGGAGCAATTTTACCCCTAACGTCTAAAATGGTGCAATTTTACCCCTAACGTTTGTAACCAAGAGCAATTTTACCCTTAACGTTAATTGGATCAATTTCAGAAATAATTCATCAAACTGTCTTTTCGATCATGAATCTTATCATCTACACTTCACATGTGCGTCATTTTATCAGTAACAAATCATAAACAAATGTTGGGATGTGAAAAAAATAAAAATAAAAATAATAAAAAAATATATTGTCTTTCGTACGAATTGGACAAAAAAATTCAAAAAATTCACCGAATTTATAAATATTAATCTCTAATTCTATTATTAAATTACAAAAAACATGAAATCCTTTTTTTAGAATGAATTGATATGCAATTGGTGCAAAATAATGAACAAAAATATACGTGTTTTATAATAGTGTCTGAAATTGGTGCAAAATAATGAACAAAAATATACGTGTTTTATAATAGGGTCCGGGGAGGGGTCCCACCACAAGGGTGTACTGGGGGCAAGCCTTCCTCTACCAATTTATTTGGCAAGAGGCCGCTCCTAAGACTCGAACCCATGACCTCTTAATCATACGACAACAACGTTTACCGTTACACCAAGACTTGCCCTCATTTTGCCCCTTAACCCAAATTAAAATCACGTATCCATTTCTCCGAAGTAAAGTTATACTAATAGAAGATAAATTCCTGTTATATCAATTGGTTCACCGACAGCTTGAGAACGCCACACTCCAAACAGAAACGTTGGCCCAGCTTTTTTTTTTTTTTTTTAATGGAAAAGAATATATTAACAGCTGAAAACAATAGGGTAAATTACACTCATGGCCACTGAATTTGATTTATTTTCACTGTATAATCACTAAACTTTAATAACACCTTAAAATGACAGTTGATAAAATCAAACAAAAAAATTCCAACAATTGATGATATTCTAAACAACTTTAATTCTTTAAAATTTTCGGTTTGAATTCATTTATATATTGTTTGGTTAGAAGAAAGTAAAGAATGCTTCGATTATCCAATCCTCCCTTCAACATTTTAAAATGCATCTTTAGCGGTAACATATAAAATGGTCAAAGTTTAACAGTACAAAGATCATTTTTAGTAGGAAAAATTATAAAACTGGATCAAATGGGAGGCTCATTTATATATTTAACTCATTTACTCAACCTACTATATATCTAGACAGGGTCGGCCCTGGCTATGAAACGAGGAGCGCCCGCCCAGGGCCCATAATGATAAGGGGTCCAAAAAATATTTTTATAGTGTTTTTATAAAATATTTTTATAGTGTATATATAAATATAGAGATGAATATGTAACATTAGAATTAATTGGTCCAGTTGGTAGGAGGAGTTTTCTAGTGATTTCATTTTAACTTGAGATTGAGGGTTCGAGCCTCTTTCTTCCCATTTTTTAATTATTTTCAAATATTTTTTTCCTCACCCACCTTATTTTATCACTATCAAATATATTTTTTTTTTCCATTTATTGGTTCGAACCTCTTTCTTCCCATTTTTTAATTACTTTCAACAAAAAATTTCCCCCCTCACCTTAGTTTATTACTATGAAAAATAATATACTTATTTACTTCTTGCCATTTTACATGACACATATTCTTGTTATTTTAATAAACAAATAATTCTAGTTAGTATACTCATTACTGTTGCACTACTAATTTAGCTTCCGTATACAAAATATTACAATCTTAAACATAAAGTTTACGACTTGGTGTAATTTCAAACCTAGTTGATTAAAAATGAGTTTTTTCCATTAACATTAAAAATGAGTTTTTTTCCATATTGTGTGACTAGATCGGTGGAGGTTGGAGTGAGGATAGAATAAGAAATTACACATAAAAGACCGCATTTTCGTCAATTAAGCTTGAAAATGTACCAATTGATAAACGATAAGCTTAAAACTACACTATTTTGTGTATGAATGTTAATTACTATCTCCTAATAACCATATGACTAAATTAGTACCTTGTTCCTTATAATAAAAAAAGGAAAAGTACAAAAATAAACCTTGTGGTTACACCTGTTTTCGATCAACACCTATGTGGTTTAAAAATTTGCAAAATGGTATCTTGAGGTTCATTCCGTTAGCAAACACAGGTCAAATTGACTAACGGTGTTAAAAGTCAAAGGGAAAAGAGTTAATTTGGTCCTTTTATTTATTTATTTTTATAAATTAACCCGTTATCGTAAATAAACCACAGAACAAAAATTCAAATTCAAATTTACCATCTCTTTCTCATCTCTTTCTCTTCAATCTCTCTCCTCCAATCTCCACTCCAAATTTAAGCTTTAAGTAAAAAATAAAGATAAAAACCGAAGTTAATGGAAACTTGATCGGAGTCTGACCCCTTCACCACCGTGCTTCCACTATTCTCCTCTACCAGACCCACCGCGGTTTCAGATTCTTCACTACAGATAGCCATTTTTTTGAACCCAGGAAAGCATCTGATACAAATGTTACAAAGTATACAGCTGCAAAACAGTTACAACAATGAATGTATATTTTGAATAGGACTATGTACATTCAAGCAGCAAAATGAGATAACAGCAAAAATTAGGAAATTCTGCAACATGCGAAAGAAAAAGGGCATACCTCATTCTCTATGACTGCAATTCGCTTTCCATGTTGAGATGTCAGAATGTGATTCAAAAGTGTGGTCTGCATTCAATCGCAACACAAATGGTCAATGTAAACACAACCAGGAAGCACTTCAGAAGAACCCAAAAAAAAGTGGAAGCTAACTTTTCCAGAGCCGAGGAAGCCAGTGATTATGGTGGCAGGAACGCGGTTATCGATTGCGAGTGAAGTAGCAGGAGCTTCTTCGAGAGTGTAATCAGGAGAAGAGGCCATATTCCGGCAACTACCGGATAGGAATACATGAAATTGTTATGACGAGAAATGATGAAGTTGATATTTCTGAGCAAATGGAACACCAGCGAAGATTTGCGCTGATCAGAGGAAGCAGAAGCCGGCGGAAGTGGTGATGTGAATTTCGTGAGAATAGGAATCCGGCTACTTCAGTTTTTATCTTTTTACTTAAGCTTAAATTTGAAGTGAGATGGGAGGAGAGAGATTGAAGAGAGATGAGAGATGGTAAATTTGAATTTGAATTTTTGTTTTGTGACTTGTTTATGATAATTAGATAATTAAGGGGGTTAATTTATAAAATAACTGGATATAAGGACCAAATTAACTCTTTTCCCTTTGACTTTTAACACCGTTAGTCAATTTAGCCTGTGTTTGCTAACGGAATGAACCTCAAGGTACCATTTTGCAAACTTTTAAACCACATAGGTGTTGATTGAAAACAGGTGTAACCACAATGTTTATTTTTGTACTTTTCCCATAAAAAAATCATCCAGACTCCAACTAAAAAAAAAAAAAAAGTATAATATATATATGGGGGCTCAAATTTATCATCTCGCCCCGGACCTCTAAAAGGTCAGGAACGGCCCTGTATCTAGACTGTTTTTGTGTGACTTTCCCATAATACCCCATCTTTCCACTTCCCCCTTACGCGAACGGTCACGCCCCCTTCTCCTTGGTTATGCGAAATGGTTGGCTCCTCCATTAACGATTCCCAGACTTTTGATCTTCCAATCTTCCTTTAAATTGCACGAAATCTGCACCATTTCTCCAAATCACAATGTATTTCTCTTCTTCCTCTCTTCATCTCTTGATTCTTCATCTTCCTAATCTTAGAAAACGAAGTCATGGTTCTTCATCTTCCTCTTCCTGCTCGTTACTTGGTTTTTTTCTTCTTGTTACCATCAAAGAAATGGTTATTCTACGTTTTTTCCATCGTTTTTTCCAGTTTATCATATTGTTATTGTCGCTTTTAAGGGTGAAAGGCGCGAAAAATGTAAGTATATACTGTTTTCTCTGCGTTTTCCATGAAATCACTTCGCGTAGTCGATGATTTCGCGAAGATCTGCGATGATAAAGAGCCTGAAACGTGACGATCTGCTTAGCGAATCGATTATTTCGCGAAGTCTGGGAGTAGAAAAGTTCATGATTTCACTCGCAGACTTCGCGAAAGCATCGATTCCCTAAGTAGATCGTCACTTTTCAGACCTCGCAGACTTCGCGAAAGCATCAACTCGCTAAGTAAAATCATCCTCTTCCCTGCACATTTACATTCGCATGCTTCGCTAATCCTCATTTCGTGAAGCCAAATCGTCCTTTTTCCTGCCTAACACGATTAATTTTTTCTGAGGTGGTTGAATACATAACATCCCTTTCTGGAAGACGGTGTACTGGCCTGCAGGGGAAATGACTTTCCTTCTTGTATAGGGATTAACTTCCCTCAAAATTGGCACATTCACTTTGAAATAATTGGTTAGGAGAAATTGTGCCAATCTTGGTGTGCACCATGGGACACGTTCATCCCAAAAAGTCTGGAGTTCCATTTCTCATCCCAAAAAGTCTGGACTTCCTGTAGATGGAGAAATTTCCGTCCAGATTAGTCAGGTTCACTTTGAAGTGATTTATTAGGAGTTTATTGTAGCAATCTTGTTGTAAATTTTGATAATGTTATGATTTTAATGTTGTTATTGTGACAATCTTGTTGTAAATTTTGATAATCTTATGATTTTAATGTTAGAAACCGTTGTTGTTTGGCATTTTTTTGTTATATACCACTTAGCGAATTTTGTTAAAAACACATCCAGACTTCGCATATGCTAATTAAAATCATCAAGTAAACCAAACATTAGCTTCGCATGCTTCGCATATGATCGAATCTGCGAAGTCAGGCGGGAGGGAGATAGCCGCGCCATAAATATTGAGGGTATTATGAAAAAGTTATACAAAAACAGTCTAGATATGTAGTAGGTTGAGTAAATGAGTTAAATATGTAAATAGACCTCCCATTTGACCCAGTTTCGTAATTTTTCCTTTTTAGTATCCCACTTATAACTAGTTATAAATTAAGGGAAAATTATAAATCTCGGCCACTTTGAAAGCTCACTTATATATTAAGCTTAGTTCTCCAACTTCTTACCAATCTAGACATTTTAACCTTATTTGGACAAAAATACCCACCTTTAACGTGACATAGTTTAGCTTATGTTATCTGTCGCGTTATGAAAACGTGACAAAGAATAGTTTATATATTATGTCGCGTTATATGAAAACGCAACAACGCGACATCGTGTTATATGAAAAACGCGACAACGCGACAAAGACGGATAAGTTGGACTCAAGACAAACAAAAATCTCATGTAAAACAATGAGAAATTGGCAGCGTAGCCAATCAATCAGGACCAAACATTCAATTTTGAAGTATTCTGGAGTAATGAAGAACAAAATTGACATTATTATAGAAAACAAAGAAATCAGATCTTTTTCTTCTCCCATGGTTGCCGTCGTTTTCTCTTTCTTTTTCCTCGGATCTTCCGTTTTCTCTCATGGCCATCGTCGTTTTCTCTTCTTCTTCCTCGGATCTTTCGTTTTCTCTTCCTCGGATCAACGATGGTGGCGCTTCCGTTCTTCGATCGATGGTGATGTTATAGTTATGAAGAAAGTGGGGATATTTTGGTCCAAATCAAGTGAAATAGTCTAGATTGGTAAGAAGTAAAGCAACTAGTCCCTATATGTAAATGGATTTTCAAATAGGATTATAATTTTCCCTATAAATTAATATTAAAGTAGTTATACTTGGGATCCCAATTATAACTAATTTAATATTAGGGTAAATTTCAAATAAAACCCCTATGGTTTCACTAATTTTCAGATAAACGACTGTGATTTACTTTTTTTCAAAGTAAAGAATGAGGTTTTCAACTTTAGCAAAATAAGGACTTTTTCGATTGATACTATTAAAATCACCCTTGACGACTTCAAAAATGACATATTTTAAGAACTATTAATATTCTAAGCAACTTTAATTCTTCAACTTTTTTATTTTGAGATTATTTAGACGATGTTTGGTAAAGAGAGAGAAAGTTAATGTTTAGAGAGAGAAAGTTCTAAAAAAGATGATTTTCGAAAATCAAAAATGTAGTTCCATAGCAAATATGACATTAAACAACTTTAATTTTTGATTTTCAGATCGTTAAAGATGGTTTTAATAGCATAAATCCAAAAAGTCCTTGTTTTATTAAAAATGCGAAACCTCAATCCTCCTTTTGATAAAAAAAAATAAACCATAATCCTTTATCTGAAAATTAGTGAAACTACAAAAAATTTATTTAAAATTTACCCATAATATTGTTATTTATCATGACATATTACTTAAAATACAGATGAAAAGCCTCAGTTTGTCCAAAAAAAAAAAAGTCACATTTTATTTTTATTGTGCTTTATCCAAACATTTTTTATTCCATATATCACCTTGATGCTGCAAAATGTCTTTGCTTTGTCACATTAATGATCATAGACATAATAAAAAAAACAGAGATAGAGAGAGTCTGCCTTATGGAACCATTATCTGTAAGCTATCTGTTTCTTCTAAAACCGGGTAAATACCCGCGACCTTTCAACTTACTTTTAATTTCATTATGACTCCTTAAATTTAAAACCGAACATTATTGACTCTTTTTACCGTTAACAAAGTCAAAGTAACCGATGCCAATCTCAAAATAAAAAAATCCAAGAACTAAAAAAGTTTAGGATCATATTCTATATGAACCCGTTTTTTTCGATTTTCCAAATCGACATTCCTAGAGCTTTCTCTCTCTACACAATTGTTTTCTCTCTCATAACTAAACACCACCAAAATGATCTCAAAATCAAAAAGTTCAAGAGTTAAAATTATTTAGAATATCATTTCCACCAGCTCTATCAAGGGTAAAATGGGTCATTATGTTACTAAAGTGCAAAGTTCATGGAACCTAATGTTATGTTTTGAAATTAAAGGACTATAATGAAAGTAAGAGCAAAATTGAGGGACCATGAGTGTAATTTACCCCCTAAAAACCCTAGGCTAGCTACAAACAATAAAATTTCCAAGTAATGTTTAACTTACTGTATTGAAAAATAGGATACAAAATCAAACTTTATGAGTCATCTTTACTTATAACACAATGAGAGAAAACAAAGCAAACAATATGGAACCATCTCAGTTTCTTCTAAAAACTCGGTAATACTCTCGAAACTTGCTTTTACTTTCATTATGACTCCCGAACTTTAAAACCGAACATTATGTCTCCTTTTGACGTTGATAAAGTCAAAATGGCCGATGACGATTTTAAAATGAAAAAGTCCAATATTTTATATGAACCCGTTTTTTCGATTTTCCAAATCAACATTCCTAGAGTTTTCTCTCTCTAAACAATCACTTTCTCTCTCATAACTAAACACCACCAAAATGACCTCAAAACCAAAAAATTCAAGAGTTAAAATTGTTTAGAATATCATTTCCACAAGCTCTATCAAGGGTAAAGTGGGTCATTATGTTACTAAAGTACAAAGTTCATGGATCCTAATGTTATGTTTTGAAATTCAGGGGTCATAATGAAAGTAAGAGCAAAATTGACAGGCCATAGGTGTAATTTACCCTCTAAAACCCCTAGTCTAGCTACCAAAAAATAAAATTTCTAGGTAATGTTTAAACTTACTATATCTGAAAAATAGGATACAAAATCAAAACTTTATGAGTCATTTTAACTTATCATTTTAACTTATAACACAATAAGAGAAAACAAAGCAAACAGTTTATAGAGTGATCATCAATGAACTATCTGTTTCTTCTAAAAACTAGGTAAATACCCTCGAAACTTGCTTTTACTTTCATTATGACTCTCGAACTTTAAAACCGAACATTATGGCTCCTTTAACGTTGATGAAGTCAAAATGGTCAATGACGATTTCAAAATGAAAAACTCCAAGAATTAAAAAAGTTTAGAATCATATTTTATATGAACCCGTTTTTTCAATTTTCCAAATCAACATTTATAAAGCTATCTCTCTACACACTCGCTTTCTCTCTCATAACTAAACACTACCAAAATGACTTTAAAACCAAAAAGTTCAAAAGTTAAAATTGTTTAGAATATCATTTCCACACCCTCTATCAAGGGTAAAATGGACCATTATGTTACTAAAGTGCAAAGTTCATAGGTCCTAATGTTATGTTTTGAAATTCAGGGGGCAATAAAATTTCTAGGTAATGTTTAAACTTACTATACAAAATCAAAACTTTATAAGTCATCTTAACTTATAACACAATGAGAGAAATGAAAACAAACAGTTTATGGAACGATCATCAATGAACTATCTGTTTCTTCTAAAAACTAGGTAAATACTCTCGAAACTTGCTTTTACTTTCATTATGACTGTCGAACTTTAAAACTGAACATTATGGCTCCTTTTGAGGTTGATAAAGTCAAAATAGCCGATGAAGATTTCAAAATGAAAAAGTCATAGAATTAAAAAAGTTCAGAATCATATTTTATATGAACCCGTTTTTTCGATTTTCCAAATCAACATTCCTAGAGCTTTCTCTCTCATAACTAAACACCACCAAAATGACCTCAAAACCAAAAAGTTCAAGAGTTAAAATTGTTTAGAATATCGTTTCAACCAGCTCTATCAAGGATAAAATGGGTCATTATGTTACTAAGGTGCAAAGTTCATGGATCCTAATGTTACGTTTTGAAATTAAGGGACCATAATGAAAGCAAGAGCAAAGTTGAAGGGCCATGAATGTAATTTACCTCCTAAAAACCCTAGGCTAGCTACAAACAATAAAATTTCTATGTTTAAGAGGGCGAGCCTTGGCGCAACGGTAAAACGTTGTTGTCGTGTGACCAGAGGTCACGGGTTCGAGTCTTAGGAGCGGCCTCTTGCCAATTAAATTGGCAAGGGAAGGCTTGCCCCCAATACACCCTTGTGGTGGGACCCCTCCCCGGACCCTCGCTCAGCGGGGACGCGTAATGCGACCGGGCCGCCTTTTTTTTTTTTAATGTTTAAACTTACTATATTATAGGATACAAAAATCAAAACTTTATGACTCATCTTTAATTATAACACAATGAGAGAAAAGAAAGCAAACAGTTTATGAACCATCATCAGTAAAACTTGCTTTTACTTTCATTATGACTCCCGAACTTTAAAACCGAACACTATGGCTCCTTTTAACGTTGATAAAGTCAAAATGGCGGATAACGATTTCAAAATGAAAAAGTCCAAGAATTAAAAAAAAGTTTAGAATCATATTTTATATGAACCCGTTTTTTCGTTTTTCCAAATCAACATTCCTAGAGCTTTCTCTCTCATAACTAAACACCACCAAAATGACCTCAAAACCAAAAAGTTCAAGAGTCAAAATTGTTTAGAATATGATTTCCACCAGCTCTATCAAGGATAAAATGGGTCATTATGTTACTAAAGTGCAGAGTTCATGGATCCTAATGTTACGTTTTGAAATTAAAGACTATAATGAAAGTAAGAGCAAAGTTGAGGGACCATGAGTGTAATTTACCCCCTAAAAACCCTAGGCTAGCTACAAACAATAAAACTTCTAGGTAATGTTTGAACTTACTATATCTGAAAAATAGGATACAAAAATCAAAACTTTATGAGTCATCTTAACTTATAACACAATGAGAGAAAACAAAGCAAACATCTTTTGTTTTGCCCCAATTTCTATTTGCGCAAATTTTGCACTTGACCTTCTTTTATTAGCTTCCATAGAGCAACCTTAGCTTCCTCCAGTGTTTCTACTCCATGCCCATCTTCAAATGACAACCTCTGGATATTGAACTACGAAAAACCGAACAAACCGTATAAATTTCCAGCTTAAAAATGTTATAAAACACAGAATCAGAGAGTTAATGGAGGTATTTACTTGTGCGCCTTGTCGGACTCGAATATCGATGCCTTTGCTGTCTATTGATATTAGAGCAGCATCGTCTATTTCCCCCTCGGTTGACAGGAGTTCTTTAAGGGGCTTCGAGAATATTGCGTTGAGTTCCTGCATCAATGCAAGTACTAATTTCATCGTAGCCCAAATTCCCAAATCCTGATAAAGCCTCGTTATCAGGACGGGGGAGTCATAAGTAAATGTAAGTTAAGTAGAATAGTGAGAAAGGTATATATTTTGAAACTCATCAACGAGTGTACGAACATCATTCGAGCATGTGCAACACAAACTCAACCTAGACAGAAACAGTCAATGCAAAGCCAAAGCCAAAGCCAATTTTCGGCATGTTGAACAGCACTAAAAAAATCTATTAAAACTTGGGTTTGAACATTTTAGGCTTAATACCTCAAGAGCTCGCTGTACTTGGCCCAAAAAGCAGATTAGCTCCCTGAACGAGAAAGTGTCTCTTTAGCCCCTGAACTTGCTTAAAGTGACGTGATTTCAGGGGGCTAACGAGACACTCTGTAAGTTCAGAGCCAATCTGCTTTCTGGGCCAAGTTGAAGGGGCTCATGATGTTTAAGTCAACATTTTATGGTTATACCATCATAGGAGTGATTTACTTTGCTTTTTCACTGAGCAAAACTACATGAATGTCAAACTAAAATTCCTCGAATTACTTTTCATTTGCATATCTTCCTAAACTTTAATTTGTAATACTAAAATTCCTCAAGTTAAATTGACCGAAAAATCCATCCATAAGCTGCCATCTGATCGACTTTTAGATAGTGGCTTAATACATCAACAGCCCCCTGAACGACTTTTAAAAATCAGCTTAATACACCAACAGCCCCCTGAACTTGTCCCAAAAACATAATTGACCCCTTGAACTTATAAATCAAGTCTTGATCACATGCACCTTAATGAACATGTAGAATTTGCTCATTCACTGTTAAATCTAGGCTTATTAGAATCCTAAGGTGGAGATTCAAAGCATCCTTAGGCTTAGATTTAATAAGCCTATATCTAACGGTAAATGAGCAAATTCACTTGCTCATTAAGGTGCATGTGAAAATTCCTGACGTTGTAAAATACCATCATTGAACTTACACATAAATTTCACTTCTTGTCCCTAAACTTTAGATGAAATTCACAAACTGTTTGGAATGCAATTTAAGAAAGAAACTCACCTTGAGATTTTGCTCCCCTCCATCAACTGCAATTTTATCAGGATGAAGGGCTTCATATTCCTTAACATCAACCCAAGCAACAGTTCCAAAGCCTCCAATAAAATATATATCACTGCCAAAATAGTGAAGGTGTACTGGTCACTACGATACCGACAAAGGCTTACCAGAGCATGTACTCGAGGACAAAACAAAAGGTTAAGCTAAATGAAAGCATATGGCGGCAATTGAGACATTCTTGGCGGAACATGTTTGCCGGCACGCAACACACCAATATTAATTATCTAAAATGGATTATTTCGGTTTATTATTCTCTCCGTTGAGCAACTCTTCAATAAATAGTTGAAGTCAACAAGGTTCGTATTTGGAAACAAGTTGCGTTAGTTACAATTCGTGAGAAATGGCATGATCGGGACTGGTATAGACCATTTACTACAAAGGAATACATGGGATACCATGTAGAGTAAGAGCCTAATTGATATATTTTAACTTGTTACAATACACACATATATATAAGCTATACAAGATAAGGAAACACAGTTGTAACTAGGGCTGTAAATGAGCTGAGTGGCTTGGTGTTCGGCTCGATTTACAAACAAGGCGAGCATGAGCTTTTCAGGCAAACAAAAGGGGCCTTAGTCTGCAGTTGACTATGCCAAGGACAAACCATACTAGAAGCTTTTCCGAAGAGATTTTCCATAACAAGAGCTCACAAAAACTCGTATAAGAAAATCATTCATTAAGTAATCATACTTTCATGCCATCTTCTTGAACCCGTTTTGTGCGTTTGGAATTCATGAGCATAGAGTAGAGCAAAATTACATGACAGAAACTGAAACCATACAGGGAGAATTTGCCCTTCCTCAAACATGGAAAAGGGAAAACTTTAATAACATCCAACTGAACGAGAAACAAACCTTATGTTTTGCATCCTAAAATAGTAGAAATTCCCCCACTGTTGTGAAGGCCCTTGATGATGCTTTGCAATGTACTGCTTATGAGCCCACTCCTGGGAGCACAACCAGATACAAGTAATCAAACATATCAACAACAACATCCTTTGAAATAGAAACAACAATAACTACAGCAATGAGGCAAATTCTAATTTCTGAATAATAAAAAGAAAAAGAAGGTGCCATGGAACCGATTGAACTAAAAGCTCGAGCTGATAGTTAAAAGTCCACTCCATATTAATATCTGACACACCCCCACACGCGAATGCCCACTGGGCTTGAAGCGTGCACAACACAGGCCTAATTTACCATGTCCTACAAATAACTCATTTAACAAATGGGGCTGCCAGGAATCGAACCCTGGACCACTTGCTCACACTGGCTCTGATACCATGTCATGGAACCATTTGAACTAAAAGCTCGAGCTGATAGTTAGAGGTCCGCTTCACATTAATAGCTGACAGAAGGCAATCGTAATATGCATACGACTGGAACAGTTATACAATAGTGTAAGATATTAATATGGATTGGGCCTTAACTATCATCAGGTTAAACTTTTAGTTCAATTGGTTCCATGACATGGTATCAGAGCCTCTTTGATCAAGGGTTCGAATCCTGGCAACCCCCGTTTGTGGATTTAATTTCAATACATGGTAAGATGCCCACGAGTTGTACACACTTCAGGCCCGGTTGGCATTCGCGTGCAGGGGTGTATCAGATATTAATATGAATGGGGCCTTCAACTATCAACTTAAGCTTTTAGTTCGATTGGTTCTATGACACAAGAAAATGTGAGAGTAAAACATAATGCAACACAATTTCTATCCCTGAAAAAGTAGAGGAAAAAACGAAGTTTATAAACAATGCAGCCTAACCTTGTAGACCATGCAGCGAAGCAAAAATTTGTGGAAGTATACATATAATATCTGGGAAATTTACCTGTTGGTGTTGTGGAAGAGGAAAGACATCACCAAATATCGTCACTCTTGCATTTGACAAGCCACTCCATCCAGGTATCTAGAAAACATAACTGTCAATTTAATCTCTAAATGGATAATAACTACCTCAAAGTTTCTAAGAATAAAACAATCTAGGAACTAACCTGCACAACAAGTGTGCACCTAGGGTCTGCTAACAAATTTCGTGTATGGATGGCCAAAGGAGAAAATGAAAATATTGGATCTGCAGATCAAGTACAGAAAGTATGTCAACTCAACGAAAAACAAATATGCTATACAGTGGACTTCTAATTTTTTAAAGGCTTATTACATCTTTAGCCCGAAGGCGAGCCTTGGCGCAACGGTAAACGTTGTTGTCGTGTGACCAAGAGGTCACGGGTTCGAGTCTTAAGAGCGGCCTCTTGCCAAATAAATTGGCAGGGGAAGGCTTGCCCCCAGTACACCCTTGTGGTGGGACCCCTCCCCGGACCCTCGCTCAGCGGGGACGCGTAGTGCGACCGGGCCGCCCTTTTTTTTTATTACATCTTTAGCCCCTGTACTTGTCCAAACAAATTGAGTGCGCCCCTATACTATGAAAACGTCCTATTTACCCTCTGAACTTGCTTAAATTGACCTATTAAATCTCTCAACTTTCTTAAGTGGCCTATTTGCTACTAAACTTGCTTACAGTAATCTATTGCGGAACTTGCTTAAAGTGTAGGCACATCAACTTGTATAAAATCTCCCATCTTGCTCAGCCACGTGGATTTAAGAGGTCAATGGGTCACTTTAAGAAAGTTCAGGGGTAAATAAGACGTTTTTAAAGTAAAAAGGGAAAGTTGTCTTTTCTAGACAAGTACAGGTGGTAAGAGATGTATTAAGCCTTTGTTAAACCATTTCCATTATGATGGTTAAGGACCAGATACTGCCAAAACAGAATAAAAGCCATTTCAATATTGCTCTTATACATATATGAATTTTTCGTCAAACTGAACAAACAATTGTTCTCATGGTCCATGGTTTATGTGTTAAAAATTGAGAGATTACATGATCGTGGATCAATATTCTCACAGAGAATAGGAAAATATATATCTAACAAAACAGTCAAAATTTGAAAACTTACGCCCCATTGGATCTGGTGCAAAATCAACCAAGGAACCAAAGGGATATCCTTCTCTTCGATGATGCATTCGAGACATTACAGTACATAGATGAGCAAATCTAGCCTTCATTAGAAAGAAAAATTGATTGAGAACAATTATATCAAGCAGAATAAAAATATCAGATGAGAGCATCAGTAATGAAAAACAAAATATAAAATAATAACCTGCTCCATTAAATTGCGAACAGCCAAGGCTGGTCGAGGCAAGCCATGAGCTGATGTTGCACTCTGCACTCCACCAGAAATTGGAGTTCTAAAAAGCCCAGCTCTGGTTCCCCCACCAGCGCCGCTTCCATGCGGGAGCATAAGAGGTGTCTCCTCCTTCACTACTTCCTCTATATCCTTTACACCATTTTGGTTTTCTTCGAAATTATCCTTCATAGTATAAGAAAGAAAGTTAATAACTCAAAGTAGCCATGTGACATGCATTAATTCTTCATATCATGAAAGAACATTTTCAGAACATCATAACATCATGCAATAGAGCGCTCGTAAAAGGCAACAATATCCCCACATATTTTACTTTTGGATGTCTAACGGCAAATCAAGAATTAAGCACCGAAAATGTTACCCTGTTTCCTAAATGGCCTAAGCAACGGATTGTTGTATACAGATAATAAAAGTATCAACGTCTATGCATGAGACACAATTTAACTGGATGGAAAGTTTTGACAAAAAAGTGTGCACATAGAAAGTTCATGAATGTGGACATTCCCTGACATTCGAGGAACATAGACGTTGATGAGTCAGAAATAATTGCACGCAGAACAGATTGATATAATGAATAACAAGTATATAAGATTTGAGACAAAATCTAATAATTTAGATATGATTTTCTACTTGCTATATAATAACAAAAACTAGTTAATGAAGTGGCTGGTAGACATGAAAGGGCTAGAGTGGAAAGGAACAAAAGGTTCTCAGATTGCTAATCACTGATTTGCAACCATAAATCAATTTACATTATAACAATCTTCATATCCAGAAAGACTAGAAACAGAAGCCAAGAAAACCACTAGCAACTTCAATGTTATGAATCTTCCGTGGACGCGTAATTCAATTTGAATTGATTTTGCAATTTGTCACAAACCATTTTGGCATCTGAGACAAACAAATTCTAAAGAACAACTCCACAATGTAATACCAAATTTGAGAAAAGTAATCCATCAACAAAGTTTTGCAAGCTAAGAATATCCCAAACAACAAGTCAAAAGAATCTACCAAGGTCATTAACAAAACTCTTTCGGTTCTTCATCTAAATGCTCTTATGGATTCGTTTTCAGTGCTTATTCTTAGTTAGGAAAAACAATCATTATAAGAGAGTTATACTCAAAGCAACCTTTTCAATAGCAAGATGCATGCTATCTCACCCATGATTTAGTATCAGAATCAAAGAATTAAGGGTCAATTTGGCCCCTAAAGTTGGCATAGATGTCCAGTTTAGCCCAAATTGAAGTTTAGGTGTCAAATCAGCCCTGAAGTTGGAAATATTTGACAAATTAGCCCAAACTTGACAAATTTTAGGTATTGAAATTGATTGTATTTGGACTAATTGTCAAATATTGCCAACTTCGGGAATGCTTTGGGCTAAACCGAACCCGTGTGCCAACTTCAGGGGGGCAAATTGACCCTTAATTCCAGAATCAAAAGCCAAAACACCAAATAGTAAGATGATGCCATTAATAATAATAATGATTAAAATACAAAACATAAAGAGTTCTTATAGCAGAATAAATCAGTACAATTGAAGCTACAAACAAGTAACAAAGATTTCGCAAGGTTTCTACGAATCTGTCATAAATCAATGAGTTAAGTTGCGTAACAATAATTAAAACATACAGTAAACAAAAGAGGATACCTGAGACAAAGAAACAAAGTCATTAGAAACAAAGCCAACTCCATTATTCAAGGGCCTCTGATCTTCCTCTTCCTCTTCCCCGCCTGAAATCTCACAGGTGATAGCATGAGCGCGAAGGCCAGGAAAACGAGCAATTTCGGCAAATTTGACACACCCAATTCGATTATTTAATAGCTTAGGAATCGAAGAAGAAGAAGAAGAGGAAGAAGAAGAAGGGGTATTTAGAACTGGATATGTTTCTGGGAATCTGGAATGGAAAACTGAACTTGAAAGAGATTCCATTGTTATTACAAATTGAAGCTTTCGATAAAGAGCAATAGGTAGATAGATAGAGATGGAAGAGGGTTTTTAGGAGGGTTTGTGAGCCAACACTGTCTGAGTTTTTAAACAATCAAAGACGTATTTATGTTTAAGACGGAAAGGAAAAAAAAAATATTATTTTTTCGATTCCTCAGGGCACTTTGTCTAACCTTTCGATACCTGATAATAATAGTGAAAAAAAAAAAAAAAAAAACATACATATAAATATTTCAGTATTATCACATGCGTCCATATATTACATATCAATTAAATAATGAGTTTTTATATTAAAGATTCGTTTTCCATATTATTTAAATGATTTTTAATTCATACTAGTTTGCATCCGCGCGGTGCACGGTATTTATAATGTTTTTAAATATATAAAATATAATTAAATTATTATGATATTTGATTTTGGGAAAATACATATATAATCTCTTGATCAATTTAATTTGGATAATTAATTTATTAGTCTATATTTTAAAAAAACACATTGTTTAGTCATTATATTTTTAAAAACACACAGTAAAGTTCCTAACGTTTTTGTCGGTGAACTGTTTAGTCCCTAACGTTTTTCTCGGTGAACTATTTAATCCCTACCGTTAGACTCTCATGAAGATTCTGTTAGTCAATTTGGATTTGCGTTCTTCTTTTCCTTTATTTTTCTTTCCTTTAAACTCTAATGCATCTGAAATCAACTTTGAGTGTTCTTCTTCTTGATTTTCTTCTTAATCGTTCAAATTCGTAAGCATTGGGTCTGTTCTTTTTCTTGTTCTCCATACAAATAGCTCTTCTTCTAAATTGGGTTTTCTCTTCTGAAGTTTGAAGGTAAATAGTAAAGGGTAATTTAGTCGTTTCCGAATTCATAAACGGTAAAAAATCTAACAAACAGACGGAAGGACTAAAAAGTTCATTGAGAAAAAGGTTAGGGACCTTATCATGTGTTTTAGAAAATAGAGGGACTAAACAGTGTGTTTTATCAAAATATAGGGACTAATAAATTAATTACCCATTTAATTTTTATTATTAAGTGCTTAATCTTTTAAATAGATGCATTAAATCCGTAATCGATTATTTTTTAACAGATTAAACTCCTCTCGGACAATCTAGTTATGTGTGATTCAAACTTCATTTAGCGCAAATAGAATTGCGGTGTGTCTCTATTTTAACACGTCAATTGATATATAGATTGTCACACCAGATAATTTCTTAACTATTTTACTTCAAAGGAATAGTGATATCCTGACAGTTTTATACATGCTAGGCGGAGTTTGAATTGCTCACATAACTGATGTGTCAAGTATGTTGCTTAACGTATTTTTTAATTTGAATAAGGGTTATTAATGTTATATTTTTTTCATAATCAATGTTACATTCAAATAATATTAATATTTATTATAAGCACCATTTTATTAGTTTTTTTGTTTTGGTAATAAAAGAAGGATTAAGCGAGTTTTTTTTTTTTTTTTTTTTTTGAAGAAAACACTCAACTATTATTAAGAAGGAATCAACGAATCAATCAAGAAGGAAGGGGGAACAGACTCCCAACTTCCCGGTCCAGACAAAGAACTCATCACCCGTGCAAGAACATGAGCAGACAAGTTCGCTGAACGCCTCACAAATCTAACAGAACAAGACTCTAAAGCTTGTAAAAGAGACTTACAATCATCAATGATAAAACCAAAATAAGAACAAGCATTAATAGAGCTAGACAAAGCTTGTTTAACACCTAAACAATCAACCTCAATTACAACAGACTGTTATCTTGCATTTTCATATAGTTTTTAATATATTTTAATTATAGTAATCATGCATTTTAAGATAGTTTTTAATATTTTATTATTATTTTATGTTTAGTTTTATGTTTTAAGAGCTAATGCTTGTTCTATGTGTTTTTAGGTATTATTTGGGGCAAAAATGCAATTATGGAATCATTACTGAAGTAAATAAAGTTGCCCGACCAGAACTCCCTCAAGTTGCGACCTCGTAGCAGTTCAAGAATGAAGAATCCATGACTCTTTAAATAAGTCTTTATTGTCATAAATTCCTCAATAACCATCCAAGGAATGTTATGACTATTTGAAGAGTCTTTTGAATGCTCAAGAAGGAGTTACAATACTTAATGCTCTCTTTAATTCTATTAAAGTTAAAAAGTTGCAAAGAAGAATTCAACTCTCCATTAATCTTCTTTTTAATTACATTAAAGTCAAGAAGTTAAAACAAAGAATTCAATCATCCATTAATCTTTTCTTTAATGGCATTAAAGTTGGAAGTTTCAAGGAATGCATGAAGGCATGTGCAACTATAAATACTTACATTTGGAAGTATGAAAGTAGACCTGGAACAAACATAGAACAGGCCTCACCACATTCTCTTTATCTCTCTCTTTTAGACTTTTTGTAGTTTTCTTTTTGTTCATTTTCGTTCTACATTTGTAACTGATTCTAGTTCTATTTCAAAGTTTATTCTCCTTCATCTTTTCTTTTCTTTTATTTAATTATGTTTTCTAGTTTGTTTTCTATTAAATTTCTTGTTTTCTTTCCATCTACCATGAGCTAAGTCCTCCATAGCTAGAGCTATGGCGGATCCTAATCGAAGTAGATGATTTACTTGCAATCCAATTTCAAGTTCATAATTTATTAAATAGAGAATTAAACTATGGGGCTTAATTTCCTAGTTAGATATCTGATCAATATTTAGCTAAATTACAATTAATGATTTTGGTTGACCGACACTAAGATAATTAATGGAACTACATAGTTTAGACCTGTGTCTATGCGGTGCGGTTTTTCAGGGTTTAGTTTCACGACTTAACTTTGGGGTTATTTCAGAGAACTTAATGCTTTCATTATACCTTTATTCTTGACTGGGCCAAAGCTAGGATAATTGTATGTGAAATAGGATTAATCTTGACTAGACCAAAGCTTGGTTAATTACTTTAGGAAATAATCACCGTCTCTAGATTAGAACTTAAGAACTTGGATAGGATTGTTATGTGGATTACATACATTTGGTTAGGTGAAGCCTTGCTCTAGTGATTTACATCATATTTAAATCCATTTTGTTTCCTTCTTTGTTTATTTTATTTAGTTGTTTTAAATTCATTAGTTTAGTATCTCAAACAATTCAAGTTTTGATTGCTTAGATAATAGAAATTCACAAAGATCAATAGCTATAAACACAATCCTCGTGGAACGATACTCTACTTACTATTTATTACTTGATAACGATAGGGTGCACTTGCCTTTAGTTTTGCACGATACATATTTCGTCCATCAAGTTTTTGGCGCCGTTGCCGGGGATTGTTTGTTCTATAATTTTGATTTAGTTGAAGTTCTATTAATTTAAGCGTTTTTTTTTTATATTTTGTTCCTTTTTATTTTTTTTTTCTTTTATGTTTATTTTGCAAGGTGATGGACAAAAATAGTTATCCATGGTGGTTGAATGCTCCAACATTCAACAACCACTTAGAGATGCAAGCTCAAGCCAATGAGGATAGGTTTTTTATGTTTATGAAGGATAACTTTCCAGATGTTTCTCTTCGTGATGCGGCATGTATACATTGCGGGGGTTTACATTTTGAACTGGATTGTCAATATCAAAATTCCAATATTTATACTAATTCTTTCTATATGGATTATCAATATGAGCTGCCTAGAGAAGAAATTTCAAGCACGTTTTTCCCATATTGGGAGAATGGTTATGATTATCATCAAGATTCTCAAGCCTTATCACCAAATTTTGAGTATGAGGAATGGAAAGAAATAATCGATATTATTGAGCAGATAAATAATAAATTCTCTTCATTGGAGATTTTTACCAAAAATATCGATGCTTCTCAGAGAAATATAATGAAAACTTTAGAAGATCTGATTGCAATTACGTCAACTGATGAACCATATTCAGATTTTTCGAGTGAAGCATATAACTTGATTGAACCTCAACATGAAGAAGTCCTTGAGGAATGTTCAGATATATGTTTGGTGATAAGTTGTGAAGATAAATCAATAGGAGAAAAAGAGCTGGAAATTTCAAATCAAGTGGAAAGTTCCATCACCCAAATAGATGAGACCACCACACCTGAACTTGTGGTGCAGAAATCCATGATTGAAGAGTTTGAAACAACCCCGATTGAAGAATTGTACGTGTTATATGACTTACCAAAAGAGTCAAAAAGGGAGACATCTAAACTCTTTTATAACTTTTATAAATTTATGTCATGGATTTTGTTGATTTATTTTGAAGCTAAAAATCCAATTTGCATTCATAGAATATTTATTAAAGAATTTGGATTTCTCATAAGGCTTCATTCATTTACATAAAAGGGAGGTTTATAGTTAAGCTAAACGACTATAATCTTAGCGCTTTCGGGAGGCAACCCGAGTTTTTATTTTTATTATTTTTTTTCTTTTCTTAATTTCTCTTTTATTTACAATATTTCTTTAAGTAAGTTTTATTATTTTTATTTATTTATTTATTTATTTTGCAGGTAAACTAAAAAAAAAAGAAAAACAGAAAAACAACCAAATTGGCCCAACAGTTAAAGTGAACGATCTCTACCACCTTTGGTTTAAGGGAGTTTTTCTTTAACCCTTTTACTTTTTCACTTTACTTTTTATCGCATTTTTGGGAGTAAATGCATGCTCTAAAGTGTGAGGAAGGGTAAAAAGGGTTTTATCTATCTTAGTTTAATTTTTTATTATTTATTGTTTATGTTTGTGTTTATTGCTTTTTAGAATAATTTTATTTAGTTGCATGCTTCCTTACATGTTAAAATCATTGTCTTCGCTTTTTCAAGGATTTGAGATGGACTTAGGAAGAAAACTCGTAAACAATTGATCCTTAATAGGATGAAACTTCACAATGGCAGTCATAAATTTTGAAATTACATTTTTTTTAAAGAATTACGAAACTGAGGAACTTTGGATTAAATGGGAGTTCCGGAGACTACACTTGTGGACTGAAAATAAGCATTGAACTTATCATTTGATTAAACTTTTTGGTACAAATATTATCCCGAACATATGTGAGATTTTGAGACCAACTATTTGAGCATTTTATTACACATTTCTCGGTTTATTTTTTGCTTGAGTGTGCTCATACTTGCTATTGTCTATAGAATTTGCATCAAATGCTAGTCGAAATCTTGTGCATCTAGTTGGAACTTGGCGTGATCAAGGCAATTAAGTGTAGCCCTTTGTTAATGTTAAAACTTATTTTTCCTTGTTTAAACCCAAAACCCTTTTACATCGTGTTTAGTTAAGCCCCGTTGAAGCCTACATATACCACTTTCTTTGTTTCACCACATTACAAACCCTTAACGTCTTAAATACCCTTTTATCACCCGTGAATTTACAATTATTGTGCACAAATAGGAATGTTTTAGGGAGCTCAAAATTTGTGGAAGATAGGAAGCCGAGAATTATTTTTGCTACTTTATGTGCTTTTGCAAAGAAAAAAAAAATAAAAAAGAAAAAAAATAAAAAGCTCAAGAAAAGAAAAAAAAAGAAAAAAAATTAAAAAAAAGAAAACAAAGGGAGAAAGCATTGGTTGAGTCATTTAGTTCGAGAGATTCATGTACGATCAATCTTGGAAAATTCATTTGAAGCAAAGAACTGTACTATGTAATCATAAGTTAAGAATAAGGATAAACAAATGAATACTCAACATTGTGAGACTGGTTGCAGTCTTGGAGATAGAAGTTGGTAAGAAAAGAAAAAAAATTGTTTTCTCATCAGTAGCACATTTTATTAAGAAAGAATCAACGAATCAATCAAGAAGGAAGGGGGAACAGACTCCCAACTTCCCGGTCCAGACAAAGAACTCATCACCCGTGCAAGAACATGAGCAGACAAGTTCGCTGAACGCCTCACAAATCTAACAGAACAAGACTCTAAAGCTTGTAAAAGAGACTTACAATCATCAATGATAAAACCAAAATAAGAACAAGCATTAATAGAGCTAGACAAAGCCTGTTTAACACCTAAACAATCAACCTCAATTACAACAGACCTCCAACCACGGCGCTGAACCCACCACAACGCCTCCCTACATGCCATTGCTTCCGCCTGAAGAGCATCCAAAGGACAATCCAACCAACCATTCGCACCAGCAATAAAACTCCCCTCCGCATTCCGCGCCAACATACCAAAACTGACCTGCTGTATCGCAGAAGGATTAAGCGAGTTATGTGCACTTTTTTTAAAGAAAAAAATGAGGAGTTGTGTAAAGTTCATAAAAGCAATATAAACCAAATAGAAAATCTATTTTAGCTCTGAGAATAAATAGTTTAGCCATCGTAGTAATTTATTATAAATCACCCAATAATATTTTATTTTTCCCCTTTAAAAAACAAGAGTACATAAATTTTCACATGTACATATTTTTTCTAATTAATATTAATATAAGAAAGAATTATATCCCTAAATTATCAGCGATTGTTTTGAAGAAAAGTTAAATATATATAGGTTTCAAATTGTAAGAATTGTAGAACCAAAATTGAACAGTCACTTCCTTTTCTAATATCTTCGAACTGAAACACGAAAAACAGCATTGAGAATAAAGATTATCGAACTAAACTATATAAAAGACAATGCTAGAATAAAGAACACAAAAATTGGAGTTAATATTTCCGAATTTGCAACTATTTTATTCAATTATATGAATATTTACTTTTGTTGTTCCATGCAATACTTACCCGCAAACATTAACGACATGTACACATAAGATAAGATGCGAACCTATTCAAATTTTCTTTTTAAAATTCGTTATCGTCGAGCTGCCCATGACATGTTCTCTTTAGTTCTGATACAACGGAAACACCCAACTATTAATTCAATCACTTCACTTCTAGATCATTATGCATGGTGATGGATGGGAATGTAATAACTATGTTGCCAACTTATGAAATAGCACATAAGATGATTCTATGATAAATATCTATTGAAATCTTCTCTATCTGTTGGGAACATAAAGGTTAGACCTCACAACAATAATAATTAAACATGGAAAGAAGAAAGATAATAGCGAATTTCATATTTCCAACCTCTAAACAATATTTTCCATATATTAATAGATAATTAACCATGTAATCATGACTTCAACATCTGAAATGAACCTGCAATAATTACCAAGAAAAAATTCAATTAAACCAATACTGATGTGAAAAAGAATTTTGCTACTGTTACACCGACTGCTGGGTCTGCGTCTGTTGGGAGTCGGCCTATTCGTGCAAAACGGGTCCCAGCGTGGCAAAAAGACTTTGTGCTCGACTAGGACTGCTTTCCTTAAATTATGCAATCCTTCTTTAATTAGGATTATTCTTAAGTTAGGATTAGCTATTCTGTTTCAGTTAGGATTCTTTTATTGTCTGGACAAACTAGTATAAATAGTTGGATTGTTTTATGTTTTGATTTACGCTTTTGATAAATAAGAATCTAGTTTCTTCTCTTCAATCTTCTAAGTTCTTGGAGCTAGCACTCACTCGAAGAGTGCGGGGTCGATCGCCCGTTTTGATCGTATCAAACTGGTGCTTTCATTGAGAGTGATTTTCTTTCGCAATGACAGAAACTCCTAAGTCCGAAACTGAAACCCTGCGATTACTCATGAAACAACAAATTGATGCCCTATCGCATAAATTTGACGGATTGGTTACCGAATTCCAAAACACCAGAAATCGAAACAACTCCTCACCTGGGGGAGGAAGCTTTGGAGGTTCTACCGAAGGGGGAAATCTTCCAAGGTCCATGCGGCTCGATATACCTCGCTTCAATGGTATCGATCCCGAGATATGGATTTTTGCAATTGAAGAGTACTTTGCGTTACATGGAACAACAGCGGAACAAAAACTGCGCATCATTGGATTTAATATGGATGGCGTTGCAGCTAAATGGTTTCGGTGGATGAGGCGTAATAATTTGATTACAACTTGGGATAATTTCTTGGAGAACGTTCGGAGCAGGTTCGGGCCGTCCAAATTTGAAGATCCACAGGGGGCACTCTCTAAACTGATCCAACGGGGTACTGTGTTCGAATATCAATCAGAATTTGAACGACTGATGAACCGTGTAACTGGACTATCTGAGTCGTTGCTAATTTATTTTTACACCTTGGGGTTGAAGCCGATATTGCAACGAGAATTATTGATTGCCAAGCCAGACACTTTAAGCGAGGCATTCGCGTTAGCTCGGATTTATGAAGCCATACTCGAAGATACTTGGGCTACTGTGGCCACAACAACAAAAACCGAATGGGGAACACCTCAACAGAAACTCAGGTACAAACCAATAAGATGTCAATGGCAAACACAGGGGGAATACAAGCAACTTCTGTGAATCTCATTAAACCGAATTCACCATTGCTTCCCACGCCTATAACTACTACTAAACCGAACCCTCTTCCTATTAAATGGATTTCACCAGCAGAGAGGCAAGATCGCATGAGTAAAGGCCTATGCTTTAATTGTGACCAAAAATTTGTCCGAGGACACAAGTGCTCAGGGCAATTTTTACTGATGATGAAAACAGCGGAGGAAGAAGAGGAAGGTGAGGAACTAGGGGGTGATGACGAGCTGGATGTCGTAGAAAGCGGGGATGTGTCCATATTAAATTCACTCGTGAGCCATGACAGTCCGCGATCTCTGCAGTTGAAGGGAAAGCTTGGTGATACGGAGCTGAGAATTTTGATTGATAGTGGAAGTACTCACAACTTTGTGCAACCCGGAGTGGTGGAGAAATTGGGGTTAGCAACGAAAACAACTCAGGCATTCAAGGTGTACATCGGAAATGGGGATTCGTTGTTGTGTGAGCATAGATGTCCGTGCACGGAAATCACTATGCAAGGAGTTAAATTCGAGTTGGAACTGTTTGTAATACCAATCAAAGGTCCTGACATTGTTCTAGGGGTTCAGTGGCTACAAAACTTGGGCAAGGTAACACATGATTATGCTAAACAGACTATGGAGTTCGAGATACAGGGAAAGAGGCACATGTTAAAAGGGGATCATACGGTTAAAATGCGAAAGATAAGCTGTCATCAAATGCAAGCACTCATGGATACCGATGAGATCTATGGCATTTATGAGGTGCACGTCGCGCATATGGATGGGGTATCCGACAAATTAAAGGCACTTGGAACCCATAAGCCAGAACCTGCTATTGATGAATTGCTTAAACAATTTGAGCAGCTGTTTCAACAGCCTACTACCTTACCGCCTCACCGTATCATAGATCATCGAATTCATCTCTTGCCCGGAACAAAACCAGTAAACGTACGGCCCTACCGATACCCTTATTACCAAAAGGGAGAGATGGAGAGATTGGTAGCCGAGATGATGGATCAAGGCCTGATTCGATTTAGTCAAAGCCCATTCTCTTCGCCGGTTCTATTAGTAAAGAAGAAGGATGGCGATTATCGTTTTTGTGTTGATTATAGAGCTTTAAATGCAGTCACGGTCAAGGATAAATTTCCAATTCCGACTGCAGATGAGATGTTTGATGAACTCGGGGGAGCAAAGGTGTTCAGCAAGCTAGATTTACTCGCAGGATATCATCAGATACGGGTCCACGAACGAGACATTTACAAAACTGCCTTCCGGACACACCAAGGCCACTACGAGTTCTTAGTTATGCCGTTTGGTCTAACTAACGCTCCTTCGACGTTTCAAGCAACCATGAACCGCCTTCTCTCTCCTTATTTGCGGAAATTTGTGATTGTTTTTTTGATGACATACTAATCTATAGTGTCTCAATGTCAGATCATGTTCAACATCTACAGCTGATCTTTCAATGCTTGCAAGCTAATAATTTCTATATTAAGCTGTCTAAATGCGCCTTTGGAGCCGCGTCACTTGAATATTTGGGGCACACTATCTCGGGACAAGGAGTAGCAGTAGATCCGAAGAAGATTGAGGCAGTAATGGCATGGCCATGCCCAGTAAACCAAAAACAAGTTCGAGGATTCTTGGGCTTAGCAGGTTATTATCGGAGGTTTATTAAAAGCTATGCTACTATAGCTGCACCTCTCACTGATTTATTGCAAAAGGAAGGGTTCAAATGGGGTCCAAACGAGGAGGCTACATTTAATAAACTCAAACATCTGCTATCCAGTGCACCAGTATTGCGTTTGCCTGACTTTGAAGCAGTTTTCTTGATTGAATCAGATGCTTCTGCTGTAGGAATAGGGGTTGTGTTGCTTCAGAATGGGCATCCACTTTATTACTTCAGTAAGCGATTGGGACCTCGGATGCGGGCTGCGTCAACTTATCAGAGGGAATTATTTGCCATTGTGGAGGTTGTCTACAAGTGGCGCCAGTACCTGCTGGGACGAAGGTTTGTCATCCGCACCTATCAGAAGAGCATCCGTGAATTAATGACACAAGTGATTCAAACTCCAATACAACAGCTCTATGTGCGTAAGCTATTGGGGTTCGATTTTGAAATCGAGTACAAATCAGGTGAGTCAAACCGCGCAGCTGATGCATTGTCCCGAGTGCATGAAGAGGAGGAGATAGTACGGACTGCTTTCATGGCTTTAAGCGCGCCAATATTAGGAATTTTGCAAGAATTGAAAGACGAGAATGTAGCTTTAGAGGAATTACGGGTTCTGGGAGACCGATTGGAGCAGGGTGAAGTGATCCCAGGATTTCATCGTCGGGGTGGGATTGTGTTGTACAAAAATCGTTATGTCATCGGTGAGCATTCAAACCTTAAGGCACAATTGCTTCGTGAATTTCATTCTACTCCTCACTCGGGACATTGTGGCATTAAGAAAATGATGGTGGGAATTTCAGCCCTATTTTATTGGAAGGGTATGCGCAGTTCAGTGGAGGAGTTCGTTCGGCATTGCTCGGTTTGTCAGCAAACAAAATATTCGACTCAAGCACCGGGTGGTCTCTTGCAACCATTACCTACACCGGAGGCTGTTTGGGAGGAGGTTACTATGGATTTTATCACCGGACTTCCTTCGTCCAATGGTTATACGGTTATTCTTGTGGTGGTGGACCGCTTGACTAAATATGCTCATTTTGGCATTCTACCCTCGAATTATTCTGCTCAAACGGTGGCTGCGCTATTTCTGGATATTGTTGTTAAGCACCATGGATTCCCTAAAACGATCGTTTCTGATCGAGATGCTATTTCCCTAAGTAAGTTTTGGCAGTATTTGTTTAAACTCAGTGGTACGCAACTGAAGCATAGTACAGCATATCACCCTCAGATTGACGGGCAAACTGAAGTGGTGAACAGGGGGCTCGAGCAGTATTTGCGCGCAATGGTGTTTGAACGACCGACAATGTGGTCATCTTTTATGAGTTGGGCTGAATATTGTTACAATACCGGCTTCCATAGCAGTATAAAAATGTTGCCCTTTCAAGCTTTATATGGCCGTTTGCCACCGACACTGATTCCGTATGCCCGCGGCTCTTCTCGCATTGCTGCGATTGATGAGCTTTTAATTGAGCGTGATGCTTTGTTGCGTCGATTGAAGGAAAAATTGTGTGATTCGCAGCAACGTATGGAAATGCTTGCCAATCGGAAAAGGAGAGAGGTTGAATTTTCTGTTGGAGATCTGGTGTTAGTTAAATTACGGCCTTACCGACAAATTTCAGTTGCTTCGCGTCTATCTAACAAGCTATCTAAGAGGTATTATGGTCCCTTTCGAGTATTGGAACGAGTTGGGGAGGTGGCTTATCGACTGGAACTTCCCAGTTCAAGTCGCATACATCCTGTGTTTCATGTGTCTTTGTTGAAGAAATTTCATGGAGCGTCTACTCCGGTACCGGCTGCATTGCCAGTGGAATTAGAGCAAGGTCGACCCAAAGAGCAACCGTTGGCAGTTTGTGATGGTCGTCAAGTTCTCCGGGATGGTCAATTGGCGCAACAGATTTTGGTTACTTGGTCTCATAGCCCCCCTGAAAATGCTACTTGGGAATGGCTGGATGACTTTCGCATGGCTTATCCGGAGTGCCACCTTGCGGGCAAGGTCAGTTTTGAAGGAAAGGGGAGTGTTACACTGACTGCTGGGTCCGGGTCTGTTGGGAGTCGGCCTATTCGTGCAAAACGGGTCCCGGCGTGACAAAAAGACTTTGTGCTCGACTAGGACTACTTTCCTTAAATTATGCAATCCTTCTTTAATTAGGATTATTCTTAAGTTAGGATTAGCTATTCTGTTTCGGTTAGGATTCTTTTATTGTCTGGACAAACTAGTATAAATAGTTGGATTGTTTTATGTTTTGATTTACGCTTTTGATAAATAAGAATCTAGTTTCTTCTCTTCAATCTTCTAAGTTCTTGGAGCTAGCACTCGCTCGAAGAGTGCGGGGTCGATCGCCCGTTTTGATCGTATCAGCTACACTGGACAAATGAAGTAAGGATCAAAAAGGTCTCTCAAATTGGCAGCTGTGATCAATTTAGCCCTAATCTCAGCCTAAGTTGGCAATTTTTGATAAGTTGCTTCAGATATAATTAATTTTAATACCAAAAATTTATAAAATTTGCCAATTTTTCAACTTAAAAACAAATAAATAAAAATATTAGACTTAATAGGCATCCAGCCCCTTAAACTTGTAACTTACCCCATAATTTGGGCATACAACCTCTCAGCCCCTTTAACTCTCCAAAAATATCACATACAACCCTTACACCTCTATATCCAGTCAAAATATTGACCCGTGTAGAAAACGCGTTTGACTGTTGACCACACCAATGTCACTTGTCATTTTTTTCTTAAATTTTTCCATGTAAATCCAGTAAATTACCCCATAATTTGGGCATCCATAGAGTATTCTTCCTTGATTTGCAGGTTTCCACGAAACCTTAAGTACAACATATTCACCACAAAAACATGATTCATGAGTACCCACCATGAAATCGGTTTCAAGAACAACACAAGCCCTGACCTAATTGACAGAAAAAAAGGAATTATCTCAAAAGAAGAAAGAGGCAAACCAGAAGAAGAAGGTAGAGGATGAATAAAGGGGATGAAGGAGATGATACTTACTATTGAACTTGAATCAGAGACAGAAAAGAGGTGAATCGAAGGAATCGGAAAAGAGGAAAGAAGGATTTCTGGGGAGAAGAACGTTAGGGATTTAAGAAGAAAGAAGATTTTTTTACCGTTTAAGTTTCTAAAGCCAACCTTCACGCGCTTTCTAATGAGTGCAATCCCAACTTATTCCATGTCAGAGACACATAGGCGTTAAGGGGCCATATGTGATGTTTTTAGAGAGTTGAATATGTTGAGAGGTTGTCCCCTAAGCTGAGGGGGTTAGGTGAAAAAATATTGCAAGTTTAAGGGGTTGTATGTGATGTGTTTGGAGAGTTAAGGGGGTTGAGAGGTTGTCCCATAAGTTGAGGAGGCCAGGTGAAAAAAGTTACAAATTTAGGAGGCTGGATACCTATTAAACCAAAATATTAAGGTAGTAAAAGAAACGAAACTAACAAAGTTAACAAAGCGCAAAATACTAACACTTTTACATTAAATTATCAGAAACCTTAAACACGGATGATTAGATAGATCGATTGTACACTCTCACATTGTATCATTGA
The DNA here is from genome assembly GCF_963576675.1 of Euphorbia lathyris. NCBI lineage: Eukaryota > Viridiplantae > Streptophyta > Magnoliopsida > Malpighiales > Euphorbiaceae > Euphorbia > Euphorbia lathyris. The sequence goes on along the minus strand of NC_088918.1, from coordinate 78,516,578 downwards.
ACCTATTATTAGACAAATAAACTATTACATTGATAGTTTAAATATTCTGTTACAATGATTCATTGTTATAATAGAAAACCACAAGAGAGTCTGAGAGAAAACCTACAATTTATCTGAGAGAGACAGTAGCCACAGAAAGTAATACAATTTGGGAATAACAACAATGAATTAAAAGATGAAGAATTAGGATCCCAATTGAACAAAAAGTCACGAAGAGAAAAGAGAGATTGAAAGAAATCGAAACTGAGCATGAGTTCCAGAGGATTATCACCTGGCATGCTTATCCAATATATATTTATTTTTTTTTATTTTACTATTATTAATCTTCTTTACCTTCATTATTTTAACTACTTCTAATTTCTAGCAAGCAAAATCGTAATAAATAACTTATGGCTAGGTTTAGTTACTGTTAGATAATTAGCAAAATATTATTTTAACCAAGAGAGTTATACAAAAAGAGAGTTACATGATTACATCTCCATTAGGCAAGAGTTATCCAATTTGTTTTTAATAAAGAAAAATAGATAATTAATAAATTCAAAAAGATTGGAAGTAAATATTTTAATCCAATTTAGTATTACGGATGAAGAAAATATTTTTTATTAATATTAGTAAAAATAGAAGAAAAAAAGATAATTAAAGAATATTATTTTTAATCAACAAAAATTAAGGAGTTGACACCCCAGTTCCATCGTTACTGTTTTATATTATATATAGATAGATATGTAGAGAATTAGAGAGATTTTAGGGATTAATTTAAATTCTGTAGAACTCTTAGATATAGTACGGATAAAATAATTTTTTTATAGATAAATATAATAATATAATTAAAATTAATATATTAAATTTTTTATCACTAAAAAAAAGGAGGAAATGACACCTCAATTTCATCGTTACTGTTTTATATTATATATAGATATAGATGTGTAGAGAATTAGAGAGATTTTAGAGATTAATTTAAATTCCGTAGAACTCTTAGATATAGTACGGATAAAATAATCTTTTTATAGATAAATATAATAATATAATTAAAATAAATATATTAAAATTTTTATCACTAAAAAAAGAGGAAGTGACACCTCAGTTCCATCGTTACTGTTTTATATTATATATAGATTTGGATACGTATACTATGAATCCGCTTAGAGCATCTCCAATCGAGATTGTTTTAAAGAGTGCCAAAATTTACCGTATCATATTAAAATATAATATTTTATTAATTTAATAATTCACACCACTCTTTGCAACTTTTGTTTAAAAATGCTCAAATAGTAAGCAACTTTAAAATTTACCACAATGACCCATAAATCATTATTTAATATATAATTTATTTTAATTATAAATATTGTCAACCAAAAGTGAAATGAGAGAGAAAGTCATTAAAAATGTGCATCAATAGTATTCAAGTAAATCATTTTTTTATATTAAAAATATTTGGCAATATGGAAGCAAGGTTGCCAAGAATTGGCAACCTTTATTGGCACCCACTATCACTTAAAAGTTATCAAACTCAATGTCACATCAGCTGACACTCTTTTGAGCACCCTCTATTGGAGATGCTCTTAGGGCATCTCCAACAGTCTCTTAGTTAAAATTTAAGGAGAGAGTGTTAAAAAAATCAGCTCCAACAGTCTCTTAGTGGCTTCTCAGATCACTAAGAACATCTTCAATAAACTCTTAGTACATTCTCTAAAAATAATATAAATACAAATTGACTCTTAGTGATTTAAGAGTGACTAAGACATATTATCTCTAACAATACTTATATGTTCACTCCTTATTTATTATTTTATCATTAAAATTATTAATTATTGTTCTACCTACCAATAGTGAAATTAGACAAACTCGTCAATATCAAATTATTAACAAAAAAAAAAAGAATTAAGGAAGTAATAAGAGTTGGGGAGAGACTCTCTATTAATAAAGAGAATGTAGATGCTTTTAGTGATTTGAGGAACCACTAAGAGGCTGTTGGAGCTGATTTTTAACTCTCCATACTCAAATTTTAATTTAAGAGTCAAACTAAGAGGTTGTTGGAGATGCTCTAAGAGATTCTACATCCTCTCTATTACTAGAGAATCTCTCACCACCTCTTAATGCCTCTTTAATTTATTTTTCATTAATAATTTATTATTGACAAGTCTCTCTCTTCTCACTATTGGTAAATATAACAATAATAAATAATTTTAATTATAAAATAATAAGTAAGAAGTGAATACGAGGAGTATTGTTGGAGATTATATGTTTTAATCACTCTTCAACCAATAAGAGTCAATTAGTTATATTATTTTTAGAGAGTGCAGAGTCTCTTGGAAATGCTCTTAATAATTAAAATGGTCAGGACTCTTATAATATGTATGGGTCTATATTACACATATCAAAATATGTATAAAAGGTTCTCTATTTGACATAGAGAATGAATGCTTATAATAATTTCACCAAATATATACTTAATTTTTCAAATGCCACTAAAAATGCTTTCAAATCGCCGCCGCCACTTCACTTGTCACCCTACCTATATCAAATAAACCATCAAATATGTCATTGTAATTGTTAACAATAAACAAATACACTTTTAGTGATGTGATGACATGAATAACAGAATTATACCAAATGAGCTTATCGTTCAAATATGATATATTTGGACCTTAATGACCAAGTAAATTTGATCATTCACCGTTAGATTTAGACTTATTAAATCTAAACCGCAAGATGTTTTGAATCTCCACCTTAGGATTCTAATAAACCTAGATATAATGGTGAATGACCAAATAATGCGTGGTCATTAAGGTCCATGTGATCAAAACCGTATATGGGCATATGTATCAAAACAGACAGATACAAGCGCATATAAATACATTAACTCGGAAAAAAAGACGTAATATAACCTCAGCCCCTCAAATTGTCCAAAAATTGTAACTGGCCCTTAAATTTTAAAATGTTACAACTAACTCCTTTAATTTCAAAATATTACAACTAACTCCTTCAACTTATTTATTTGAAACAAATAACATCTCAATTAATATTTGTGATTTTGAAAGTTTTTTTTATCCTTTTGTTAATATATATATATATTAGTAGATATAACAACCGATATTTTGAAAATCTTTTATTTCTGACGTAATATTTTTTTGTTCTAAATAAGCAATTTGAAGGGTTATTGTTCCAAATAAGCAAATCGAAAAAATTAATTGTAATGTTTTGAAGTTTAGGAGTTAGTTACAGTTTTTGAATAATTTGAGAGACTGGAGATATATTATGCTAAAAAGAAAAAGTTTATTTTAAAGGAAAACATTCATGCACTTGTTTTTTCTAAAAAGAAGAAGAAAAAAATTACCTTAACTGAAAAAGAGTAATAATTCACTTATTGTGAAAACATTCATGCACTTCTTTTTTTCTAAAAAGAAGAAGAAAAAAAGACATTCCTGCATTCAATTATTTATTGGTTAAACCTTTTATATATATAAAAAAAAGTTATTGGTTAAATTAAGGGAAAGGACCAAAAAAAAAAAAAAAAAATCTTATGGTTTAAAAACAATCTTCGTGGTTTAAAAATTTAGAAATGGAAGTCTATATTTTATGAGTTTTGATATTAAAAGATATGTGAATCAATTTTTTTGGTAAAAAATACTTGTAGTTTAGTTAATTTATAAACTTATATCTTGAATTTTGGATAATTTGCAAATTCAGTTTTTTAATTGCTCTCTTTTAGGATAAATAGTCACAACGATAATTTTTTAAAGGAATTGCTAAGTTTGTAAATTGCAAAAAGCACAGATCTTTGTTTGCAAATTTTTAAACCACGTGAATTGTTTTTGCAAAGGTTAAACCACAAGATTTATTTTTGTACTTTGCCCTTAAATTAATATATGAAAATAAAAGAAGAATACACCCGATTAATAAAAAAAATGAATTTACGCTACTTCTCTATAGATTATTGGTGTTAAAAAAGTAAACGTATATGAGTGGTATTATTTGGTTGGCTGAGTACGTTACAACAGGAGTATCATAGAATTTCTATACGAACGAGAGGATGTCGTGTGCCTAGAAATCCTAAGGATAGAGTTTTCTCCTTTTTTATTTGAGAAATGCATATTTACCTTTATTATATGAAATAATGTAATTGTACTTTTAACGTTGTCAAGCAAGATCAATTTCACCATTACCTAATAAAAAAAATTTAACGTACTGATCTGAAACAAGTTTGATGATAAATTGAAGCAGTTTTGTGTTTTTTTTGCAGGTTATTTAATTGTTTTAGTAACATAGTAAACATTTTAGATAAAAAAATTTAGATAACTTGTATCTGAAAAATTTAAATATTGACATTTTGACATGTGGTTTGTAACTATGTATATGAATAAATGTAGTAAACAAACCCTGGCCCATTTACTGATCCATTTACGGTCCATCCGTAACCTAATCAGCTTAGGATTAGGGTTAGGGTTTAGGTTTAACCTAACTATAAATAGATAGCTATAGAGGCTAAACCTAATACACAATACCAGAGACTGCACAATGCAATCCCTCTACACAATAGGTTGAAATATGTGATCTTTTCTTTGTCAAGCCAATGTGTGTCAACTATGATGATGGGATCACAACTTGATTGAACTGACATAGGGTTTGGACATGTAATGTCTTCTAGGAGGTTTCTCGCATCGACATTCTCCTCCTTCATAACTCACGGTACTTATGCATCTATTATTCGCGGTTCAAAAGTAACATACAGTAGGATCATATCGCTCGAATTTATTTGGCAATACTCTACGAAACACAAAATATCACCAAAATAAACAATAGATACTACTAAGCCAAGAACTTTGTTTGGACTATATGTTGTTTGCATCGCCATACGTAGGTAAAATGAGGTTGAATCAACGTCTGCAGAAGTATATACTCTCCCTTGTAACCTCTTGAAGTTGATTTTTTTTTGTTAAAACTCGAAGCAACTTTGATTCAGTGAAATTAACTACAAACCCTTTTCTAGTAAATGCAAAACCTCCATATGCAAAGGCTTTTTCTTCACAGTTTACGATTCTGCAAAGGCTTTTGCTTCGCAATTATGTAGAGCAAAACCGTCAACTGTGAACTCATCGGGTTGGATAAAACCCTCCAAATTTCAATCTCTCAACGTGCAAACTAATTAAAAATACACAAAACTAAACTATATATGAAACTCAAATTAGATTGTATAAAGGATGAGAAGTGAAGATATTTCGGAAAAGTAGATGATGAAAATGTCTAATTTGATAGCATGTGTTATAATAGGTCTAAAAATATAAACAAACTTCTCAATTGAACCAGTTTTGTAATTAATAATATTAAAAAAAAGTAGGGAAGAGTCCAACTTCAATTAGATTTGGACTGATTTGTCCAGCAATAACTGAATCGTGTACAAAATTAGTTGGAATCAGCGATATGGAATTTCTTTTCCATTCATGATTTATAGCCGACCCAGAAATCCAGAATTAGTGCAGTTAATTTGAACTCAGTGATTGGAAATAATTTTCCAAAATCCAACAATCCTTCAGTAATTTAAAATTTCATCGTTTTGATGTGTCAAATACTAAAAAAAATTTAATGTGTTAAATACTAAAAAAATTAAAAAGTATCTAACGTTTTTAATATAAATCTAAATACATTTTAATATAAATCTAACACTAATTTCTTAAATAATTATAACATTTACTTTTTATTTTAAGTTTTATTTTCCGTTTGTTTTCTGCAAAATATTGTGTAGAAAAATATTTTTTCCGGTATTTATTTATTTAGAAAAATAAGTCAATAGCAAATTTTTAAGGTAGTTAACTAAAAAAATTTATAAAAAAAAGTGAGAAACATGTTTTACTCTTTTTTCCTAAAGAGTAAAACATTTTCCTAAATTTTGGAACCTATTACATTTCTTCTTATCATTTTGAAAACTGTAGTTATCCATCATTTTTTCCTATTTTTCAATGTTGTAGCCAAATAGTTAAAAATATTTACTTTCCAACACTATCTTCCTTTGCCCAAAATTTTCCAAATACAATATTTTCTAACAAACAAACGGGTCTTAAATTCCTTATAATTTTCATATATTAAAATTTAATTAAAAAATTATACTTTTTGAGTCTCAAAAGTAAAAAAAAAATTGTTTTAGAAAAAAATGAGTTAAAAGTGTTATAAAGATAACGAGTTCATTGAAAATAATTAACAATGATAATATAATTATTTAGAAAATAAAATTCAAATAAATAAAAGCTTTATTAAAAATAAAAAATGAGTTTCTAGGATTAGAATTCACAATCTCTTGCATTAAGGGCCTGTTTGGTTCAGCTGTTGCGGTTGCTGTTAACTGTTTGCAATTACGGTTAGCTGTTTGTTATTAGCTATTTAATTACTAGTGATTGGTAAAATTATATTGAACGGTTGCTGTGCAGATTTAAAATGTCTAAAATGGACATATTTTAAATTAATTAACAATGAAATTATAAAAGGAAAAATATGAAAAAATACTCATAACGTTTATACCTAGGAATAATTTTACTCTTAATGTCTAAATTGGTGCAATTTTACTCCTAATATTGGCAAGTTGGGTCGATTTCATATATTACTAGAAATTATAGATATTTTATTTCTTATTCTACACCAATTGTACATAGCAGTAGTTTACAAAAAAAGATTTTATATTTTTTTGTGATTTAATAATAAAATTGAAATTAATATTTATAAATTCGACAAAATAGAAATTTTTCTGTCCAACTCGTACAAAAGACTAATTTTTTTATTTTCTTAAAAAAAATTGCATCTAATCATATGTTTGTGATCTGTTACTAACGATGATAAAATGGTGTACATATAAAGTGTAGATGACAATATTCATAATTAAAAAGACAGTTTGATAAATTATTTTTCAAATTGACTCAACTTGTCAATGTTATGAAAAAATTTGCTTTTGCTGCCAAAATTAGGAGATCATTGCACCATTTTAGACGTTAAATGGTAAAATTGCTCCTAACTATAAATGTTGGGGGTATTTTTGCACTTTATCCTATTATAACATAAAAAATGTGTTACACAAATTAATAAAAATAATCTATATAAAAAATAAAAAAATTATTGAACGCAACAAAACTTTATTCTTCCAGTAATTATTTTGTAGAAATATAAATAATGTTAAAGAATAAATACATTTTGTGGAAATAAAAAGGATAATTCTATCAATAACAACCAACTACAAACAGATGTTTATGAGGAGCTTTTCATGAAACGCTCCAAAACGCTGCAGTTTCCAGAGAAAATGTTAAACGTCGCGGTTAAATAAACCTAACCAAACGCTATATTTCATGCGGTTTGGAGTGAAACGCTAAACGCTCCTCCAAAAAGCTAAAACAAACACCCTCTAAAACATACAACTCAAATCAACTCGGCTACTTTGAAATATTAAAATTATACTACAAAATGTTAATATAAACTAATAGGAAGGCTACAAACAGGCAACCCTATGCTACTCAAAGGTGGAGCCGGTAGAGCCTCCCAAGTCCTAGGCCAGCTCCGCCACCGTCTGTCTACATATCCATCAATGACTTTTATCTAAATTAATCTCACTGATATACGTAACTCTGTATTCAGCAGAGCAAACTTACTTACAAGATCAATATTTTAAGCAGCAAACTTTTACAAAATTTGCTGGGCGAACTACATATTGCCAACTAGATGACTGAAAATATAAATTTGCACACCTAATTATACAATTGTCAAGTCATTAGATCAGTAAGAGCCGTTTGTTTCACCTGCTCCTTTTTACTGTTTGCTGTTAGCTGTTTGCTTTGCTGTTATTGATTGGTAGCATATATTAGTTGATTTTTCTATAAAAAGCAGTTGTTTTGATTTTTTACCAAACGTTTTTTTGTCTCATATTTAAACTTAAAAATCAAAAGGCAGTTTCGAAAATTGAAAACAAACGGGCATTAAGTTAGTCTAATAACAACCCTTGTTTGGCTTACTGACATACTCTAGATGACTCGATAATCATCATATTTTCTCAGCATCATATTCACTACTACATATTTCATTTCAACCCCTTGGCTAGCAGATGTATAGATTATGAAAACTTACAAGTTGTTGTGACTTAGTTGGCAACGGAAGAACAGGGTTTGTGAGAAGATATCTCATATCCGATTCCTATTGAACACAGTTGCAGGAAGGGTGTAAGAATTCTTAACAGTGACTAAGTTTCGAATATGATCATCGATCAGGACAATTCTGATTCACACACGCAAAATAAAAATTTATATAAGATTAAATGGGGTAGCAGTTGGTGTTATATTTGCACAAGAAAACTTACCCAACAAATAAGAAAAGCATGCGGTTTAATGTTTTCGCATAAGCACATCACGAAGCACAGAAGATACCAGCCTGCACATTTAAAGTAAGGTAATGAACGATAAAACCATAACTCACATCCCCTGGCACAGCCATTCCCTTCAAAAGGAAGAAATCTGTCATCCCAATTTGGTGCTCTTTTATGTCCCCTCCCACACAAATAGAAGAGAACTTACTTTTTTCTTGTAGGGCTCTCCTCGTCCATATAATATATTATTTTAATTATTTTAATTAACTGCGGAGCATTTTTTTTAAAAAGGACATAGAAAGGGATACCAAATTGGGACACTAGATTTCTTTCCCTTTTCAAAATATGGAGTAGAATACATTCATGACTCCTAAACTATAATGCTATTAACGTCCTTAAACTTCATTTTGTAACATACAAATCTTTGAACTCTACATTATTGTAATACGGGGTAAGGTGGCAATTTGACCCCTATCGTCTTTTAAGAAGTGCAAATTTACCCTAAAATGCAATTTTACCTCCTAACATTTCAAAACAAGATCAATTCTACCCAAGTCCAACTCGTTATTTAATTGTGGACCCTGGATAGAGAAAGAAGACTCGGATGAGGAACCTTAATAATAGAAAATCACATCTAACCTTTCATTAGTAACACACTTATAAATGCTATTCTCTTCGCTATTATTTGTCACCAAATGTGGAAATGGAGGAATGAAGAGTTATTTGCTGAGAAGACTGTCTTTATTCCTGACCTCCGGTTTTACTTCTCGAAAAAACTCTCTGTTATTACAAAGAGTTTTGAAGGAGAGCCCCTGGTTCACCCCTCCCCGGTTAAAGAGGTCCAGTTAGTTGGTTGGAGGAAGCCCAGGGAAGGGGTTGTCAAGTTGAATACGGATGGCTCCTGCCTTAGTAATGGCAGAATTGCTGCTGGTGGAGTTCTTCGGGATGCTGGTGGCGCCTGGCTGGCTGGGTTTACCCATAACTTAGGTACGGGCTCCTCCTTTACTGCAGAGCTCTGGGGGATCTTGTCTGGCATTAAACTCGCCATTCGCATGAGTGTTAAAAGACTTTCGGTGGAGTCTGACAATTTGGAGGCTATCAACAGGATTTCGGATAGACATGCTGTTTGTCTTAAGAGTCAGAATCTCATTAAAGCCATCTTGAGGCTTCGTCCTGCCTTCGATTCTCTTACCTTCTCCCATATTTATAGGGAGCAAAACCGCGTGGCGGATCGCTTGGCAGCTGCTGGGCATGGGGGGATGTTAGGTGTTTCTACCCTTTCCGTTCCTCCTTCTTTTCTGTTACCTTCTCTTCTTGAGGATAGGATTGGGGTCAGTCTTCCTAGACTGATCCCGGATTAGGTTTTTGTTTGTTTGTTTTTTTTCTTCCCTTCTTACCAAAAAAAAAAAGTAACACACTTATAAATAACCAGTCAAAATATCAATGCTTAAGTATGTCAGATACACGTTAATCATAAAAAAACTATCTAAAATATTTACTATGCTATTAAAACAGTTATAAACAACCTACCAAAATGCACGAAACTACTTCACTTTATCGACAAAACTTATGTGGAATCTATGACGTGACAGTCAAATAACTTTCAAATTCTGTGAGATAGAGGTAATATCAATCTTATTTGGCAACATTAAAGGTAAAATTGCATAATTTCGTAAGTTAAGGTTAATCAACTCCCAAAAAAGGATAGGAGTGAACTTGCACCTTATCCCTTCTAAAATTGAAGTCCACATAAAATAAATGTTAAAAAATTTAATAAAATGATGATATGGACAAATTTAACTAAATCATTGACTCTTTTTTAACCATATCACCATAAATTATTTTTAAATACCAATTTTTAGATCATTATTTCGAGCCCTTATTATAGGCACCCGGTGTTTGCCCTTGTGATTATGCTATGTGGCACCACCTGCTAAAAATCCCCCATTATTTCGTTAATTTTAACGGATTTTCTTGATTTTGATTTTAATGAGAAACGTTATGGTTTAGGGATCATGAATGTATTTTACCGAAATACGGAACCACTTATATTTTCTTACATCTTCCACGACAAACTTATCCGCAAAACCTAGTGATGGCAGTAACCATTCTGAGAAGTACACACACTTGTTGCAATTTTTGTCAGTGACAATATGATCATCTGCAGAGCCTTACAACATGAATATTAGAAGTTAAAACGTGGAGCATGAAAAAGAAATAAACATCAGAAGAGAAATTTAATGATATTCTAGAATAAAGAACTTATGAACCTGCAGTTCGTATGAGTACTCTGAGCGTAACAAAAGACTGCATCAACCACAAAGCATGATTAAAAGCAAGCAAAAAGAAGGAAGCTCACAATGTTAATTGCATATGATCTCCTCTATATATTCAAATATTAGCTTTTGCAAAATTAATAAATCATCACACTTGACACAAGAATTTCTATTTAGGCACAAGGACAGGATTAGTAATTGGGTGTATAAGATATATAGAGTTCAGCAGGTTTTGCAAAGAATTTTAGTAAAAAGAATACTAGTCACTTAAGAATTAAAGTACAGAAAACCTTTCAAAAAAATGTACAGAAATAAAAATGCAAGTAAAAGAAGCATGGCATATATACATGGGGCCATCTAAAAGCAACTCAGAACAGAAAAACACTAAAAAATTTAGGTCTGTAATCGAGCCAAACTGATCCGAGCTTTGGCTTGCTCATGCTCAGCTCGTTAGAAAATAGACGAGCTTGAGCTCAACATCCTGTCCGTGAGCTACTCGCGAGCAGCTCGTTAACTCTATTCATGAACTGTGCTCGTTGTCAGAGATTAATATAAGATATTGATTGGACCTTAACTATCAGCTCCAGCTTTTATTAGTGAAGTACACCACAATTGGTAAATTCTAACTGATGATAGACACGTCATACAAACAAAAACAAACCTTTATCAAACAGGAAATGCAGTGACATTTCTCACAGAAAGAAAGAAAACAATCATGAGATATTTCATATAGCAAATAATCAAGGAATATTACCTGCCAGACCAAAGGCATATACTCACGATGCAGAAATTGTTGCATGCTGTTTGTTACGCTTGAAGCTGCAGAATCCATTGAATGTGGCCTCTTGAGATTCCTTTTGCAGAATATTATTTTGTACAAACAAATAATATAAGAATACTGAATACAATAGCAAATGGTACCTTTGATGCACATACTGCATGAACTATGATTGTTTGTCATTTACCTAATAATCTAGACAATGGATCCAAGGTTTAAAAATATAAATTGTACGTTGTCTTTTGTGAAAGATGAATTATAGATATGATAAGTAAACTAGAACAAATTCTATGACTATAGCAACAGAATCAAACTGCAACTCCAACACGTGTACTGAAATTGATGATCAGAATTAAAGACTCATACCAGTTTCCAATTTAACAGATTAAGAAAAATGTTAAGAATCATGCCAACATATAAGTAGGAAACAGTCTTTATTTTCTAATTATGACTTTATTGACAACCAATAAAGGTATGTGGAAATGCATTGGATGTTTCGCAATTTGCAGTAAACTAACATGATTGTCCAACAAAGATGGATAACAAAGACAAAAGGAAAATAAAAAGAAAAAAAGCAAGGTTCACGCCAGTTAAAAAAAGCAATTATGCTCATGTTGACAACTATACATGTGATTTAAACCCAAAATGAGAAACAAGAAATCACTCTCGATCTTTCTATCTAAATACAGAAACAGAACAGCACATAATGAAACTCTGGAAGTCAAACATCTTGGCCTCACAAAAACTCACCATTTGACCTCATTTGCTGCATATCTATTTCCAAGAATGGTTGCTTTTGTTGCAATAACAATCATAGGATGCACCAGCAAAAGCTTTTTTATCTCCTCAACGACAGTAATTGTTACATTCTGGAGAGAAATGCTTTTCCTATGAGTCAAATATGAGGAAATATTAATATGAAAACTATTATTAGACCTTAACTATCAACTTAAACTTTTAGTTCAAATGGTTCCATGACAATAATCAAATCATCTTATTTAAGGATTTTATATATAATCAAAATGACATAATCACCTGTTGTTATCCTGGCAATTTAGTGACATTGACGATCTATCTGTCCAATGAAAAGCTCCAATACTACAGAAATGAAATTATGTTAGTCGAATTAGCCATTGTCAATAGTTTCATTGGTTGCTGCTCATTAGAAGTTTTTCAATGTGGCAACCTCACTTACACTTGGAATTAAAACAGACTTACAGAAGCTTAACTAGAACATGTAATATCACTCATCATCTGATATAGAATTCTCTTTCTTCTAGGACATCCAGCATCTGATTTTTTCACATTCAAGGTCGAAATAGAGTTGAACAAGTAAATCAACACAGCTGACATTTAATTTATAGGCAAAAAAGTGGGACAACGGTCAACGTTCAGATTTTTCATGTGCATGCAGCTCTTTGAACTTTTCCATATCCAATATGAAATCAAAATAAATCAAATTGTATTGAATCATGTTTTTTTCTCTTTCTCCTATTTTTATTTTATTTCCCAAGCTTGATACATGTGCAATTTAAGCTATTTTGGAACAAGAACAAAGCTCCCTGAACTATGCTTCAAGGCGAAGTAAGAAACTATGATATGATGGCATTTCTTGATTCATTTTATTACAAATGATTTATCACACAAAAAAGGTATGCATAAGAAAAGATAAGTAATGCACATATGCATATCCGAGCATATAAAAGAATCATTAGTAGTACCAGAGTAACATTATGCATCAACTGTACCATAATTAGGAGAAACAACAAATTATGAAGAAAGCTCAGCATATATTTCTATAAAAAAAAGTGATACTGCCAACAAAATAAGCAAGAATCTCACATAGCGATGAACAATTATGATATTTCATAGTTTAGAGGAAAACCTGTCAATCATCATGAAATTCAGTCTAATTCCTTGAGCATCCTTTTCTTTCTGAAGTTGATGATGCAAAGTCTGTAAGCCAATATAGCGAATAATAATGAACATCAATCTCGTCGTCAAATTAATGTAAACTTTGTTAACAAATCAATTACTAAACATGAATAATTTCATAAGGGATAGAAGATATAAGAATCTATAAGTTTTGAATTTTGATCAGGGCTCGGGCAATTGCATTTACCTCTATTGAAAAGCAGTCAATCAAAATTAGTGTTAAAAAAAAAACTCATGAACCGGTTAAGCTGATAGTTAAATGCCTAATCCATATTAATATCTGACAAAGAACAACTAGATTTCATTTAGTTACATTCATATCTTTGAAGAATTAGATAGGCTTGCAATCTATGTTGCACTGAAACTCTTTGTCACTAGAGTTTCCATGTTTGGTATTTCTTTTGTGTTTCTGTTTCTTAGCTATACTTTTTTAGAAACAAAGTTTCCTGTGTCAGTTTTCGTTTTCATACCAGTTTCCATTTCCGGGCAACATATTACATTTCCGTGCAGCATAGCTTGCAATCAAACAAGCTTGAAGCGCATTCCAGGTCTTTTGTATTTAAGCTAAAAAGAAAATTAGTTTCAAGTCCTCAACAGCTTATGAGTCTATGGCTATGTTATAAACAATGCATGAACAGAATATAAATAGCTAAAAAAATTGGACAAATGAGATGACATTTCATTTTTAGGCAGTCAAGGAAAGTGCTTCTGACCTTGAGAGTGGCGAGAAATTCAAAACTGTCATAACAACGGATGTAGATGAATCGTTTCATGGAAGCTAGAAATAATTCCTCATCATAATCAGTATTCGATTTACTTTCTGCATTGCAATTGCTAGATCCTAAGACATCAAAAGGCGTTATTAAAATATAATCAGCAATCCTAACAACAAGAACATGGAAATAATCACTAGGAATCGGAGATATGGCTTACTATTTGCTAGAATAATCCGATTCTTAAGCATATGAGACAGGCGTAAAACATCAAAACGACAATCTAAATCAATGAAGAAGACTAAATGCCCGAATCCACCGTAATGAACACCGTTCCAAAATTGGGGAAGAATGCAATCTATAGCGGAGTGCATGAGAATAGTGGTTTTAGCTGAAGGAGATGGGCCAACAAGCTCGACGACATTGCCGACGCGAACAGGAAGTTTGTGAAAAGGAGGAGGAAGATGCATGTAGGGGCGGTCAGTAAGAAGCCTAGACAGCATCTCTCTGCCGCTCTCGTCTCCATCAATCCATCCTCTTACTTCCATTATTTTGGACCTAATGCATTGCAAGATCAGGGAAAAAAGAGGCGAGTCGTATTATTGAAAATGAACAAGAAAATAAAAGACAGAGAGGAAGAGAAGTCCAGTATTTTCCCGCCATTTTTCTGTACTAGAACAAGAGGCGAACATGGGCGCTTCTTCTTCCTAGATTCCATGGCCGGATGGCCCAAGCCTGTAGTTGGAGCTCAGTCCATCAAGTATTAGCCTATTCGGGCTGGGCCGGACTTGGGCTTTGAAATTGATCTTCAAGCCCAATTATGCCTATCCCATTCAAATGTTTATTCTAAAATAAAATACAAAAATATATGGGTCAATTACATAAATATCATAATTCTTAATATGTCATTATTCTCTATATATTATGATTTTACACTATAATTTAAAAATTCTAAACTACAATTCATAAATCATAAACTCTAGAAAATATATTCTAGACTTCTAATTTATAAATTTTAATACTTAAAATATATTAAAAGTACTGATTTTACTAGTTTGGCACAATCCAAAATTATGACTTTGTAAATAGTTTTTAAAAGATGAATTTCTATGTAATTTTCCCATTAATTTATCAGTCTCTATATTTTGACAAAACACACTGTTTAGTCCCTGTATTTTCAAAAATACATGATAAGGTCTCTAACCTTTTGCTCAATGAACTGTTTAGTCCTTTTGTCTATTTATTAGATTTTTACCGTTTATGACTTCGGAAATGACTAAATTACCTTTTAATATTTACCTTCAAACTTCAGAAGAGAAAATCCAATTTAGAAGAATAAGCTATTTGTATGAAGAACAAGAAAAAGAACAGACCTAATACTTACGAATTGAACGATTAAGAAGAAAATCAGGAAAAAGAACGCTCAAACTTGATTTCAGATACATTAGAGTTTAAAGGAAAGGAAAATAAAGGAAAAGAAGAACACAAATCCAAATTGACTAACAGAATCTTCATTAGAGTCTAACTGCATGGACTAAACAGTTCACCGAGAAAAACGTTAGAACATTTACCGTGTGTTTTTGAAAATACAGGGACTAAACTGTGTGTTTTATCAAAATATAAAGACTAATAAATTAATTATCCAAAATAAAATACAAAAATATATCTTCTCCCGTAAATGAACTTTGTTATTTCACTCTTAACTTTATGTCATGCAGTGTTCTAAAGATCAACTCAGACGGCGGCCTAGAGCACCATTCCAATTTTTTCAAATCGGTTTATAGAGTTTTGACCGTTTCGACAGCTCAACACGTTATGTAAGGGGATTTGAAAAGTTTCATTGGTAAACCTTACTGTTCACACACCACGTAGGATTGTAATTTTTATGAGCAAAATTTGTTTAACATGTGTTTGATTAACCTTATGTAATTATTTTTGTCATATGCTTTTTTGGTTGGAATAAAATAAAATAAAAATTATTTTAGGGTTAACAATATCAAAACAAATTAATTTGCACCTAGAAAACACTAAAGTTGATTTAAGAAGTACAGATTTGTCTTTAACATATAAAATAGAATAAATTTATCAATAACCCTTTTTTCAACAACAAGATCAATTTTACCCCTATTTAATGGAAATTTAAATAGACAAGTTTTGGTAGTTATTTAATTGCCATATTTAATTGCCATATTGAACATTCCAAACAAATTTATCGATAAACTGAAATAGTTTCTAATTTGGGAATGCGAAACAGTGATCTGGATCTTCGTCGGGAAGGTCTGGTTTCTTCGGGGATCGGCTCTACGCGGGGAACGGTCCCTGCGGACACTCCGAAGATTAAGACAGTTAGTCGTTCAAGAGAGTATGATAATCAAATGTGAGTGAGGTAGGAAATTAGTTACCCGATCTCTTCTTCTTCCTTCATTGGCATATTTATAGCGGATTGACTTGGGCCTGTGGGCCTCCTGTTGTCCTGGCCCATTCGCTGGTCGGGCATTGTTGGGCCTCTTGGGCCCAAGTCATATTCCGAATCAAGTAGTCCCCTCCCGACGAGGTTAGCCGAGTATTGCATGCGAGGAGACGCGGATTTAATAAGATTATTCCCTTCTTAACGAGTGGTGGACAACTGGATGAAAGATGCTCGATTTCCTCATAGAGACCTTTTAGATTGATGCATGCGCTTGTGGATTTTAGTGCGCAATTTATTGCCACTTCATTAAATGCTTCTACACGCGCCGTAAAAAAGACTTTGAATGTCGTGCCTTGCCGGCGCCTCCACTTTTGTTTAGGTATAAAATGCAGGGGGAGGCTCTATTTCTGTCTTATTTCGTCAAATTCTCCTCCCATTACGATTTGGCCGTTTCGCTTTTCCTTTGGAGCTGCTGTTTTTTGTCGACGTTTCGTCGGTGCTTCGTCGTTTGCTCGCGCTTGCTGGGCACCGGGTATACTGATTTGGCGGCGTTCTTCTGAAGATTCTCCTCGACGCTTATCGCAACCTTTTCGAGGTCAGTCGAAACGCTTATCTCTCCTGTTTTTAGTTCTTGTGTCTAGTTTGTTTTCTTTCTGGGGAGGGGGAGTATGTCAGAGGGTTCTTCACGGGGAGCCCTAAAGCGACTGTCGCCAGTGACACTGGGCGACTTTACACTCCGTGACGTTTCTCGAAAACGATCTGTAAAGCGAAAAAGATGAGTAGGGACGGCGGAGGAGGGCGGTGCTGCCGCTGGAAAGAAAAGGAAAACCGTCATGGTACGCGCGTCGCCCAGCGTTGAGCGCCCGCCCGGAGGGCCCGCCGCTGGTGTCCTTGAAGTAGTTGTGGTTATACCAGAGGGAGTGATTACCAAAGAGCGACCTTTGGCTTTGATCTATGAACAAATGCGGGAAAAGGTATGGACAAGGTCGCCAGGTGTGATGAGTGTGGACGGTAAACGCTTTGAGGGGAGGCACCATCCGAAGAGGCCGGAATCCTTTGCGGTGGACGATGCCTATAGTATTATTGTGTCCGCAGACTTGGCCGCTATTTCTGTCGTGTATCGACTAGGGCAGCCTTATGAGCTGGTGGCGCTGGAGGAAGATGATCGCGCTCATCACGTGGGCGGGGAAAATGAGCTGGTTGTCTATGAGGAGCAGTTGGAGTCGGGGATGCGGCTACCTCTGCTTCCCTTCTTTGTTGAGGTATTAAAAGAGTATGACTTGTGTCCTGGACAAATTCATCCGAACGGGTGGAGGATGATGGTGGCGTTTTATTCTTTGTGTCGGTCAGCCGGATACCGAGCTACTGGGCTGGTGTTTCGCGAGTTCTTTCGGCCGAATAAAGGACCCCGCTCTCAACACGTGACCTTCTCTCACCAGAAGTTCAAGGTACTCGGTGGCTTGAAGGATAAGATCCCCGAGTTTAGGCATCGATACTTTCTAGTGCGGAAACTGGATGGCGACTTTCTGTTCCGCTTGACATGGAATGACGATCCCATGGATTCGGGTAGGTGGCCAAAAATGCGACAAATGTTGCCATCGGAGGAGCATCTTATAACGTACTTAAAGGGGTTACCGACGAACGAAGAAAGTAAGAAAGATGTCGATGAGCTCGTGGGACATTTTCTAGCCGCTGGATATTATATCTAGAAACAATGGCGAATGGCCCAGGTAGCTGGCTGGTCGCAAGCGGATTTCGAAAAATGGAAACGTGGGTATAATTTCTCGAACGGAGAGCTAGCAGAGTTGGAGGCGATAACCGTAAATGTTGCCATCGTAGGTGAGGGGTCCGGGTTGTAAGTTTCATTTCGTAGTTCTAACGTGTTTTTCTACTTTGAAATATGTATTTACCATGATGTTATCGATGCAGGTCCAGGTAATCCTCGTGTTAGCATGGATTTTGATCCGAACGAGTTTGGTGTTGGCCTTGAGACTGCGGAGGAAGCCTTCGCTATTCCATCCGGATCCTTGGCCTCGTTCTCTTCGCTTGAAGATGCGAACCAGGTGGTGCAGAGTATGGGGGCGTGCTGGCCGTGCATGCTGACACTGATGTTACTGGCGACATACCGCAAGGGATGCCTATTGAAGGGGGTGAGGCCGAAGAAAATGCGGAGGTGACGGCTGCGGAGAACGAACAAAGCAAGCAGCAAATGCAAGGACCCGTTACCCAGAAACGGAAGAAAGATAAAGGTAATGCTGTTATTGGGATTGAGAATGAAAAGGTGCACGCTGGAGAGGATGCCGTTGGAGGGCACGAAGGCTCCAAGCAAGCGTGTACTGATGGTGGAAACGAACTGGAGGCGGGGATGATGGATCGGTTGGGCGATCACCCGGAGATGATGAAAAGAATGGATGCCAAAATTGCTAAGTTCTGGGAATATATGATGGGCTTGTCGGTGCACTCCAATATAGTGACGTCCGACCTTGCGAGGGCGATGGCTCGTGTTGCAAAGGTGCCCGGAGAAGTGATGCGGATGGACGGTGTGTCCAAGATGAACCTTGGTGTGGAGACTCTGTCGGCGTTAGGTGTGGTAAGTTTTTCTAACCTTCTCGCCTAGATTTATTTCTAACAGCTGTGTTCTGAATTGCTCAAATTTTGTGTAGGCCGTTCAAAATGCTAACAAGGTGTTTGACATGTGCGTGAACGATGAAAACCTCTTTCGCGACATGGAGCAAGGTCTGCATAATGCGGTGAAGGATCTGGATACGACGAATGGAAAAGTAGTCGTTGCTGGGGAGCTATTGGGGCGCCGAGGGGGCGAGATTGCTGTGCTGACCGAGAAGCTAAAAGAGGAGACGGGGTGCCGACTGGAGCAGTCGAGAAAGTTGGCACGCGCAGTCGAGGAACTTCGTTTCTACAAAGTTTTGTTTAGGGCGGCCACACTATGGGTTCGCCGAGTGAAGGAGTAGGTGGATGAGAGGGCGAGGCGAGCAACTGTGTTATCTGCTGAGAATAAAAAGCTTAGGCAGGATCTTAAGGTAGATCGGAAGGAGGCCAGAGAGTTGCGGGCCCTCACGGGAGATCGCGAGGAGAAATTGATCAAGATAGACCGGATGATGATTATCACTGCTGCCTATGCTGCTGGGCATGAAATTCCTCCGGAGGTCATCTTCTCTCCGAATGTCTATGACAAGGCTGCCCAGGCGAAGGCCGTAGAGTTCTGTGGTCGCTTTAAAAAGAAGTAGTTGGAGATGGAGGCATCTTCCTCCACATGATGCCTTGTTTTTCAAATATGTAATAATGTTGTTGTACGGTTTATATCTTGAAGGATCTTTTGGCAGTTTTATTTTGATCATTATCTTGCACTTTTGATTTGATTTGAGACTTCATGATGTGTTTGTCAAGTCTTTTCCATTCTCACTATAAATAGGAGTCGGTTTTTTTGCTTATGCTTCTCGTTCAAAACTTCGTTCTTGCTTTTAGTACTCGTATCCTACGCTATTTGCTTGCACATATCTTTGTGATGTCGCTTCGGGATGTGGTGGACTCTGCCAAGGTGCTTAAATTGAAAAAGGCCATCTCGGTGATGCCTCATCCCTACGTGTACTATCCCCCAATGGATGATCATGAGTTGGATAGGAAAGTGCGGTACGCCTCTCCGGTGTGGATGAATCGGGGTTTCTCGCGGAGAAGCCGAAACGGGGAGAGTGAGAGTTCTGTGCCCTATACTGGATCTACGACGGACTCCTATGACGTGGTTATCGGTGCCTTTTCTTTTACTAAGAAGAAAGCATGGTCGCAGGATGGGATTGGGTACCTGAACCCCGACGAGTCAGTGGCTCCCGTCACGAATCCGCATCCTGTCTGGGTAAGGAGACTTCTTGCCGATGAACTAGACAGAGTTATGAACCTTCCTCCTGTGCTGGAGAATCGTCGTTCTGGGCACCATGCTTCGCCGAGCCATCCCCACGGGGCGATGTTTGTCGATCCGCTGAAACCTCGTAGTGTGGTTTTCCTTGAATTTTTAAGACAAGGGTTTCTGGGACCTATTCCGGTCGATTCGGCACATCGAGTGACGCATGTCGGGAAAGCATTCTTGTACCATAGGCAGAATAGGCATAACACCGACGAATGTATTGATTGGCGAGCAGTGCACCAGGCCCACATGGGTGCGGAGGCTATCTCGAACCCCGACAGTGTCCGTGCTTCTCTTGAGTGATTGTGATGTGTTTTATCTGTAGCGATTTGTGTTTTGGACGTGATTGTGGCTCTTTTTCTGTAATGAATTTTGGTACGCTTGTTGTTATAATATTTATGCGCTTATGCAGCTTTTCTATTTAGCCTTTTTTGCTCTGAATTGCGTGGAAAATTCCTTCTTCAGTGAACGTTTTAAGTGCTTTGCTTAGCGGAGAATGAATCGAAGTATTTGCTCATGAACAATTGATGATAATACGAGATTGTTGAGGTGACTATGAAGTCACTAGAGGTGCTCGATTAGCCTCTGGATAGCATTTTAATGTTGTTGTAGCGGAGAACGCATTGTGGTGTCCGCTTGTAAACAATCGATAACAATATGGGATTGCTAGGCGATTACGAAGGCAGTCGAGATGCTCGATAAGCCTTTGGATAGCATATTGATGCTTTTGTAGCGGAGAACACATGTGTGGTGCCCGCTTGTAAACAATCGATAACAATATAGGATTGCTAGGCGATTACGAAGGCAGTCGAGATGCTCGATAAGCCTTTGGATAGCATATTGATGCTTTTGTAGTGGAGAACACATGTGTGGTGCCCGCTTGTAAACAATCGATAACAATATGGGATTGCTAGGCGATTACGGAGGCAATCGAGATGCTCGATAAGCCTTTGGATAGCATATTGATGCTTTTGTAGCGGAGAACACATGTGTGGTGCCCGCTTGTAAACAATCGATAACAATATGGGATTGCTAGGCGATTACGAAGGCAGTCGAGATGCTCGATAAGCCTTTGGATAGCATATTGATGCTTTTGTAGCGGAGAACACATTTGTGGCACCCGCTTGTAAACAATCGATAACAATATGGGATTGCTAGGCGATTACGGAGGCAGTCGAGATGCTCGATAAGCCTTTGGATAGCATATTGATGCTTTTGTAGCGGAGAACACATTTGTGGCGCCCGCTTGTAAACAATCGATAATAATATGGGATTGTTAGGCGATTACGAAGGCAGTCGAGATGCTCGATAAGCCTTGGGGTAAAACGCATGGAGTAATGCACTGCGAGGACCGGATCGGGTAGCTCGCTTCTTGTTTAATCGCCAACAACATGGGGTTATTCGATAGAAAAAAAAGAACGAAACCCTTTATTCATGATTTTCCTTACAAGAAGCTATTGGTAATACTTCTTCAATGTCTGGACGTTCCAGCTATTGTCATAAACCAAGCCGTCTAAAGAGACGATTTTGTAAGCTCCGTTGTGGAGGACAGTGTCGATCTTGTATGGTCCCTCCCATGATTGGCCGAGCTTGCCTTAAGCTAACGGGGACTGTGCAGCTGCGACGTCTCTGAGCACAAGGTCTCCGACTTGAAAAGTGCGGGGACGAACCCTCCTATCGTGATAACGCGCTATGTTCTGCTTATGGGCCGTGATGTGTAATAAAGCATTAAGGCTCTCTTCTTCAAGTCGTTCACTAGCTTCCGCAAGTTCCGCGTTGTTGTCGGTCTCTTCGAAAGTGGTCTGTCAAGGGGAATGAAGGATGACCTCAGATGGTGCCATTGCTTCTGCCCCATAAGTGAGAAAAAAAGGAGTGCGCCCTGTACCCGAATGAAGGGTCGTGCGGTATGACCATAATATTGCCGTGATATGGTCAGGCCATGCTCGGCCTTGGTCGGATAGGCGCGTTTTAGTTCCTCGCAGGAGTGTTCGGTTTCTTACCTCAGTGAGGCCGTTGCTCTGAGGGTGTGCCACCGAGGTGTATCGCCCTTTGATACCCCATTCTGCGCAAAACTCGCGGAATTGACTGCAGTCGAACTGCCTCCCGTTATCAGTGATGAAGGAGTGAGGGACCCCGAATCGGTATATGATTGTTCACTTGAGGAAACCGATTACGTTATCGGCGGTTATCTTGGCGATTGCTTCAGCCTCGATCCATTTGGTAAAATGATCGACTGCCACTACTACAAAGCGCTTTTGTGCTAAAGCCATCGGAAAAGGTCTGAGCAAGTCAATGTCCCATACTGCAAATGGCCAAGGTGTGATAATGCCTTTGAACGGAGCCGTCGGGACGTGATGAGTATTGGCGTGTAGCTGACATGCCTGACAACTGCGAACTAGATGCATCGCATCGGAATCCATGGTCTGCCAGTAAAGCCCCTAGAGCCGGGCTTTCTTCGCAATTGTCCGGGCGCCCTGATGCGAGCTACAGATGCCCTGGTGTATCTACTTTAGACAGTGATCCCCTTCCTCTTCGGATATACAGCACAACCAGAGATGTGTGGCGGACTTCCGATAGAGCAAGCCACCATGCATTGCATAACGCCAGGAACGCCGAACCACGAGGGATGCCTGCGTCCGATCTGTGGGCAGTGTTCCATCCTAAAGATATCTGATTATTGGACTTCTCCACCCGCTAGTCGCAGCATCCGCCGAGTCGATCTGTAGCGAGCTCTCTACGTGAATGGCCGGGGCCACAATGATTTCGATGAGGGTATGCGGGTCATTGGACTGTTCGCCTACTACGAGAGCGGCAATAGCATCCGCCTCTTCGTTCTCCTCTCATGGCACCAGTATGAGGTCAAGGGTTATTCCTTTTGCTTTGAGGTCATTGAGCAAGGAGGTGGCGAGGGCTAGATATTGGCACATCATCGGATCTTTTGCCTTGTAGGTTCCGCTGACGTGGCTAACGACGAGCTTTGAGTCCGAGTATATCGTCAGATGTCCGTTCACTATTGTTTTCGATAATGGAAGAGCTGCAATCAAGGCCTCATACTCTGCCTGATTATTCGTTGTCGGGAAATCGAGCCGGACGGCGTACCGTATGCGGAGATTATCGGGGCCCTGAATGGCTACGCATGCGCTTGCCCGCCCTGGAGCGCAAGACCCGTCAATACTCATGGTCTAGACGTCGCTGTTGCGAGCTTTTGTTGTCATAGGGTTGGCAGTAGACAATCCGGTGAATTCTACAATGAAGTCGGACAGTACCTGAGCCTTGATCATCGTGCGGGGCTCAAATCGTACGTCAAAATGGGATAGTCGAACGGACCAGTTGGTGATTCGACCGGAGACCTCTGGTTTCTGGACAGCCTTTTTCAGATGGTAATTGGTCCTAACCACAACCGTATGTGCTTGGAAGTACGGTTTTAGATGCTCGGATGCTTGAGTTATGGTGAACAGAGCCTTCTCAACCTCGGAGTATCGGATTTCGGCTCCCTTCAGAACTTTGCTCAGAAAGTAGATTGGGTAAAGCTCCGTCCCCTTTTCTTGAGTTAAAACGACTCCTACCGTTTCATCGGCGATGGTGAAGTACAAGTGAATGTCCCGTTCTGGATTTGGCACTGACAGCAGTGGGGGTGTGGCGAGGAAGATTTTGATGGCGTTGAACGTGGCCTGGTAGTCCGTAGACCACTTAAAGGGATGCTCCTTCTTGATTGCTTTGTAAAAAGGTAAACACCGCTCTGCCGAGCAAGAAACGAAACGTCCCAAGGCGATGATCCTTCCGTTGAGCCTTTGAAACCCCTGCAAGTCGCGCGGTGGCTCCATTGCCAAGATTGCCTCGATCTTCGCGGGGTTGGGTTCGATGCCTTTCTCTGACACCACGCATCCCAGGAATTTGCCACTGCAAATTCCGAAGAAACATTTCTCCGGATTCAGCTTAAGGTTGTAGGTTCTGAAAATCTTAAACACCTCCGCCAAGTCTCGCGGGAGGTCGCCCTCTTTAGCGCTTAGGACCACCATATCATCGATGTACACCTATACTGTCTTGCTGATGAGATGGGCGAACATCTTATCTACTAACCGTTGGTATGTGGCCCCCACATTCTTTAACCCGAAAGGCATGACATTGTAGCAATAAGTGCCTTCATGCGTAATGAAGGAGGTTTTCTCGGCGTCGGCTGGGTCCAGAGGGATTTGCTGAAACCCAGCGATGGCATCAAACTGAGACAGGATTTTGCGACTAGCAGTTTGGTCGAGGAGCTGATCTATATTAGGCAACGGGTAAGAATCCTTGGGGCAAGCTTTATTAACATTTGTAAAATCTACACACATGCGGTACTTTCCACTAGCTTTCTTTACAAGTACAACGTTAGAAAGCCAGTCCGAATAGCGGACCTCGCGAATAAATTTTACAGCTAGGAGCTTGTCAACCTCTGCCTTCACTGCGGCTTGCTTATCCTTCACCTGTACTCGCATCTTCTGCTTCAAGGGCTCCACGGAGGGGTCGATGCTCAATTTGTGCACTGCTTGATCAAGTGAGACCCCCGTGATGTCTTCGGTGCACCAAGCAAACACATCCGAATACTCTGATAGGACAGCCTTGATTTCGTCGGCCAAAGGGGACACGAGCATGGTCCTAATTTTCACTGTCTTGATGTCCCCGAGAACATAGTCGCTGACCGGCTCGATTGGTATGGGATTGTAACCCCTCATATCCATCAGGCCATCTTCCAGGTAAAGCGTTGTCCGAGGCTGAGTCACCTCCCACTACAACCTTTTGGCTAGCATGCGATCTCCATGATGGTGATCCTTCCGTGTTGAAGCGGCAAGGTCAAGCATAATCCGGAGATATCAATCGTGGCCTTCAAGGTAGCCAGCAGAGGCCTTCTAATGATGGCATTATAGGCCAGAGGGATATCGACCACCACCCTTTCTGCGGTATCCTCGATCTCCTCGACACCTTCGGTGAAGATAGTCGACAGTGCGATAACTCCCTTTACTGGGACTTCAATTTCCGAGAGGCCAACCAGGGGGAAAGTCTAAGCTCGGAGGGCAGTGTGAGTATTCTTCATTGTGTGGAGTGCCGTCCAGGTGAGCAAGTTCATCGAACTTCCTGTGTCTACCAGCACTCGATGCGTTTTAAAGCCGGCGATGCTGATGGTGACAACAAGAGCCTCCGAATGGCTGGTCCGGAGCGGTGGTTGCACCGTCAGGGTCTGCCCGATTGCCTTCCTTTTATGGGAGCTCTCTGGAGGCGCGCAGAGTGCTGGTGCCCCCTCCCTTATGACGTGGATTTCCCCGTGGTACTTTAGCCGTTTTGGCTCATCTGCTCGGCCTGCTTCCCGCTGCTTCGGGCTCTGCTCCCTCAGTCTGATCGCCTTTGGTGGCTCGCCCTGCTCCGTGATCCGCTCAATCTCCTTCTGCAGCTGATAGCAGTTCTCCGTGGAGTTTCCGGAGGATTTGTGATATTTGCAGTATTCTTTCTCGACACGGGTCTTGCTCTTGTCGGCATATGGGATCTGATGCGTGAATCGGTGAGGCTGGCTCTGAGCAGCGTAATGCACTTCCTTCCCGTGGGATCGATCTCCCTACACTCCAGGTTTGCTCGCTCGGCCCGAGCCGAAAAAGGCATTGGGGCCTCCTTGCGAGCTCGGCCCTCCTCACGTGCTTCTGCAATCGGTCTGCCTTTTTCCTGCTTGTGCATGTCTCTTCTAGCCTTGTCCCTGTCTAACTCTTCGTATCCTGCGGGCCGGTCGCAGTCGTCGTATCTGACGAAGGTTTGTGCCATGGTCATGAGCTCTTCGAAAGATCTTGGCATCTTTCGGAAACATTTTTGCTTTAGAGGCTCGCATGAGGTTCCTTTTGCCAGAGCGTCGTGAGCCACCACTAGGTTGAGGCCTTTAACCTGTGAGGCCATATGGTGAAACCTAGAAAGAAAGTTGCGCAACGGTTCAGTTGCTCGCTGCTTGAGCCCGTTGAGGTCCGAGCTGATCTTCCTTACTTTTCCTGCTGCGGTAAAACGGGAGAGGAAAAGATCCTTTAGGAGATCAAATGAGTCGATTGACTCTGGAGCAAGTCCTCGATACCACTCTTGCGCACTAGACGAGAGTGTGGTTGGAAAAACCTTGCACATGATGTCCTCGTCTTTCGAGTATAAGTTGATGGTGCTCATGAACAATGCCACATGGTCGTTCGGGTCCTCGGTCCCTGAATACTGGGATAGTCGAGGAGCTTTCTAGTCCCGTGGGAACCTCATCTCGATAATCCTTTGTACTAGTGGCGTTTTGTTGGAGTTGATGCTTCCTCCCATGATGCCCCCGAGGGCCCTCTTATCAAGAAAACGCTGGATCTTCAGTTCTAACAAGTCTTCGCTATTCGCGGCTGCTGCCTCCTCGCGCCGTGCACTTCCCTCACCAGCCGAGGCAGCCTTGGCCCCTCTTCTCGTGAGGACCCCAGATCTCGCGGGCTCTCCTGGCAACGCCCCCTCTCTTTGCATTTCTGCTGCTTCTTTAAGGTATTGCCAGATTTTGGTGTTCTCCTCCTGCAGGCTCCATTGTTGGTCTATGATCTTCATCTGAGCCGCCGTATGAAAAGCCTGGGTTGTTTGAAAACCTTGTATTGCACTAAGGAGTTGAGTGGTATTGTAAGTCTCTTCTTCTTCAGGGCTCACCTCCTCTATCAGTGGCCCCAGGTTTCTGGGGGAAATTGGAATGTTCGGAGTGGAACGCTCGATGTTAGTCATGGAGCTAGTTGCTCCTACTTCCGGTACTATGGTCGGGACAGAGTCAGTCGAGGTCTGCATTTTGCTTGAAGCTCCGAGGTCACTTGTATTCCATGCTCACCGCACCAAATAATCTAGGAATGTGGAACAGTGATCTGGATCTTCGTCGGGAAGGTCTGGTTTCTTCGGGGATCGGCTCTGCGCGGGGAATGGTCCCTGCGGACACTCCGAAGATTAAGACAGTTAGTGGTTCAAGAGAGTATGATAATCAAATGTGAGTGAGGTAGTAAATTAGTTACCCGATCTCTTCTTCTTCCTTCATTGGCATATTTATAGCGGATTGACTTGGGCCTGTGGGCCTCCTGTTGTCGTGGCCCATTCGCTGGTCGGGCATTGTTGGGCCTCTTGGGTCTAAGTCATATTCCGAATCAGTTTCATATACTATTTTTTATTTTTTCTAACTATATTAGTAACATAGTAAATATTTTAGACATTTTAACAAAAAAAATTGTAATTAATTTATGTCTTAGTTGTTAATATTTTAACAATTTTTTTGCGACTGTGTTAGTAGCACACTAAATATCTTATAAACATAATTGATGCTTGGAAAGTCTGATGTGACATGTAAATAACAATTAAACCAACCTTTTAAAATTTTCGATAACATAAAGGGAAAATTGATCTTGATTGAAAACATTAGTGATAAATTTGTACCATTACATACATTAGGAACAGACCTGTGTCTGTGTGTGTATATATATATAGGGATAAGGTGTAAAAATATCCTAAATGATGACAACAACTAAGAGCAATTATGCTCCTAACGTCTAAAATTGTGCAATTTTAGACTAAGTTGGTAATTAAAAGCAATTTTACCCCTAACACTGACGAATTGGGTTAATTTGAGAAATAATTCACCAAACTATGTCTTCTCACTCGTGAATCTTGCCACCTCTACTGCATATGTACGCCATTTTATCAGTCATTAATAACAGATCACAAATATATGTATGCATGTGAAAAATAAATTAAAAAATTATAATGTGATCCGTACGAGTTGAACAAAAAAAATCCAAATATTTTATTGAATTTAAAAATATTAATCTCCAATTTTATTATGAAATTGCAAAAACATAATAACAAAAAAAATTAGAATGAACCTGATGCATAATATAATACGGGAATTAACTCTATGGCGAAGGAGCGTGAGAAACGTAGTGGGGCGATTTCGACGAAGGGGAGTGCAGGCGGCCGATCTATGCAGGGATTGGTGGTTCAGGCGGCGGGGAGGGGGCTGGACGCGGATCCAGCACTGAGGTTTCTCCACGAGGTAGGCGGGGGAGCGGCGATCGTATTAGGGATAGGTCGAGGGAGCGGGTCCGGTCGGTGTGTTATGGGGTAGACCTGGCAATTATCGTGTTCGAGTCGTGTTCGTGTCGTGTCATTTCGGGTTCGTGTCAAAAAGAGTAAACCCAAACCCAACCCAAAAACTTTCGTGTCAAAGTCGTGTTAATCTGTTCGGGTTAGTGTCGGTTTCGTGTCGTGTTTTCGGGTTACATGTAATTTTGTTATGCATGTATATTAATAATAACTCTTAAAAATATAAGAAGATATGTTACTGTTTTTAAACATTTTATATCATTTTTAGATTAATATATTAACACTAATTATCGAAAAGTTCGATAATATCATGTTAGAGGGTCATGTAATGTGTTTATAACAATTTAGGAAATTCAAATCAATATTTGTAATTATTAATTATAATTTTATTATTTTTATTAATAAAGTGACATAAAAAATACGAGAGAATATAACAATAATTTTCAATATTCGTGTCATTTCGTGTCGTTTTCGGGTTCACATATCAACACTAACCCAACCCAAAAATTTGTGTGTCAGTTTCGTGTCAACCCAAAAATGACACATTACCTATTAAGCTCAACACTAACACTAAAAATCCGTGTCGTGTAATCGGGTCGTGTGTCATTTTGCCACCTCTATTATGGGGGTGGGGAGCCGGATCCGGCTGCGGATTTGGTTGATGCAGGGGTACTTGCACCGGAGCGAGGTCGGGAGAGGAGAGAGGCTCCTGCGGAGCCCGGAATGGTAGGAGGCGGGACGGTTGGCGCGGGTCTCTTCGGGGTGCCGGAAGCCGATGCAGATGGACATGTGAGGGGATCCGCTTCTGCGATGGCTGGAGCACGGCTCCCTGGCCCTGAAGCGGATGTGGCCTGCGCAGCGGGGGAGTTCGCTCTGGTTAGGGAGTGTGGCCGGGAGTGGCCTGGCGATAAAACGGAAGGGGGCAGAAATGCCGCGGGTGTGCCGGCTGTGATTGAGGCTGTCCATGTGAGGGCTCCGACGATGTGATGCTGCTAAAATATATAGCAATAAACAGGACAAGAGCATCCTATCGCAACAAGTAGTACAGTGCTTAAGCACGAGATCGAACCACAAGGACTAGTTGCCACAACTGATTATTCTAGCAAAGACGGGTGATTGTTCAGGATGTTGAATAAATGTCGAATAGTTGATAAGCAGATCAATTTGCAAACAAAATATAAAAGAAACTTTTGGTCGGGAAGATGTGGTCTAATTGATGAAACAATCCAGGATGAGGATTCCCTTGATTGGTTTCCTTGGATGACTTACTGGGATTCAGGTTTATATCCTAATGATAATTGACGGTAATCACCTAATTAGCCACTTGAAGACTGCCAATCTTGTGTGGTCTATTCGCAAAACTTTGGTTAACGCATAGCCTAGGTCATGCAAAGCGTTAGGTTTAGTGGTGATTAAGGCAAGAGTCATAGCTCAGCCACAAATCCGCACCCCTAGTGGTCTCTAGCGAGATCAGATTATTCTGGTTCGGGATAGGTGGTTCCTTGGTCAGGCATCCACCTATCAACAATCCCAAACTTGTCAGAATTGAGGAGCTTGATGTTCCATAATTTCAGGCTAGTTGATCATCATTGCATCTCATTCTAACAATAACTCCTAATTCTAACAAATTTAAGGCACTAAGCTTGCATAATCTGATCAATTGGGAATAATTCCCATAAACCCAAATCCCTAATCATTCTAGGTTACACAATCAATCTCATCCCCATCCCAGGTTGGATGGGGATTAGTTCATGGTCAAACTAATCAACTCAAAGAGGCACAAATTATCAACATGAATCATCATTAATTAAAGAAGTAAAAAGCAAAAGACAGATTTAGGAGTTTAGAGATCTAAAACCCGGTTTGTCTGATTCTGATTACACAATGGAGAGAACTCCCCTCACCAATCTTCAATAAAACAACAATTACAATGGTAGAAAGCCCTAAAATCTACTAAAAAGAGAAAAGAAGGAGGAGGAAGAGATCAATAATGCAGAAAAAGAAAAAGGTAACCCTCACAAAGGAGACATATTGTTCTATTTATAGTGCTAGGTGTGTCAGGGGTATTTTGAACATTTATTTTGGTCAGAATTCGCGCCCTGAATATGAGAAAACGCTGGGAAATTGCTTCCCAGCATCTCGTCTCATCGAGACAAGAGGTGTCTCGACGAGACGAAAGGGTGTCTCGGTGAGAAAATGGGTGTCTCGTCGAGACACCACGTGATGGTTCCCTTTGGGACCATCGGGGCCGCCTCGTCTCGGCGAGACAGGCTTTGTCTCGACGAGACGAGGGCCTGTCTCGACGAGACAGACACTGTCTAGACGAGACAGGTGTTGAGAAGTCCGCAAACCCCTCCTAGATGCATCTGTTTCGGTCCCTATTTCCAGCATTTGTTCTGGTGGTCCTTGAACTGTCCGGAAATGCTCAAAATGTCCTAAAAACACATGAGAATACAGAAAATGCCATAAATAACGGAAATGATTCCTTTTAACTAAAAGATAACAGAATGATATGAGGTTGCGCAGGAATAAAGCAAGAACGAACTAAAACGATCCTAAAATCCCCATATAAATGGGAGCTATCAACCACCCCCACACTTGAATCTTGCTTGTCCTCAAGCAAGAAAGAGTCAAAAGCAGCGAAATTTCAACGAATAGCTCCCGCACACAGACAAGGATCTATTGTACTTTTATAATCCATACGGTTTCAGACTACTCTAGTTGCAATTAAAAACAAAGTGAACCTCATATAAATTCCCCAAAACTGATTAATTATTTTTTTCAACCAACACTTTGCGAAAGCGAAAGGCGAGGACTAAGGTTGCTAACTCACAGGTGGTCGCTCTTACGCTCAAGTGTTTAGGTGTCATATGAATTTGGCAAGCGCTCTACAGTGTATTTGCACAAAATGGTCACGTTGGAATTGCATCATCCATCCGGTTGAAATCACGCATCACAAATAAACAAGATCAGAGGTCTTTAAAGGGTTGTAATGTAGGTTAAGGTTTGGGGGTAGGAATAAGGTAATTTAGGCAAAAAGTTAATGACTCAACTCAAAGATTGACACTTTTTCCGCCATGTGCGGGGTAGAAGCTCAAGGTTGTTGTATTTCAGTTCGGAAAGCAATTAAAGAATGTCTTTTGTCCTTTCCTCTACATCTTCCTTGGTTCAATTTTTGAACAATAAATTTTTTTTTTTTTTAGACAGAGGGGACAAAGAGTCAATTTGAATAGGTTACTTCTTCTATTTAGGATTACAACCTTTTAGTGATAGCTAATTGAAACTTGAAGGATGTGTGCCTAAGGATTTAAGTCAAGTCAATTAACTCGGGTAAGGAAGGGTATTTAGGAAGGCTAAGGGCTTGTAACAAGGTCGATCAAAGGAAATGGGAAAATAAGGCTCAAAGGGGTTTATCTAGTGGAGTTTGTAAGGGATTTTGGGCTAATCAAAGACTGGGCTGCATTCACAAATGGCTAATCCTAGGTTGCCTAATCATTTCAAGTTCACTTATAACACAACATTCAACCAATATTGGATGCAATTCCTATGAGCATAATGACAATAACTGTAATCCCACACCTAAGAGATCGATTGTCCCTAAAAATGAGTCTACAATATCGACCTTTAGGCTCTAGCTCACAATTTCAGGGTTATTTGCAACAATCCTAGCCTCGCCTAACGAAATGTTCCATGTCAATCTTAGTTAAATAACACTCTTTGGGGACTCAAATGTTGTTCACAAGTTTTAGCATGCATCGATTTCACTGAACTTTCAGACTTTCAAGCACAACTTCAACTGTAATGTCAGGAATGCTAGACGCCTCAAAAATCAACTGCCTGAGATTCTTATTCTTTTTATTTCTGACTACTGAAAGCAGAAACAAAGTCTCCAAACAAAAATACAAATAGTGTAGAAAGCATGCAATTGGTACATGTACAAAATGTCCTATCCTATTTGTCTCCCCCCCCCCCCCCCCCCCCACACTAGATTATGCATAGAAATTCCAAAACATGCATATTTAGAAAGTAAAACACAAGGGAAAGAAGAGATATAGGATAGGAGAAACTCCCTTATGGGGCGTCCATGTAACGCAGTGTCTCCACTACGTCCAAGTCATTTTCATAGATTTTAAGACGCTGCCCATTGACCTTAAACGGGGGACTGCTGCCGTTCGTGATCTCCACTGCGCCGGAGGAGAATAACTGGGTGACCTCAAATGGCCCATACCATCTTGACTTCAACTTACCCGGGAATAAACGTTGTCTGGTGTTATACAGCAACACATTATCCCCTACCTCAAAGTGACGTTTGATTATTCTCTTGTCGTGCCATCTTTTTGTTTTCTCCTTGTAGATCCGTGAGCTCTCATAGGCGCCAAGCCTGAACTCTTCCAAAGCATCCAACTGTAGTAAACGGTTTTCTCCTGCAACTCTTGCATCAAAATTTAGAAAACGTGTAGCCCAGTAGGCTCTATGTTTGAGTTCGACAGGGAGATGGCATGCTTTACCATAAACTAGCCTAAATGGAGACATGCCAATTGGTGTTTTAAACGCGGTCCTGTATGCCCATAGTGCATCGTCCAATTTGAGAGACCAATTATTTCTAGAGGAATTCACAGTTTTTTCAAGAATAGCTTTGATTTCTCTATTAGAAACTTCTACTTGGCCACTAGTCTGAGGGTGATACGGGGTTGCCACTTTATGGGATCCACCATCGCTAATAATGGTGCGGGGAGTGCCGAACCGTGTGAAAATGTTCTTTTGCAAGAATCGGATGACAGCCCGCGCATCATTATTAGGCAAGGCTACAACCTCAACCCATTTGGAGACGTAGTCTACGGCTACAATGATGTACTCGTTATTGAATGACTTCGGGAAAGGACCCATGAAGTCTATTCCCCAAACATCAAAAATTTCACAGACTAGAATGGGTTTCATAGGCATGGCATGTCTTTGTGAAATGTTGCCAGTACATTGACACTTATCACAATTTTTAACAAAATCAAAAGCGTCACGAAAGATGGTGGGCCAATAAAGCCCACTCTGAAGTACCTTAGCTGCAGTCCTATCTGCCCCGTGGTGTCCACCTACCTCTTTGGAGTGGCAGAATGCAAGGACAGAGGTAATCTCCTCTTCAGGTATGCACCGGCGAATAATGTTGTCACCACAGACTTTGAACAAATAGGGGTCATCCCAAAAATATTGTTTCGCATCATGCAGGAATTTTCTCCGCTGTTGGTAGGAGAACTTCGGTGGGATCACCTTCCCTACAAGGAAGTTAGCAAAATCAGCGAACCAAGGTACATGTTGTATTGACAGCAAGTATTCATCGGGGAACTTCTCTTGGATGTCTGCAGTCGTTTCCTCATTCCTATCCTCCTGTTCCAATCTGGAGAGATGATCAGCAACCACATTCTCCACTCCTTTCTTATCTCGTATCTCCAGATCAAACTCTTGCAGCAACAAGATCCACCTAAGGAGCCTAGGTTTCGCATCCTGCGTAGAAAACAAATACCTCAATGCAGCATGATCAGTGTAAACAATGACTTTGGACAGCACTAAATATGAACGAAATTTTTCAAGTGCAAAAATCACAGCTAATAATTCCTTTTCTGTGGTTGTGTAATTTACTTGAGCATCATTAAGGGTTTTACTAGCATAAGAAATTGGTTGGCAAATTTTGTCCACTTTCTGCCCTAAGCATGCACCTACGGTTGTGTCGCTAGCATCACACATTAGTTCAAAGGGTAAATCCCAATTAGGGCTAACCATAATGGGAGCTTCGGTCAGTTTAGTTTTCAAGGTATTGAAAGATTCTAGGCATTCGGGTGTGAAAACGAAAGTAGCATCCTTCAATAGCAATTGGGTCATAGGCCTGGAAATTTTAGAAAAATCTTTTATGAAACGTCTATAAAATCCAGCATGGCCTAAAAAACTCCTGACTGCTTTGACATTGGAGGGGGGGGCAATTTTTCAATGACCTCAACTTTAGCAGGGTCTACCTCAATACCTTTTCGTGACACCTTATGGCCTAAAACAATACATTCGGTGACCATAAACTGACATTTTTCCCAGTTTAGGACAAGATCAGTCTCCTCACATCTTTGCAGCATTAAACCTAAGTTATGCAAACAGCTATCAAAGGTTGTCCCGAAAATAGAAAAACCGTCCATAAAGACCTCCATGAAATTTTCTATCATGTCAGAAAATATAGCTGTCATGCACCTCTGAAACGTAGCAGGTGCATTGCATAGCCCAAAGGGCATCCGTCTATATGTAAAAGTCCCAAAAGGGCATCTGAAAGTGGTCTTCTCCTGATCATCAGGATCCACTGAGATTTGCATGTAGCCCGAATACCCATCCACACAACAGAAGAAGAACTTACCTGCCATGCGTTCAAGCATTTGATCGATGAACGGAAGGGGGAAATGGTCCTTCCGGGTGGCATCGTTCAATTTCCTGAAATCCATGCACATTCGCCACCCTGTCGTTTTCCGCACCGGAATCAACTCATTCTTCTCGTTCAACGTCACTGTTGTGCCTCCCTTCTTTGGCACCATATGCACGGGACTCACCCACTGGCTATCAGAGATCGGAAAGATCATCCCTGCATCAAGCAGCTTAATCACCTCAGCCTTCACCACCTCCTTCATTTTTGGATTAAGCCTTCTCTGTGGTTGAGCAGTCGGCTTAACTTTATCTTCCATATAAATCCGATGTTCGCAAAGTGACGGGCTGATCCCTTTTATGTCAGACATTTGCCATCCAAAAGCCTCCTTATGCTTCCTTAGCACATCCACCAAACGATCTTCCTCATGACCTGTAAGTTTAGCAGAGATAATTACAGGTAAATGTACAGGTGGTGCTAAGAATACATATTTTAAATGCACAGGTAAAGGTTTTAGATCGAGTGTTGGTGGTTCTTCGATTGACATTTTAGGCCTTGTTTTGGTTTCCCTTTCTAGGAGTTCATCGTGCTGGGCCTAATTACATCCTTCTTTACTGCCGTCCCCACCGTCTTCATCTGACAGTTCCTCCTCTTCCAGCTCGATGTTAAGATTCTTGACCCCGTTCTCCTGAAAAGTGCTCTCAACCAAAGAGTCAGTAAGGCTCAAAAAATTACAACATTCGTCATCGACAGGAAATTTCATAGACTTCAGAATATTGAATTCCACTTCCTCATTCTGTAAACGGAGAATTAATTTCCCCCCTTTGACATCAATCAGAGTCTGTCCTGTCACGAGGAAAGGTCTCCCTAATAAGATAGGCACCTGATCGTCCTCCTCGATGTCCATTATCATAAAATCGGCCGGAAAAATGAACTGGTCTACCTTCACCAAAAGGTCTTCTACCACCCCCACTGGTCGCCTTATCGATATGTCTGCCAGCTGTATGGTGACTGATGTTGGTTTTGGATCTCCCATCCCCAGTTTCCTGTAAACAGATAAAGGCATTAAGTTAATGCTTGCCCCTAGATCACACAATGCACGTTTAAAATGCACTTTACCTATTGTGCAGGGTATGCTAAAACTACCAGGATCCTTAGATTTTTTTGGTAGTGGGTTTGTGAGCATCGCAGAACATTCCTGGCTCAGCATTACAGTCTCATGATCTCCTAATCTTTTCTTTTTAGAGATTAATTCTTTCAAAAACTTTCCATACACAGGCATATTTTCAAGAAGTTCAAGGAACGGGAGATTAATCTCTATTTTCTTAAACACATTAAGCATTTTTGAATAATCCTTATCTAATTTAGCTCTTCTAGAAGTAGGGTAAGGTAATGTCACCTGTGTTTGTGGTTCAGCAGTGTCAGTTATCGAAACCGGATCAGAAACACTTACTTGGAAGAAGATGGACCCGATAAAATATTACCAGTAACTGGGTCTAATCCCTCGTCACGTTGAGGCACGGATTTTGGTCCTTTGACCTGTGTTCCACTCCTGAGCGTGATTGCTCGTGCTTCCTCTTCTGCCAACTTACTCACTTGCTTCTGAAGTCTTTGGCAGAATGCTTCATTGTGTGCCAACCTTCTCTCTATGGCACTCATACTTCAATGTGAAGGGAGGAATTTTGGCCCATAGATGTTGGCCAAAAGGTCGGTCAGAAGGAAGCCACGAGCAAATGCTGATGGGAATCAATCTCCAGATATCAATAAGGAGATGAATTCTCTCCAAATTGCTCCTGAGATCAAGGTCAGGCCCCCTGACATTAAGATTGGTGCTGGTGTTGATTCAGCATCCGGTTCAGGGTCAAGGTTCGGAGTCCTGTCTATTGAGGATGGACAGGATTCAGAGCTTTCTAATGAGCATATGGAGTTAAGCATGCCAGGCCTTGAACCTGCCGAGCCAGCCACCATCCTAGGTGACTCTATTAATCCTCTTTTCGACTCCAAAGCTGTTGCCAAGGGGAGCTCCCAGATCTTTGGCTCAACAGGAAAAGTGATGACTAATGAGGTTAGTAATTTGAAAACTCTTGTTGATGTCCCAATTGGAAAGACTATGGGAGTCAATAAGTTGAATATGAAGAAACCTAAGGCTAACCCTAAAAAGAACCATAGTTCTTTGGATTCTTGGGATAAAAGGGGGCCTGATGGCACCTCTTCAAGGCTCTCAGGAGCCCCGAAGAAATACCTGGTCTAGGGTGTGGGCCTGTGTCAGTAGCCTTCCTTTCTGATGGACTTTTTTGTTTGGAATGTTAGAGGTGCGGCAAGGCTACCCGCATCCATGTTAAAGATCTAATTAAGCAATTTAATCCTTCTTGTTTTGCTCTTCTGGAAACCAAGGTTAGTGGTTCCAAAGCAGATGAGGTGGTTAGAAAGTTTAAGAATTGGAGTTGTGTCAGATCGGAGGCTACTGGTCGGGCAGGGGGGATTTGGCTTTTTTGGAAGCCAGGTCGTGTTAATATTGATATTATCAGTATGGATAATCAATTCATTCATAGTAAGGTGTGTTACCCTAGTAATAAACCTTTCTTTGTCACCTTTGTTTATGCCGATCCTGTTTTGACTAACTGAAAAAGGTTGTGGGAGATCCTGTATTCTATAAGTACAAGCATGGTGGATGCTTGGATGGTGGCTGGGGACTTTAATGATATTGCCCTTATGAGTGATCAGAAAGGGAGGGGGGTAATCATTGTGTGAACCGGTGCCTTAATCACAAGCAGAATATGGATTTATGCGGGCTGTCTGACCTGGGAGCCGCTAGTCAAAAGTTTACTTGGAAAAGGAATAGCGTGTTTGTTCGGTTGGACAAAGTTTATGCGAATGTTGCTGCGATTTATAGATTTCCCGAGGTGAACGTGCTGAATCTCCCTTTCCGTCATTCTGACCATTGTCATATCCTCGTTAAGCTGGTTAATTATCATCGGCTTAAAGGGAATAGACCTTTTAGGTACCTTGTTGCCTGGGAATCCCATCATGAGTTTAAATTTTTTTTTAAAGACAATTGGCAACCTCATTCTAATGTTCTCCTTGCCGCTGAGGGGTTTAGAAAGAATGTGGTGGGATGGAATAAAAAGATCTTTGGCCACATTATCAGAAGAAAAAATAAACTTTTAAGAAGAATTGAAGGCATTCAACGCTGTTTGGAGATCCGTTTCGATCACAGTCTGAATTGTCATCTTAGATCTCTCCAGAACGAGTTGGAAGCTGTGCTTAGACAGGAAGAGCTTCTTTGGTTCCAGAAATCTAGAAAGGCTTGGATTAAGGACGGAGACCGGAATACCAGGTTTTTCCACCTTTCTACTATTATTAGGAGGCAGAGGAATCAGATCGATGCTATTAAGGACTCCAATGGTGATTGGGTCTATGAGGAGGAAGATATTCGTCGCCTGGCCATTGACTTCTATAAAGACCTTTTTAAAGAGGATGAGGTGGATCTGGATAAAGCCCTCTCTGGGATTTCCTTTCCTAGGTTGGAGGAGGATGCTATTAAGGAAGCTTTCCATCCTATTGACCAGAAAGAAATTGATCTGGCTTTCTCCAGTATTGGAGCTACTAAGGCTCTAGGGATCGATGGTATTCCTGCTAGTTTTTACTATAAACACTGGGAAACTGTGAAGGAAGGCATTTACAGTTTTATTAAAGGTGTTTTCGGCGGATCCAACGATATTAGGCTGGTGAATAAAACCCTCCTGGTTCTGATCCCAAAAGTTGAAAAACCTTCCTCTTTTTTACAAATGAGGCCGATTAGTCTTTGCAATGTGTTATATAAAGCTATCACTAAAATTGTGGCTAATAGACTCCGGCGTATTCTTCCTGAGATTATAAGCCAGAATCAAGGAAGTTTTGAACCTGGTAGGCAAATGATGGATAATGTGGTTATTGCCCAGGAGATGGCTCAACCACATTCCTTCTTTTAGGACAACCATCATAAGTATGGCCAAACATACCACACTCATAGCAGATATTGTGAATACCTTCGTATTCAATATGAAAGACCTTATTCTGAACGCAGAATTTAGACAGAAGAGGCTTAGCAAGATCAATGTCGATACAAACCCTGTCAAATTTGCCTCTCACTTCCCCAACGGTAGTTTTGTCCACATGGTGGACTTTCCTAACCAGGCCTCCAATTTTATTAAGGAATCTTTCGATATAGTATTCAATGGGTAAGCGTGGGAATCTAACCCAAGTAAGGATCCTATTCACAGAGCAGTCATGAGGATTAAAATTTGGGACCCATGGCCTCAAAGCCAATACATGATTGGATATGATATAGGGGCCACCATTAACTACTGCATTAGAATCTTCTGCCCTTGTAAACTTAATGACATAGTAGTCATTCTTCAGGTCCGTAATGGTAACCTTCCCTTTCTTTGCCCATTGTGCCTGGATCCTCTGAGCAAAGTAATTGAAGCTTATCCTTTTCCCAAGCACAATGACAATTAAGGCAAGTTTCCATTTGGACCTGAGGACACGCTTATCTTCAGAAAAAAAGTCGGATCACAGGACACAGCGGGTCCTCTTGTTCACCGTCCTCAATATCAGAGTCGGAAAAGACATCCTCTAACTCCTCCTCGATAATGTCATCCTCCATCATGGGTTCCTCCTCGGTCACCCCCATCACCTTATCTCTCCAGGAAAATCTCCCCAGGCCTTTTTCAGAGTTGAAATTATCAATCGAGTTAGCAATAGAAAATGGGATAATGTGACCCGCAACCCCTGGACCAACGCCCCGCCCAACGGGGTTGCCACAAAATCCCTAATTTCCATAGAGCCTACTGACATCGTGATAGCTCCCATTTATATGGGGATTTTAGGATCGTTTTAGTTCGTTCTTGCTTTATTCCTGCGCAACCTCATATCATTCTGTTATCTTTTAGTTAAAAGGAATCATTTCTGTTATTTATGGCATTTTCTGTATTCTCAGGTGTTTTTAGGACGTTTTGAGCATTTCCGGACAGTTCAAGGACCACCAGAACAAATGCTGGAAACAGGGACCGAAACAGATGCATCCAGGAGGGGTTTTCGGACTTCTCAACACCTGTCTCGTCGAGACAGTGTCTGTCTTGTCGAGACAGGCCCTCGTCTCGCCGAGACAAAGCCTGTCTCGCCGAGACGAGGTGGCCCCGATGGTCCCAAAGGGAACCATCACGTGGTGTCTCGATGAGACACCCATTTTCTCGTCGAGACACCCTTTCGTCTCGTCGAGACACCTCTTGTCTCGATGAGATGAGACGCTGGGAAGCAATTTCCCAGCGTTTTCTCATCTTCAGGGCGCGAATTCTGACCAAAATAAATGTCCAAAATACCCCTGACACACCTAGCACTATAAATAGAACAATATGCCTCCTTTGTGAGGGTTACCTTTTTCTTTTTCTGCATTATTGATCTCTTCCTCTTCCTTCTTTTCTCTTTTTAGTAGATTTTAGGGCTTTCTACCATTGTAATTGCTGTTTTATTGAAGATTGGTGAGGGGAGTTCTCTCCATTGTGTAATCAGAATCAGACAAACCGGGTTTTAGATCTCTAAACTCCTAAATCTGTCTTTTGCATTTTACTTCTTTAATTAATGATGATTCATGTTGATAATTTGTGCCTCTTTGAGTTGATTAGTTTGACCATGAACTAATCCCCATCCAACCTGGGATGGGGATGAGATTGATTGTGTAACCTAGAATGATTAGGGATTTGGGTTTATGGGAATTATTCCCAATTGATCAGATTATGCAAGCTTAGTGCCTTAAATTTGTTAGAATTAGGAGTTATTGTTAGAATGAGATTCGATGATGATCAACTAGCCTGAAATTATGGAACGTCAAGCTCCTCAATTCTGACAAGTTTGGGATTGTTGATAGGTGGGTGCCCGACCAAGGAACCACCTATCCCGAACCAGAATAATCTGACCTCGCTAGAGACCACTAGGGGTGCGGATTTGTGGCTGAGCTACGGTTCTTGCCTTAATCACCACTGAACCTAAAGCTTTGCATGACCTAGGCTATGCGTTAACCAAAGTTTTGCGAATAGACCACACAAGATTGGCAGTCTTCAAGTGGCTAATTAGGTGATTACCGTCAATTATCATTAGGATATAAACCTGAATCCCAGTAAGTCATCCAAGGAAACCAATCAAGGGAATCCTCATCCTGGATTGTTTCATCAATTAGACCACATCTTCCCAACCAAAAGTTTCTTTTATATTTTGTTTGCAAATTGATCTGCTTATCAACTATTCGACATTTATTCAACATCCTGAACAATCACCCGTCTTTGCTAGAATAATCAGTTGTGGCAACTAGTCCTTGTGGTTCGATCTCGTGCTTAAGCATTGTACTACTTGTTGCGATAGGATACTCTTGTCCTGTTTATTGCTATATATTTTAGCAGCATCAAGTTTTTGGCGCCGTTGTCGGGGACTATTTTTGTCTATAATTAATTAATTCATTGCGAAGCTTAAATAATTGTTTGGGATTTGTCCAACCGAGGGACTGATTATCAATCGTACTCTTATCTGAATTCATAAGCTGAAACTGTTCTTGCAGGGCCTGAGTCGAGAATACAATGGCCGAGGACATGTCAGTGATGGAGCTGCTTAAGGCGAGATGGCCGACAAGCACCTCCGGTATCCTAGAGCCAGCAATAACAGCAGAATCATTCGAAATCAGGCCAGCAATGATCCAGATGATCCAGAGCTCGGGACAGTTCAAGGGGGATTACTACGAAGATCCCAATTCACACCTTGACAAATTCGTAGAATATTGCAGCACCTTCAAGTGCGAAGAAGTTACATCTGAGCAAGTCTACCAGAAGTTGTTCAGATTTTCCTTAAAAGAAGAAGCTGCAGAATGGTTACATTCAGTTGAGCCAGGCTCTCTCACCGATTGGGACAATACCGTATCAACTTTCCTAGCCAAATATTTCCCCCCATCAAAGACTGCTCAGTTGAGAAGCGAAATCGCATCGTTTAGGCAGTCTGAAAGTGAGAACCCGAATCTAGCCTGGGAGAGATTCCAGAGGCTGTTGAGAAGGTGCCCCCACTATGATTACCAGCGGTACCAGCTTGTTGATATGTTCTACTCAGGAATATCTCCTGTCAGCCGTGCTTTTCT
The DNA here is from genome assembly GCF_963576675.1 of Euphorbia lathyris. Lineage (NCBI taxonomy): Eukaryota > Viridiplantae > Streptophyta > Magnoliopsida > Malpighiales > Euphorbiaceae > Euphorbia > Euphorbia lathyris. The sequence continues at coordinate 78,474,568 of NC_088918.1, read as the reverse complement.
TGATACAGCGGCATGAGGAAATCTGTTCAACAAAACCACAACACAGGCTTATAATCTGGTGAAAGAATTGGCTGAACGGAGTGCATGTTGGCAAGATGTAAAGCCGCCTCAGAGCAGGGGTACAACATCAGAGGGGTGTATTGGGATGTGTCCAAAATCCAATCCTCAGATAGCAGCACTCACAGAAAAGGTAGCTCTGCTAGGAAGCCACTTGAGATCACCAGGGGCAGTAGTGAGCTGCGAGGTTTGCAGCGGAGGGCACAAAAGTGTGGAATGTCCCATGGTGCTCGAACAAATCCTCTATTCAAAGCAGGACGGGCAGAGAAGGGCCAATTCTGAATTCAACCTGGAGAGGGACGTGGACGCTCTGATAGAAAGAAGAAGGGTGAGAAAGGGATTGTGGCGCTCAAGCTGGATCTGGAGAAAGCTTATGACCGTTTAAACTGGAGTTTTCTTCTAGATAGTTTAAAGAGAGCTGGTATCCCGGATAGCTGGAGGAGATTGATTGAGGATTGCATTTCTTCTCCTGTTTTTCAGGTTTTGATCAATGGAGATATGTCTGATGAGTTCTCTCCCTCTAGGGGAATCCGTCAAGGGGATCCTATGAGCCCCTTCCTGTTTGTTATTGCTATGGAGAGGTTGTCTCACCTGATCCAAGAGGCTGTGAGCAAGGGGATTTTCCATCCTGTGTCCATTAACAAGTTTTGCCCTCCTATTACCCATTTGTTCTTCGCTGGCGATGTGATGATCTTTGTGGAAGGGAATAAGGAGCAAGTTGGTGTGGTTATGGATATCCTTAATTGTTTCTGCGCTGCTTCTGGCCATAAGATCAATATCCAAAAATCTCGGATGCTTTGCTCTAAGAACATGGATAAAGGCGTTTGTAAAAGGCTAAGTGATTTATCTGGCATTCCTCTTACTCACTCTTTGGGTAAGTATCTTGGGGTCCCCCTCCATAGCGACAGAGTTTCCAAAGCCTCTTTTAAAGAGACTCTGGATAAAACTAATGGGTTATGTGCTAGTTGGAAAGCTAATTCTCTTTCCCTGGCAGGCCGTCTAACTTTAATTCAGTCTGTCAATTGCGCGGCTCCTAATCATATCATGCAAGCCTGCAGACTGCCTGAGCCTGTTCTCAATGAGCTTGATAAAATTAACCGGCGTTTCCTTTGGGGAGAGTATGGAGAGGGGAAAAAGATTCACCTTGTCCCTTGGAAGGAGGTCTGCCAGCCGAAAAGTATGGGGGGTCTTGGCATAAGACAAGCTAAGGACAATAACAAAGTCTTATTAATGAAGCTTCTCTGGAGAATGTGGCAATGCCCCTCCTCTCTTTGGGTTCGTCTTCTCTGTGGTAAGTATCGGAAAGACAAAATCTTTGGGGGCCCTAAGAAGAGAGTTGTCAATTGTTTTTTTCCAGGGCTTAGCATTGTGTTTGCAGAGTTCTGCTCGGGGGTTGGCCTAGAGGTGGGTAATGGCAAGTCCATCAGTTTCTGGAATGATACCTGGATTGGAGACAAACCGTTATTAGAAGTGTGTAGCTCCCCCCCGCCTAGTAACATCCGTAACTAGAGGATTGCCGATGTGGTGGACTCTGAGGGGGACTGGATTTGGTCAAAGTTTGATACCTTCTTTAGCCTGGATACTCTCCTTAGAATTAGGGGAGTGAAGATTAGTAATCAAGAGGAAGATAAGGATAGGCATTGTTGGGCCCTGACTAACAATGGAGCTTATTCTTGCAAATCGGCCTTTGAAGCTTTTACCCTCAACAGGTCCGATCCTCTCTCTGATACTTGGAAATCCATTTGGGCCCTTAGAGTCCCTTACCGTATTAGGAGTTTCCTGTGGCTGGGAGTTAAGGACAAGTTGTTTACTAATTCGGATAGGCACAGACGGCATTTGGTGGATTCAGGAGCTTGCAGTAGATGCAGAGGCCATGATGAAACTTTGTGCCATGCTCTTATGGACTGCTCTAAGAGTAAAGAGGTGTGGAAGAAAATTCTCCCACACCAAATTCTCTCTTCCTTCCTTGCCCACTCTGAGTATGACTGGTTCTCTAATGGTGTTAGTGGGAAATTACTGGCTAACATGGAGCATGGTGACATTTTCTTTGTTATCATCTGTCACCAAATTTGGAAGTGGATGAACGAGGATATTTTTGGTGATAAAACTGTTTTTATTCCTAACTTAGCCTAGTTCTTCTCGAAAAAACTCTCTATTATTACTGAGAGTTTCAAAGGGGATTCCCTTTCCAGGTCTACCCAGAAAAAAGATGTCCACCTCGTTGGATGGAGCAGGCCGAGAGATGGGGTGGTGAAGTTGAATACGGATGGCTCCTGCCTTAACAATGGAAAGATTGCTGCCGGAGGTGTTCTTAGAGATGCGGGGGGCGCCTGGCTGTCTGGGTTCACCCAGAATCTGGGGTTGGGCTCTTCCTTTTCTGCGGAGCTTTGGGGTATTCTCTCTGGAATCAAGCTTGCCAAGAGTCTGGGTGTTAAGAGGTTATCTGTGGAGTTTGATAACATGGAGGCTATCAAAATGATTTCTGATAATCATGCTATTTGTCTTAATAGCCGCAACCTTATCAAAGCTATTAAAAAGCTTTGCTCTTCCTTTGAGTTCTTAAAGTTCAGCCACATTTTCAGAGAGCAAAACCGGGTTGCAGATCGCTTGGCGGCAGCTGGTCATGAGGGGATGTTAGGCGTTACTACCCTTTCTGATCCTCCTATCTTTCTCTCTTCTCTTCTTTTAGAGGATAGGATTGGGGTTAGCTTTCCTAGGCTGATCTCAGGTTAGTTGTTCTTTGTTTGTTTGTTTTTCCTTTCGTGTTTCTACTAATATATATATATATATATATATAAAATACGGGAACAACATATTTATGTTTTTTAATTAAGTTTGAAATTGATTCACCTTGTTAACGTCAGAGGTAAAATTATTTTTGGTTGTTAATGTTATGGGTAAAATTGCACCATTTTAGATATTATGGTAAAATTACACAATTTTTACAGGTTAAATGCATTATTGGTCACTGAATTTTCATAATTGTCTTAAAATGATCACTCAACTTCGATTTCTCTCAATAAAATCATTTGGCGACTTCAAGAATAAAAAGACACCGAAAAAGTGATATGACTATCATGTGTCAATGATTTTTATTAAATAATTATCGATATATTCAATTGCCTGACTTTTTAACGCATATGTGGCTGCCACACGTCAGCGATATCGGCGATCTGATTTGAGTGTGGCTAACGTGGAAACCACATCATCTTTTCAGTGTACTTTTTCTTTCCAAATCGCGAGAATGACTTTATTGAAATAAAATTTAAAGTTAAATGATTTTATTGAGATATTTTGAAATTGAGTGGCCATTTTAAGACAACTATGAAAGTTCAGTAACCAATGGTGCATTCCATATTTTACACTTTTTCCCGTATATAAATTTCAACTTCTTCAATTCCATCAATTAAATTTTGGGTTAATTATAAAAAAATACTTTGTGGTTTGGCCGATTTGCGATGTGATACCTGTGATTTTTTTTTTTGCAAACACAACCATATGGTTGCAAAATTTTACATGTTTTTTTACTTTGCCAAATTTGACCGATAACGACCTCAAAATGAAAATTTTCAAGAATTAAACTTGGTTGGTATCATATTTACTATGGAACCATATTCTTAATTTCTCAAAATCATCATTTTTGGAGTTTTCTCTCTCTAAACATTATCTTTCCCTCTCATCGAAAACAACACCTAAATGATCTCAAACCGAAAAAGTTGAAGAATTAAAGTTGTTTAAAATATCATTTAACTCTTGAAAATTTTCATTTCGAAGTCGTTATCGATCAAATTCTGACAAAGTGAACTCAAATGCAAATTTTTGGAAAACCACATAGTTGCGTTTGCAAAAAAAAAAAAAAAATATCACCGTTACCACATCGCAAAGCGACCAAACCACATGGTATTTTTTTTTTTTTTTTGTAATTAACCCATTTTCATAATTTGTACAAAATTGGATAATCATTTTGGTATAATCTAACAAATGACAACATATTTGGAAGAACAAATAGTATTGGGCCAAATGAATGCAATGTTATAGATAGCAGGGATTATTAGTAAATTTGGCATTAATTTGAAATTGAGACAATAAAAATGCAAGTTTTCTACCATTAGGCCCTGCCTTGATGGAATCAATATCACTGATGCTACCATTGCCAATACTTGAGCAACTATTTGTGTCATTCATATCTAAATCTGAACACCACTTTCCGGCCACCACTCCGTCCGGCTGGCTACGGTTTAAGATCGATTCATCGATCCTATTGAGCATCGGAGAATCCCCGTCTTTAAAAGGTGTTGCAAATGCAGCTCCACTAGTCACCATTTGATCATAATCGGTGTTGGAAATGTACCTTATTAGATCGGTATTTATGCTCGTTTTGTTTTGGAATTCGGGAGAGTTGCAAATAACGGTGTGGAAGTAGAATTGGAGCGGGAATGCTACGTTGTTGAAATACATCAGTAGTTTTCTTGGGAGATTTTCCCATCCTTGTATGCAGTATTCTGTCAATTCTCTTGTAAGAATCATCCATGGAGAACCTGCATTAATCGATCAATTATATTAAGTAGGTCGGAGTAGAGGTAAATCGTACCGATGGACGCTTAAGATTCGACGATGTTCCAGTAAGATCGTAAAAGTTTATTTTTGTATCAATAAAATAACTCATCTTTGCATTTTGTACTAATAGATCCACGGGTCAAATTTTCACTCAAAATATAGGTATTAACGCTTAGTCAATTCACTCAAACCACGTAAGCGCTACATGTATTAATTTATTGTCACCAATACTAGGATTGCAAATGGACGGGGTGGAAATGAGATGCTTCCATGTCTCCATTTAGATGAGGAATCCTCGTCTCCGTCTCAATTTATAAAATGGAAAAAAGATAGTTCACAGTCTTGTCTCTGTGTGGACTCGTGGTTATCCTATTCCCTATTTCTCAAATTCCAAATTATATTTTCTTCAGTGAAATTTAAAATTTTGCCATATAATACAGTAAGATAAATATAATCTATAAAATATTATATACTTCATACGAAAAAATCCACCAATCATAATTTATGAGTAATACATTAATCTAGCAAATATAAAAGTAAATAAAAAATTATAAAAAAATATAAAAATAAATGGGTAAATAATTATAAGGTCCCTGAGTTTTTACTTAATACACTAGTCGGTCCCCTTATTTTTAGAAATAATTATATAGTCCCTCAGTTTTTGTGTTCATCAACTCCTTAGTCCTTATGTTTGAGTCAATGGTCAACTTATATCAAATAAATTTCAAAATACCAAAATTACCCTTTACTCTATGTTTTAATAATAAAACATCTATTTTTCCGATTTTATTTTTTTTTTCTTTTTTACTACATAATCTCTACAATATTGAGTAATTAATTTATTAAATTTTATATAATTATAGAACTGTAATTTAGTAGCCTAAAAATTTATTGACTAAAAAATGAATGAAAAATATCTCAAAAATTATTAAATATGAGCAAAACTATATAAATTTTGTAAAAATTAATCTTTATTTATCTCTAATAAATTTTATAAATGAAGAAAAAAGATATGATTTTTTAAAAAAAATATTAGTATTTAATGTTAGTTTAAAGACATTATATTAAAAAATAAAAATTTAATAGAATAAAAATACATTTTTAATAATTAGTATATACAATTATATAAATTTTGGTGTATGCATATTTTATAAACTTTATTAAAACTATTTAGATTAAATTTTGGCATTAAAAGTTAAGTTTTTTTTATGTAAATAACTAGGGGCAATTTGGACTTTCATCTATAAAAACAAATGACTAAATAGTTGATTAAATTAAAACTTAAGGACCTTATAATAATATGATGGACCTACTAATATGTTAAGTAAAAACATAGGGACTTTATAATTATTTACCCAAAATAAATTATATGTTTTGACCGATTGCAAAGATAGTTTATGTGGTTTAAAAGTTTGCAAACAACGGTTCTGTGCTTTGTGCAGTTTACAAACTCAGTTATTTCGTCAAAGATTATTGTATGACTATTTACCCCAAAATGGAGCGATTTGGAACAATTAAAAAGACCGACTTTGCAAATTACCCGAACTACAAGATTTGATTTTACAAATTAACTAAACCACACGTATTGTTTAACTGAAAAATTGACTCACAGATCTTTTAGCTGCAAATTTCACAAAACACATAACCCCTGTTTATAAATTTGCAAATTTGTCAAACACAAAGTTTATTTTTATATTTTTCTCTTAAAAAATCTCCAAATATAGAAATAAATATCTAAAAATAAACTATACGGGGATGGGAGATGGATGGGAATCCTCGTAGAGTGGGGAGAAAGGTTCCCGTCTCTCCGGGAATTTTTTTCTCCCTCCCCACCTCATAGGAAAATAAAATAGGGATTATTCCATGTCATTGTAAGGGCGAATCTCCGTTAGCGCGGATAATTTCCGCCCAATTTGCAACCTTACATTACCAGACTAGCATGGTAAATAAACCAATTCACTCCAAACCTACTTTTCAAAAAGGATCTTTACGGGTCTAAAAATCGATCTTAATCAGCATTTTCGTCGAGAATTTAGCTTGAAAATGTTATTGGTACAAAATGCAAAGATGAACTATTTAATCGATACAAAATAAACTTTTGTTACCTGATTGGATGTTGTCCAAACTTAAGTGATTATCAGTGCAATTTACCCGTCCCGTCGGAGCAAATTTGTACCAAACTAACAAGTAATTAAACCTCCAAAGATGTTGAATGCATTTGGTTTTGTTCTTGTTTCAACAGCATACATAAGATCACTTCTCTTTCCAAGATATAAACTTGGATCTATAACTACTTGATCTATATTGTACCTCCTGCATCCATCCAACCAAATTCAGTAACTATTCATGGATCTGAATGACCAAATCACAGCTTATTAATTTTAGGCTCAATGCATATTTACACCTTTGAACTTGGCACGTTTTGCCTACTGGCATTCTGAACTTTTAAAATAACTTATCACGCACTTATAGTTGGCTTTAAAAACCTATTGTACACCTATAGTTGGCTTTAAAAATCTATTACACACCTATAGTTGCCTCATTCGGACCTCCTACACACAAAATCGTTGATCTTTCATCTTTAACGAACGAGATGGTATGCGTGTTATAGAAAAAAAAGAAAAGCGCGAGAGTTCGTTCGGTATGCCACCTCATCTGTCAAAGACGAAAAATCAACGATTTTGTGCGTAGGAGGTCCGAATGAGCCAACTATAGGTGTGCGATAGGTTTTTAAAGCCAACTATAGGTGTGTGATAGGTTATTTTAAAAGTTGAGGGTGCCATTAGGCAAAACTTGCCAAGTTTAAGTGTGTATATATGCATTAAGCCTTAATTTTAAGTCTTAGGATGCTTTGAATCTCCACTTTAAGATTTTAATAAACCTATATCTAACAGTGAATAACCAAATTCATTTGATCATTCAGAATCCATGTGAACACCACTTCATAAATATATAGGAATAAAAGCATATTCGACTCATATGGTATTCAAAAACTTATCATTTGACCCATATGGTATTATTTGGTAATATTTGTCTCCTGATGTATTTTCATAGGTGACCTTTAATTCATTTGGATGAAAATTTAACTGATTTGATAATTCTTGTCACAATTTTTGACACGACGTATGTATACATGACAATTTTTTTAAAAAAAAAATCATACAGATTTAATATGTTGAGAAATAAGAAAAAAAATTAATTCATTCGTTATCCACGTATTAAGTCTATAAAAAGGGCGTCTTGGTGCACTACGCGTCCCCGCTTAAGCGAGGGTCCGGGGAGGGATCCCGCCACAAGGGTGTACTGGGGCAAGCCTTCCCTGCCAATTTTTTTGGCAAGAGGCCGCTCCTAACTCGAACTCGTGACCTCTCAGTCACACGACAACAATGTTTACCGTTGCGCCAAGTGAAAAAAAATTAACAAATCAGTTAATTTTACATCCAAAATGGATTAAATGTCACTTATTTAAATATTTTAAGGTCAAATGTTATCAAATGATAATACAGGAATCAAATGATAAAATTTTGAATATCACAATGTTAAATAGGAGTTTAAAATATATATTTAAAAAAATAGTAATAATAATAACTCAAGCTTACTTTTCCCAGTCAGATTTGCTAAAATAGTGTAAAAAGTTGACATCCCTTGGCAAGAAACTCAGGGCATGGAGAAGGTCTACCAAAAAAAAAAAAAAAAAGAGTAAAATATCAGTGAAAATTTTATTGCAAGAGTCATGCAATACAAACGTGTTTTAAAACGGTGGGATTCAATTCACAATATCTACAAATAAAGTTGTAAATGAGCCGAGCCATTCGTTTATATAAAAACTTAACCGTGTTCGGCTCAATTTCTAAGTGAACCGAGTTTAAAAACGGTGAAACTTGATTCGAAAGCTCGTGAGCAAGATCGGTTATAGGTTCATGAACAAACTTGATCACAAGTTTCATAAACATACTCGTGAACAAGTTTCGTTCGATTTTTTTTTATTATTATTATTAATTCTACAAAAGGGAAATATAAAACAAAATATACGTTAGTTTTGTGTTAATCAAATAAAAATAAACACAATTAATGAACATATCTCTTTCCTGTTGTACTAAAAACATTAATTGCCCACTGAACTTTCAAAAGTTCGAATTGACTCTATGTTTTTGTTCAATTGCATTCAATAACCCAAAAACTTCAACTGACCCGAACTTTCAAAAGTTCCTAATTATTTGTCTATTTATCATTTTTTTATACGTAGCGGAGTGTCTCCCATTTTTTGCATCAGACAAATTCTATTAAGAAATAGGGAGTTGTTAAATGCAATTGGATGATAATATGGATCATTTGTAATTTTTAAAAGTTTAGAAACAGTTGAAGTTTTAGTTCACGTATAAAGAATTGGGGTTTTTAGTCAAGTACGTGAGACAACAAATGTAATTTAGACCTAATTAACATCCCCAAAACTTGCAAACAATCTTTGAGATTTGATACAACCAACTAAATGTTTCCTCTCATGAACTGAAGAATCAGCATCTAATTGTAATAAATAATGATTTCTTGGATGATAAATTGCTTTCAATAGCCATATCATTCTCCTCGGGGGCTAGACAGTATATAAAAAGATTATTTTACTAACCTATTTTTATGTTTTATTCACTTTCTTCGTATACTTTTATGGTGACTAACCTTTTGACTTATTTTACTAAGCAAACCAACAAGAAAAATCAGAAAATTATTTTCTTGCATAATATTTTTCGGTAAACAGACGGGGCCTAAGTTTCAAAACTATGTAATTTTGTGCTAATCAAATAACATAATTAATGAGTTGTTCGCGAGTCAAGTTCATGAACAGAAATAATGAACTGTTGAACAAGCTCAGGAGCAGCTCACGAACAAGATATTGAACTCGAGCTCATTAATTTTCTAATGAGCCAAGCATAATCGGTCAACTCGGCCTATCTACAAGGTATCGGGCCACACTATGTTAGAGGAAAAAGATACACAAGTAGTAAATTATACACAACATTAATGAATTAAAGGTCAAAATGGCTTCTCAAGTTGGTGGACAAAGTAGCTTAGTCCAAATCGAAGTTTAGGTATCAAATGAATTGTAAAGTTGGCAAAAATTGGCGAATTAGCCTAAAAACAATCAGTTTTAATATCTAAAAGTTAGTTAAATTTGAACTAATTTGTCGAGTTTTGCCAATAATTTCAAAACTGGATTAGTACCTAAACTTAGATTTGAACTAAACTGACCTTAAGTACCAACTTCAGAAGCCATTATGACCCTTTCAAGATTAATAACATACCATCTTGAGTGAGAATTGGATAATCAAAAGGGCCTAAATTGATGAACCAATCCCAATTTTTATTCAGCTTAAGAAGAACAGCAGCAGCATGAAGTATAGCAGCAAGACCTGAAGATCCTTCTTTATTAACACCATAACTCTTATCAACAGCATCAACATTCCCAAAACTTGTAAACAAACTTTCAGATTTGATAGAGCCAAGTAAACTCTTCCTCTCATGAACTGAAGAATCACCATCTAATTGTAATAAATAATGAATTTTTGGATGATAAATTGCTTTCAAAAGCCTTATCGTTCCCCTCTGTGCCGGAACCAGGATCGAAATTTTGGGAGCTAGACTGTGTAAAGGGTGGCCCTGTGCACTACGCGTTCCCGCTAAGCGAGGGTCCGGGGAGGGGTCCCACCACAAGGGTGTACTGGGGCAAGTTGTCCACTGCCAATTTTTTTTAGCAAGAGACCGTTCCTAAGACTGGAACCCTTGACCTCTAGGTCACACTTTTTTATTTCCCTAACCTATTCTTATGTTTTGCTCACTTTCTTCATATATTTTTATATTGACTAGCCTAAAGTTTTCAGAAAAATATTTTCGTGCATAATATTTTTCGGCAAACAGACGGGCCTAGGTTTCAAAACCATGTAGTTTTAGGCTAATCAAATACGCATAATTAATGAGTTGTTTGCAAGCAAAGTTCATGAACAGAATTAACGAGTTAGCTTTTCGCGAGCAAAACTCGTGAACAAGCTCATGAGCATCTCACAAACAAGATGTTGAACTTGACTTTGTCAATTTTCTAACGAGAAATCAATGCTCGGATCGGCTCTGCTCAATTACAGCCCTATCTACAAGTATAGAGCCGCACTATGTTAAGGAAAAAAGATACACAAGTAGTAAATTATACTCAACATTAACGAATTAAGGGTTAAAATGGCGTTTGAAGTTGGTAAGCATGGTCAGTTTAGCTAAAATCGAAGTTTAAGTATCAATTCAGTTTTGAAGTTGGCAAAAATTGATAAATTAGTCTAAAAGCAATCAGGATTTAATACCTAACAGTTAGTCAAATCTAAACTAGTTTGTCAAATTTTACCGAACTTCGGAACTGAATTGACAACTAAACTTCGATTTAAGCTAAACTGACTATGTCCGCCAACTTCAGAAGCCTTAATACATACCGTCTTGAGTGAGAATGGGATAATCAAGAGGGCTTAAATTGATGAACCAATCCCAATTTTTATCCAGCTTAAGAAGAACAGCAGCAGCATGAAGTATAGCAGCAAGACCAGAAGATCCTTCTCTATTAACACCATAACTCTTACCAACAACATCAACATTCCCAAAACTTGCAAACAAACTTTCAGATTTGACAGAACCAAGTAAACTTTTCCTCTCATGAACTGAAGAATCACCATCTAATTGTAATAAATAATGGTTTCTTGGATGATAAATTGCTTTCAAAAGCCTTATCATTCTCTTACTATCTCCTTTTGTACCACAAATCCAGTAAGCAATAATTGGAGGGTAATCTTTTCCTTTTGATGCCACAGCAATGCTGTTCTTCAATGGAGTTTGAATTTGAATTTGTTCTTGTTTGAAAAACCATGGTCTGCTGCTCAGAAACATTAAAATCACCATTAGAGTTGCTGTGAAACTGAGAATCCAGAAACTGTAATCATAGTTCTTCATGTTTGGTTTTGAATTCCTCATTTGATTGGAGAATTGGGGAGAAAGATGTGAAGTTTGTGTTTCTGTGATATTGAAAGGAGAGGGGAAGAAAAAGGATGGAAATGGTAAAGCTTTGAGAGGAGAGTTGGGAATCATTGAAGAATGTATGAAAAGATTTAAGCAATGTTTTAAAAACCGGACCGGATGTCGAACCAGATTGACAACTAGATCAAGAGTCAATTGGTTCAATCGTTTGATTCGTATTGATTGAACCGGATGACCTCATAGATAATATATATATTAATTTCATTTAAATTATAAAATTTACTAAGAGTTTAAAATTTTATTTTATATATATTTAAAATTTAAATACTAAATTAACTTTGTTTATATTACAAAGATTAATTAGGTTTTTAATACTAATATTTATCAAAATATATAAAAAAATAAATACTAAATAAAATTTTAACTTTTTTTAAAAAAAAAAGTTTTAAAGTTTAAGTATCATTATATAGTGTTGTTTTTAATAACAAGTTGAAAGATAGTTTAGTGGTAAGATATATCTAATAATCCCTAAAGGCCTAGGTTCACGGTTGATCCAGTCGGTTCAAGCGGTTCAGTCTGGTTTGTTGAACAGATTAAATCGGAGATTTGACCGGTTCACGGTTGAACCGGTCGAATCGCTCGGTCCGGTTCGGTTTTCATAACATTGGATTTAAGTAAAGAAATTAGGTTTAGAGGTTAATGAAATGATTTGAAGATGTTGAGTAAGTACCAAATAGTGATAATGGAAAATATGCTTAAGATTTAAGAAAAGTAAGAGGTGGGAAGTCAGCATAGTGATTGAAAGAAACATTAATTAATTATTGTTTGGAGAATGACTAATTTAACATCTATATATAAAACAATAGGCTTGTAAATGAGCTGAGCCGCTCATGAGCGGTTCGGTATTTGGTTCGATAAAAGTTTGATCATGTTCGGCTTGATTTACAAATGAGTCATGCTTGAGCATGGTAAAACTCGCTTGGAAGCTTGCGAGCATGTTCGATTATAAGTTCATGAATAAGCTTGATTATAATGTTTATAAACGGGTTCACGAGCAAGTTTGATTTGATTATTTTTCTAATAACAGTATTTCTATAAAGAATGAAATGTAAAATTATGTAGTTTTATATGAAAGTTTAGTCTTAATTCTATAGGTTTTAAAAAACTATATAGTTTTGTGTTAAAAAAATTTAAAATAAATATAATTAATGAGATGTTCGCAAGATAGAATTAACCATATACTTGCGAGCAAAGCTGGTGAACAAATAAATGAGCAGCTCGCGAACAAAATATTGAGTTTGAGCTCGTCAATTTTTTAAGAAGCTGAGCATGAGAAAGTCAAAGCTCGACTTGGCTTGGTTACTGTCCTACAAAACAATAATACAATTTCAATGCTACGTTTGTTAAATGGTACAATTAAAGTTCTCATTAATAGAAATTGATGCATCAAATGACTGTATTGTTACACTTAAACGCCACATATTTCATTTTAATATCATTACATCTTTCAATATTACAAATTAACTAATGTTTGTTTCATTTAATGTGTCTATTTCTGTTAATAAATAACAAATTTAATTTGTCGTTTGACAAATGTTTAAGTGTAATGGTGATGTTCTATATGTGAGGCCCTGCAGTTGAACTGAATTAAATGCTACTGAACTGAAATGGTAATACAGTAAAACCTCTATAAATTAATAAACACTTTAAAATAATAATTTCTTCTGGTCCCGACTTGGGCCAGTTCAAAAAATGATCAATTTTAATAAATTAATAAGATAATAATTTCTGGAACAACCCTTTATAAATACATTGTATTATTACCTCTATAAATTAATAATTTCTCAAATACATATGCGAAATATATATAAATATATATACTCAGGATAATTTAGCAAAATATGAATCTATAGTATTTTGTTTTTTCTTGAAATTTAAATCTAGTTGAATTTCATCTCTAACCATTCTCAATGCATTCAAAAGTTCTGGTGTATCCTTGACAAATTGTAACAAAAAAATTGTAAAGAGTGGATGATGCTATAAATGCTTCCTTTCTTGTGACTGGTTTCAAAGGTACCGAATCATCATCAGCTTCATCCTCAATTGAATTTTACATAACGCTCGACACAATTTCTTCTAAACTTTGGACTTATGAGCATCCATTGTTTTCACCTGGATAATCCAATATTTGATTGACATCCATTGGATTGCGGTAACCAAGCTGACCAATCATTCCCTCAAGTTCATAAAATGTCTTCAGTGGTTGCTTCCTCTAAATTCGTTGTGACAGATTCATGAGAAGCCTATTTTTGATATGATTTGAAACAACACTCCATATAAATTTATATAGTAATTCAGTAACTATGATACATTGAATATTTTTAACATAAATACAATGAACTTCCAAGTTCAATTAACTTATATAATGCACATTTAATTTTATTTGTTCATTGATTTTAGACAAAAACTTTATTTAAATCAGTAATTTAAAAAATTTAAAAAAAAAAATTTAAAATCACTCTATAAATTAATAATTATTAATTTATCGATTAATTAATAACTCTCTAAATTAATAAAATTATATGGTCCCAACATTATTAATTTATAGAGGTTGTATTGTATTAGACTATAAAAATAGCAATAATTAAAATAAATAAGTTTATAATAATAATAATGGTTCTTTTTTTTGAAATAATAATAATGGTTCTAATAATAATAATAATAATAATAATATTGATAATAAAATTAAATGACAAAGAACAGGGCTAAAGACCTGTTTGGTTGAACTGGTTTTTGCTTTTGCTGTTTGAAAAAGCTGTTTTTCTAATAATAATAATAAAAAAAATAAAAGCAAATGGTAATCTAACCAAACACCTAAATATTTAAAAGACGAACACAATCAAACATCCCTAAATTTGCTTTAGAAGTTATTTTGATAACTTACCCATTAATTAGGGAAGAGTGCATTGATTTTTTCTTCTTTCTGTAGTTTTCTCATCGGTGGATTTTCATGGTTGGTTGGTTTAATAATGTGTTTTTGTTAATTTGAAAATTTTGCAATCATGGTGACAATTTGAAGATTAAACAAAGTTCAGAAGAGGAATTTGAACATTTCAACTCACATGGCAAAGATTTTTAATTGGAACATTAGTAAGAAGACTTTTGCTATTGGGGTGTGTAATTCCTTTGGGTTAATTAGTTTCAAAGTCATCATGATACTTTATTCCTCATGTTTGTTAAACATCAACCAATTCAGAATTTAATAGAGAAATTTCATTCACTCTCACTGTCACATTTTCAATTAGATAACACTTGAATCACTGAAGTTCTTAGATATTTCATTAGCATAATACATACATAGTCCCTCCAAGTTTACCATACAAGCCAATTAGTCCTTATAAACTTGCTTAGAATGACATGTCAGCCCTCTCAACTTGCTTGAAGTTGTCTGAAACTCCACTTGCTCTATGTAAAGGGAGTTGGCCCGCAGGCCGATTCAGCCCCAAGCAAAGGCAAAACCACAAGGCTTCGTGGAGCAGTGACCAAAGGAAGGTAAACCTCAAGTTGATATAAAGAACATTATAGGAAGGTAAACCTCAAGTTGGTATAAAGAACACTATAGAGAACATAGATACATTAGACATTAGATCTCCGCCACCTCTGAGTCAATGGTCGGCACAGGATTAAGCGAACCTAGTCTATTGGAGACTAGGAGAATCTGGCATTCACCCTTAAGAAAGAAAGGTGAATGTCTTCAAAAGGGTGGAACCATATTAGACACTTTGGACACCAAGATAGCTCATAGTGCGTGTCCCTTCTAGGACGAGGTTTGATACACAAGGAGACCTTTCGATATTGTATTCCTATACATGCATTGACATGACTCGTATAGGACATAAAACTCTCTCGGTATCAGTTGACTGGCTAAAGGCTTGAGGAAATCCCAACGCCACACAGAAATTTAGCTTAATCCATATCTATCCCGATAACACTCTGTTACGTAGGACTTGGAAAGTTAATCATATTACTTTAAGCAATTTCAAGAGATTAATCTGTCGTCTTCAAAGTTGGAGGGGTCCTAGACAAACAATTTTGGAGGGCTAGGATTTATTAGGCCATATTTCATTCTTAACCTTCCATCAGAAATTGACTAGTAAAAAGAAATTGATGCTCATATTAAAAAGAAATTACATAAAAAATAAAAGCAGAAAAAATAAAAAGCTAATGATGATTACATAAAAATTGGATCTTTGCGTCAGCAGAATGAAGGGGCTCTAGCAAAAATAAAAGCAAAATACCAATGTTGCACGGAAACTTTTTTCATTAGCGCGTTTCGTATCCGTTTCTGTTTCGGTTTCTTTTCACTTTCCATTACCATTTCCTAGTTATAATTTTTTAGAAATAACGTTTCCATTTCCGTGCAACATATCAAAATACATCAAAAACGCTGCAACCAAAAGAGAGTACTGCACTGTTTTTCACAGAACCCTATTGAAATCTATCTTCTAGTTAGCCCAGAAAATGCATGCATACATGAACAGAGCCCCTAACTCTGCATTTTCACTAGAAGATTCTAAAGTATCATATGATTAAACCATACACAAAATAAATACCAGAAGCAAATTGTTCAATCAGAGCTGCCAATCTATTGGAGGAGTTCCCTGTTGCTCCAAAAGCTTGTTTGCGCGTGAAAAATGCCTGGTCAAATCATGCACAATGATATAGTTACTGAATTGTAGGACTGTCAATCTCTAACATGGCAACACAATTTACAAAGGTAATCCATCTGACACGACCTGTTTTACATGATTATCATTATTGTTGCATTTATAGTGTATATAATCACGATTATAACATAATTAACCCATTTTGACACTCCTAACTGAATTGGTACTGGATTGTTAATGAGGCTAGTTCGCAAACTATTCGAGCTCAGCTCGGTCAAAGCTCGATACAAATGGGTTCGAGCTCGGATCGGCTCGAAAGCTGGCAGACAGACTCGATTATTTTTTAGTTACTATATATATTTCATTAATATTTAATTCAAATCATAAAATTAATGACCATGGACAACAAAAAATGAGTAATTAGTCCGAACTCTAACTCTCAACTAGTTACGACTCACAAGGCTCATAAAAAAACACTTAACAGATGTTTTAGGAATTTGACTAGTCCGGAAATTAGGAATTTAAAATTCAAAATGCAAACTCTAAAAACTAATTAGCTTTTTCCTCCCCAAGTTCTCTCTCTAATCTCTCATCCACACTAATAGCACTAAGAACGACTGTTCATATGCAACCACGCCGGTAACAAGATCATTTGTGATCTGTGAGTTTGTCTCCAGCCACCAATAACAGTTACTCTTCTCGGAGCTCGGCCATGAAAGGTGATTTTTTTTAATAGTTTAAACTCATGTGTAGTATGTAATGGGGATTTTTTTTGCGCAACGGTAAACGTTGTTGTCGTGTGACCGAGAGGTCATGAGGTTCGAGTCTTAGAAGCGGCCTCTTGCCAAAAAAATTAGCACGGGAAGGCTTTCCCCCAATACATCCTTGTGGTGGGACCCCTCCCTGGACCCTCGCTTAGCGGAGACGCGTAGTGCACCAGGCCACCTTTTTTATACTACTTATTATATGCATGTATTGTAAAGCTCAATCAAGCTCAGCTCGAAACATTAACAAACCAATACCAAACCTACCTAGATTCGGTATCGGTTCGTTAACACCCTTAATTTGTACTTTGATTATCTTGAAGCATATAATTATGGAAGTGGATTATTGTACAGAAAGTAAGACAAACCTGCAGCCAAAGAAGCCTCTGTTTGCAGATAGACCTGAAGGATGTGCTGCCTTCAAAATGTGATGCTTCGTTTCATCAATTAGCCTGCACAACACCGTTTGTATTAGCATATCAAGTCATAACCCATATAAAAGACGAAAAATTGGCTGACATTCTCCTACATTTGTTCATCACTTAACCTGAGTTTTATTCACATCATCTATAAGAAATCTCATTGTCGCTTGGGACGACTCTAGGACGACCTTTCAACGTGCTTGGAATCTGACCTATTTTCTCATCGAGCGAAGGGTACGAAATAAATCAGATTGAGGGCCCCTTCTGAGGGGGTCTGAACCATTAGTGAGATACCACTCTGGACCATAGGTATAGGAAGTTTTCAATTTCTTGTTGCCCTGAGTGACACGGCTATATACTTGAAGAAGTTTAGACTTTGGGTGTAACATAAGCAGCCTATATTAAACAAGAACTATTATACAAAACAATCCTCATACTGAATGTTGCTGATAGGAGGTTGCTTTGTGGTATGTCCTGGCCTCAAGGCTTTGTTTTAGAAAATGGCTCGTCTTTCGACTCAAAATTACACCATATGAGACACGGGTATGCCGGGGACATGCCAAATATATATAAGTAATTAATTCATCAGAAAGAAACATTTAACCCCTCTTTTGATTTTGATTTCTTTTTTTATTAGTATTTTATTTTTGCATATATTAACCCCTCTTTTTTGTAAAATTATTAAAAGATACCTATATATTCTACTTAATTAACTTAGAATCAATGTCCCGTCTGCCCCCGACAGGCTGGATTAAGGTTAACACCGACGGGGCTGCTGAGGGTGCTCCTGGCATCGCTGGCACTGGGGGGATTTTGGGGGGATTTTAAAAAACAGAAGAGGTTTTTTAACGGGCTGTTTCGCCTTTCCCATTGCCGATTCTTATGCTCATACGGCTGAGCTGATGGCGATTGTCTTTGCTATTGAAGCTGCCTGGGAAAGAGGTTGGCACAATTTGTGGATTGAATCTGACTCGGCATATGCGGTTAAGTTGCTAAGTGAAAAATCTATTGCGGTTCCATGGAGGATTAAGCAAGAATGGTTAAGCTGCTTATCACGTTGTTCGTCTATGAACTGCAGAATCACTCATATCTTCAGGGAAGGTAATCAAGCTGCGCATCGTCTTTCCTGTTTTGGCAAATCTGCGTCAGCACTCCACTGGTGGCACTCTGCACCTTATTTTTGCCAATTTCATGTTTTCGATGACCTTTGTAATGTTGCTCATATTCGTTTCCTTTAATTTTCTCCCCCTTCTGTAATTTTCTTTTTTTATTAATAATATTCAGAGTTGGTTAAGTGCGTTAGGGGTGCCAACATAGTTGGGATGTCTAACCTCTTAATCACGTCCCAATCTTTCATTAAAAAAAAAAAAAAAAAAAAAAAAAACTTAGAATCAATGTCCCCAAAGTGTCCCTGAAGTGTCCCCATTAAAAAAAGAAAAGAAAAGGAGGGGGCACTTATTTTCAACTGTCGGGGTGCATGTCCCCGGAGTGTCTGACATTCGTACATGGGTGCATGTCCCCGACATTAATTCGGTGCTTCCTACGTTTGTACAATTGTGTTTTTGTAGCCATAAATTTGTATATTGATGGCATGTGAGTTTCTGCAATCAACTCTATGGATTAGTTCGCAATAGATAATCATCCATCCACAGAAACTCTATGCTCTCCATGATTAACTCCTTAGATTTTTAGTGGAATCAAGAGGGCACACACTTTCACTTTAACAAAATAGAAAATCCATAGAAAAAACAAGTTGCCTGATATATGCTTGAAAGTTATTCATCACCCAATTAATTTCCCATATGGTTGGAATAATGTAGTGAAACCTAAACCTAGAAAATTCATAGGAATAAACAAGCCAGATTTGAAAAGATTGTGTAAAAATTACAAGGGTTGAAAGTTGTTACTTTACTTTGAAGGATTTATTGCACAGAAAGTAAAAGTACACTGGAACTCCGGCCAGGAAATATCAAATTTGGGAAACATAAAAACAATTAATAGAAAGCTATGAACTTCCTAAAATGAGGACATTTTTTTTTATATTTTGTCAAGTCTAGGAAGCACCGACATGGGTGTCAGGGATTAATATAAGATCTACGATTGGGCCTTAACTATCAGCTTGAGCTTTTAGTTAAATGGTTCTATGACATGGTATCAGAGCCTCTTGGACCAAACGGTCGAGGGTTTTGTTTATATATGTGTGTTATCATTCCAGAACTAATTTTTAAGTACGATGTAAAACTTCTCAAAATTAAGCTAAATTTGGACTACAAAAACAAGATTGAGTTGTTTTGAACAAAATTAGAAAATGTATGGCCTATATATTTCTTCATATTTAAGATTCCTAACATGTAAAAGAAAATTGTGTATAATCAAATGAAATCACCAATTTATAACAATTCCTAATTTATCAAATCTCCAATCAAATTAAAGTTATCAATTTCCAATTTATCAAATCCCCAATCAAAATTAAAGGTATCAATCCCCAATTTATGAACCAATTTGTCAAATCCCCAATCAAACAAGTTATAGAGAAAGATGAGAAAAAGTAAAAAAAAAAAAAAAAAAAAAACTAAATAGACAAACAAATTACAAAGAAAGAGGGAGATAAAGTAAAAAAAATTAACTACAGGTCTGCTTTGTAAATTTGGCCCAGGCCTAACTTTTGGGTTTTCTTTTTCAACTTTTCCATATCCATACACTCATCAGCTTTTCCAGATTCAGATTCAGCACATCTTTGTAAAAAAAAAAAAATTGAGACAGGGGGGGCGGAACCACCACTGGCCAGGGTGGTTCCAGCGGCCGGGGGGCCTGGGCCCCCAGGCTCCGCCCCTGCTTTGATCTCTTATATGGTTTTTCCTCTTATATATTGATTGCATAAGGGGGAGAGGGAGAAATCAATGAAAAATGGTTCTATTTCATTCAACAACTGATACAATCGGAATAAAAATCTGCACAAAACTAGATGTAAGAAATCACTTCACCTGGATTTCTCTTGGGCAGATCTCCCCCAAAGGAGAAAGACAACTCCTTCCTTCTTTTGTGAAATAGTTTTGATAACAGAATCAGTAAAGTGCTCCCATCCTCTTTTAGCATGAGAGTTTGCTTGATTACTCCTAACTGAATAAAGCAAAGACAACAAATTGTAAATTGCAGAAGAGAATTCCTAAAACAATCATTAACAAGACTATTGATCCAGATGTGATAACAGCATGTAAGACTTCAGACTATTTTTGATGGACAATTCTAGTTAGTAGCAATTCTGCGTTTTCCATTTTGTGTCTGTGTCTATTTCCGTTTGTAGGCTATTTTATGGAGGTTATGTTTTAGAAACATAGTTATTAAAGGTGCGCCTATGGCGCATGGCGCACCAGGCGCAGGCCTTAGCGCCATGGCAGCCCCATGGCGAGGCGCAACTGCCATGGCGCGCACCTGGTGCGCCATTTTGCGCCAAGAGGCAGTTGCCAAAGGCGCGCCTTGGCAGTTATGGGCTGTTTTTTGGAATTTTTGGCATTTATTTTTGTATATCTGGAATGGAACACGTGTTCTATTAACAAAAAGTATTAAAAAGAAGAGAGATTATACGTTTTAACTAACTAGAAGATGAAGAGACTCTTTGAAGAGGAAGAGACAGAGTCATTTGAAGAGTGAGAAACAGAGTCATTTTATTTATGCTTAAGATATTTTCATGATTTAGTATTCATTGCATTTTTATGTTAGTTTTATAGTTTTATAATTTTTATTTTTGTAAGTGCGCCTTGTCTCGCTATGGCGCGCGCCATGCGCCAAGGCTCCAGGACCCCTTGCGCCTTAGTGTGTCATGCGCCTTTAATAACTATGTTTAGAAATAACGTTTCCTGTATCCGTTTCCATGTCCATGTCTGTTTCTGTGTCCGTGTCCGTGTCCGTGTTCGTTTCCGTGCAACATAGTTGACATATATATAGTTGGGTTTCCTAGATGGTTTGCCCATGAATATAATAGATCTGTTAGAGTGTGGAAAAGCTCTGCAACTAAGAGAAGTAAAACAACATGACTGAAACTTCACCACTTCTCTTAACATAAGATCCAAATGATGTAGAATGATGAGGAACGAAGCACAACGCAGATGAATTTGATAAGTCCTAAAGTTCCATTCAAAACACTCTTTAAACAGAAGTGAAGAACTGTGATGTAAAGTTAGTCAGTCTGCTCAAGAACTAACTTGCATTCGACCCAATCGAGTTTGGGGAGCTTGTCGCTAGTCTGGGACTTGACTGGACGGATGGGTGTGTGCCTAGGCACTATACTAGTGTGGGAGCTGATCCCGCTTCCATGGTGAGCCCATGGGAGGGCAAAAACCAGTGAGCGTGGGTATTTATAATTTATAGACTAAAAACCGATTCTAGTGTGACACAAGGATTGAAATGTTAGGAAGTCCTACTGTAACTTACCAACAAATATCTACTGCAGTTTCTTTCCTAATTTTATCTGAAAAAAATATCAGACATCATCAAAGTTGTATCAAATAAACTTCAAGGAAAAAATGGTCACTTACAAAGAAGTCCCAATTTAACAAAAGTTGCTTCCCGCCAACTTCACAAATATCTACCCATGCTTATCCAGAAGCAAATTTCAAATTATGTGATAAAAAGATCTTAGCTTGTTCCTTAGGGACTACAGCACATTAGACTAGAAGAACTCGGAAATTTTCATGTTGAACCTTGGTGAACTTCTTCAGTTAACCCAAAAAAGCAAATTGAAGAAGATAAAAGGAAATTGAAAACCTTCTCATACTATTCAGTTAATACAAGCATCACATGGCTCATATTTTGGAGTGGCAACCTATGTTGCACGGAAACACTTCATTAGTGTTTCCTCATTTCGTTTTTGTTTCAGTTTCTTTACTGTTTTCATTACCGATTCCTAGCTATATTTTTTTAGAAATAACGGGTGTCCGTTTCTGTTTCCGTTTCAAGCCATCCAACAACTGGAAAATCATTCAAACGTCACAGATCATCAATTTAGGGAATAATGAAGATCATACCTGTAAGGACAGTATTGAGCAATAAAACACCCTGAAATTCCACAAGCAAAAAAGATAATTATCAGTATACCTCCTCAGAAAGAACCAGCAACATAAAAATGCAGATGTTTTTCTTAGCAAAGAACCTAAATAGCTGAACATATTCAAGAATACAACTACTTATCCTCCTACCATGAGCAGAGGTCAATGTGGAAGGTTCAAGGAGTGCTAATTTCTGATACGAAAACACGATTTTACAAAGACAATCCAACCGGCACGACACAAATGACACTAAAATCATTCTTCTAACATTTGAGTCATATATAACCATATGGAACATATATATGAGAGAACACGATTTTGACACAAAACACGAAATTGACACCTCTATCTATGAACTTAAACAAACTTAAAAAAAGCTTCTGATCACCAAAAGAATTACTATGATCACAACCAAGGAGATAATAAACTGTTTCCAGACAACATATCAAGCAGCATTTAACCATGACAACTTATTTCTCACTATGTACCATGTCAACTGTTAAAAGAAAACATATTTTGAGATTCTACTTCCTCCTTTGCATAAGGAAATAAAGAACAGAAATATAAGCCAAAACAACATTTGAAGACAAATTTTGAATTGCTATAGCTCTGAGCGGGTTAAATGCACCAATGATCGCTGAACTTATATGGTTGTCTCAAAATGATCACTCAACTTTAATTTGTCTCAATAAAATCAATCAACTTTCAGTTTTGTCTCTATTAGGTCACTACGGCGATTTCAGTGATTAAAAGGGACGAGAATGATGACATGAGTTGCACGTCAGCATTAGGAGTTCTTATATTAAGCTCTTTCCTGTCACTTGGAAAACCCTCGATTCATATTTGAACACGTGTACACGGCTTAATAATTAAAATAGTGAGGCCTCTTATAATATGTGTGATTCCATATTACACATGGAAAAATATGCATGGAAGGTCCTCCATTTGACATGGAGAACCGAGTGCTTCTAATAATTTCACCAACATTAGTCAACGAAACGACACACGACATCCACTTGTCAGTTTTTTATGGAAAAAAAGATTAGTTTTTTTCATAAAAATAAACTACATTTGACAGTCACGTGTCATTTCAATTAGAAATCTTGAGTTAATTCATGCTCATATGTCACCTATGGCATCATTCCGATGCATTTTAACCACTAAAATCATCGGAGCCACCTAATTAAGATAAAATTCAAAGTTGAGTAATTTTATTGAGACAAGTTAAAATTGAGTGATCAACAATTTTGAGACAATCGTTTAAGTTCAGTATCTTGAGTTAACTCGTGCTCACATGTCAGCTATGGCATCATTCCGATACATTTTAACCACTAAAAATGGTCGGAACCAACTAATTGAGACAAAATTCAAAGTTGAGTAATTTTATGTAGACAAATTAAAGTTGAGCAACCATTTTCAGACGATGGTTTAAGTTCAGTCACCAACTGTACATTTAACCCAGCTCTGAGCCAACAAAACAACAAAGACATATTGCAAAAAAAAAGAGAAGAAATTACCTAGGATAATAAAAAGATTACATAAAGAATGTAAAGTAAACCTGAAGAGCCCATCCTTCAAGATTTCCATGAGATGGAATAGAACAGCCAAGGTCTTGCTTAAGTTCCTTAAAAATATTACCAAGGCTAGAAGGCGCTTTAACACCATTAGGAACAGAGAAGGAAAGGCCCATAGCTTGACCAACGCCATGGTAAGGATCCTGTCCAATAATTACAGCCTTTACACTGTCAAAAGGAGTGGAGTTTAGAGCATTGAAGATTAAATGTTGGGGTGGAAAAATGGGTACAGTGCCGCAACTAATCTCCGATTCAAGAAATTTGCAGAGAGTTTTAGCATATGATTTCTGCAACTCTCCGGGAAGTGCTTCCACCCAAGTTTCCTCCACCAATAGCTCCTCCAATTTCACATATCCCAACCCTTCAGCTGAAGATAAAGAAACCCTAAAAATTCTGAAACTTCGAAAAGGGGATTGAAGCATAGAAAGAAGGCAACTTACTTTTGGAATTTGAAATCAATTGAAGACAGAGATTGAGATTGCGCTTGGATTTGGCTCGCAGCTTGTTGATTTGAATGCGGGAAATCTGATCAGGAGAAAGGGCGGCAGAGGAAGAATCAGCAGTGGCGGTAAAGATTGGAAGGGATTTAGGACTCGTTGAAGGAGATGACGAAGAGAATTTGAAGCGCTTGGCTGGCTGTAAGAAATCTCTGATTGTCTTGGAAGCCATTGTTGTGAATTTGGCGGGAAATGGCTAAACCAATTCATCTCACTTGCCTTTATATTCCATCTAAATTCGAGAAATAAAGATTTTTAGATTTAAAAAAGGCTTAATAGTCAAAGCTTGTCCCGAAAGCTGAGTCACTCGAAAAAAAAAAAATACTTATGCAAAATACCCTAATGTAATGTTTAATGTGAAAGTAATTTTATCCAAACGTTGATAGTTAGAGCAATTTTATCTATAATATTGGCAGTTAAGAGCAATTTTATTCCTAACGTTCGCAAATTGATCAACTTCAGATGTTATTATAAAACATATATGTTTTTTCTTTATTATTCACCAATTGCTTAGTTGATCAACTTCATATATTATTATAAAACACATATAAAAAAGATAGGAGTCATACAACTTTAGTCTTGAGAGAGCTTTTCGGATCTGGAGCAATGGCGAAGGCAAAGGAACGAGAGAGAGATCGGGTGAGGGTGAGGGATCGTTCAGTGGAGAGGGTGGCGACGGGGGGTCTGGGGGGCCGTTTCTGGGCGGACAGGGAAGGTCGGGCGGCTGGTAAGGGGGGTGCCGGGGTGACTGGCGCAGACGGGGATTCATCAGGTGGAGGGAGGCGATCTGCGGAATCCGCTTGGGGGATCGTGCCGGATCAGAAGAGGCAGGGGAGCAGGCGATGGTGGAGGGAGACGCGGGCCGGTAGGGGCCGGTTGATGGTAGGGCGAGTGTAGGCGAGTGCCTCCTTGTGGCTAGGGAAGAGGGCGCTGGCGGAGGGGGGAGATCTGGGGCAGGGGGGAGATGTTGGCGAGGAGAACCGTGTAGCTGGGATAGGGGGCGCCGGCGGAGGGAGAATCTTGGGGGCAGGCAGTGCCGATCTTCGCCTTGAGGGTGTGTCCGCTGCCCAGGCTGCCCTGACTGCCTCGGCCCAGGCTGCCTCTGCCCAGGCTGTCCAGGCTGCCCAGGCAGCGGCCACGAGCCGTGTTAGCCCTTCTCCGGCCTTGGCCGACGGGGGTAATCAGGGGATGGGGAATGTGGTGCAAATCCAGTCCAAATCTATTTTAAATTTGGGTTCTAGGATGGTTGAGGATGCATTAAACAAAAATTCAAACGAGCATGGCTTGGGGAAAAACTCATGGAGGGATACAGTCATGGAATGGTCGAGGAGGAACCTATGGTTAATGAGAAAATTATGGAGGATGATTCGGAGGAGGTCTATTCTGATTCTGATGAAGAGGATGGTGAACAGGATGATCCGTTATGCCCCGTGATTCAGCTATCCTCGGCTGAAAAACGGGCCCTCAGGTCTAAATGAAAGTTATCTTTAATAGTGATTGTGCTTGGTAAAAGGATTAGTTTTAATTATTTCGCTCAAAGAATCCAGACACAGTGGGCTAAAAAAGGGAAAGTCACCATTACTGACTTAGAAAATGACTATTATGTTATTAAATTTACTAGAGTGAAGGATTTTAATGCTGTGATTAATGGTGGCCCATATATTATTTCTAACCATGTTCTGGCATTAAGGCCATGGGTACCTAATTTTAATCCTCATGACTGTTCAGTAAATAGGATTCTTACTTGGGTAAAGTTCACCATGTAGATAAAACTACCATTGGGGCAGTTAGAGGTAAGTTTGCCAGAGTCTGCATTGATATCGATATAGCTAAACCCCTTTTGTCTAAATTCTGTGTTCAGAATATGGTTTACTATATTGAGTATGAAGGTATTCATAATATTTGTTATGAATGCGGTATGTTTGGTCATACTTATGAAGGGTGTCCTAGAAGGGAGAAGCTGGTCGAAGAGGTTACGGTTGCCAATAAGGAGAGGGAAGAGGGGATTCAAGGCGAATGGAGGAACTTTGGCCCCTGGATGGTGGCCAAAAGATCGGGAAGACGAAGGACTCGTGCAACTATTGTTCAAAATAGTCCTCCTGATATTAGTAAGGAGAAAAATCTTCTTCAGAGCATCACTGAAAGAAGGGAGAGGCCCCCGAATAAGAAAGTTTTTTCTGGAGATGAATCGGTCCCCAGGTCAGGTTCTAGATTTGGGGTCCTGTCTATTGAGGATGCTCATGAATCGGATCATTCTAACGAGCATTTGGAGCTAAGCATGTCAGGGTTAGAATCTGCTGAGCCGACGACCAATAATGTGGACTCTGTTAACCCTCTATTTGAGTCCAAAGTTGATGGTCGAGGGAGTTCCCAGAATCATGCACCACTTGTGAAGAAGATGCATAATGAGGTTAGTATCCCGAAATCCTTTGTTGATAACTTAAATGGGAAAGCTATGGGGGTCAATAAAATGAATATGAAAAAACCTAAGGGTAATCAGAAAATGAACCAAAATTCTTTGGATATTTGGGATAAAAGGGAGCCTACTGGGACCTCTTCAAGGCTCTCAGGAGCCCCGAACAAGTATATGGTTTAGGGTGTGGGGCCTGTGGTCAGTAGTCTACCTTTTTGATGGATTTGTTTATGTGGAATGTTAGAGGAGCGGCTAGCAAGGCTACCCGTATCCATGTTAAAGACTTAGTTAAACAATTTAACCCTTCTTGTTTTGCTTTGATGGAAACCAAGATCAGTGGAAGTAAAGCTGATGAGGTGGTTAGAAAGTTTAGAAATTGGAATTCTCTCAGATCGGAGGCTACTAGTCGGGCTGGTGGGATTTGGCTGTTCTGGAAGCCAGATCGTGTTCAGATTGACATTATCAGTATGGATAAACAATTTATTCATAGCAAGTTAGTTTATCCTGGTAATAAACCCTTTTTTATTACCTTTGTTTATGTTGATCCTATCATAACCAATCGAAAAAGGTTGTGGGAGGTTCTGTATAATATGAGTACGAGTATTGTGGATGCTTGGTTTGTGGCTGGGGATTTTAATGATATTAGTCTTATGAGTGACCAAAGAGGTGGTGGGAACCACTATGTGAATCGGTGTCTCAACCATAAGCAGAATATGGATCTGTGTGGGCTTTCGGATCTGGGAGCAGCAGGTCATAGATTTACTTGGAAACGTAATAGCACGTTTGTTCGTTTGGATAAAGTTTA
Source organism: Euphorbia lathyris (assembly GCF_963576675.1). Lineage (NCBI taxonomy): Eukaryota > Viridiplantae > Streptophyta > Magnoliopsida > Malpighiales > Euphorbiaceae > Euphorbia > Euphorbia lathyris. The sequence continues at coordinate 78,446,765 of NC_088918.1, read as the reverse complement.
TGCTAATATTGAGGCTATTGGTAGATTTCCTGAAGCAAATGTGCTTAATCTCCCTTTTCGTCACTCGGATCACTGTCCTATTTTAGTCAGAATTATTAGAAGTCATCGCCCTAAAGGGGACAGACCTTTTAGGTACTAGATGGCCTGGGAATCTCACCCTGAGTTTAAAAACTTTGTTCAAGATAATTGGCAACCTCACTCCAATGTTTTACGTGTTGCTGAGGGGTTTAGGAGAAATGTGGTGGGATGGAACAAAAACATCTTTGGTCACATTATCAAAACAAAGAATAAACTTTTAAATATAATCGAAGGGATTCAATGTAATTTGGAAATTAGATTTGATCATAGTCTGAATGGTCTTCTTATATCCCTCCAGAAAGAATTCGAAGCTGTTCTGAGGCAGGAGGAGTTACTTTGGTTTCAGAAATCTAGGAAGGCTTGGATTAAAGATGGAGATCGCAATACCAGATTTTTCCACCTTTCTACTATTATTAGAAGGCAGAGGAACCAGATTGATGCTATTAAAGATCCGAATGGTGATTGGGTTTATGAAGATGAGGATATTCGTCGTTTGGCCCTGGATTGTTATAAAGACTTATTCAAAGAGGAGAGTGTGGATCTGGATAAAGCTTTTTCTAGGACTACGTTCCCCAGGTTGAGTAGTGATTTGATTCTGGAAGCTTTCCATCCTATTGACCATAAAGAGATTGATCAGGCTTTCTCGAGTATTGGTGCTACCAAAGCTCCTGGGATTGATGGTCTTCCTGTAGGATTTTACCATAAACATTGGGATACTGTAAAGGAAGGTATTTATAGTTTTATTAAAGGGGTTTTCTCTGGTTCCGAGGATATTAGGCTTGTGAATAAAACTCTCATTGTCTTGATTCCTAAAGTGGAGAAACTGTCCTCCTTTTTACAAATGAGGCCTATTAGTCTTTGTAATGTGTTGTACAAAGCTATCACCAAAATGGTGGCTAATAGACTCCGGAGTATTCTTCCAGATATTATTAGTCAGAATCAAGGCAGTTTTGTTCCTGGGAGACAGATGATGGATAATGTTGTTATTGCCCAGAAGATGGTTCATTCTATGAAAATTAAGAAGGGTATGAAGGGTATTTGGCTCTTAAGCTTGATCTGGAGAAAGCTTATGACCGCCTTAACTGGAGCTTTCTTATGGATTGTCTGGAGAGAGCCGGTATTCCGGATAATTGGAAGAGATTAATCGAGGTCTGCATTTCTTCTCCAGTTTTTTAAGTTTTAATTAATGGTGATATGTCGGAGGAGTTCGCTCCTTCCCGGGATATCCGTCAAGGGGATCCTATGAGCCCTTTCTTATTTGTTATTGCTATGGAAAGGTTATCTCACCTTATCCAAGAGGCTGTGGGCAATGAGATTTTCCATCATGTTTCCATCAACAAGTTCTGTCCTTCGATTACTCATTTGTTCTTCGCAGATGATGTTATGATCTTTGTGGAAGGGAATGAGGAACAAATTGGTGTGGTGATGGATATCCTTAACTGCTTCTGCGCTGCTTCTGGCCAAAAGCTTAATATCCAAAAATCCCGAATGTTGTGTTCTAAAAACATGAGTCAGGGAGTCTGTAAACGGCTAAGTGAAATTTCTGGCATCCCTTTGACAAAGTCTTTGGGCAAGTATCTAGGGGTTCCCCCCTACAGTGACAGAGTTTCCAAAGCCTCTTTTAAAGAGACGCTTGACAAAATTAATGGTAGATGTGCCAATTGGAAAGCTAAAACTCTTTCTCTTGCGGGCCGTCTTACTTTGATTCAGTCTGTCAACTGTGCAGTTCCTAATCATATTATGCAAGCTTGTAGATTGCCTGAGCCGGTTCTTAACGATCTTGACAAAATCAATCGGCATTTCCTGTGAGGGGACTCTACGGAGGGGAAAAAGATCCACCTTGTTCCTTGGAAGGAGGTTTGTCAACCTAAAAATCTGGGAGGCCTGGGGATAAGGCATGCCAAGGACAATAACAAAGTGTTACTTATGAAGCTCCTGTGGAGAATGTGGCAATCCCCCTCATCTCTTTGGGTTCGTCTTCTTTGCGGAAAATATAGGATTTTTGGGGATCCCAATGAGAGAGTGGTTAATTGCTCCTTTCTTTGGAAAGGCCTGAGCGCTGTGTTTTTAGAGTTCTGCTCTGCGATAGGGTGGGCTGTGGGCAATGGGAAGGATATTAGCTTCTGGCATGACATCTGGATTGGTGATAAATCCTTATTGGAAGTTTGTATTTCCCAGCCGCCTGTCAATATCCGCAATTGGAGGATTGCTGATGTGGTGGATTCTGAAGGGGATTGGATCTGATCTAAATTTGACTCTTTCTTTAGTCTGGATACTCTCTTGAGAATTAGACGAGTTAAGATTAGTAACAAGGAGGAAGATAGGGATAGTCATTGTTGGGCGCTAACAAACAATGAGGCTTATACCTGTAAGTCTGCCTTTGAGGCTTTTAATCAAAATTTGGCGGGCCCTCATTCTGATGTTTGGAAACTTATTTGGGATTTAAAAGTTCCCTACCGCATTAGGAGCTTTCTGTGGCTTGGGGTTAAGGGTAGGTTGCTAACTAATTCGGAGAGGAATAGACGGCATTTGGTGGATTCGGGGGCTTATAGCAGATGCAGAGGGCATGTTGAAACTATTTGCCATGCTCTTAGGGATTGTACTATGAGTAAGGAGGTGTGGAAGAAAGCTGTCCCGCATCACCTACTGTCTTCTTTCTTGGCCCACTCTGATCTTGACTGGTTTGTTGATGGAGTTAGTGGGAAGTTATTGGCTAACATGGAGCATGGTGATATCTTCTTTGCGATTGTCTGTCACCAGATTTGGAATTGGAGAAATGAGGAGATTTTTGGAAGGAAATCAGTTATTATTCCTAATTTGGTTGAGTTTTTCTCTAAAAAGTTAGATAACATTACTGATAGCTTCAAAGGAGATTCCCTTGCTAGGTCTATCCAGAAGAAGACTGTCCACCTCTTGGGCTGGGATAGGCCTAGAGAAGGAATGGTGAAATTAAATACAGATGGTTCTTGCATTAAGGATGGTAAAATTGCGGCAGGAGGTGTTCTGAGGGATGAGGGGGGTGCATGGGTTTCTGGGTTTACTCAGAACCTGGGTTTGGGTTCGTCCCTTTCGGTTGAGCTTTGGGGATTTTTACTGGCCTTAGACTTGCCATGAGCCTGGGTGTGAAGCAGTTGCTAGTTGAATCTGATAATCTCGAAGCTATCAATATGATCTCCGTTAATAAAGCTAGTTGTGTTAATAGCCAAAATTTAATCAAAGGCATTAGAAGATTTTGTTCTTCCTTTGATTACATCAAGTTCAGCCATGTCTCTAGAGAGCAGAACAGAGTTGCAGACCGTTTGGCGGGTGCTGGTCATGGGAGTATGTTGGGCGTCACAACTGTCACGTCCGTGTCTACATTTCTAGAATTTATATCTAGATATTAATATATCTATTATAGTTATTGGGTATGTGATTTTTTTATTTGGTGGTATAGGAAAAATTTGGAGTTAATTCGATGGGTTTAGCTGTAAATTAAAAGTTTTGGGTAATTTTTAAAGGATTATATAAAGATTGAGGATCTAACTAGATATTTACCAGGTTTGGGATATATATCCCAAACCTTCAAGTCTTCCTCAATGAATGTCTTGAGAATAGGATAGGATCTTTAGCACTACCGATACGATAGCTCAGAAAGCTCCACTCCGAGTCTTTCTGGCCCCTGTGAACATCTTTTCTTAATGTATTAAAGAGGGCCTCTCTAACCGTGGTGGGTGTCCACTAACGGCCATTCCTGTCTCGGCTCCGATAACGCAATTCCGGGAGGAGTCGGTAGTTGGGCACTGGATCCCTTCGGACCTGGAAAACAAACGTGTGACGCTGGGTCGGGGGAAGTAAGCTACTCAACAGTTACGAAGTAACGAATTAAGAACGAAGTAACGAATGGTCCCTTCCAGCGCCAATAGAAGAACGAACTCCTGAGCTAAGGTTTTTCCCCATGGCCTTTACGCCAACTCACTATCCGGCTTCCTTTCGTTTACCCCGGGATTTAGAACGAAGCGCCTTTATCCCCAGTCTTGTTTAAGACATAAGTTTTGGGTTGCACCGGGTCTTTTAAAAGGCATGCATCAATCCGAAATCTTAGTACCCGCTCTTCAATCCCAGTGGTTAATGATGCACGTAAGTATGATGATTTTTGGCTATGCAGCTCCCGAAAAGGAATCTATTGATTCTCTCCCAATTGGTTGGACCGTAGGTGCGATGATTTACTTCACGGGCGAGGTCTCTGGTTCAAGTCCAGGCCATTAAGATTAAGGGCATGCACACCGCGGAAAGGAAACAAGGGTTAATTGGCCGCACTCTACCCTGTTATGGGACAATCAAGGGATTGTCAAACGAAGCACTGGGAAAGATAGCTCGCAAGACTGATAGGTTTCAGAGATCTCATTCTTCCTGTAGGTTCTATCCCTCCCTCAATGGAGGAACACAGCCGCCTACGTTTCTTGAACCACGATTCCTCCACTGTCAATGTGAAAACCTTCGACTTTCATGTGTTAAGCATAACCTTTTTCAGTAGGATGATGTAAGCTTCAACGCTATCGCTCGCAACTGGTCTTGATCGGTCTGTCGGTCCAACAAAGAAGTAAAATCTAGTTCTTTCTCCTGTCCGGTCGGAAACTGGTATTCCGATGTACCATTTGTTAAAAGGAAATGGTCTCAAGTGTGTTTTGTGGCTGGGCAGCTTGCAACTGCTGTTACGGGCACTGAAACGATGACTAACAAGTTTCTTTTCTCTACTTTGTTTCTTTCTTCTCTTATGATATTTCGACTTTCCCGTAAAGGTGAAAAGAAAGGTACTAAGAGTCCAAACCCTGGTGCGCATGATGGAGTAATCTCTTCGTCTAATCACGAGGTCATATGGACCTGAACAAATTCAAACTTGAAAAAAATCTTTCTGATTCTCGAAGAATGAGGGGGCAAAGAGATTGATCGAGAAAGATCGTGCCTTTCAATCTTTAGATTGCGGGTATGGACAGAGCGAGAAAGGGTTCTATATCCTACTCCGGTTAAGCGGCACAGGGTAAAAAAGGCCTTGAAATAGAAATAATGAATCATAAATAGAGTTCGGGTTCGAATTCCATAGAAAAGATGTCAAGATCGACTTTCGACCAACCCGAGAAAGGGTAAGTAGTCCGATCAAGATCAACTTTCGACCTGTGATCCTAAGCCCTCGGTTCGGTATATTCCAGAACAGTTCAATGTGATTATTGTAACTTCGGCCAACACAAGATGAGACTTTACCACCGTGGAGCGCCAATGTTGGTGACTGGAGATAACTCTCTTCAATTTTTTCTGGGATGGGAAGGAGTAGGTCTTGCTTCATATTTGTTAATTCATTTCTGGTTTACACGACTTCAGGCGGATAAAGCAGCTATAAAAGCAAAGCAGCTGTTCACTTACCTACTTTTGACCTTGATTGGAGGAAATGCACTTTTCTCCTCGCTCTGCCTGAGGGAATAGAGAACCCAGGTATCATATACGCCCCCAAAATAAAGAGCCTTGAATACTAGAAGAAAAGAACCTATACCTAGCAAGATTAAGTGAATACCTAAAATTGTTGTCATTTTATTTCTATCTTTCCATACATAACCAAAAAAAGTACCTTGAAGGCATCTTTGTTTTTGTTTTCTCCTCGCCCAGTGTCCTCCTCCTTCCCCCGCCGCCTTCCGACCCGCGGGAGCCAAGCTTATTCATAAGCTCAAGATACCCAAGATGGATTGAGTAGGGCTAGTCTAAGACAAGACAGACCGTCTCTATTCTCCTGCTCGCGTTTACAAGGTTTTTTCTCCTCACTCTATTGAGTTACTAAAGAAATCTGGCTTGCCTTTCCCTGCTGGCTTAACTGACTGATGGATTGCCCTAGCCTGGAGATCGTTAGCCCATCCCATAGTAGACTAGGTTAAAAAATGTGGTGCGGGTTCATCTCTCTCGACCAGTTCGGGGGAACAAAACCAAGGAGATAAACAAACCCCGCCCCATACCTGCTTTCGCGGTATTCCTTACATTCCTAAGTTTCCCCAGTGGAACTGCTCCCAGCTCTCCCTTCCTCCGCTTTCCCAGTAACTGATGTATTCATCGTCTGGGTCTTCCTCTTTTAAGCGCTCTAACCAGTCTCATTCATCGGTTTCATAGTACACTTTCCTCCCCTTCGATCGCCTGAAGTCATTTTTTTCGGAGGATTCAACCCCTTTTGCAGTATCTAAAAGATTGGAGCTGATACATCAACTCTTGGAATTTCCGTACGGAGGCTAACCTTCTAGCTCGCTAAGTTATTTGTAACTCTGTCCGAATGCGGTAATTCTTGATTGGTGCAGCTTCGTCGTCTCTTTCCTGATGGTCTTCCCCAAGCAGATGCTATCATAAGCCTAAAGATCAGATAATAGTAAGGCATCGGCCTAGAGAATAGGAGTTGGCAGAGATGCTATCGGTCTGGAACTAATGAAATCTTTCCCTCTTGACTTTATATGGATCAGTGGCGGCTGCGAGATCGTAACAGTAGGTGTTCATAGACCCCTTTAACCTTTATGGAATATGGATAAATTTCTAGCTATAAGCTAGAAGATAAGACGTGAGTGAAAAAAAATTGACCCGCTGTTTCTTCTTCTTCGCTCAACATGGGAATTTGGGCGTAAGACCCATTGCTCATGCAATTTGGGATCCTCATTTTGGTCAACCATGAGCCTTTTGAAGGCTTTAACCCTTTCTATCGCCGACGATTGCATGCAAGAAATTCGTTGGTTTAGACCTATGGAAAGAGGGCTTCTTGTCGGAACGGATAGTTCAATGTGGCTGGTTTTTTTGGATTTAGAGAAAGGATTTCATTACGAAGTCCGTAGCCTTTCAGGCTCTGGGGTGTATTCTTCTGCCCCTTTGAGCGTAGGAGAACTCATTCTCTACTGATAAAGGAGTGGGAAGGAAGGGGAGGAGCCTGATCACGGGTGCGGGAGCTGCTGTCGGTATTAGAAATGTCTTCAGTTCCTTGATTCATTCCGGAAGCATTGGTTTATACATTCCTTTTAGTGTCAACTTTAGGAATAATTTTTTTCGCTATCTTTTTTCGAGAACCGCCTAAAGTTCCAACTAAAAAGGTAAAATGATTTTTCGATATCTTGATTGAAGTAAAGAGCCTCCCAATATTGGGAGGCTCTTTTAGTCCCCGTGTTCCTTTCGGCTCGATCAGGGTTTCAAAGAAAGAAGATTACTACTTAGTTAGATATAGAAATCGAATGCTACTCGGTAACTCACTTCTATCCTTTTCTTTTGTATCAATGAATGAAAAGATTGGAAATAGCCATCGAACTGAGAGAAGACGATCCACCGATGCTGACCAACCACGGTGAGGTCTATTCCATACCATGCCCTCTATAGTAAGGGCTCGCGCCTCTGCTGCTAGGTCATACGTTCAATCGAGAGAAGTACACGCTTTCGGCTTTTTCCACTATTTTCCACTCCTTTTGTGAGGCAAAACCTCACCCTGAAAAAAGAAACCCGAAATCAAAAAGAAAGAAGATAAATTTGGCCAGAATCTAGTTCGGAATCAGGATTTGTGGAAATGGGGTAACCGGGGAATCACTTGAGAAAGGCTCATCAAGAACTCTCGCCAAATCACAAGCCTTCCTATTACGCCGGAATGCACTACCACCGCTGGTCTACTGCCGCCGATAGAAGTTTTTAAAATCTTGCCCCATCACTCTCCCATTGCTCTTTGACACGTCCAATCATTTGAATGAGAGAAGATTCTGAGCGATAAAATCCTTCCCGAGCTAATGATAGAGGCAAGAACACTTTCCGGCCAAGTCCCATTAATTGATCATAACGATATCGTGGAAATGCTGCACGGACCCATATATATAGAAGGAGGTGTCGCGTACCACTTTTCTTTTTCTTTATCTTCTTCTTTTATCTGTCAATTTGTTATCAAACCGTTCTTCGATCGTTTCTCCACCGTTTCTTTGATTTACGGAGATTCGACCGTCCAAATCACTTGAAATTTAAACTATAGCATCCTTAGACATAGATCTAAATCCTAACCGAAGAGTTTTTGAGTTTCGGAAGCGTTTGGAGGGAAAACGTCTTAGACAAGATTTAGAGGCGAATTGAACGAGTTGTTTCTTCAATTAGCAGTCAAGGTAAGTAACTATCACCTATATTTTGAGTTTTATGTATATAGATATATATATAATCAAAGAATTTCGAGAAATTGATATTTTAGGGTTATGCCGGAATTTTCTAAAATTGAGGTTTTACACGATCTTGCTTTTTATTGTGAAATTATAGTTCAAATGAACTATTGACTATGTTTATATGTGAATTACATATTTTATTGGGTTATATTGATTTGAGGTTTCGTTGGTTGATTAATTTTGGAATTTTATTTGATTAAGGATTGATATTTTGGAGAAATGAACACGTGTGAGCTTGATTATGATCAAGTGAAGTATATACACACATATATATATATATATATATATATATATTTGGTTTCAATCTATATCTATATATGGAATTAAATGTTTGGTATCCATTGAGAGTAGTCCGGTATGGTGGATTTAATTTTCAAAGACCATATTTAGTGAGAAATATGGCCTGTGTACACAGTCTGAAGACCTATTGGGTATGGCAGAGAAGTGTTGGGTAAGACCATATGGGATAGGCAATGTTAAGAGACGTCTCGTATATGTTGTGAATTGTGATTTGAATTATAAGGGGATGAACTCAAGAATGGATACAAGATTATATATTCTTGGTTTTTGGTTTAATACCTTGATTGAGTATATTTTACAAGGTTTTGATAAATCCTTTATAAACGTATATATATGTAGTTATATTAAGTAAAGTTGATTTTTATAGCTGATAGTTTCTTATTGAGATTTTTATCTCATGTTTTCCAAATGTTTTTATTGTTTTGTTTTAGGCGAGGAAGTGCAAGGTACCGAGAGGGGTACTCGATCCTAGGGCGTGGTTCGGTTACAGCTACGAGGTGCAAGTCGTCTCTAGGGTATTGCATCCATTTGTTCATGTACATATATGTGGATAGTATACGGACACTTGAAGAACTTGTTTTTGGCAGTGTCCTTTTGTTTGGTTTGTATTATCTACCGGTATATATATAGATATAATAAAGAATTGTCTATATAGGTGATGCGGAAAAATCAGATTCATACCTGAATCTTGTGATGAATTTTTCGACCAGATATAGGCCGAATCTGTCTTGGAGTCCTAAATGAAAGTTCTTTATTTTTGACTTATGTTTCCAGGGGTTTTTGAATCGCCTTAATCGGACTCCGTATGAAAAAGTTAAGCTGAAAACGGAATATGTTGTTCATTTTAGCTTTAAACTAGAATTTCGTTTTTGATTTGATTTTTCTCCTTATTTGAGAGATACTGCTATTGGTTTATATAATAAGTCAGTAGTAATGTCTCACCGTCTTATCTGATCTTATTTTAGGTCGGGTTTGACATTTTGGTATCAGAGCAATAGGTTTAATCCATATCCATAAGTGGATATATAAGTAATATAATGTGATTCTTTGTATTTCTTGTGTTGCACACATGACATTCATGCATAGCATATATCTATATATAATTATAATTGTGTCTTTATCATATAGATGCATCCGAGACGACCGCGTGGCCGACCGCCTCTAGAGGTAGAGGTAGAGGTAGAGATGAGGAAAGAAGAGAGTTAGGATGGGATCTTGAGGGCATAGGGGATAGTGAAGCCTCTAATGCAAGAGTTCCACCCATTAACCAACCTCAAAGACAACAACAACCATCACCTCCACGTCGACATGTTAATCTTCCAGCTGAACAACCTGCACCGTATGTGGCTCCACAAACTGCAATGCCACAAGTAGTACAACTTGAACCCCGAGCTTTAGTTGAAGCTTTTGTTACTATAATGGAAACACGGGAAGCACATAGAAGGCCCAGTGAGCTAATTGAGGATGCTAAAAATTGTGGGGCATTTGATTTCAAAGGTACAATTGACTCTGAGGAAGCTGACAATTGGTTAAAGGCTACAGAAAAAGCCTTTAGTACTATGCAGTTACGTGATGAGGATAAAGTCAGGGTTGTGTTTGGTTTATTACATGGACCAGCAGATGCATGGTTAACTCGAGTCAGGGGTTTGTATCCTGAAGGTTTGAATTGGGGAGTTTTCAAACGTGAGTTTATGAGAGAATATCTGACTGAAACATTCCAGAAGGCGAAGAGAAATGAGTTCTTTAATTTGAAACAGGGGACTATGGCTGTGAAAGAGTATGTGGACAAGTTTGATGATTTATATCGTTATGCTAGTCAGTGGTTTCCTACTGAGGAAGTGAAATGTGAGAGATTTAAGGATGGATTGAGTGCATTTTATCAGAATGAGCTGAGTTTATTCGAGGGTGTACATTATCGTGGCTGGGTAGAGAAAGCATTACAGAAAGAAAAGTTAAAGGGGAAGTTAGAATCTGAGACCAGTCAGAAGCAGTCAGAGGAATTTGGGAGATCAAAGTTTGCTAGAGGAGGACCATCTCAGTTTCGGGGTAGTCAGATACAAAGTCAAGGTTCAAGGGGAGCATTTGTGAATCATAGTACTTTTCGAGCACCTGATACTTTTAGCCAAGCTTCACACAGTCCTTCAATTGCTAGCAGTGGTAATGTTTTAAAATGTAGTCAGTGTGGGCAATTTCATTCAGGTGAATGCAGAAAGAGAACATTACAGTGTTTTCAATGTGGCGGAAGTGGTCACTTAAGAAGGGATTGTCCTTCAGGAAGGACAACTGAACCTCAGAGAAGAATTGTTTGTTATGAGTGTGGTGAGGAAGGACATGTACGTACTCGTTGTCCTAAATGGAACAGAGCTGGAAGAGGTAGAGGATTACAGACTGACAGAGGAAGTAGAGGTAATTTGTTTGGGAGAGGAAATAATCAGGGTAATGGTAGAGGTAATAACATGGGAAGAGGAGCTGGTAATACTTCTCAAGGAGCTAGGAATCAGGGTAATCAGTCAGATAGAGCTGCAACTCAACCTCGAGCTTTTGCTATGACTCCACAAGAAGCTGTTGCATCTGCAGAAGTTATCACTGGTACGATTTCTTTATTTGGAAAAGATGCTTATCTGCTTATTGATCCTGGTGCTACACATTCTTTTGTGTCTCCATTATTTATGTCTGATATAATTTGGGAGTCAAAACTTATGCCAGAACGTTTAACTGTTAGCATGCCTATGGAAGAATCTTTAGTATGTACACATGTGTATCCTAATTGTGAAGTGAAGTTAGGAGAGTCTTTTATAGATGTGAATTTGATACCTTTGCTGGTGCAAACATTTGATGTCATCTTAGGCATGGATTCATTATCTAAGTATCAAGCAACGGTAGATTGTTCTAAAAAGGAAGTTAATCTAGTACCAAACGGATTCAAAACGTTAATCTAGTAGATTGTTTGAGGTTTGACTAGTCAAAACGTCTACTTTTACTCCAAAAGACTCTGTACCAAACAGGAGATTTAAAAAAAAAAAAAAAAAAAAAAAAAAAGAATAGTAATAATAATATGTTTAGGCTGGTGCAAACATTTGATGTCATCTTAGGCATGGATTCAAAACGTCTACTTTTACTCCAAAAGACTCTGTACCAAACAGAATATGTTGTTCATTTTAGCTTTAAACTAGAATTTCGTTTTTGATTTGATTTTTCTCCTTATTTGAGAGATACTGCTATTGGTTTATATAATAAGTCAGTAGTAATGTCTCACCGTCTTATCTGATCTTATTTTAGGTCGGGTTTGACAACAACCCTCCCGTCTCATCCTGATTATCTTTCTTCTCTTCTTTTGGAAGATGTGGTGGGGGTTAGCTTCCCTAAGCTAATCCCGGTTAGGCTTTTTTTCTCTTTGTTTTTTCTTTCCTGTTCCTACCAAAAAAAAAAACATGTTTTTTTCTTTATTATTCACCAATTGCATATAGTTTGTTTTAAAATATAGGCATTGTATCTATTTGAGTCCCCAAATAAAAGTTTCAAAATCAATTAAGACCCTAAACTATCAAAATCATCAATCAGATTCCTGAACTAAACAAAAATCATCAATTGAGTCCTCATCATATCCTAAAATCAAAAACTATAACTATTTGATATAAACTGTAATAATCTACGAGTTGATTTAAAATGAGTTTGGGGAAGAAAGTAAAATTGTCCAATGAAATGATATTCGATGAGGCCTCAATCAATGATTTTTGTTTAGAATGAGGACTCGATTGATGAGTTTTGGTTAGTTCAGGGACCTAATTGATGATTTTAATAGTTTAAGGTTCTAATTGATTTTGAAGTCTTAATTTAGGGAGCTAAATGGATAGTATGCCTAATGTGTGTATATATATATAATATTTTATGTGATTTAATAATAGAATTAGATATTAATATTTATAAATTTGGTAAACTATTTTGAATTTTTTTTATCCAACTCGCACAATAGGTATATATATATTTTTTCCATGTCTAATCATATGTTTATAATATGTTAATAATGAGTGATAAAATGACTCAGATGTGAAGTGTAAATGACAAGATTCATGACTGGAAAGACAGTTTGATAAATTATTTCTCAAATTGATCCAACTTGATAACATTAGAGATAAAATTGCTCATGACTGCCAATATTAGGGGTAAAATTACACTATTTTAAACAGTAGACATAAAATTGCTTCTAACCCTAAATGTTGGGGGTATTTTTACACCTTATATAAAAAAAGGAAACGAGTCAATGTTTGAAACTTGTCCTATACAAAGTCTCGTCGAATAGGATATCGACCCGAAAAGCTCCGTCATCTCAACTTACTTAAAATAATTTATTAGATATTTGAATTTTTTTAAAATGACATATTGCCCCTCTGAACTTGCTTACAGTCATGCATTTGCTCTCTAAATTTATTTAGCGTGATATACATTTCAATTTGTCTAAATTTGTAAACAAAATTCAAAACTTACAAAATAAAGGCATAATCCATGATTTTAAGTCTTTAAAATAAATTGTTTTTCTGTTTTGTACATAAAGCGTTTTTATAGATTTAGGGACTTAATCATAATAATTTAAGTAAGTGTAGAGGTTAATGAAACACCGTGTAAATTTAAGGATCCAATCAAGTTTTTTAGAAAATTTTAGGAGCAACCTATGTGAAGACTTCTAAAAGCTCAATAATATCATTTCATCTCTTAAAAAACTATATTTTTTAAAATTTCTGATTATATATATATTAAGATTTTAATTTATTTATTTTAAATACTAATATTTTAAATTTTTTAAAACAACATTAAATTAATTTCCAACAAGTAGAGTATAGTGACTGGCAATAATTTTCACTTAATCTGATTAAGTGAATTCGATCATGATTACATAATAATTAAAATTGAGAAATTATTTATAAATATCTTATAATCTCAAATAAATTTATTTAAATGTTATATTTGTTGGGTTTTTTAAAAATTATTTTTTCACTTCTATAAATAAATAATTAAAATTGAGAAATTATTTATAAATATCTTATAATCTCAAATAAATTTATTTAAATGTTATATTTGTTGGGTTTTTTAAAAACTATTTTTTCACTTCTATAAATAAATAATTGAAAATTTGATAAAAATAAAAATAAAATTATGATATTATGATATGTTATAATTTAGAATACGATGATAAAATATATAAAAAAAATATTTGATAAATTAAATAAAAATTGAAATATGATTTTTTTTTATGTAATTTCCTGAATTAAACGTGAGTTTTATGTAATTTGAGGCCCAATTATTCTAGAAAGAGGCCTAATCGGGTCTGAATTACATCGAACCACACATGTAAAATGTGTTACTAGACTAGGTAGTTTGTGGGTTGGTTTGGACATAACCCCTAGCCTGTTGCGAGGTATAATTAAAAAGTTATTTGCAACATATTTATATTTTATTTATTAAAACAACTCTATTTTTTTAAGTGTAAATTTATTTTTAATGTTACGAAATGATAAAAGTTTACTTCTAATATTTTTATATAAAATCAATTTTATTTATCTAATAAAATATTTGAATAAATTAGTTTGACCGTCACATATGACATTTCAAATAAATTTGTTAAAAGTTAAAACATATGTATTTTGATATATTATTTGTAACTGTGTTGATAATATAATAAACATTTTTTTTATAAATCATATTGGAAAGATTTAGAGTTTTTTTTTTTTTGTGATAAACTCATTTTATGTCTTTTTCACTCAAATTTCTAAAGTCAAAGAAGCTCAAACATATTCCGAAACTAAATCAGATCCTGCATTGGTTAAAGCAATGGATGCTGACCTTTCATCTGGAGAAACTGATAATACCTAGACCCTTACTATATTACCTCCATGAAAGAATACCATTACTACTAGGTGAGTTTTTTGAGTTAAATATAACTTGGATGGTTCAGTGGAGAGGTTTAAGGCTCGCCTTGTAGCCAGAGGTTACAATAAAAAAACATGTGGTTGACTATACTGAGAGCTTCTCTCCTATCACTAAAGTAGTCACAGTAAGGTTGTTTTTAGCCACTGTTGCTGCAAAAAAGGTGGACTATTTATCAAGTTGACATAAAAAAATTGCTCGTTTGCATGGTTATGTTGATGATGATATTTATTTAGAGCCACCAGCCGGTTATACAAAAGTAGAAAAAAGATAGGTATGTAAACTAAACAAGTCATTATATGGTTAAAGTAGCATGGTAGGCAATTGTATAAGGAATTTATCAGCAAATTGTTTGCTTTGATTTGAGTTTTGTACAATTCTATCATTCTATCATGATTATTGCCTTTTCACTAAGACGACCAATGAGGATTTTCTTGTGATTATTACTTACGTTGATGATGCTCTAATTACTGGTTCTTCATAAATGTTAATTTCTAAAGTCAGGGCAATAGTATATAAGGCTTTCACAATTAAATATCTTGGTCAAGCTAGGTACTTCCTATGTGTGGAATTGGCAAGATCACCAGATGGATTGTTTCTATACCAACAGAAATACATTTATGAGATAATAGTTGATGTTAGTCTTATTGATGCACATTCCAGTTAACAGTCCAATGTCCAGTGGTGTTAAGTTTGATGTTCAATTTGAACTCTGTGTATATCCAGACAAATATCAAAGAATTATAGGAAGACTTATATATCTTGGTTTTACAAGACCAAATATTTCATTCATAACTCAACAACTAAGTCAGTTTATAATGGCTCTTATAAAGGTTTATATATATAATTGCCAATCCAGTTTTTTACGAGCAAACTAAACACATCGACATTGATTGTCATGTGGTTAGAGAGCAATATGTTTATGAGTTCATAGATACACCTTATATCAATATCAAGTTATAAGCAGCAGATTTTCTCACTAAATCTCTACTTAGTTCAGATGTGACTTCTGTTTTATTCAAACTTGGAATGTGTTCTATATCTCCTCAAGCTTGAGGATGAAGTGTTATATATTATGTTCAGAATATTAAGTTTCCAATATTATAAACTTAAGGGTTTTTAGTAATTGTTGTTATATCAGTTAGTTAATAGATTATAAATACATTTATTTATAACCGTTTTTTTAGATTTCTTCATTTCTTTTTTCTCTATTATACAATAATAAGACTCGCAATTAACATCAATATTAATGTAAATAAGACTATAACGAGTAATACTCCCCTATCACGGTAAGATCTAAAGGTGAATAATAAATAGATATAGATATATAAAATATAATTGATTTGAAGTGGAAGTTATTTTCTTAACTATACAGTAAAACCTCTATAAATTAGTAATGTTAGGACCATGAAATTTTATTAATTTATAGAGATATTAATTTATCGAGTATAAAATTAGTGATCTAGCCCAAGTCGGAACCAGAAGAAATTATTATTTTAAAAAGATTATTAACTTACCGAGTATTAATTTATGAAGGTTTTACTGTATATATATTTGAAGTGTATTGTTTTTTTTTTATCAGAAAGTGTATTTTTTTTTGGTAAGAAAGGAAAGGAAAAAAAACAAAACCAACAAAAAACCTACACCGGGATCAGTCTAGGAAGGCTGACCCCAATCCTATCCTCTAGGAGAGAAGGCAAAAGAAAAGAAGGAGGAACAGAGAGGGTAGAAACACCTAACATTCTCCCATGCCCAGCAGCTGCTAAGCGATCCGCCACGCGGTTTTGCTCCCTAAAAATATGGGAGAAATTAAGATACTCAAAGGCAGGACGAAGCCTCAAAATAGCTTTGATGAGATTCTGGCTCTTGAGACAAACAGCCTGGCTATCTGAAATCCTGTTAATAGCCTCCAGATTATCAGATTCCACCGAGAGCTTTTTAACACCCATGCGAATGGCGAGTTTAATACCTGACAAGATACCCCAGAGCTCCGCAGAAAAGGAGGAGCCCGTCCCCAAGTTATCAGAAAGTGTATTGTTAGAATAATAAATAGATATAGAAATGTAAAATAGAAAAATATAAATAAAATATAGTTTTTAATTATACTTCTTCTATTTTAAAATAATTATTATATTTCATTAAATTTTTTTATTTCATATTATTTATCATGTTTAGTTTTAAAAATAATTTTTTTCTATTTTATTCTTATTAATAAATTTAATATTAGTATTTTTATCGTTTTATATTTTCTATATAGGAAATAGTTCATCTGCTAGTTGCATGGCTTGGCACCCGTCATCGGAAGGATTTCTCTCGTGTTGTGTTGATGCCGCATGTTTTAACGTTGATGGTCGTGTAGGGATGGGAGCAGCAGTACGAGATGCAAATGGGCAGTTTGTAATGAGGAGATGTGCGCGTCTGTTATGTTGTCCGACAACACGAGAATGTGAGGCTGAAGCTCTATTAGAGGATATGCAATGACTAGAAGCCGATAAAATAAGGAATGTGGTTTTCGAATCTGATGCTAAACAAGTGATTGATGCAATAAATTCTAGTTTTGTTGTTTATTCTGAATTTGAAGATAGAATTATTCAAATACGATCGGTTCTAACATCGAATGACTCTTACTCAGTCAAATGGATACGACGGCAAGCGAATGTGATGACACATGTGTTAACACAGTCTTCTCGTTTATCCATTTGCCTTTCATTTTTTAATTTATTACCGAGTTCTGTTTCTATCTCATTGTTACAATTTTGTCATGATTTGGCTCATTAATTTATTGTTGTTTTAATTAAAAAAATGTAAAATGGGAAATATAAATAAAATTTAGTTTTTTTTTAAACAATAAAATTTAGTTTTAATTATTTATTTATTTTTATTTTTTTGAATCAAAGATAACGGTAAATTAATGAGCCAAATTTTGGCAAAATTGTAACAATGAAACAGAAACAAAACTCGGTAATAAATTAAAAAAAGAAAGGCAAGTGGATAAACGAGAAACTGTGCTAACACATGTGCCATCCCATTCGCTTGCCGCCGTATCCATTTGACTGAGTAAGAGTCATTTGAAGTGAGAATCGATCGTATTTAAATAATTCTATCTCCAAATTCAGAATCATCAACAGATGTAGAATTTATAGCATCAATCACTTGTTTAGCATCAGATTCGAAGACCACATTCCTTATTCCACGTTCTTCTAGCCATTGCATAGCCTGTAATAAAGCTTCCTTATTCCTTAATTATTTTTATTAAGCATAAAAGGTCAAATAAAATTAACAAAAAGAAAAGAAAAACAAAATCCCATAATAAAAAATGATGGGCTATATATATGAAAATAGAAAGAGACAAAAAAATGATGGAGACATCAAGCTTTCCTATAACCGAAGGTGTCATTTTTGCTTGGAGCATGAGCAAAAAGCAACCAAATCCATGAGTTGTTTTAACAAACATACATTAATTTTCTCATCCAAAAAGCAAAGCTTCAGATGAGGAATGGACGTTTCAGATAATTTCAAATATTAAAAATAATTATTTATTAATTTGCGGCTTTCTCTTTCCCATGGCGGATAATTCTATAATTTTCCATTTTCTTTCTTTTTCCCTCTTTCACTTGCTTCTTCTTCTTCCTAGATCCTCGGAGCAACTCAACTCAACTCCTCAGCTCAACAATGGCTGTGGCTATGGCGGTTTCTAATTTCTCCCTTGGTTGCAGAAAGGGGAAAGTTCTAGAAGATCACTCTTGCTTTGCTTTTTCTCATACTTCACCACTTCACATTCTGTATAAAGAAAGAACCAGGTACTTTGGTTTGATTTTGCCTTCTAATTTAGGGTTTTCTACATTTTAATCTGATTTTTTAGTTACTTCCTTTGAAGTTATAGATGTGGTTCTTTGATTTCTTACTAATTGCAGCTTTTGTGTTTCTTAATTCTGGTTAAAGATCTATTGTGATTTTCAGATGATTTTTTAGTACTTTTGTTGAAATTTAAGATTTGGTCTTAATTAGAGATGGAAATACTAATTCTAAGTGGCATATATGTTATAAGCTGGGTTGCAAGGACACTTCTCTTTAGTAGCATTTCGTGTCCGTTTCTGTTTTTGTTTGAAGGCTATTTTAGGAAGGTTATGTTTTAGAAATACGTTTCTGTAGTCAGTATCTGTTTCCGTGTCTGTGCAACATAGGCTTTGTTGCACGGATACTTCTGTATAGCATTTCCGCCTTTCTGTGTCAGTGTGTCGTGTGTCTGTTTCTGTTTTCGTTTGGAGGCTATTTTATGACGGTTATGTTTTAGAAATAATGTTTCCGGTGTCAGTTTCCGTGTCTGTGCAACATAGGTTATAAGATACTGAATCTTTGTCTTGCTTTTGAAAACATTATAATTTGCTGTTTTTGCTTTAGGGCTTTGGCTTAGAATTTAGGTTCTCAAATGATGTATCCTGAACTGGTCGTGCTTAGGGCTGTAATTGAGTGCTGAACTTCGGGCTGCTCATGCTCGTCTCATTAGAAAATTGACGAGCTCGACCTTAACATCTTGTTGGTGAGCGGCTTGCGAGCTTGTTCACGAGATTTACTCGTGAGCAGCTTGTTAATTCTGTTCATGAACTTTGCTCGCGAATAACTCAGTAATTATGTTTATTTGCTATAAAACCTATAAAACTAAATTACACAAAACTACGTTGTTGTTTTACATTTCTCCTTTTATAGAAATACTATTATTAAAAAAACAATTGAACCAAGCTTGCTCATGAGCGTGTTTATGAATAATCTTGTTCATGAACCTATAAGCCTACTCGCAAGCTTTTGAGCCGAGTTTCATGGTGCTTAAGCTCTACTTCTTTATAAATTGAGTTGAACAAGGTGGAGTTTTATCGAGAGCGACTTGGCTCATTTACAACCCTATACATGCTTGATAATAAGGGTCATAATTTCAAACTGAGCTTGATTCAATTTTAGAAGATTTTGCTTAGAATAAGTGCTGAATGTTCATATTGCTGGAATGGTTCAAAACAACTTTTAACCAGGAATGGTTACTGGTTAGCTCCTCTGCCTGACCCTAAAACCTCTTAAGTTTTAAGACCTTGTCCGGTTCGTAGCAATGGCATCAATGTGCTATTTTGAAAACAATGTAGCTTCTTTAAATGAAGAAAACTAACAACCTGTGTTGCACAGACACTTCTCTGTATCGTTTCTGCATTTCGTGTCCGTTTCTGTTTTTGTTTGAAGGTTATGTTTTAGAAATAACGTTTCTGGTGTCCATATCCATATATGTTTCCGTGTCCATGCAACATAGCTAACAACATCTGATTATTTGAGTAGGTAAAGCGTCGAAAAATGAAATCCCTTGTGCCTGTCTCTGCCATTGTGTTGTGACTGTATTTCTTTCTAATTATATGTATGCAATTGTTGCAAGATTGTCATCTTATACAACCGTAGTCGTTCCACGAGCATCACCGGCTTCAACGGTAGAGGTGTGGAACAATTTTGCTCTCTATTGATCTTAATGCTGTATGGACTTACTAATTCATTTGGTTTTTGCTTGGGGAATCGGTTCTATTAGCAGGACGGAAATTATAACGAGACTGTTGTTCCAACTCCGAAAGTAATAATCGATCAAGACTCCGATCCAGATGCAACGGTAGTGGAAATAACCTTTGGTGATCGTCTAGGAGCTCTTCTCGATACGGTATGGATGGATCTATTTACTTGCTAGTTCAATCATCCTCGCTCGTCTGTCTCGTTTATGTTCTTTCTTTTTTATGTAATGTATCATTATATTGTCATTAGCAGATTGAGATAATTGTGATCAAAGTATGGCAAATGTGTTACAGATGACTGCGCTTAAAAACCTCGGGCTAAATGTCGTGAAGGCCAATGTCTTTCTAGATTCTTCCGGGAAGCACAACAAATTCGCCATCACACGAGCGTAAGTTACATTCTGTATATACTCCTGTTTTGTGAACTAGTTTTTGCTTCATTCATTGAGGTTTATTTCACTAAGCTGGAGCATTTTTTTCAGTGATACAGGTCGAAAAGTTACCGATCCTGAGCTGCTCGAGGCAATTCGATTGACAATCATAAACAATTTGCTCGAGTACCATCCGGTAATTTTCTTATGTATGGTATCACTTTGAAGTGTTATCTATCTTGTTAGATATGCTTCTGCTTCTAAGCCTAATGAATGTCGTTTTCGGTTCCAGGAATCAAGTTCCCAATTAGCAATGGGAGTTGCCTTCGGCATCGAGCCACCAAAGCAACAGGTCGTCGAGTTGTCTTCGTATATGCCAAATGTTCTTCTACTTTCTCAGTGCTTATTGACATTTTTTTTACCCCTCAGGTTGATGTAGATATAGCGACTCATATAAGCATCTACGATGATGGTCCTGATCGAAGGTAATTAGAGTTTTTTGTTATTTCTCGGGATACTTTGCTCGTGCAACCCGATTCTACCTGCTGATATACTTGTTGCATAAACATGTGTTAATGATACATTTCTAGAGAAGACATGAATTGACTTTGTTTACTTTACGGAGTCGCTTGTCGAGCATGAAATTCGCATTGATGATAAGTAACTTCATGATACATTTATAGAGAAGACATGAATTGACTCTGTTTACTTTACGGAGTCGCTTGTCGAGCATGAAATTCGCATTGATGATAAGTAACTTCATGATACATTTATAGAGAAGACATGAATTGACTCTGTTTACTTTACGGAGTCGCTTGTCGAGCACGAAATTCGCATTTGATGATAAGTAACTTAATGATACATTTCTAGAGAAGACATGAATTGACCGTGTTTATTTGCGGAGTTGTTTGTCGAGCATGAAATTCGCATTTGATGATAAGTAACTTAATGTTACATTTCGAGAGAATACACGAATTGACTGTGTTTACTTTACGGAGTTGCTTGTCGAGCATGAAATTCACATTTGACGATAAGTAACGTGCCACAACATGAATATTGCAGCTTGCTGTATGTCGAGACTGCGGATCGGCCTGGATTGTTGGTTGATCTTGTAACGATTATCACTGACATTAGTGTTGCTGTTGAATCAGGAGAATTTGATACTGAGGTACTAATTAATTCTATTGAGATTTATTTGATTTTTATAATTAGCATATTTTTTTAGGGTAAGTAATTTATTAGTCTCCTCGTATTCCAATAATACATTGTTTAGTCCTTAATTTTTGTTTTATTCAACATTTTAGTCCTTTGAATATTTGAATTATTGAACAGTTTATAAGGGACGAAACTGCTGAATATAACAAAAGTAGACTAAAAATGTGTTATTAAAATACGAGGACTAAACAGTGTGTTAGATAAAAATGGAAGTACTAATAAATTCTTTACCATTTTTATATATATTTTTTAAAATTTACAGAAGTTTGCTTGATATGTTCTTGTTTTGGCACATAGGGCTTGTTGGCAAAGGCAAAGTTTCATGTTAGCTACAAGGGTAAAGCTACCAGTAAGCCTCTTCAACAGGTAAGGCTTATACTATGAACCTATGTTGCACGGACGCTTCTCTTTAGCAGTGTTTTTGCGTTTCATATCCATGTCAATTTCCGTATACATGTCAGTTTCCCTATCTGTTTTTGTTTGAAGGTTATATTTTAAAAATAACGAAGTTTTCAGTAGGGATGTAAATGGGGCGGGGATTCCCCGTCCCCATCGGCGACCCGCCTTGACGGGGATGAATCCCCGATAAGGATCCCCATGGGACGAGGATGGGGATAATTTTTCCCCTATGACGGGGACGGGGCGGGGATGGAGAAAGGTATCCCCTCCTTGTTAACCCTCGATGGGGATCCTCGATTATTCCCCGTGATAATTGATTTTTTTTGGATGATTTAAGTACATTTTAATTAGGTATTTGGTTGTTTTCAATTTTTAATTTTTTGTTGTGATTTAGAAAAATTTGAGAATGATTGTTAATACTTGGTATTATTAGCCACTGTTTCTTAAATGTTTTTGTCTTTACTAGTTTTTTTGATTTATCGGCCTAATACACAAATAACCCCCTGAATTTGTTCAAATGTTGCAACTGCCCTCCCGAACTTTCAATTGTAACAACTTACCCCTCAAACTTGTCCAATTGTAAAACATAACCCCTCAAACTTGTCCAATTGTAAAACATAACCCTAAATTGTTGATATGGACTGCAATTGAAGAAACACGTGAAATACAAAAGTTACAACGCTCGTGGAGTGTGATAATAGGATCTTTGGCGTGATACGAATCTGAGGAAATGTTTTTACGGTTGCTTCAAATACGGGGTAAAAAAATTCCCAATTTGGGGTTATGTTTTACAATTGGACAAGTTTAAGGGGTAAGTTGTTACAATTGAAAGTTGGAGGGGGCAGTTGCAATATTTGGACAAGTTCAGGGGGTTATTTATGTATTAGGCCTTGATTTATCTATTAAATTCCTGTTGTGGTGTTGGATTAGAGTTCTTATATTAAGCACCCGGTTTTCTGTCACCTAAAGGACCCCAATTCATATTTGGATACGTGTATTATGATCCTACTTAATAATTAAAATAATAAGGACTTCTATAATATGTGTGAATTGCTATTATACATGATAAAATACATAGATGGTCCTCCATTTGACGTGGAGAACCGGATACTTCTAATAATTTCTCGTTAAATTATCATAATTTTTTTTTAATGAAAATTTGCAGGTTGTTTGTAATAGTTTGCGGTATTTCTTGAGACGACCAAGCACAGAGGAGGGAAGTTTTTGAGAGAATATTATTCTATGGGATGAATGGATTTCTTAATTCTTCAAAGCCAAATTAAGCTGTACAATATTTCAACATATTGATGGTGTAAGAAACATCATTTAGTGCTCAACATAAATAAATAAAGGTATAAAATCCAATTTATTCATTTTCTGTGTTAAATGATCAAAGCTCTACTCGGCTAGATTACAGACTTTATAAACAGCTTATCCCAAAACTTTATAAGCACTTACCCATGTGGTTCCAGGGAGAGGCTACATATAGTGAAACTTTTTAAAATTAAACTAAATTGTGTCTAAAATTCTTAACATGTAAAAAAAAATTGTGTTTAATAAAAAAAAATTTGGATTTAGGGGGCCTAACAGGAAAAATAAATAAATTAGAAATTTGGATTTAGGGGGTCTAACATGTAAAAAAAATAGAAATTTGGATTTAGGAAATACCTAGCACTTCTCAGGCCATTTGGGGTGCTAAATCAGCACATAATTAATATTTCTTAGAGACAGGGGACTAGAACTGCCCCTAATCAGGCCAATTTATCAAATACCTAATCAAAGTTCTAGGTCAAATGCTCAATTTATCAAATACCTAATCAAAGTTTAATCAAATCACCAATTTAACACTTTAATCCTTAAATTGTGTGAAGACAGGGGGCCAGAACTATCATTAGTCATGGTGGTTCCTGCGGCCGGAGGGGATTGGTCCCCTGTTTACGCCCTTGGTCCATATGGGCGGCCGCGTAGAACCTTCCGTTTAGGAGGACCTTATCTAAAAAAAAGTTAACTTTTTATATTCAAAACTAATTTCAATTATAATACAATCAGGCAATGTCGACCAAGATAGCACCCTCTATGAGGAATTATGAAAATATGGAACTTGGTCCCAGTGGGAGCATACCGAATTATGATGAATACATGAAATTCGTCTACCATGATTTGGAACCGCGTCGCATTAAAAGACAAAAATTTGATCGCTGACGATTTGGTGTCGAAGGCTCAGCTCTTTTAGTAACTCCCTGTGATGATGCAGAACCAAAGAATATTCAACAAGCTCTCTCATGTCCCGAAAAGGAGAAATGGATTAAAGCAATGAAAGAAGAAATGACTTCCATACGAGTCAAACATGTTTGGAAATTGGTTGACTTACCCAAGGGTAGAAGGGAAATTGGGAACAAATGGGTTCTCAAGATTAAGCAAAAGGCTGATGGCAGTATCGAAATATACAAGGCTTGCTTAGTCGCGAAGGCTATACACAACAAAAAGGAATAGACTTTGACGAGACATTCTCTTCTGTTGTAAGATTTACTTTCATAAGGCTCATACTCACAATGGTGGCAGGGTTGGAATTGGAGCTACATCAAATGGATGTCAAGACTGTATTTCTCAATGGAGAATTGGAAGAAGAAATTTACATACAACAGCCTGTAGGTTTTGTTCGAGAAGGCTGCGAACAAAAGGTTTGCAGATTGATCAAATCAATCTATGACCTCAAACAATCTTCAAGACAATGGTACCTTTGTTTTCATAATGGGATGACATCGAATGGCTTCAATCAAATTGAAGAAGATAATTGTGTCTATACCAAACGCTTCGGAAATAAGTTTATCATTGTATATTGATGATATCCTAATTGCAGGTAATGATATGACTTTCGTAAATCAAACCAAAGATTGGTTAAGTTCAAGTTTTGAGATGAAAGATATGGGAGAACCTGCATATATCCTTGGGGTCAAGTTCACAAGGGATCGCTCAAAAAAACTGTTGACCTTGTCTCACTTGCATCAACAAAGTTCTTGAACAATTCAATATGCAAGATTGTAAATCCATAAATAGCCCAATGACCAAAGATCGTGTTCTGAGCTCAAACATGTGCCCCAAAACACAACAAGAAATCCAGAAAATGGAAAACTTTCCTTACGCGAATTCGGTTGGTAGCTTTATGTATGCAATGTTATGCATTAGGCCTGATATCTGCCATGCTATTGGGATGGTAAGCAGATATCAATCCAACCTAGGTCAAGCTCATTGGTCTGTTGTAAATATAATACTAAGGTATCTCAAAGGAACAATAAACTATTCTCTATGTTACTAAAGAAAGAATCTTCTACTCAAAGGATACACAGATGCAGACTGGGCAGGAGGCTTGGATGAAAAAAAATCCACTCCCGGCTACTATTTTTTACTCGAAAATAGGACAATTTCTTGGAGTAGCAAGAAACAGACATATGTAGCATTATCCACCATGGAAGCTGAGTACGTGTCTTACTCATCCGCAACCCAGGAGGCCGTTTGGTTGAATAGATTCATGGATCACGTAAACGGTGTTACAACAAACTCTCCAGTAATAATCATCATTGATAGTCAATCTGTTATTGTTTTTTCTATGGATCAAAGATTTCATAGTAAAGCAAAGAATATTGAGATTAAGTAGCATTTTATTAGAGAATTAGTTACACGCAAGGAAGTCTGCAGGAAATATATTTCGACACATGACATGGTTGTCGACCCTCTAATGAAACCTGTCAAGAGAGATTTTTTGTAAAACATATTAGATCCCAGGGATTACTTAGGATCTAAACAAATTTCTACTACATGTAACTTTTGTGACATGTGTTTCAAATTCAATAAAGTGTCTTTTCGAATCACCTATAATACACGTATATGTAAATATTGTATATTAATGTTTGCAATTGAGCATGTTAGACAGAGTAGCAGCTCACTCACACGAGCGCTTACTCTCATTTTATTAATTGTGGTGACAAAGATAAGGATGGAGCGAATTTTTGGGTAAACGATAACTTGCTCACTAATTGACGTCGTCTTGCAGTAACAATGGATCTAGATTCATTAGCATGCGGGATAGAATCAGAGTTGCTTAAATGGAATCTTCTGTCTAAGATAACGGAAGGTAGTCCTATAATGAGATAGACTAAAGTTAGATGGTATGACACATTGAAAGTGAAACCTTCATATGATTTGTTTTATGCATACACATGCGTTTTCTTCAGATAGAAGGATTAGAACACCATAGCATATGTTTTTCATACCATGTGTGCTTTATGACCAAGAGATGGAAAAAGAACTTTTTCCTAGCGTGAGACTTTCTACGTGAAAAACAAGTTTTTTCTCGAAACGTTATCCTTGATACCCTTAACTAGTTCAAGAAGTGTGATTCATTTTGGCTACTTTGGAAGGATGCCCTCAAGAGCTATGTACTAATTTAGTTTGGATAGGTGCCAAATGGGTAAGTAAAATGAATTATTATAGAAGAAACATAGTAAGAGGGAAAGACTTTATCAAGTTCACATCTAATAGTCTTATATTTCGCAAATCCGGATAGTTGTGCATATGTGCACTCTTTTGAATATAGATGAACTGTTGAGATAATGACAATTACAATCGGATGTGATATATAAAGTCTAGGATAAAGTATACCATTTCTTAATTACACACGTAGTTCAAAAGGTTGTATATCTCCAATGAGTATACAACGTTTGAGTTCTCAATTGTATGCTGGTCACACGAACTATTTGCGAGTAAGAACAAGATAAAGTGATGAATTATGTTTCCGTTACGCGCGATTGGGAGATGTAGGGATAAATGGAGTAAACGGGCTTTGGCCCATTTACTGATCCATTTATGTCTCACCCGTAACCTAGTTTGATTAAGATTAGAGTTAGAGTCAGAGTTTAACCTAGCTATAAATAGATAGCTAGGGAGGCTAAAATCCCAACACAAGTTAAGACAGCATAATAGAAAAGAGACTCTCTCTCCTTTGTCTTTGAGTTTCGTTCTTAGTTCGTGAATCAAGCTCATTTGGTATGGTAACCTCCTAGATCGGTGATACGGAGCCAAAGTTAATTACTTCCGTGGTTATTCAACGGATCTGCGCTACAAAAAGTAAACCTAAATCTATTGATTAGATTCGAAGTCATTACCCGTCCCTTAGAGACTAGAGATAATGACTTTTCCATTAAAGCCTTCAGCTAAGATTGAATTCTCGATTATGACTTTTCCATTAAAGCCTTCAGCTAAGATTGAATTCTCGATTTTCACAAACAAATCAAAATTAAGGTACACTACCATTTAATTTCGATATATGTAAATATACTTTTAATATAACAACAAGGGTTAAGGTGCAAAAATACCCCTAACGTTTTGGGTCAGGAGCAATTTTACCCCTAACATCTAAAATGGTGCAATTTTGCCCCTAACGTTTGTAGTCAAGAGCAATTTTACCCCTAACGTTGATAATTTGGGTCAATTTCAGACACTATTATAAAACACAGATATTTTTGTTCTTTATTTTGCACAAATTGCATATCAATTCGTTCTAAAAAAAGGATTTCATATTTTTTATAATTTAATAATAGAATTGGAGATTAATATTTATAAATTCGGTGAATTTTTTGAATTTTTTTTTGTCTAATTCGCACAAAAGATAGTATATTGTTTTATTATTTTTTAATTTTTTTCACATCCCAATATATGTTTATGATTTGTTACTGATAAAATGACGCACATGTGAAGTGTAGATGATAAAATTCATGATTGAGAAGACAGTTTCATGAATTATTTTTCAAATTGACCCAATTTATCAATGTTAAGGGTAAAATTGCTCTTGCCTGCAAATGTTAGGGGCAAATTTGCACCATTTTAGACGTTAGGGGAAAAATTGCTCCTGATCCAAAACGTTAAGGGTATTTTTGCACCTTAACCCTAACAACAATTTAATCTATTGTTACAATAATATATGAGTCAACTTATTATAATTAATTTCTAAAAAACAAATCAATATTAGAAAGACATAAAAATAAAATTGGTTCAATATGACACAGATTTTTCTTTTTAAAGAAAACTACGACTTTATTAATTACTACGAGAACCATCCCGAATCAGGATATTCCGAATGAATATATGGATAGAATAATAAATAAAATAATTAGCAAAAGAAATAGAGTTTCATGCTAAAATATGAGCTGCTTCGTTCGCTAACCTTGACGTAAAAACCACCGAAAACCTAGGGTGATTACACATCAAAAATCTCACTTCATGGATCACACACACTGTCGAATTCCGTAAGGTCTAATATGACACAGATTCTTGAAAATCAAAATCAATACTCCATCTATTTCCTTATGTAAATCATTTTAGGATATTTCATACAAATTAAGAAATATAATTAATATATAATCTAATTAATGAATTTACATTGGTTAACTAAAAAAAAATTCTTATATGTCATTTGGTTGGGGAATAACTTAGAATGTTAAAAAACATGGAAGAAAATCTGTTGTCCTTATTTCCGTGTCCCCTTCCATGTCCCTCTCACAAAAAGTGGTGTTCATTTAATTAAAATAATATATTTTATAATTTAGGAGGACCCACACATTAAAAAGGGACAACTTTTTGTGAGAGTGACATAGAAATGGCGATATCTGATTTTCTTTAAAAATATATATATGGACTAAACGAAAAAATAATGTTTGAACCGACAAACTAAACTAAATTTTTTTGGGAAAATTAAAATCAACGGCCTACAATGTTGACGCAAGTGTGTTTCACGAGGATGGGTATTGCTCGTACGGATTCCTACTCCACGACCATACTGGGACCTGTAGCTTCGCTCGACATGCAGCACTTCCGGGACTTTTCGAGCCAGTTATTGCGGAGGCTATGGCAGTCAAAGAAGCATTGACATGGTTAAAGTGAAACAAGTACAAGGATATTGAGCTACGATCTGATTGCTTGTCAATTGTACAGGCCCTCAACGGCGGAAATCAGTCCTTATCGTGTTTGTTTGACATTATTTTTGCTTGCAATTCTTTATTAAACGAGTTAGATAATGACCCTGTTTGGTAAATAGCGTTTTGGGATAAAAAGAGCGGTTTTGACCAACTTTAGCAGTTTGACCACTGAAACAGCTAATTGAAGTGTTTGGTGGTGAGAGGTTTGGAAGAGAGTTATGAGATGAAAACGCTAATTTAGAAAAAGCTCCTAAGGAGCTTTTTCAATTAGCGTTTTGCAATATTAAAATTAATGGACTTCTTTAACCCCTAATAGATAGATTCCTCCTCCAGCCAAATGCCCTTATTCGTCTTTTTGCATAAACCCTCATTATCAATAAGCTAATTTTTACCAAACAGGTCTACACAAACAGTTAGTCAAATCAGTTAATGTAATCAGCTAACATCTAACAGCTAATGTAATCAGCTAACAGCTAACAACTAATTTCCAAACAGGATTAATATATATATATCTCATTTGTTAAACGTTCAATGAATTGTGCAGTTCACAGCCTAACTAGAATAGTCAATTCTGAGTCTGTCTGTGGGGAGTGGTCCTATACTCCCTTTCTTATTTATATTGTTGCGACAGATTTAATTCAATAAATTCATTCTTTATTAAAAAAAAAAGCTACACTTTTTTGGGAAAATTAAAATCACGTGTAAAGAAAAACTAATTTGCTTTATATGAAGAGATTGAGGGAGTAATAACATATTGTCAAAATAGAGAAAGTGGAGTAAACTCCATTGAAAAAGACAAGAAAGTTTTCATAAAATCTAAATTAATTTTTTCAATCCATTCGATTAGATAGGAAAAGAATATGATCTAAAACAAATATCCAAACCTGTGAAAAGTGGATTTTCCTCAACCACAACACAACTCTCTTAGGTCGGCAGTAAATTTTGAGAAAAATAAGGTTTTTTGTTTCTTTCTTTTTATTAAATCTGTCCACGGGTCCAGATATCCGTTCGGCCCATTTAAATCCGTGCCTTTTGGATCGGGGTTGGACAATAAAAACTGAACTTAGATTCAGTCCGGTCCAGATCCGTTAAAATCCTCCTATTTTTTGGGCAAGTTTGGGGTTAATAAAAATAGCACGGGCCGGTTCAGTCCGACCCGCCTATTTATACTAATTAATAAATTTATATATTAAATATTTATTTTTAAATATAATATTTATTTTTTATAATTAAAATTTATATATATATATATAGGTGAGTTTATATGAGCTGGACTTGGGATTTGATTTTTAAATCCGAACCCACCTAAATTAATAGCGGACTGAGCTGAGTTTGGACTTAACATTTTTACCTAAAAACCCAATAGGACCGGTCCGAACCCGGTCTAGCCCGGCCTATGGCCAGGTCTACTTTTCATAGTGCCATATAGAGAGACTAGGGTTTAGAATAATTTTGGAATTACAACTTACTTTTACTCAGAAGATGTAAAAGACGCTTATAATTTTTGGAGAAGTATCGATTTAGACGTCACATATAAAGTAGTATCAATATAAATTTTAATGTTTAAAAAAGAGTACTAATAATAATTATTATAATAATTGAATTTTTAAGAAAACCTTTCAAATTCTTAAACTACTATACCATAAATATATTTACTATAAATAAGGGAAAATTACAAATCTAGGTCAAATGGGAGGCCCATTTACATATTTAACCTATTTACTCAACCCACTACATATCTAGACTGTTTTTGTGTGACTTTCCCGTAATACCCCTACCCTTCCCACTTCCCCTCACTCTATCGGTTTCTCTCCCCTATTCTCCTTGGTGCGCGAAAACGGTTTGGCTCCTCCATTAATGATTTGAAGACTTTTGATCTTCCTATTTGCCTTTAAATTGCATGAAATCTGCACCATATTTTCAAATCACAATGAAGTTCTCTTTTCATCTCTTGATTCTGCAACTTCCTAATCCTAGAAAACGAAGCCATGGTTCTTCATCTTCCTGTTCGTTAATTGGTTTCTTTCTTCTTGTTACCATTCCAGAAATGGTTATTCTACGTTATTTCCGTCGTTCTTTCCAGTTTATCATATTGTTACTACCGCTTTTTAAGGGTGAAAGGCGTGAAAAATGTAAGTATCTGCTGTTTTTCCTGCGTTTTCCATGAATTCACTTCGCGTAGTCGATGAATTCGCGGAGATCTGCGAAGAGAACGAGCCTGAAACTTGATGATCTACTTCGCGAATCGATGAATTCGCGAAGTCTGCGAGTACAAAAGTTCATGATTTCACTCGCAGACTTCGCGAAATCGTCGATTCGCGATGTGGATCGTCAAGTTTCAGGCCTCGCAAACATCGCGAAAACATCGATTCGCGAAGTGAAATCATCTTTTTCCCTGCACGTTTACATTCGCATATGCTTCGCAAATCATCTTTTTCCCTGCCTAACACGATTAATTTTTCCTGAAGGTGGTTGATTACATAAGGTGGTGTCCTCGGTTGTAGGGGAGATGACTTTCCTTCCTCTATAGGGATGAACTTCCCTCAAAAGATGAGCACATTCACTTTAAAGTGGTTGGTGAGGAGATAACTTCTAACAGACCACAGATCACTTCAAAGTGAATCTCACTAATCCGGTACCAATTATGAACCGGATGAGTAATTACATGAAGGTCCGCGAATTT
Organism: Euphorbia lathyris; assembly: GCF_963576675.1. NCBI lineage: Eukaryota > Viridiplantae > Streptophyta > Magnoliopsida > Malpighiales > Euphorbiaceae > Euphorbia > Euphorbia lathyris. Next base: position 78,415,106 of record NC_088918.1, on the reverse strand, counting down.
GGGATTTATATCCCAAATTTGGCAAATATCGAGTTTGATCATCCATCTTTGTATAATCTTTTAAAATTTATCCTAAACTTTTAATTTACACATAAACCATCAAATTAACTCCAAACTTTTCCTATAGCACCAAATAAAAATCACACACCCAATAATTATAATATATACTAATATCAAGATATAAATTTTAGAAATTTAGACACGGACGTGACACAGATCCTTTAGAACACTAAATGTTTGTGGGTTGCCCGACTCACAGCAGTTCCAGCTTATGAGACTCATAACCTCAGGCGGGCCTGGACGCCAAGACCCGCCCCATATCTGTTTTTAATAGGATATCAGATTCTACTTCCATATTGACCTTCTCCATGCGTGTCCGTTTTGGATCGTGAATAAGTCCGTCTTCAATAGAGGGATTCTAACTCTCCTTATTGTTTGAACTGTCCATTCATGAGGGGCCACCACTTGTTGGTATATTCTTACTCCTAAATGCCCTGGATTTAGACTTATCCCCTGCAAGAACTTCATCAACGTTTGAACTGTCTAAATTATCCTCATCAACCGCCTCTGATGGATTCATCAGCCATCTCCCCTCCAAGTCCGATTCAATGATGGTGACTCTCTTCACAGGCTTCCATATTGATACTAGCATATTCTTCATACTTTTAATATGTATAGATTTGATTGTTAGAAACTGGCCCATAACAAAATAGAAACCTTGATTCGTAGGATTAACAACATGTTCTTCTTCCAAAATCACCCATTGTTCCTCATTGTCTTCGAAACATAATCGGGAATAGGCCTCCATTAATCCCTTTCCTTTATCCATTGAAAATCAGGTTGAAACCCTAACTTGTAAGGTAAGTATCATAGAAAATATAATTAGGTTAAAAACTTCTCAATAGAGAAGACGGTAAACGCTCCAACAGAAGGGACTAAGAGCTAGAAGTTATTTAAATAAAAAAGATGTTTAAGAAAAGAAAACAATGAACAAACAAAAGAAAACAAGAAGCAAAGATAACATCTTCAAGAAGCAAAGAAAAAAGGTAATGGAGTAGAAAAAGAAAGATGAAAAAGAAACAATGAACTAGATGAATGACAGAAGATACTCTCATCATCAGAACAAGTTTACTTTCTTAAAAACTAATTACATTGATTTATACAATAACAAATCTCTAACAACTATATTTCTATTGAAGGAAATAAATTCATATTGCTATATCGATTGATTGTATAATTAGTATTATTATATTCTAAAGATTAATTACATTGCTCTATATAGTAACAAATCTCTAACCCCTATAGTTAGGGGTGTCAATTCGATTTAAACTGCATACCGAACTGATTGAATTAGATTTTTCTTGGTTTTTTAACACTTCGGTTCGATATCAGTTTTAGCTTCAGATGCATTTTGATAGTCAATTCGGTTTGAAAAAAATATTAAAAAATTAGACCGCACCGATTTACACATATTCTACATTATTATATAGTACATGTTTATTTTTATTATTATTATTGAGATGATAAGCCAATATAGATATATTTTAAAAATATTTCAAATATTTTTTATTGTTGAGGTAAATTTAATGAGAAAATACAATGATTTTTATTTATTGTCTTTTATTTTATAAATAATTCGGTTTGTTCGAATTAAAACCAAACTGAATCAAATATTTCAGTTTTACACACCATTCAGTTCGGTATTGGTGTCAATTATTGTCAAGGAACCGATTGAACTAAAAGCTCGAGCTGATAGTTAAGGCCCAATCATATATCTTATATTAATCTCCGACACACCCCCATACGCAAATGCCCATTGGGCTTGTAGCGTGCACAACGCAGGCACATCCCGTCATGTGTTCATCCCGCCATGTGTTTTGTTAATTCCACAAATTAATGAGGTTGCCGGGACTCGAACCCTCGACCGTTTGGTCCTAGTGGCTCTGATACCATGTCAAGGAACCGATTGAACTAAAAGCTCGAGCTGATAGTTAAGGCCCAATCATATATCTTATATTAATCTCCGACAATTATTTTGATAATTTTGATATTCATTTTTTCAGTTCCATCGACTTGGTTCGGTTTTGAACCGATACACACCCCTAACTATATTCCTAATGATTTATATAAAGGGACAATGTACACAAATACAACTCATTTTGATAGTTAAGAGCAATTTTACCAATAACATCTAAAATGGTGTAATTTTACCTTAGTGTTGACAGTTAAGAGCAATTTTACTCATAATGTTTTGCACGTTGGTCAATTTGAGAAATAATTTATCAAACTGTCTTTTTCAGTCATGAATTTTGTCATCTACATTTCGCATATGCATCATTTTATTACTCATATTAGTAATAAATCTCAAACATATGAATAAATATGAAAAAAATTAATTTTTTTTTATCAAATTATAATGTATTTTGTACGAGTCGAATAAAAAAATCCAAATATTTTACCGAATTTAAAAATATTAATCTCAAATTCTATTATTAAATTTTAGAACCAAGGGATATGAAACTGGTGTAGAAACAATATATGTGTTTTATAATGAATGTCTAAAATTGACAAAACTTACCAACGTCATGGGTAAAATTGCACAATTTTAGATGTTAGAGGTAAAATTGCTCCTGACTATTAACATTAGAGTATTTTTGCATCTTATCCCTTTATTTACAAACTGATTCAGATTATCACCTTAAGGCCCAAGAGGCCCATCAACGTCCGAGAAGCAAATGGCCCAGGGCGGCAGAGGGCCCCTAGGCCCAGGTCTGTCGGATATAAATAGGCCATTAAAGGAAGAAGCACGGATCGGGTAACTCATAACCTCTCCACTTTATTCACACTAGATTAAAAAGCTCTCTAAGAATAACTAACTGTCTTAATCTTCGGAGTGTCCGCAGGGACCGATCCCCGCGCAGGGCCGACCCACGAGAAAGCAAGACCTCTCCGATTGAGACCCGGATCACTATTCCGCATTCCCAGATTATTTGGTGCGGTGAACATGGAATACAAGTGATTTCGGAGCTTCAAACAGAATGCAAACCCCTACTGAGTCTGCCCCGGCTATAGTTCCCGAGATGGGAGCGACTAGCTCCATGAGGCACGCCGAGCGTTCCACTCCGAACGTTCCGATTTCCCCCAGAAACCTAGGGCCACTGATGGAGGAGGTGAGCCCTGAAGAGGAAGAAACCTATAACACTACTCAACTCCTTAGTGCAATACAAGGTTTTCGGGCAACTTAGGCGGTTCATACGGCGGCTCAGATGAAGATCATAGACCAACAAAGGAGCTTGCAGGAGGAGAACGCCAAAATCTGGCAATACCTTAAGGCTTTGATTGGATGGAAGGTTTTGAAGGGTAATTAAAGGGAGGGTAGGGAAGGGTTAGTGGAAACCCTTGTTTAGAAGATTAAAAAATAGGAGGGTAAGGGTTTTGAAGGGTTAATGAAGGGTTTTGAAGGGTTCAAAATCAATAGGTTTTTAATGGATTTTCAACCCACCAAATCGGAGGGTTTTGAAGGGTTTTAATGAACCCTTCCCTTTCTCCCAAACAAGGGTAAGGGTAATACCCTCTCTCCCCCTCCTTCCCCTTCCTTACCCTTCTCTACCCTCCCTTTAATTACCCTTCAAAACCTCTCATCCAATCAAAGCCTAAAGAGACAGCAGAGACGCAAAGAGAAGGGACGCTGCCAGGGGAGCCCGCACGGCCGTTGGACAGTGCAGGAAGAGGGGTCGGGGCTGTAGTGACCAGAGAGGGCGGAGCGCGGCATGAGGAGACGGCAGACGCGAATAGCAAAGACTTGTTGGAGCTGAAAATCCAGCGTTTTCTTGACAAGAGGGCCCTCGGGGGCGTCATGGGAGGAAGCATCACCTCCAGCAAAATGCCACTGGTGTAGAGGATCATCGAGATAAGGTTCCCACGGGACTGGAAAGCTCCTCGACTGTCCCAATATTCAGGGACCGAGGACCCCAACGACCATGTGGCGTCATTCATGAGCACCATCAATTTATACTCGAAGGACGAGGACATCATGTGCAAGGTCTTCCCGACCACCCTCTCGTCGAGCGCGCAAGAGTGGTATCGAGGACTTGCCCCGGAATCAATTGACTCTTTTGATCTCCTAAAAGATATTTTCCTCTCCCTGTTTTCCACGGCAGCGAAGGTTAGGAAGATCAGTTCGGACCTCAACGGGCTCAAGCAGCGAGCGACTGAGCCTCTACGCAACTTCCTCTCAAGGTTCCACCATATGGCCTCACAAGTTAAGGGCCTTAACCTGGAGGTGGCTCATGACGCCTTGGCAAAAGGGACCTCTTGCGAGCCTCTAAAGTAGAAATGTTTCCGAAAGATGCCAAGATCCTTCGAAGAACTCATGACCATGGCACAGACATTCGTCAGATACAATGACTGTGACCGGCCCGCCGGTTACGAGGAGTCAGAAAGGGACAAGGCCAGAGGAGACACGCACAATCAGGAGAAAGGCCGACCGATCCCGGAGGCACGTGAAGAGGCTCGAGCCCACAAGGAGGACCCAATGCCTTTTCCGGCTCGGACCGAGCGGGCAAACTTGGAGCGTAGGGGAGATCGATCCCATGGCAAGGAGGTACATTACGCTACTCAGAGCCAACATCGCCGATTCACACAGCAAATTCCGGCTCGACAAGAACAAGACCCGTGCAGAAAAAGAGTACTGCAAGTATCACAAATCCTCCGGACATTCCATGGAGAACTGCTATCAGCTGCAAAGGGAGATCGAGCGGATCATGAAGCAGGGCGCGCCACCAAAGGTGATCAGGCAAAGGGAGCAGAGCCTGAAGCAGCGGGAAGCAGCCAAAACGGCTGAGGTACCATGGCGAGATACACGTTATAAGGGAGGGGGTACCAGTGCTCTCCGCACCATCGGAGAGCTCCCGTAAGAGGAAGGCAGTCGGGCAGACCCTGACGGTACAACCACCCCTCTGGACCAGCCATTCGGAAGCTCTTGTTGTCACTATCAACATCACCGGCTTTAAGACGCACCGGGTGCTGGTAGACACGGGAAGTTCGGTGAACCTGCTCACCTGGACGGCACTCCGCGCGATGAAGAATACTCACACTGCCCTCAGAGCCGAAACTTTCCCCCTGGTCGGCCTGTCGAAGATAGAAGTCCCGATCAAGGGAGTTATCACATTGCCTACTATTTTCGCCGAAGGAGTCGAGGAAACCGAGGAGACTGCAGAATGGGTGGTGGTCGATATCCCCCTGGCCTACAACGCCATCATCGGAAGGCCCCTGCTAGCTACCTTGAGAGCCACGATTGATATCTTCGGATTATGCTTGACCTTGCCGATTCAGCACGGAAGGATCACCATCCAGGGAGATCGCATGTTGGCTAAAAGATTGCAGTGGGAGGCAACTCAGTCCCGGACAGCGCTCTACCTGGAGGACGATCTGATGGACATGAGAGGTTACAATCCCGTACCCATCGAGCCGGTCGATGACTGTGTCCTCGGGGATAACCAGACTGTGAAGATCGGGACCAGGCTCGCGTCCCCTTTGGCCAACGAAATCAAAGCTGTCCTGTCAGAACACTCGGATGTGTTCACTTGGTGCACCGAGGACATCACGGGGGTCTCACCTGCTCAAGCAGTGCACAGACTGAGCATCGACCCCTTCATCGAACCCTTGAAGCAGAAGATGCGAGTACAGGCAAAGGACAAGCAGGTCACAGTAAAGGCAGAGATTGACAAACTCCTAGCTGTAAAGTTTATTCGCAAGGTTCACTATCCGGACTGGCTTTCTAACGTTGTACTTGTAAAGAAAGCCAGCGGGAAGTACCGCATGTGTGTAGATTTTATGAATGTTAATAAAGCTTGCCCCAAGGATTCTTACCCGCTACCTAATATAGATCAGCTCCTTGATCAAACTGCTGGTCGCAAGATTTTGTCTCAGTTTGATGCTATCGCAGGGTTCCAGCAGATCCCTCTAGACCCAGCCGACGCCGAGAAAACCTCCTTCATTACGCAGGAAGGCACATATTGCTACAATATCATGCCTTTTGGGTTAAAGAATGCGGGGGCCACATACCAGCGGTTGGTAGATAAGATGTTCGCCCATCTCATTGGCAAGACGGTACAAGTGTACATCGATGACATGGTGGTCCTCAGCACCGAAGAGAGCGACCATCCGCAAGATTTGGCGGAGGTGTTTAAGATTTTCAAAGCCTATAACCTTAAGCTAAACCCGGAGAAATGTTTCTTCAGAATTCGCAGCGGTAAGTTCCTGGGTTGCGTGGTGTCAGAGAAGGGATCGAGCCTAACCCCGTGAAGATCGAGACAGTCTTGGAGCCACCACGTGACCTGCAGGGGGTTCAAAGACTCAATGGAAGGATCATCGCTTTAGGGCGTTTCATTTCTTGCTCGGCACAGCGGTGTTTGCCCTTTTATAAAGCAATAAAAAAGGAGCATCCCTTTAAGTGGTCTGCGGACTGCTAGGCTGCGTTCAACGCCATCAAAAGTTTCCTTGCCACACCCCCACTGCTGTCGGTGCCAGTACCAGAGTGTGATATTCACCTATACTTCACCATCGCCGATGAAACAGTAGGAGTCGTTTTAACTCAGAAAGAGGGGACGGAGCTTTACCCAATCTACTTTTTGAGCAAGGTGTTGAAGGGAGCCGAGGTCCGATACTCCGAAGTCAAAAAGGCTCTGTTCGCTATAACTCAAGCGTCGGAGTGTCTGAGACCATACTTCCAAATGTTGAAACACCTTTCCACAAGATTTTGATTTGACAAAATCATCCATGATTAAGAGGCAATTAAATTTAAATGTTTTGATTTAATTGTACTAATGTGTTTGTTCAATATTGAGTGCAAGAATATATATATAAAGTAAGACAGGACAGAAGTCAGCATAAGCAAATCTGAAGGGAACGGAAGCAAAGCTGAGTGGAACGGAACTCAGCATGAAAGAATGGAAGCCGAATGGAGTAGAACTCCGTATCAGAAGTTTTAGTCCAAGATGCCAGAACGAAGCTGACTAAAACAAAAGACTTCTTCAGCAGCGTATAAACAGAACAGAGCTAACCACGAAGCAACTCAGTATAGAAGTTGAACATTCGAGGATAATGAATGAAGCTGAGTCACAGTCAGGACAACATGAAGGATCCATTCACTAAAGGACAAAGTCTTCCAATCTTCTGCACCAATAATTGGAACCTCGAAGACACACAAAATACTAATTCTAAGAGACATGGGTCATTGGATTATTGGTAAAAGACAACTGGCACAAAAAGACAAGCCAGACGCAAGAAGACAAACCTGACGCCTGAAGAAAACAGAGAAAGGGAATGGCGGAGCAGTCTGAAGCTGACCAGAAATTGTTCCCCAAAAGAGCCGTTTTGGTGTTAACGGTAACAACAATTCAAACGATCCAAATCTGCAATTTCCTTCTATAAAAGGACAATGAAGAACCTTGGATCATCACTGGAGTATCAAGAGAAAAATACAAGGAGAGAAAATCTTGAAAGCACTCAAATACAAAAAGATCTTACACCAACTTTTCATTCTCTGTGTAAATGCTAGATTGATTGTTGTGTAATCATCTAAAGTGTTCTTTAGCATAAAAAGAACAAGTTTGTGATCAATAGGAATATTGAGAGTGTTAAGCTGAGTGCTTGGTTGTAAGCATTCAGTGGTAGAGAAATCTAGGTGCTGGGTTGTAGCACTTAGTAGGAGTTGAGTAGACGAATAGAGGAAGGTACTCTTGCATATTCAACTGCCTTGTAATTGGTTTGTGCTCTACCGTTAAAGAGCTCAGTATTGGATTTAAAAAGCCCGGAGGACTCTAGGGACTGGACGTAGGCAGAGAGGCCGAACCAGGATAAGTGATACTGAGTAATCTCTGAACTCTCTCTTATATTGCATGTGTTGTTTGCTATATTTACTCAGTATATATATTGCCTAAGCTGACCTTGAGTAAATAAGTGGTGTTGAGTTAGAATCTGACCTCCAAGAGTGTCAATTCTCAACTCACAAGAAAACAACTTTAGTCAACATCTGACTAAAGCTGTCTTGAAACATATCTCACCAAGCTGACCAAAAGCTGAGTTAATAAACTCTCAAAATAACTTCCAGTCAGCTTAATTAAAACACGAAAAAGTTATATTAGTTCCTAACCCCCCCTTGGAACTAATTACCAGGGACCAACACCAAGCACATACGGTTGTGGTCAGAACCAATTACCCGCTGAAAAAGGCCGTCCAAAAACCAGAGGTCTCCGGACGAATCACCAACTGGTCCGTTCGGCTATCCCAGTTTGACGTGCGGTTTGAGCCCCGCACGACGATCAAGGCTCAGGTACTATCCGACTTCATCGTCGAATTCACCGGCTCATCTACCACCAAACCCAAGACAACAATGTCTCGCACCAGCGACGTTTGGACTATGAGCATAGATGGGTCCTGCGCTCCAGGACGGGCAGGCGCTGGCATAGCCATTCAAGGACCCAACAATCTCCACATGCGGTACACCGTCCGGCTCAATTTCCCAACCACAAATAATCAGGCAGAGTATGAGGCCTTGATCGCAACTCTTAGATTGTCGAAAACCATAGTGAACGGACAGCTGACGATATACTCGGACTCAAAGCTCGTCGTTAGCCACGTGAGCGGCACCTACAAGGCGAAAGATCCGACGATATGCCAATACTTAGCCCTCGCCACATCCCTGATCAACGACCTCAAAACGAAAGGAATAACCCTCAACCTTATACTGGTACCGCGAGAGGAGAATGAGGAAGCAGACGCTATCGCCGCTCTTGCAGTGGGCGAATAGACTAATGACCCGAACACCCTCATCGAGCTCACCGAGGCCCCGACCATTCGCGTAGAAAGCTCGTTATAGATCGATCCGGCTGACGCCGCGGCAGGGGGATGGAGAAGTCCAATTATCAGATATCTTCAGGATGGAATACTCCCCGCAATCGGACGCAGGCGTCCCTCGTTGTCCGACGTTCTTGGCGTTATGCATTGCATGATGACTTACTTTATTGGAAATCCGCCACGCATCCTTGGTTGCACTGTATATCCGAGGAGGAGGGCGATCACTGTCTAAAAGAAATTCACCAGGGCATCTGCAGCTCACATCAGGGCACCCAAGCAATTGCGAAGAAGGTCTGGCTCCAGGGGCTCTACTGGCAGACCATGGATTCCGATGCGACACGTCTAGTTCGCAGTTGTCAGGCGTGTCAGCTACACGCCAACACTCATCACGCCCCGACGGCTCTATTCAAGGGCATTATCATACCTTGGCCATTCGCGATGTGGGGCGTTGACCTGCTCGGCCTTTGCCCGATGGCTTTAGCTCAAAAGCGCTTCGTTGTAGTGGCAGTCGATCATTTTACCAAGTGGATCGAGGCTGAAGCAATTGCCAAGATAACAGCAGATAACGTGATCGGTTTCCTCAAATGAGCAATCATATACAGATTCGGGGTCCCTCGCTCCTTCATCACGGATAATGGGAGGCAGTTCGACTGCGGTCAGTTCCGCGATTTCTGCGGGGAATGGGGCATCAAAGGGCGATACACCTCGGTCGTGCACCCTCAGAGCAATGACCTCACTGAGGTAAGAAACCGGACGCTCCTGCGGGGAATCAAAACGCGCCTATCCGACCAAGGCAGGGCATGGACTGACCACATTGCGGCAATATTATGGTCATACCGCACTACCCCTCACTCAGGAACAGGACGCACTCCTTTTTTCCTTGTTTACAGAGCAGAAGCAATGGCACCATCTGAAATCATCCTTCGCTCCCCCGACAGACCAGTTTCAAAGAGGACGGCAATAGCGCGGAGCTCGTGGAAGCTAGTGACCGACTAGAGGAGGAGCGCCTTAATGCTCTATTGCACATCACGGCCCATAAACAGAACATAGTGCGTTATCACGATAGGAGAGTTCGTCCCTGCACTTTTCAAGTCGGGGACCTTGTGCTCAGAAACGCCGTAGCTGCACAATCCCCATTGGCTCAGGGCAAGCTCGGCCAATCATGGGAAGGACCATACAAGATCGACACCGTTCTCCATAATGGAGCTTATAAGATCGCCTCTTTAGACGGTTTGGTCTACGACAATAGCTGGAATATCCAGACATTGAAGAAGTATTATCAATAGCTTGTAAGGAAAATCATCAATAAAAGTTTCTCGTTCTTTTCTTTGTGTTTTGTTGAAAAACCTCAGCTTGACGAGAATCGAAAGCTAACTCCCTGTTTTGGCCCTCGCAGCACTAAAGCATCAATTTGCTATCCAAAGGCTTATCGAACATCTTGGTCGCCTTCGCAATCGCCCAACAATCCCATATTGTTTTCGATTGCTCAAAAGCGGGCACAATAATGCGTTTCCGCTACGAAAGCATCTATATGCTATCCAAAGGCTTATCGAACATCTTGGTCACCTTCGCAATCGCCCAACAATCCCATATTGTTTTCGATTGATCAAAAGCGGGCACAACAATGCATTTTCCGCTACAAAAGCATCTATATGCTATCCAAAGGCTTATCGAGCATCTTGATCGCCTTCGCAATCGCCCAACAATCCCATATTGTTTTCGATTGCTCAAAAGCGGGCACAACAATGCGTTTCTGCTACGAAAGCATCTATATGCTATCCAAAGGCTTATCGAACATCTTGGTCGCCTTCGCAATCGCCCAACAATCCCATATTGTTTTCGATTGATCAAAAGCGGGCAAAACAATGCGTTTTCCGCTACAAAAGCATCTATATGCTATCCAAAGGCTTATCGAGCATCTTGATCGCCTTCGCAATCGCCTAACAATCCCATATTGTTTTCGATTGCTTAAACACAGGCACAACAATGCATTGTCCACTACGATAACATCTATATGCTATCCGTTATAACACCGCGACAATCTCGTGTTATAACCACGTTGTTGCGAATAAGTACTCTGGTTCACGCTCCGTTAAACAGCACTAAACAAACATGGTAAATGCTCACTAACGCAGAATTTCTAGGGTACACAAAAACAAGCAGAACAACTTGGACATATTTTATACCGGGCACAACATGCCACAAGTTCATTACAGAAGAAAGGCCACAACCATGGACAAAATACAAAAAAAAACGCGTCACAATCACTCGAGAGTGGCGCCAACACCGTCAGGATTTGAAATAGCCTCCGCATCCATAAGGGCTTGATGCACTGCTCGCCAATCAACACATTCGTCGGTATTATGCCCGTTCTGCCTATGGTATAAGTATGCTTTCCCCACATGAGTCACTCGGTGTTCCGGGTCAGCCGGAATAGGCCCCAGAAATCCCTATATCGAGAATTCAAGAAAAACTACGCCGCGAGGTTTCAATGGATCGACGAATGTCGCCCCATTAGGATGGGTCGGTGAAGCATGACGCCCAGGACGACGGTTCTCCAGCTCAAGAGGAAGGTTCATAACCCTGTCTAGTTCATCGGCCAACAACCGCCTAACCCAAGCAGGATGAGGATTTGTCACGGGCACCACTGACTCGTCAGGGTTCAAGAGCCCAATCCCATCCTGCGACCAGATTTTCTTCTCAGTTGAAGAAAAAGAGTTGATCACAACTTCGCATGAGTCCGTCACGGATCCAGTGTAGGGTGCGGAGCTCTCACTCTCCCTGTTTTGGTTTCTCCGTGAGAAACCCCGATTCATCCAAACCGGGGAGGCGTACCTCACTTTCCTATCTAGCTCGGGATCATCCATCGGGGGGCAATACATGTAGGGATGGGGCATCGCCGAGATGGCCTTTTGTACTTCGAGCACCTTGGCAGAATCCACCGCGTCCCGGAGCGACATCAGGACAATAAAGGCATGCAAATAGCAAAGGATACAAGTACTAAAACCAAGAGCGGAGCCTTTAAATGAGAAACATAAGCAAGAAAACCGACTCCTATTTATAGTAAGAGTAGAAAAGACTTGACAACCACATCAACTAGTCTCAAATCAAATCAGGAGTGCAGGATAATGATCAAAATAAAACTGTCAAAAGATATTTTAAGATATCGACCGTACAAACATATTATTACATATTTGAAAAGCAAAAGCGGCATGTAGAGGAACACATCTTCATCTCCGCCTACTCCTTTTTGAAGCGACCACAGAACGCTATGACATTCGCCACGGCAGCTTTGTCGTAAACGTTCGGGGAGAAGACAAACTCTGGAGGAATCTCATGACCCGCGGCATGGGCAGCGGTGATAATCATCATCCGGTCTATCTTGATCAGTTTCTCCTCAAAAGCTCCTGCGAGGGCCCGCAGTTCTCTGGGCTCTTTCCGAGCTGCCTCCAGATCCTGTCTAAGCTTTTCGTTCTCCGCAGATAACGCATTAGCTCGCTTTGCCCTCTCATCCATCTACTCCTTCACTCAGCGAACCCACAAGGTAGCCGCCCTAAACAAAACTTTGTAGAAGCGAAGCTCCTCGACTGCACTTGCCAACTTTCTCGACTGCTCCAACCGGCAACCGGTCTCCACTTTTAGCTTCTCGCTCAGCACAGCAATCTCGCCTTCTCGGCGCACTAATAGCTCCCCCGGCAGCGGCCACTTTCCCGTTAGCCGTCTCCAGGTCCTTCACTGCATTGCGCAGACCTTGCTCCATGTCGCGAAATATATTCTCATCGTTCACGCACATGTCGAACACCTTGTTAGCATTTTGAACGGCCTGCATAGAATTTGAACGATTAAAGGCACAGTTGGTAGAAATAAATCTAAGCAAAAAGATCAAAATTTTACCACTCCGAGCGCCGACAGAGTCTCCACCCCCAGATTCATTTTGGACACACCGTCCATCCGTATCACTTCACCGGGCACCTTTGCGACGCGAGCCATCGCCCTCGCAAGGTCGGACGTCACCATGTTCGAATGCACTGACAAGCCCATCACATACTCTCGAAACTTAGCAATTTTAGCATCCATTCTTTTCATCATCTCCGGGTGGTCGCCCAGCCGATCCATCATCCCCGCCTCCAGGTCATTCCCAGTGTCGGAACACGCTCGCTTAGAGCTTTCGTGCCCCCCAACGGCATCCTCTCCAGCACGTATTTCCTCTTGCTCGATCCCAACAACAGCCTTGCCTTTATCTTTCTTCCGCTTCCGAGTAACGGGCCCTTGCATTTGCTGCTCACTTTGTGTTTTCTCCACAACATTCACCCCCATATTTTCTTCGGCCTCACCCTCTTCAACCGGCATCCCTGGCGGAATGTCGCCAGCAACACCATTATCCGCATGCACAGCCAGCACGCCCCCCATACTCTGCACCACCTGGTTCGCATCTTCAAGTGATGAGAACGAGGCCAAGGACCCAGAGGGCATGGCGAAGGCTTCCTCCGCAGTCTCAAGGCCAACACCGAACTCGTTCGGATCAAAATCCATGCTAACACGCGGATTACCTGGACCTGCACCAATAGAATCATGATAAATACACATTTCAAGAAAGTAAAGCACGTCAAAATTACGGAATGAAACTTACAACCCGGACCCCTCACCTACAATGGCAACATTTACGGTTATCGCCTCCAACTCCGCCAGCTCTCCGTCCGAGAAATTATACCCGCGTTTCCATTTTTCAAAATCCGCTTGCGACCAGCCAGCTAGCTGGGCCATTCGCCATTGCTTCCAAATATAGTATCCGGCGGCAAGAAAATGTCCCACGAGCTCATCGACGTCTTTCTTACTTGCTTCATCTGTCGGCAACCCCTTTAAGTACGTTATTAGAAGCTCCTCCGATGGCAGCTTTTCTCGCATTTTTAGCCACCTACCTGATTCTATGGGATTGTCATTCCATGTCACGTGGAACGGAAAGTCGCCATCCAATTTCCGCACTAAGAAGTACCGATGCCTAAACTTGGGGATCTTATCCTTCAAGCCACCGAGTACCTTGAACTTCTGGTGAGAGAAGGTCACGTGTTGGGAGCGAGGTCCTTTATTCGGCCGAAAGAACTCACGAAACACAAGATTGGTAGCTTGGTATCCCGCCGACCGACACAACGAATAGAACGCCACCATCATCCTCCACCCGTTCGGGTGAATTTGGCCTGGACACAAGTCATACTCTTTCAAAACCTCAACAAAGAAGGGAAGCAGAGGTAGCCGCATCCCCGACTCTAGCTGCTCCTCATAGACAACCAGCTCGTTCGCTCCGCCGACGTGATGAGCTCGATCATCCTCCTCCAGCGCCACCAACTCATACGGTTGCCCTAGCCGATACACGGCAGAAATGGAGGCCAAGTCCGCCGACACGATAATACTGTAAGCATCGTCCACCGCTAGAGACTCCGGCCTCTTCAGACGATGCCTCCCCTCAAAGCGTTTACCCTCTATACTCGTCGGACCTACCGCCCTTGTCCATACCTTTTCCCGCATTTGTTCGTAGATCGCGGCCAAAGGTCGCTCTTCGGTAATCACTCCCTCGGGTACAACCACAACTACTTCAAGAGTACCGGCGGTGGGTCCTCCAAGGGGACGCTCAACGCTAGGCGGCTCGTGTATCACAACGGTTTTCTTTTTCTTTCCAGTAGCAGCACCGCCCTCCTCCGCCGTCCCTACTCATCTTTTTCGCTTTACCGATCATTTGCAAGAAGCGTCGCGAAGTGTAAAATCACCCGGCGTCACTGGCGGCAGTCGCTTTAGGGCTCATCGCGAAGACCCTTCTGACATACTCCCCCTCCCCAGAAAGAAAACAAACTAAACAGGAACTAAAAACAGGAGAGATAAGCGTTACGACTAACCTCAAAAGGTTACGACAAGCGTCGCGGAGAGTCTATAGAGGCACGACGCCAAATCAGTATACTCGGTGACCAGTAAGTGCAAGCGAACAGCGAAGTAACGACGAAACGATCGACAAAAAACAGTTACTCCAAAGGAAATCGCAACGGCCAAATTCACAAGAGGATTTTCCCCTGCTTTTTATAGCCAACCAAAAACGGAGGCGCCGGCAACGCACGAGGTTCAAGGTGTCTTTTACGGCGCATGCAGAGGCATTTAATGAAGGGCCAATAAATTATGCACTGATATCCACAAACGCATGCAAAGTTTCTGAACGGTCTCAAATGGGGAAATCGGGCACCTTTACGTACAGCTGTCTACCATTTGTTAAAAGAGGAATAAAATCCTGATAACAAGTGGAGAAATTCGGATCTACTTCCGTCCCTGTGGGGGCGTCGTTGGGTTCGACGGGGGGAAGCTCCGATGCCAAAGTCAGTAAGATGAATCAAGGAAACCAACTGAATTGACAAGGGTTGTGAGAATGTGTACCTTGATAGCCTAGGGAATCAGGCTATATATAGCTGGGAAGTTGTAACCTTCAGGTAACTAGAAAGTCTCCATTAATGCTTCATTAATGGCGGTTACGAGTTATCCTTAGCCTGGCGGTTTAGCTAATTAATAACTCATTAATGATCCGTTATGGCCGAGTCGGTGGCCAGCCGTTATAGAGGCGAATGGAGAGATTCGCCTTATAGGTCCGCCAGCGGAACTCTTGGAGCTGATCCGTGGAGATCCGCCAGCCAGCTTCCCTTTGGGGATCACTATGTGGCGTACTTTGAGGTGAATTTCCCTTTTGGTCCTCAGGATAATATCTCGATGTTATCAGAAGCCCCCCCAAAATTCCCTTAAAGCCCTTTAGGGCTTTTGAACTTCCGCGCGCCGTCATAAACACTTGCACTAATGAGCACACTGTTCAATGCCATTGGACGATCGACACGTGTAATGGACACACTGTCCCAGGAAGGAAAAAACTCTCTTCTTCTTCTTACGCTTTCTCTTTCTTCCTCATTTCTTCATTTTTCTCCTGCGCTCGAAGCTTTTTCTGGGATTTCTTTAGAGTTTCGCACCAAGCTTCCGATTTCTCATGTAAGTTCATTTTCTTTCGCTTAACTTTTCCTGGATGTTTAGAAGTTCGTCTTCATCTTCTAGATCTACTTCAGAACTTTTTAATTCAACCTCCCATCCTGAAATAGAAGTCGATTTTAGTTGGACCACCTCGTCGTCGGAGAACTCCCATTCTTTCGAAGGCGCGGTTAATTCCGATTTAGTTGAGTTTAATAACTCGGCGTGTAATCATTATCAGACTCGTTCCACTAGGAATCCGTCCCTTTTTACTTCTATCTCCAGCGCCGCTCCGGCCGGTGCCCATAGGTGGTTTCCGGGATCAATGGCCTCTTCTTCGATTCCTCCTAGGAAAAAGAATCCACGAGTGGAGTCCACTCCGTCTCGTATGAGTGCCGCGGATCTAATGGATCTGGCGAATCGCTTTCCCTGGATTAAAAATTATGAGACTCAACTCGCTGCATCTCATCAACGTCCTTCCTGTCCGCCTAGCGGCTTCCTTACAGTGTATTGTAGTCATGTGGAGAGAGGGTTCCGACTTCCTCTTCCAAAGATGATGGCGGACATCCTCTCTTACTTTGACATCACGGTCAGCCAGCTACATCCTAACTGCTGGTTGGACATCGCTTTAGACTGCTATCTTGCCTCGAATTTAGGAGTTGTATATACGGGCCGTATCTTTAGAGCTTTTCACAAACCCTCAAAAAGGAAGTCCGAATCTTATCTCACATTCGCCAAGTTCAGAGTATATTCGCCCTTTAGCGACAAAATGTCTAATGTTCATTGCTGGGATGTGAAATTCTTCTACTTGAAGATAAAGGATGGCGAACCATTGGGTTTTCCTTCAGTCTGGAATCCCAGGCCGCTACATATGGCGGGTGACATGCGTATCCTAACGAATAGTGATGAGAAGGTGGCGGAGCTCATGAAGCAAATCAAGGCGGATGCATGGACATATGCTGATGCCTTAGCCTTCATGATGAGTGATATCCCATTAATTCGTCGGGAAGGGGATCAATTTGTTTACTCAAAGATTACACAATTTGACCAAGGTATCTTCCATTTCTTCATGAACCTTGATTACTTTAATGTTTTCTTTAGCAGGGGTTTATCTAAGGCCAATCACGCTCTTGCAGAGAAGCGCAGGAAGTTTTTGGAGGCTGAAGCATACAAAAAGGATCAAGCGGCGAATCCCCAAATTGTTACTGGCAAACGTCCGGCTGAAACTGGGGTTGAGCCACCATTGAAGAGGAGGAAACCCAACACCACTGGAGTTCCTAAACTTATGGCTGATGCCATGAGGTCCGCCAGGCCTGCTGGGGAAATTGCACAGGTAGATTTACCTTTGATTTCCTTTTGTTCATCAAGTTTTGGACCGGAGTATGACTCTTTCATGTTTTGTGTAGATGGCGAAGCCCGATATTGGTGGATACTGGTCTGCCAAATTGGGAGCCCAAGGTTCTTTCGAGAACGAATCCATCCTAAATGATTTGGATGAGGCCTTGGGTTAGGTGGGCGAAGTGCAGAGGAACTATAACCAGATTCCTGGTTCAATTCATGCCCAAAAGGGGAAGACGGAGCTCCTTTCGGTGAGTTTCTTTAGAAAGGATGCAGACAATACTAGTTCCCCAATCCTTTTTGCCTTTTGATTGAATTGTTTGTTTTTGGACAGTTGTATGCTCGCCTACGTACCATGGAAAATGAGCTCCTTCAGAATGTGGCGGATAAGGCCACTATCGAGAGGCTAGAGAAAGAGATAGTGGAAGCCAATTCCACTATCGCTTCTGTTAATGCAGGTCTTGCTTCTGCGAATGCAAACCTTGCTTCCGCCACAGCCGCCCTAGTTCTCAGGGATGAGGAAATTAAGAGGTTAAAGGCAAAGATTGAGTCTGATGCCAAAAGCCATGAAGATGCCCTTGGAGAAGCTGAATACATGGCGGGCGAACAAGCCTTTTATTATGGCGAGATGCTTATGGCGTACTTCTCCTTGGCGCATCCTGAGACTAACTTCACCGATCCGTAATTCGCCGTCCCCGAACCAGAAGATGTGGTGAAGTTCAATAAAATGTCAGACGCTAAGGAGTACCTCCGTGATTACGTTCGGAGATGGATGAAGGGGCCCGTGGAAGAAACCAAACCCTCTGCTACGGTTTTGGCGGATGAGCTTGAAGAAGTGCTCCTCAAGGCGGATGCAGAACCAATTCCTGATCAAGCTCTTCCCCTTGGTCCTACATCTTCGGTGGATAAGGAGGTATCTCCTGATGGCGTGTCTGCGGATGTGGAGAAGGAGAATCCCCAAGCAAGCTCTGTGGGCGAAGAAGGCGCAAAGGAGGATGCTCCTATTGTTGTTTAGCTTGCTTTTATTTGTGACATTGTAAAAACATTTTAAGTACAATTTGTTTTGATCCTTTATGGAAGCTATGTTATTTTACCTTTACGTTTGCGTAAGGAAATATATAGGCATCTAGGATTTGAAGTAGGTGGCCAGCCATACTCCATTTTATGAACCTTTGTGAAGGTTAGATGCTGTTCTATTCCTTCTAGAGGAAGTAAAGCTGCCCAGGGGATCAATTTGCTACCTATCTTTGAGGTGAAATGATCCGCCCGTAGGACTTGTGAATCCTTCTCTGGGAAGGATAAGAGAGTGTAAAGACCTTGCGTCCAAGGATCGTTTTAACTCTATTAGAGATTGAGATCCACTCACAAGATTGATCTTCTTATGTTTTTAAGGCATCGATGACGTATCTCTAAGATAGCGATACATTGTAAATGTGGAGAGCGTTGGATGCCCCCCCCTCTTTTTAAGACTGGAATATTGATATTGCTGCAGTAAACAATAAAATGAACACAGATAATAGAACAAATGATGTTTATTAATGGGAGAAATGCCTTATTACAGCAAGTAGGTCTTATAGGTGAGCCTCGTTAAAACCTTTAATAAGAAAAACCACATGGGAAAAAGCTTATTAAAGGAAAAAGAGTACTCAAGACCGTATATACACTTCATTTTCTGACAAAATATTTGCGGAGATTTTGGAGGTTCCATGTGCGTGGCAATGTATTACCCTCCATGTCCTGTATTTTAAATGTGGTAGACCCAATCTTGTCCACTATCTGATATGGACCTGTCTAGTTGAGTCATAGCTTGCCCTTGCCTCCTCGAGATTGGACTTTATCAGCTTTACGGAGCACAAGATCTCCCACATTTAGATCCACAATCTTGACATTTTTATCATGGTAAGCCGTAATCCGCTGTTTGTATGCCCCCATGCGCACATAGGATTGATCCCTGCGATCTTCTATCTGATCTAGGTGCTCCCTTAGCCGTTTGCCGTTGTCCTCTTCACAATAAAAGGCCACTCGATCACTGGGGACCTGTATTTCGATTGGAATAACGGCTTCAATGCCATGAGAAAGGGGGAATGGTGTTTCCCCCGTAGCCGTTCTCGGGGTGGTGCGATAAGCCCATAAAACACTTGTCAGCTGATCCGCCCACTTCTTATCATGCTCTCCCAATCTCTTCTTTATCCCCTTCACAATCGTCCGATTGGTAACTTCAGTCATTCCATTGGACTGTGGATAATAAACGGAGGCGAATCTGTTCAGGATGCCCAACCCTTCACAGAAAGCCTTGAATTCGCCACAGTTGAACTGTGTTCCATTATCGACAATGATGGTATGTGGAACACCGTATCTTCCAACGATGTTGTCTTTGACGAATTCCACCATTCGTTCTGCAGTAATGGAGGAAACAGCTTCGGCTTCTACCCATTTGGTGAAATGGTCCACTGCCACTACCACGTACCTTCTCTGCCGGCGGGTCGGAGGAAATGGGCCGACAATGTCTATTCCCCAGAGGGCGAATGGACGTCCTTCTACGATTGGCCTCTGAATGTGTTTGGCAGTATGTGATTCATTCACATGAATCTGACAATTGTGACAAGATTCTACCAATTTTTGGGCATCCAATTCAGCCATGGGCCAGTAGAAACCTGCTAACCTGGATTTTTTCAAGATGGCGGCGGATGCTTCATGTGCCCCACATGATCCCTCATATAGCTCCTTGAGGATTTGCTGTCCTTCTTCCGGTAGAATGCACTTCAACCAAGGATGACTAAAGGACTTTCTGTAAAGGCAGTCATTGATCACGGAGAAATAAGCCGCTCTCCTAACTATCCGCCGTGCCTCTTCTTTGTCCTCAGGTAAGGTTCCATTCAGCAGATATTGGCGGATGACCGATCTCCAATCATCTTCCACTATTGTGAGTAGAGAAACTTCCTCTAAGGCGAATGCTGGAGCTATTTTAACTTCGAAGGGACAATCCGGATCCGTCCAGCTCTCCTTACAAGAGGCCATTTTGGCCAAATGATCCGCCTCTGTGTTGGACTCCCTCGGTACGTGAATCAGTTCCCATTTAGTTTCCTTAGCTTCAAGATGATCCAGCAACTTTTTGACTTCCGCTACGTATTTGGCCAGAACCTCGTCTTTCACCTCATAATTCTTGATTACTTGGTTGACCATTAGTTTAGAGTCTCTATAGATCACAATCCGCTCTGGAGTGATTTCTTTGAGTAGGCGTAATCCCAATATCAGAGCTTCATATTCGGCAGCATTATTAGTGGCATGGAAATTTAATTTTGCTGCATATCGTAATTTTATGTATTGGGGACCCTTGATCACAACGCCTACGCCAGCTCCATCCGCCGAGGAGGCGCCATCGGTGTACATCGACCATTCCTCTATTGGCGGCTTGGGATGATCTATCCCTTCGTCAGTGAATTCATTCACGAAGTCCTCCAGGACCTGACTCTTTAAGGCTGACCTGCTTTCGTACCTCACATCGAATTCGCCCAGGCGGATTGCCCATTCCATCAGCCTTCCCGAAGTGTCTGGTTTCTGCAACACCTTTCTTATTGGTACATTTGTTCAAACCACTACAGTATGCGCCTGAAAATATGGCCTAAGGCGGATTGCCGTGGTTACAACAGCCAGTGCCATTTTATCAAGCTTTGAATACCTGGTTTCAGCGTCTTTCAAAACCTTGCTCACGTAATAAATTGGAAACTGCTGGCCATCCTCTTCTCGTATCATGACCGTGCATACGGCTTTGTCCATAACCGATACATACATGTAGAGGTCTTCTCCCTTCAAAGGTCGACTCATCATGGGTAGCTCCGTGAGGAACCGCTTGATTCCTTCGAAGGCTCTTTTACAATCCTCATCCCACTCGAATGCCTTTTGCTTCTTAATGACCTCGTAAAAGGGCTGGCATCTACGAGCTGAACAGGAGATAAACCTGCCCAAGGCTATGATGTGCCCGTTAAGGCGTTGTACTTCTATGATATTCCGCGGTGCTTGCATTTCCAGAACTGCCTTAACTTTGTCAGGATTTGGGCTAACTCCTTTTTCGCTGATCATGAACCCTAAGAATTTTCCATATGTTGCCCCGAAAGTGCACTTCTCTGGGTTCAACTTAATGTTGTGGCGTCGGAGTACGTCCAGTACCTCTTTTATATCGTCCGCATGCTTTTCTATGGTCGTACTTTTGATGATCATATCATCTACACAGACAGAATAGTTACCTCCTTTATTATCTGTGAATATCTTATTCATCATCCTCTGATAAGTTGCACCTGCGTTCTTTAGCCCAAAGGGCATAACTTTGAAACAATAAGTGGCTTGGTGTGTTACGAACGAGGTCTTGATTCTATCTGAGGGCTCCATAGGGATCTGATGATAACTTGACTTCACATCAGTAAAGGAGTACATTGCGTGACCGACAGTTCCATCTACAAGCATATCAATACATGGCAAAGGATAGTTGTCTTTGGGGCAAGCTTTATTGAGATCTGTAAAGTCAATGCACATGCGGTAAGATCCGCCAGCTTTTTTCACCAAAACGACGTTCGCCAGCCACTGAGTGTAAAGCACCTCCTCAATGGCATCCGCCTTCTGGAGCTTGGCGATCTCTTCCTCTATCACCTTCTGCCTTTCCGGGCCATGATTTCTCCGTTTCTGAGCCACAGGAACTGCATCCTTATCAATGTTGAGCTTGTGAGTGATTACGTCTGGGCTGATTCCGGGGAGAATTTCATCCTTCCATGCGAAGACATCTTCTGCCTCGTGAAGCACTTTGGTGATTGCATTTTTAATTTCATCCTTGAGCCCTTTGGCCATTCTCACTTGCTTTTCATCCGTCATAAGGTACATTTCGGTCTCGCCCAAGGCCATCGTGACGCGTTCCTCTTTATCTTCCTCCTTAGATTGAGGGCGAATCATTAGTGATGCCGAATACATCTCTTGGGCCACCTTTTGGCTACCTTTGATCATTACACCTCCCTTGGCCGTGGGAATGTAAAGTGTTAAGTGGCGAATGGAGATAAGAGCTGCAACTTCGGAGATAAAAGGCCGTCCGAGGATGATATTGTAAGCTAACTGACCATCCAAGACCGAAAATTCTAAATCTCCCCTCCAAACTTGATCATCGTCTGTAAGCTCACAGTCCAAAGTAACTTGGCCTTTTGTTTGAATAGTATGTCCTGTCACTCCCAAGATATCGACCACGGTTGGATCTACTTGAACAGGATCAATCATGAGTTTGGCGAAAGCTCCTTTGGTGATGACATTGCATGAACTTCCAGTATCAATCATTACCCTTTTCATCTCCCAGCCTTCCACCATCATAGTGACGACCAGTGCATCTGCATGGGGTGGTATCTCCGGACCTGCATCTGAAAAGGGGCGATTTAATGACGTCCTGTCAAGGGCGGTAGTCCTTGCCTTTTTCAACATTGGCTGGTACCCAGGTCCGCCTGCTATGACATTGATGGTACCCTTTCCTTTCTTCTTTGGGTCCTCCTTGGATCTGTCACCATCTCCTCTCTTGCCTTCAGTTTGGATGAACCGATCCAATTTGCCCCTTTCTATGAGACGCTCAATTTCTCGAGCTAACTCCCAGCATGCATCAGTGTTGGCCATTTTTCCTGTGATACTTACAATAGTTTTTAGGATTTTTACCATTATTGGTATACTCCCCCCCTTTGGTTCGGGGTATGAAATGCTCCGCTTGTGCTGGCTGTTCTCGATCCACATAAGAACTTCACTTTTAGAAGCATTGAGAGGTGTGAAGGAGGTGACAAACGTTGATTTATTCCTAGAATCTCTTCGCTTGTTTCGGGAGGAAGAATCCTGACGCTTGTCTTTGTCCTAATCTCGAGGACGAGATTCGCCTCTGTCTCTTTTTGGCGATGATGGTGAACCTCGGCGAATGTCATCCACCTCTATAAAGTCTTTACAACGCTCCATCAACTCTGCCATGCTGGTGGGTTTCTTTCGGATGAGATCCTCCTGCAAACTCTTGCAGGTAGTGTTTCTTACAAAACATTCCACAGCTGCGGAGATATCCACATCAACGATTTGTATGCACAATTGGTTGAAAGTGTCCACATACTCCCGAAGGGGTTCATTCGCCCTCTGCTTTAACTTAAAAAGCTTCCCAGATTTCACCACTGCAGGAATACAACCGGCGAATTTAGCGCAAAATTCCCTGCTCAATTGATCAAAGCTGTTTATCGAGCCTGGAGGTAGAGATTGAAACCACAAATAGGCTGGGCCCCCCAGCGTGGTGACAAACATTTTGCAGAGCATGGGCTCAGTAGCTCGGTTGAGCCTGGCCAGTATTCGATACTTTTGAACGTGAGCTTCTGGATTATCTTTGCCTGTGTATATTGCGAGATTGGGAATCTTAAAAGCTCTTTCCGTCTCCTCCGCCTCAATCCAAACTGCAAAAGGCGAATCCCTATTGGCGAACGGGTTGTGCCTGGCATTTTCTTCATTCATACGGAGCACCAGGGCCCTTACTCTATCATCAAAAAATTTCGGATCCGCCCTGAGACGGCCTCTTCGTGGCGATCTGCTTGGAGAAGAAGAAGAAGAAGAACTTGAATCAGACGATGGATCTGATGGCGAACGTCTTCCTCCATTACCGTGTCCACTTCCTCCTCCGCCTCCTCCGCCACCACCACCTCCTCCTCCGTCTCCTCCACCTGGGGGAGTCGAACCATTTCCTCCCCCCTGGCCTCCTGACGGGATGTGCCCAACAGTTCCTGAAGGCGGCGGCGGTGGTGGTCCACTCACATGGGGTGTCTTTTCTGGCCTTTTACTTCGTCTACGACCAGTAGATGTGGGTGATCTGCCACGACGGGAGGATCTCGTTCGTCGGGGCGACGGTGACCTTGTCCGCCTACCTTTCTCTTTTCTATGCTTCTTGCGAGTTGGCCCTTTAGATCCGTCAAGGGATAAATTCGTCCGTGGACACCTGGGTACATTGGACCCACCAAGACTCAACCCCGGACCCCCAGATCCGCCAGGAAGGGTCGTATCATTTCTTTGACTTCCTTCACCAGGGAATAACTCCCGATTAATTGGTCGCTCGCCACCTGATGTCGTGGCAGTTACCATGGAATCCGTGTTGTGAGCTTGAAGAAACGAAGAGCTATGGGCACCTGGTCCAAGGCCAAAGTTTAACAAAGGCCAAGATGAAACGGTTGATGTAGACGTCGTGCTCCAACGCGGAGGAAGAGTCATGTATGCTCGAAGGCGATTCCCTATCTCAAGTCCATATCGCGCCTCAATATCTTGAGCACACATATTGATAAAAGCAGCTGTAGGCATGTTACCGTCGACATGCGTTATAGGAGCAGTTGTATCGGTGCGACCAGCACTAGATGGTGTAACTAATGGCGTTTCAATCCCTGAGGAGGGATCTTGACCTCCGTTGGTCATTGCGTTTTCAGCGTGAACGAAAAAACCCTTTGTTTGATTAAGGATTCCACGATCACCGCACCAATTGATAACAAGTGGAGAAATTCGGATCTACTTCCGTCCCTGTGGGGGCGTCATTGGGTTCGACGGGGGGAAGCTCCGATGCCAAAGTCAGTAAGATGAATCAAGGAAACCAATTGAATTGACAAGGGTTGTGAGAATGTGTACCTTGATAGCCTAGGGAATCAGGCTATATATAGCTGGGAAGTTGTAACCTTCAGGTAACTAGAAAGTCTCCATTAATGCTTCATTAATGGCGGTTACGAGTTATCCTTAGCCTGGCGGTTTAGCTAATTAATAACTCATTAATGATCCGTTATGGCCGAGTCGGCGGCCAGCCGTTATAGAGGCGAATGGAGAGATTCGCCTTATAGGTCCGCCAACGGATCTCTTGGAGCTGATCCGTGGAGATCCGCCAGCCAGCTTCCCTTTGGGGATCACTACGTGGCATACTTTGAGGTGAATATCCCTTTTGGTCCTCAGGATAATATCTCGATGTTATCAAATCCTTTTAAGCTGATATCTCCTCGCATGAAATGCCCGGCTAACATTGCCGGAGGGGACCACTTGATTCGGATTATCACCTTAAGGCCCAAGAGGCCCATCAACGTCCGAGAAGCAAATGGCCCAGGGCGACAGAGGGCCCCCAGGCCCAGGTCTGTCCAATATAAATAGGCCATTAAAGGAAGAAGCACGGATCGGGTAACTCATAACCTCTCTACTTCATTCACACTAGATTAAAAAGCTCTCTAAGAATAACTAACTGTCTTAATCTTCGGAGTGTCCGCAGGGACCGATCCTCGCGCAGGACCGACCCACGAGAAAGCAAGACCTCCCCGACGGAGACCCGGATCACTATTCCGCATTCCCAGATTACAAACTAATCCCTAAACTTTAATAATAAGGTGTTGTTTGGTACATTGTAATGTAATGCTCATTACAATGGATGTTCATTACCATGTTTGGATTAGTCTATTATTTTTATCGTAATGGAATCACAATTACATCACTCAAATTTACTTCACAAATTTATGTAATGGGGATTACATAAAAAAAGGTATGAATTCTCATTACAACTAGTTCAAATATATATTTTTATTATTTATATTTATTATCCACAATTATTATTAAAAGGTAAAACATAAAATGAGAAAAACAAGAAAAATACGAAGAACGGAGAAAATGTGAAAACGGAAAAAACGAAAAATAGAAAAATAGAAAAAAACGAAAAACGAAAAAATGAGAAAAACGCAAAAGATGGAGAAAACGTGAAAATGTGGAAACAGAAAATGGAAAAGACGTGAAAAACTAAAAACGTAAAAAATGCAAAAAAACAGAAAAGCATGAAAACGTGAAAAACGGAAAAAACGAACAAAAATTAACAAGTTTTTAACCATCATATATATGGATGATGTTCTCATGCATATGAAAATTTGAGAATAATTGAAATTTCTAACTACATTTGACGAAACAAACATAAGTAGTGTAATAATAATTACATTTCACCAATTTTTTTTTAAATTTGCCAACCAAACATTGTAATAGAATCATTATTACATTGTATTACATTACAACTTTGATTACATTACAACATTGATTATATTACACTGCATTAAATCATACCAGACGGTATCTAAGAGCATCTTCAATAGTCTCTTAGTTGCGCTTTTAAGTTAAAATTTAAGGAGAGAGTTAAAAACCAACTCCTAGGCCTCTTAGTGACTCTTCAAATCACTAATAGCCCCATCATTCTCTCTATTATTGAAGAACTCTTAGAGTATCAGAATGTTTGTAATACAGTAAAACCTCTATATAGGAATACTCTATGTAAGAATAACCTTTATTTTGTTATAAAAACCCGGTCCCAACTTGGGCCAGTTATAAATAGGAATAACCTCCCAAACGTTATTTGTTATACACTTTTCAAGTCTCACCTTTAGAAACTATGCCTCTATATATTAATAATTATATATATATATATATATATTAAGAATTCAAACTAAATTATAAAATATTAAAAAAAACTATTGAAATTAGAAACTATGCCTCTATATAAGATTTTTTTAGACAAAATATCTGCGATGAGGTCGAGAGAGAGAGAGAAGGGCGAGCGGCGAAGCAACGAGGGCGGTAGGGTGCGGGATATGTCAAAGGAGAGGGAGAGGCCGGCGGTTCCGCGGCTGGGAGTGGGGAGGCTGGATCTGTCGGCTGGGGGCATGCGCGGGGCAGATCTGGGCGTGGAAGGCGTGGAAGGTGTGACGGAGCTGTGTGAGAAGGGGCCGGCGAGGTTAGGGACAGGCGGTGACTATGGATCGGCTCTAGGGGAAAAGGAGGAGGCGTGGCAAGGGGTAGGCGCGGGATCTGGGGCTGATCCATGGGCGATGGGGGAGGCAAGGGTTGGGGCAGGCGGTGATGCCGGATCCCTTCCAAGGGAGTTAGAGGAAGCTTGGTCGGCAGTCTAGGGGGCGTCGAGGCTTGGATCTGGCATGGAGGCCGGGGATGTGCCAGGGGCGAAGGGAGAAGGGGCAGGCGGGGATGTCGAAGGCCTTCCTAGGGAGAAGGGGGAGGCGAGGCCGGCAGTCCAGGCGGGCGGACAGACAGTCCGGGCAGGCGGGCCAGGCGAGTGGCCAGGCAATCCAGGGGGGCGGCCAGGCAGTCCAGGCGGGCGGCCATACAGTCCAGGGGGCTGTGGCTCATATCAGATCCATGTTAAATGGGAACTTGGGCTCTAGGACATTTATGGATGCTTTAAATAGTAAATCTAACGAGCAAAGCTTGGTGAAAAGCTCCTGGAGAGATACTGTGATGGGGGTGGTCGAGGAAGAACCCGAGTTAGATGATGAAATTGTAGAAGATGAGTCTGAAGAGGTCTATTCAGACTCTGATGCAGAGGATGGAGAATAGGAGGACCCGTTATGTCCTAAGATTAGGCTATCCTCGGCAGATAAGCGCGCCCTAAGATCCAAATGGAAGTTAGCCTCAATAGTAACTGTTTTTGGCAAAAGAATTAGCTTTAATTATTTCGCTCAGAGAATCCAGGCGCAGTGGGCTAAAAAAGGGAAATTCACCATTACTGACTTAGAGAATGACTATTATGTGATCAAATTTACTAGGGTGGAGGACTTTAATGTTGTCATTAATGGTGGCCCTTATATCATTTCTAATCATGTTCTGGC
The DNA here is from genome assembly GCF_963576675.1 of Euphorbia lathyris. Lineage (NCBI taxonomy): Eukaryota > Viridiplantae > Streptophyta > Magnoliopsida > Malpighiales > Euphorbiaceae > Euphorbia > Euphorbia lathyris. The sequence goes on along the minus strand of NC_088918.1, from coordinate 78,387,261 downwards.
ATTAAGGTCATGGGTCCCTAATTTTAATCCTCATGACTGTGCAGTTAATAGGATTCTCATTTGGGTAAGATTCCCGGGTTTACTTATTGAATACTATAATGAAAGCTTTCTTAATAAAGTTGGTGGTCTTGTTGGGAAAGTTCACCATGTGGATAAAACCACCATTGGGGCAGTGAGAGGTAAATTTGCCAGGGTCTGTATTGATATCGATCTAGCTAAGCCTCTTTTATCTAAATTCTGTGTTTAAAATTCGGTCTACTATATTGAATATGAAGGCATTCATAATATTTGCTTCGAGTGTGGAATGTTTGGCCATACTTTTGAAGGGTGTCCTAAGAAAGAGAAGCTGGTCGAAGAGGTGATGGTAGCTGATAAGGAAAGAGAAGAGGGGACTCAAGGTGAATGGAGGAACTTTGGCCCCTGGATGCTAGCTAAGAGGTCGGTTAGACGTAGGACTCGTGCAACAGTTGTTCATAATCTCCCTTCTAACATTAGCAAGGAGATGAATTCTCTCCAGATTGCCCCTGTGACCAAGGAAAGGCCCCCCAATAAAAAAGCTGGTTCTGGCAATGATACGGTCCTCAGTTCTGGATCTAGATTTGGGGTCTTGTCTAATGAGGATGCTCATGAATCTGATCACTCAAGCGAGTATATGGACCTCCCAGAATCATACCACAGTTGGGAATAAGAAGCTCAATGAGGTTAGAATCTGCTGAGCTAGAGGCCAATAAAGCATAGACTGTTAACCCTCTGTTTGAGTCCAGAGTTGTTGCTTTGGGGAGCTCCCAGAATCATACCACAGTTGGGAATAAGAAGCTCAATGAGGTTAGTATCCTGAAAACCCATGTTGATATTTCAAATGGAAAGGTCATGGGGGTCAATAAAACGAGTATGAAAAAACATAAGGGTAATCAGAAAAATATTCATAACTCTTTGGATATTTGGGATAAAAGGGGACCTGCGGGTACCTCTTCAAGGCTCTCAGGAGCCCCGAATAAGTACCTGGCTTAGGGTGTTGGGCCTGTGGTCAGTAGTCTGCCTTTTGATGGACTTTTTTGTATGGAATGTTAGAGGTGCAACTAGTAAGGCTACCCGTATCCATGTTAAAGATTTAATTAAACAATTTAACCCTTCTTGTTTTGCTTTGCTGGAAACTAAGATCAGTGATAGTAAAGTAGATGAGGTGGTTAGAAAGTTTATAATTGGAATTGTGTCAGATCGGAGGCTACTGGCCGGGCTGGGGGGATTTGGCTCTTCTGGAAGCCAGATCGTGTTCAGATTGACATTGTCAGCATGGATAAACAATTTATTCATAGTAAAGTGTGTCTTCCTAGTAATAAACCCTTCTTTATCACCTTTTGTTTATGCTGGTCCTATCATGGCTAATCGTAAAAGGTTGTGGGAGGTGTTGTATACTATGAGTACAAGTATTTTGGATGCTTGGCTCGTGGTTGGGGATTTTAACGATATTGGTCTTATAAGCGATCAAAGAGGGGGTGGGAACCACTATGTTAACAGGTGCCTTAACCATAAACAAAATATGGATTTATGTGGGCTTTCGGATATGGGAGCCGCGGGTCATAAATTTACTTGGAAGCGCAATAATGTTTTTGTTCGTTTGGACAAAGTTTATGCGAATATTGCGGCTATCAGTAGATTTCCCAAAGTGAAAGTTTTAAATCTTCCTTTCCACCACTCTGATCACTGTCCTATTTTAGTTAAGTTGGTTAAAAACCATCGGTCTAAAGGGGATAGACCTTTTAGGTACCAGGTGGCCTGGGAATCTCACCCTGAGTTTAAAAACTTTGTTCAGGATAATTGGCAGCCCCACTCCAATGTTCTCCTTGCTGCAGAAGGGTTTAGAAAGAATGTGGTGGGATGGAATAGAAATGTCTTTGGCCACATTATCAGAATGAAGAATAAACTTCTTAATAGAATCGAAGGCATTCAACGTAATTTGGAGTTTTGTTTTGATCATAATTTGAATTGTCTTCTTAGATCTCTCCAGAAAGAATTAGAAGCTGTGTTGAGGCAGGAAGAGTTCCTTTGGTTTCAGAAATCAAGGAAAGCTTGGATTAAAGATGGAGACCGCAATACCAGGTTTTTCCACCTTTCGACTATTATTAGAAGGCAAAGGAATCAGATTGATGCTATTAAAGATTCTAATGGAGATTGGGTCTATGAGGATGAGGACATTCGTCGTTTGGCCCTTAATTTTTACAAAGATCTTTTCAAAGAGGAGAATGTGGATCTGGATAAAGCTTTTTCTAGGACTTCTTTTCCTAGTTTGGATGAGGGTAAGGTTCGGGATGCTTTCCATCCTATTGACCAGAAAGAGATTGATTTGGCCTTCTCTAGTATTGGTGCCACCAAAGCTCCTGGGATTGATGGTATTCCCGCCTGTTTCTACCACAAACATTGGGATACCGTGAAGGAGGGTATTTATAGTTTTATTAAAGGAGTGTTTAATGGATCTGAAGATATTAAGCTGGTGAATAAAATGCTTCTTGTCTTGATTCCTAAAATTGAGAAACCCTCCTCCTTCTTACATATGAGGCCGATTAGTCTGTGTAATGTGTTGTACAAAGCTGTTACTAAAATAGTGGCAAATAGGCTCTGGTGTATTCTTCTTGATATTATCAGCCAGAATCAAGGCAGCTTTGTTCCTGGCAGACAGATGATGGATAATGTCGTTATAGCCCAGGAGATGGTTCATTCCATGAAAATTAAAAAGGGAAGGAAAGGTATTGTGGCTCTTAAGTTGGATCTTGAGAAGGCTTACGACCACTTAAACTGGAACTTTCTTCTGGATAGTCTTAAGAGAGTTGGTATCCCGGATAAGTGGATGAGTTTAATCAAGGTCTGTATTTCTTCCCCTGTTTTTCAGGTTCTGATCAATGGAGATATGTCTGAGGAGTTTACTCCTTTCCGGGGCATCCGTCAAGGTGATCCTATGAGCCCTTTCTTATTTGTTATTGCTATGGAAAGGTTGTCTCACCTTATCCAAGAGGTTGTTGGTAATGGAGTATTCCACCCTGTTTCCATCAACAGGTTCTGTCCTTCGATTACCCATTTGTTCTTCACGGATGATGTTATGGTCTTTGTGGAAGGGAATGAGGAGCAAATTCGCATGGTTATGGACATCCTTAACTGTTTCTGCGCTGCTTCTGGCCAGAAGCTTAACATCCAAAAATCCAGGATGCTTTGTTCTAAAAATATGAGTAAAAGTGTTTGCAAAAAGCTAAGTGAAATCTCTGGTATTCCTTTAACTAATTCTTTGGGTAAGTATCTGGGGGTTCCTCTCCATAGTGACAGAGTTTCTAAAGCCTCCTTTAAATAGACTATTGACAAAACTAGTGGAAAATGTGCCATTTGGAAAGCCAAAACTCTTTCTCTCACTGGCCGTCTTACTTTAATTCAGTCGGTCAATTGTGCGGTGCTTAATCATATTATGCAAGCGTGTAGATTGCCGGAGCCAGTTCTAAATGATCTTGATAAAATCAATCGGCGCTTCCTTTGGGGGGATTCAACGGAGGGGAAGAAGATCCATCTGGTTCCTTGGAAGGAGGTTTGTCTTCCTAAGAACATGGGGGGACTGGGGGATAAGACAAGCGAAGGATAATAACAAAGTATTATTAATGAAGCTGTTGTGGAGAATGTGGCAACTCCCCTCTTCTCTTTGGGCCCGTCTTCTCTGTGGGAAATATAGAAAATATAGAATTTTTGGGGGGCCCAAAGAGAGAGTTGTTAACTGTTCTTTTCTTTGGAAAGGCCTTAGTTTTCTTTTTTCAGATTTTTGCTCTGGGATTGGCTGGGAGGTGGGAAACGGTAAGTCTATCAGTTTCTGGAATGACCCCTGGATTGGTGGTAAATCCCTTTTAGAAAAGTGTACTTCCCTGCCGCCTGACAATGTTCGTAATTGGAGGATTGCGGATGTGGTGGATTTTGAGGGGGATTGGATTTGGTCTAAATTTGACTCCTTTTTTAATCTGGATACACTCCTGAAGATCAGAGGAGGTAAGATAAGTAATATGGAGGAAGATAAGGATAGGCACTGTTGGGCGTTGACTAATAACGGGGCTTATACCTGTAAATCTGCTTTTGAGGCCTTCAATCAGAATGGGGCAGGTTCCATCTCTGAAGTCTGGAAGCGTGTTTGGGCTTTAAAAGTTCCCTATCGTATTAGGAGCTTCCTCTGGCTTGGGGCCAAGAATAGGTTGCTTACTAATTCAGAAAGAAACAGACGGCATCTGGTGGATTCTGGTGCTTATAGCAAATGCAGAGGGCATGTGGAAACATTGTGCCATGCTCTTAGGGATTGTACTAGGAGTAAGGAGGTGTGGACGAAAGTTCTTCCTCACCATTTGATTTCGACTTTTCTAGCCCACTCTGATGTTGACTGGTTTGTAGATGGAGTTAGTGGGAAGTTATTGGCTAACATTGAGCATGGTGATATTTTCTTTGCTATTGTCTGTCACCAGATTTGGTATTGGAGGAACGTGGAGATTTTCAAAAGGAAAACGGTTATTCTTCCTAATTTGAAAGAGTTCTTCTCGGGAAAATTATCTAATATCATGGCTAGTTTCAAAGGAGATGCCCTTGGCTGGTGTAGGCCTAGGGAAGGGGTGGTTAAATTAAACAGGGATGGTTCTTGCCTTAATTCCGGTAAAATCTCTACAGGAGGGGTTCTAAGGGATGATGAGGGTGCTTGGCTGTCTGGGTTTGTTCATAATTTAGGCATGGGTTCTTCCTTTTCGGTTGAACTTTGGGGGATTTTTTCTGGCCTAAGGTTGGCCAAGAGTCTGGGGTTAAATAAATTGATTGTAGAATTTGACAACCTCGAGGCCATCAAAATGATTTCCGATAAGAATGCTATTTGTCTAAATAGCCGTAATTTAATCAAAGGCATTAGAAGGCTTTGTTCTTCCTTTGACTTCATCAGTTTCAGCCATGTCTTCAGAGAGCAAAACAGGGTTGCGGATCGTTTGGCGGCTGATGGGCATGAGCGGATATTGGGCGTCACAACCTTATCTTCTCCTCCTGATTATTTATCTTCTCTTCTTTTGGAAGATGCAATCGGGGTTAGCTTCCCTAGGCTAATCCCAGGTTAATTGCTTTGGTTTTTTTTTTTTGGTTTTTGTTTTCTTTCCTGTTCCTACCAAAAAAAAAAGAAACTATGCCTCTATATAGCAACAAGTTACATATGCTTTAAGTGAAGAAGAAATTGTTGCTGTAATTAGACAAAATGAGCAAGAAGATAATCCTACAGATGATAATGGTGTAGAAATAGAAAATGTTACATGCCAAGAAGCTTTCAATATTCTTGAAAGCTTAGAAACATTTTGGATTCAACAAGAAGGTGTTCATGCAAGTGAGTTACTAAGTACTTGTAAGTTCAAAGATTTAGTAGCAAATATAAAAAACTAAATCAATGTGTCAAACAACTTTATATAAATATTTTCTAAATAATAATAATAATAATTAGAGAGTTCTTATTATTGTTAAAAAATTTAAAAATTTATGTGTTGAGAAATTTTATTATTCCAAACTATATTTAGTAATAACCTCCCAATTATTATACAAATAGCCCGGTTCCAAATGTATTTATATATACAGATTTTACTGTTGCTTATTTTTTTTTTATAATAATATTGCCATTTTTCACCTTTTGCACCTCTACTTTATCCTTTTGGCACCTCTATTTTATCATTTTTTTTAATATAATATGTTTTTATGATAATATTAATAATTAAAATAAATTATATATAAAATAATGATTATGGGATTATAATGGTAACTTTTGGAGTTGTTTAGTATTGGAACATTTTCTATAAAAAAAAAAAGTTGTAAAAAGTGATGTGAATGAAAGAAAAAATAAAATAATATATTTTAGTATGATATATTAAGTTTTATCAATTTTTGAAGTTATTTACATATGCTGTAAAGATAAGGCTTAAATATCAAAATCGTATCATTTGATCCCTGATCTATTATTTGGTCACATTTGGTCTCTGACTTATTTTAATTGGTGAAATTTCACTCAATTTGTATGAATATTTAACGAAATTGTTATCTTATTAACAAGTAAAAATATTTTGACACTTGAACTTGACACGTGATATTTATTAAAGTTTTTTTTTTTTTTGCCACATGATGTGAAAAAAATTAATTAGATTAAAAAAATAATAAAAATAAAAAACAAATCCTAAACTAAAATCTATTATGTTCAAGTGTTAAAATATCGTTACTTATCATTGAGATAACAATTCGGTTAAGTTTTAATACTAATTAGGTGAATTTCATCGATTGGGATAAATGAGGAGCCAAATTGACCAACTAATAAATCAGAGGTCAAATGATAAAATTTTGGATAAATCAGGGGCCTAAGCCGGAAGATAAAGATGCCATCATTCCTAACAATTTGTATAATTACAAATGAATCCTTAAACTTTAGGCTAAATTACATATATGGCCACTGAACTTCTTAACGGTTCAGCCATTGAATTTTACACTTTTTAACACATTTGTCAACTTAACTTTAACTAACTCCTCAAAATGACTGTTAACGACCTCAAAATGAAAATATTTAAGAATTAAAGTTGCTAAGAACGACATTTATTATGAAACCACATTTTTTATTTTCCAAAATATATTTTTTTAATCTTTCTCTGTCTAAAAATTCAATTTCTCTCTCCTAATCAAACAACACTTAAATGATCTCCAAACGAAAATTTTCAAGAATTAAAGTTCCTTAAAATATCATCTCTTCGAATTTTTTATTTTTTATAATAACATTAACTCTTTAAATGGCTACCAGTATTATAAAATGTGGAGTTTAATGGTCATACCATTAAGAATTGAAGTTCAGTAACCACAATATTAAAAGGATAAAGTTTAGTGGCCATGGATGTAATTTACCTTAAACTCTAATACCCCTCTATTAAGCTGACCGAGCCGTCAAAACTCACCGGAATCATTAAAAAGAAAGCCATTATTGTCCAAGTCCACCTTAGATGAGACCATATTTGACGTAACAAAATTAAAAAAATTCGAAAATTGCTCCCCTAATTTATAAACATTGAAATTGAAATTGAAATGGTAAAATAGAATTTGACCAAAATTTATTAAGGAAAATATATGTATTGGACTAAATATTATTCTTCCATCAAATGGTCTGATTTAGTCGCGTTGAGTTACGAAATGAAATGTTCTATCATTATGACAATTGACTTAATCGGTCTTGTAGAAAAAAAAAACTTGTGTTTTTTTCGTTCAAATTTTTACCAATTATTTTATAGATTAAATCAGTTTTATTTTATGACCAAGTCTTTCCTCCTTGTAAAATTTATTTTCTCTTCAAAAAAAATGGTAATAATTTATTACTAGTTTATAGATTTATATTTTCTATATTTTTAAAAATAATAGTGATAAGGTGTAAAAATAAATCTAAGATTTACAGTCAGGAGCAATTTTACCTCTAACATCTAAAATGATGCAATTTTACCTCTAATATTGGCAATTGAGAACAATTTTACCCCTAACGTTGTTAAATTAGGTCAATTTGAGAAATAATTTATAAAACTGTTTTCTCGGTAATGAATCTTTCCATCTAACTTCACATTTGAGCCATTTTATCACTCATTAGTAACACAAATCACAAACAAATGATTGAACGTGAAAAAGATAAAAAAAAATACTGTATTTTGTACGGGTTGGATAAAAATTTAAATATTTTTTCGAATCATCTAATTCTATTATTAAATAACAAAAAATATGAAATCTTTTTTTAGAATCAACATACGTGCAATTGGTGCAAATAAGAAACAAAAAATCAACATTTTATAATAATGTCTGAAATTGATCCAACTTGACAATATTAGGGGTAAAACTGCTCTTGATTGCCAACTTTAAAAGTAAAATTGCATCATTTTAGACGTTAAAGGTAAAATTGCTCGTGGCTGTAAACGTTAGGGTATTTTTGCATCTTATCCCTTTATAATTTCTATATTTTTAAAAAGAACAGGGATAATATGCAAAAATATCTCTAACATTTACAATCAAAAGCAATTTTACCTCTCTCCTCGCTACTGAGGAATTCAGGAGGAATGTGGCTGTTTGGAATAAAAATACTTTTGGTCATATTATCAAGAGGAAGAACAAACTCTTGAGGAGAATGGAAGGTGTTCAGCGTTGCTTGGAGGTTCGTTTTGATCATAGCCTGAATGGTCACCTAAGAGCTCTTCAGAACGAGTTGGAAGCTGTGCTTAGACAGGAAGAGCTTCTGTGGTTCCAGAAATCTAGGAAGGCTTGGATTCAAGACGGGGACCGGAATACCAGGTTTTTCCACCTCTCAACGATCATTAGGAGACAGCGAAATAGGATCGAGGCTATTAAAGACGCCAGTGGTGAGTGGATTTTTGAGGAGGAGGACATTCGGCGCCTTGCCCTTGATTTCTACAAGGTCCTGTTCAGAGAGGAAGCTGTGGACCTAGAGAGTGCCCACTCTGGCATTTCCTTTCCTCGTTTGGGGGAGGATGCTATTAATAATGCTTTCCATCCCATTGAGCTTAAAGAGATTGATCTGGCCTTCTCCAGCATCGGTTCCACTAAGGCTCCTGGTATTGATGGTATCCCCGTTAGTTTCTATCATAAACACTGGGACACTGTTAAAGAGGGTATATACAGCTTTGTGTTAGGTGTCTTTGGTGGTTCGAACGATATCAGTTTGGTTAATAAAACCCTCATTGTCTTGATTCCTAAGGTTGCCAAGCCTTCTTCCTTTCTCCAGATGAGACCCATCAGTCTTTGTAATGTCTTGTATAAAGCTATTACTAAGATTGTGGCTAATAGAATCCGGAAGATCCTTCCGGATATTATCAGCCAAAATCAAGGGAGCTTTGTTCCTGGAAGACAATTGATGGATAACGTTGTTATTGCCCAGGAGGTTGTCCATTCTATGAAGATTAAGAAAGGCAAGAAAGGGATCGTGGCTCTCAAGCTGGATTTGGAGAAAGCCTATGATAGGTTGAACTGGAGCTTTCTTCTGGATAGTTTAGCCAAAGCTGGTATCCCGGAGAACTGGAGGAATTTGATTGGAAAGTGTATCTCCTCTCCTGTTTTCCAGGTTATGATCAATGGGGATATGTCGGATGAGTTCTCTCCATCCAGGGGTATTCGTCAAGGGGATCCTATGAGCCCCTTCCTTTTTGTTATTGCCATGGAAAGATTGTCCTGATCCAAGAGGCGGTGAGCAAAGGGACTCTCCACCCTGTTTCCATCAACAGACATTGCCCCCCTGTTACCCATTTACTCTTTGCTGATGATGTCATGCTTTTTGTGGAGGGTAATGAGGAACAAATTAAGGCTGTGATGTATATCCTCGACTGCTTTTGTGAGGCTTCTGGCCAGAAGATTAACATCCATAAATCCCGTATGCTTTGTTCCAAGAATATGGATAATAGCTTGTGTAGAAGACTGAGTGAGATGTCTGGCATTCCCCTGACTCAATCGTTTGGGAAATACCTTGGGGTCCCTCTTCATAGTGACAGGGTGTCCAAAGCCTGTTTTAAAGACATTTTGGACAAATCTAACGGTTTGTGTGCTAGCCGGAAAGCTAATTCTCTTTCCCTTGCAGGTCGCCTTACTTTAATCCAGTCTATCAACTGCGCTGCTCCAAATCACATCATGCAAGCCTGTAAGCTCCCTGAGCCGGTCCTCAACGACCTTGATAAAATTAATCGACGTTTTCTGTGGGGAGAGTCTGGGGATGGGAGGAAGATTCACCTGGTCCCTTGGAAGGAAGCCTGCCAGCCTAAGAGCAGGGGGGGGTCTTGGTATAAGGCAAGCTAAGGACAATAATAAAGTCCTGTTAATGAAGCTTCTTTGGAGAATATGGCAATCCCCCTCCTCCCTTTGGGTTCGTCTTCTGTGCGGCAAGTATAGGAAAGATAGAATCTTTGGTGGCCCGAAGGAGAGGGTTGTCAGCTGTTCCTTCCTCTGGAAAGGGCTTAGTGCTGTTTTTGCTGAGTTCTGTACGGGGATTGGCTTGGAGGTGGGTAATGGGAGATCCATTAGTTTCTGGTATGACACCTGGATTGGTGACAAACCGTTGATTGAGGTGTGCATCGCCCCTCCGCCGAATGATCTCCTCTCCTGGAGAATTGCTGATGTGGTGGACTCGGAGGGAGACTGGATCTGGTCTAAGTTCGACTCTTTTCTTAGCCTGGAGACCCTCCTTAATATTAGAGGTGTGAAGATTAGTAATTAGGAGGAGGATAAGGACAGACACTGCTGGGCCTTGACTAATAATGGTTTTTATTCTTGCAAATCGGCCTATGAAGCTTTTACCCCTAATAGGGCTGATCCTCCTTTGGAAATTTGGAAGTCCATTTGGGCCCTCAAAGTCCCCTACCGCATTAGGAGTTTCCTATGGCTGGGAGTCAAAGACAGGCTCCTCACGAATGCAGATAGACACAGAAGGCACTTGGCTGTATCTGGTGCCTGTAACAGATGCAGCGGCCATGTGGAAACCTTGTGCCATGCTTTGAGGGATTGCCCGAATAGTAGAAAGGTTTGGGAAGGGGTCCTTCCTCACCACATCCTTCCTTCCTTTATGGGGTTCTCTGATATTGACTGGTTCTCTGAAGGCGTTAATGGGAATTTGTTGGCCAGTATGGAGCACGGGGCTATTCTCTTCGCTATTATTTGTCACCAAATGTGGAAATGGATGAATGAAGAGTTATTTGCTGAGAAGACTGTCTTTATTCCTGACCTCCGGTTTTACTTCTCGAAAAAACTCTCTGTTATTACAAAGAGTTTTGAAGGAGAGCCCCTGGTTCACCCCTCCCCGGTTAAAGAGGTCCAGTTAGTTGGTTGGAGGAAGCCCATGGAAGGGGTTGTCAAGTTGAATACGGATGGCTCCTGCCTTAGTAATGGCAGAATTGCTGCTGGTGGAGTTCTTCGGGATGCTGGTGGCGCCTGGCTGGCTGGGTTTACCCATAACTTAGGTACGGGCTCCTCCTTTACTGCAGAGCTCTGGGGGATCTTGTCTGGCATTAAACTCGCCATTCGCATGGGTGTTAAAAGACTTTCGGTGGAGTCTGACAATTTGGAGGCTATCAACAGGATTTCGGATAGACAGGCTGTTTGTCTTAAGAGTCAGAATCTCATTAAAGCCATCTTGAGGCTTCGTCCTGCCTTCGATTCTCTTACCTTCTCCCATATTTATAGGGAGCAAAATCGCGTGGCGGATCGCTTAGCAGCTGCTGGGCATGGGGGGATGTTAGGTGTTTCTACCCTTTCCGTTCCTCCTTCTTTTCTGTTACCTTCTCTTCTTGAGGATAGGATTGGGGTCAGTCTTCCTAGACTGATCCCGGGTTAGGTTTTTGTTTGTTTGTTTTTTTTTCTTCCCTTCTTACCAAAAAAAAAAAGCAATTTTACCTCCTAAAGTCTAAAATGATGCAATTTTACCCTTAGTATTGACAGTCAATAGCAATTTTATCCCTAACGTTGTCAAGTTGTGTCAATTTGAGAAATAATTTATAAAACTGTCTACTCGGTAATGAATCTTGTCATCTAACTTCACATGTTAGTCATTTTATCACTCATTGGTAACAGATCATAAATACATGATTAGACGTTAAAAATTTAAAAAAATTAAAAATATATTGTCTATTGTATGAGTTGGATGAATTTTTTTACCGATTTTATAAATATTAATCTCTAATTCTATTATTAAATCACAGAAAATATTATTTTTTTTAAACGAACTGATATGCTAAAGAACAAAATATCTATGTTTATAATAATGTCTGAAATTGAGTCAACTTATGAATGTTATAAGTAAAATTACACAACTTTAGACGTTAAAGGTAAAATTACTCCTGACTCTAAAAATTATGAGTATTTTTACCCATTATCCCTTAGAAAACTGGTAAATAATGTATTACTAGTTTATAGATTCATAATTTCTATATTTTTAAAAAGAATAAGATGGAAAAAATCCTCTATGGTTAAGAAGAATTTTCCTCATCCTTGCTTTTTTCCTATAATGTCGTTTTGATTAAAAATGTCTCCTTATTTACGATTTTTTTTCCGAAGTGTTTTTTTTTTCTCTCTCTAATCATGGAATACATGTGAATGAGTCGTATGCAAAAAAAAAATTTAGAAGAATGTAGTGATATAGGAGAATTGTTAGCCATGATGATGCTGAGGTCCAACCAACACCAAAATTGGAGGCTCGTTGGTAGATTTTTTTACCAATGGTAATATTAAAATTCTAATAGTGAAGAAAACGATGACGGGTCTTTGGTGTATGTCCAAATGGCTGTGTGTGTTAAGAGACTATGGCGGTTTATTCATACTCGAAATGATTGTATGCCTTTTACATCTAATGTGTTTATTGATAGGGGCGTTTCGTCCCTATCTTTTAGCGTGATTTACGGTTTAATTTTAGAAGAAATAAATAAGTTTAATTATAAAAATAGAGTGTTTTAATAAAATAACAAAATAAAAATAAATTCCTTACTTTCGGTTAATTTCCTTTATTTTTAGTTGAATAAAACGTCAAGCTAACTCGGCTCTCAAGATTTGTATTTCAGGTACGAGGAAGAAGTGAAAATCTACTCAAATACGCGGGGCGTATCATCATTTACGCGGGGCGTATCGTCATTTACGCGGGGCGTAAAACATGGTGCCAGAAATAATTGCCTTATCCGCAGGCACCATGTGGAAATGACTCAGCATACGCGAGGCGAATGACACCTTACGCGGGGCGTATGACACATGTCGGAAATGATTGGCCTAATCCTGAAAGTCAGACTGCATTGTCTCCCGGAGTCAACTCTCCATACGCGGGGCGTATCATCCTTTACGCGGGGCGTATCATCCTTTACGCGGGGCGTACTTCAGCTACGCACGGCGTAAAAGCTCCAATTCAAGCAATAAAACTTCAGAGACTCATTTACGCGGGGCGTACTTCAGCTACGCAGGGCGTATTTGAGACAATTAGACATGGAATTGGTCCACATGCAGGAGATTTCTGACGGAATGGGAATATACGCGGGGCGTGTATCACCATACGCGGGGCGTATTATGGGATTTCTGCACCAAATAATGTTGCTCCATACTTGTACCTTATGAATTTACAATTCTACCCCTAGCTTGATGTATAAATAAGAGTGACTAGCACTCATTTAGACACCTTCTACACCTTCTACCTTCTATCTTCTACCTCTACCTTATAATTGTTGTATAGTTTTGGTTTTAGATTCGGTTTATGTAATAAAACTCTCGCACCTCGAGAGCTTGTTCGGTTATTCCGGCGTTCCATCAACATTCCGCTCCATCATTCGTCACCAAGCTCGAGAGTGCCACCTCCAAGTCCTAAGAGACGGCCTTGAGTCCGGTTGGCTAGGGCCGATTCTTCCCTCTTTACTTGCTAATTAGCTTTGATCTCATCCTATGTACTAGGCTTGGTTGTATTCTATATTCTTACTCTCCATATTTATAATATATGATTTGCAATTTCTGTTTCTGTATACGTGTTGATGTTTATTGCTTGTTTTGATACTCATAATTGACTATTGTGTAGGGGAACGCGATTTTCGACCCCATTCGGGCTATCTTTAGGGAGTCATATAGGTGTTGCCTTACCGGAAGTGACAAACCGGAAACCGTAGGAATTGACACACCACGAAACTTACGGGCCCTAGTTTCTGATCCCCAGCATTAGACACGCCTTGACTAGGAACCACGTAGTCTAAGTACTTCACGGGTCGGTCGAACTACACGTAGTCGTCTTTGCAAGAGTAAATTGTCAACTGAATATATTCGGAGTTATTGCATATTATGTTTATAACTTATCGTCACCCATATCATTCCTTGGAGTTTTTCGTTACATAAATCTGTCTCACCAATAGGTTAGGAGTAGTTTGTAGTTGTGTCTCACACCACCCCAAAGTAATCACCGCTTAAATAACATACGAAACCGAGTCGTCTAATACTTGTAATTATAAATCCCGTGGATTCGATACCCGGTCTTAACCGGATTATTACTTGATACGACGGGGTACACTTGCCCCTAAGTAGTGTCGTCTAGTGAATTTAGAGCAATTAGAAAGACCACATCCATAGTCCCATAGCACACTCATATCACACTACATCCGTAAACACACCGCTAGACGAAACCGCTATCATTTATCGCTGAAGTCATCGGTATCCGAGAAGTTTTGAGTTAGTTGAAGGATAACGACTTTCAAAATGTTATTATGGGATTTCATTTTCAACTTTTAATCAATATTATCGACGATCAAAAAATTGTGAATTTTACGTTAAGCTTTATTGTTTCTTATTGTAAATCTCTTATAAAGGAAATTTGTAACTGATGTGTTCAGTTCGTCAAAAGATCTGTGAATCTAGTAGCTCATATTTTTTGACAGAGACAAAAGAATTTAATAAAATTTCTGTTACTTCTATTAATCTCTAATTTGAAAAGTTTTTATTTACCTTAAAAACGAGTTACTTTCATGCTGATATTATGTAAATCAGAATATTAAAAAAAAATTAATCTATTACATGTTGATAAAAAAAAAATTGTATGTTTTTTCTGAAGATAATAATGGTTGTCTAAACAACTGATAATGCAATATTAATTATTTTAAATAAAATAGTACATATTAACATTAATTAATTATTAATTATTTTATATTAAATTAAAAAAATAATAAAAATCAATTTTATTTTAATTATTAATATTAATAACTTAAAAAAAATATATAAGAAAAATAAAGTCTACTCCGGTCTATTTATTCGAATAGGATCATAAACATAAAAAAATACCTTATTGTTATATTTTTGTTATGGGTGTATATAATCGGTTAATTAGTCTATTAACTAAAATTATTAATCAATTTATTTAATTTAGTTAATTATATTTTGGTTAATCTATTATTTTGATCAGTTAATATATATATTCCGACCGGTTAATAATTAGTTCATAAAAAAACCACTTTAAATCTATAATTATTCACTTTTAAATAAATATATAATTATTTAAATATTAAATAAAAATAGGATAAATTTCAAAAACAACCCTTGTGGTTTCATGTTGTTCACAAAAAACCCCTGTGATTTGTTTTTACAAAAAAAAAAAAGGACCGTGTTATACGCCGTTACACGAAATAAGGAAAATGACTTAACAGTGTTAAATCTGATGATGTGGCAAGGGGCAAAATTGTCTGAATCAAAATAAAAAAATAAAATAACAAAATAACAAAAAAAAATAAAAATTAAAATAATAAAACTGTACCACCATTCTCTTCTTTTTCTCTCTGGCTTCAACTTCTTCTTCTTCTTCTTCGTCTGGGCTTCTTCTTCTTCTTCTTCGTCTGAGCTTCTTCTTCTTCTCGGTTTCTTCTTCTTCTTCGTCTGAGCTTCTTCTTCTACTTCGAATAGCTAGCCACTTTATATTTTTTTTCTTTTTCTTCTTCTTCTTTATTTCTGGAAATTTCCAGTCAACGGCTGGGCATCACCTAAACGGTTAAAATCTCCGGCCGGCGATTACTTGCTTTCTCCCGCCGTTATGGATTGAATTAAAGTAATTCCAAACTAGATCACGTTCTCGCCTATCCTGACAACCGCGTGATGCTCGCTCTCAGAAAGGCACAATCGCAAGGAGAATCGTTGAAATATTTTGTTCTCGTCGTTAATCGTCAAGTTTCTCGCAAGGATCAATACAGTGCGGTGTTCTATTTTGCCTCAGAAGGTCCTATTCTTGCCGGTTCGTTATTGTACCGTTTTGTTAACGGAGATGATGCATTTCGGAATCAACGGTTTAAGATTGTGAATCGGATCGTGAAAGGACCGTGGATCGTGAAGAAGACAGTAGGAAACCATATCACCACAGCTATTTTGCACCTAGCATTGGGATCCGTGACGAGCGTGAGTATTGATATGGGATTCGTGGTGGAGGTGCAGACGGAGGATGAGTTACAGAAGAAGAAGTGGTGGAGGTGAAGCATTTGATGGCAGTTGGAGAGCCCGTACGGTGGAGGAGACGTCGTCCACAAGAAGAAGAATTTAATTTTCTTTTTGTTTTTATTTATTTATTTTAATTTTCTTTTTTCCTTTTTGTTATTTTTATTTTTTTTATTTTAATTCGGACATTTTTGCCCCTTGCCACGTCATCAGATTTAACATTGTTAAGTCATTTTCCTTATTTCGTGTAACGGCGTATAACACGGTCCTTTTTTTTTGGTAAAAACAAACCACAGGGGTTTTTTGTGAACAACATAAAACCACATGAGTTGTTTTTGGAATTTACCCATAAAAATATTAAAATTCAAATTTAATTAACAAAATCATCTAAATAAATAAATTTTAAATTATTTTAATATATATATTTAAAAAAGTTATTTTAATATTTTTAATTTAAAAATAAAATATTTATATATGTTGATTTTTACCTAATCAGTAACTGACTGAAATGAATTTGATAAGTCACCATTAAATATAAATTTATTAAATTTAAACCTTTATAATAGTTTTATATTTATTAATATATAATCAGTTTATTTTTCAATTTTAATTAATTATCGGTTTTTAAAAATAAAAAAACCATAACCTAATTAATCACTTTTTTTATTAACCTATTTCTCAATGAAGATCTAAAATCGATTTTCCGATTAATTTATTACCGTCCTAATTTCTGCAGTTAGATTTTTTTTTTTAAAAAAAAAATCTCATTTTGTATGTCAATTGAATTTATTATATATATAGATTATTTTCAATAATAAAATTAAAAAATGGAAAAATATTTCTCTTGATTTTTTAGGGTAAATTACATTCATTGCCATTGAATTTATCTATTTTTAATATTGTGACTACTGAATTTCAATTCTTAACGATATGATTACTGAATTTTACATTTTTAATATCGGTGGCTACTCAAAGCCTCAAAACGACCGTTGACGGTCTCAAAAAAAAACTCGAAGAGTTAATGATATTCTAAGAAACTTTAATTTTTGAAATTTTTCATTTTGAAGTCATCTAAGTGTTACTTGATTAGGAGATAGAGTAAATTTTTAGAGTGAAAAACTCTAAAAATTGTAATTTTGGAAAATGAAAAATGTGGGTTCATAGTAAATACCGTTGTGAACAATTTTAGTTCTTGAATATTTTAATTTTGAGGTCGTCATTTTGAGGAGTTAGTTAAAGTTGAGTAGCCACCAATATTAAAAAGTGTAAAGTTCGATGGTTATAACAATAAGAATTGAAATTTAGTGTTCATAATATTAAAATGACTAAAGTTGAGTGGCCATGGATGTAATTTACCCATTCTTTTTTATCTAACGACGAAATAGTCTTTAAATAAAATAGATATTTTTTTTTTTATGGAAACAATGTTTTAAATATCAAACTCACGCGCTTTTTGGTATACTCTCTCTCAATTCTTTCTACTATATATTTACATTTTACTCTTTTTCACTTTAATTGCAATTTTCCTCTCTTATTATTACGAAACCCCTCTCTCACACCCACATCATTTCAAAATAAGAGATCAAAAACAATTTCTCGCCGTAAACCTCCACGCGACGGCGGCCGCCGCGACGACAGCAATGACGATCAATCACTGGTGACCGCTCAAACAACGACCGTCGGCACAGAAAAAGATTAAATAGAGAAAGACCACCACCTGTTCTGAGCTCATTCAATTCGCTTAAATCTTCCACCGATTCGCAACCGAGTCATGAGACCGATTCAGCCACCAGTAGGAGCGGGTAGAGGCACGGCTACGCCTAATAATAACCGTCGGAGGCGGTCAGATTTAACTCTACCTCTTCCTCAACGGGACCCTAAACTAGCGGTGCCTCTTCCTCTGCCGCCTACCTCCAGCACCGCCGTAAGTATGTCGGACATCGACAGAATCAGCCGAATAGGAAACGGGAGCGGTGGTACCGTCTACAAAGTCGTCCACCGTCTGAACGGGAAGCTCTACGCTCTGAAAGTGATTCACGGGAACCATGAGGACTCTGTGCGAAACCAGATCTGTCGCGAGATCGAGATCCTCCGTGGAGTCAACCACACTAACGTGGTGAGATGTCACGAGTTTTACGAACACAGCGGAGAGATCCAATTGCTTCTAGAATTCATGGACGGCGGATCCCTAGAAGGGACTCATATCGCGCATGAGCCTCATTTGGCCAACGTGGCAAGGCAAATTCTGAGCGGGATTGCTTATCTTCACCGAAGAAAAATAGTACATAGAGATATAAAGCCGTCCAATCTCCTAATTGATGCAAGGAAGAATGTTAAAATTGCTGATTTCGGGGTTAGTAGAATCCTTGCACAGACTATGGATCCCTGCGATTCATCTGTCGGTACTATTGCATATATGAGCCCTGAGAGAATCAACACCGATTTGAATCACGGCCAATACGATGGATATGCCGGTGATATTTGGAGTTTCGGAGTGAGCATACTGGAATTCTATTTAGGTAGGTTTCCGTTTGGAGTCGGAAGGCAAGGTGATTGGGCAAGTTTGATGTGTGCTATTTGTATGTCTCAACCGCCGGAGGCACCGCCTGGTGCTTCAAGGGAATTTCGTGATTTTATTGCTTGTTGTCTGCAGAGGGAGCCCGGAAGGAGATTATCTGCTAATCAGTTATTAACTCATCCCTTTATTTCCAGGAATACAGGAGTCCAAAAGGAAGTTCCTCAGAATCTACATCAACTATTACCTCCCCCGCGCCCTCTTTCATCTTAGCTTTCCTTTTATTTTTGTTATTATTGTTACTGTTATTATTTTTTTTTCTTTTATTCCAAAAGTATATTTTCTGAATTGTCTATCTCTCCATGATTTTGATTTTAGCTTTGCTGTTATTATTGCTGTTGTATTAGCTTTTTCTTCTTCTTCTTCATCAATCCCTTTTCGTAATTGCCATATATGATGGGTCATATGTTTTTTCTAGGAGAAAGAAATTAATGTTTATGTTCAGTTTTCAATTTCAAAACACTCTCTTACCAAAAAAATATTGTCTGTTCTTCCATTGCTATCCTGGTAATCTTTTAATTGGAATGGGGTTTCTTCCTGTTGAAATTGTGCTAAACTGGGTTCTGTTTATGGGGAGTTTGGGTGGATTTGTTTATTGCTTAGTTAGTACTGCTATATTTGCATTTCCTTTTCTTTGTTCTTTCTGAATTGTGCTGCATTAATATGTTGAGAAGAATCAAAATTCTATTTATCATTAAGATATGTTCAACTTGATATAGCTACATTAGATTTAGAGTTGGTTGCCTTTTGTCATAGTAATCCACCATATATGTTTCTTTTCTTATATGCTGTTTCTTCTTCCATTGGATCTATGTTTGCATTGAGCTGTTTGCCAGTGGATTTATGGATAGTGTCTGTTGGAAACAAGTATTCGTTGTTGTATTGTACAATCTGTAAGTATTTATTTATTTGTTTATGAATTGTCTTGTAAATTTCTGAATAAAGTATTGGAACAATATGCTTTTATGCATGTGTGATAGTGAATGAATCTTTGAGCTATCTAATAATGAAGTGTAGCAGAATATTTTAGGTATGGCCAAGCTTGCATGTGTCTTTTCCCTTGGTGATGGGCATCATTTATATGCATTTGCCACTAAGGGCCATATAAATTCTTTTGCTTAAAGTTATTTTCCCCATTTGGGTTTGTTGGATTAGATTCGGGTGGTCTGTACTCTGTAGTAGGTTTTATTCTAAGAGATGTTATTAGCAAAATTGAAGTCACCATTTCTATTTCTTGTTTTAAAAAAAGAATTAAGGGAAATTAGTTCCTTAATTTAGTATCTAACAATAGTAAAGTAGCTTTTTAGCTAGTTGTCTCTTCTTTCCATTTATTTTCATTTCTATATATATGCTATGCATCATTGTAAAGCTGCTTTATGTGGATTGTGGAGTCTCATTTTCATAGAAATTAGGGGATTTTGTTCTAGATTCATACTAGATCTTTTCTTTTTTAAACTGATCAGAAATTAGATCTCTATTCTTTTGTCAGATGGATAAGTATTGTATACAGCATATGCATTTTTTTCAAATTTAATTCAGTTGCACGGACACTTCTAGTTTATTGCGTTTTTGCATTTCGTGTTCATGTCTGTTTGTTATTGTTTGAAAGCTATTTTGTGAAGGTTATGTTTTAGAAATAATGTTTCCACTATTTCATGAAGGTAATGTTTTAGAAATAACGTTCCCCATAGGTTATTTTATGAAAGTTATGTTTTAAAAATAACGTTTTTTTTTTTTTTTTTTTTTTTTTGTATGTGTGTGTCCGTGTCGAATGGATTCATTATTGATTGATATCATTTGATGGAGGGTAGTTGTTGGGTCTATTCATGATTGTAACATGCACTAGATTGAGGTAAAGGTTATGTATATTAAGACACAAGGAGGAAAATGTGGCTGTATTTGATATTGTTATGATGTTTTTCTTTGTCTGCTCAAATATATGGTATGGTTTTCCCTTTTGGATGTGGGTCTGCAAGAATGGTACAAATGAGCTGTTTTTGGCTAGTGGGAAAGTGTTCTTTTGATAGGTCATTATTTTTGCATAATTAAGGTTTTTCCACTAATTAGAATCAATGCTGTCTCTGTAAAATTACTGGTTACAGATATATCCATCCATATATATAGTGGTATATTATTGACCTATTCATGGATAAGGCTGTGAATGAGCGACCGTATTCGGCTCGGCTCGATTTATAAAATGAGTTCAAATTCAACTTTAGAAGTTCGCGAGCAGACTCGTTTATAGATTGATTAACAAGCTTATGAAAGTTAGATTATAATGTTTATGAGTATGCTTGTAAACAAGTTGGGTTCAATGTCCTCTCTTTTCTACCTAATACATTATGAAACACATTATAAAGTTCATATTTTTCGTTAATGTTAATCTTTTGGTAATTCTATCTTTTTTTTTAAAATTTTTAATCGTTATATTCGGTATAAACATGAGGATAGAAAATAATGGGGTGACATAAAAAGATCAAAGGGTTACCAGTGACAAAACATACTGACTTTATAATGTGTTCTCAAAATATGGTTAAATAGTGTTCTTACTAAAAAGGTGGGCACTAATAAATTATCCATTTTTATAATAGGCCTAACCCCTTTCCAGCCCCTTAAACTTGTGACTTTTTTTCATTTAGCCACTTTATCCATTTAGCCACTTAAACTCAAGGCCTAACCCCTTCCCAACCCCTTAAACTTGTAACTTTTTTTCATTTAGCCACTTTAACTTTAGGTCTTCCCATTTAGCCACTTTAAACTCAAATATTATAACTCTTTTGGCCTCTTTTTTCAAATCAAAATTTAAAAAATTAGCAATTCGTCAAATGCAGTTTTTAATTCATGATAACCAATTAAGTTATTAAACAACTAACCTCATAATTTGGACATCCATAAAACAATCTTTCCGGATTTGAGGGTTTACGTGATACTTTAAGTGGTGAAATTTTACCGTTATACAGCCTAGAGGAATAGAAATTTAATATCCTACGCGCCTCCTAATGTTTGGAAAGACAACAAGCGACATGTAAGTGTCATGTAGGCTTATAAGGGCTAAAGGTGTCTTATTTGTTGAGTTTAAGTGGCTAAATGGGAACACTCTAAGTTTAGGTGGCTAAATGAAAAAAATTGTTGAGTTTAAGTGGCTAAATGGGAATACTCTAAGTTTAGGTGGCTAAATGAAAAAACGTTACAAGTTTAAGGGGCTGGGAAGGGGTTAGGCCTTTATAATATTAGTCTTTCTATAAATGGGGAAATGTGAAATAATGTAGTTTTGCGTGAAATTTTAATTGTGTTAAAAAATTTTAAATGAATATAATTAATGAGATTTGAAGTCTACATGGTAGAGAACCATGTAATTTGGACAAATTTGATCTTTATATTTTCAGGGAATTATAGATTAGCTTCTAACCTATGGTGCAAATTTACTTCTAATTTTTTCTAATCAATATCAATTTTATCCATATGTTTTGGAAAATTTGAAAAGACTGGCGTGACTATTATTTAACTTTTCAGAAGTTTTTAACATCAATTATATCTAAGATATTTAATGTGGTACTAATATAGTTATAACAAGGTTGTTACAAATTGAAATGTGGGTAAGATCAAACTTAATCTTAAAGTTTCCGAAAAATTGGAGATTTACATTTTAACGTATAAAATAGAACAAATTTACCTCTTAACTTTTATAACCAAGGTTAATTTTACCTTTACGTTATAAAAAATTTGAAAAATCTTTATTGTTACTTAACCGTGTACATTGGATATTCCAAACATCAAATGTGTCTAAGATAGTTAGTGTTACTAATACACTTAAAAAAACGTTACAAATTGAAATGAGGACACCGGCCAATACTTAATCCTAATATTTTTAGGAAATTGTAGATTTGTTCCTAACGTATGTAACCGTGCAAATTTATTCCTAATTTTTTTAATCAAGATTAATTTTACCAATGTTTACCGAATTTTAAAAATATATATATATTTGTATATTTGATTGTTACTTAACTGTTACATCCGACCTTTCAAACGATGCTAATGCCTAGAAGAAAATACAGAATTTGTACACGAGCTAGTATAGAGTCGGTCAATTTTGCAGGATCAAGCCCTGTTAAGTCTTAGTAAAGATGGGCAAATTCAAGCTATAACAAAAGAAGAAAATTGATACTTTTTTCATCCTGTCCTGAGAAAGAAAACTCCAAATAAAATATTAATTATGTTTAAGATATTTAGTGTGTTACTAATAATTTACAAGAAATCTATTACAAATTGAAGTAGGGGGTACGGGCCAAACTTGATCCTAACGTTTTCGGAAAAGTGCGGATTTGCTCCTAATGTACAAAATGAAGCAAATTTACCCTAACTTTTCTAATGATGATCAATGTACTCCTACGTTTTTTAAAATCTTGAACAAAAAACTGATATGATTGTTACTTAACTATTACATTAGACCTTCCAAATACCAATTAAGATATTTAGTATGTTACTAACACAGTTATAAAAAATTGTTAAAATACTACAACTAAGTCTACCAGGTATAAGTTGATCATAGGATTTTTTTTATCAAAATGTTTAAAATGTTTACTGTAGTTACAAATAATCAACTAAAAGTGTATAAAACTGTATATGTTTATCGATAAACTTGTTTGGAAGACCAGATATGATAGTTAAATAATTGTCAAATGAGTCGACTCAAATTTTTTTTATTAGTTTGGATGAAAACTTACTTGGAAACATTAAAATTAAATTTGTGTCATTCTTATGTTCGGATCATATTTACTCGAAAACGTTAAATTCGTTTTTACATTTGATTTCAGATGCGCTTCTCGCCCATTTTTTCTGTTCGTTTGTTATATGTATTCGAATGAAGATATAAACGTATTTTTGTGCAAGATTGTTAGACCTGGTCTGGATCGAGAACCGGTTTAAATCTCTGGTATGGGTCATGCTGAGTTTATTAATTTTCAATAATTTAAAAAGAACCAAAATCAACCGTGGACTCGATGGTCCAACTAAGACTTGGGTTGGCCCTGGTTTTTTTTTCTAGAAAATATTTAAAAAAATTGTAAAAAATAAAATAAACCTAAGTCATTTGGTTCAACTAAATAACTCATGAATTAATTATAAATACAATTATAAATTCAATTTAATATCCAGTTGAATCGGGTTACGACAACATTGTTTAAGCATTCGTAAGAATAAAAAAAATGACTTATTTTCTTATTACAACATATTTATCACTAGATCACACTAAAATTATAGATTTATTTTTGAAAGCGAAGCTAAGGAGTAGGAGTTAGTAGGGATATAAATAGGGCGGAAATTTCCGTTTCCGTTGATGACCCGCTCCGATGGGGACAGGGAAATCTCGATAAGAATTCCATGGGATGGAGATAGGGATAAAAATTTCCCCTGTGGCGGAGATGGGGAAGGTATCCCCGTCCAGCAGAGATCCACGTCATTGTCCTGTTAATCTCCGATGAGAATCCCAATTATCCTCCGTGATAATTGATTTTTTATTTATTTAAGTACATTTTAATTATGTAATTGGTTGTTTTAAGTTTTTAGTGTGTATGGTTAAATTTGAGAATGATTTTTAATATTTGATATTATTAGCGATTGTTTGTTAATTGTTTTATTTTTTACTGATTTTTTCAACATAAACGGTGATTCCGCACGGGGAGCAAGGAATGATAAATGGGGATAAGGTTTTTCGAACATCTCGAAACAGGGAATTGGGATCCTCACGGGGACAAGGATGAGGATAAATTTGTCCCCTCTAACTCGCGGAGACAGGGAACGGGGATGGAAAATGCATTCCCCGCCCCACACTGTTTACATCCCTAGGAGTTAATTACAAATATAACTCTTTAGAATTATTCCCACGTTTCACAATAGACGTCGTTTAAGGTTAATCCATAATAATTAAAAAATATAATTAACTTTAACTAAAAGATTTTATTATCATTGTATTAGGTCCATAGTTGACCATGCGGAAGGTGCGAACTGCACAGGACCCCAATTTGAGAGGGTCCCAATTCTTTTTTTTATGAAATTTTATTATACTTTCTTCCGTTTGATTCAGTATATACAATTTTGCATATTTTTTTATTAAGGCAAAGAACATCATTAGATCATTGATCTTTTATTTTTTAGTTTATTAAGTTTTTGGTATTTTATTTAGATATATTAAGTTCGCTGGTCTTTTTTTTGTTGTCACTTTAAACCCTTGATGACCAAAAAATCAATTTTGAATATAAAACTCGGTTAACAAAGTGTTATTCATTGCATTTAAAATTTGTTTGAAAACAGTTTTGGATGTGTAATTTGACTATATATATAAGAAAACTACAAAACCTTAATTCAAATTGTAAGAAATATTTGTTTTTATAATTTCAAATACAAATGGAATTAATAACTTCTTTTTAACAGAATTAAATGTTTATAACTAACTAATTTGGTAAGCAAGTACTTTTTTCAATTATGCCTTCTTTTGTAAAGTAAAAAAAAATGAATATCGATGTGGAAAACACATGAAAAAAATTCAAGTGTTATTTTAATCTCAAAGATGAACTCTTATAAGTTTATTACAAAAGAAACACAAGTTCATCTTGAAAATCAAAAGGTTATCGCTGAAAATATGGCAATTACTCAGAATGATCCACACAGTCGTTGCTATAATTCAATAAAATCAACTTGAGAATTCAAAATTGTATTTTTATGTTTCACACAGGATCCCCAAAATCTTTAAGACGACCCTACCTTGTATACTAATAATTTTTTTATCTATTCTCAAAATAAAAATGCAACTTAAATAATGGTATATTTAGTAAAAAGCAATTACCGTGCATGAATTGAATAAAAAATGTTATGTATTATGGAAGAAAAAAATTTCACTAGAAAGACATCTATTATGAAATGAAAGGAGTAAGTAGTTTTGATATCGTTTTACTTTGATGCTCCGTTGAATAATATGTTGGAAAAATTGAGTATATATAAATTTAATTTTTATTTATTTATTTTGAGGGTTGAATATAAAGGATAAAATGATATTTTAAATAATGTTAATATATAATTTTAAAAAAAATAATATTAATATATAAACATATTCTATGTCATGAGATCTTTCGAGCAGTTATATTGTATGTTTAAAACAGACAAGTGATGAATAAGAAATTAAAGTTCAAAGTAAACTACTTGAAATTAATTTCATTTAATTGAAAGATTATTTACGTGAACCAATTATAATTAATTGCATTTAATGGAAAAATTAATTGCATTCAAATTCTAAAATATTGAGATTAATTACATTCAATTGAAACGGTTGTAACGGTTGGAATTAATTGCATTCAATTGATAAATTAGCAGCATTCAATTGAGATGGTTGTAACAACTGGACTTAATTGTATTTAATTGACTGATTAATTACATGAATTAATCTGTCTATAATTGTTTTTTCAATGCCTTTATATATGAATAAGGACCGGATTATTTTGTCCAATTCGGTTAGAAGAGAGAAATCGCAACTTCTCAAACTTTTCTTCCAGCAGACGGTTCTTGTTCTTTTATCCATGATAACTTTGCATATGGTTAGAGTTCGATGACATAATCTGTTGTATTGTGGGAGACGGTCACTAATTGCGATGCAATCTGTTTTACTTAGTTACAGTTCATTTCAGTTATGTTTCATGTGATTTCGCTTCCATTTTAGTTATATTAATATATATATTCTATAGTTTTTATATATTAATATAATTATATTTATGCTTACATTTTTTAATTAATCGTTTCTAACATAATATATATTAATTGTAACGATTCGTTCAGAGTGGGTGGCGTTGGGGTAGAATACATAAGCAATGAGCGACTCTAAGTGATGTAGATGAGGGCAGGAATGAATTGAATCCCACATCGGAAATGGAGAGAGAGTGATTGGGCTCAGTCACTCTCTCTCCATTTCCGATGTATGATTCAATTCATTCCTGCCCCCCATCGATATCTCTTAGGACTGCTCCTTACTCAGGTCTTCTATCCCAACGACACCCACTTTAAACCGTTCATTACATTAATAAATGAATAAGGACCAGATTATTTTGTCCAATTCGGTCATAAGAGAGAAATCGCAACTTCTCAAACCTTTCTTCCAGCAGACTGTTCTTGTCCTTCCGTTTCTCTTTTTGCCTCTGGTGATAACTTTGCATGTGGTTAGAATTCGTCGATGGAATCCGTTGTATCTTGAGAGATGGTCACCAATTGTAGTGCAATCTGTCTTAAGGAAACTGGTTGTTCAGGCCTTATATTCAACCTTTTTGCTTCAATTTCCGGTTCGATTAAGGTTTTTGTTTTATTTAGTTACAATTCATTTCAGTTCCGTTTCATGTAATTTCACTTCAGTTTCAGCCAATTTCAGCTATATTAATTTCAGAGTGGGTGGCATTGGGGTAGAATACATAAGCAATGAGCGACTCTAAGGGATGTAGATGAGGGCAGGAATGAATTGAATCCCACATCGGAAATGGAGAGAGAGTGATTGAGCTCAGTCACTCTCTCTCCATTTCCGATGTATGATTCAATTCATTCCTGCCCCCCATAGATATCTCTTAGGATCGCTCCTTACTCAGGTCTTCTATCCTGATGACACCCACTTTAAACCGGTCATTACATTAATAAATGAATAAGGACCGGATTATTTAGTCCAATTCGGTCAGAAGAGAGAAATCGCAACTTCTCAAACCTTTCTTCCAGCAGACTGTTCTTGTCCTTCTGTTTCTCTTTTTGCCTCTGATGATAACTTTGCATGTGGTTAGAATTCGTCGACGGAATCCGTTGTATCTTGAGAGATGGTCATCAATTGCAGTGCAATCTGCCTTAAGGAAACTGGTTGTTCAGACCTCATATTCAACCTTTTTGCTTCAATTTTCCGGTTCGGTTAAGGTTTTTGTTTTATTTAGTTACAGTTCATTTCAGTTCCGTTTCATGTAATTTCACTTCAGTTTCAGTCAATTTCAGCTATATTAATATATATTCTACAATTTTCACATATTGATATTATTATATCTTTGTTTACATTTTGAATTGATCATTTCTAATATATATTAATTGTAATGACCCGTCCAAAGTGGATGGTGCCGGAGTAGAATGTCTGAGCAATGAGCGGCTCTAAGGAATGGCGATGGCGGCAGGAATGAATTGAATCTCACATCGGAAATGTAGAGATAGTGATTGGAGCTCAGTCACGCTCTCTTCATTTCCGATGTATATGATCCAATTCATTCATGCCCCTATTGACATCCTTAAAAGCTGCTCCTTACTCAGAGATTTCTATCCTGACGCCTCTCATTCTGGACCAGGTGATTACATTAACAAATGACTTCCCTTCCAAATAAAAAATATGTATATTTTTTAAAATTTCCATCAATATTTGTCAACAAAAATAAAGGTAAAAAAAGAGCATTGACTTAGTAACCTTAAATGTCGATTTATACTTAAATATAGAAAACTAACGTTAAATAAAACACATATATTTTGTTCAAGGTTACTTATAATGTCACGTCCGTGTCTAAATTTTTAGAATTTATATATTGATAGTAATATATATGATAATTATTAGGTGTGTAATTTTTATTTGGTGCTATAGGAAAAGTTTGGAGTTAATTTGATGGTTTTATGTGTAAATTATTAGTTTAGAATAATTTTTAAAAGATTATATACAGATGGAGGACCAAACGGAATCTTTACCAGATTTGGATATATATTCCAAAACCATCGGCGGATCATTATCATCATCTTTATTTGTTTGTTTTTTTTTCTTTTCATAAACTATTCCTTTTAAATTCATCAATTTTCTCTGAACCGTTTCTCCACTGTTTCTTTGATTTACGGAGATTCGACCGTCCGAATCACTCGAAATTGGAACCATAGCATCCTTATACATGGATCTAAGTCTTAACCGAAGAGTTTTTGAGTTTCGGAAATGTTTGGAGGGAAACGTCTTAGACATAATGTAGATGCGAATCGATCGGGTGTATTTTGTTCAATTAGTGACCAAGGTAAGTAACTATCAACTATATTTTGAGTTTTATGTATATATATATATATATATATATATATATATATATATATAATCAAAGAATTTACAGAAATTGATATTTTAGGGTTATGCATGAATTTTGTAAAGTTTGGGTTTTTCATGATTTTGCTTTTTATTGTGAAATTATAGTTCAAATGAAGCTATTGACTATGCTTCCATGTGAATTTCAGATTTTACTTGATTACGTTGATTTAAGGCTTGATTTGGTTGATTTACATATATACATGTATGTTTTTGGTTTCAATGTATATATATATATTGAATAAAATGAATTTGATGATTTCTTACGAACTGTTTTTGGATTGAGAAATCTGTTGCGGTTATTGCTGTTATTATTTTGGATTGAAGTCCAAATATGATTTTTATGAGTTGTGATATTTCGAAAGATAAAATGGTTTTGTCCATCTAGGATTCCTCGGGGTAGAAGTTGTATTTGTAAGACCATACCTAATGGCGGTATGGCCAGAGTGCACGGATGGTAGTCCTAACTGTTAGGCAAGGAACGAGATATAAATGAGATATCTCGATATTGTTATGATTGATGTTATGATCTACACGGATGGAATTCGAGGATGGATACACATTCACAAATTTTATTTTATGAACTTAAGTTTTGAGAATATTTTATAAGGTTTTGATGACTATCTTATAAACTTAAGTTTTGAGTATATTTTATAAGGTTTTGATTAAATCCCTTTATAAATGTATATATGTAGCTATGTTAAGTAAAGTTGGTTTTTATAGTTGATAATTCCTTACTGAGATTTTTGTCTCACGTTTTTAAATGTTTTAATGTTTTTAGGCGAGAAAGAGCAAGGTATAGGAGAAGTCACTGGTTGATAAACAAGGTTCAAGTTATTGGGTTTGTCTTTAGTCAGTACATTTGCATTTGTAGTAATAGAACTATGGATATAGTCTAAAGGTATTTGAGAGGAATTCTTGAAAAGTATGCTAGTTATGATCTGTGGATAATTTGGAGACTCCGAAGTATTGATTATGATCTTTCTATTTCACACCCGATGCCGATTGAGGCCGTCTAAGGTCGGGTGTGACAGTTTGGTATTAGAGCTCTATGTTAAATTCTTCGGACCTAAGATTGATAGTAATTGAGGAATATCGATATTTGGTAATACCTAAGAAATAAATAATAGTAATTGAGGACTATGAATATTTGGTTATAGCTAAGAAATAATTGATAGTATTTGAGGAATATGAATATTTGGTGATAGCTAAGAAATGAGCGATATTAATTGAGGAATATGGATATTTAGTGCAAGCTAAGAAATAATTGGAATTTTTCAAGGATTGAGTAACTAGCTAATGAGGGGTAGACATGAGATTTGATGGTTAGTAAAATATTGGGTGTATGAAAATTAGTAAATTATTTGATATTTGACGACATGGGTTACATATATGATCTTAAGTGTGACTTGGAATTGATATTTGAGAGTTTAATAGTTAGCTTACAACCATATATACATGATATATGAGTAAATTATAACTTTGAGCTAGAAATAATAGAGAATTGTCTATATAGGTGCTGCGGAAGAATCAGATTCGTATCTGAATCTTATGATGCATTTTTCGACCAGATAGAGGTTGAATCTGTCATAGAGTCCTAAGTTTTGAGTATATTTTATAAGGTTTTGATTAAATCCCTTTATAAATATATATATATATATATATATATATATGTAGCTATGTTAAGTAAAGTTGGTTTTTATAGTTGATAATTCCTTACTGAGATTTTTGTCTCACGTTTTTAAATGTTTTAATGTTTTTAGGCGAGAAAGAGCAAGGTATAGGAGAAGTCGCTGGTTGATAAACAAGGTTCAAGTTATTGGGTTTGTCTTTAGTCAGGACATTTGCATTTGTAGTAATTTGGAGATTTGGTTATGTTGGGTAGGATTTGACACTTAAATGTAATAGAACTATGGATATAGTCTAAAGGTATTTGAGAGGAATTCTTGAAAAGTATGCTAGCTATGATCTGTGGATAATTTGGAGACTCCGAAGTATTGATTATGATCTTTCTATTTCACGCCCGATGCCGATTGAGGTCGTCTAAGGTCGGGTGTGACATATAACGTTATTAAATTTGATCAATTTCAGATGTTATTATAAAACACATATATTTTGTTCTTTATTCTGCACCAATTGCATATCAGTTTGTTAAAAAAAATCATATTTTCTGTGATTTAATAATAGAATCGAAAATTAATATTTATAAATTCGGTGAAATATTTTGAATATTTGTTTTCAAACTCGTACAAAAGACATTATATATATATTTTTTTAAATCTGATCATATGTTTATGATCTGTTACTAATGGGTGATAAAAAAATGACTTATATATAAATTAGAGATAAAAAGATTTATAACCGAGAAGACAGTTTGATGAATTATTTCTCAAATTGACCCAACCTGATAACGTTAATTAGGAATACAATTATTCTTAACTATCAACGTTAGAGGTAAAATTGTTCCTCGTTGTAAACGTTAGGGGTATGTTTACACCTTATCCTTTATTAATTAGCTTAACAAAGTTAGAAGTTCTCAACTTCCCAATGTTTCCCCTTTTTTATTTAAACATATTTAATATAGGGAAAGCGTATAAAAAAAATTTTGTGGCTTGACAGATTTGTAGAAATAAGTCTATATAGTTTAAAAGTTTACAAAGAAGAATTTGTACTTTGTACAATTTACAAACTCAGTCATTTTGCAAAAAAAATTATTGTTAAGACTATTTACCCCAAAAGTGAGCAAAGTTCTTTCAGTGCTTATAGCCATATCATTACCCTAATGTGTATACTTCAAAAATCTCATACCCATCCTGTTTAAATCACAGATACCTACAGGTATCCTTTCACGTTAAAAATAATACATCAAACAAAAAATATTACAAATTTAACAAAAGATAAATTTAATAAACCATTGATAGGGGTCAAAAACCCCTATCTTTGGGTACGGTTTTAGGACGGGTTTTAGCGTTATTTAGTTAATAAGCGAGTAATTCTCGCATTTAAATGCTTCTGTGTGAGTTAGTTAGAAATTGGAAACGTTTTATTTACTTTTCGTTGTTTAGGCTCGTTTTATGATCAATTTAGACAAATACGGCCAAAATGGCATGCATATTATAATTCCGTTATCTTTTGAAGCTAATTGATCCGTCAAAAGTCGCACCAAACGAAACGTTTGCTCAAATAAGCGATTGGCGGGTCAATTTAGCCCTTGGACTAATGTTGTTTGGAGTTTATGTGCGTGTGCAGGTTAAAACATGATCAATTTCAGGCAAAAATCGAGTCTCGGGGACCCCCGGTAGTCGCTCGGCGAATTGAGCATCGGCGCGCAGCCCGGGCGCTGCTCGGCGAGCAGCCCAGGCACTGCCCAGGCACTGTCAGGCACTGTGCCTGCTTGCCGAGCAGGCCGCCAGAGGCCTGCTCGCCGAGCAGGGCGCTGCTCGTCGCGAGTAGCCCTGCTCGCCGAGCAGCTCGCCCTGCTCGGCGAGCAGACCTGCGGGAATTGGTAAAAAAGACCAATTCTGCCCCCAAAAAGCCACGATGGACCCCACGACTTCCTACATCAATGGGGACACGAAAATAGGTCAAAAAGAGGGCCGAGCCGCGTCTATAAATAGGGTTTTTCCAATGTAAATTAGATATCTTTTGCTTTTGTAATTTTCTTAGCTTCCACCTTGAGAAATCCTCTCCACCTCCTCCATATCCTTCAAACCTCCATTGAAGACACCTCCGAAGCTCCGTTCACCGAGGATTGCTCAAGCTCCATCCTTAAATCCTAGAAAGACGCCTGCATTGGTAGACAGGTTCCCTGAAAGGGATTTTTCTTCTTTTATATTCTGTCTAGCCTCTGATACATGCTATGAATTCTAGGTTTATTGTAACTTCGTGACAATATTTCCACCTTTGATATATAATATAGTTTTTGTTTATTCAATTGTTTTGATGTTTTAATCTTTGTCTTACGCTTTGTCTGATTGGTTTAACTCATTCGATAATCCCAAAATTAGGTTGGCACATATTGCGAGCTGAATCTGACCTAGTCAGTGCCTATAGGATTGATGACCCTATAGAAGATTAAGCCCAAATTACTGAGCCTTAGAGCTAGTTTCGGCCTTACAAGGGAATCACGAACTAGGGACTTTAGGAGGATAGGTCGGGTTAATCGCCTTAGACACAAGTGACTTAGTTTCAATTCAATTGCTTAAACATTCTATCATTGTTATCATCGTATCCCTTCATGTTCATTCAGTTAATTGCATTGGTAAAAGATCAATTAGGGGTAGAGTAACTTAGTTAGGCGTAGAATAACTTAGCTAGGATTAGATAACTTAGTTAGAATCAGATAATTTAGCTAGGGAGTAGTATAATTCAACCTAGGAGTAGATTAATTTAACAAAACAAACTCAAAACCCCCTAAGCCTAGATAACATCCGAGACCGAGTAGCTTGATACTTGCAGAAATAAATCCTGTGGACGATAACCTGGACTTAAACCAGAAATTTATTACTTGATAACGACGGGGTACACTTATCCCTTAGTGAGGTTTCGCAGAAACCGCATCAAGTTTTTGGCGTCGTTGCCGGGAAGAGTAGATTAATTCTATAAATCCCGACAACCGCCAATCATCAAGTTTTTGGCGCCGTTGCCGGGGAATAGTAGATTAATTCTATAAATACCCGACAACCGCCAATAATCAAGTTTTTGGCGCCGTTGCCGGGGAGAGTAGATTAATTCTATAAATCCCGATAACCGTCAATCATCAAGTTTTTGGCGCCGTTGCCGGGGAATAGTAGATTAATTCTATAAATACCCGACAACCGCCAATAATCAAGTTTTTGGCGCCGTTGCCGGGGAGAGTAGATTAATTCTACAAATCCTGACAACCGCCAATCATCAAGTTTTTGGCGTCGTTGCCGGGGAATAGTAGATTAATTCTATAAATACCCGACAACCGCCAATAATCAAGTTTTTGGCACCGTTACCGGGGAATAGTAGATTAATTCTATAAATACCCGACAACCGCCAATAATCAAGTTTTTGGCGCCGTTGCCGGGGATTTATTTCTTCTGCAATATCGAGCCAAAGGTCGATTTGTTAGTTTAGGCATTCTTTGTTATTATCCTTTGTTTATAATCGTTTATACTTTTCTTTTTGTGAATATTTGTTTTTAATTTTTATTGTTATTTCTAATGATTCTTCTTTTTTGAGAAAATGGCTAGAAACAATGGAAATAAGGAGTCTATTACGCATTTGCTTAACTTTCTATCTACTCACGAAGATCAAACTGACGATTTGTATGCCTCAATTAAAAATTTATGCATACAAAAAGGGATCCTAGTTGATTCAACCGCGGACGAATCAAATAAAGAACCCAATTTGGTAGGTCAGGTTGATAAGGTAATATCTCCTCCCATTAACAATGAAGAACTGATCCCTAATTATGAGAAACCAAAAGTTTCAATATTAATTGAGGAATCAGTTGAAATTGAGCCTCTAGAGAAGAATCCAAAGATAGAAGAGTTCAGTTTTGCTCCAAGTCCAGAAACTTTCATTCTCTTTGATCTACCTAGAGAATCAAAAAGGGAGCAAACTAAACGTTTTCATAATTTATTTAAATTTGATCATTTGTTTTCAATAAAAATCTTTGAAATTGATAATCCGTTTTGCAGGTACGAATTATTTATTCAGGAATTTGAATTCCTAACCCGAGTAGAAGCATACACCTAGGCGGGAATTCTATGTCGAGCTCACCGACTATAACGTAGCGCTTCTTGGGAGGCAACCCAAGTTTTAATAAAACTTTTCAGGTTTTTTTTATTTAGATTATACATTGATCTTTTAGTTTAGTCTTTTTAGTTTTCTTTTACGTTTTTTTAAAAGTGTTCGTTTAAAAAAATAAATAAATATATTTTTTTAGTTGTTTAGTTTTATTTTATTTTATTTTATTTTTATTTTTTATTTTATTTTTAAGTTTTCAGGTTTAAAAGAAAATAAAAAAAAATGGCCCCAGGAGGCCCAGCTCGCCGAGCAGTGCCCTGCTCGCCGCGAGCTGGGCGCTGGCGCCCATCACGCCGCTGGGCACTGCGCCCAGCCCGCCGCTGGACGCTGGCGCCTAGCACGCCGCTGGGCACTGCGCCCAGCCCGCCGCTGGGCGCTGCCGCCCAGCCCGCTGCTCGGCCGAGATAAGCAACGGTTCGGGATTTTTTCCCGAACGAAGCTGAAATAAATAAATAAATAATAATAATAAAAAAAAAAAAAATTGCCACCGCAAATCGTCAAACTTTTGGCGATTGCGATAAAATCCGTAAGTTTTCTTCTCCACCCTAACTTTTTGCACTTGTACTTTATGGTTTGTGATGCAATGTTGGAACTTATTGCATATTTTTAGTGTGAGGAGGAGGGGTAGACAAACTTACAAAAATTGTATAATTTTTAAATTTTTGTTGCGTCGTGTCTAGTTTAGTTTTGCATTTTCCGGGTTTTATTTATGTTTTGCATGTTTAGGACCTAAAACCGTGAACCTCCTTCGAATCTAAACTTCGTTATTTGTCTTTGAGGGCTGAGAACCGAATCTAAAATTGCATGACAACTAGTTTAGGCGTGGGACACAACTCTTGTATCTGTAAAAGCATGAGCTACAGTTTGCATTTAGACCCTACTTTTGAAGAAATGCCAAAATCATTACTTAGGTAGATAACTTAAGAATTGAAGGCATGTGATATTAAACTTGAGTTTGGGGAAAACTAGTAAACACAAAATTGAAACCCAAAGAATTGTGAGCTGAATTTGAGCCTAAGAGCGAACATCAAAAACCTCTTTTTCTTGACATTTTTGTGTGAATGCTTTGACTTGTGGAAGATTACAGATTTTGCACCTAATACTGTGTTGAACCTACATGCAATGATTTGAGATGATAAACGATGAATCAGCCTCATTAGAATTAACCCTTTTCTTTACCTTATTTTTTCTTTTTCATCCACTCTAGGAAGCCCCTTTGAGCCTACATTTTTGTAGTTTGTAGATTTTTCTTTCGTTCTAACCCGTTTTTGCGAAACTTTTGTTTGGTTCGCTATTTAACCCAAATTCTTTTTCTTTACAAAGCTCAATTAGAGCCTTTGTTTTCTTCTAGCGCTTTATCTTTGTTTATGGCATTTCAGTAGCAAGCCAAAAGGCTAAGAAGTGAATGAGCATCACTATCCCAAAAAGAAAAAAAGGGGGGGGGGGGGGAAAGAAAGAGAAAAACAGAAAAAGAAAAGGAAAAGAAAAGAGACGAACAAAAGGGAATAACTCCATTCCCCAGTTCTTAGAGAAATCAAAAACGTCTCAAAGAAAACATCCCAAAAAGAAAATAATAAGGGATGAATAAAAAGCTCAGTCACTTCATATTTGCTAAAGCCATTTAAATTTTGTTTTTGTAGCGCTAGAACTGATAACCCTTGTTGTACCTTTAACCCTCTAACCACATTACAACCCCAATTAGAGGCTGTTTTTGATATCATCGGAATCATATAGCATAGTAGAGGAACTCGGATGAACGTGCAAAATCAGCGTAATCCTAAGCAAGAACATAAGCCGAGAGTAAACACTTTAGCCACCAAAATTGTGTGAATGAGTGAACTACCTATGGTGAGGTGTTTTACTTAGCGATCCC
This sequence comes from Euphorbia lathyris, assembly GCF_963576675.1. Lineage (NCBI taxonomy): Eukaryota > Viridiplantae > Streptophyta > Magnoliopsida > Malpighiales > Euphorbiaceae > Euphorbia > Euphorbia lathyris. The sequence goes on along the minus strand of NC_088918.1, from coordinate 78,350,952 downwards.
CGTAAACTCGTTTAATTGAACATGTGTCCATTTGCTTAAAACTATGACCCATGATAATTGAAATGCGGCTTTTGGATATCGTGTCTCTACTTTGTATTTCCGAATGCATGTAATTACAGATGCTCGAAGTTGTGTCAAGCACCTAGTCAAACCGGGAGGTTTTCTAGCTTGCTTGTGATGGCGGGTTTAGTTTTTTTTAGTTTACTTGGGGACAAGTAAAGTTTTAAGTGCGAGGAGGTTTGATAGGGGTAAAAAACCCTTATCTTTGGGTACGGTTTTAGGACGGGTTTTAGCGTTATTTAGTTAATAAGCGAGCAATTCTCGCATTTAAATGCTTTTGTGTGAGTTAGTTAGAAATTGGAAACGTTTTATTTACTTTTCGTTGTTTAGGCTCGTTTTATGATCAATTTAGGCAAATACGGCCAAAATGGCATGCATATTATAATTCCGTTATCTTTTGAAGCCAATTGATCCGTCAAAAGTCGCACCAAACGAAGCGTTTGCTCAAATAAGCGATTGGCGGGTCAATTTAGCCCTTGGACTAATGTTGTTTGGAGTTTATGTGCGTGTGCAGGTTAAAACATGATCAATTTCAGGCAAAAATCGAGTCTCGGGGACCCCCGGTAGTCGCTCGGCGAATTGAGCATCGGCGCGCAGCCCAGGCACTGCCCAGGCACTGTGCCTGCTCGCCGAGCAGGCCACCAGAGGCCTGCTCGCCGAGCAGGGCGCTGCTCGTCGCGAGTAGCCCTGCTCGCCGAGCAGCTCGCCCTGCTCGACAAGCAGACCTGCGGGAATTGGTCAAAAAGACCAATTCCGCCCCCACGAAGCCACGATGGACCCCACGACTTCCTACATTAATGGGGACACGAAAATAGGTCAAAAAGAGGGCCGAGCCGCGTCTATAAATAGGGTTTTTCCAATGTAAATTAGATATCTTTTGCTTTTGTAATTTTCTTAGCTTTCACCTTGAGAAATCCTCTCCACCTCCTCCATATCCTTCAAACCTCCATTGAAGACACCTCCGAAGCTCCGTTCACCGAGGATTGCTCAAGCTCCATCCTTAAATCCTAGAAAGACGCCTGCATTGGTAGACAGGTTCCCTGAAAGGGATTTTTCTTCTTTTATATTCTGTCTAGCCTCTGATACATGCTATGAATTCTAGGTTTATTGTAACTTCGTGACAATATTTCCACCTTTGATATATAATATAGTTTTTGTTTATTCAATTGTTTTGATGTTTTAATCTTTGTCTTACGCTTTGTCTGATTGGTTTAACTCATTCGATAATCCCAAAATTAGGTTGGCAAATATTGCGAGCTGAATCTGACCTAGTCAGTGCCTATAGGATTGACGACCCTATAGAAGATTAAGCCCAAATTACTGAGCCTTAGAGCTAGTTTCGACCTTACAAGGGAATCACGAACTAGGGACTTTAGGAGGATAGGTCGGGTTAATCGCCTTAGACACAAGTGACTTAGTTTCAATTCAATTGCTTAAACATTCTATCATTGTTATCATCGTATCCCTTCATGTTCATTCAGTTAATTGCATTGGTAAAAGATCAATTAGGGGTAGAGTAACTTAGTTAGGCGTAGAATAACTTAGCTAGGATTAGATAACTTAGTTAGAATCAGATAATTTAGCTAGGAGTAGTATAATTCAACCTAGGAGTAGATTAATTTAACAAAACAAACTCAAAACCCCCTAAGCCTAGATAACATCCGAGACCGAGTAGCTTGATACTTGCAGAAATAAATCCTGTGGACGATAACCTGGACTTAAACCAGAAATTTATTACTTGATAACGACGGGGTACACTTATCCCTTAGTGAGGTTTCGCAGAAACCGCATCAACCATCATAAATAATTTATGTACAAATTTAACAGATATTTCAAATTAAAAAAATTCTAAATCAACCTTGATGAATAAAAATAAATTAGTTTTTCGAAGTCAATGAATGAAAGTCAAATATATAACAGTACCAGGTAACAGGTACCCGAGGTATTCCCATACTTATTACGAGTAAATTTTTTAAGCCCATACTTGACTCATACCTTTTTATATAAGGTATCAATAATCCTATTAAAATCTAGTAATCCCATCCGGTAGCCACGTGCCAGTTATTTTGATGAATTTTTTATTTTATTTTTTCATAAAAATAACTAACATGTGGCTGTCACATATCGTTTCAGTTAGACATCTGAGTTAACTCATTCTCACGTGTCAGTCATGGCATCATTCTGATGCATTTTAACCATTGAAATCGTCGGAGTGATCTAATTGAGACCAAACTTAAAGTTAAGTGATTTTATAGAGACAAATTGAAATTAAGTAACCATTTTGAAACAACCATGTAAATTTAGTGAACAACGATGCATTTGACCCACCCACAGATATAGTGCTCGTTGTCATCTCTACCACATTTTTCCACCTCGAATACTAACTACCTTTAGGTATGTAAATAGGGCGGGACATAGCAGTGAATGTATTTTCCATCCCCGTTTTCCGACTAGTCGGAGATTCCCCATCGTCGTCCCCACGAGTTAAATGGGGACAAATTTGTCTTCATCCTTATTCCACATTTACAGATGTTCCAAAACCTTCTTCCCTATTCCCCATTCTCTGTTACCTGCGGGGAATCACCATTTATGTTTAAAAAAAATAGTAATACCTAAAACTTTTAAGAATCGATAGCTAATAATACCAAGCATTAACAATCATTTTCAAATTTTTCAAACCATAAAAAAACTAAATACTGAAAACAACTAATCACCTAACTGAAATGTACTTAAATCATCTAAAAAAATTAATTATCATGGGAAATAGTCGAGGATCCCCCATTGGGGATTAACAAAGTGGGATACCTTTCCTCATGTCCGTCCTATTCCCACCATAGAAGACAAAACTATCTCTATCAACGTTCCATGGGAATTCGTATTCAAGATTCCCTATCCCCATCGAGACGGGTCACCAACGGGGACAAGGAATCCCGCCCCATTTACATCCCTAACAGCCTTGCAACAAAATATTCGAAAATGTCGGCCCTTTCTTCTTACTAGATGTGTTGATTTTCATTCATTTAAATATAATCTAATTATTTAGGATTAAACCTCTGTTTGGGGAAAAATTGGAAGATAATTATGGGGGTAGGGATAGTTGAGAAATAATTTCAAGGGAGGGACTGTTTCTTAACTACGGTTAAAAAACATAACCATTCCGGTGCACTAGGCACCGGAATGGGTTCCACTGTGCAAGCCACGCTTTGCGCAGTGGAATACTATATGGAATAGTGACCATTCCAGCGCGTGTGTGGCGCCGGAATGGTCACTATTCCATTGCGCAAAGCTACTATAAGTAGCAGCTTTGCGCAAAGTAGCCATTACGGCCTGGAATGCGCCATAATGGCTACTCAACACTGCGCAAAGCTGATTTTCAGCTTTTGCGCAGTGTTGAAAGAATAGTCTTCACGGGTCATTTGACTCGTGAAGACAATTTATTCTTCCTCCTTCTCCCTAGATGAAGGCAGATTCAGTCAAAAATATTTTTTTCTCTCCTCTTTCTTCTTCAAAAAATCATTTTTAGTCCCTCTAGTTTCTTAACTCTTCATTTTCAGGCATGTATTTTGTCACGTCCGTGTCTAAATTTCTAGAATTTATACCTAGATATTAATATATATTATAATTATTGGGTGTGTGATTTTTATTTGGTGCTATAGGAAAATTTTGGAGTTAATTCGATGGTTTTATGTGTAAATTAAAAGTTTAGGGTAATTTTTAAAAGATTATAGAAAGATGGAGGATCAAACGTGATATTTGTTAAATTTGGGATATAAATCCCAAATGTTCCAGAATGTCGAGCATCATCTTTTTTTCTTTCTGTCTCTTCGTCGTTCTTCGACCGTTTTTCCACCGTTTCTTTGATTTATGGAGTTTCGACCGTCCGAATCATTTGAAGTTTAAAATTTAGCATCCTTATGCATAGTTCTAAGTCCTAACCGAAGAATTTTTGAGTTTTGGAAGCGTTTGGAGGGAAAATATCTTAGACAGAATGTAGAGGAGAATCGATCGAGTGTGTTTTCTTCAATTAGTAGTCAAGGTAAGTAACTATCAACGCCTTAATCAGACTCCGTATGAAGAAGTTAGGCTGGAAATGACATATGTTGGTCATTTTAGCTTTAAACCATAATTTGGTTTTTGTTTTGATTTTTCTCCTTATTTGAGGGACGCTGCTACTGGTTTATATAATAAGTCAGTGGTAATATCCCACCGTCTTATCTGATCTTATTTTAGACTGGGTTTGACATATTTTAATTTTGTTAATTATATTTAGTTAAGAAATACTTATAATTATAGTTAGATATATTAATTTATGTTGAGAAAATCTCTTAATTTATGTGTTATTATGCTTAGAAATTCTCTTAATATATGTGTTCTTATGCTAAGAAATATTAATTTATGCTTAGAAAATCTCTTAATTTATAACTTGTACATAGAAATATTATATGTATGTTTAGAAAAATTATTTGATGCTTAGAAAATCTCTAATTTATAACTATGGTTAGAAATATTAATTTATGGTTAGAAAATCTCTTAAAATATAAGTATGTTTAGAAATATTAATTTATGGTTGGAAAATCTCTTAATTTATAATTATGCTTAGAAAATCGCTCTATCTTAGTCTAGTGGTTGAGAGCTTACCTATGCCTTGTGAGGTCATGGGTTCGAATCACATCCGGATCTGGTGGAGATTTTTCTTTCTTCTTTAATGAAAGCGCATTGTGCGCAAATTAAAAAAAATAATAATAAAAAAAATTATGCTTAGAATATCTCAAAATTTATAATGATGGTTAGAATATTTCTTAGTTTATAAAATTATGATTAGAAATATCTCAGAATAAAATTATGCTTACAATATCTCTTAGTTTATAATTATGGTTAGAAATTTTAATTTATACTAAAATCTTTTAATTTATAACTATGTTTAGAAATATTAATTTATGAAAATTTCATTTATGTCTAGAATATCTCTTAGTTTATTAATTATGGTTAGAAATTTACTTTATGCTTAAAAAATATCTTAATTTATAACTATGTTTAGAAATGTTAATTCATGCTTAAAAAATCTCTTAATTTATAAGTATGCTTAGAAATATTAGTTTATGCTTAGAAAATCTCATAAATTTATAATATTTATATTACAATTGACTTATTAAGTAATTAACTCTATGTTTTATTCAAAAATATTAATTCTTTAAAATATTAATTTGTAATTAACTCTATGTTTTATTTAAAAATATTAAGTAAAAATGTATGATGAACTTACATTGTATGATTTATTTGTTTTATAGATGGCTAAATCATATCTGGTTCCACGTGCATATATATCTCGTTTTGCAAAGGAAAAGGCTAGGCAAAAAAAAAAATTGAAGGAGATGAAAATGCAACGTGGTGGAAGTCTAGTGGAATTTATTACGAGTATTAATAATGAAATCCAAGAGATTATAAATACCGGTTATCCTATTGGCCGTGAGAAATGGAAGTTAAAGATTTTGTATGAAGGTTTATCAGAGTAAATTACATCAATGGTACCTGAACTTTATCCTAATTCATACTTTGGTACCTAGATTACATTTTGTCTCAAAAATATACATGAAATAACGATGACCGGACAATTTAGTATATTTTAACCGTCAATGGCCGGTCAATGCGATTTTGATGAATAAATTACACTGATGGTACCTGAACTTTACTCTAATTCATACTTTTGTACCTATATTTTATTTTGTCCAAAAAATACACCTAAAGTAAAAATGACTCAACATTTTTGTACATTTGACCGACGTGAGTTTGACCATTTTAAATTAAAAATTAAGACCCATCATACACTCAATTAACATAAAATTACAATACTGTCATTGTTAATTGAGTGTATGGTGAGTTCCAATGTTTAGTTCACGTTACCCGAACACTAACCGATAAAATGAACTAAATTTTTCAGTCACCTTTACTTGTGTTATCTCTTTAGGATAAAATAAAATCTAGGTACCGAAGTGTGAATTATGATAAAGTTCAAGTACCATTGATGTAATTAACTCATGAAACTCGCATTGACCGGTCATTAACCGGTAAAATATATTAAATTGTCCGGTCATCATTACTTCAGGTATATTTTTGGGACAAAATGTAATTTAGGTACCAAAGTGTAAACTCGGTAAAGTTCAGGTATCATTGGTGTAGTTTACTCAGGTTTATCATGGAGATACAAAAAAACATATAATGAAATAATTGAAGCAATAAATGTAAGAAACTATAAAATAGTGGTGTTAAATTTAGTCCATTTGCAATATGTTTGCAAGGATGATAACCCAAGATAAAATTTATTATATAGGGAAATGATGCGTAGAGTTAGACAATCAATCCCATTATCGCAACGTGATTATTGTAATAGGGAGAACTTTAAGTCTACTTATTAATAGTGTGATGTAATCTTACTATATTATGTTTAATAAATTAGTTTGTACTTTCTCATTAATTTGATTATATTTAGTTTAATAAATGATTTTATATTTTATCATAATTTATCATATAGGCGTATCATATATTAAAATGACAAATGCAAGGAGAGCAGCACAAATAATGCATCTGGGACCAATTTTGGATGATGTTTTAGACATGCAAAGTATTCATAGATCCCAACTTGTATGGAAAAATGAGGTAATCAATAAAATGAAAATTAACCAATAATAAATATTTCAAAAGTAAGTATGCTATATTTAACTTAATATGATGACATGTTCTACTATGTGGTCTGGATGGAGTGGATGTAATTGCTCATGAAGTGACGAAGGCAAAATTGATGGTATGCCAATGGTTCTCTCCAACCATGGTTTTCACTATTCATTACATACAAAATCTCAGCATATCGATCTGAAACAACACATGTACCTTCTCGTTGCGTGACATGTTAACGTATGCATTGCATGAACCATCCCCAACTATCTTGATTCTCACTCTCAACTAGTGCAAAAGCAATTGGGAGAGTATGTCGATTCCCATCGAATATGGTCGTGATCAATAATGTGTGTCGATACTTGCCGTACAAAAAAGTACCATCAACGATTATAACTGGACGACAATGCCTAAACCCCTCAATACATGGCCTGAAACTCCAAAAAAGTCTTTTGAACACGCGAACACGATAATCCAACACTTCATTCACGATCAACACATTGGCACTACCATGATTGTAATGACTCAATGCGTTCATGTAGCGAGGCAATTTATTGTATGATTCCTCCCAATTTCCATAAATCGCCAATAATGCTTTGCTCTTGGCAAACCAAGCTTTCTTTATAAGAAATCGTGTATTGATATTGAGTTCTTATACTCCCAATTATAGCACTCACTCGCAATGATGGTGACTCACGAAGCATCTCCAATATACAGCCCATTATTATGCTAGAATCGAGCTTATTGTGATCCTGTGTGGGAAGAGATGCGATACAAGTATATGGATCCCCACACTTAGTGATACGCTGTCACGTCCGTGTCTAAATTTCTAGAATTTATACCTTGATATATCTCTTAATTTCCTACCTCAAAACTGTGCTTAAGATCAAAAAAATTTGTCCTCAAAATTCATATCTTAATTATTTCCTGAAACACTATTTACGCTTACCAAATTTTTATATTTAACTCAAATGAAGCTATTGACTATGCTTCTATGTGAATTTCAGATTTTACTTGATTATATTGATTTAAGGCTTAATTTGGTTGATTTACATATATACATATAGGTTTTTGGTTTGAATGTATATATATATATAGTGAATAAAATGAATTTGATGATTTCTTACGAATTGTTTTTGGATTGAGAAATCTGTTGCGGTTATTGTTGTTATTATTTTGGATTGAAGTCCAAATATGATTTTTATGAGTTGTGATATTTTGACAGATAAAATGGTTTTGTCCATCTAGGATTGCCCGGGGTAAGAGTTGTAAGACCATACCTAATGGTGGTATGGCCAGAGTGCACGGCTGGTAGTCCTAACTGTTAGGCAAGGAACGAGATATAAATGAGATATCTCGATATTGTTATGATTGATGTTATGATCTACACGGGCGGAATTCGAGGATGGATACACATACACAAATTTTATTTTATGAACTTAAGTTTTGAGAATATTTTATAAGGTTTTGATGACTATCTTATAAGCTTAAGTTTTGAGTATATTGTCTCACGTTTTTAAATGTTTTAATATTTTTAGGTGAGAAAGTACAGGATATAGAGAAGATTATCGACCGATTAGGCGAGGTTTGGAAGTTGGCTGCTTATTGTTAGAATTATGGTTAGAACTTTGGTATTTCAAGTGTAATATAATAGAGTTGGTAAATATATGTTGAGGTCCTCGAATGACTAATGTAGTAGAAATATGAATTATTTTAGAATATATATTGAAGAGGAATGCCAAAATAAATAAATAAATATGATATTATGGTATTTGGATAAATTGGAGACTCCTAAGTACTGATTATGATCTTTCTCTTTCACGCCCGATGCCGATTGAGGTCATTTAGGGTCGGTTGTGACATACGCCAATACCCTAGTTTTTCTTTTAGAATCACCCTCATCCTCCAATGATAGTTTTCATCAATACATTTCATAGCATACTTGTGCGGTTTTGATTCTAATGTAGCAAAAGTCACATTCTTTTTAATGGAATATTTCTTAACTGTCGCTTAGACATCTTGTTTCCCAACAAAGACCATGCCTACCTTCAGTTCGGATACTCCATCCCATATGGTCATACCATCGATTTCGTTGGGTTCTCTCAACCCAATGTCTGATTCTGCAAGATTCATATAGTGAGAAGCTGGAAACACAAATTTTGATAATGGGGGTATTGTTGGTGCGCCATGAAAATAGGGCACCTCAGGGACTCCTACATTCAAATCAATCATTCTCATTGTCACATTAACTGCCTCAGTTTAGATGCTCCTACCATCCCCATCATGTTCATCATTGACCTCATCATCATTGTATTCGGCATGATCGAAATCATCATCTTCAGGTACAATTTCGTCGGGCGATATACAACCCAAATCAACATCTTCTTCCAAATCCACTTCTTCAATCATCGCCAAATGTCCGCTACTGCTTGCGTCGTATGTCTGATGTCCGCTACTGCTTACACCATATTTCTGATCATTGTTTAACCCACTTTGCCTGATTCCACTAGGAACACTCGGACCAGCCTCAAATGGACTCCTCATTGCATAATTGAAGAAATCATTTGACGGATCATATGGATTATCATATATGCCACCAACGTTTGATGGACCCTGACCATCCCAATTAGAAGTCATTTGAAGATGATTATCATCAGCAATTGTGTTCGTCATGGTGACCCCTAATCCGTCATTATTCCAAACTGTAAACCTCTCAAACTCAACATACAGCTCGACATTGTGATAACCTTGAATATAACTCAAGTTATCATAAATTACTTCAATATCATCGTCATCACATATGATAAAATATGAAAAGGTCATTAATGATCCTCCACACCCAGGAGACTTATATACAATTCGGGTCAAGTTTTCATCTTCGTCCAATCTTATTGCTCTCGTTATTCTGGACACTAGTGCATCATATGTCGGACTATTATGAAATTTTAAATGTTTGTTCCTTATCGTACTACATGAAGCATCGTATTCCAAACTGGTGATAGAAATATATAACTTTCCACCCCAATGAATTATATAGAAGGTATAATCATACATTATATTGTACCTATATATATTTATCAATAATATATAATTACACAATTCAAATATAAACTTCATATCAATAATAAATTGAAAAATCTTTCAAATTATAATATCTACATCAATTTCATTTTCACAGTTCAAATATCACACTTCATATCAATAATACAACTTCGATATATATAAGATTTAAAATATAATTAACTTTACATATACTAATTTCAAACATTTTTATACTTTTTTTAAATATTACTTACTATAAAAAAAATTTAACTAACATTTGTATTGTAATTTTAACATTTAATAAAGATATCTTACTTAATAAAGTCAGAACCTCCGTGGAAAGTCTCTCCAGCGCCGCCGTCTAGGTTTCTCTGTGGGAGTGTCGCTCGTCTCTCCGACCGCCGTGAGAGTTTAAATCGTCTCTCCGATTCCTTGTGAGTGGTGTGAGAGGGTTATTTGATTGTTCTTGGTGATTTCTGATTGCTGTTCCGGTTTTTTCTTTTTGCGTTTGGGAATACGGATCGCTATTCTTGGTCGGCTACCAGTTGGGTATCGGGGAGCAGTAGTTGAGTGCGATTCGTGGTGGTTTCTTTCAAAGGCTAGCAGGTTAGACTTGATTATTCTGCTTTCTTGATTAACTGCTCGTATGGCTGCTGTTTGATATGGTAATTGGAGATGAGTTGATTTCAAATTGGATTAATTTCTTCTGAAATGTGGGCAACAATGAATTTTAATTTCGGGTGCTTTCTTGATTTTTTCTCAAATGGAATAAGCTTGCTATTTGAATTATAATTGGCCCAAAGTTTTGTTTCCACTTTGGGATTTTTCTATGCTAAATTGGGAATTGGGGAAGCTTGTCATTGTGTCTTTTTTTCTACTGTAACTTTGGTGATTTATTGAGAGGGAGTGTTGAGGCGGGTGTCGAGTTCTTTAATTGGATCTATGTTGTTGTTTTTTCTAGAGTTATTTTCTGGAGTTACTGATTCTGTGTTGGGTGTTTAAGATTGGTTCCATTCTGTGCTTTCTTCTTATTTTTGGTGAGACGAATTTGGAGAGAAAGGTCCATCTCTGGTGCTTTCGTCTGTGTGTTCTGACAAGGGTTGGATCAGGATGGAAAGTCGAATGGCTGGGTTATCAATCGAAGGAGCGGATGCACTTAGCATTGAAATTGAGGAGCCGCGAACAGAAGTTGAAATGGAGGATTCGGGATTGCATTTTGTAGGGAGATTTGTTGCTGACAGGCCGTTGAACTTCCAAACCCTCCGAAACCGTTTAGCTCTACTATGGAGACCTGGACGTGGAGTTGATATACAAGAGATAAGCAGCAATCTTTACTCTTTTGAATTCTTTCATCCTATTGATAGAGATAGGGTTCTGGCAGGAGGTCCTTGGTCTTTTGATAATTACTTATTGATATTGAAAAACTGGAGAAATGGAGCAAATCCAGATGAGATAGACTTGTTTGAAATACCAATTTGGGTTCAAGTGTATGGATTACCTGTGGGGACTATGTCAGAAACTGTAGGAAAACAACTGGGGAACTTTCTAGGTCTTTTTGAGGAATATGATGCTAATAACAATCAGGGGTTCCATAGACAATATATGCGAATTCGTGTTACTATCGACTGTAGTCAACCTTTGAAGAGGTTCAAGAAAATAAAAAGTGCTAGAGGAGTGTGGTCGCTGGCCACTTTCAAATATGAGAGGCTCGGAATTTTTTGTTACATTTGTGGTGTTTTGGGACATACAGATCGTTACTGTGAAAAGCTATTCGAGTTACAAGGGAACGAAGTTACTCGAGAGTGGGGGGAATGGCTTAAGGCACCGATCAGAAGGGGTGGGGATCAAAGTGGGGCGAGATGGTTAAGGGAGGGAAGTGGTGTGAATACTAGTGGGAGTGGAAGAAGTAGAGGAGGGTGGGGAGGGAGTGGTGGGGGAGTGTTACGAGATATTTCAAATAAGGGGAGTGGTATGGGAGGGAGAGGAAATACACCCAAAACAAGTCTAGGGGATTTTGAGGTGGGATTTTGTTCTATATCAGGACCTTATATTAAACTGCAGGAGGTATGTGAGGGAGAGGAGGTTGAGGCAGGAGCCACAGGAGGGGAGAGTGGGAAGGTAGCTGAGGATACAGAAATGGAACTTAATGAGGCAAGAAAGAGGAGGAGAGAGATGGGTAAGGGATTAGTGAGTAAGGAGAATGGTCAGAGTGGAGGAGTCCATGTTCCTGGAAAGGATAAAAGGATCCCTCATGAAGAGAATTCGGCGAGCCCTAATAGCCAGGGCCGTCGATTGCCATGAATTGTGTAAGCTGGAACTGTCGTGGCTTGGGAAACCATCGGGCAGTTCGGTCCCTAAAGGAATTGGTTACTTCCCAGAAACCGGTTATTTTATTTTTAATCGAAACACTTGTAGAGGATAGCCGTATGGTTACCTTAAAACAACAGTTGGGTTTTGATGGACTCTTTTCTGTAAATAGGAGAGGTAGAAGTGGGGGATTGGCATTGTTGTGGAAGGAGAAGGTTAATGCGAGGGTTGTAAGCTACTCAGAACATCATATCGACGTGATAGTGTCTGATGAGGTGAGGGGGGAGTGGAGGTTTGTAGGGTTCTATGGGTACGCAGATCGGAGTAAACATGGGGATTCCTGGAGTCTGTTAAGGAATCTGTCGGAGGCTTCTAACCTACCTTGGGTAGTGATGGGAGACTTTAATTGTATTCTCAGGGCAGAGGAAAAGGAGGGTGGGGCAAATTTTCCTACACATCTGATGCAAGCGTTCAATAGAGTGGTAGAGGAGTGTGGTTTGTTTGAGCTGAGTTTGCGTGGAAGCCAGTTTACATGGGAAAGAGGTAGGGGTTCCGATAATTGGATTAGGGAGAAATTGGACAGGAGTTTCGCCTCGAGTGAATGGCTTACACGTTTCGCCAATCACCGGGTAAATTCGGTCATAAATGGTCATTCTGATCATCTCCCAATTGTGCTTGCTCTAGAGTATACAGAGAGAAGGAGGAGGGTAAGGAAATTTTACTTTGAAGACAGCTGGCTGAATGAGAGGGAATTTAGTGAATTGGTAAAGGGGAATTGGAGAAGTCAGGGGAGAAGGCCTGTGCCTGACAAATTGAGAGCATGTATAAGGTCGATGGAAGAATGGGGGAGAAAGTTCAATGTCCGTTTTAAAAGCCAAATTTGGAAATGGCAAAGGAAAATGGAGCGATTACATGGTAGGAAAGACAGGGATTCCATTGCTCAATTTTTCTTTGCGAAGAGAAAACTTAATGAGGTGCTGGAAGCTGAGGAGAGATTCTGGAAGCAGAGGGCTAAGGTATTCTGGCTTACTGAGGGGGACAGAAATACTAAGTTTTTCCATGCTAGTGTAAAGGCCAGGCGACAACAGAATCAAATTGAATTTCTAAAAGACGATTCAGGTGGGGAGACTGATAACCAGGAAGCTATGTTGGATATGTCACAGAGGTATTTTCAATCAGTGTACTCTTCAAATGGTCAAACTGAGTCAGAAACGGTCAACGTTATTGAAGTTGTGATTGACACACTCACAAATGAGAGGCTCACGGCCCCGTTCGAGGTAATTGATTTTAAGAACGCTTTGTTCTCTATGAGTCCGAACAAATCCCCTGGACCTGATGGGCTTAATCCAGGGTTTTATCAAGCATTTTGGGATACAATTGGTAGTGAGGTAGGAGCAGCTTGTAAGCGTTGGTTGGATCAGGGTGAGTTCCCTCCGGATTTGAATGATACCACAATTGTTTTGATTCCGAAAATTGACAAGTCATCCTTACTTAAGGATTTTCGCCCTATCTCCTTATGCAACGTTTTGTACAAAATAATTGCAAAGGCCTTAGCTAACCGGCTAAAAAGTGTGCTCCCTGCTATTATTGGAGAAACACAATCTGCTTTTGTCCCTGGAAGGTCTATAATTGATAATGTGCAAGTGGCTTTTGAGTCAATACACTTTATGAAAAGGCAAAATAGAGGCAACTCTGGACATGTTGCCCTGAAGATTGATATTAGCAAGGCATATGATAGGGTGGATTGGAACTTCTTGAAACTGGTCATGATTCGCATGGGATTTAGTGACAAATGGGTTGAGTGGATTATGCTCTGTATCACAACTGTGAATTACAGGGTGGCAGTGAATGGAGAATATTCTGATCCGATTAAGCCGGGGAGGGGATTAAGACAAGGAGACCCACTTTCCCCGTACCTATTTATACTGTGTGCCGAAGTCTTATCTAAACTAATAAGAAGGGCTGAGAGTCAGAATTTGATTTCAGGGTGTAGAATCTGCAGACAAGCACCTGCAGTAACACATTTATTTTTTGCTGATGACAGTTTCTTGTTCTTTGGAGCTTCGTCTAGGGAGGCTAGTGAAGTTATACGGATTTTGACGGAATATGAAGTGGCCTCGGGGCAGGCAGTGAACTTGCAAAAATCTGGGATTTTCTTTAGTTCGAATGTCAATATGGAACTAAAGGAGGAGATAAAGGAAATGTTAAGGGTCCAAACCCCACTTGATACGGGTCGATATTTGGGTTTACCATCACTTATTGGTAGATCAAAGAGGCGTATTTTTGCATTTCTTGTTGACAGGCTGAGGAAAAAGTTTGGTAGTTGGGGCTTCCGGTTCTTATCGCAAGCTGGGAAAGAGGTGTTGCTGAAGTCAGTGGCCCAGGCACTACCTACATTCTGTATGAGTACGTTCCTTATTCCTCTTTCTACCTGTGATGAATTGCAAAAATTAATGAATTCCTTTTGGTGGGGCATGAAACCTAATGGGAAAAGGGGAATCCATTGGTTTGACTGGGCTAAATTATGTAATTCAAAAGATTTGGGAGGGATGAGTTTTAAGAACCTACATGTGTTTAATTTAGCCTTATTAGGGAAACAAGGGTGGAAGTTAATTAATACTCCAAATATTTTAGTGAGTCGAATGTTTAAAGCTAAATATTTTCCAAGGGAGGACTTGTTACTCTCCAAATTAGGCAATAATCCTAGTATGGTTTGGAGAGGTATTTGGAGTGGCCTGAGTATCCTTAAACAAGGAATGAGATGGAGGGTAGGAAATGGTGAAAGTATTAAAGTATGGGATGACCCATGGGTTCCAAATTTAGATGATTTTCATGTCAATTCTTTTGTTCTACCTGGACTATCTGATTTGAGGGTGGCAGACTTGATGGATGAAAGTGGGAGGGGCTGGGATATGAATAAGTTGCATGGGTATTTCAGTGATTCTGAAGTTTCTGCCATTTGTGATATTATATTGCCAATTACCCCCAAGGAAGATGTCAGGATGTGGCACTGGTCCCAGAACGGGTTCTATAATGTTAGATCTGGGTATCTCACAGGAATGAATATGGCGAATAATGAAGTGGGTTATGGGGGATGGAAGAAATTGTGGAATCTGGAAATCCCGCCAAAATTAAAAATGTTTATATGGAGGGTATGCTCTAATTGTTTGCCCACTCGGACTAGGCTAGTCCAACGAAGAGTCCCAGTATCACTTGAGTGCCCGATTTGTGTGGAGGATGACGAGTCTGACCGACATTTATTTACAGTTTGTTCTTTTGCAGGTGATCTATGGCGAGTTGCTGGTTTAAGGGTCCCTCATATTGGAAGTTTGTCGTTCTCACAATGGTTATTACAGGAGCTAGAAACTGCACCATCAGAAAGATTAGTCAGAATCTGTTGCGGTTTAAAAGCGATATGGGAACACCGGAATAGAGTGCTTTGGCGAGAAGAATGGTGGCCAACGGATATCAGCTGGCATACTATACTTGACGACACTAGGGACTGGAAAGCATTCTCGTCTATGTGTAAGCGAACTGGGCCACCTGTAGCTACTTCTGCGTTTTCTGCACCTATAGGAGCTGATTCAGTGATCGCCACACCTTCGACTTGGAGTTCGCCACCGGCTGGTTCAATAAAATGCAACACAGATGGGGCGAGCTTTGCGGAAATCAGAAGCTGTGGATTGGGAGCGGTTGTAAGGGATGAGACGAGCCATTTTTTGTTTGGGAGCAGTTGCTTAATTAAAGCTGTAAAGGAACCAAAGATCATCGAAGCACTTGCGGTCCGTACGAGTTTGAGTTGGCTTGCTAGCCAACATTTCATAAATGTTGTCTTTGAATCGGACGCCAAATTAGTTGTGGATGCGGTTAATTCTGACAAACAAGATAATTCGGAGTTCGATTTGATTGTTCAAGATTGCAGGGATATCATCAACTCGCATTCTGGCTTTAATTTGTGTTTTATTCATCGTTCAGCGAATAAGGCCGCTCATGTTATGGCTAGGCGGGCTTATTCCAATGCTAACGATATTCTTTTCAGTGTTTTGCCTATATGGCTAGCAGATGTTATTCGTGAGGACGCTAGTCCTACTATCTAATAAAGTTGCAATTCTATTCAAAAAAAAAAAAAAAAACATTTGTATTGTACCATCTAATATTAACAATAAATCTAACAACACACGTTATTTTCTAAATTATAGTATAAAAATTCTCATTATATATATAAAGCATAAAATATCAAATAACCTTGCATATACTAATTTCTAACGTTTTTATACCATTTTAAATATTAGTTACTATAATTTTGTTTAACTAATATTTGTATATCATTATTAGAGTTTATATACAAAATTTAAAAATAATATTAACAATAAATATAATATTAATAATAAAATAAGAAAATATAAAATTATAATATCTACTTCATATAATTAACTAACCTCAACTGGCGCCGAATTTTATAATCCGCACAAAATCACAACACGATAACTTTACATCTACCGTTTTCTAACATTTTTATATCATTTTAAAATATTAGTTACTATGCTTTTGTTTACTAACATTTGTATACCGTTACTAGAGCACTTTTATTAAAAAAAACTCAAATAAAAAGATAAAAAAAATAAATAAATTAGATGTTGACTAAGCACCTTGTTTTTTTAATTTTATGGTGAAACAAAATAAGGTATCTAAAAGAAAAAAAAAATGACTAAAAAAATGTAAATTATAATAGTTCTTCAAACAGTGACCCTAACTGGATCAAAACCCATGGAAATGTGATTTAAAAAGCTCAATTACATCTTAAAAAATTGATCTTTAACTTCACAGGCAAAAGTACTGCTTGTATCGATCCAGAAAAATGGTTGAAATCACAAAATACAACCATTTTGATTGCTTAACCATTACTCGTTATTAACTTTGACGGCTCAAGTTTCGGGAATTGCCTGCTCACCGGGGGCAGTAGTATCTGGGTCGACTGGCTCAGCCACGGGCAGGAGCGGCCCCTCTGCTACTGAGGGTGGTGCATTGTCATGCTTACCTGGGGAAACTGGAGCTGTTTCTGACACGGGGACGACTTCAGTGTCAGCGTTCTTCTCATCAAACCGACTAACGCGTTTCCTCTCGAATCTATCATGGCTTCTACTGCGGCTGCGACTACGTCGGGGACTACGGCTGTAGCTGCAGCTACGTCGGGGACTACGGCTGTAGCTAGTTCCCCGTCGAGGACTGCGACTGTAGCTGCGACTACGCCCTCGAGATCGAGACCTACTGCGACTCCTACTTCTGCTGGGACTGCGGCTATAACCCCATGTCCGAACTCTATCAGGGCTACGACTAAAGCTTCTATCTCTACTCCTATTGCCGTCTCTTCTACCATCAAATCTTCCCCTGCCACGTCCACGGCCATCCGTATTGTTGTAGCGATCATGTGGACCACGTTCGTTCCTGCCAAAACCTACATTGCCACCAAATCCACGTCCTCTGTTTCCACGCCCAGAAAAAGAGTCATTTCTGCCACTGCCACCACCACCACCACCACCACGTCCACCAAAGCCTCCATCTCTCATCCCACCACGGCCCCCAAAGCCTCCATCCCGCATCCCACCTCGACCACCGAAACCTGCATCCCTCATTCCACCACGTCCACCAAAGCCTCCATCCCGCATCCCACCACGACCCCCAAAGCCTCCATCCCTCATGCCACCACGACCCCCACTGTCCCAACGGCCACCACCACCATTACCACCATTGAAGTCAAAACGGTTCATCCCACCTCGATCCTTGCCAAAACCAGGTGCACCACGCAGAGCAATATCTCGCACCTCTGGGGGAACTTGCTGGTTAGCTCCCTCCAGAACTTTAATTAAATCATTTGCATATTTCCAATCTTGCTCAGAGAAAAAGGTGTACGATACACCAGTTGCGCCAGCCCTTCCAGTTCTCCCAATTCGGTGGACATAATCCTCAACTCCAGTTGGGAAATCATAATTTATCACCACCCTGTAACATGAAAACGCAGCATTATTGATCGTATTTTAATATTCTTTAATTTAGTAATACAACATACAATCTAATATTGGGAATGAAAATCACTGATTTCAGCAGGGTCGTGACAACATTAAAACTCATCACCCTAAACACGAGCTCCTGATATCTCGACATATGAGAACCTACCTTATATCTTTGATATCAAGACCTCGAGCCGCAACATCAGTTGCAACTAAAATTGGCAATTTTCCACTCCGAAACTGGTTCAAAACCCAGTCTCTTTCCCCTTGAGATTTGTCTCCATGAATTGCAGCCGCGCCAAATGTGCGCCCAATACTACGTGCAAGCTGATCACACAATCTCTTAGTGGAACAGAATATAATAGCCTTTGAGCCTCTCTCTTGTGCCCTAAGGATCTGTTCCAAGCGCCTCTCCTTCTCCATTTGCGGGACTACTTCTACATACTGCATACCATATTCATATCATCTAGTTTGGAATAACTTACAAATTGCAAAAGAATGAAACTACAAATTTCCAACCGCTTATAGATATAACCACTCGCAAAATATAGGAAACAAAAACGAACTCGGTTACTGTTACCTGTGTGATGGACTTATTTGCAGCAAGTTCATCAACATTGCCAATGTTCACCTGAACAGGATTGACAAGAAGATCACCAGCAATTTTCCTCACTTCTTTTGGCCAGGTTGCTGTGTACATAAGGGTCTGTCTCCGAGGAGGTATCTCATTTACAATTTTACGGATTTGAGGTTCAAAGCCCATATCAAGCATTCGATCAGCCTCGTCAAGCACAAGGAGTGAAACTTGCCCAAAATCAATCTTTTTCATTTCAAGTATATCATTGAGTCTACCAGGAGTTGCCACAACAATATCTGCACCCCGATCTAGTTCTTTCAGTTGGGGACCCTTTGGAGCTCCACCATACAGACACTGGATAACAAATAAAATCACTCAATAAAACAAGACTGCGAAACAAAAACTTATTATTTTTCAAAATGGTCATGACAGGAATTAGACCAACCGTGCAAGAGACTCTTGATGATCGACCAAATTTTACCACCTCGTCTTGTATTTGTGTAGCCAACTCCCTTGTTGGAGCCAAAACCAAAACAGTAGGCCCATTCTGAGGATTATTATGGCATTGTCTAAGAAGAATGAATGCAGGGATCAAATACCCCAATGTTTTACCAGAACCAGTTTTTGCAATTGCAACTATATCCCGATTTTGTAATGCAACTGGCCAGGTTTGTGCCTGGATCGGAGTAGGAGATGAAAACCCAGCAGTGTGAATCTGAAATGCAAGGTAATTATAGGTAATGAGAACTTGACTATCTAAATGCATGAAATTTATCCACAAGTAAAACAAGAGTATCAAGAAATGGTAACCGTAGCATGTCATGGAAGAAGGAAAAAAGAAAAACTAAAATCCATAGGTCCAGAGTTGCTTACTGAAGCAACTCGAGGCAACTAAAATGAGCAATTAAGACATATGAGGTGTGAATTGGACAGATGGCAAACAATCCTTCTAGAAGATGCACAAGAAGCAGCCTCCAAAAATCAGAATAGTTGTTGCATGTATAAGTGCCAATAGCAGAGCAGCGTACGACATATGCTCCTCGTCCGGAGCAGATATCGCACCTGCGACAAGTGAGAACTAATGAGTGTAAGACCATTAAAAAACCAAAGTAATTCAAAAGGAGAATGAAGCAGATCTCAAATGCAGTTTCCAAAACTCGATACACATAACCTAAATCGCTGCCATTAGTTGAACTTACATCTCTCAATATCTCAGGAGGAAAACCAGTGGCCTCAAACGTTATGAATGGTGGTGGAACATTGTCACCCTATGGAATTGAAGAGAAAAATAGAAGTCAGCTGGAACCCAAATTGAGGAAAAACAGCACAATAGATAAACACAGAGACCATAAAATGCAAAACAAATTCTGATATTCCATACAAAGAGAAATGATAACTTTTCAGATGGAGGGGAAGCGGAAAACTATACGCACAAACAGATAATAATATCATTGAGAAGTAACATTTCTGAAGCATTTGCTAACTTTTCCATAACCACTGAAGGCAAGACAAGGACATAAAACACTATCCTACCAACTGCCATAATAATGTCAAACCATCAAATCTAGCAGGAAGTAACAAACAGTCTCATTTCTCATCTGTTGTGAGGCCCATCCCTGAGCATGGGCAGGAGGGGCGTCTGCCCAAGGCCCAAGGATGAGAAGGGCCCCAATTATAGTAATGTATTAGTACCTATTAAATTATACTTGATTAAATTAAAAAAAAAAATTATAGTTGGTTAAAAACGTTGGCATTAGATTCTTTCCAAATAAAAACGTTGGCATTAGTTATTAAATAGTCTTTCTAAATTCCCTAATTTATCTCGGATTCTTTCCAAATTTCCTAATAAAAACTTTGGGCATCAATTCCCTAATTTATCTCAAAGTATTTCTATAATTATCTTTCCCACCTATCAATCCCAACAAAATTTTATAATTTCTTTCTCCCTTTTTTAATCACACTCCAATCCCAAAGAATATTAAACAGTAATATTATCCTACATCCTCGGTTCATCTTCTCAATTCATCAACTATATAATCAATTTTGTTTTCTAATCACCTCACTATGAAACTTCCAATTACTAATAGCCTTTTTTGTTGTCGCTGAGAAACTCTATCAGATTCTGATTTACTCGGTCTTCAAAAGCAATTTGGGAAAAACGTATCAAAATCTTCCAATTTCAAGAACTTAGGCGCTAAACCTCGTTAAATGATGTGATTTTCAAATTTGGTTTTTCATTTTTATGTTATCATGCTTTGTATCGTAAAGAGCATAAAATCTATTAGAACTATTTCATAATTTATTAAATTTAAGAAATTTACTTCTAGAAATGCTCATAGACATCATTTTGTATAAGAAATTGGGTACTTAGAGCAATATAAACTGTTTTTATTAGATATTTTGTTAAATGTAACAAGAAAAGTGTCATTTTTAAATAATTTTCTTTTATACAATTTACTTTTCTACTTTTTTTATATTTCCACTTATTTATTAGGGCCTCATTTGGTAATTCGTCCCGGGCCTCTAAAATCTCAGGATCGGCCCTTTGTGACTGCAGAAAAATCATGCATGCATATCTGGAAACAAAACTTAATGTTCTCGTGAAATCTCATACCATGAGAAGCAGAAAAACAATTAGAAAGAAGACCCTAATTGTCAAAGAACTCTCTTATGGATCAGACTTGAATTACACGAAAATTGGTAACGCGTTAGCAGTAGCACCAATCAATTCATCTGGAAAGTGGATACAGAATTCATTATTGTGTATCCACTTTCAACACGTGGACGATTTTATTCAGCTTCAAAAAGAATTATAAATAAAATCAAAATACTAAGATAAGCGAAAAAAAAAAAAAAACATACAGAGAAAGCGAAAGAGAATTCTATGAAATTGAAATACAGACCGTAGCTGTGACTTCATGTTCTTTGCAGTAAGCTTCTACAGGAGAGAGATGAGTTACATCCGAAGTTCCAACAAAAGGGGGCCTCACCAACGCATTGTTTTGAAATGGAGGAGCACCAGAGCCCTGATTTAACATATTTGGCATGGTTGGGCCAGCCGCATTATATCCACCAGTATAATTTGGTGCAGCATTTTGAAATGGTACACCACCCGTCCTAGAGTCCTGACAGGTAAGCGATATATACTCCATAAGAAAACTTAAGAGAAATCTATGATACAGATCAAAGTACAAATAATGTTTATATGCAGTCATACGATGTGGAAGGTGCAGTGAGTTCTGGATCCCTGGGGACAGGTGCACCAACTGACAGAGAGGAGGAGCAAAAGAAAAAAAATGTAGACCAAGTTTCACAGTAAAAGACAACAAGGAATATAGAACAAGGATCGAGTACTTCTAGTGTAAACTTATCATTTATGTTTTCAATATCCAAAACAGAAATTAAATTCCATGATTGCACATTCAAATATATCTTAATTTAATTAGTTTCGTCCTACAAAGATGAATTAAAAAAACATTTTTATTCCAATTGTAAATTAATCCCATTACCTAATATCAAACAAAACCATTACTCCATTAGTATATTATATCATAACTATCGAGTAATGCAGTGATGCTTGCTCAATAATGGACAAAGAAAACGAGCCAGACACTAGTCAGCAACGGATCAAAGGATCCAACAGCTTAAAAAATCTTTTAGAAGCATACTGAATGCGGCTGGTGGGCTGCTATCATCTGAGAAACATGTGAATTCTCGACAATGAAGAAACAGATAAAGGAGAAAATCAAACAGAAGGTAAGAAGAAGTGTAAGAGGATAGAGGAAGGTTGTTGTTTTGTTCAAGGGAAAGTACAAATCTGGTAAGACATTGGATTAATAGTTGAAAAGTCAACAATTAAGAAAAGAATTGAAAAGAATTGAGATTTGAGAAAAATATTAACTACATGTGCCTTTCCTGCACCTTGTGCCGTCTTAAGGCACAAGCTGAACAACCAACAAATGTGCCTCACTTAGAGAGGCCACCTTCTAAATGTTGATGCTCTATGGTTAGAGCCTCATGTGCCTTGAACCTGAGGCATACCTTAGTAACCATGTCTTTTATTCTAAATTTGAATTGCTCAGGGGGTATAGTGATTCTACTGGAAAAAATGGCCCCACTATTTAGACATGCTAAGAGATTATATAATAGTAATGCAAAAAGGAGCTCAATATACCTGCTGGTTTCTCCCTCCTGCTGGTATGGGTGCAAGGTTAGGTTGACCTGGACCCACTGCAGGCCCTTCCGTTTTAGCATTGAAGTAGTATTCATTGCTTGTCCTGCTATGTGCATTGGGCACATTAGACTGTGGATGATGCCCCATTGACAGGCCAGCATGGTTTGGAAACCTAGGACCCTGCTGTTGATGAGCTAAATCAGTCCCAGTTTGCTGGAACGGAGCCATGGAGGTAGCAGAGAGTGGCATATTGACTGCAGGGCCATTAAACTGCTGAGGTTGACCACCATGAGCACCTGCCTGCTTTGTCGAAGTTGAATTGCCTCCTGCAGGCATAGTTGAAACTGAATTTGCTCCAACAGGCAGGTTTTGGGAGGATGGTGTGACAGTCTGTTGAAAGTGAGATGGAGACAAACTGGTTTGCTTTCCCTGTTGAAAATCAACTTCACCCCTCTTCGCAAATGCTGGAAACTGCTGTTGTGAGCTTTGCTGATTCTGTGGTGGAAGCAAGTTCTGCTGGTATGTCATATACTGCTGATATGCATATTGCTGCCCTTGTGGTTGTGGCATCTGCAAATTCTGCTGATGCGGTATGTGCTGTCCTCCCTGTTGAGGTATCTGCTGTATGGCTTGTTGCATTGGCTGTTGCGGCAACTGCTGGCCTCCCTGCTGAGGCATTTGTTGACTCATGTGAGACACCATTTGCTGAGCTGGATGCTGCATAATTTGTGGTCTCAGCTGCCCTGGTTGTTGCATTCCTTGTGGCAACTGTGAGGTTCCTTGTTGTACATGCTGATTAGAAACTTGTGCCACAGGTAGACCCTGTTGCTGTGCCATTAGTTGTCCGTGCTGTTGTGGCAACTGATTGCTCTGTTGCCCCTGCTGTTGTGTTCCTTGAGGGATCTGCTTTATGACTTGAGCGGGTTGAGACAAATGACTGATCTGTTGCCCCTGGTGTTGTGCGGTTTGACCTACCATGCCATTTGGTTGTGCAGAATGTGCCACTGGTATTTGAGCCAGCTTTGGTGTAGAAACGGGGGGAGGTGGGCCAGGTGGCAATGGTGGAGGCACAGAGACAGGTTTTTCATACTGTGTAACATTACTTTCAGGGTTCCAGTAGTATAAAAGGCCAGTACTTCCATCAATCAGTCCCATCCAAGGTTTAGGAAGAGTAGGGTCCTCTGGGGCATAACGAGGCCCAAGGGAAGATTGAGCTGATTCTGCTGTTGCCATTCCAGATATCTGCTCATCACAGTACAAGTATCTATTAAGCGAATATGATAGTCATGTTGCATACCCTATACCATCTGACCCATATGTGGGCATAATAGTTGATAGCAGGAAATTGTATAAGCTGATGCATCAAAAGTTAAGAAACTTTTATGAACCACATATTGGTAATCTCCTACTGACCAAACTGTGTAAAATTCAAGGGTTCTCTACGAAAATTATTTTGTGAAAACCATGACCAGAATGTCAAGTTTAATAGAAGTCCAGCTCTATAAAAATAAGGTATAGCATATAACAAAAATGTTTAATTTTTCAATAGTGTATAGTATACCTTACCATACTATCATGTTATGAACAAATAGTTAAATTGAAAAGTAAAAGTTAAAACTCATTCAATAATCAACTCTTTACAATTCTAAGAGCAGAGATTGTTCTAACTTCTACCCAAGGAATCATATTAACAGTCAATCAGAATTTTGAGCATGACAACCCAGATTAATATAAAATTGGATTAGCATTTAGCAAGTTCTTTTATAAGCTTCAACTGACATACACAAAAACTGAACATTTGATTTTACTGGACCTTAAGAAGTAGAAAGGAATAAAAGAACCGCTAAGCAAGTAAAGGCAGGGTAAGATCATCTCCAAGATTCTCTTAGTCCACTCCCTAAAAATAATATAAAAAAAAATTGAGGAGTTACTAATACATATCATCTCCAACAATAACCCTCATATTCACTTCTTATTTATTATTTTATCATTAAAATTAATAAGTATTGTTATATTTACCAATAGTGAGAGGAGAAACTAGTCAATAATAAGTTATTGATAAAAAAAATTAAACAAGGAGGCACTATGGAGCGCCTCAATAGTAGAGAAGATGGAGAGACTCTTAGTTATTTGAGGAGTCACTGAGAGGCTGTATTTTTAACTCTCTCTCCTAAAATTTTAACTTAAACCCAACTAAGAGTGTTGGAGATGTTCCAAACCCTCAAAACTTCCCTTTTGACTAACAAATCATTTACATAGGGCCCATTAGGAAACTGAAACACATTACAGCAGCCAAACCTTTTTTCCCAAAAATACTTCCACATGACAAAGATATTAAGAACCCTAACACAGCCATACATACAACACATAGTTGTACAAAATGTTCAAAAGAGCAGGAATGAAATCAAATAAACATAGAGTACAAGCATTGAACATCAAATCCATCACTGACACAATATTTCTGGTATCACTAATCGTGCAAAAGATAATGATATATACATATATAAATTGAACATACCCAAGGTTTACGCTCAAGTCCAAACGTGCACACAGGAAGTGTTTCTTGGGGCTTTTGCTCAACTAATCTATTCTGAACAGATCGAAGGTGTTAAGTTTCCGTCTAATTGGTCCGATCTATCTTCTCTCAACTGTTCTCCGTGAAAATAAAATATCAGTCGAGGACAGCCAAGAGCGTAGAACCGGGTTGCTAGTGGTATGAGCTTAAGCGGCGACAGAGATTACCGGAGATTTGCGGCTGGTGACACCTCCCTGCTCTGTTAGCTCCTCTTTCTTCCGCCCAAACTACAAAGAAACCCAATTTTACGTTTTAGGCTTTTTCGTTCTCTTCCTTAATCTTCGTTCTTATCATTCCATTTATATTTTATATTTATATATATACGCGTAGCGATATTTTCTTTTACAAAAAAAATCTCATTGGTTTTTTAACAAAAATAAAAAAAAAATACATATTTTAATATTTAATAGTTTTTCATTTAAGGAAACACACAGCTCGGTGCCTTCTATGCTTACTCAGGGCCGGCCCTGAGCATAGGTCCGAGGTGCACTGACCTAGATCCAGGACCGGAGGAGGCCCCCAAAAAATTATTTAGCTTTATAAATAAATTGCTTATTTTTAAATATAATAAATAAGTTCAAAGTAGTAGAATGGTATTACATTGTCTTCCTACTAAAGAAGGAATGAGTTTGATTCCCACCTTTGTAATGTTTCAATATATTTTTAATATATAAATGATATGGGTAATCAAGGGTAAGAAGGTAAATTTCATTTTATTATCTCATTTTAGAATAACTATTTTTAATTTGATTAAATTTAAAAATTAAAAAAGTTTCATTTTATTATCTTAAATTGATTATATTTGAAAATTAAAAATTAATTTATGCAATAATATGAATAAAAATCAATTTAAAATTTAATTATAAAAAAGCAACAAAAACAATATCAATAATAACAATAAATCTAAAAAAATTAATAACGTTGTTGTAAACAATTATTTTGTAGGTGAGTTATGGATGAATCTTTCCTCTAAAAATCTCCTACAACATTTTACGTTCTGTAGGCTAAAGTGTAGTTGTTTCCTATATTTCCTACAAATATATTTTTCGTAGCAAATTCTCGTATTTTTCTTGTAGTGTATGAAAGTTAATTTTTCTTAATATAGATAGTGATAAAATCATACAAGATGGTCGAATTCTTTCTGAAAGCTCATTGATAAAAAAAAATTAAAAGACATACCCAACCTTTACACTTTAATTAGTAAATTTCATTTGATAAAAATATAAAAGTCCTTACTGCTTATTTTGCATAGGGCCCCTAAATTGTCAGGACCGGCCATGTGCTTACTTTGTTTTTGACAAAGTAAATATTATTTTATTTTTTTTAATCATTGGATGATGGAGTGTAAGAATTATAATTAAACTCGATGTCTTCTATGCATATAATTAATATTGATAGTTCGTATAAAAATAAGACAATTTTTTTTTTGAATCAAAGAATAAGTTTTATTAAGCTTCAGCTAAAAGAATGTCAGACAAAAAAGGGGGCGGACCGATCCACTCCCCACGAACAGACTGCGAAACTACAGCTCTAGCTAAGCAATGAGTTGCAGAATTTGTTGAACGTTTAACAAATGAAATTGAGACATTAACTAATGCTCGCAGTAAGACACGACAATCAGAAATTACATCACAAAGATACGAGGATTTAACTATCGAGTTGTTGATTGCTTGGACTATAGAAATGCAATCAGATCGGACCTCAACATTACTTAGGCCATGTGTTTTGATCCATGATAGCGCTTTTCGGATGGCGATTGCTTCAGACACTATTGGTTCGTATAAACTATCAAGAGGCCCGTGAGATGCAAATAAACAACCTCCACTGCTATTCCTGATCAGAAAGCCGAAGGAGCTGTGTCCAGCTTCAGCAAAAATCCCCGCGTCAACATTACATGCAAGGGCCTTCCCCGCCGGCTTCAGCCAAACAGTATCCGCCCGCGCCAGATTAACCTTCCGACCTAAACCAGAAGCACGAGCCTCACGCCATCCATCCCTTTCCCATTTTGCGAATTCCGCAATCCTTTCATGAAGGTCCGAAGACCCTCGCCAAACCTCCTGATTTCTTTGCTTCCAAAGTGCGCATAGCACCCAAGATTGCTCGTTCAAAGTTGAATTACCCCCATTCGCAAGAGCAGCGCTAATCCATTTAACACACAAAAATAAGACAAATTTACTCTTGTTAATTGTGGAACCTTTTAATTTCCTCTATAACAATAAAGGAACGAGATGGAAGTTTTTGAAAATTGTAAAGCACCAGTATATATTGAGGAAGATATATTAATAAGTAATGATATAATGTGTAGCTTACAGACTTAGGCCTTGTTTGATAAGTCACTTAATAACTTAAACTAAAATATTAAGCACTTATTTAATTTAAGTGTGTTTGATAACAATTATTTCTCCACCAATTAAATTAATAAATTAAGTTAAAAAGCACTTATTTTGGTAAGTCAAAATATTTAACTTAACATTTTAAGTTAAACATTATCAACTAATATTTTTATAATAATTATATCACTCAATATTTTCAGCACTTAAAATTCAGTACTTATTTTTCAGCACTTAATTTTCAGTTTTATCAAACAACACCTTATAGTAATAAATCTCTCTTAAAATAAGCAGAATGTCAAACAATATGGAACGAAAATGGCCTCTTAAACGATAAATATTTAGGAACGGAGGGAGCAACTATAAGGTATAAAAATAGGTTAAAACTCTATTAGCTCTTAGATATTTAAAATATTGATTTTTACCTTCTGAACTGTTATTTGTTAATGTTTGCCTTGTAATTTATTCAAAATGTTAGTCTTTACTCCTAATTTATTTATCGGAGTAAGTTCAGTTGAGAGTCCAATTCACTCTCTAAGAATCATTTCACTTTGGAAGACCCACTAACAAAAGAGATGTCCATAACAGAAATTGCCCACCAACTAAGAGGGTGTTTGTTTACCAACTTTTCACCTCATGTTTGCCTTTTCACTTTCAAAGGCAGCGTTTTAGGTGTTTGGTTAGACTCTTTCTGTTTGCATTTTACCGCTGAAAAACAGTTTTTTACAAAAACAAAGAATCTCTGCTTTTTTGAAAAGCAGCCTGTTTCAAAGACAACAACAGCAAATAGCCAAACAGACCCTAAATCATGGGTAAAATGTAATTGGACTAGAATATATCCTAAAAAAAGTGAATATAATCTATGTATAAATAAAAATTATTTTAAAGTATTTATTTTTTTTATCTTATTTTAAAGTATTTATTTTTTTGATCTTATTTTAAAGTATTTATTTAAATATATTATTTTTAACTCAATTGTAATAAACCCTTAAAACTAGTTTTACAAAAGATGTGGGATTGAGTATTTGTAAAACTTATGAAGCAATTTAGAATGTAGTTTACTAGAAATAGTAATTTCTCTAACTGATAATAAGTTTGCTTAAATAACAAAAGAGTAGGGATATGGAAATTGTTACACACCAAGATTTATAGCGGTTCGATAAAACTATGTTTATTCCGCTCCTCAAGACTACGTCTTGAGATTTGTATTTCAATCTTTTTATAGATTCGGATCAAATATCCCTTAAGTTTACGGGTGCTTAAGAAACCCGAGTTAAGCTTACAGGTACTTAACAAACTAGAGTTAAGCTTACAGGTGTTTAACAAATATAACAATACTTTTTACAAGTTCTAGTACCAAATTTATCAAAACTTGTGGATGCTTGACTAACCGTTATGTTAAGCCCAAAATATACCTAAAATATCATTAATATTTACATCATTTTTATTACAAATTTGTGTTATTTATATCTGTTTAGATTACTTTTACTCTCGAATATCTTTCTTGCTTGCAAGGTACCTAAATATTTGGTAAAATCCAAATAGGAACGAAAAAGGATCAAAAACAGAAGAAAACCCCTACAAAAGGAGTCAAAGACGACGTAAATCAAAAGCACCAAGTCAAGGTCACGAACGAGAGCAAATAAGTGAAAAACGCACCGTGCCGCGACCGCGTATCCACCACCCACGGCCGCGACACGCGTCCTTCAGCTACTTCCTCCCTTCGTCCAAAGCTTAAACTTGATGTTCCCCCATTCACGGCCGAGGATCCCCATTCTCGGTAAGTGCAGAATTCTGCCAAAGGTGCAATGAACACATGTTGAAATCCAAGAAATGCGTTCGTTCGGGTGGATAGAAACGACTCTTCACAAAGAACACAAATCTTAAACAACGGACACGACTCTTTGCCAACGAATACGTCTTTTCACAAAAGGACATATCACTTCAATCACAACCCTTCAACATCTATAAATAAAGAGTTGATGTTGAGAGAAAAATGTAATGTAATGTTATGTAATATAGATATAGAATCAGAGCGTAGAACTAATGTATAAGTTCTAAGTAAAAACAATTCGAGAGTTAGAAATTAGATTCTGTACAATACAAGATGAGGTACACATATTGTTTATAGTTTAATTACAAACACAATAGCGTTTAGACATTATT
This sequence comes from Euphorbia lathyris, assembly GCF_963576675.1. Classification (NCBI taxonomy): domain Eukaryota; kingdom Viridiplantae; phylum Streptophyta; class Magnoliopsida; order Malpighiales; family Euphorbiaceae; genus Euphorbia; species Euphorbia lathyris. The sequence continues at coordinate 78,321,044 of NC_088918.1, read as the reverse complement.
CCAGTTTTAGTTTGCATTTTGGTAGAGGCCGACCGAATCCCTATTATGAAGTTACAGCGAGAAGATTGAGTAGAGTGTTCGCCCCTGAGCCTGACAACCTCTAAGGAAACCCAAGGAAAGGACTGATCAGCCGTTCACTTGCACGCCCTCGAAGAACTCGATGCTCCATGTTCTCTGTAAACTTGTATCAATTTATATTTCATCTAATAAAGTCCGTTCTATTCGATAAATCGTTATGCAGCACTTATGGTAACCAATCCACTAAAGTGATTACTGGTGTTTTCATTAAAACGTAGTTAATTCAAAATCATTACAAGGAAACTTTGTTGAACACTTAGGCAAATTATTATCTCGGTAGAGTTTTAATTTGGTTAAGGGCATTATGCCGGCTAAAGGGTTTTGCCACGTTCAAAGCCAATTAATTAGAGGTTCCGTCATTTATTTCATCATCATAATTAATACACAGTTTAAAGTTGTTTTCTTTGCTCAATGCAAACGAATACATTTATTTGTTTTTCTAAAAGTTCTAAATGTTCCTGTTTTGTAAAATTCATCCCTAAATCAGAAAACTTTTCTAACAATCGATATATTCTAATATAAAATCTTATTCTAGCATTTTCAAATACTCAAAGTCCACAAATTCAATTAAACAATTATTTTTCCTAAATTCAATTAGACAAATTTCACTTTTCATTAACTTCAATAGTAAATCTAACAAGTTCAAAATTAACAGATTCAAAAATAAGTTTTTCGTTAAAAAACGTATCCCTGTGGGATCGATATTTTTATTACTACAAGCGAAACCGTGCACTTGCGGAAATCGCTCAACAAGTTTTTGGCGCCGCTGCCGGGGATACGCTAAAATTTTTGACAAAATTTTTATTCTTCGTATTTTATTTTCGAATCTAGGTTTACACATTATTTTTATACAACTTTTACATTTTATTTATTTTCAGTTTATATAACATATTTGTTTTCAATTTTATTTTGAAGGTAGTTTGGTTCGTGCAACAATTTCAAGTTCATGCGCAGTTCGCGAAGTTCGGGCACGCCACCAGACCCTCTTGATCCAGAAATTGAAAGAACACTTAAGAAAAACAAGAAAGACAACAAAAACAAAGATAAAACACCCTTAAAAACCAAAGTAGTCCAGCCAGAAAATATGGCCGATCCACCGACACTTATGGATTATGCTAGGCCAGGAATGGCCGGTGTAACTAATAGTGTAGTTAGACCCCGTATAAACGCAAATCAATTTGAAATTAAGCCTGCTTTGCTTAATATGTTGCAAAACAACGTAACGTTTTATGGACTACCTAACGAAAACCCTAATGCCCATTTGACAAATTTCTTAGAAATTTGTGATACTTTTAAAATTACTGATGTAACAGCCGAAGCAATCAAACTTCGCCTCTTTCATTTCACTTTGAAGGATAAGGCAAAAATTTGGTTAACTTCTATGCCTGCTGCAACATTTGAAACTTGGGACCAATTAGCCCAAGCGTTTTTATCAAAATATTTTCCTTTAGCAAAAACCGCAAGAGTCATCAAAGAATTGACATCTTTTACCCAAAATGATAATGAAACTCTTTATGAAGCTTGGGAACGTTTTAAAGAACTTCAACGTTTATGCCCACACCACAAATTGCACTTTTAATACAGACATTCTATAATGGATTAAATCCTACGACTAGAGGTTCATTAGATGCTATGTCTGGAGGGTTATTTATGAAGAAGACGTCCGTCCAAGCAAGAGAACTTTTGGAGGAAATAGCAATCAACAGCAGTATGTGGCCCGCAGAGCGTGGACATATACCAATGGCGAAACCGTCATCCTCAGGTACATCATCGGTTAAAGGTATAATGAATCTTGATCCAGTTGCGATGTTACAAGCCCAATTTTCTGCCTTATCGCACAAAGTTGATAGGTTTATGGCACCGTGCGATCCTAATGGTAATCCGATCCAGACAGACATTGATTACGAAGGTATGAATGAGATAGAACAGGTAAATTTTGTCCAAGGACAAAACCAAACTACTAATCCTTATTCTAATACTTATAATCCTGGATGGAGAAATCATCATAACTTTAACTGGAAAGATAGTTATAATAATAATAATGCAAATGCTAATCAATATCGTGTAAATAATTATCAAAATCAAACAAGAGATACGATTAGCACTTTATCTTCAAAAATCGACAAATTTATAGATGCTATGAATGGAAAGGTAAGTAATCAAGACGATGGTTTTAAACGGATCGAAAGTAAATTCGACCAGCTTATCAAAAACCAATCATCTAGCATCCATAATTTGGAGGTTCAAATTGGACAACTTGCTAAATCAATTCCATCCCACAAAGAGGGAAGTCTTCCCAGCCAAACAGAAGAAAATCCGAAAGAGCATGTTAAGGCTATCACTCTTCGCTCAGGGAAAAACTACTTAGGTCCGGAAATGCCCGGAAATTCAACTTTACCTGGAAATGATTTACTAAAATCCAAAGAAGATACATTAAAACAAAAAGATACACCAATTGACTCTGGTACGAAACCTTTTGTACCAAAGCCACCTTTTCCACACAAGGTCCGAAATAAGGACCATGATAAACAACTTTTATCATTTTTAGATAAACTTAAAAATTTGCATATAAATTTAACATTCATGGATGCGATTACGCAAATTCCTAACTATGGAAAATTCTTGAAAGATTTAATTTCAAAAAAGATTAGTTGGGAAGGAATTTCATCCATTTCACTTACTGAAGATTGTAGTTCGATAGTATCAAGCAAATTACCTACTAAACTCAAAGATCCCGGATGCTTTACCATTCCGTGTAAATTGGGAAATATGGAATTCCCAAGTTGTCTTTGTGATTTAGGAGCTAGTATAAACTTGATGCCATTGTCTATTTTTGAAAAATTAGGTTTAGAAGAAGACATCAAACGTACCAATATGGTTTTGCAATTAGCGGATCAATCCACTAAAAGACCATATGGTATAATTGAGGACGTTTTAGTAAAAGTTGACAAGTTTATTTTTCCTACTGATTTTGTTATCTTAGATTTTGCTTATGATGCTAATTGTCCGCTAATCTTTGGTAGACCGTTCATGAATACGGGACGTGCTCTAGTTGATGTGTCGGAAGGAAAAGTAGTTTTAAGAATAGGTGACGATAAGATCGAGTTCGATATGAATCAAGCAATGAAATATCCTATGGAGGATTTCGCCTGTATGAAACTTGATTTAGTTGAAGAATGTGTTAATGACATTGTTCAAAGAGAAGAAATAATAGAACCTATAATGGGTGAAGAATTAGAAAATAAGGACCCAGAGCTTTTGATTCGAGAAGATGGACCAGTTCCGCCTTCAGTAGTAGTTCCACCTAAATTAGAACTTAAAGAATTACCAAACCATCTGAGATACACTTTCCTAGGCGGAAGTGATACTCTACCTATAATCATCTCTAACAAATTAACAGAAAATCAAGAAGAAAAATTGAAAGAAGTTGTTAGAAATAGAATAGGAAGTATGGGATGGCAGATTTCAGATTTAAAAGGAATTAATCCTAGTATTGTAATGCATAGGATTCACTTAGAAGAAGATAAGCCACCTAAAGCGGATAGACAAAGACGTTTAAATCCGAATATGAAAGAAGTAGTCAAAAATGAGATTACTAAACTTTTAGACAATGGAATCATTTATCCTATTTCGGATAGTGAATGGGTTAGTCAAATCTATTATGTACCCAAAAAGGGAGGCATAACTGTAGTAAGGAATGATGAAGGTGAATTAATACCTACGCGAACCACCACTGGTTGGAGGGTTTGTATAGATTATAGGAACCTAAATAAGGCAACTAGGAAAGATCATTTTCCTTTACCTTTCATTGATCAAATGATCGAAAGGATAGCCGGTCATGCATTTTATTGTTTTCTTGATGGTTATTCCGGATTCTTTCAAATATATATTTACCCGGATGACCAAGTACGCCACCGCGTGTCAACGCCATACCATCCTCAGTCAAATGGTCAGGCGGAGATCTCAAATAGAGAACTCAAATGGATTCTAGAGAAAACTGTTTCATCATCAAGAAAAGATTGGTCACAAAAACTCAATAATGTGCTATGGGCATACCGTACTGCATTTAAAACACCAATAGGAATGACTCCATACCGTTTGGTGTATGGAAAGGCATGTCATTTGCCAGTAGAATTAGAACATAAAGCCTATTGGGCTATTAGAAAACTTAATTTTGATTTACAACAAGCAGGAAATAAACGTTTGCTCAATTTAAATGAGTTAGATGAGTTACGTCATCTATCGTATGAAAATGCGAGGATTTATAAAGAAAGAGTGAAAAAGTGGCACGATGCCAAGATCAAAGTCAAACACTTTAATGTTGGAGATAAGGTGCTGTTATTTAATTCACGGCTTCGTATATTTCCAAAAAAACTTAAGTCCAGATGGACAGGACCGTATTTAGTCGTCAAAACATTCGACTATGGTTCTTTAGAACTTGAGGAAACTAACGGCAATCGTTTCAAAGTTAATGGTAATCGATGTAAAATTTATTACGAAAATATTTCTGAAATAGGAACTGATTTCGTAACAAGATTACCTGACATATAAATCATTTAGTTTTTCTACACACAGTTTATTTTTATTTTTATTTATTTTATTTTATTTTAGATTATATCACTTTATATTAGAATTTTAGATACATAAAAAAAATATTCAAGTCGTGATTTTAATTAAATTTTAGGGATTTAATGTGAGTTAGAAGAAATTTAGTGATTCTCAGTTGAGAATTTGGAATTCTCAGTTGAGAATTCACATATTTAGAATTCTTAAAAAGATAATGAATTTTCTGAACTTATAGAGAATTTAAAATTCTCAGTTGAGAATTTGGGTATTTCTAGTTAGCTAGGGAAGTTCTGAACTTACAGAGGATTTGGGATTCTCAGTTGAGAATTCTGACTTCAATTGATTTTCAAATAGACAGGAAAATTCTGAACTTACCGAGGATAGGGATTCTCGGTAGAGGATCAGAAAATAGAGGTTTTGACGCCTGATTTCCGCAAGGAAATCAGCGTGTCGCGACCGTGGCTCAGAATCCTCGGTCGCGACACGGTGAATTTCTGCAGAAATCAGACCTGTGTTCTTCATCTTCCAGCAGACACAACTTTTCAGAAACGAAAAATTGAGTTTCTTCATTTTTAAGAGGTCTGATTTTATGCCTTTTCACTTCAAAACAACACCTCTTTTTCATCCTAGGATTTTATAAATAGGTTCTAGAGGTTCAGTCTTCTGTTATACTCTTTTCATCTCTGTCAGAACAATTCTCTGATATTCTTACAATTCATCAAACCAGAAACTAAGTTCAGAACCTTTTGCTTCCTTACTCATTCCAAACACCATGACTTCTAAAAACACACCATCTAAGAAAGTTGTTGCTTCACGCAATAAACGTACTGACATATCAAAGCGCTATGGATGTAACTTTCCTATCTTCAATCATGATGAGGGAAGGCGCTTCTTGAGGCATCGACATACATTCTTTGTAGGAATGTTATACATGGATGACTTTCTTAACGATCAACTAGGAATTAGAGACGATATGAGTCGCTATATGGAACGTTTAGGATGGACCAAATTCGTTGATATGAAGTTTCCTATAATTGGAGACTGGATATTCGAATTCTTCTGTACGGTTCGTTTTGTTAACAAGCGTCGGGTGCGTCTTAGCTTTCGTCGGGATGGCAAAACCTTTACTTTTGGATATCCTGAATTGCACGCTTGGTTTGGTTTTCCCTTAAAGGATACTATCAAACGTCATCCTGGAAGAGACATGACATCCACTGATATTTGGAGAATGCTCACCGGATTCTGGCATTTCAATCCTAAACTTGCCTATAATCAGTCTTTTCACTCCAACTCTATGCTGTATTTGCATAAATTTCTAAGTCACAGTCTGTTCGGTCGCACATTTAGTAGTGTGGTCAAAGACACTGATCTTTATGTTCTTGGAGATATATTTCAAGGCAACAGAGTTGATTCTTCAAAGATTCTGATGGAGGGTCTTGTTGCCGCGTCTAGATCCAAGGCTAAGAAGGTTGGATTCGGAAATATCATATGTGGAATAATTCTAGGGACCAAGGGAAGTATTTCTGTTCCTTGGAGTGATGCTGAATCTTTTCCGACGCTAGACTATAAATTTTTAGAATATGAAGGTCTAGTGAAACGAGTATTTCGATCAGGCCCACATTTTCTTTCTGCACCAGAACGTCAAGCTTTCGTGCAGATGAAAATAGACCGCTATAGGGCTAAGGAAATCCCGATTGAAAGGGACGAATTTATAGCATAGCTTTGTTTGTTTTGTTTGTATATATGTTGTACATATTTCCAATAAATAAAAATTTCTCTTTTGCATTATATCTTGATTTTGATTATTAGGTTAAACTATCATTATTTTCATTATTCTACACTAATGAATCTATTAAATGAAACTTTAGTAAATTCATGACTAGTTAAATGTTAATAACTAAGTTTTAATTCCTTAAATAAAGATTCATTTAACTTACATTATTAAACAAACATAAATGTTTCAATTAATTTTAGTTCAAACCCTTTAATATTCTTAACTTACATACATTAATTAAAGCATTTACATTTATTTTTCCATTAATAAGGATAAACCTTTGGTTTTCCTTATCATTTAATGTTTTACATTTATGTTTTTAAGTACAGATTACATTTTCAAGGAGTTCAAGATAAAATTTATCAAGGAAATACACAAAATGGAGTTAATATGCAGAATTTGGGTGACCAGGGGCTGATCCGCGGCCGAGAATGGCAGATTCTCGGTAACTTCAGCAAGCAGCACACAAAAATTCGGAGAAAAATTCTCTGAAAAACACGTGCCGCGGCCGCGGATGTGCGTCCTCGGTCGCGACACGCGCGGTTAAGGCACTCATCAGTCCGGATTTTTGCCTATTTTCAGCCTATTCCTATTCCTAATCTAAACTATTACTCTTCCTATTCAACCCTATATATCCCTATTACTTACACAAACCTCACATCACCTCCAATTTTAACCATTCCCTTACTCTAACCTCTTCCCAATACCTTACTTTTACTCTTCCCAATTTATTCATTACCCTTTTCAATCACCTACACCTTTCAAATTCAAGACTCAATACAACTTTTACTTCATCTTCAACCTCAAGCTTTTCTCTTTTCATCTTTTTAACCCTAACCACCATAACCATGCCTAGAGCAAAGCGTGTTGGACACAAGCCGACTGTCACCGAGGCTAATCGCCTTCGTGTTAGTTGCGAGGCTTATTTCGATATTCATTCCGAGGAAGAAGTTGGACGTTTCAAGCATTTTTCAAACGCCACTCGTAAGTTCGTGGACATGCAGTTTCTTGACTTTGATTCGGTAAGGAAGTTGAACTTCACTACTCAAATTGATACTTTTATTGAGACTTTGGGGTGGGAAACTTTTGCTTCTATGCGTTTTCCCCAAATTACAGATTATGTGGTTGAGTTTTTGGTTACTTTGAAGATGAACAAAAAGAAAACGGAAATTTCTTTTAGGAATAATGGTACTACCTATACCATAGATTATGAGGCTATGGGAAATATGTTTGGTTTCCCTACTAGTGATTTTTATGATAAGCCTAAGGATTTTGACAATAACTCTTTTTGGCAAACTCTTTCGGATCAAACTTCTTTCGACTCTAAAAACACTTCAAGCAAATTGATTAAGGACAATTGTGTGTTCTTCTTTCACAAATATTTGAGTTTTTCACTATTTGGTCGTGTTGAGAGTTCGAAGATTCAAGTCCGGGATTTGTTTGTTTGGGATTGTTTATTCAAAGGTTTAAGGGTTGATAGCATTGGAATGATATTTGACAATTTGTATCGTGCTCTGAGGGCTCATACCAATCAAGTCCCTCTCGGTAATTTAATCACCGCTATTGTTTTGGGAGCACGGGATGAATTGGCAACTTATGACATGTCCACCTACCATGGGTATGTTCCGGTTTTGGACATTGCGGCTCTTGAGCGGGCTCATTTATTGGTTTCTACGGTTCCTCCCGTTTTTATTTCTTATGCTTCCCGTGTTGCACATCTTCGTGGCACTATGGGTGGAGGTACTTCTAGTTCCCAAAATGTAGGTACCGAAGAAGGAGGTGCGGAGGAAGGAGCGGACGATGCACCACAAGCCCAAGCAACTCAAGATGATGATCCGGTGGATTTAAGGAGAATTTTGAACCACATCAATGCAAATAATAGACAAATGAATTTAAGAATTGATGATTTGGTGGAGAACAACATGGTGATGAATGACCACCTCAATACTTTGAGGCGTGAGCATAGATCGACTCGGCATCAGATGCTTTCATTTTTCTGTCGCCGAAATGTGGAGACTTCACCAACACCTCCGGATTCCCCGCCGAATGTTTAGGTTTTTTCTTTCATTTTCTTATTATATTGTTTTAATTTCAGTTTCGTACATTTCTATTTATTAGGTTTCGTACAATTTCAATTTAATTTTATGTTGAATGTTTTTCTTTGCTAATCTTTCTTTTATTTTCGTATGTTTTATCTTTAATGCTTTATCTCACTTTTACACCAATGAGGACATGGTCCAATTTCAGTGTGGGAGGAGATATATACATATATCATTTTATACAACGAATGAATAAATAAATGCAACAAATACAAATGCAACGTATATTGCAACACTTTTATAAACTTAACATTTTTATACATTTATAAATTAATCATAAGTTAAAAAATTTCACAAATCTTCGACACGATTTTAAGTAAAAATTGTCTCGAGTGAATGTATTTAAGTAATAAATTCTTTAATTTTAATCTCTATTTTATATCATGAAATTCATGATACAATAGATCTTATTTTAAATTTTCAAATTAGGTTTATAGGCATTAAATTGAACTAACAATTTTTAGCTCGGTTTTGATTTTGTCCTACATTAACACCAATTGAAGTTTTTAAGGAAACTATAGCCATAATACATGTTGAATTTTAAGTCAATATAGGATGAATGTGCTAACTTTCTTTTTCCCAAGTTACAATTTATAATTCATAATCAAAAAATCATATTCTTAACTTTTGACCACGATTGAGACCAACCTTATCATAGTCGAGGTATGAAAGGGAAGAAATAAATAAGTAAAAGCGTACTTTTGGCCACGATTGCGACCACCCTTATCACAATCGAGGTATGGAAGGAACGTTTAAATAAGAAAAAATTAAGCGTGTTTAAAGTTTAAAGTAACGACTGCGTCCACCCATGGCATGGTCGATACCTCTTAAGCGAACACAAATAAAATGCATATAAAGTTACGGTCGAGACCACCCTTATCACGGGCGTAACTAAGCAAATAAATTAAACTTAATAAATCATATATAATAATTCAAGTTTGGGAAAGGAAATTTGGTGCTTTGAAATGCCTTGAGATGAAAGACTCAATAACATGCGTGCTTACATCGTCCCGAATACTTCAATTTAAACATTGAAATAGAAGACGAATGATATATCGTATTTATACTAAGTTAGTTTGATATTTTGCGTATAAATTTGCCATGCGAAGTTAGTCTTTTCGGCTTAACTAATTTAAAAGGTAAACACAAAGATATATGTTTTATTTTCATAAAGAGATTAGTTAAGGAATAAATTCAGTGAAATTTTGCTCGGGACTAGCAAAAGATTAAGTGTGGAGATTTGTTAAGCCCAAAATATACCTAAAATATCATTAATATTTACATCATTTTTATTACAAATTTGTGTTATTTATATCTGTTTAGATTACTTTTACTCTCGAATATCTTTCTTTCTTGCAAGGTACCTAAATATTTGGTAAAATCCAAATAGGAACGAAAAAGGATCAAAAACAGAAGAAAAACCCTACAAAAGGAGTCAAATACGACGTAAATCAAAAGCACCAAGTCAAGGTCACGAACGAGAGCAAATAAGTGAAAAAACGCACCGTGCCGCGACCGCGAATCCACCACCCACGGCCGCGACACGCGTCCTTCAGCTACTTCCTCCCTTCGTCCAAAGCTTAAACTTGATGTTCCCCCATTCACGGCCGAGGATCCCCATTCTCGGTAAGTGCAGAATTCTGCCAAAGGTGCAATGAACACATGTTGAAATCCAAGAAACGCGTTCGTTCGGGTGGATAGAAACGACTCTTCACAAAGAACACAAATCTTAAACAACGGACACGACTCTTTGCCAACGAATACGTCTTTTCACAAAAGGACATATCACTTCAATCACAACCCTTCAACATCTATAAATAAAGAGTTGATGTTGAGAGAAAAATGTAATGTAATGTTATGTAATATAGATATAGAATCAGAGCGTAGAACTAATGTATAAGTTCTAAGTAAAAACAATTCGAGAGTTAGAAATTAGATTATGTACAAAACAAGATGAGGTACACATATTGTTTATAGTTTAATTACAAACACAGTAGCGTTTAGACATTATTCCAGTTTTAGTTTGCATTTTGGTAGAGGCCGACCGAATCCCTATTACGAAGTTACAACGAGAAGATTGAGTAGAGTGTTCGCCCCTGAGCCTGACAACCTCTAAGGAAACCCAAGGAAAGGACTGATCAGCCGTTCACTTGCACGCCCTCGAAGAACTTGATGCTCCATGTTCTCTGTAAACTTGTATCAATTTATATTTCATCTAATAAAGTCCGTTCTATTCGATAAATCGTTATGCAGCACTTATGGTAACCAATCCACTAAAGTGATTGCTGGTGTTTTCATTAAAACGTAGTTAATTCAAAATCATTACAAGGAAACTTTGTTGAACACTTAGGCAAATTATTATCTCGGTAGAGTTTTAATTTGGTTAAGGGCATTATGCCGGCTAAAGGGTTTTGCCACGTTCAAAGCCAATTAATTAGAGGTTCCGTCATTTATTTCATCATCATAATTAATACAAAGTTTAAAGTTGTTTTCTTTGCTCAATGCAAACGAATACATTTATTTGTTTTTCTAAAAGTTCTAAATGTTCCTGTTTTGTAAAATTCATCCCTAAATCAGAAAACTTTTCTAACAATCGATATACTCTAATATAAAATCTTATTCTAGCATTTTCAAATACTCAAAGTCCACAAATTCAATTAAACAATTATTTTTCCTAAATTCAATTAGACAAATTTCACTTTTCATTAACTTCAATAGTAAATCTAACAAGTTCGAAATTAACAGATTCAAAAATAAGTTTTTCGTTAAAAAACATATCCCTGTGGGATCGATATTTTTATTACTACAAGCGAAACCGTGCACTTGCGGAAATCGCTCAACACGTTACAATCATTTTTTTTGGAAAGAATTACACCATTGATCACTTTTATAGCTTAAGTGATTAAACTATCATAAACACAACATATTGTGTTTACAATCTTACTTTTAAATATTAAGTAAGTAATTGTCACGAAAAATGATTCAATTGGATTTGAATTACACAAATTATGAACACTCAATCTTTTGATCTCAATGAAAAATGTTGGAGACTTTTTTACAATTTTGTTGTAACAAAAATGTAGCAAGTCTTCCCAAAATGTGAAGTGGGGAATTTGTCTCTTTTTATAGTTGAGGAAAATCTGTCTATTGTAATATGACTGTTGTAGTATGTATGCTGTAAAGTTTCTGTTATTTTGTCTTCTAGTGGACAAAACCCCTTTTAAATGAATGTTTTGGATAAGCTTCTTGATAAGGGTTTTGTTTGAGACTGTTTACATTGAAACTCTTTTTGAATAATTAAGACTTGTTTGTGTCTTATTCAAATGTTTTATGATAAAAGACTTTTTTCTTATTCTTTGTCTTTTATCCTTCAGTTTATTTCTTCAATGTAGACTGTAGGATATCACTTTGTTGTCCATTTTCTTTACTTTAATAGTATAAGAGTGTTCTTGTAATGATTCTTTTGCACATTTTAAGAAGTGTATTTAATCTTTTACTTTCATACTTAGAATAATATTAAAGATGTTATTTTACTATAATTCAATACCTATTTATCTCTTTCAATTAATCAATGTTTACATAAAATATTATCACTGTAGTGAATAGTTCAACTGTTTGTAGTGTTATCAATAAAATAGTGTTATCAATAAAATATTTCACAAGTCAATAGTAAGATTGTATATGGAATGACTATTATATTCTTATAATAAAATAGTTACACATTCATGTGACATGTATAAATAATAGGGCAAAGTACGAAAAAAATGTTTGTAGTTTGCATTCTTTGCAAATAGAGGTCCGTGGTTTAAAAATTTGCAAATAGAGGTATGTGATATACTTTTTTTACAAAACAAAGTATTTAAAATTAAACTTTTAAGTAATTGATAACAATAAGAGCCTTTTTTATTTTTATTTTCAATTACATTTATATATTGATAAAATACAGATCACAAAATCAAATTGCAACCGTGTAAAATGAACTTAAATATCAATTTAGTTCATAAACTGCCAGATTAGTAAAAAACGTAAAATTTCACCATATTATTTATTGTTTCGATTTAGAAACTTGTTTTTTCGGGGGGTTGTGTTTTGCTGATATGTAAGAATAATTTTTTTTAGATAAAAACGTCTTTGGTTGTAATCAGAACTTAAATGTGTAATTGTAATACTTTGTTTTGTAAATAAAACATACTACAGACCTTTATTTGTAAACTTTTAAACCACATGTCTCTGTTTGCAAATTGGACAAACCACATGCATTTTTGTCGTACTTTTCCCTAAATAATATAAAAGAATAAGGGTATTCTTGAAATATAAAAATATTTTACCATGGAAACACATGGAAACTAGGGATGGCAACGGGTAGGGTACCCGCATGTAGTGTCAATTCCAAACCCTTACACGTTTAACTTTTAAGTATCCGTACCCGTCTCATTACCCTAACGGGTATACCTTTTGCATCTCATACACATCTCATTTAATTCACGGATACCCCCTTTAAAAATCAATAAATAAAACAAAAAATATTACAAATCTAATAAATCATCTATCTAAAAATTGAACTTTAATCAATAAAAATAAAATAGTTTATTGGTATCACTCAATGGTTGAAGAATAAAATGTTGAGGTTTCAAATCTTATATCTTCCATCTAAACCAATTATATTTTTTAATATATAAAAGAGTTATGATGGATACCGGGTATATTGGGGGTATTCTCATACCCGTCCCATTACCCTAACAGCTAATGATTTTGATCACATACCCGTCTCATAGCCGTCTCATACCCTTTTATACAGGGTACGAGTAGTCTCATTACCCACGGATACAGTACCCGTTGCCATCCTTAATAGAAACCCCCAATTTAGTGGATTAGAAAACGTAGACATTTTGACCCACCAGTTACCATAAATATTATTTACACCTCAAACTAAACCCCTACAATTCCATATACTTATCCTACCTTACCTCATAAAACCTTAAAACAAACATACCCTAAACCTTATCTTATGTAACCCAAGAAAGTTTTTAAAGTTATATATATTGGAAAATAAAAACCCTAATAGCTTAATATATCATTTGCCTCCTGAACTTGTACAAAAAACTTGATTGGTCCCTTGAATTTTTAAAGTGTCTCAATAGCCTCCTCAACTTGTATAAAATGTTTAGTTAACCATTTGAACTTACATAAAATGTAATCAATTGATCACTCGATTGCAAAAAAAAAAAAAAAAGTAAATTAAATGTGGAAGATGTATTCCACGCATCTTAGAATGTTATTACATAATTCAAAAATAGATTAAAAAAAAGTTATTACTTGTTCAACTATAAAACTTATATCCGCTAATATTAAAACTATACACCCCCGATCTTGGTAGTTTTACTTTTTTTTAAGGCACATGCAATACATTTTCCGCATTTAACTTACTTTTTTTTTTTTTGCAACCGAGTGATCAATTGATTACATTTTGCGCAAGTTCAGGGGGCTAATTGAACATTTTATACAAGTTGAGAGAGCTATCGACACACTTTAAAAGTTCACGAGACCAATTACTCATGAGATAAATGACGTATTAAGCCTTTATTTATGTACTGCAACGTAGTTTAATATATGGGTTATCCTAATAGTTGTACAACTAATCAATTAATACTTTTAACCTGGAAAAAAAACTAGTGGAGAGTAAGGTTCTAATATTTATCATGGAACCACGTTTTTTATTTTTCAAAATCATTATTTCTTGAACTTTTTCTCTCTAAACATTCATTTTTTCTTTCCAAACCAAACGTCTTCTAAATAAACTCAAAACGAAAAAGTTAAAGAATGAAAATTGCCTAGAATATCATAAATTCTTGGAATTTTCTAGTTTGAGGTCATTTTGAGGCGTTAATTGAAGTTCAATGGACATAACGTTAGAAACTGTAAAGTTGAGTAAATTTTATATTACGTTTTGAAGTTTAGTGGTCATACCGTGAAAATGAGTAAAATTTAGTGGCAATGAGTGCAATTTACCCGAATAATTATAATCTCCGAAACAAAAAAAAATTCTTTGTTTATCCCATTTTCTCCTCGTGTTTGACTTTTCATATTAAAGATGAGAGTTTTAGTTGTTTGGTTAGAGAATTGTTGTTTCCCTTTTTTCCTTGAAAAGTATCTTTTTCCAACAGCAGAGAATTCTTGCTTTTTCAAGAGCAAACAACAAACATACTCATAAACAGTAGGTAAACCAAAGGGGCGGGGATTCTCCATCCCCATTACCTGAACTTAGAAAATTTTGTTCATGTCCCCGTCATGCGGGAATCATCATTACCGTTTAATCATATTCTTTTAATTTATATAAAACTTTTATTCTATTTTTCTCCATTTTCTTGGCATTTCATACAATATAACGATAAATAATAAGATTTATTAAGTTGAGTGACTGAAGGAAAGAATGAAATTGACCTAATAAACATATTAATTGGGGAATCCGTGGGGACATATCGAGGACGGGTACAGGGATCCCAAAGGGGCGGGTAGGGATACCTATCCCTGTCTCCATTTACGGGGACAAAACAAACTCCATCCCCGCCTTGCGTGATTCTAATCGGGAATTCCCCATCCCCGATAGGGTGGGAAATCCCCACCCCGTTTACATCCCTACCCGAAATCAATATATTACCAAAGTGGAAGTGAAATTTGAGCATTAACAAACTCAATAAACAATAGCAGCAGCTCAGTTATCTGTAAAAAACATCAACATTTGTATGATATAAATGACGCAAAAACAATAATCGTATCTGTATAACTCGTGTTTTCGTGTTAGAAATTAACATTAATCCGTATTTCCATTTTATTCAAGAAAAAAGAAAAGAATTGAACAGCTATGTGCATTTGATTATAGTATCAGAACCAAAAATTTCAAGGTTTCATCCTGTCAAAGCTAATAACTACAATTTCTTATCATACATTTCATATGCTAACTCTCTCAAAAATCTCTAATCATTTCGCTGTTTTCGACGAACGAACGAAACGAATGAATGAACAAAATGCTCCTAGATCAACAAGTTTTGATCTTTAGGCATTGCACAAGTACTCACCAAAGGTTAAAAACCGAATCAAGCAGCAGCCCGGAGAGTGGAAACTGATAAATGAGAAGCTAGAACGGATACCGGATCACTTGTATCTCATCCGTTCCGTGATGATCTTCGTTCCAGCGTATCTGCCAAAGCACACAAAAGTTAGTTTCTCTCATTCATACACTTTTTTGAGTAAAAATAGAGACCTGCCCCGCACCAGGGACGGACATCCCAACTAGGTTGGCACCCCCGAGCCCAGGTGGAAACAAGTCCCGATTGACACTCATTCATACACTTAAACAACCATTAAACATTTAAAACAATGTATACCTTCCAAGCATCATCAATGTAGCTTGAGGATTGGTTCCGGGAGATACAGAAAACGTAGAGCCATCGACAACTCTAAGCGATCCAACACCTAACACACGGTATTCTTGATCAACCACTTTCCCCACAACACAACCACCATGGTAATGCCAAATGGTACTAACCGTCCGCCGACAAAAATCAGCCATCTGCACAAAGTTAGATTGATCAACAGGCAGTTCAGGCCCTATGAACCTGAAATTTCGAGCTCCAAACCATTCATGAAACCTAAACACATCCATAGACCGGCTCCTCAACACATCACCGATCTTTCGTGTACCATTCACACACTTCTCCAAATCAATTGGGTTAGAGAAGTAATTGAATCTAACAATAGGGTTCACTCTAACATCAGTAGAAGCTAGCCTCAACGAGCCAACAGAAAGTGGCCCGGTTATCTTCTCCATAAGTGTAGCCACTGTGAGATAAAGAGGCGAGAACGGAGGCCTAATGAACACAGACCGTGTAGAGGACACGAATGGGATCACATTAGAAGCTGCTTCAAGATAAGCTCCAACATTAGTTATCCCAACCACTTGGATCAAAGAATGCTCCAATGGAACAGAAGGCACAATGGAGATCCCGTTTCTCGGATTATCATACAAATACTGTCCTACATACGGAAGATGATAAGCTACAGGAATCCCCAATGACGACAGATACGGCCTAGCCCCAATGCCACTCAATAGAAGCAACTGTGGACTTCCAATTGCACCAGCAGACAGAATCACCTCCCCGTTTTCACGCACCAATGCGCGATGATGCTGTCCCGATTTATCACAATAAACAACCCCAATTGCAGCCATTCCGGACCTCGAAGATGAACTAGCTTCCAGTAAAATTCTCTCCACACTAGCATAGATAGCAACATGGATGTTAGCACCATTAGCATAGTTAAGAAGATCAGCTGAACTATGTCTCCTACCTGAACCATCAAAAGTAGTCCCACTAATCTTAGTCCCCACAACATGTTCTAAATTAAACCCATTATAAGGATCAACACCAGCCTCCAATAACCCATCCCGGACCGCGGATTGCCAGTTCCTAAGCTCGGGTCTGAACACAATTGCTTGCTCAACCCATTGATAAGATTGATTCACAACTTTAAGGTCCCAATTAAGACCAGTTTGCTCAAAGAAATCTTGATCAGCTCGGCTGTAAAAACCAGCATTGATTGCGCTACTTCCACCAAGAACTCTACCTCTGGCGTTCGGGACACCATCTTCAGATGTGAAAGCTTGAGCAGGAGAATCAAACGTGTTAACTTCAGTTAATGTTGCTAAAAACCCTTCCTGACTCATTAAATTGGGTTTATCAAAAGGAACTCCACCACGTTCAAGTAAAAGTACCCTATAAGATTGTGATAAAGTTGCAGCCAATGGACATCCGGCTGTTCCACCTCCTACAATTATGTAATCATACGTTTCCTCTGAAGGAAACGACGTCGCATTTTGCACAAACCGTACATAATTCGGACCTGTGAACACATTGAAATAAAGAAACAGAAGGGATTCAATTTCTTTCTTTTCTGGCATTTTCTCAGCAAAACAAATTACAAATATGAAATCAAACAAAAGAGAAAGCTATGTACTCTCACAGCACAAGAAGATACAGTTTCTCTGTTTGGATTCCGAGAAAATCAAGAAGAAAACCAAGATTCTGCTCGAATTATCAGAAGGGGGAAAAGCACTGTACCTGGTTGAGGATATGGTCTTCCATGAGAAACTGTTGTGCAAAAGATAATCAGGAACGCCGCAGAAAAGAAAAGGGACTTCTTCTTCTTCTCCATTTTTGTGGGTTCTTTTTCTCGGAAGAGTTAAGTGTTTTCTTGGTGTTTCACGGAGAAGAGAGAAAGAGGGGGAAAAAGTAGCAGAGAGGAGAGCAGTGTCTGTTTGTTAGAGACTCAGTGAGGGGCAGTGTTAACAGTTTTTTTGGGGTTTCGATTTGCTACATTCAGTTCTATGATTACCCAAAGTGGGCCCGACTTGATTATCGGAATTTATATTTCTTTAAAAGAAATTAAATTGAGATTTGGGGATTATTTATTAAGATGAAAAAGACGAAAACTTTGTCTGTCTGGAAGAGGAATTTGGCGAATTAATTGCTTCTATTTTCCAGGTTTGTCTCTGTACAGACTTGGAATTTAATTTGGCGAATCAATTGCTTCTAATTTCTAGGTTTGTTCTTACTTGATTTTTTGTGAAGTTTCTGATTTCATCTTGGAATTCAAACTTTTCTACAATTTAGTTTGCTGAAGTTCAATTATTTTGTAATCCATTAAAACTTCTTCTCTTGGATTATTTTTCTGTGGACTCATTTTGTTTGACTAACTAGATGAGGGAACTGTAAATGTCTGGGATTAAATGATGTATTTATACTAGAATCTAGAGAGTCCAGCTAACTAAATTGATCCAAATCATCCGTTTCCATGTCAAAACAGGATGCCTCTGCGTTTCTTAACTTAGTGCCTATGTTGCACGGAACTCTTTTTAGCTCGCGGTTCTGTTTCTTTCCGGTTTCCATTAGCGTTTCCTAGGTAAATTCTGTTAGAAATAATGTTTTCAGGTGTCCATTTCAGTTTTGATTTCCGTTTCTATGTAACATAGTGTCTATGTTACACGAACGCTTCTCTTTAGTAGCGTTTTCGTGTCCGTGTCCGTTTTGTATCCGTGTCAGTTTTCGTTTGAAGGCTATGTTATGAAGGTTATGCTTTAGAAATATAGTTTCCCGTGTCTGTGTCCATTTCCGTTTCTGTATCCATATCCGGGCAACATAGAAGTGCTGCTGGTCCTTAATTGACAAGGGTTAGGGCTTGGTTCGGTTGTTATTAGCAGTTTGTTGTTGTTATTGTTAGCCGGTAGATATCAACTAATTTTCTTAACATTTGTTTCTTAATTCTATCCAAATATTTTATTAGCATTTGTGTAAAATAGATAACTTGGGCTAATTTGTCTGGAAATACAAGTTTACAGATGTTTCTTTACTTAGTAGCTATGTTGCACGGAAATTCTTCTTATCATTTCATAGCAAAATTTTCTTAGAAATAAGGGTTTCCGGTGTCCGTTTCCATTTCAATTTTCGTTTCCATGCAACATAGCTAGTAGCCATTGTCGAGCATTAAACGAAACCTATGTTGCATGGAAACTCTTTTTCATTAGCGTTTTCGTGTTTCGTGTCCGTTTCCATTTCCGTTCCTAGCTGTAATTTTTTAGAAATAACGTTCCCCGATGTCCGTTTCCACTTTTCTTTCCTAGCTATAATTTTTTAGAAATAAAGTTTCCTAATGTCTATTTTTGTTTTTATTTCAGTTTCAGTCTCCGTTTCCGTTTCCATTGGGGATGTAAATGGAGAGGGGATTCCCCGTTGGGATGGGGATGGGGATAGTTTTGTCCCCTGTGGCGGGGATGGGAAAGGTATCCCTGCCCCATAGGGATCCCCGTCCCCACCCCGTTAATCCCCGACTATTTCCCATGATAATTGATTTTTTTTATGATTTAAGTATATTTTAATTAGGTGATCGGTTGTTTTTAATTTTTAATTTGTTGTGGTTTGAAAATTTTGAGAATGATTGTTGATGTTTAGCATTATTAGCTACGACTTCTTAAAAGCTTTAGGCTTTACTATTTTTTTTTTTGAAACATAAACGTTGATTCCCTGTAGGGAACGGGGAATGGAGAAAAAGTTTTTGGACATTTGTAAACGGCGCGGGGATTCCACGCGGGATGGAGATGAGGACAAATCTATCCCCATCTAACTCGCGAGGACGGGGATGGGGAATCCCCGACTAGTCGGGGAGCGGGGATAGGAAATGCATTCCCCTCCCCGCTCCGTTTACATCCCTAGTTTCCATCCAACATAGAACAAAACTTTGCTTCAATTCAATGCTTATTGTCATGGTTTTTAAGCTCGATAAGCACGGAGTTCTTGTTCTCGCAAATGAGAGTTTACAGCACCAGAACACTAATCTGCTTTACCCTTTGGTCTATCTAGGCATATGGATCTTAATGATCTCAACAAGGTTTGGGAAGTTAAACCTCTCAAGAAGATCGGAGAAGAGGATGCACGGATAATTCTGCAACGAGTAGCGAAACAAGTGCAACCGATCATGCACAAACGTAAATGGAAAGTAAAAATCCTTTCTGAATTTTGGTACTAATGTTTCTTCATCCTTGTCTTTACATTACTGCTTGGTTTGGTTTTATTTCTGGTGTATTTCCTCTTATCCAGATTTCGAAAATTGCAGTCCCAGCAACCCGTCTCTTCTCGGGTTGAACATAGGAGGAGGTGCGGAAGTAAAACTGAGATTGCGGAGGCCAAATAGTGACTGGAACTTCTTTCCTTATGAACAGATTCTTGATACTATGTTACATGAGCTGTGCCATAATGAATTCGGTCCTCACAACGCGGACTTCTACAATCTTCTTGATGAAATACGAAAGGTGAGAACTCTCATTTACTCTCGGAATGCATCTTAGATGTTTGCTGTTGTTGATAGTTGTGATTCTGCTGTAAATAAAAAAAATTGGGTGCTCAAAGTTTTGTTTTCCGTTTAATTTTCGGGTTAATCTTTGCTAGTTTGGTTCATATTGACTGCTAAGTTGAGATAATTAGGATGAAAGTTTTCTATCCATTGGATTTATGAGAAAATTTTGGGCTTTTGATCTTCAATTTCTAATTTCTTTCTAACAAAAAGTGGACAAACCAAACTAACTCTGTATGTTGGATTAGATATTTTACGGGGATGCTAAACTGTCCGTTTCATTCTCATTTTATAGCTTACGTTTGTTGTTTTACTCCAAACAATAGATATAAAGTGTTCGGTTAGAATTGAGAAATAACATCTACCAGCCACAAACAACAACGAACAGATAACATCAACAACAACAATTGAACAAAAGAGCTTCTTAAGGGCCTGTTTGGTTTAACCAAGGTTGTAAGACCCGGACCGGCCTGACCTTGTCAACCCGGTTGAACCGGACCTAATAGGCAAACCTGTCTGGAGATACCTAAAAAACAACATTGTTGAAACCCTCTTAAAACCTGTTAAACCGGAAAACCGGTCACAGGTTAGCGGGTTTCATGGTCAAAATTTTAGCCTTATTTTTTTTAAGAAAATCTAATCAAGTTTGATTTTACTATTATTTATCAATAAATCATTAATGAATTAACTACTACATAAGTTTTATGAGAAATTGAGAATTTATGTCGTGCAAGGCCTTGTTTGATAAGCCACTTAATGACTTAAATTAAAATATTAAGCACTTATTTAATTTAAGTGTGTTCGATAATAATTATTTATCCACCACTTAAATTACTAAATTAAGTTAAAAAAACACTTATTTTGGTAAGTCAAAATATTTAACTTAACATTTTAAGTTAAACATTATCAATTAATATTTTTATAATAATTATATCACTCAATATTTTCAGCATTTATAATATTCAACACTTAAAATTCAGTATTTATTTTTTCAGCATTTAATTTTCAGTTTTATCAAACAGCACCTTAGTGTTTAATCATATTTTCAGTTTTTTCCACATTGACACGGAGATATTACAACTCTTTTACTCTTTTGCTTTCTATTTCATATATTCTATTTGCAATCTACCAAAAGGTATTTTAGGATTAGTTTTGTAGTTTTTATTTATGAATTATTCTATTCATCTCTTGGTGGATTTCAAGTTTCATGTGAAGTCTCCATGGGATCTGTCAATCAATCAAGAATTTGAGAGGAAAATTTTAATTTCCAAATATTAAAGAACATTATTATATTTATTAATATATATTTTATTGATATTATTAATATTTTTCTATGTTAAAAGGTTAAATAAAATTAAAAATATTAATTTTTACTTACAGGATCTTTTGAACTTCGGTTCAACCGCGATTCAACCTTGATTGAACCTTAAACCCTTAATCCTTTATCCTTACAGGTACTTTGACCGGTTCGGTTTTGATAACCATGAGTTTAATTATTGTTGTCAGCTGTTTGCGGTAGATTTTAGCGAAAGCAGCTATAAGTAACTGTTTTCGATCCTAACTAAGCACTCTAAATGTGTCTACCATCTACTTCTAAGCTAGGAAGCACCGACACTTCTAGGAGGTTAACGTACTACGACACTCCGGAGACACACAACTGACACTCCAAAATAAGTATCCCCCCTTTTTCTTTTCTTTTTTTCATGGGGACACTTCTGGGACATTTCGAGGACATGGATTCTAAGTTAATTAAGTAGAATATAGGGGTTTTTTTTTTAATAGTTTTACAAAAAAGAGTGGTTTATGTATACAAAAATAAAATAAAACCCTAATAAAAAAATCAAAATCTAAAGAAAAGAAAATAACAACAGCTTCTTTTTTGTAGTTTAAATAGTTTGAAATTAAATGTTTCTTTTTGATAAACTATTGACTTATTGTTGATTTTTTTTTATTTATAATGACTAAAGAATGTTACACATATATAATTTTGGCGTGCCCCCGGCATACCCTTGTCACGTATTTTTTAGAAATGACGTTTGTGCATAGTTGTTAAAGGCGCCAGGCATGCTGAGGCGTCAAGGGGTCCTGGACCCTAGGCTCAAGGCAAGGCCCGCGCCTTAGACTTCTGTCGAAGTTTGTTTTTGCCTGAAGTGGAGAGAGACTTCTTTCTTTACATGACTTCTTCTCCTAATCTTTCTCTACTTTTTATATATTTAATTATGACAGATACTCTTGATATTCTTATTTAAATTAAAAGTTTAAGATTAATCTTATTTAAGTTAGATTAGTGCTTGAGATTAATCAAACAGTTATTTAAGAGAAAACTGTAAAAATAAAAAATAAAAATAACTAAAACCCGCCAGGCGCACCAGACTACAGACTCCCAGGCGCGAGCGAGGCGCACAAGGCGAGAGCCTTTTGTACAAAGCCTCATTTTCTAGGTTCAAGGCTCAACACCCCGAGCCTTGACTGAGGCGCGCCTTTAACAACTATGCGTTTGCGGCACCCGTACCCATATGAGTACCCATATAGGTGCTTCCTAGCTTCTAAGGTATTGGGATGAGCAAATAGAGCAAAAGCTTGAGAACTCAATTACTAGAAGTGAAAAGGCGCTACTTGTCGATGCCTTTGATATGGATGAGATTGTGGGATTAAAATCAAGTATATATAAAGTAAATCCAGAGCATCTAAGTATGCTGTTGAATTAAAAAGCTCAGTAGTTTTAGTTAGATACTCTGTGCTCGAGTTCTTTTGCTTTAGAACCTCGATACGAGTTGATGTCTTTCGACAATTTAAGACATACATATGGAACATAAATTTTTGGCTTAATACCTTTCCAGCCTCCTGAACTTGTTCCTTTTGTCACTTAGCCCCTGGTACTTAGTAGCCAACATTTCAGCCACCTAAACAATTGTAACACATTTAGCCCCTTTTTGCCTACATGACAGTGACATGGCACATGTTGGTGTTACCAACATGTAGGCCAAAAGGGGCTAAATGTGTTACATCTGTTGAGTATAGGGGGCTTAAAGGTTGGCCACTAAGTGTAGGGAACTAAAGGACAAATTTAGGGGGTTGGGGTGGTATTAAGCCTAAATTTTTTAACAAAAATGTTTTCTGGAGATGTCAAGAGATTTCAATTTCGATTACTTTCATTTTGGTGGGAAAGAAGGCACCTTTCTCCCTTAACCGCTCTTTCTGTGTGAAGCTATGTTGCACGGACACTTCTCTTTAGTTGCGTTTTGTGTTCATTTCAGTTTTGTTTCAGTGTATGTTTTTGTTTGAAGGCTATTTTAAGAAGGTTATGTTTTAAAGAAAACGTGTCTGGTTTCCGTGTCCTTGCAACATAGTTGTAAAGTACTAACTGTAGCACTTGTTTCATGAATGTCTTCCTCTTTGAAATGATTAAACGGATGAGTTATCCGTTAGTAATTCATTTTTTCCCTGAAGGAATGTGATGAGCTGCTAGCAAAAGGAATCACAGGCAGCGGGCAAGGTTTTGATCTTTCTGGGAGACGCTTGGGCGGAATTTCTCGTCAACCTCCATTATCATCGTTGCGCCAAACTGCCCTCGCTGCGGCAGAGAACAGAGCAAGGCAGGGCATTTTGTTGCCATCAGGCCCGCAGCGTGTAGGCGGTGACAGGACTATTAAGAACGCGCTTAGCCCAACTCAAGCTGCTGCCATGGCTGCAGAAAGGAGATTACATGATGATTTATGGTGTGGATCCAAATCTCTAGATGGTATCGCTAGCTCTAACGAAAATGTCGAACCTTCTGAAGGACCGAGTACTTCCATAATTCCGGAAGGCGTGTCATCTGCTGGATACAAGACTGCCCGGGGTTCTGCAGATGGTGGTGATCCATTGTGGCAGTGTAAAATCTGCACATTGTTAAATAAGGTAAAGTTACACCTGTACAACTAAAATCTGATACCATTTCGGGGTTTTCGGGTCATATACATTCTTAAGCTTTATGTTATTGCAGCCACTCGCACTCGTATGCAAGGCGTGTGGGATTCAGCGGAGCGAGAACATAGCCGAATTGAAAATCTGGTGCTGCAAATTTTGTACATTGGATAACAACATTAAAGTGGAGCGATGCGTAGCTTGTGGAGAATGGAGATACTCGTATGGCCCTCCTGCATCTACTCATATGCACTTGGGAACATAGACGAGACGCACAACGAATTAAGGGTCAAAATAGTTCTTAAAATTGGCAGTGACGATCAATTTAGTCTAAATCGAATTTTAGGTATTAACTAAGCTGGAAAATTTTGACAAATTGCTCCGGATACAACCAGTTTTAGTACAATTTTTTTTTTTTTTATAAAATTTGGTTCCAATTTGTCAAAAATTGCTAACTGGAGGACTGAGTTGATAACTAAACTTCGATTTGGGTTAAATTGATTCCGACCGCCAAGCTTGAAGGTCATTTTGATTCTTAATTCGAAGCGCAACACATGTATCAGCTAGAACTTGATGCACATATTCTTGTAATTAAGCATATAAATATGCAGGTTTGGTTAATGACTGTGATTTAAGCCAGGGGTCAAATGTAAAAATCTGTATAGTAAAAAAATTTAGTGTTTGTTTAGAAAAATGGGTCAAATGTAAAAAATCTGTATAGTAAAAAAATTTAGTGTTTGTTTAGAAAAATATGTCTAACAGAAAATTTTATATTAGTTAATAGAAAAATATATAAAGAAATTTGAGAAAATATTTTAATTTTTTTGAAAATATAAACATTTTTTAGACCGTTTGGAATAAGATATTTCATTTCTTTTTATCCTTTTGAAAAACAACATTCATACTGTTTTTTTTTATTTTTCAATGTTATAATCAAATATCAGAAAATATTTTATTTTTTAATAAATATTTTTTATTTTCGACAAACAAACTAGGCTTAGCATTTTGTACTTTGATCAATTTATTTTTTTTATTGATTAAACTTTTAATTTTTTAAATGGATACATTGAGTGTTCAATCAATTATATTTTTAAATACATTAATTATTAATAACACTACTAATTTTGATTTTTTTTTTTTAAATTTGAAAAAGTTTATTTTTATGTCTAGAAAAGAAGAAGAAAATAATTTAAGTGAGGGAATTATCTAGATTTTTTTATGTTTAATGTGCGACTAATATTCATATGGCTTAATACATCATTTCCCTCTTGAATTTGTGTAAAAATATTGATTGGCCCATTAACTTTCAAAGTGTCCCGATAGTTCCTTCAACTTGCATAAAATATTCAGTTAGCCCCTTAGATTTGCGTAAAATGTAATCAATTGATCACTCGGTTGCAAAAAAAATGTAAGTTAAGTACGGAAATGTAGTGCGCACGTCTTAGAATGTTATTACATAATTCAAGAATAAATTAAAAATGAAGTTATTACTTGGTCAAATTTAAACTTGTCTTCTCTAATATTAGAACCACATACCTCGATATTGGTTGTTTTACTTTTTTTAGATGCGTGCAATACATCTTCCACGTTTATCTTACTTTGCAATCGAGTGGTCAATTGATTACATTTCACGCAAGTTTAGGGAACTAACTGAATATTTTATACAAGTTGAGAGAGCTATTAAAACACTTTGAAAGTTCATGGGGCAATCAAGTTTCTTGAACATGTTTAGGGGACAAATGATGTATCAAGCCTATTTATAATCTAGAAAGTTTACTAGATTTTTAGATAAAATGTATGGTTATTATTTAGTTGTTTAAATATGTAGTTAATGGTGAATAATATGAAAAAATTTATACATAAGTTTTTCATTTAGAAGCAGTATAAATAGGCTTTTGACCATTAAGTTTGTATTTGTAAGAAATACAAAACTCAAGAGTTGAAAAAGAGCGAAGCCAAAGAGGATCACGGAGGGTCGGCCGACCCTCCGCATTGAAAAACCCTTGAGAAGGGTGGTTCCGGCATGCTCCACCTTTAACATGCCATAGTAGAAGATATTTGTTCTGTTTTATTTAGATTAACGAGGTAAAACGATATTGTTTTGTCCTGTGAAACTTAAAAAAATATTATATTTTTTAAAATTTTATAACTATTAAACTTTTAAACCTAAAAAAAGTTGATACATTATTTGTTTTTCAACTTGTCTACAAAGTTTGATTGGTTTCTGAACTTTTAAAAAGTCCCCATAACCTTCTCAACTTACATAAAATGTTCTAATAGCCTCATCAACTTGTATAAAATGTAGTAAATTAACTACCCAGTTGTAAAAAAAGTAAAATTACATACAGTGGGTTGCTCAAATAAATTTTGATCTCCTCAAACGTCATTTGATGTTTTTTTCCATTTGAAATTTTCTTCGTCTTTGAATTTCAATAAATCGGAAAATACTCCTAATTTCCCAATCAAATTTGAGATGAAGGAAGCCACGTGATCATTGGGATCTTCGGTCTCCGAGTAGAAAACTAAACGGGAGGGGGGGCTTTCCAATCTCTTGGAAAATGGGTGTCGATGATCCGGTGAACAAGAGGTGTTTTGCTGGAGGTGACTTTTCCTCCCATGTCCGTCCAAAGCCCGATTGTCTAGGAATCGCTGGATCTTGGATTTCAATAAGTTTTCCACCTCTTAGGGTGCAATAGTTTGAGTTGTCGGTCCGCTGTCGGATGCCTATCGCCTATGTGGGTTCGCAGTGATCTGGATCGGGGCCATCGACAGTATGGTTGCGGCTCCGCCATGTTCACAGAGCTAGCAGAGAAGAGTTGCTCCCTTGTTCTGGCTTGAGGAACTGTCGGATCTTCACGGTTTCTTCCTGTAGGTTCCATTACTACTTGATTATTTTCATCTGTGTTGTGGTTTGCACTGGTTGGGTAGTTTGAAAACTGTGTGATTCAGAATATCACTTAGGCCTAGGAGGCCCAACAATGTCCGACTAGCGAACCGGTCAGGACAACAGGAGGTCCACAAGTCCAAGTCAGTCCGCTATAAATATGCCAGTAAAGGGAGAAGAAGGGATCGGGTAACTATTTTCCTACCTCATTCACATTTGATCACTAAGCTCTCTTGAATCACAAACTATCTTGATCTTCGGAGTGTCCGCAGGGACCGATCCCCGCGTAGAGCCGATCCCTGAAGAAGCCAGACCTACCCGACGAAGATCCAGATCACTATTCAGCATTCTCAAATTATTTGGTGCGGTGAGCGTGGAATACAAGTGACCTCGGAGCTTCAAGCGAGATGCAGACCCTGATTGACCCTGTCCCGATGATAGTACCGAAAATAGGAGCAACTAGCTCCATGACGAACGTCGAGCATTCCACTCCGAACATTCCAATTTCCCCCAGACAAAGTTTAAATGCTTTGATTTATTCTACTAATGTGTTTGTTCAATGTTGAGTTAAAACTGTTATAAGACATAAGGATTAAATGGCCCAAGCCCAATACGGAAGCCAAGGCCCAAGTCAAACAACTCAGTACAACTCGGCCTGCGTTTGTCAAAACGTTGCCGTTCTAGACAGAACACAACTCAGCATGAGAAGGATCTAGAAGACCTTCGGGAACAACTTCAAGATGAAGCTGCTGAGCAGTTTCGACAAACGTACAAGACAACAGCTGGCGAAGGAAAACTTCCAGACAAAGTTTTTCCTCTTTTGGCAAAGTTCAGACGACACAGTATGTTGTCCAGTTGACCTTACCATAAAAGGAGAGACCATCTGAGAGGCTGTTAACACAGCATGTTATATTCTTAATAGGACTCTAGTTAGACCTATACTCAAGAAAACCCCCTATGAACTTTGGAAAGGACGAAAGCCCAATATTGGATACTTTCATGCCTTTGGCTGTAGATGTTTTATTTTAAATACCAAAGATAGCTTAGCTAAGTTTGATTCAAAAGCTGATGAGGCTATCTTTTTGGGCTACTCAACAAACAGCAAAGCATACATAGTTTTTAATAAGCGAACTCAAGTTTTAGAAGAGTCAATACATGTAGAGTTCGACGAAACTGACCCTGCAGGTAGATACCAGCCGCTGACCGAAGATGATCCACACTCAGTAACCATCGCTGACCCAGAACCAGCTACTGAGTCATTCACGAAAAGGCTGACCAAGAGTAAGAGTGAACCTAAGATTACTTTTACTGACCCATCTACTTCTGCAGAGATTGTTGAAACACAGACAGCACAAGACACAAATCTATCTAAAGAGATAAGGATCCCAAGAGGGCACTCAGAAAGTGCAATCCCTGATTCTGCTGGGAATACCCTGATGACGAGGAATCAACTCAGGAAGTACCTCAGCAATGTTGCCTTCGTCTCAGTACAAGAACCGAAGAGTTTTGCTGAAGCTGAGTACGGTGAATTCTGGATGATCGCCATGCAAGAGGAGCTCGATCAATTTAGAAGAAACGACGTATGGGAGTTAGTGCCTCATCCAAAGAGTCAAAAGACCATCGGAACAAGATAGGTCTTTAGGAACAAGATGGATGAACAAGGAAACGTAGTCAGGAACAAGGCAAGGCTTGTAGCTCAGGGCTACAGTCAGCAAGAAGGTATTGACTACGGTGAGACCTTTGCCCCAGTGGCAAGGTTAGAGGCAATTAGAATTCTATGTGCATATGCATCTTACATGAACTTTAAATTATTCCAAATGGATGTCAAAAGTGCATTTCTTAATGGAGTTATAAACGAGGAGGTTTATGTTAATCAACCTCCAGGTTTTGAGGACTCAAAATTCCCAAACCATGTTTATAAACTCAAAAAGGCTATGTACGGTCTTAAGCAAGCACCACGTGCTTGGTATGAGAGGCTGACTAGTTTTCTGCTGACTAGAAATTATGTCAGGGGCAAAGCTGATACAACCTTATTCATTAAGAAAAAGGGTAAAGATACCCCGCTGGCCCAAATTTATGTTGATGATATAATATTTGGTGCAACTAACGAATCAATGTGCAAGGAGTTTAGCCAACAAATGCAGACTGAGTTTGAAATGTCCATGATGGGAGAACTCAACTTCTTCCCCGGTCTTCAAATTAAACAAGGAAAGAATGACATCTTCATCAGTCAAGCCAAATATGCCAAGGAGATATTAAAGAAATATGACTTGGAGAATTGCAAGCCAATATCCACTCCTATGGGCACTGACACTGTCCTCTGCACTGATGAGAATGGTAAGTCGGTAGACAACAAATTATATCGAGGTATGATAGGCTCTCTACTTTACTTAACAGCCAGTAGACCGGACATTCAGTTTTCAGTATGCTACTGTGCTAGATATCAATTTAACCCTAAGGAATCTCATTACATTGCTGTAAAAAGAATCCTTAGATATTTACAAAGCTCAGTGAATGCAGGTTTGTGGTATCCAAATACTCATGATTTTACACTCATCGGATACACTGACGCTGACTATGGACAAGATAAGCTGGAACGAAAAAGCACCTCTGGAGGATGCCACTTCTTTGGAAGTTGTCTTGTATCCTGGTTCAGCAAAAAGCAGACGTCAATAGCCTTGTCTACCACTGAAGCTGAGTACATTGCTGCTGGTCATTGTGTTGCTCAAGTCCTATGGATTAAGCAACAGCTTGAAGACTATGGTGTTCAAACGAAGACAATTGAAGTCAAATGTGACAACAAAAGTGCAATTGATCTTTCCAAGAACCCAATTCAACACAGCAGAATGAAGCATGTCAACATCAGACATCACTTCATTAGAGACCATGTACTCAAGGGTTAGATCAAGCTGACCTTTGTCCCAACGGACGAACAGCTTGCGGATATCTTCACGAAGCCACTGGCTCGTGAGCAGTTCAGCATACTGAGAGAAGTTATTGGTATGTTCAATCCTCTTCAGTAAATTTCTGAACTAAATGAATATGCATGTTGAGTGAATTATTATGCTGAATGATTGCCTTTGCTGTGTACTCATTGAAATTTATTAAACAGTAAATACTGAGTAACCTTTGCACACTGAGTAAGTTAGCTTTTTGAACTTAGAAATCAAATCATCCGTAAATATAATACTGACCACTCAGAATATCAAACGCTTGACATTCTAAATACTGAGTGTTAGATCCGTTAGCATAAATGCAAAGCACGCGTATAGCCCTAGGATGACGTATTCGCCGTATGTGTCATAAATGCCAGGATCTTTGTCGGTACACAATCCCAAGGCAAAACTGACACATGGATTCGATTAAAATCCACACCGCTCATTCCGTCTATAAATTATGGGAATTTCCCCATCTTTTATTCTTTACGCTTAATCTAATTCTAAAGGCAAAGAAACTGCTTCAAAACTCCTTCTCTCTCAAAATCCTTCTAAACTTTCCCCATCTTCGAAGAATGACTAAGGTATCCTACAATACCTCCGGTTCCGGCCACCAAAAGACCAGCTCCGATGAACCTACTCGAAATCCTCCTACACCAAGCAAGGGAAAAACTGGCCAGAACTCTAGTCAAGGAAAAAATGTGAAGGTCCGAACCTACTCCAAAGTTTTTGAGAACGTACGAGAATGGAAGGTTGAGCCCTCCAGATGGGTTTCGGAACACTTCGTACAGAATGAACAGCCGTTTTGCGAATGGATTTCCCAGAATGGATGGACTGGGCTGTTCTCGGTTAGGGATGAAACCTATCCTGACCTAGTGAGGGAATTCTACCACAACCTCATGGTCGCAAATGACACCACTGACTACCTATGCACTGAGGTAAAAGGCAAAACCATCTTCATCAACCCTCTCTATATAGGAAATCTTCTCCAACTGAAAACTGAGGGAGCAAGGCTGAGAAGATCAGGAGATCAGGACAAAACTGACTACATACACTCCTTCTGCAAACCTGATGGCTACTCAAGAGAAGTCTCAGCCTCATCAATGGGTCAGCACCAGAAGATGGCTCACTACCTGCTGACCTATTTTATTTACCCGAAGATCAACTGCACTACATCAGCGACCAATTTCGAGCAATGCTTCATATGGCATATGCTGACGTACACTCCTATCAACATGCCGGTCTTTCTAGTTGCTGGTTTCCTACGCAGTACGGGTACGCTGAGGCTCGGGTCAATCATAACTAGGATCCTCATTGACCACAAGATTGACCTCCAAGGTGAGGAGTCTTATCGAGGATCTGAGATAACAGCTGCCTCGCTGTGGGCACTGAAGTTTGGACAGCCTTTGAAGAAAGGTAAAGCTGCTGCTCCTGTTGCTGGCCAGACTGAGGGAACTGCTGAACCTAAGAAAGGGCGCAGGACTAAGGCCCCAGCCTCCCGCAAGAGGAAAACTATTGAGACTCCTTCTAAAAACGTTGAGTCTCCAGCAAAGAGGCAGAAGTCAGCTGGCAAGTCAGCTGAGAAAAGAACCAGGCAAGGTGAGCCTGGAACTGAGGAAGCTGCTGAGCAACCTCAGAAGAAGCAGAAAACTTCAACTTTGACTCCTCTGGACGCCATACCGACCGACTTCATTGTACCGAGTGACTCTCACTTCACCCAGTGTCAAGGTACAATTGCTGAGTCTGAGGAACCTGAGGTCCAACTAGATGATCACTTCATCTCTCAAGTTGAGGAAGAACTTGATGGAGATAGTACTGAGGAGGAAGAAGAAGAAGAAGCCAGCGGTCAGGATGACGATGAGGATTCTGAGGAAACTGCCAGCGAGGGTAAAACTGAGGATGCCGATACCGGGGTAGCTGCTGATAATGAGCATGACACTGAGCTAGCTGCTGGAGTTGAGCAAGTACTTGACCAACACATTGTTGATCAAGTTGAACAGCAGGCTGACCAGACTCATACTGAGCAACAAGAATCCTCTCCTACTCACTCAGGAGAACCTGCTCGTACTGCCACTCCACCTCGTAGACGGCGAAAGTTGGTTAAGGCCAGTGAGAAGATAGTCAGTGAACCTCCTGTGAAACCACCGACTCTTCCTGACCTTGTCCTGACAAAGACAACTAAGGACCTTTCTACTGTCAAACTCACATTTTTCAAACGGCAATCCACTTCCACCACTTCGACGCCATTGGAAAAACAAGCCTCTGTTTCTTCTCAGCGGGAACATGCCGACCCTAATGCTTCTGCCACATCAGCCAGTCAGGTTGAACCGTCTACTGTTCATGCTATTTCCTCAAGCATGGTGCTGACTCCACACACTTCTGCCGTTAGCACAGACAGTATTCGTGCTATAACTTCCACAACTCAACACTCTGCCGATCAATCAACATTTCCTCCAACTCAAGTGCAGATTGAGCATACTCTTCCAGTCACTGACCAGGGTACTCCTTTCACTCCACTTCCTTCTGGTCATACTGATGTCCATCTGAATGCCACTGAGTCCGGCAAAAAGATCATCGACTCAGTGCAACCATTAATTAGAGACCTTCAACATTCCACTCCACCTACTGCTGGTTCTTCAATTATTGAGACCACCCAGCTTTCCCAGGTCACTCAGCTTCTCAATGAAGTTAAGGGACTTAAGGATCTGCTGAATGTCGTCTTATCCTTCTAAGCCCAACAAGCCAAGCAGGATTCCATTGCCAAGTTGGCAGAGATCCAGCTGACAACCGTTCAACATCTGAACTCTCTCCATCAACAAGTCCAGAAGTTGTCCGCTGTGAACACTGACTATGCCACTTCCTCTGAACTCAAAATGCTCTTTGCTCAGCTTCATACTGAGCAACTTAAGACCAATGAGCAAATGGTGTCGTACAGTCAGTGCTCAGTAGAGCAAATCGGTGAGGCTATAAGGCTGCTTAATCTGAATAAGCAAGAGATGGATACTGACGCGTTGAAGCAGAACGAGATGATGACCCTCACACAACAGACTTTCAATCACATTCGTCATAACAACATCCAACGTCAGTATTACGACACAGCTCTCTTAAAAACCTTCCACCAAATCTTTGTTGGCCTTTCTGAAGCTCTTATCTGGCAAGCCAAAGCTCAAGCATATAGTGTCAATATGCTCAGTGCTGCTGATCTCCGAATACCCGAAGAAGTATCAGCTGATGGAGTTGCCATTTTTGATGGCGTAAATGAAAGCGCTGAGAAGCTTAAGGAGCTTTCTCAAGAACTAACTCGAGCTGTCTTAACCGATGCATTCAAGCTCCCTGAAGTTGACAAAACGGGGGAGAAAGCGCAAGCAGCTAGAGCTCAGCATGAGCGAAGTCAGTCGTCACAACACAAGAAAAGGAAATAGATAGGCTAGCTCAGCATAGGCCAAGACAGTTGTAATCTTTTTGTTGCCTTATCTATATATGTGTTGATGTGTAATTACTGACTTCTATCAATATATCATATCTGCATTTCTTATTCAAATCCTGAGTTATGATATATGTTGCTAAATACTGAGTTATTAAGTATCTTCAATTAAATCGGCTATGTTTAACACTTGTAAAATTATTTGACTAAATCAAATGCTGATAACATGTTTGACATTGACCTATATGTTTATAAAACATTGTCTATTAAGAACTCATTGAACAACTAATTACTCAGTGCACTCGATATGACTAAACCTTCCGCTTTATACTGAGTAAATAAAATATGTTGAAATAGCTGACCTATATCTGAAAACTAACCTTAGACTTACTCATTTAAACCTTTAAATGTTTTAAGTAAAACTAAGTCAGTAGCTCAACCCTTACGGGGGAGTTTGCTAAATTATACTAGGTCAACTATCATGGGGGAGCTCATACTGAGTTCCTTGCTGAATAGTTTTGCCAACATCAAAATGGGGGAGTTTGTTGAAACACTTTTCCACATAATTTTGATTTGACAAAATTGTTTAAGCATAATTTAAAATACATATTCTAAACACACTAAGTTTAAATGCTTTGATTTATTCTACTAATGTGTTTGTTCAATGTTGAGTTAAAACTGTTATAAGACATAAGGATTAAATGGCCCAAGCCCAATACAGAAGCCAAGGCCCAAGTCAAACAACTCGGTACAACTCGGCCCGCGTTTGTCAAAACGTTGCCGTTCTAGACAGAACACAACTCAGCATGAGAAGGATCTAGAAGACCTTCGGGAACAACTTCAAGATGAAGCTGCTGAGCAGTTTCGACAAACGTATAAGACAGCAGCTGGCGAAGGAAAACTTCCAGACAAAGTTTTTCCTCTTTTAGCAAAGTTCAGACAACACAGTATGCTGTCCAGTTGACCTTACCATAAAAGGAGAGACCATCTGCTGAGCTGACCGATGACAGAAGATACACAATTCTGATTGGCCGAGAGCTCTGAGCAAGTCAGGATGACAATGACATATAGCTGTTTCCCTCCAACGGTTATTTTGAAATTCGAAATGACCGACGTCCAGACGTCTCTATAAATAGTGCCATCACAAGCTTCACTCAACACAGAACTTGATCAAGCAGTTACGCTGACCAAATTTCTACACAAGTTCTGCAAGCAAGAAGCAAAGCAAATCTTACACTACAATTTCTTATATCTGTGTAAAAGTCTAGAGTGATTGTTAAATCGTCTAAAGTGTCTTAGCAAATCTTTGTATAGGACAAAACACTTATCATTTCTAGAGATAGAAAGGAGAGGCTGAGTACTCGATTTTAAGTACTCAGCAAGAGAATAGGATTGAGTAGAGGTATAGAGGAAGGTACTCTTGTTATACTCAGTTGCTTATTGTAAAGGGTTTGAGGCTCTACCTTTAAAGAGCTCAGTAGAGGATTCGAAATCTCGGAACGTGTTCCGGGGACAGGACGTAGGCTTAGAAGAAGCCGAACCTGGATAAATCTGCTGAGTAACGTATTACTTACCCTTAACTCCTTATATATATTGCTTGCTTAAAACAATCAAAAACTGACCAAGTAAAGAGGTCAAGTTGAGTTGTGCACGCTAAACATCTGAGCTCAGGAATAGACTCTAAGTGCTATCTCCTGACTCAAGCTAAGAAACTGGCCTAGCCACTAGTTGACTAAGCCAGTATCTTGTTGTTTACTCAGCGCTGCTGTTGAAACCGTTTTCTTTAGAAAAAGAAATCTGCCCTAATTGCGAAAAAGTTTAAATAGTTCCTAACCCCCCCCCCTTGGAACTATACTTGCAACCTTATAAGGGACCAACAGAGAATAGTTGCTCCCTTGTTCTGGCTTGAGGAACTGTCGGATCTTCACGGTTTCTTCCTGTAGGTTCCATTACTACTTGATTATTTTCATCTGTGTTGTGGTTTGCACTGGTTGGGTAGTTTGAAAACTGTGTGATTCAGAATATCACTTAGGCCTAGGAGGCCCAACAATGTCCGACCAGCGAACGGGTCAGGACAACAGGAGGCCCACAGGTCCAAGTTAGTCCGCTATAAATATGCCAGTAAAGGGAGAAGAAGGGATCGGGTAACTATTTTCCTACCTCATTCACATTTGATCACTAAGCTCTCTTGAATCACTAACTGTCTTGATCTTCGAAGTGTCCGCAGGGACCGATCCCCACGCAGAGCCGATCCCTGAAGAAGCCAGACCTGCCCGACGAAGATCCAGATCACTATTCCGCATTCCCAAATTATTTGGTGCGGTGAGCGTGGAATACAAGTGACCTCGGAGCTTTAAGCGAGATGCAGACCCCGATTGACCCTGTCCCGATGATAGTACCGAAAATAGGAGCAACTAGCTCCATGACGAACGTCGAGCGTTCCACTCCGAACATTCCAATTTCCCCTAGAAACCTGGGGCCGCTGATGGAGGAGGTGAGCCCAGAAGAAGAAGAAACTTACAATACGACACAACTCCTTAGTGCAATCCAAGGTTTTCAAACAACCCAGGCTATCCATACGGCGGTTCAGATGAAGATCATAGATCAGCAAAGGAGCCTGCAGGAGGAGAACGCCAAAATCTGGCAATACCTTAAAGAAGCAGCAGAGATACAAAGAGAAGGGGGATTGCCAAGAGAGCCCATGGGACCCGGGGTCCTCACGGGAAGAGGGGCCGGGGCCGCCCAGGCCGGTGAGGGCGGTGCACGGCGCGAGGAGGCAACAGCCACGAATAGCGAAGATTTGTTGGAACTAAAGATCCAACGTTTTCTTGACAAGAGGGCCCTCGGGGGCGTCATGGGAGGAAGCATCACCTCCAGCAAAACGCCACTAGTACAAAGGATCATCGAGACGAGGTTCCCGCGAGACTGGAAAGCTCATCGACTATCCCAGTATTCAGGGACTGAGGACCCGAACGACCACGTGGCATCGTTCATAAGCACTATCAACTTATACTCGAAAGACGAGGATATCATGTGCAAGGTTCTTCCAACCACACTCTCGTCTAGTGTGCAAGAGTGGTATCGAGGACTTGCTCCAGAGTCAATCGACTCATTTGATCTCCTAAAGGACCTTTTCCTCTCCCGTTTTTCCGCAGCAGCAAAAGTAAGGAAGATCAGCTCGGACCTCAACGGGCTCACGCAGCGAGCAACTGAACTGCTGCACAACTTTCTCTCTAGGTTTCACCATATGGCCTCGCAGGTTAAAGAAAGCCAATGCTGGAGCTTTTCTGATGGTAAATTACAACCATGCTCTTTAACTCTAACTTTACTTTCTTATATGGGTTTTTAAACTTCAAAATGGATATATTTATAGCACCCCGTTGGAAATAACAACTAGTAAAAAATCTACCATAATTAGTAATTAGGGTAGATTTTTTATTAGTTTTAATCCAATCTATAGAGATTGGATTACCTTAATTGGTAATCCAATCTCTACAGATTTGGTATAATAATTAGGATAGATTTTTTATCAGTTCTAATATTTTCGTCCTTCAAAATAAGTTTGAAAAGCTTGATGTATGGACTTCAAAATAAGTTTCAAAAACCATGTCGCAATCAAAACTGTATATTCCATCGTTAAAAAACAAACAAACTGTATACTTTTTAATTGCACTAACCTCAAAATATTAAAAACAAATAACAAAAATTATATATTTTCAACACTTGGATTCTAAACGAAAAGCAATCGACGACCGTTACAATAACTGAAAATAACCTCGTAAGAATCTTGAAGGGAAAGAAGTAGTTCGGCTATTTCAAGCAAGGCACTGTCCTCCGTTACATTTTCCGGTATTGGTGCAGCCGGGGCAAGTATTTGTTTTCCTGCCATTCTGCAGGCGATTTCGAAAACGTTTCTTGATGAAGCCGTACATACACGGATCTTGTTGCCTTCAATCTTTGCTAGATGGTACATGAGACGAGTTGCGTTCCTGCGAAACTTTAATTGACAGAAAGTACATACTACATATCTAGGATCAGGGTTACCGCCTCGGTGGTGAAATGAAAATAAAACGGAGAGGGTCATATCAACACAACAAAAACAATTTCAAGATTTCAAGATCCACAATAGGATTGCATATAATCAAGGTAATGATATGATTTCTGTAATATCATTCATAGCTGCTTTCTTAAGAACAGAGACTAAGAAGAGATAAGGAAGGTAAAGAGGTTTGTTCTTAAGTAAAAAGAAGGCCAATGCTGGAGCTTTTCTGATGGTAAATTACAACCATGCTCTTTAACTCTAACTTTACTTTCTTATATGGGTTTTTAAACTTCAAAATTGATATATTTATAGCAGCCCGTTAGAAATAACAACTAATAAAAAATCTACCCTAATTAGTAATTAGGGTAGAATTTTTTATTAGTTTTAATCCAATCTATAGAGATTGGATTACCTTAATTGGTAATCCAATCTCTACAGATTTGGTATAATTAGGATAGATTTTTTATTAGTTCTAATATTTTCGTACTTCAAAATAAGTTTGAAAAGCTTGATGTAAAGACTTCAAAATAAGTTTCAAAAACCATGCCGCAATCAAAACTGTATATTACATCGTTAAAAAAACAAACAAACTGTATATTTTTTTAATTGCACTAACCTCAAAATATTAAAAACAAATAACAAAAATTATATATTTTCAACTCTTGGATTCTAAACGAAAAGCGATTGACGACTGTTACAATAACTGAAAATAACCTCGTCAGAATCTTGAAGGGAAAGAAGTAGTTCGGCTATTTCAAGCAAGGCACTGTCCTCCGTTACATTTTCCGGTATTGGTGCAGCTGGGGCAAGTATTCATTTTCCTGCCATTCTGCAGGCGATTTCGAAAGCGTTTCTTGACGAAGCCGTACATACACGGATCTTGTTGCCTTCAATCTTTGCTAGATGGTACATAAGACGAGTTGCGTTCCTGCGAAACTTTAATTGACAGAAAGTACATACTGCATATCTAGGATCAGAGTTACCGCCTCGGTGGTGAAATGAAAATAAAACGGAGCGGGTCATATCAACACAACAACAAAAATTTCAAGATTTCAAGATCCACAATAGGATTGCATATAGTCAAGGTAATGATATGACTTCTGTAATATCATTCATACCTGTTTTCTTAAGAACAGAGACTAAGAAGAGATAAGGAAGGTAAAGAGGTTGGTTCTTATGTAAAAAGAAAGTCAATGCTTGAGCTTTTCTGATGGTAAATTACAACCATGCTCTTTAACTCTAACTTTACATTCTTATATGGGTTTTTAAACTTCAAAATGGATATATTTATAGCAGTCCGTTGGAAATAACAACTAATAAAAAATCTACCCTAATTAGTAATTAGGGTAGATTTTTTTATTAGTTCTAATCCAATCTATAGAGATTGGATTACCTTAATTGGATTACCTTAATTGGTAATCCAATCTCTATAGATTTGGTATAATAGTTAGGTTAGATTTTTTATTAGTTCTAATATTTTCGTCCTTCAAAATAAGTTTGAAAAGCTTGATGTAAGGACTTCAAAATAAGTTTCAAAAACCATACCGCAATTAAAACTGTATATTACATCGTTAAAAAAACAAACAAACTATATATTTTTTAATTGCACTAACCTCAAAATATTAAAAACAAATAACCAAAATTATATATTTTCAACTCTTGGATTCTAAACGAAAAGCGATTGACGACCGTTACAATAACTGAAAATAACCTCGTCGGAATCTTGAAGGGAAAGAAGTAGTTCGGCTATTTCAAGTAAGGCACTGTCCTCCGTTACATTTTCCGGTATTGGTGCAGCCGGGGCAAGTATTCGTTTTCCTGCCATTCTGCAGGCGATTTCGAAAGCGTTTATTGACGAAGCCGTACATACACGGATCTTGTTGCCTTCAATCTTTGTTAGATGGTACATAAGATGAGTTGCGTTCTTGCGAAACTTAAATTGATAGAAAGTACATACTACATATCTAGGATCAGAGTTACCGCCTCGGTGGTGAAATGAAAATAAAACGGAGCGGGTCATATCAACACAACAAAAAAAATTTCAAGATTTCAAGATCCACAATAAGATTGCATATAGTCAAGGTAATGATATGACTTCTCTAATATCATTCATAGGTGCTTTCTTAAGAACAGAGACTAAGAAGAGATAAGGAAGGTAAAGAGGTTGGTTCTTATGTAAAAAGAAAGCCAATGCTGGAGCTTTTCTGATGGTAAATTACAACCATGCTCTTTAACTCTAACTTTACTTTCTTATATGGGGTTTTAAACTTCAAAATGGATATAATTATAGCAGCCCGTTGAAAATAACAACTAATAAAAAATCTACCCTAATTAGTAATTAGGGTAGATTTTTTTATTAGTTTTAATCCAATCTATACAGATTGGATTACCTTAATTGGTAATCCAATCTCTACAGATTTGGTATAATAATTAGGGTAGATTTTTTATTAGTTCTAATATTTTCGTCCTTCAAAATAAGTTGGAAAAGCTTGATGTAAGGACTTCAAAATAAGTTTCAAAAACCATGCCGCAATCAAAACTGTATATTGCATCGTTAAAAAAACAAACAAACTGTATATTTTTTAATTGCACTAACCTCAAAATATTAAAAACAAATAACAAAAATTATATATTTTCAACTCTTGGATTCTAAACGAAAAGCGATTGACGACCGTTACAATAATTGAAAATAACCTCGTCATAATCTTGAAGGGAAATACGTAGTTCAGCTATTTCAAGCAAGACACTGTCCTTCGTTACATTTTCCGGTATTGGTGCAGTCGGGGCAAGTATTCGTTTTCCTGCCATTCTGTAGGCGATTTCGAAAGCGTTTCTTGACGAAGCCATACATACACGGATCTTGTTTCTTT
Source organism: Euphorbia lathyris (assembly GCF_963576675.1). NCBI lineage: Eukaryota > Viridiplantae > Streptophyta > Magnoliopsida > Malpighiales > Euphorbiaceae > Euphorbia > Euphorbia lathyris. The sequence goes on along the minus strand of NC_088918.1, from coordinate 78,280,564 downwards.
CAATCTTTGCTAGATGGTACATAAGACGAGTTGCGTTCCTGCGAAACTTTAATTGACAGAAAGTACATACTGCATATCTAGGATCAGAGTTACCGCCTCGGTGGTGAAATGAAAATAAAACGGAGCGGGTCATATCAACACAACAAAAACAATTTTCAAGATTTCAAGATCCACAATAGGATTGCATATAGTCAAGGTAATGATACGACTTTTGTAATATGATTCATAGCTGCTTTATTAAGAACAGTGACTAAGAAGAAATAAGGTAGGTAAAGGGGTTGGTTCTTATGTAAAAATAAAGCTAATGCTGGAGCTTTTCTGATGGTAAATTACAACCATGCTCTTTAACTCTAACTTTACTTTCTTATATGGGTTTTTAAACTTTAAAATAGATATATTTATAGCAGCCCGTTGAAAATAACAACTAATAAAAAATCTACACTAATTAGTAATTAGGGTAGATTTTTTATTAGTATTAATACAATCTATAAAGATTGGATTACCTTAATTGGTAATCCAATCTCTACAGATTTGGTATAATAATTAGGATAAATTTTTTTATTAGTTCTAATATTTTCGTCCTTCAAAATAAGTTTGAAAAGCTTGATGTAAGGACTTTAAAATAAGTTTCAAAAACCATGCCGCAATCAAAACTATATATGCCATCGTTAAAAAAATAAACAAACGGTATGTTTTTTAATTACACCAACCTCAAAATATTAAAAACAAATAACAAAAATTATATATTTTTAACTCTTGGATTCTAAACGAAAAGCGATTGACGACCGTTACAATAACTGAAAATAACCTCGTCAGAATCTTGAAGGGAAAGAAGTAGTTCGGCTATTTCAAGCAAGACACTGTCCTCCGTTACATTTTCCGGTATTGGTGCAGCCGGGGCAAGTATTCGTTTTCCTGCCATTCTACAGGCGATTTCGAAAGCGTTTCTTGACGAAGCCGTACATACACGGATCTTGTTGCCTTCAGTCTCTGCTAGATGGTACATAAGACGAGTTGCGTTCCTGCGAAACTTTAATTGACAGAAAGTACATACTGCATATCTAGGATCAGAGTTACCGCCTCGGTGGTGAAATGAAAATAAAACGGAGCGGGTCATATCAACACAACAACAAAAATTTCAAGATTTCAAGATCCACAATAGGATTGCATATAGTCAAGGTAATGATATGACTTCTATAATATCATTCATATCTGCTTTCTTAAGAACAGAGACTAAGAAGAGATAAGGAAGGTAAAGAGGTTGGTTCTTATGTAAATAGAAAGTCAATGCTGGAGCTTTTCTGATGGTAAATTACAACCATGCTCTTTAACTCTAACTTTACTTTCTTATATGGGTTTTTAAACTTCAAAATCGATATATTTATAGCAGCCCGTTGAAAATAACAACTAATAAAAAATCTACCCTAATTAGTAATTAGGGTAGATTTTTTTATTAGTTTTAATCCAATCTATAGAGATTGGATTACATTAATTGGTAATCCAATCTCTACAGATTTGGTATAATAATTAGGTTAGATTTTTTATTAGTTCTAATATTTTCGTCCTTCAAAATAAGTTTGAAAAGCTTGATGTAAGGACTTCAAAATAAGTTTCAAAAACCTTGCCGCAATCAAAACTGTATATTGCATCGTTAAAAAAACAAACAAACTGTATATTTTTTAATTGCACTAACCTTAAAATATTAAAAACAAATAACAAAAATTATATATTTTCAACTCTTGGATTCTAAACGAAAAGCGATTGACGACCGTTACAATAAATGAAAATAACCTCATCAGAATCTTGAAGGGAAAGAAGTAGTTTGGCTATTTCAAGCAAGGCACTGTCCTCCGTTACATTTTCCGGTATTGGTGCATCCGGGGCAAGTATTCGTTTTCCTGTCATTCTGCAGGCGATTTCGAAAGCGTTTCTTGACGAAGCCGTACATACACGGATCTTGTTGCCTTCAATCTTTGCTAGATGGTACATAAGACGAGTTGCGTTCCTGCGAAACTTTAATTGACAGAAAGTACATACTGCATATCTAGGATCAGAGTTACCGCCTCGGTGGTGAAATGAAATAAAACGGAGCGGGTCATATCAACACAACAAAAAAAAATTCAAGATTTCAAGATCCACAATAGGATTGCATATAGTCAAGGTAATGATATGACTTCTGTAATATCATTCATAGCTGCTTTCTGAAGAACAGAGACTAAGAGGAGATAAGGAAGGTAAAGAGGTTGGTTCTTATGTCAAAAGAAAGTCAATGCTGGAGCTTTTCTGATGGTAAATTACAACCATGCTCTTTAACTCTAACTTTATTTTCTTATATGCGTTTTTACACTTCAAAATGGATATATTTATAGCAGCCCGTTGGAAATAAAAACTAATAAAAAATCTACCCTAATTAGTAATTAGGGTAGATTTTTTTATTAGTTTTAATCCAATCTCTATCGATTTGGTATAATAATTATGTTAGATTTTTTATTAGTTCTAATATTTTCGTCCTTCAAAATAAGTTTGAAAAGCTTGATGTATGGACTTCAAAATAAGTTTCAAAAACCATGCCAACAATCAAAACTTATATTCCATCGTTAAAAAAACAAACAAACTATATATTTTTTAATTATACTAACCACAAAATATTAAAAATAAATAACAAAAATTATTAATTTTCAACTCTTGGATTCTAAACGAAAAGCGATTGACGACCGTTACAATAACTGAAAATAACCTCGTCAGAATCTTGAAGGGAAAGAAGTAGTTCGGCTATTTCAAGCAAGGCACTGTCCTCCGTTACATTTTCCGGTATTGGTGCAGCCGGGGCAAGTATTCATTTTCCTGCCATTATGCAGGCGATTTCGAAAGCGTTTCTTGACGAAGCCGTACATACACGGATCTTGTTGCCTTCAATCTTAGCTAGATGGTACATAAGACGAGTTGCGTTCCTGTGAAACTTTAATTGACAGAAAATACATACTGCATATCTAGAATCAGAGTTACCGCCTCAGTGGTGAAATGAAAATAAAACGGAGCGGGTCATATCAACACAACAAAAACAATTTCAAGATTTCAAGATCCATAATAGGATTGCATATAGTCAATGTAATGATATGACTTCTGTAATATCATTCATAGCTGCTTTCTTAAGAACAGAGACTAAGAAGAGATAAGGAAGGTAAAGAGGTTGGTTCTTATGTAAAAAGAAAGCCAATGCTGGAGCTTTTCTGATGGTGAATTACAACCATGCTCTTTAACTCTAACTTTACATTCTTATATGGGTTTTTAAACTTCAAAATGGATATATTTATAGCAACCCGTTGAAAATAACAACTAATAAAAAATCTACCCTAATTAGTAATTAGGGTAGATTTTTTATTAGTTTTAATCTAATCTATAGAGATTGGATTACTTTAATTGGATTACCTTAATTGGTAATCCAATCTCTACATATTTGGTATAATAATTAGGATAGATTTTTTGTTAGTTCTAATATTTTCGTCCTTCAAAATAAGTTTAAAAAGCTTGATGTAAGGACTTCAAAATAACTTTCAAAAACCATTGCGCAATCAAAACTGTATATTCCATCGTTAAAAAAACAAACAAACTGTATACTTTTTAATTGCACTAACCTCAAAATATTAAAGACAAATAACAAAAATTATATATTTTCAACACTTGGATTCTAAACGAAAAGCGATTGACGACCGTTACAATAACTGAAAATAACCTCGTCAGAATCTTGAAGGGAAAGAAGTAGTTCGGCTATTTCAAGCAGGGCACTGTCCTCCGTTACATTTTCCAGTATTGGTGCAGCCGGGCAAGTATTCGTTTTCCTACCATTCTGCAGGCGATTTCGAAAGCGTTTCTTGACGAAGCCGTACATACACGGATCTTGTTGACTTCAATCTTTGCTAGATGGTACATAAGACGAGTTACGTTCCTGCGAAACTTTAATTGACAGAAAGTTCATACTGCATATCTAGGATCAGAGTTACCGCCTCGGTGGTGAAATGAAAATAAAACGGAGCGGGTCATATCAACACAACAAAAACAATTTTCAATATTTCAAGATCCACAATAGGATTGCATATAGTAAAGGTAATGATATGACTTCTCGAATATGATTCCTAGCTGCTTTATTAAGAACAGAGACTAAGAAGAAATAAGGAAGGTAAACGGGTTGGCTCTTATGTAAAAAGAAAGCCAATGCTCGAGCTTTTCTGATGGTAAATTACAACCATACTCTTTAACTCTAACTTTACTTTCTTATATGGGTTTTTAAACTTCAAAATGGATATATTTATAGCTGCCCGTTGGAAATAACAACTAATAAAAAATCTACCCTAATTAGTAATTAGGGTAGAGTTTTTATTAGTTTTAATCCAATCTATAGAGATTGGATTACCTTAATTAGTAATCCAATCTCTACAGATTTGGTATAATAATTAGGATAGATTTTTTATTAGTTCTAATATTTTCGTCCTTCAAAATAAGTTTGAAAGCTTGATGTAAGGACTTTAAAATAAGTTTCAAAAACCATGTCGCAATCAAAACTGTATATTCCATCGTTAAAAAAACAAACAAACTGTATGTTTTTAAATTGCACTAACCTCAAAATATTAAAAACAAATAACAAAAATTATATATTTTCAACTCTTGGATTCTAAACGAAAAGCGATTGACGACCGTTACAATAACTGAAAATAACCTCGTCAGAATCTTGAAGGGAAAGAAGTAGTTCGGCTATTTCAAGCAAGGCACTGTCCTCCGTTACATTTTCCGGTATTGGTGCAGCCGGGGCAAGTATTCGTTTTCCTACCATTCTGCAGGCGATTTCGAAAGCGTTTCTTGACGAAACCGTACATACACAGATCTTGTTGCCTTAAATCTTTGCTAGATGGTACATAAGACGAGTTACGTTCCTGCGAAACTTTAATTGACAGAAAGTGCATATCTAGGATCAGAGTTACCGCCTCGGTGGTGAAATGAAAATAAAACGGAGCGGGTCATATCAACACAACAAAAACAATTTTCAAGATTTCAAGATCCACAATAGGATTGCATATAGTAAAGGTAATGATATGACTTCTGTAATATGATTCCTGCCTGCTTTATTAAGAACAGAGACTAAGAAGAAATAAGGAAGGTAACTGGGTTGTTTCTTATGTAAAAAGAAAGCCAATGCTGGAGCTTTTCTGATGGTAAATTACAGCCATGATCTTTAACTCTAACTTTACTTTCTTATATGGTTTTTAAACTTCAAAATGGATATATTTATAGCAGCCCGTTGGAAATAACAACTAATAAAAAATCTACCCTATTTAGTAATTAGGGTAGATTTTTTATTAGTTTTAATCCAATCTATAGAGATTGGATTACCTTAATTGATAATCCAATCTCTACATATTTGGTATAATAATTAGGATAGATTTTTTATTAGTTCTAATATTTTCGTCCTTCAAAATAAGTTTGAAAAGCTTGATGTAAGGACTTTAAAATAAGTTTAAAAAACCATGCCGCAATCAAAACTGTACATTCCATCGTTAAAAAAACAAACAAACTGTATTTTTTTATTTGCACTAACCTCAAAATATTGAAAACAAATAACAAAAATTATATATTTTCAACTCTTGGATTCTAAACGAAAAGCGATTGACGACCGTTACAATAACTGAAAATAACCTCGTCAGAATCTTGAAGGGAAAGAAGTAGTTCGGCTATTTCAAGCAAGGCACTGTCCTCCGTTACATTTTCCGGTATTGGTGCAGCCGGGGCAAGTATTCATTTTCCTGCCATTCTACAGGCGATTTCGAAAGCGTTTCTTGACGAAGCCGTACATACACGGATCTTGTTGCCTTCAATCTTTGCTAGATGGTACATAAGACGAGTTGCGTTCCTGCGAAACTTTAATTGCCAGAAAGTACATACTGCATATCTAGGATCAGAGTTACCGCCTCGGTGGTGAAATGAAAATAAAACGGAGCGGGTCATATCAACACAACAACAAAAATTTCAAGATTTCAAGATCCACAATAGGATTGCATATAGTCAAGGTAATGATATGACTTTTGTAATATCATTCATACCTGCTTTCTTAAGAACAGAGACTAAGAAGAGATAAGGAAGGTAAAGAGGTTGGTTCTTATGTAAAAAGAAAGTCAATGCTGGAGCTTTTCTGATGGTAAATTACAACCATGCTCTTTAACTCTAACTTTACTTTCTTATATGGGTTTTTACACTTCAAAATGGATATATTTATAGCAGCCCGTTGGAAATAACAACTAATAAAAAATCTACCCTAATTAGTAATTAGGGTAGATTTTTTTATTAGTTTTAACCCAATCTATAGAGATTGGATTGCCTTAATTGGTAATCCAATCTCTACAGATTTGGTATAATAATTAGGTTAGATTTTTTATTAGTTCTAATATTTTCGTCCTTCAAAATAAGTTTGAAAAGCTTGATGTAAGGACTTCAAAATAAGTTTCAAAAACCATGCCGCAATCAAAACTGTATATTGCATCGTTTTAAAAAACAAACAAACTTTATATTTTTTAATTGCACTAACCTCAAAATATTAAAAACAAATAACAAAAATTATATATTTTCAACTCTTGGATTCTAAACGAAAAGCGATTGACGATCGTTACAATAACTGAAAATAACCTCATCAGAATCTTGAAGGGAAAGAAGTAGTTTGGCTATTTCAAGCAAGGCACTGTCCTTTGTTAAATTTTCCGGTATTGGTGCAGCCGGGGCAAGTATTCGTTTTCCTGCCATTCTGCAGGCGATTTCGAAAGCGTTTCTTGACGAAGCCGTACATACACGGATCTTGTTGCCTTCAATCTTTGCTAGATGGTACATAAGACGAGTTGCGTTCCTGCGAAACTTTAATTGACAGAAAGTACATACTGCATATCTAGGATCAGAGTTACCGCCTCGGTGGTGAAATGAAAATAAAACGGAGCGGGTCATATCAACACAACAAAAACAATTTTCAAGATTTCAAGATCCACAATAGGATTGCATATAGTAAAGGTAATGATATGACTTCTGTAATATGATTCCTAGCTGCTTTATTAAAAACAGAGACTAAGAAGAAATAAGGAAGGTAAATGGGTTGGTTCTTATGTAAAAAGAAAGCCAATGCTCGAGCTTTTCTGATGGTAAATTACAACCATACTCTTTAACTCTAACTTTAATTTCTTATATGGGTTTTTAAACTTCAAAATGGATATATTTATAGCAGCCCGTTGGAAATAACAACTAATAAAAAATCTACCCTAATTAGTAATTAGGGTAGAGTTTTTATTAGTTTTAATCCAATCTATAGAGATTGGATTACCTTAATTGGTAATCCAATCTATACAGATTTGGTATAATAATTAGGATAGATTTTTTATTAGTTCTAATATTTTCGTCCTTCAAACTAAGTTTGAAAGCTTGATGTAAGGACTTTAAAATAAGTTTCAAAAACCATGCCGCAATCAAAACTGTATATTCCATCGTTAAAAAACAAACAAACTGTATGTTTTTTAATTGCACTAACCTCAAAATATTAAAAACAAATAACAAAAATTATATATTTTCAACTCTTGGATTCTAAATGAAAAGCGATTGACGACCGTTACAATAACTGAAAATAACCTCGTCAGAATCTTGAAGGGAAAGAAGTAGTTCGGCTATTTCAAGCAAGGCACTGTCCTCCGTTACATTTTCCGGTATTGGTGCAGCCGGGGCAAGTATTCGTTTTCCTACCATTCTGCATGCGATTTCGAAATCGTTTCTTGACGAAACCGTACATACACAGATCTTGTTGCCTTCAATCTTTGCTAGATGGTACATAAGACGAGTTACGTTCATGCGAAACTTTAATTGACAGAAAGTACATACTGCATATCTAGGATCAGAGTTACCACCTCGGTGGTGAAATGAAAATAAAACGGAGCGGGTCATAACACAACAAAAACAATTTCAAGCTTTCAAGATCCATAATAGGATTGCATATAGTAAAGTTAATGATATGACTTCTGTAATATGATTCCTAGCTGCTTTATTAAGAACAGAGACTAAGAAGAAATAAGGAAGGTAAATGGGTTTTTCTTATGTAAAAAGAAAGCTAATGCTCGAGATTTTCTAATGGTAAATTACAACCATGCTCTTTAACTCTAACTTTACTTTCTTATGTTGGTTTTTAAACTTCAAAATGGATATATTTATAGCAGCCTGTTGCAAATAAAAACTAATAAAAAATATACCCTAATTAGTAATTAGGATAGATTATTTATTAGTTTTAATCCAATCTATAGAGATTGGATTACCTTAATTGGATTACCTTAATTGATTATCCAATCTCTACAGATTTGGTATAATAATTAGGATAGATTTTTTATTAGTTCTAATATTTTCGTCCTTCAAAATAAGTTTGAAAAGCTTCATGTAAGGACTTTAAAATAAGTTTAAAAAACCATGTCGCAATGAAAACTGTACATTCCATCGTTAAAAAAACAAACAAACTGACTTTTTTAATTGCACTAACATCAAAATATTAAAAACAAATAACAAAAATTATATATTTTCAACTCTTGGATTCTAAACGAAAAGCGATTGACGACCGTTATAATAACTGAAAATAACTTCGTCAGAATCTTGAAGGGAAAGAAGTAGTTCGGCTATTTCAAGCAAGGCACTGTCCTCCGTTACATTTTCCGGTATTGGGGCAGCCGGGGCAAGTATTCGTTTTCCTGCCATTCTGCAGGCGATTTCGAAAGTGTTTCTTGACGAAGCCGTACATACACGAATCTTTTTGCCTTCAATCTTTGCTAGATGGTACATAAGACGAGTTGCGTTCCTGCGAAACTTTAATTGACAGAAAGTACATATTGCATATCTAGGATCAGAGTTACCGGCTCGGTGGTGAAATGAAAATAAAACGGAGCGGGTCATATCAACACAACAAAAACAATTTCAAGGTTTCAAGATCCACGATAGGATTGCATATAGTCAAGGTAATGATATGACTTCTGTAATATCATTCATAGCTGCTTTCTTAAGAACAGAGAATAAGAAGAGATAAGGAAGGTAAAGAGGTTGGTTCTTATGTAAAAAGAAAGCTAATGCTCGAGATTTTCTAATGGTAAATTACAACCATGCTCTTTAACTCTAACTTTACTTTCTTATGTTGGTTTTTAAACTTCAAAATGGATATATTTATAGCAGCCTGTTGCAAATAAAAACTAATAAAAAATCTACCCTAATTAGTAATTAGGGTAGATTATTTATTAGTTTTAATCCAATCTATAGAGATTGGATTACCTTAATTGATTATCCAATCTTTACAGATTTGGTATGATAATTAGGATAGATTTTTTATTAGTTCTAATATTTTTTTCCTTCAAAATAAGTTTGAAAAGCTTGATGTAAGGACTTCAAAATAAGTTTCAAAAACCATGCCAACAATCAAAACTGTATATTCCATTGTTAAAAAAACAAACAAACTGTATATTTTTTAATTACACTAACCTCAAAATATTAAAAACAAATAACAAAAATTATATATTTTTAACTCTTGGATTCTAAACGAAAAGCGATTGACGACCGTTACAATAACTGAAAATAACCTCGTTAGAATCTTGAAGGGAAAGAAGTAGTTCGGCTATTTCAAGCAAGGCACTGTCCTCCATTACATTTTCCGGTATTGGTGCAGCCGGGGCAAGTATTCGTTTTCCTGCCATTCTGCAGGCGATTTTGAAAGCGTTTCTAGACGAAGCCGTACATACACGGATCTTGTTGCCTTCAATCTTTGCTAGATGGTACATGAGACGAGTTGCGTTCTTGCGAAACTTTAATTGACAGAAAATACATACCGCATATCTAGGATCAGAGTTACCGCCTCGGTGGTGAAATGAAAATAAAACGGAGAGGGTCATATCAACACAACAAAAACAATTTCAAGATTTCAACATCCACAATAGGATTGCATATAGTCAAGGTAATGATATGATTTCTGTAATATCATTCATAGCTGCTTTCTTAAGAACAGAGACTAAGAAGAGATAAGGAAGGTAAAGAGGTTGGTTCTTATGTAAAAAGAAAGCCAATGCTGGAGTTTTTCTGATCGTAAATTACAACCATGATCTTTAACTCTAACTTTACTTTCTTATATGGGTTTTTAAACTTCAAAATGGATATATTTATAGTAGCCCGTTGGAAATAACAACTAATAAAAAATCTACCCTAATTAGTAATTAGGGTAGATTTTTTATTAGTTTTAATCTAATCTATAGAGATTGGATTACTTTCATTGGATTACCTTAATTGGTAATCCAATCTCTACCGATTTAGTATAATAATTAGGATAGATTTTTTATAAGTTCTAATATTTTCGTCATTCAAAATAAGTTTAAAAAGCTTGATGTAAGGACTTCAAAATAAGTTTCAAAAACCATGCCGCAATCAAAACTGTATATTCCATTGTTAAAAAAACAAACAAATTGTATATTTTTTAATTGCACTAACCTCAAAATATTAAAAACAAATAACAAAATTATATATTTTCAACTCTTTGATTCTAAACGAAAAGCGATTGACGACCGTTACAATAACTGAAAATAACCTCGTCAGAATCTTGAAGGGAAAGAAGTAGTTCCGCTATTTCAAGCAAGGCACTGTCCTCCATTATATTTTCCCGTATTGGTGCAGTCGGGGCAAGTATTCGTTTTCCTGCCATTCTGCAGGTGATTTCGAAAGCGTTTCTTGACGAAGCCGTGTTGAAACACCTTTCCACATAATTTTGATTTGACAAAATTGTTTAAGTATAATTAAAATACATATTCTAAACACACTAAGTTTAAAATGCTTTGATTTAATTCTACTAATGTGTTTGTTCAATGTTGAGTTAAAATGTAATAAGACATAAGAATCAAAAGGCCCAAGCCCATTACGGAAGCCAATGCCCAAGTCAAACAACTCAGTACACTCGGCCCGCGTATGTCAAGACGTTGCCGTTTTTGTTCAAAACGCAACTCAGCAAACGGAAGGATCTAGAAGACCTTCGGGAACAACTTCAAGAAGAAGCTGCTGAGTAGTCTCGACAAACGTACAAGACAGCAGCTGGCGAAGGAAAACTTCCAGACAAAGTGTTTCCTCTTTTGGCAAAGTTCAGATGACACAGTATGCTGTCCAGTTGACTTTACCATAAAAGGAGAGACCATCTGCTGAGCTGACCGAGGACAGAAGATACACGATTGTGATTGGCCGAGAGCTATGTGCAAGTCAGGATGACAACGACATATAGCCTTTTCCCTCCAACGGTTATTTTGAAATTCGAAATGACCGAATGCCCAGACGTCTCTATAAATAGTGCCATCACAAGCTTCACAAAATACAGAACTTTATCAAGCCATTACGCTGACCAAATCTCTACAAGTTCTGCAAGCAAGAAGCAAAGCAAAATTCTTACACTACATTTCTCATATATGTGTAAAAGTCTAGAGTGATTGTAAATCGTCTAAAGTGTCTTAGCACATCTTTGTATTAGGACAAACCAATTATCATTTCTAGAGATAGAAATGAGAGATTGAGTACTCGGTTTTAAGTACTCAGCGGAGAGATTAGGATTGAGTAGAAGTATAGAGGAAGGTACTCTTATCATACTCAATTGCTGATATTGTAAAAGGTTTGAGGCTCTACCTTTAAAGAGCTCAGTAGAGGATTTGAAATCTCGGAACGTGTTCCGGGGACAGGACGTAGGCTTAGAAGAAGCCGAACCTGGATAAATCTGCTGAGTGAAGTATTTCTAAACCTTTAACTCCTTATTTACATTGCTTGCTTAAATAATCAAAAACTGACCAAGTGAAGAGGTCAAGTTGAGTTATGCGCATTAAACGTAAGAGCTCAGGAATAGACTCTAAGTGCTATCTCCTGACTCAAGCTAAGAAACTGACCTAGTCACCAGTTGACTAAGCCAGTATCTTGCTGTTTACCCAGCGCCGCTGTTCAAACCTTTTTCCTTAGAAAAAGAAATCTGCCTAAATTGCAAAAAAGTTTAAATAGTTCCTAACCCCCCCTTGGAACTATACTTGCAACTAAACAAGGGACCAACAAGTGGTATCAGAGCTTTGAAAGCTCACTTTAAAAGGTCTAACAACCTTGAGCTGATCCCTACCATGGGCGAAAACAGCACTCGGTTTCTCCCTGGAAACCAAACAACTCAAATACTACCTGAGGGGTTGTCCATTACTAGGCCTCCCCTATTCTTCGGGTCAAACTATACCTTCTGGAAGAATAGGATGAAAAACTTCATTCAGGCTACAAACATGAGTGCCTGGCTATCTATAGTCCAAGGCCCGTTTGTACCTGTCAAGGTTGTGGCTGGCCAAACAGTTATAAAAGCTGAGGCCAAATGGACAGAGGATGATCTTAAGAAGCTTCAAAACCATGCTTCGGCTATCAATATGCTTCACTGTGCGCTCGATGCTACATAATATAACAAAATCTCAGGTTGTGAGTCGGCACAAGAGATCTGGAAAAAGCTGGAAGTCACCTACGAGGGAACAAACAAAGTAAAAGAATCCAAGGTGAATCAGCAGATGAGACTGTACGAGCTGTTCGAGATGAACAATGATGAGGGCATTTGAGACATGAACGCAAGGTTCACCAACATCATAAATGAGCTCAAGAGACTTGGGGAAATCTTCACTGAGGAAGAACAAGTCAAAAAGATACTCAGGAGTCTTCCGAAAGACTGGCAAGCAAAGAAGACAGCAGTTGAGGAAGCTCAGGATTAACCACCTACAAATATGACGAACTCATCGGTTCATTGCTGGCCCATGAGATATCTATGAAAAACTTTGAGGTGAAGGAAAAATCTGATGACAAGAAGCAGAAGTCACTTGTTATGAAAGCTGACTCCACTGACGGGAGTTCAACTGATGATGAGGAGATGGCTATGTTCACAAGGAAGATGAAAAGGCTGTTCAGGAAGAACGACAAATATTCTAAAAAGCCTTACAAAAAGTTTGATAAGTATAAGGCTGACTCAAGCGACGGCAAATACAGAAAGGACAGCTCAAAGCCCATTACATGCTTTGAGTGCCATCAAATTGGCCATATTAAGTCAAACTGCCCCACGCTGAGGAAAGACAAGAAGAGTGGGAAGAAGGCAATGGTGGCTACTTGGAGTGACAGTGATGAATCTTCATCAACAGAAACTGAGGCCACCAAGTCAGCAAAGATATGCTTTATGGCTGATGAACTTGCTGAGCCATGCGTCTCTGAGCATGCTGACCCATCCATCGCATCAGATGATGAAGAGCAATCAAATGAGGTAATTTCTCTTCCCCAGCTCAGAAACGATATGGTTAATGCCCTGAGTGATCTCTATACACTTGTTAAGAAGTGTAACAAGAAAGTAAGAGCACTCAGCAGGCGCTGTGACGAAGTGGAACAGGTCAAACTGAGTGACCTCAGATTCCTTCTTCAGGACAATTCAACTCTGCATGATAATATGAAAATCATACATGAGTCTGTCTCTGAAGTCCAGTCAGTTTTAAAGAAACTGAGGAAGGACGTCACAACCATCCAGAACCAACTAAAGGTTCCAAATAAAAATAATTTTCCTCTGAGAACTCAGTACCAAGGTACTCAGCAGAGACGAAATCCCCAACAAAGAGTCCAGTGTGACTTTTGTGGGAAGTTAGGACACACCACTAAGGTGTGCTGGCACGCTCAGCACTGGGGTGCTGACAAGTCAGTGAAAAATCCTAAACAGAAGGTCAGTTGTGACTTCTGTGGAAAGAATGGCCATACTGCCCATGTATGTCGCCATAAAATAAAATATGATGTTATACCTGTTGCACCTAACAAGTCAGGACCCAAAAAGAATTGGGTACCTAAAAGTAACTAGTTACAATGCAGGTAAGCCTGAGATGTGCCGAGAAGTCAAAGATGTGTGATAACAATGAGATATTATCCCGTGGACTAAAAGGGATATTCACCTCACGATACGCCTCGTAGCAACTTCTGGAGGAAAGCGGGTTGGCGGATCTTCACGGTTCAGCTCCTTGAGATCCACTGGCGAACCTATAAGGCGAATCTCTCTATTTGTCTCAATAACGGCTGGCCGCCGCCTGCGCCATAAAAGATCATTAATGAGCTATCGATTAGCTAAACCGCCAGGTTAAAGGTAACTTATAACTGCCGATTAATGGAGCATTAATGGAGACTTTCTAGTTACCTGAAGGTTACAACTTCTAAGCTATATATAGCCTCATTCCCTAGGCTATCAAGGTACACACACTCACATTCTCTCAACCCTTGTCAATTCAGTTGGTTTCCTCATTTCATCTTACTGACTTTGGCATCGGAGCTTCCCCCCGTCGAACCCAACAACGCCCCCATAGGGACGGAAGTTGATCCGAATTTCTCCTCTTGTTATCAATTGGTGCGGTGAACGTGGACCCTTAATCAAATAAAGGGTTTTTCGTTCACATTGAAAACGTAATGACCAACGAAGGTCAAAATCCCTCCTCAGGGATCGAAACGCCGTTAGTTACACCATCTAGTGCTGGTCGCACCGATACAATTGCTCCTATAACACATGTCGGCAGAAACATGCCCACAGCTGCTTTTTATTAATATGTGTGCTCAAGATATTGAGACGCGGTATGGACTTGAGATAGGGAATCGCCTTCGAGCATACATGACTCTTCCTCCGCCATGGAGCACAACGTCTACATCAACCGTTTCATCTTGGCCTTTAAACTTTGGCCTTGGACCAGGTGCTCATAGCTCTTCGTTTCTTCAAGCCCACAACACGGATTCCCAAGTAACTACCACGATATCAGGTGGCGAGCGACCAATTAATCGGGAGTTATTCCCTGGTGAAGGAAGTCAAAGAAATGATTCGACCCTTCCTGGCGGATCTAGGGGTCCGGGGTTGAATCTTGGCAGGTCCGATATACCCAGGCGTCCACAGACGAATTTATCCCTTAGCGGATCTAAAGGGCCAACTCGCAGGAAATATAGAAAAGAGAAAGATGGGCGGATGAGGTCACCTTCGCCCCGACGAGCGAGATCCTCCCGTCGTGGTAGATCTCCCACATCTACTGGCCGTAGACGAAGTAAAAGGTCAGAAAAAACACCCCATATGGGCGGACCACCACCGCCGCCACCTTCGGGAACTGTTGGTCACATCCCGTCAGGGAGCCAGGGGGGAGGAAACGGTCCGACTCCCCCAGGCGGAGGAAACGGAGGAGGAGGTGGTGGTGGAGGAGGAGGCGGAGGAGAAAGTGGACGCGGTAATGGAGGAAGGCGTTCGCCATCAGATCCATCGTCTGATTCGAGCTCTTCTTCCTCTTCTTCCCCAAGTAGATCGCCATGAAGAGGCCGTCCCGGGGTGGACCCGGAAAATTTTGATGATAGAGTGAGAGCCTTGGTGCTCCGTATGAATGAAGAAAATGCCAGGCACAATCCGTTCGCCAATAGGGATTCGCCTTTCGCGGCTTGGATTGAGGCGGAAGAAACGGAAAGAGCTTTTAAGATTCCCAATCTCGCAATATACACAGGCAAAGATAATCCAGAAGCTCACGTTTGAAAGTATCGAATACTGGCTAGGCTCAACCGAGCTACTGAGCCCGTTCTCTGTAAGATGTTTGTCACCACGCTGGGGGGCCCAGCCTATTTGTGGTTTCAATCTCTACCTCCGGGCTCGATAAACAGCTTTGATCAGTTGAGCAGGGAATTTTGTGCTAAATTCGCCGGTTGTATCCCTGCGGTGGTGAAATCTGGGAAGCTTTTTGAGCTGAAGCAGAGGGCGAATGAACCCCTTCGGGAGTATGTGGACACTTTCAATCAATTGTGCATACAAATCGTTGACGTGGATATCTCCGTAGCTGTGGAATGTTTCGTAAGAAACACTACCTGCAAGAGTTTGCAGGAAGATCTCATCCGAAAGAAATCCACCAGCATGGCAGAGTTGATGGAGCGTTGTAAAGATTTTATTGAGGTGGATGACATTCGCCAAGGTTCAACGTCGTCGCCAAAGAGGGACAGGGGCGAATCTCGTCCCCGAGATAGAGACAGAGACAAACGTCAGGATTCTTCCTCCCGAAACAAGCGAAGAGATTCTAAGAACAAATCAACGTTTGTCACCTCTTTCACACCTTTTAATGCTTCTAAAAGTGAAGTTCTTATGTGGATCGAGAACAGCCAGCACAAGCGGAGCATTTCATACCCCGAACCAAAGGGGGGGGAGTATACCAATAATGGTAAAAATCCTAAAAACTATTGTAAGTATCACAGGAAAAATGGTCATGACACTGATGCATGCTGGGAGTTAGCTTGAGAAATTGAGCGTCTCATAGAAAGGGGCAAATTGGATCGGTTCATCCAAACTGAAGGCAAGAGAGGAGATGGTGACAAACCCAAGGATGATCCAAAGAAGAAGGGAAAGGGTACTATCAATGTCATAGCAGGCGGACCTGGGTACCAGCCAACGTTGAAAAAGGCAAGGACTACCGCCCTTGATAGAACGTCGTTAAATCGCCCCTTTTCAGATGCAGGTCCTGAAATACCACCCCATGCAGATGCACTGGTCGTCACTATGATGGTGGAAGGCTGGGAGATGAAAAGGGTAATGATTGATACTGGAAGTTCATGCAATGTCATCACCAGAGGGGCTTTCGCCAAACTCATGATTGATCCGCTTCAAGTAGAGCCAACCGTGGTCGATATCTTGGGGGTGACAGGACATACTATTCAAACAAAAGGCCAAGTTACTTTGGACTGTGAGCTTACAGATGATGATCAAGTTTGGAGGGGAGATTTAGAATTTTTGGTCTTGGACGGTCAGTTAGCTTACAATATCATCCTCGGACGACCTTTTATCTCCGAAGTTGCAGCTCTTATCTCCATTCGCCACTTAACGCTTTACATTCCCATGGCCAAGGGAGGTGTAATGATCAAGGGTAGCCAAAAGGTGGCCCAGGAGACATATTCGGCATCACTAATGATTCGCCCTCAATCTAGAGAGGAAGATGAAGAGGAGCGCGTCACGATGGCCTTGGGTGAGACCGAAATGTACCTTATGACGGATGAAAAGCAAGTGCGAATGGCCAAAGGGCTCCAGGATGAAATTAAAAATGCGATCACCAAAGTGCTCCATGAGGCAGAACATGCCTTCGCATGGAAGGATGAAATTCTCCCCGGAATCAGCCCAGACGTAATCACTCACAAGCTCAACATTGATAAAGATGTAGTTCCTGTGGCTCAGAAGCGGAGAAATCATGGCCCAGAAAGGCAGAAGGTGATAGAGGAAGAGATCGCCAAGCTCCAGAAGGCGGATGCCATTGAGGAAGTGCTTTACACTCAATGGTTGGCGAACGTCGTTTTGGTGAAAAAGGCTGGCGGATCTTACCGCATGTGCATTGACTTTACAGATCTCAACAAAGCTTGCCCCAAAGACAATTATCCTTTGCCATGTATTGATATGCTTGTAGATGGAACTGCCGGTCACGCAATGTACTCCTTTACTGATGTAAAGTCAAGTTATCATCAGATCCCTATGGAGCCCTCAGATAGAATTAAGACCTCGTTCGTAACACATCAAGCCACTTATTGTTTCAAAGTTATGCCCTTTAGGCTAAAGAACGCAGGTGCAACTTATCAGAGGATGATGAACAAGATATTCGCAAATAGTAAAGGGGATAATTATTCTGTCTATGTAGATGATATGATCATCAAAAGTACGACCATAGAAAAGCATGCGGATGATATAAAGGAGGTACTGGGCATACTCCGACGCCACAACATTAAGCTGAACCCAGAGAAGTGCACTTTCGGGGCAACATATGGAAAATTCTTAGGGTTCATGATCAGCGAAAAAGGAGTTAGCCCAAATCCTGACAAAGTTAAGGCAGTTCTGGAAATGCAAGCACCACGGAATATCAGAGAAGTACAACGCCTTAATGGGCGGATCAAAGACTTGGGCAGGTTTATCTCTTGTTCAGCCCGCAGATGCCAACCTTTTTATGAGGTTATTAAGAAGCAAAAGGCATTCGAGTGGAATGAGGATTGTGAAAGAGCCTTCGAAGGAATCAAGCGGTTCCTCACGGAGCCACCCATGATGAGTCGACCTTTGAAGGGAGAAGACCTTTACATGTATGTATCGGTTACGGATAAAGCCGTATGCACGGTCATGATACGAGAATAGGATGGCCAGCAGTTTCCAATTTACTACGTGAGCAGGGTTCTGAAAGACGCCGAAACCAGGTATTCAAAGCTTGATAAAATGGCACTGGCTGTTGTAACCACGGCAATTCGCCTTAGGCCATATTTTCAGGCGCATACTGTAGTGGTTCGAACAAATATACCAATGAGAAAGGTATTGCAGAAACCAGACACTTCGGGAAGGCTGATGGAATGGGCAATCCGCCTGGGCGAATTTGATGTGAGGTACGAAAGCAGGTCAGCCTTAAAGAGTCAGATCCTGGCGGATTTCGTGAATGAATTCACTGACGAAGGGATAGATCATCCCAAGCCGCCAATAGAGGAATGGTCGATGTACACCGATGGCGCCTCCTCGGCGGATGGAGCTGGCGTAGGCGTTGTGATCAAGAGTCCCCAATATATAAAACTACGATATGCAGCAAAATTAAATTTCCTTGCCACTAATAATGCTGCCGAATATGAAGCTCTGATATTGGGATTACGCCTACTCAAAGAAATCACTCCAGAGCGGATTGTGATCTATAGCGACTCTAAACTAATGGTCAACCAAGTAATCAAGAATTACGAGGTGAAAGACAAGGTTCTGGCCAAATACGTAGCGGAAGTCAAAAAGTTGCTGGATCACCTTGAAGCTAAGGAAACTAAATGGGAACTAGATCACGTGCCAAGGGAGTCTAACACGGAGGCGGATCATTTGGCCAAAATGGCCTCTTGTGAGGAGAGTTGGACGGATCCGGATTGTCCCTTTGAAGTTAAAATGGCCCCAGCATTCGCCTTAGAGGAAGTTTCTCTGCTCACGACAGTGGAAGATGATTGGAGATCGGTCATTCGCCAATACCTGCTGAATGGAACCTTACCTGAGGACAAAGAAGAAGCACGACGGATAGTAAGGAGAGCAGCTTACTTCTCCATGATCAATGATTGCCTATATAGAAGGTCCTTTAGTCATCCTTGGTTGAAGTGCATTCTACCGGAAGAAGGACAGCAAATCCTTAAGGAGCTACATGAAGGATCATGCGGGGCACATGAAGCATCCGCCACCATCTTGAAAAAGTCCAGGTTAGCAGGTTTCTACTGGCCTACAGCTGAATTGGATGCCCAAAATTTGGTAGAGTCTTGTCACAATTGTCAGATTCATGCGAATGAATCACATACTACCAAACACATTCAGAGGCCAATCGTAGAAGGACGACCATTCGCCCTCTGGGGAATAGACATTGTCGGCTCATTTCCTCCAACCCGTCGGCAAAGGAGGTACGTGGTAGTAGCAGTAGACCATTTCACCAAATGGGTAGAAGCCGAAGCTGTTTCCTCCATTACAGCAGAACGAATAGTGGAATTCGTAAAAGACAACATCGTTGGAAGATATGGTGTTCCACATACCATCATCACCGATAATGGAACACAGTTCAACTGTGGCGAATTCAAGGCTTTCTGTGAAGGGTTGGGCATCCTGAACAGATTCGCCTCTGTTTATTATCCCCAGTCCAATGGAATGACTGAAGTCACCAATCGAACGATCGTGAAGGGGATAAAGAAGAGATTGGGAGAGCATGATAAGAAGTGGGCGGATCAGCTGACAAGTGTTTTATGGGCTTATCGTACCACCCCAAGAACGGCTATAGGGGAAACACCATTCGCCCTTTCTCATGGCGTTGAAGCCGTTATTCCAATCGAAATACAGGTCCCCAGTGATCGAGTGGCCTTTTACTGCGAAGAGGACAACGGCAAACGACTAAGAGAGAACTTAGATCAGATAGAAGATCGCAGGGATCAATCCTATGTGCGCATGGCGGCATACAAACAGCGGATTGCGGCTTACCATGACAAAAATGCCAAGATTGTGGATCTAAATGTGGGAGATCTTGTGCTCCGTAAAGCTGATAAAGTCCAATATCGAGAAGGCAAGGGCAAGCTAGGACTCAACTGGACAGGTCCATATCAGATAGTGGACAAGATTGGGTCTGCTACGTTTAGGATACAGGACATGGAGGGCAATACATTGCCACGCACGTGGAACCTCCAAAATCTCCGCAAATACTTTGTCAGAAAATGAAGTGTATATACGGTCTTGAGTACTCTTTTTCCTTTAATAAGCTTTTTCCCATGTGGTTTTTCTTATTAAAGGTTTTAACGAGGCTCACCTATAAGACCTACTTGTTGTAATAAAGCATTTCTCCCTTTAATAAACATCATTTGTTCTATTATCTGTGTTCTTTTTATTGTTTATTGCAGCAATATCAATATTTCTATCTTAAAAAGAAGGGGGCATCCAACGCTCTCCACATATCGCTATCTCATAGCTACTTTTTTCGGCCATTCGCCATAAGAGAACCAATCTTATGGGCGGATCCGTCTCTAGGCGGATCCCAATCTCCAATAGAGTTAAAACGATCCTTGGACGCAAGGTCTCTACACTCTCTTACATGTCCTTCCCAAAAAAGGATTCACAAGTCCTACGGGCGGATCATTTCACCTCAAAGATAGGTAGCAAATTGATCCCCTGGGCAGCTTTACTTCCTCTAGAAGGAATAGAACAGCTTCTGACCTTCACAAAGGTTCATAAAAGGGAGTATGGCTGGCCACCTACTCCAAATCCTAGTTGCCTATATATTTCCTTACGCAAACGTAAAGGTAAAATAACATAGGATTAAAACAAATTGTACTTAGAATATTTTTACAAATAAAAAGCAAGCTAAACAACAATAAGAGCATCCTCCTTTGCGCCTTCTTCGCCCACAGAGCTTGCTTGGGGATTCTCCTTCACCACATCCGCAGACACGTCACCAAGAGACACCCCTTTTTCCACTAAGGATGTAGGACCAAGGGGAAGAGCCTGATCAGGAGTTGGTTCTGCATCCGCCTTAAGGGGCACTTCTTCAAGCTCATCCGCCACAACTGTGGCAGAGGGTTTAGTTTCTTCCATAGGCCCCTTCATCCATCTCCGAACGTAATTACGGAGGTACTCCTTAGCATCTAACATTTTATTGAACTTTGCCACATCTTCTGGTTCTGGGACGGTGAATTGCGGATCGGTGAAGTTAGTCTCAGGGTGCGCCAAGGAGAAGTACGCCATAAGCATCTCACCATAGTAAAAAGCTTATTCGCCCGCCATGTATTCAGCTTCTCCAAGAGCTTCTGCATGATCTTTGGCATCAGTATCAATCTTTGCCTTTAACCTCTTAATCTCCTCATCCCTGAGAACTAGGGCGGCTGTGGTGGAAGCAAGGTTTGCGTTCGCTGAAGCAAGGCCTGCATTAATAGAAGCGATAGTAGAATTGGCTTCCACTATCTCTTTCTCTAGCCTCTCAATAGTTGCTTTGTCCGCCACATTCTGAAGGAGCTCGTTCTCCATGGTGCGTAGGCGAGCATACAACTGTCCAAACATAAATGACTCAAATCAAAAGGCAAACAGGATTAAAAAACAAGTATTATTTGCATCTTTTCTAAAAAGGAACTCACCGAAAGGAGCTCCATCTTTCCCTTGTGGGCATGAATTGAACCAGGAATCTGGTTATAATTCCTCTGCACCTCGCCCACCTGACCCAGAGCCTCATCCAAATCATTTAGGATGGATTCATTCTCGAAAGAACCTTCAGCTCCCAATTTGGCGGACCAGTATCCACCAATATCGGGCTTCGCCGTCTACACAAACATGAAAGAGTCATACTCCGAACCTAAAACTTAATGAACAAAAGGAAATCTAAGGTGAATCTACCTGTGCAATTTCCCCAGTAGGCCTGGCGGACCTCATGGCATCAGCCATAAGCTTTGGAGCTCCAGTGGTGTTCGGTTTCCTCCTCTTCAATGGCGGCTCAAGCCCTATTTCAGCCGGACGTTTGCCAGTAGCAATCTGGGGATTCGCCGCTTGATCCTTTTTTCGTGCTTCAGCCTCCAAAAACTTCCTGCGCTTCTCTGTAAGAGCATGATTGGCCTTAGATAAACCCCTGCAAAAGAAAACATTAAGATAATCAAGGTTAATGAAGAAATGGAAGGTACCTTGGTCAAATTTTGTAATCTTTGAGTAAACGAATCGATCTTCCTCCCAGCGGATCAATGGGATATCACTCATCATGAAGGCTAAGGCATCCGCATATGTCCATGCATCCACCTTGATTTGTTTCATGAGCTCCGCCACCCTCTCATCGCTATCCGTTAGGATACGCATGTCACCCGCCATATGTAGCGGCCTGGGATTCCAGACAGCAGGAAAACCCAATGGTTCGCCATCCTTTATCTTCACGTAGAAGAATCTTTCATCCTAGCAATGAACATTCGACATCTTGTCGCTAAAAGGCGAATATGTTCCGAACTTGGCGAACGTGAGATAAGATTCGGACTTCCTTTTTTAGGGTTTGTGGAAAGCTCTAAAGATACGGCCTGTATATACAACTCCTAAATTCGAGGCAAGATAGCAGTCCAAAGCAATGTCCAGCCAGCAGTTAGGATGTAGCTGGCTAACCGTGATGTCAAAATAAGAGAGGATATCCGCCATCATCTTTGGAAGAGGAAGTCGGGACCCTCTCTCCACATGACTACTATACACTGTAAGGAAGCCGCTAGGCGGACAGGAAGGACGTTGATGAGGCGCGGCGAGTTGAGTCTCATAATTTTTAATCCAAGGAAAGCGATCTGCCAGACCCCTTAGATCCGCAGCACTCATACGAGACGGAGTGGACTCCGCTCCTGGATTCTTTTTCCTAGGAAGCGAAGAAGAGGCCATTAATCCTGGAAACCACCTATGGGCACCGGCTGAAGTGATCCCTGAGACAGAAGTAGAAAGGGACGGATTTCTAATGGAACGAGTTCGGTGATGATTATGCGCCGAGTTATTAAACTCAGCTAACTCGGAGTTAACCGCGCCGTCGGAAGAATGGGAGTTCTCCGACGATGAGGAGGTCCAACTAAAATCGACTTCTATTTTAGGCGGGGAGATCGAATTAAAAAGTTATGCAGTCGATCTAGAAGATGAAGACGTACTTCTAAACATCCAGGAAAAGTTAAAGCGAAATAAAATGAACTTACATGAAAAATCGGAAGCTTGGAACGAAGCTCTGAAGAAATCCCAGAAAAAGCTTCAAGTGTAGGAGAAAAACGAAGAAATGAGGAAGAAAGAGAAAGCGGAAGAAGAAGAAGAGAGTTTTCTCCTTCCTGGGGCAGTATGTCCACCGCACGTGTCAATCATCCCATGGCATTGAACAGTGTGCTCATTAATGCAAGTGTCTATGACGGCGCGCGAAAGTTCAAAAGCCCTAAAGGACTTTGAGGGCATTTTGGGGGGGCTTCTGATAACAATGAGATATTATCCTGTGGACTAAAATGGATATTCACCTCACGATACGCCTCGTAGCAACTTCTGGAGGAAAGCGGGTTGGCGGATCTTCACGGTTCAGCTCCTTGAGATCCGCTGGCGAACCTATAAGGCGAATCTCTCTATTCGTCTCAATAACGGCTGGCCGCCGCCTGCGCCATAAAAGATCATTAATGAGCTATCGATTAGCTAAACCGTCAGGTTAAAGGTAACTTATAACTGCCGATTAATGGAGCATTAATGGAGACTTTCTAGTTACCTGAAGGTTACAACTTCTAAGCTATATATAGCCTCATTCCCTAGGCTATCAAGGTACACACACTCACATTCTCTCAACCCTTGTCAATTTAGTTGGTTTCCTCATTTCATCTTACTGACTTTGGCATCGGAGCTTCCCCCCGTCGAACCCAACGACGCCCCCACAGGGACGGAAGTTGATCCGAATTTCTCCTCTTGTTATCAATGTGGTATATTGACAGCGCATGCTCAAGGCATATGACGGGTGATGAAACTCAGTTCATCACGTTTGAACGTAAACAAGGAGGGAGCGTAAGTTTTGGAGACAACAAGAAGGGTAAGATAGTAGGCTCAGGAACCATCGGAGGTAATCCTACTATTGAATCTGTCTCCCTAGTCAGCGGACTCAAATATAACTTACTCAGCGTAGCTCAGCTATATGACAATGGGAGAAAAGTTATATTTGATGCTACTGGATGTAAAATATACGAGGGTAATACAAATGAGTTAATTTTAACTACCCCTCGGATAGATAATGTCTTTATGCTAGACTTAGAGAAAAAGTTTTCAAAAACTGTGTGCTTAGTAACAAAGGAAGAAAATTCCTGGCTATGGCACATGAGACTTGGTCATGTAAGCATGGACCTCCTGGCCAAACTAGCAAGAAAGCAATTGGTTGAGGGACTGCCTGAACTTAAATTTCAAAAAGATCAATTATGCCACGCTTGCCACGCTGGAAAACAAACCAAACAATCTTTTCATAGCAAAAACATTGTCTCAACTAAACGTCCGTTAGAGTTACTACACTTGGATCTCTTTGGTCCAGTCCAGCCGCTGAGTCTGGGTGGAGGAAGATTTTCCTTGGTCATTGTAGATGACTTCTCTCGGTATACGTGGGTTATCTTGCTGACCAGCAAGGATGAGACCTTTGAGACATTTTCAAATTTGGTTAGAAAAATTAAAAATGAAAAAGACCTAATATTAGCTCACATCCGCAGTGATAACGGTGGAGAATTCAAAAACCAAAAGTTTGTTGAATTCTGTGAAGCCAGCGGCATTGACCACAATTTTTCTGCTCCTAGAACACCTCAGCAAAATGGGGTTGTAGGAAGGAAGAACAGAACTCTGGTTGAAATAGCCAGGACAATGCTGGATGAGCATAGGCTTCCAAAGTATTTTTGGGGAGAGGCTGTTAACACAGTATGCTACATTCTTAATAGGGCTCTAGTTAGACCTATACTCAAGAAAACCCCCTATGAACTTTGGAAAGGACGAAAGCCCAATATTGGATACTTTCGTGCCTTTGGCTGTATATGTTTTATTTTAAATACCAAAGATAGCTTAGCAAAGTTTGATTCAAAAACTGATGAGGCTATCTTTTTGGGCTACTCAACAAACAGCAAAGCATACAGAGTTTTTAATAAGCGAACTCAAGTTTTAGAAGAGTCAATACATGTAGAGTTCGATGAAACTGACCCTGCAGGTAGATACTAGCCGCTGACCGAAGATGATCCAAACTCAGTAACCACTGCTGACCCAGAACCAGCTATTGAGTCATTCACAAAAAGGCTGACCAAGAGTAAGAGTGAACCTAAGATTACTTTTACTGACCCATCTACCTCTGCAGAGATTGTTGAAACAGGAACAGCACAAGACATAAATCTACCCAAAGAAATAAGGATTCCAAGAGGGCACTCCGAAAGTGCAATCCTTGATTCTGCTGGGAATACCCTGATGACGAGGAATCAACTCAGGAAGTACCTCAGCAATGTTGCCTTCGTCTCAGTACAAGAACCGAAGAATTTCGCTGAAGCTGAGTACGATGAATTCTGGATGAACGCAATGCAAGAGGAGCTCGATCAATTTCGAAGAAATGATGTATGGGAGTTAATGCCTCATCCAAAGAGTCAAAAGACCATCGGAACAAGATGGGTCTTCAGGAACAAGATGGACGAACAAGGAAATGTAGTCAGGAACAAGGCAAGGCTTGTAGCTCAGGGCTACAGTCAGCAAGAAGGTATTGACTATGGTGAGACCTTTGCCCCTGTGGCAAGGCTAGAGGCAATTAGAATACTATGTGCATATGCATCTTACATGAATTTGAAATTATTCCAAATGGATGTCAAAAGTGCATTTCTTAATGGAGTTATAAACGAGGAGGTTTATGTAAATCAACCTCCAGGTTTTGAGGACCATAAGTTCCCAGACCATGTTTACAAACTCAAAAAGGCTCTGTACGGCCTCAAGCAAGCACCACGTGCTTGGTATGAGAGGCTGACCAGTTTCCTGCTGACTAGAAATTACGTCAGGGGTAAAGCTGATACAACCTTATTCATTAAGAAAAAGGGTAAAGATACCCTGCTGGCCCAAATTTATGTTGATGATATAATATTTGGTGCAACTAACGAATCAATGTGCAAGGAGTTTAGCAAACAAATGCAGACTGAGTTTGAAATGTCCATGATGGGAGAACTCAACTTCTTCCTCGGTCTTCAAATTAAACAAGGAAATAATGGCATCTTCATCAGTCAAGCCAAATATGCCAAGGAGATCTTAAAGAAATATGACTTGGAAAATTGCAAGCCAATATCCACTCCTATGGGCACTGACACTGTCCTCTGCGCTGATGAGAATGGTAAGTCAGTAGACAACAAGTTATATCGAGGTATGATAGGCTCTCTACTCTACTTAACAGCCAGTAAACCAGACATTCAGTTTTCAGTATACTACTGTGCTAGATATCAATCTAACCCTAAGGAATCTCATTACATTGCTGTAAAAAGAATCCTTAGATATTTGCAAAGCTCAGTGAACGCAGGTTTGTGGTATCCAAATACTCATGATTTTACACTCATCGGATACACTGACGTTGACTATGGACGAGATAAGCTAGAACGAAAAAGCACCTCTGGGATGCCACTTCTTAGGAAGCTGTATTGTATCCTGGTTCAGCAAAAAGCAGGCGTCAGTAGCCTTGTCCACCACTGAAGCTGAGTACATTGCTGCTGGTCACTGTGTTGTTCAAGTCCTATGGATCAAGCAACAACTTGAAGATTATAGTGTTCAAACGAAGACAATTGAAGTCAAATGTGACAACAAAAGTGCAATTGATCTTTCCAAGAACCCAATTCAACACAGCAGAATGAAGCATGTCAGCATCAGACATCACTTCATTAGAGACCATGTACTCAAGGGTGAGATCAAGCTGACCTTTGTCCCAACGGACGAACAACTTGCGGATATCTTCACGAAGCCACTGGCCCGTGAGCAGTTCAGCATACTGAGTGAAGCAATTGGTATGTTTAATCCTCTTCAGTAAATTCCTGTACTAAATGAATATGAATGCTGAGTGAATTACATGCTGAATGATCTTTTGTTTGCTGAGTAACTCATCGAAACTGACTGAATATACAATACTGAGTAAACTTGCACACTGAGTAAATTAGTTTAGAACTTGAACTTAAAATCATCCTTAAATACTGCACTGACCACTCAGAATATCAAACGCTTGACATTCTAAATACTGAGTGATTAATCCGTTAGCATAAATGCAAAGCACGCGTATAGCCTAGGATAACGTATTCGCCGTAATGTGTGATAAATGCCAGGATCGTTGTCGGTACATGATCCCAAGGCAAAACTGACACATGGATTCGATTAAGATCCACACCGTTCATTTCGTCTATAAATTATGGGTATTTCCCCATCCTTTACTCTTTACGCTTAATCAATTCTAAGGCAAAGAAATCACTTAGAACTTCTTCTCTCAAATTCTCTAAGTTTCCCATATTCTAAACATGACTAATATATCCTATAATGTCTCCGGTGCCGGCCACCAAAAGTCCAGCTCCGATGAACCTTCACGAAACCCTTCTACACCGAGCAAGGGTAAAACCGGCCAAAGCTCTGGCAAAGGAAAAGCTGTTAAGATCAGGACCTACTCTAAGGTCTTCGACAATGTCCGCGATTGGAAGGTTGAGCCCTCCAGATGGGTCTCTGAGCACTTCGTGCAAAATAAACAGCCATTGCCGAATGGATTGCAAAGAATGAATGGACTGGGTTATTCTCGGTCAGAGATGAGACATATCCTGACCTGGTGAGGGAGTTTTACCACAACCTCAAGGTTGCTAGTGACTCCACCGACTACTTGAGCACTGAAGTAAGAGGGAAAACCATCTTCATCAACCCTCTGTACATAGGAAATCTCCTCCAGCTCAAAACTGAGGGAGTAAGGCTAAGGAAGTCAGGAGATCAGGACAAGACAAACTATGTCCACAGCTTTTGCAAACCTGAGGGTTACTCAAGGGAGGTCTCAGCATCTTCAATGGGTCAGCATTAGAAAATGGCTCACTACCTGCTGAGCTATTTTATCTACCCAAAGATAAACTGCACTACATCAGCAACCAACTTTGAACAATGCTTCATTTGGCACATGCTGACGTACACCGCCATCAACATGCCGGTCTTCTTGGTTGCTGGGTTCCTACGCAGCACGGGTACACTGAGGTTAGGGTCCATTATCACTAGGATCCTCATCGACCATAAGATTGACCTCAAAGGTGAGGAATCTGTCAAAGGAACCGAGATCACAGCTGCCTCGCTGAGGGCACTGAAATTTGGGCAGCCCTTGAAGAAAGGAAAAGCTGTTGCTGCTGCTGCTGGCCAAGCTGGCCAAACTGAGGAAACTGTTGTTGAGACTAAGAAAGGGCGAAGAACTAAAGCCCCCAGTCTCTCGCAAGAGAAAGTCTACTGAGTCACCAAATGTGGAGTCTCCAGCAAAGAGGCAGAGGTCAGCTGAAAAGAGAACCAGGCAAGATGAGCCTGAAACTGAGGAAGCTGCTGAGCTACCTCAGAAGAAACAGAAGACTTCATCTATGACTCCTCTCGACGTCATACCAACTGACTTCATCGTACCGAGTGATTCTCATTTCACTCAATGCCAGGGCATTGATGCTGAGGAACCTGAGGTCCAGTTAGATGACCACTTCATCTCCCAAGTTGAGGAAGAGCTTGATGGAGACAGCACTGCTAAAGAAGAAGTTGAAGCCAGCGGTCAGGATGACGCTGAAGAGTCTGAGGACTATGACAGCGAAATTGAAGCTGAGGATGCTAACACTGGGTTAGCTGGTGGAGTTGTGCAGACTGACACTGAGTTAGCTGCTGGAGTTGAGCAGGTTGAGCAATTTGAGCAAGTTGATCAAGCTGACAAGATCAATACTGAGGAAAAGGAACCTACTCCTACTCACTCAGAAGAAGCTGCTCCTACTTCCACTCCACCACGTAGAAGGAGGAAGCTGGTTAAGGCCAGTGAGGTGACGGTCAGTGAACTTCCTGAGCAATCACCATCTATTCCTGAACTTGTCCTCTCCAAGACAATAAAGGATCCTTCTACCGTCAAACTAAAATTTTTCAAACGGCCATCAACTTCCTCTACTACAACGCCATTGGAAAAACAAGCCTCTGTTTCTTCTCAACAGGAACATGCCGAGCATAACACTTCAACCACTTCAACAAGTCAGGTTGAACCAAGCACTATCCATGCTATCTCCTCAAGCATGGTGCTGACTCCCCATCCTTCTGCCGTCAGCACAGACAGTGTTCGGGTTATGTCTTCCATCAACAACCTCTCTGCTGATCAATCAACCTTACCTCTAACTCAAGTGCAGATTGAGCCAAGTCATCCAGTCACTGACCAGGGTACTCCTTTCACTCCACTTTCTTCTGGTCATACTGATGTACATCGGGATGCCACTGAGTCCGGCAAAAAGCTCATTGACTCAGTGCAAGCACTCATCCACGATCTTCAACACTCCGCTTCGCCTGCTGCTGGATCTTCCATTCCTGAGACAACTCAGCTCTCCCAGGTCACTCTACTTCTCAACGAAGTCAAGGGACTCAAGGATCTGCTGAATGTAGTATTGTCATTCCAAGCCCAGCAAGCTAAGCAGGATTCACTTGCCAAGTTGGCAGAGATACAGCTATCAACTATTCAACATCTGAACTCTATTCATCAGCAAGTTCAGAAGTTGTCTGCTGTAAACACTGACTACGCCACTTCCTCCGAACTCAAGATGCTTTTTGCTCAGCTTCATAAACTCAAGACAAATGAGCAAATGGTGTCCTATAGTCAGTGCTCAGTCGAGCAAATTGGTGAGGCCATCCGGCTACTTAACCTTAACAAGCAAGAGATGGATACTGATGCGTTAAAGTAGAATGAGTTGCTGTCTCTCGTACAGCAATCTTTCAACCACATCCGTCATAATAATATCCAGCGTCATCATTATGAATCAACTCTCTTGAAGACTTTCCACCAAGTTTTTGTTGGCCTCTCTGAAGCTTTAATCTGGCAAGCAAAAGCTCAAGCATTCAGCATCAATATGCTCAGTGCTGCTGATCTTCGAGTACCAGTTGAAGTATCAGCTGATGGTGTAGCCATTTTTGATGGCGTAAATGAAAGTGCTGACAAACTGAAAGAGCTTTCACAAGAACTGACTCGCGCTGTCTTAACCGATGCGTTCAAGCTCCCTGAAGTTGACAAAACGGGGGAGAAAGCGCAAGCTGCTAGAGCTCAGCATGAGCAACATCAGTACGAGAGAAGTCAGTCACAGGGCAAGAAGAAGAAATAGATAGGCTAGGTTTTAACATTTGTAATCTATGTTCTATGTTTATTTCTCTTGTTGTGTAACTGCTGACTTCTATCAATATATCATACTTACTTTTCATATTCAAATCCTGAGTTATAATATATGCTTTTAAAGTACCGAGTCATTATGTATCTTCAATTAAATCAGCTATGTTTAAAACTTGTAATATTGACTAAATGATATGCTGATAACATGTTTGACATGAACCTATATACTTATGAAATATTCTGATAAGAATTCATTGAACAAATTACTCAGCACGCGCTCTATATGTTTAAACCTTCCGCTTATCACTGAGTAAATAGAATATGTGATATAGCTGACCTATACCTAAAAACTGACCTTAGACTTACTCATTTAAATCCTTAAATGTTTTAAGTAAAACTAAGTCAGTAGCTCAACCCTTACGGGGGAGTTTGCTAAAGTATATTAGGTCAACTATCATGGGGGAGCTCATACTGAGTTCCTTGCTAAATAGTTTTGCCAACATCAAAATGGGGGAGTTTGTTGAAACACCTTTCCACATAATTTTGATTTGACAAAATTGTTTAAGTATAATTAAAATACATATTCTAAACACACTAAGTTTAAAATGCTTTGATTTAATTCTACTAATGTGTTTGTTCAATGTTGAGTTAAAATGTAATAAGACATAAGAATCAAAAGGCCCAAGCCCATTATGGAAGCCAAGGCCCAAGTCAAACAACTCAGTACACTCGGCCCGCGTATGTCAAGACGTTGCCGTTTTTGTTCAAAACGCAACTCAGCAAACGGAATGATCTAGAAGACCTTCGGGAACAACTTCAAGATGAAGCTGCTGAGTAGTCTCGACAAACGTACAAGACAGCAGCTGGCGAGGAAAAACTTCCAGACAAAGTGTTTCCTCTTTTGGCAAAGTTCAGACGACATAGTATGCTGTCCAGTTGACTTTACCATAAAAGGAGAGACCATCTGCTGAGCTGACCGAGGACAGAAGATACACGATTGTGATTGGCCGAGAGCTCTGTGCAAGTCAGGATGACAACGACATATAGCCGTTTCCCTCCAACGGTTATTTCGAAATTCGAAATGACCGAATGCCCAAACGTCTCTATAAATAGTGTCATCACAAGCTTCACAAAATACAGAACTTTATCAAGCCATTACGCTGACCAAATCTCTACAAGTTCTGCAAGCAAGAAGCAAAGCAAAATTCTTACACTACATTTCTCATATCTGTGTAAAAGTCTAGAGTGATTGTAAATCGTCTAAAGTGTCTTAGCACATCTTTGTATTAGGACAAACCAATTATCATTTCTAGAGATAGAAAGGAGAGGCTGAGTACTCGGTTTTAAGTACTCAGTGGAGAGATTAGGATTGAGTAGAAGTATAGAGGAAGGTACTCTTGTCATACTCAATTGCTGATATTGTAAAAGGTTTGAGGCTCTACCTTTAAAGAGCTCAGTAGAGGATTTGAAATCTCGGAATGTGTTCCGGGACAGGACGTAGGCTTAGAAGAAGCCGAACCTGGATAAATCTGCTGAGTGAAGTATTTCTAAACCTTTAACTCCTTATTTATATTGCTTGCTTAAATAATCAAAAACTGACCAAGTGAAGAGGTCAAGTTGAGTTGTGCGCATTAAACGTAAGAGCTCAGGAATAGACTCTAAGTGCTATCTCCTGACTCAAGCTAAGAAACTGACCTAGTCACCAGTTGACTAAGCCAGTATCTTGCTGTTTACTCAGCGCCGCTGTTCAAACCTTTTTCCTTAGAAAAAGAAGTCTGCCTAATTTGCAAAAAAAGTTTAAATAGTTCCTAACCCCCCCTTGGAACTATACTTGCAACTAAACAAGGGACCAACAAGTCGTACATACACGGATCTTGTTGCCTTCAATCTTTGCTAGATGGTACATAAGACGAGTTGCGTTCCTGCGAAACTTTAATTGACAGAAAGTACATACTACATATCTAGGATCAGAGTTACCGCCTCGGTGGTGAAATGAAAATAAAACGAAGCGGGTCATATCAACAGTACAAAAACAATTTCAAGATTTCAAGATCCACAATAGGGTTGCATATAGTCAATGTAATTATATGACTTCTGTAATATCATTCGTAGCTGCTTTCTTAAGAACATAAACTAATAAGAGATAAAGAAGGTAAAGAGGTTGGTTCTTATGTAAAAAGAAAGCCAATGCTGATGCTTTTCTGATGGTAAATTACAACCATGCTCTTTAACTCTAACTTTACTTTCTTATATGGGTTTTTAAACTTCAAAATGGATATATTTATAGCAGCCCGTTGGAAATAACAACTAATAAAAAAATCTACCCTAATTAGTAATTAGGGTAGATTTTTTATTAGTTTTAATCTAATCTATAGAGATTGGATTACTTTAATTGGATTACCTTAATTGGTAATCCAATCTCTACAGATTTGGTATAATAATTAGGATAGATTTTTTTATTAGTTCTAATATTTTCGTCCTTCAAAATAAGTTTAAAAAGCTTGATGTAAGGACTTCAAAATAAGTTTCAAAAACCATGCCGCAATCAAAACTGTATATTCCATCGTTAAAAAAACAAACAAACTGTATATTTTTTAATTGCAGTAACCTCAAAATATTAAAAACAAATAACAAAAATTATATATTTTCAACTCTTGGATTCTAAACGAAACGCGATAGACGACCGTTACAATAACTGAAAATAACCTCGTCAGAATTTTGAAGGGAAAGAAGTAGTTCCGCTATTTCAAGCAAGGCACTGTCCTCCGTTACATTTTCCGGTATTGGTGTAGCCGGGGCATGTATTCGTTTTCCTGCCATTCTGCAGGCGATTTCGAAAGCGTTTCTTGACGAAGACGTACATACACGGATCTTGTTGCCTTCAATCTTTGCTAGATGGTACATAAGACGAGTTGCGTTCCTGTGAAACTTTAATTGACAGAAAGTACATACTACATATCTAGGATTAGAGTTACCGCCTCGGTGGTGAAATGAAAATAAAACGGAGCGGGTCATATCAACACAACAAAAACAATTTCAACATTTCAAGATCCACAATAGGATTGCATATAGTCAAGGTAATGATATGACTTCTGTAATATCATTCATAGCTGCTTTCTTAAGAATAGAGACTAAGAAGAGATAAGGAAGGTAAAGAGGTTGGTTCTTATGTAAAAAGAAAGCCAATGCTGGAGCTTTTCTGATGGTAAATTACAACCATGCTCTTTAACTCTAACTTTACTTTCTTATATGGGTTTTTAAACTTCAAAATGGATATATTTATAGGAGCCCGTTGGAAATAACAAACTAATAAAAAATCTACTCTAATTAGTAATTAGGGTAGATTTTTTTATTAGTTTTAATCCAATCTATAGAGATTGGATTACCTTAATTGGTAATCCAATCTCTACAGATTTGGTATAATAATTAGGATAGATTTTTTATTAGTTCTAATATTTTCATCCTTCAAAATAAGTTTGAAAAGCTTGATGTAAGGACTTCAAAATAAGTTTCAAAAACCATGCCGCAATCAAAATTGTATATTCCATCGTTAAAAAAAACAAACAAACTGTATATATTTTTTAATTGCACTAACCTCAAAATATTAAAAACAAATAACAAAAATTATATATTTTCAACTCTTGGATTTTAAACGAAAAGCGATTGACGACCGTTACAATAACTGAAAATAACCTCGTCAGAATCTTGAAGGGACAGAAGTAGTTCGACTATTTCAAGTAAGGCACTGTCCTCCGTTACATTTTCCGATATTGGTGCAGCCGGGGCAAGTATTCGTTTTCCTGCCATTCTGCAGGCGATTTTGAAAGCGTTTCTTGACGAAGCCGTACATACACGGATCTTGTTGCCTTCAATCTTTGTTAGATGGTACATGAGACGAGGTGCGTTCCTGCGAAACTTTAAATGACAGAAAGTACATACTGCATATCTAGGATCAGAGTTACCGCATCGGTGGTGAAATGAAAATAAAACGGAGAGGGTCATATCAACACAACAAAAACAATTTCAAGATTTCAAGATCCACAATAGGATTGCATATAGTCAAGGTAATGATATGATTTCTGTAATATCATTCATAGCTGCTTTCTTAAGAAGAGAGACTAAGAAGAGATAAGGAAGGTAAAGAGGTTGGTTCTTATATAAAAAGAAGGCCAATGCTCGAGCTTTTCCGATGGTAAATTACAACCATGCTCTTTAACTCTAACTTTACTTTCTTATATGGGTTTTTAAACTTCAAAATGAATATATTTATAGTAGCCCGTTGGAAATAACAACTAATAAAAAATCTACCCTAATTAGTAATTAGGGTAGATTTTTTTATTAGTTTTAATTCAATCTATAGAGATTGGATTACCTTAATTGGCAATCCAATCTCTACAGATTTGGTATAATAATTAGGGTAGATTTTTTATTAGTTCTAATATTTTCGTCCTTCGAAATAAGTTTGAAAAGCTTGATGTAAGGACTTCAAAATAAGTTCCAAAAACCATGCCGCAATCAAAACTGTATATTCCATCGTTAAAAAAACAAACAAACTGTATACTTTTTAATTGCACTAACCTCAAAATATTAAAAACAAATAACAAAAATTATATATTTTCAACTCTTGGATTTTAAACGAAAAGCGATTGACGACCGTTACAATAAATGAAAATATCCTCGTCAGGATCTTGAAGGGAAAGAAGTAGTTCGGCTATTTCAAGCAAGGGACTGTCCTCCGTTACATTTTTCGGTATTGGTGCAGCCGGGGCAAGTATTCATTTTCCTCCCATTCTGCAAGCGATTTCAAAAGCGTTTCTTGACGAAGCCGTTCATACACGGATCTTGTTTCCTTCAATCTTTGCTACATGGTACATAAGACGAGTTGCGTTCCTGCGAAACTTTAATTGACAGAAAGTACATACTGTATATCTAGGATCAGAGTTACCGCCTCGGTGGTGAAATGAAAATAAAACGGAGCGGGTCATATCAACACAATAAAAACAATTTTAAGATTTCAAGATCCACAATAGGATTGCATATAGTCAAGGTAATGATATGACTTCTGTAATATCATTCATAGCTGCTTTCTTAAGAACAAAGAATAAGTTGCTCAAAAAAAAAGAATAGAGAATAAGAAGAGATAAGGAAGGTAAAGAGGTTGGTTCTTATGTAAAAAGAAAGCTAATGTTGGTAAATTACAACCATGCTCTTTAACTCTAACTTTACTTTCTTATGTTGGTTTTTAAACTTCAAAATGGATATATTTATAGCAGCCTGTTGGAAATAAAAACTAATAAAAAATCTACCCTAATTACTAATTAGGGTAGATTTTATATTAGTTTTAATCCAATCTATAGAGATTGGATTACCTTAATTGGTAATCCAATCTCTACAGATTTGGTATAATAATTAGGATAGATTTTTTATTAGTTCTAATATTTTCGTCCTTCAAAATAAGTTTGAAAAGCTTGATGTAAGGACTTCAAAATAAGTTTCAAAAACCATGCCTCAATCAAAACTGTATATTCCATCGTTAAGAAAACAAACAAACTGTACGTTTTTTAATTGCACTAACCTCAAAATATTAAAAACAAATAACAAAAATTATATATTTTCAACTCTTGGATTCTAAATGAAAAGCGATTGACGACCGTTACAATAACTGAAAATAACCTCGTCAGAATCTTGAAGGGAAAGAAGTAGTTCGGCTATTTCAAGCAAGGCACTGTCCTCCGTTACATTTTCCGGTATAGATGTAGCCGGGGCAAGTATTCGTTTTCCTGCCATTCTGCAGGCGATTTCGAAAGCATTTCTTGACGAAGCCGTACATACACGGATCTTGTTGCCTTCAATCTTTGCTAGATGGTACATGAGACGAGTTGCGTTCCTACAAAACTTTAATTAACAGAAAGTACATACTGCATATCTAGGATCAGAGTTACCGCCTCGGTGGTGAAATGAAAATAAAACGGAGAGGGTCATATCAACACAACAAAATAAAAATTTCAAGATTTCAAGATCCACAATAGGATTGCATATAGTCAAGGTAATGATATGATTTCTGTAATAACATTCATAGCTGCTTTCTTAAGAACAGAGACTAAGAAGAGATAAGGAAGGTAAAAAGGTTGGTTCTTATGTAAAAAGAAGGCCAATGTTGGAGCTTTTCTGATGGTAAATTACAACCATGCTCTTTAACTCTAACTTTACTTTCTTATATGGGTTTTTAAACTTCAAAATGGATATATTTATAGCAGCCCGTTGGAAATAACAACTAATAAAAAATCTACCCTAATTAGTAATTAGGGTGGATTTTTTTATTAGTTTTAATCCAATCTATAGACATTGGATTACCTTAATTGGATTACCTTAATTGGTAATACAATCTCTACAGATTTGGTATAATAATTAGGGTAGATTTTTTATTAGTTCTAATATTTTCGTCCTTCAAAATAAGTTTGAAAAGCTTGATGTAAGGACTTCAAAATAAGTTTCAAAAACCATGCCGCAATCAAAACTGTATATTACATCGTTAAAAAAACAAACAAACTGTATATTTTTTTAATTACACTAACCTCAAAATATTAAAAATAAATAACAAAGATTATATATTTTCAACTCTTGGATTCTAAACGAAAAGTGATTGACGACCGTTACAATAACTGCAAATAACCTCGTCAGAATCTTGAATGACGCAAACCTTCGTCAGATATGACGACTGTGACCTGCCCGCAGGATACGAGGAGTGAGATAGGGACAAAGCTAGAGGAGACACGCACAAGCAGGAAAAAGGCAGACCGATCGCAGAAGCACGTGAGGAGGGCCGAGCCCGTAAGGAGGCCCCAATACCTTTTCCGGCTCGGACCGAGCGAGCAAACCTAGAGCGCAGGGGAGATCGATCCCACGGGAAGGAAGTGCATTACGCTACTCAGAGCCAGCCTCGCCGATTCACACAGCAAATCCCATCCACGGACAAGAGCAAGACCCGTGCTTAGAAAGAATACTGCAAATATCACAAATCCTCCGGACATTCCACGGAGAACTGCTATCAGCTGCAAAAGGAAATTGAGCGGATCACGGAGCATGCGCTCCACCAAAGGCGATTAGGTAGAGGGAGCAGAGCCCGAAGCAGCGGGAAGCAGGCCGAGCATATGAGCCAAAACGGCTGAGGTACCACGGGGAGATACACGTCATAAGGGAGGGGGCACCAGCACTCTGCGCGCTTCCGGAGAGCTCCCGTAAAAGGAAGGCAATCAGACAGACCCTGATGGTGCAATCACCGCTCCGGACCAGCCATTCGGAGGCTCTAGTTGTCACCATCAACATCGCCGGCTTTAAAACGCACCGAGTGCTAGTGGACACAGGAAGTTTGGTGAACTTGCTCACCTGGATGGCACTCCGCGCAATGAAGAATACTCACACTGCCCTCCAAGCTGGGACTTTCCCCCTGGTTGGCTTGTGAGAAATTGAAGTTCCAGTGAAGGGAATTATCGCACTATCGACTATTTTCACCGAAGGTGTCGAGGAGATCGTGGACACCGCAGAATGGGTGGTGGTCGATATCCCCCTAGCCTACAATGCCATCATCGGAAGGCCTCTACTGGCTACCTTGAAGGCCACGGTTGATATCTCCGGATTATGCTTGACCTTGCCGCTTCAGCACGGAAGGATCACTATCCAAGGAGATCGTATGCTGGACAAAAGATTGCAGTGGGAGGCGACTCAGCCTCGGACATCGCTATACCTGGAGGATGGCCTGATGGATGTGAAGGGTTACAATCCCATACCAATCGAGCCGGTCAGCGACTGTGTTCTCGGGGACGCCAAGACAATGAAGATTGGGACCAGGCTCGCGTCCCCTTTGGCCGATGAAATCAAGGCTGTCCTAGCAGAGCATTCGGATGTGTTCGCTTGGTGCACCGAAGATATCACAAGAGTCTCACCTGATCAAGCAGTGCACAAACTGAGCATCGACCCCTCCGTGGAGCCCCTGAAGTAGAAGATGCGAGTACAGGCGAAGGACAAGCAAGCCGCAGTGAAGGCAGAGGTGGATAAACTCCTAGCTGTAAAATTTATTCGCGAGGTCCATTACCCGGACTGGCTTTCTAACGTTGTACTTGTAAAGAAAGCCAGCGGGAAGTACCGCATGTGTGTAGATTTTACAAATGTTAATAAAGCTTGCCCCAAGGATTCTTACCCGCTGCCTAATATAGATCAGCTCCTCTACCAAACTACTGGTCGCAAAATTCTGTCTCAGTTTGATGCCATCGCTGGGTTCCAACAAGTCCCTCTGGACCCAGCCGACGCCGAGAAAACCTCCTACATTACGCATGAAGGGACTTATTGCTACAATGTCATGCCTTTCGGGTTAAAGAATGCGGGGGCCACATACCAGCGGTTGGTAGATAAGATGTTCGCCCATCTCATCGGCAAGACAGTGCAGGTGTACATTGATGATATGGTGGTCCTAAGCACTAAAGAGGGCGACCACCCGTGAGACTTGGCGGAGGTGTTTAAGATTTTCAGAACCTACAACCTTAAGCTAAATCCGGAGAAATGTTTCTTCAGGATTCGTAGCGGTAAATTCCTGGGATGCATAGTGTCAGAGAAAGGCATCAAACCCAACCCCGCGAAGATCGAGGCAATCTTGGCAATGGAGCCACCGCGCGACTTACAGGGGGTTCAAAGGCTCAACGGAAGGATCATCGCCTTGGGACGTTTCATCTCTTGCTCAGCACAACGGTGTTTGCCTTTTTACAAAGCAATCAAGAAGGAGCATCCCTTCAAGTGGTCTACGGACTGCCAAGCCGCGTTCAATGCCATCAAAATCTTCCTCGCCACACCCCCACTACTCTCGGTGCCAATGCCAGGGCGGGACATTCACTTGTACTTCACCATCGTCGATGAAATGGTAGGAGTCGTTTTAACTCAAGAAGAGGGAACGGAGCTTTATCCAATCTACTTTCTGAGCAAAGTTCTGAAGGGAGCCGAAATTCGATACTCCAAGGTTGAGAAGGCTCTGTTCGCCATAACTCAAGCATCCGAGCGTCTGAGATCGTACTTCCAAGTGCATACGGTTGTGGTCAGGACCAATTACCCTCTGAAAAAGGTCGTCCAAAAACTAGAGGTCTCCGGTCGAATCACCAACTGGTCCATTCGACTATCCCAGTTTGACGTATGGTTTGAGCCCCGCACGACGATCAAGGCTCAGGTACTGTCCGATTTCATCATAGAATTCACCGGATCATCTACTGCCGACCCCACGACAACAAAAGCTCGCACCAGCGACATCTAGACCATGAGTATTGATGGGTCCTGCGCTTCAGGATGGGCGGGCGCAGGCATAGCCATTCAGGGACCCGACAATCTCCACATCCGGTATGCTGTCCGGCTCGATTTCCCAACCACAAATAATCAGGCAGAGTATGAGGCTTTGATCGCAGCTCTTCGACTATCAAAAACAATAGTGAACGGACAGCTGACGATATACTCGGACTCAAAGCTCGTCGTCAGCCACGTCAGTGGTACCCACAAGGCAAAAGATCCGACGATGTGCCAGTACTTGGCCCTCGCCACCTCCTTACTCAATGACCTCAAAGCAAAAGGAGTAACCCTCGACCTCATACTGGTGCCACGAGAGGAGAACGAATAAGCGGATGCTATCGCCGCTCTCGCAGCAGACGAACAGTCTAATGACCCGCATACCCTCATCGAAAATCACTGGGGCCCCGACCATTCGCGTAGAGAGCTCGCTACAGATCGACTCGACGGACGCTGCGGCTAGCGGGTGGAGAAGTCCAATTATCAGATATCTTCATGATGGCACACTCCCCGCAGATCGAACACAGGAGTCCCTCGTGGTTCGGCGTTCCTGGCGTTATCATAGTGGCTTACTCTATCGGAAGTCCGCCACGCATCCCTAGTTGCGCTGTATATCTGAAGAGGATGGTAATGACTGTCTTAAGGAGATACACCAGGGCGTATATAGCTCACATCAGGGCGCCCGGACAATTGCGAAGAAGGCCCGGCTCCAGGGGCTCTACTGGCAGACCATGGATTCCGATGCGATGCGTCTAGTTCGCAGTTGTCAGGCATGTCAGCTACACGCCAATACTCATCACACCCCGGCGGCTCCATTCAAAGGCATTATCACACCTTGGCCATTTGCAGTATGGGGCATTGACTTGCTCGGCCCTTTCCCGATGGCTTTAGCACAAAAGTGCTTCGTCGTAGTGGCAGTCGATCATTTTACCAAATGGATCGAGGCTGAGGCAATTGCCAAGATAACCGCTGATAACGTAATCGGTTTCCTAAAGCGAACAATCATATACCGATTTGGGGTCCCTCACTCCTTCATCACTGATAACGGGAGGCAGTTCGACTGCAGTCAATTCCGCGAGTTTTGCGCAGAGTGGGGCATCAAGGGGTGATACACCTCGGTGGCACACCCTGAGAGCAACAGCCTCACTGAAGTAAGCAACCAAACACTCCTGCGAGGAATTAGCCTTCGTAATCGCCTAGCAATCCCATATTGTTATCGATTATTTACAAGCGGGCACCACAGATGTGTTCTCCGTTGCAAAAGCATCCAGATGCAATCCAAAGGCTTATCGAGCATCTCGGCTACCTCTGTAATCGCCTAGCAATCCCATATTATTATCGATTATTTACAAGCGGGCACCATAGATGTGTTCTCCGCTGCAAAAGCATCCAGATGCAATCCAAAGGCTTATCGAGCATCTCGGCTGCCTCCGTAATCGCCTAGCAATCCCATATTGTTATCGATTATTTACAAGCGAGCACCACAGATGTGTTCTCCGCTGCAAAAGCATCCAGATGCAATCCAAAGGCTTATCGAGCATCTCGACTGCCTCTGTAATCGCCTAGCAATCCCATATTGTTATCGATTATTTACAAGCGGGCACCACAGATGTGTTCTCCGCTGCAAAAGTATCCAGATGCAATCCAAAGGCTTATCGAGCATCTCGGTTGCCTCTGTAATCGCCTAGCAATCCCATATTGTTATCGATTATTTACAAGCGAGCACCACAGATGTGTTCTCCGCTGTAAAAGCATCTAGATGCAATCCAAAGGCTTATCGAGCATCTCGGTTGCCTCCGTAATCGCCTAGCAATCCCATATTGTTATCGATTATTTACAAGCGGGCACCACAGATGTGTTCTTCGCTATAAAAGCATCAAAGTTGCTATCAAGAGGCTAGTCGAGCACCTCTAGTGACTTCATAGTCACCTAAACAATCTCGTATTATCAGCAATGGTTCACGGGTAAATATTTCGATTCGTGCTCCGCTAAGCAACACTACACGAGCACCTAAAACATTCTTTGAAGGAATTTTACACACAATTCAGAGCAAAAAAGGCTGAAAAGCAAAGCTACATAAGTGCATGAATTTTATAACAACAAGCGTACCAAACTTCATTACAGAAAAGGAGCTACAATTACATCCAAAACACAGAACATTACAAGTAAAACACATCACAGTCACTCAAAAGAAGCACGGACAATGTCGGGGTTTAGGATAGCCTCCGCATCCATGAGGGCCTGGTGCACTGCTCGCCAATAGGCATGCTTTCCCGACATGTGTCACTCGATGTGCCGCATTGGCCGGAATAGGCCCCAGAAATCCTTGTCTTGAAAATTCAAGAAAAACCACGCTACGATGTTTCAGCGAATCGACAAACGTTGCCCCGTGGGTATGGCTCGGTGAAGCATGGTGCCTAGGACGGCGGTTCTCCAGCACGGGAGGAAGGTTCATAACCCTGTCTAGTTCATCGGCCAGCAGTCGCCTTACCCAGGCAGGATGAGGATTTGTCAC
The DNA here is from genome assembly GCF_963576675.1 of Euphorbia lathyris. Lineage (NCBI taxonomy): Eukaryota > Viridiplantae > Streptophyta > Magnoliopsida > Malpighiales > Euphorbiaceae > Euphorbia > Euphorbia lathyris. The sequence continues at coordinate 78,238,315 of NC_088918.1, read as the reverse complement.
GGGTGCCACTGACTCGTCGGGATTCAAGAACCCAATCCCATCCTGCGACCAGACTTTCTTCTCAGTAGAAGAAAAGGCGTTGATAACCACTTTGCATGAGTCCGTCGCAGATCCAGTATAGGGCGTGGAACTCTCACTCTCCCTGTTTCGACTTCTCCGCGAAGTACTCCGGTTCATCCATACAGGAGAAGCATATCGCACTTTCTTGTCCAGCTCGTGATCATCCCTCGGGGGACAATACACATAAGGATGAGGCATCACCGAGATAGCTTTCTGGACCTCAAGCACCTTAGCAGAATCCACGACATCCTGAAGCGACATCACAAGAAACCAGGAGTAAACAGACGACTATAAATATGAATACTCGAAGAAAGAACGCCACATGAACGAAAAACACAAGCAAAAACCGACTCCTATTTATAGCAAAGCGGGACAAGACTTGAAAAACACATCATGCAAGCTCAAATCAAATCAAAGTGCAAAATGATGATCACATTAAACTGCCAAAAGATCCACAAAAATACCAACCGTACAGAAATTATTACATCTTTGAAATTATAAAACAAAAACACTTGATAATAGTCTCAATCATTTCTTTTTAATCGACTGCAGAACTCTACGGCTTTCGCCTGGGCCCCCTTGTCATACACATTCGGAGAGAATATGACCTCCGGAGGCACATCATACTCGGCGGAGTGAGCAACCGCAATGATCATCATCCTATCCATCTTGATCAGCTTCTCCTCGCGCTGACCCGCAAGGGCACGTAGCTTGCTAGCCTCCTTCCGAGCAACTTCTAACTCTCGCTTAAGCTTCTCATTCTCCTCGGACAACGCGTCGGCTTGCTTGGCTCTCTCATCAATTTTCTCCTTCGTTCGGTGAGTCCATAGGGTGGCAAACTGGAGCATAACTCTGTAAGAGCGAAGTTTCTCCACATCAAGTTTCAATTTTTTTGCCAGCTCCACTCTGCCTCCCATCTCCACTTTTAGCTTCTCGGCCAGCACAGCGATCTCGCCCTCTCGGCGCTCCAACAGCTCCCCAGCGGTGGCTATTTTCCCATTCGCCGTTTCGAGCTCCTTCACCGCGTTCCGCAGGCCTTGCTCCATATCTCGGAACAGGTTCTCGTCATTCACACACATGTCAAAGATAGTGTTAGCATTTTGAATAGCCTGCATACAAATCGCACAACTCAGTACACAGTTATTAGAAACAAACTTAGGTAAGAAGATCGAGAGAGCTTACCACACCAAGCGCCGATAGGGTTTCCACGCCAAGGTTCATCTTAGTCACACCGTCCATTCGGGCAACTTCCCCAAGCACCTTAGCTACGCGAGCCATCGCCCGAGCAAGTTTAGATGACGCCATATCAGAGTGAACCGACAAGCCCATAACATATTCCCGAAACTTGGCAATCTTGACATCCATTCTTTTCATCATCTCCGGATGATCGCCTACGTGATCCATCATCCCCGCTCTGAGGTCGGACCCACCTTCGGTACACGCTCGTTTCGAGCCGTTGTTTTCCCCACCGATATCACCTCCAGCACGTACCTTGTTACTCTTCATCCCAGCAACGGCCTTACCCTTGTCTTTCTTGCGTTTCCGAGTAAGGGGCCCCTGAAGCTGATTCTCAACCTGTTCCTCTTCGACAGCCATCACCTCCGCAGTTTGCTCGGCCTCCTTCTCCACCACGGGCATCCCTTACGGAATGTCACCAGCAGTGTCAAGGTCCTCATGCATCGAGAGCATGCCCCCCATGCTCTGAAACACCTGGTTCGCATCTTCAAGCGAAGAAAACGACGCTAGGGATCCGAAAGCAACAGCAAAAGCTTCCTCCGTAGTGTCGAGGCCAACACCGAACTCATTTGGATCAAAATCCATACTAACACGGGGATCTTCTGGACCTACACGATAGGAAATAACAGAAAATTTGGACCATATAACATATATAGCAACAACAGCACATCAGACAAAATGAACAAAACCTACAACCCCGACCCCTCACCTACAACAGCGATGTTCACGGAAATCGCTTCTAGTTCCACCAACTCTCCAGTTTTGAAATTGTACCCACGTTTCCACTTCTCAAAGTCCGCGGCTGTCCATCCGGATAACTGAGCCATTCGCCATTGGTTCCAAATATAGTACCTGGTGGCTAGGAAGTGTCGCACAAGCTTATCGACGTCTTGCTTACGATCATTATCTGTCGGAAGACCCTTTAAGTATGCCACGAGCTGCTCCTCAAAAGGCAACTTTTCTCGAGACTTCAGCCAACGACTGGAATCCATGGGCTCCTCGTTCCACACTACTCGAAAAGGGAAGTCGCCGTCTAGTTTTCACACCAGAAAGTAACGGTGCCTATATTCATGAACTTTGTCCTTCAACCCGCCAATCACCTTGAACTTTTGATGCGAGAAGGTAACATGTTGAGATCGGGGCCCCTTATTCGGCCGAAAGAACTCGCGGAATACCAACCCAGTTGCCCGATATCCAGCCGATCGACATAACGAGTAGAAGGCCACCATCATCCTCCACCCGTTCGGATGGATCTGACCAGGGCACAGATCATACTCCTTTAAAACCTCCACGAAAAAGGAAAGTAGGGGCAACCGCATCCCCGATTCAAACTGCTCCTCATAAACCATGAGCTCATTCGCGCCGCCCGCATGATGAGCACAGATGTCTTCTCCGAGCGCAACTAACTCGTAGGGCTTCCCCAATCGATACACCGCAGAAATAGCGGCTAAATCCCCGGCAACAATAATGTTGTGCGCATCTTCGACCGAAAAAGATTCCGATCTTTTTGGCCGCTCCACTCCCTCAAACCGACGACCATCAACACTAGTGACCCCCGCGACACGCGTCTATACCCTCTGGCATATTTCCTCGTAAATCGAGGCTAGGGGACGCTCTTCGGTAATCAAGCCCTCTGGTACTACAACCACTACCTCAAGAACTCCGGCAGCAACTCCTCCTAACGGCCGCTCGACACTAGGCAGCGCGTGCTCTACGATTGTCTTCCTCTTTCTCGCAGCAGAAGCACTCTCCTCTCCCGCGATCGCCCGCCTTTTTCATTTTACGACCCGCGTTCGCGAGGCATCATGTAGCGTAAAATCACCCGGTGTGATTGGCGGCAATCTTCTTAGGGCTCCCCGTGAAGAACCCTCTGACATACTCCCCCTCCCCAGAAAAAACAACTAAACAAAATAGAGAAAGATAGGAGAAATGAGAGGTATGACTGACCTTGCAAAGGTTACGACAAACATCGTAAGGAATGTTCAGTAGAGCTCCATCAACTAATATGACCGGTGCCCAGCAAGCGCGACTAAAATGGCAGAGCACCGACGAAGCGATCGGTAGGAAACAGCGGCTTCAAAGGTAAAACGAGACGGTCCAAAACACGCAAAGGGAAGAAACTCTGGCGAAATAAGCCGAAAAAGAGGGCTTCCCCTTCACTTTATAGCCAGCCAAAAATGGAGGCGCCGACAACGCACAGCTTCCTAAGTTTTTTACGGCGCGTGCAGGAGCATTTAATGAAGGGGCAATAAATGGCGCACTAAAACCCACAAGCGCATGCATCAATCTGAAAGGTCTCTATGATGAAATCGAGCATCTTTCATCTAACTGTCCACCACTCGTTAAAAAGGGAATAATCCTATTAAACCCGCGTCTCCTCGCATGTAATACTCGACTGACCTCGCCGGGGGGACTACTTGATTCGGAATATCACTTAGGCCCAAGAGGCCCAACAATGTCCGACCAGCGAACGGGCCAGGACAAAAGGAGGCCCACAGGCCCAAGCCAGTCCGCTATAAATATGCCAGTAAAGGGAGAAGAAGGGATCGGGTAACTATTTTCTTACCTCATTCACATTTGATCACTAAGCTCTCTTGAATCACTAACTGTCTTGATCTTCGGAGTGTCCGCAGGGACCGATCCCCGCGCAGAGCCGATCCCTGAAGAAGCCAGACCTGCCCGACGAAGATCCAGATCACTATTCTGCATTCCCAGATTACTATGTATGACGTTGACCAGCTGAGTGGTAGTGCTGTTCAATTCTTCCTCTAGCTCTATCTCTACGAGTAGAGGAGTTGAGTTCAGCGACGCCACCACGGGGCTCAGAGGAAGTTCCTCCTTTCTAAGGTTAGAGGTTCCGGCTGGGGTGGTAAGCATCTTTTTGACATGAGTTCTTGCTTGTGGGTCGCCAATTTTTAACGGTAGATTCTGGTTCGATTGAAGATCGCTTGCTCTCCATGCTCACTGCACCAAATAATGGAGATGTGGGGTAATAGGTGATCTCCAAATCCCTTTTCATCCCTGCACTGGGAGCGGTCCTTAGGAATACTCTGACGATCGAGTCAGTAACTAATAAAGAGAGAAAAAGTAAGAGTATTCAAGTAGAGGGAGAATGTGGCAGATCTGTCTATTAGGTGTCGGTAGGGGTGAGCAAAATAACCGGTAACCGAATCAAAGTTTTAGTTTGGTTCGGTTATTTTAACATTTTGGTTTCGTTCGATTTTAATTTTGACTTAATTTGATAATCGGTTATCGGTTCGGTTACTTAAAAAAATATATCGTTATAACCGATAACCGAACCGAACTTATTATATAAATATAAAAAATATATTTTTATTTTTACATATATAAATAACTTATAAAATATAAAATTCAACCCCTACAAAATATACTTTTATCTTTATATATATAAATTTTGGTTCATTAGTCTTTAATTTCTTCAATTATAACTTTTATACAGGGGTATTATTTGAAAACCAATTAAACAAAAATGTATAAAAATTAAATATTATGAGTTTTCAGTTATTCGGCAGGTAACCGAACCGAAAATTTTCGGCTAACTAAAATTCGGTTATCAATCTTATTCGATTCGGTTATGAAAATAACAAAAACTTCGATTCGGTTAACTAAAAGTTCGGTTCGGTTAGTAACCGAACCGATACTCACCCCTAGATGTTGGGAACTTGGGAGTCTCTTTATAAAGTGTAATTGTGATATGGTGGACCGATGAGCCTTGGCCCATATTGTATGGCCAAGGGTTCGGTGGGCCTTGCTTACGTGGCCCATATTTCTTATCAAAATTGATAACAAGTAACTATAAAACAAGGGTGTTGAACCCAGCCCCATTTCCCCACCCCTAGCCCCTTGAAAGGATGAAATTGCCCTTTCATGAGTTTTAGGGAGGGGAAAAGCTTTTTTTTTGCCAATCCGACACGCGGACGTGTGGCCATCACGTCTCACCTCGTGGTCGGGCGTATAAATATCACGCCTCACCGTGTGGTTGGGCGTGATAGCCCCACGCCTCAACGCAAAGTCGGGCGTGTGGCTGTCACGTCCGACCACGCGGTGAGGCGTGTGTATATCACGTCCGACCACGCGGTGAGGCGTGATAGCCACACGCCCGCGTGTCAGATTGGCAAAAAAATAGCTTTTTGACCCCGTAAATAGTTCGTTAAACCCGTAAATAGTCCGTTAAACCCGTAAATACAGAATTGTACTTAAAACCTAAAAATAATATAAGTAAATTAATAAATATTATTAATCACAACATATAAAACTAATATAATCTAGTCCAAGCCTCCCTCCTTTCAGCGTATAGATTCTCCAAGTGACGAACACTCGGATGACAAAATAAACGCCATTGGGTGGCAATGGGAGGCACTGGTATGTAGTGACGGTAACTCCCCAAATGACAAATCACAATCTCTCGCTCTGGTGGTCTTCCATCGTCCGAACGCATCGGTAGTATAGTGCAACATCCTAATTGTTGTGTAGTAAAGAAGAAAATTATTGCGTTCAATGCAGATGCAGCAGCAAATAAGTCATCCGGACTCACCATCCAGTGGGACTCACCACAACCCCCTCCTGCCCATTTAATACGTGTGACGGCAGCATCAAATCTGTTCCCGTACACTGGCGCATAAAGATCACGGTTTGCCCGCAACTCATTCTCAATGAGCACTCTCATCAGCTTCCACTCCTCTTGGTTATAGATGATGGCATTGGCTAAAACACGAAATCCACAGTTACCATCTGCTACGACATCATGGAATCCAGTAATAAATGGTACGATGAGACTTTGGACCCGATGTAAATGCTGGTAACCGGCGATATCCGCATCAAATCTGGCTGAAAATATTAATATATGAAATTTATCAATAAAAAAATATTTACTTAAACTTCAACATATATATAAATGAAATAAAATATACCCGACATTTGGCTGTTATGCACAGATGAGGATGAGGAACGGCCTCGACTTCGACTACTCCTCGATCCTGAGGACCGTGCCCGACCTCGTGGTGCCTGACTGTACTCCCATGCACTCAGATTTCATTTTGTTGATGAATTTCCCTTTGGTCTACCCCTAACGGTGTCTTTGACCTTAGGTTCTTTGAAGCCACTTTGTTCTGGGTTTATCTGATCATGAATCATCATCGATATGCTACGCACCATTGAAGGATCTAATTTTTCAACCTGTTCCACAAGAGATTGAAAAAATCGGTGATCCTCAGACCCATCAGCATATTTTAGAGCAGTAACTAGTATGTCACTCAACCCTTCAAACGCAAGAAATCTCCAAAAAGGATGGATGCGGTCAACACGGACCGATTCATCGGTGACAATATATGTTTTAAGCTCACATGCACATGGAATGCCATGAGTCATGGGCAACACGCATCCGCATTCACTTACCACATCCATACTCAATCCCTCCATACGCTTGAGCTCATCATTTAGTACAGCTAGGCAGTAATGTGAAACGTGTAAGTTGAGCAACTTGAAAGGTGCTCCACAGTGATTCACCATAGATCGTCTTCTCGAGTCCTCGAGTGAGTATCTGATTATATACAGTGAAGGATTACAAAACTAATGTATTAAATTTTAAAAGATTAAAGCAACTAACAGAATAAATGTCTTAATTGATCGCCTCGATCTGAGCCTCAATGTCTTTGTGCACCTTCGCCCACACTATATCGAGTGCACCAGTAGATGAATTCAACCACTGTTTCAACTGTGCATGTGAACTCTCCACTCGTCAGGTTGTGGTGTTTCCTAAGTGCAACACCTTGTTCGTCCATGCCCGATAAAACTTCTCTTTATGCACTAGCCACGTGGTCTCCACGTACTGAATCACACTAGGCCAGTTGCCAGTAGTATTCTTCATGGCTACCACTGCCGCCTCATATTCGGCTACTGTCGGGGCTTCAATAATACGTTTCCATTTGGAATTCTTAAAAATTTCACCAAACTTCTTCATTTCACTAAACTTGCCTACTCTATCCTCCACATCTTTATTAATATGTCATGTGCATAATAAATGATGAGAATGTGGAAATACCTCATGAACCGGCCGCATCAGTCCTAACTCCCGGTCTGTAGCAATGGCTGTCGGATGCACATCAGGTTGGAGCAAAAGCTTCAATTTTTGTAACACCCACATATAACTACCCTCAGTTTCATCCTTCATGATTGCATAGGCGATCAAGAAGTTTTTGTTTGAAGGCGTCATTCCAATGATTTCAAAGAATGACATCTTATACTTGTTTGTTTTATATGTTGAATCCATACCAACAAACAAGTAATAAGATCAGAACAGTGTGATCGATGTTGGATGTGCCATAAATAAGTGAGTCACGACATTGCTGCCCGGCACCGCTTGCGTCCAATGTATGTAGTCTTTATCTATAGCAAGCCGATAAAACTGACCGATTACATCCCGACCCTCAAAGCTCTCAGTCCTGATTTTCTCCCTATAATTATAGATATGTCTCTGTGTCGGGCAATCCTCCGGATGTTTTTCTTTGATTGCAGCAAAAATAGCACAAGGCTTAGCTTGAGCTGAACTCATTTCACGAACAAGTTTTTTGGAAGTCGGGCTTAGTCCGCTCATCTGTCTGTAGCCCTGACGATATACAGCCAACTGATGACAGTGCTGTCCTCTGTCCCCAGGAATCCCATTCACCACCCAACCGCCCAATTCAGCGATTTCCATAACCTCTATCTGTAATTTGCAACCACAGTACTTTGTTTTTGTATTCTTCCTAAGTATAACATCCACATCCATCTCCTTTTGCCTTTTATAATTCTTAACACCACGAGCACATTTAACCAATATCCACTTTGACTTGCGCCCCCGTCTTGTGCGACACTGTGGTTAACTCGAACCCGATCCCAATTGCCGTCTGTTTTGCCCAGTTAACAGCTTCATGATATGTGTGGAATGTTTTTTTTTGGGAAAAAACTGCGAGCTGTAATCTATGCCGTTTCCGTCAAATTGTTCCCATGAAACCTCCTATACATGATAAATAACGAACATTACATTCCAAAACGTGATATTTCTACCGCGTTTCAGTGTCTAAAACCGAAAAACAGCTACAACTACACTCGGGCGTGTGAGCATCACGCCTCACCACATGGTGGGGCGTATGAACATCACGCCTCACCACATGGTGGGGCGTGGGGCTATCACGCCTCACCATGTGGTGGGCGTGATGTTCATACGCCTCACCATGTGGTGAGGCGTGATGCTCACACGCCCGAGTGCCGAACCAGAAATCTTTTTTAAATTGAAATTTCAGAAATGCAAGGATGTTGAATCGAAAAAATACATCGAATTCAGACACAACATCACTCCCGTCTCCTCTCGGTGATAACAGATTGTCTTCCATCAAACGTATTGTCTTTGAATCGGATGAAAATGTATTTGGGAGACTTTGAGAGAGTTTGTGAGGGATTCAAATTTTTGGTTTTTGGTTAAAGGGTGGTTACGTCTTTTTCCGGGGTTGGAAGTATGAAAATGGGAATGGGTTTAGTAACCCACTAAAACAAATGTTTCAAAAAAAAACTATAAAACAAATTAATAAAATATATAAATTAAAAATAAATATTGAAAAATAGAATGATAAAATCTGCAAAGTGGTATTTGAATTAAAAAATCGATGATTATGAGAGCATTTCTTCAAGAAATTATTGAGAGTTAAAAATAGTTTTAGAGGGAGTTAATAAAAATAAAATAAGTAAAAAAAAGAAGTGAGAAACTAAAACTCAAGTGAAAAGTTTTCAACAATTTCTTATGCTGTAAAATACATAATCCATTCAATGAATTACAAAATTTTATCAAGTTTAAAAATATTTTATCTCAAAATTTATTATGAAATCCTCAAAGTATAAAATCATTACATTGAAACAAAAGATATAACAATTAGTGAAAAATATATGAATTTTTTTTAATGGTATTTAAAATTGGAGTAGTCTGCCGTTTTTAGATTCTCTGGATCCGTTTGACTATTTGCAGTTCATTTCTTCTTTTTATTGTTTGCCTTTTGAAAATACTGTTTTTCTAAAAATCAGAGATTCGCTGCTTTTGCGCTAGGAACTGTCTAACTAAACACCTAAAATTATGCATTTTAAAGTGAAAAGATAAATATAAAGTAAAAAGTAGGTAATCAAATATTCAAAATATTTACAACAAATACTAAAGAATTTTTTTTATATTTTATCGCTTTTAAATATATAAATCCGAAAGTTTTAAACTTTTCTAGAAAAAAAACAATTACTTCATTATTTATTTAAGAATACTTACTTGATTATTTTTTTTAAGAGTATTTACTTATAGCATCTCCAAGAGACTATTAGTACTCTCTGAAAATAATTGATTCTTATGGTCCGTTAGGTATGCCGTAATGCAATGTAATGTACAAGGTCGTAATGTAATCAAAGTTGTAATGAAATTGAATAGTGATTCTATTACCATGTTTGGTTGACAATTATAATATAATGTAATAACCATTACGATACTTATATTTTCCTAATTAAATGCAATCATAAAATTTTATTTACATAATTAAAATCAACGAAAAATGTCTAAAATCGAATCGAAATCAAATACAAAATTAGATTAACCGAAGTCAATAAATTAGTATATAGTTTTTCACTTTTTCTACATTTTTTTCGTTTCTTTTAATTTTCATTTTCAACATTTTTCACCGTTTTTCTATTTTCTCTTTTCTCCGGTTTTTCATTTTTCGCATTTTTTCGTTTTTTTCGTTTTTTTTTTCATTTTTCTCGTTTTCAATTTTCATGTTTTCTACTTTTTGCGGTTTTGACAAGAATGAGAGGTGAGATTTGAGAAATGATGACAATGTAATGAGAATTCAAGTCATTTTTCTATGTAATAGGGATTACAAGGTTTCTTCAACAAAATTTAACTCAATGTTTTCTCATTCCATTACAATGAAATTGTAATATGCAACCAAACACGGTAATGAGCCTTCAATGTAATGACCATTCCATTACGAAGGTCATTACAGCATCCTAATGATTTAAGAGCGACTAAAATATACCATCTCCAACAATACTCTTTATATTCACCCCTCATTTATTATTTTGTTATTAAGGTTATTATTATTGTTATATTTACTAATAGTGTGAGGAGAGAGACTAAATTATTAGTAATAAAAAAGAAGTTAAGAGGCACTAAGAGGTAGAGAGACACTCTCTATTAATTGAGAGGATGTAGAGACTCTTAGTGATTTGAGGAGCCACTAAGAGGCTGTTGGAGGTGATTTTTCGTTCTCTCTCCTCAAATTTTAACTTAAAAGCCAATTTAAGAGGCTGAAGAGACTCTTAGTGGACTCATTAAAAAATAATATAAATAATTGACTCTTAGTAATTTAAGAGTTACTAAGTTATACCATCTCTAACAACACTCTTTATATTCACTCCTTAATTATTATTTTATTGTTAAGATTATTATTTATTGTTATATTTACCAAAAGTGTAAGGAAAGAGACTCATCAATAATAAATTATTAATAAAAAATGAATTAAGAGGCACTAAGAGGTGGAGAGATGCCCTTTATTAATAGAGAGGATAGAAAGACTTTTAGTTATTTGAGGAGCCACTAAGAGGCTGTTGGAGCTCATTTTTCATTCTTTCTCCTCAAATTTTAACTTAAGAGTCAACTTAAGAGGTTGTTGGAAATGTTCTTAAAAGTCAATTTAAGAGTCTGTTGGAGATGTTCTTAGCCTTTGTTTGGGAGTTTGGAGGTTAAGGGAGGTGAGAATTAAAGGAAGTAATGAGAAGGGATGGAAAAAAAAGTTAAAAATTAACATTGTTTGAGAGTTTATAGGATGTAAATGAGGTTAAATGTTTAACTTCATTTGGATAATATTGAGGGAAAAAAAGTTAAATTTATTTTGCAGAGACAAGAAATTTTAAAATTTCATTAACTTCCAATTTGGAGAGATGAAGCAAACATTTAACCCCATTATAACCTCCATTTGCTCTAAAAAAAATAACTTCCAAATAAAGTTAATTTAATACTTAACCTTCCATTACTCTCATTTACTTCCATTAACCTCCTCCAAAATAAAGGCTTACGAATTAAGATTCAAAATAACCCTGGCAATAACAATTAATTTATAACCTAAATCGAAATTTAATATCAACTTTCAAAACTGACTTATTAATGAACATCGAAGTTTATCATTAGAATGTCATGCCCTAAATTTGGATATTTGTTGAAATTAAACGACATCGTGTTACTATTGAACAAGCCCGTTTCAAGCAGAAGGTTTTTAAAACACGAGAAGCTTCATTTATTGGGGCCTTTCGTGTTTCCCTCTTCCCACAAAACCTTAAACCCTTCGCCGAGATCCGGTTTGCTCCGCAGCCATTGTTCCAGCGGCGAATCCAACTACTTTTAACTTCCCTCCGCCACCGCCGTCGGTCGATCTCACCATCCGTCGACCTTCATCGAGCACTTAAGTACAAAACGAACTCAAGTGAAAAATGCACGCTCCAGTTCTTGTTCTCAGTAATCTTCTCTCTTATTAAACCCTAACTTCAGTTTCCTTACCTTTTCTGGCTTACATTTGCAGTGCTCGTTTTTTTTGAATTATTTGTGCTAAAGAAATTTAATGTCCAAAGTATTTGTTGTAAGAAAGTTTATTGAAGTTGCAAGTGATGGTATAAAACCAATGTGGAAATCCGAACGATGCATATGGAAATTTGGATTTGAAGTTTATTCTGTTGAAGCTTTTTCGTTTTCTAAAGATTTTAGCTCTATTTATTTTGTGTAGATTTCTGTTCTCTTTCTGCTGCTGATATTTGGTCTAATGATTTGGTTTTTTGTATGTGTTAAAAATGAGCAGAGGATTCTTTGAAACGAGAGTCTGGAACCAAAGTACACCATGCCAACATTCAGGCTTCAAAGGTAAAACGTGAACCTACCATCTTCAACTGTATGGATATAACAAATGTGTATCTCTGCTTCTATAAAGTTGCTGGTTGGATGCGATGTACTACTACTTACCTTGTGTATAGTTCTTCAAAATATAGTGATACTGGTTTTAGATACTCCTGATCCAACTTGCTTCAGAACTTTGGTTCATTCTGTAAACGATTTTAAGCATGTAACTGCATCTTTTTTTAGTTACAAACTGAATTATTCTTTTTTGCCTTTGGAAATAAATAATCTGAATGGTAGAACTAGAAACTTATACTAGGAAAATTCTTGTTGCTTCAAAAGGGATTCCTCCTTGATATTTTTTTAAACTGTAATTATTACACTTATACTTATTGTTTTGTGAGTTCTACGTATGTCTTCCACTTCCACCTATGGGAATTTGTATGTTTCAACTTGGTTATTCAATCATCTGATTTTACATTCTCTGCCTCATACTTAACAGGCTGTTGCCGATATTATCCGCACAACCTTGGGCCCACGATCCATGTTGAAGATGCTACTCGATGCTAGTGGAGGTGGGTTTTTTTTTCCAAACTTGAAACACGTGTGCACTCTCACATAAACAAAAGCATATACTATCAACTTCATTGATTTTTGGACACATAACTATGCCTTGTAGTTCATTTTGTTCTGCATCATAAAAATAGTAAATTATGTACTTGTCAATTGGGACTGAATTACTGTTGAGCTGTGAATAAATCATTGCAAGGATTTTAGAAGGAATGAAACTGCAACCAGATGTATGTTTATTTTATATAAATAACTAATGGTGCGTTGCATTTCTCTTCTTTTTTAAATAAGAAAAGGGCATTTCTTTGTTTGTGTGTCCTATGAGATTAGTTATTGAGGTGTTAACTCTATTATCATTGTTTAACATGGTCATTAACTATGTAAAGAATAAGATATTAAGTTTTTTGATAACTTATTGACGAGTTTGAAGATATTTATGAACAGTTTCATGTGAAGCTACTGATACTTGTTTTGTGGATTGCTTGCAGGAATTGTTGTTACTAATGATGGTAACGCTATCCTGCGTGAACTAGATGTTGCACACCCTGCGGCAAAGGTATGCCGCCTTGTCTATTTTCTTGCCCCTAAATTTCCATAATGATCTTAAGCTGAATAAGAAGCCAATAAGATAATAGTTTTTTTTTTTTTTTTTTTTTTTGTGCATTTTAAGGAAAGCGAATCTGTGTCGCTGACACGACTTGATTTTCACGGTTTTATATGATGGTTCATGTTAGCCGACCCCGAATCATTTCGGGACTAAGGCTTTGTTGTTGTTGTGCATTTTAAGGAATTGGATAATCTTCCATTAACAGGATCCTGAAGTTCATATTTTTATGTTTGTTTGGGCTAATCACCCATACCTAATCCCTGTGTTGCACTTGAACTCTTTTTCATTAGCGTTCCCGCTTTTCAGTTGCCATTTCAGTTTCTTTTCCATTTCCATCACTGTTTCCTAGCTATCGAGTCTTAGGAGCGGCCTCTTGCCAATTAAATTGGCAAGGGAAGGCTTGCCCCCAATACACCCTTGTGGTGGGACCCCTCCCCGGACCCTCGCTCAGCGGGGACGCGTAATGCGACCGGGCCGCCCTTTTAATGTTTCCTGGTTTCCATTTCCTTGCAACATAGTTTTATTGTTTGTTGAAAATGTGATATTCGGATTCAAAATAAATTTTGGCTATATTGCGATACTAGATAAGTAAAAAGTCAACTTTTTTTAATTAACCCTTTGGTTCTCTTGGACTACTATCAGATTAAAAAGCTTTTGGCTTAATTCTTTTCGTTCATGTTGCACTTAAATTTTTGATTTTTTTTTCCTGGTTTCTATAGATTCTTAACATGTTTTCTTGCAACAGTCGATGATTGAACTTAGCCGAACGCAAGATGAAGAAGTGGGAGATGGAACAACATCTGTGATCATTCTTGGTATAGTTTGAGTTTTGTTTGCTTCGTGTCGATGAATTATTGTGTTGACTAGTAGTTTATCAACCAATTGTAGTTTCACAAGTTATAGCATCGTGGTTGGTTTTACACTCAGTCTATGCAGTGTAGTTTCCTGTGAGGGTGTGACCTGAGAAATGAAGTTATACTTCTATTTTATGTGTAGTGTAGCTGCTAAAAACTTTCAATTCTGTAAATATCATTTGCTCAATTGCATTTGCAGCTGGAGAAATGCTCCATGTTGCAGAAGCCTTCATTGACAAGAGTTACCATCCCACTGTTATTTGCCGAGGTAATGTTTCAGCTCTCTGAATTCTTTTGTCTTTATATATGGATTATAGCTTTGATATTGATGAAGAAATTCTTCAATTTGAGTTGCAGCCTACAGCAAGGCTTTGGAGGATGCTCTTGCAGTACTTGACAAAATTGCTATGTCCATTGATGTCAATGATAGTAAGTTGTTACTGAAATGCTTAATTTCCACTGTTGCATAGAGCATAGTTATTAAAGGCGCAAGGGGGTCTGTGGGCCTAGCTGCGCAAGGCTCTGGCATGCTCCTGAGCGACCCAAGGTGCAGTAAAGAAAATAATATATAAAATCATAAATAACAACAATTAGCATTTCTAAAATCATAAATAACGACCTTACTAGTAGCATTTCTAAAATGCAACAAATAGTCAAATACTGAAGTATATCCTATTATCCATAATCTTAATCATATAATGTATTGAAATAAATTCCAAAATAACTATCATTAACTCATAATCATAATTCATAATAAAAATTCTAAATACTAAAATCCAACCAAATCCTAAGTTAATTAACTACTTCTCATCAAGACTAAAGTCTCCGTTCATGATATTTCTGAACTCTTCAAAATAGAGCATTGTTTGTGTTGTTCTTCGCAATATTTCTGCTGTCCAAATATTCTTTCCTTTTCTATTCTAATTTAATCTCAGTCGTTGATCAGATGGATAGGAAAGGGCTGAGATAAAATCCTATTTTTTTAACTTGGATTCCTAAAAAACAGTCTAGCTTCTAAATTCATGCCTTCAGGATGGGCGCACTTAGCCACGTGCCTCTTGGACAGAGCCCGCCTTTTGGCATCTAGGGAAACATGCTGGGACTTGGTGCCTTATGAGCTTGAGGCGCGCCTTTGATAATCATGCTCTGCTTTTATTCTTTTGCTGATTTCTCTATTGGTATTTTTCATATCTGAATTCATTTTCATTGATCTAAGTGTATTTGTTCACCATCGCTCTTTAAAATTGAAAAAAGGCACTTTTTAGCATTGGGTCATATCTGTTTTTCCATTGGTGCTAAAGGCCAAGTTTTAAACTCATTTAAATGCTTCATTGTTTCAAATTAGTTCGTATGTCTGATGGACAAGGAACTTGTATTTCATTGGCACAAATGTTCACAACATTTGGAGATCTTTGGCTTTTTGATTATGTTGGTGACATATATTTATGGATGGCAGGGGCAACAATGTTGGGTCTGGTTAAGAGTTGCATTGGCACAAAGTTCACAAGCCAATTTGGGGACCTGATTGCTGTAAGCATTTCTTTCGTTTTATAGCTTTCTATAAGGAGTGCAATCCTAAGTGAACAAACATTTATAAAACAAGAAATTATAGTCTTTTAAAAGCTATCATGCTTAAAGAACTATGGTTATTTGTTTCAAAATGCAGCACTTCCGTTGGACCAAAAAAAATGATTATCATCCAACACGTAACTGCTACAACTTCATAAATCGTCCATCCTTTGTTAAACACTTTTGAGATGAGGGGATACATACATGTATTACCACATGTAGATGCGCAGAAATTGAACTGCGATATTTCCCAGTAACCTAGAGAGCGCAGCCCCATACATTTGTATGTTTGCCTTCTTATTTTTCATCATTTTGATATCTTGGCTTTACACGTTAAGCCTTCTGAAACAAGGGAGTGCTGGAAATTCATCTTTTTCAAGCATCAATTTAGTCCTTCATCTGCCTGTGATTGGTAATATTGTATGCTTCGTGTTGGATTAAATTATCAGGATCTAGCAATTGATGCCACTTCCACAGTAGGTGTTGATCTTGGCCAAGGATTGCGAGAGGTGGATATCAAAAAGTACATTAAGGTTGAGAAGATACCTGGTGGCCAGTTGGATGATTCTAAAGTTCTTAAAGGAGTCATGTTTAACAAGGATGTGGTTGCCCCTGGAAAAATGAGGAGGAAGATTGTGAACCCACGTATTATTCTTCTTGATTCACCCCTTGAATACAAGAAAGGTGAGAACCAAACAAATGCCGAATTGGTCAAGGAAGAAGACTGGGCAGTACTATTGAAAATGGAAGAGGAATATATCCAAAACATGTGCATGCAGATACTGAAATTTAAACCAGATCTTGTTATTACGGAGAAGGGACTTAGTGATTTGGCATGCCATTATCTGAGCAAGGCTGGTGTCAGTGCAATCAGGAGGCTGAGGAAGACAGACAATAATAGGATTGCCAAGGCATGTGGAGCTGTTATTGTGAACAGACCAGATGAATTGCAAGAGTCTGATGTTGGAACTGGAGCTGGGTTATTTGAGGTTAAGAAAATTGGGGACGAGTTCTTCGCCTTTATTGTCGATTGCAAAGAGCCAAAAGCTTGTACAGTTCTTTTGAGAGGTGCCAGTAAGGATCTCTTGAATGAAGTCGAAAGAAATCTGCAGGTATGCAATATATACTGTTCAAATCTGTTTCATGTTTATACATGGGCCATAGGACTAACCCTCTTTTTTCCCCCCTTTTTTCTTTGCAACACAGGATGCCATGTCTGTGGCTAGAAACATACTAAAAAATCCAAAACTCGTTCCTGGTGGTGGTGCAACAGAGTTAACTGTCTCAGCTACTCTGAAGCAAAAGAGTTCCTCCATTGAAGGAATAGAAAAGGTGAATGTTTCTCTCAAGCATTAGCGGTCTCTCTGCAGTAGTAAATATTTAGCTTTGCTAACTCATTGATCATTACAAAAGCATTGTAAATAATTGAAGTTTGTTGATTTTCAAATCATTATATCAGAATTATGATTTTCTGTTTCATAAAACAGTGGCCTTATGAAGCTGCTGCTATAGCTTTTGAGGCTATACCAAGAACTTTGGCTCAGAATTGTGGTGTTAATGTGATCCGGACAATGACTGCCCTCCAAGGAAAAGTAAGATCATTTAGCTTGTTGCTTTTTCAACTTTTGACAAGAATGTATGAATTTATATGATTATCAATCTATCCCGTGTTCATTGGTTTTCAACTGTTGCCACAGCATGCAAACGGTGATAACGCATGGACTGGCATAGATGGGAATACTGGTGAAATCTGTGATATGAAAGAGAGAAAGGTACTCCAACATTGTTTAATTTCTCTGCTGCCATGTTAGAAGGTTTTGTTTTTCTATTTAAGATTTACCTGTATAAACCTATGTTGCACGGGAAACTTTATTTTAAAGCGTTTCACTTTTCGGAAACTGAACCTCTCGGGTCAGGAAACTTGTATGAAATGTTTCAGGTCACGTTTCCATGATTTAAAAAAGGCATAAAGCCCATTTCAGCCCCCAAACTATAAAGCCAAAATCAATTAGCTCCCCATTCTCTTAAAATCAGCAAAATGGTCCCTAATCTATTAAAAAATCAGCAATCAACCCCAAACTAACAAAGGAAAACTGACAGAGGAAGGGATTGATCTTTGCTGATAGTTTCTAATGGCATCTTAAAGTCTGACTGTAGGAAATTTCTTCAAACATATCTCATAATTGAATTCATTTTTGTTTCTTGATAAATCCATAGATGATGAACTAGTTGACTTGAAAGAATTGAACGTATGTTGCAGTGAGATGAATAAATGACTATGCATATGAAGCAAAAATCATTAGCCAATTAAGACATAAAAATATTGTGAAACTAATAGGTTGGTGCCATGAAACAAAAAAAAAACAACTTTTACTAGTTTATGAGCTCAGGCCTGTGGCAAGGAAGGAAAACCAGAAGATAGGAAACTGATAATCCAGAACACAGGGAAAATGAGAACAAAACCAGAAGAAATCTCTAAGCCTAACAATTTGATATGATTCACAAAACAACTAGAATAGAAACTTTCATCTCAAACCGCTTGAAGCAATCTTCGTCACCCCGACGTAAATAGTTCGACCTTGCTATTCATTCTCCCATTACTCTCCTACAACGTTCAATCTTCTTACTTCCCTTCCTTTAGTTTGGGTTTGATTGATGATTTTTGAAAAGACTAGGGACTCCATTGCTGATTTGAGAAGAATAGGGGGTTAATTGATTTTTACTTTATAGTTTAGGGGGCCAAATGACCTTTATGCCTTTAAAAAAAATTAGAAAATCATCTCTTAAAATTTGGAAACTCATTTCCTAGGATGCAGTATATTTTCAGAAGTGGAATAAGTCTTCAATATTTTCTAGATCATTTTGTACAACCTTTCAAAATGAAAATATATTTTTTCCCTTTCTATGTGATTTGTAATTTGGCATAATATCCATTTGGATCCTCAAACTAAAGCTTCAAAGTCAATTAAGACCTTAAACTATCAAAATCTCCAATCAGGTCCCTGAACTAAGTAAAAATCATCAATTGAGTCCACATCCTAAGTAAAAATCATCAATTGAGTCCTCATCGAAAATTATTCGGTTGAAGTTTCAAAGTCTTTTCTCCAAATCTATTTTGAGCCAACGCAAATATCATTACAGTCTATGTCAAATAGTGACAGTTTCTGATTTTAGAATAGGATAAGGACTCAATTGATGATTTTTACTTAGTTTAGGGACTTAATTGATGATTTTGATAGTTTAAGGTCCTAATTGACTTTGAAGTTTTAGGTTAGGGGTCAAAATGAACGTTATGTCTTTGTAATTTCTATGTTCTATGGAAACTCTTCTTTGCAAGCGTTCCGTGTCTGTCTCAGTTTCAGTTTAGGTAATTTGTATGTAATTTTTAATGTCTATATATAAAAACTTAAACATACCGTTTTCTGTATCTGTTGCCTCCACCTAAGATAGGAAGAATGTTTTGTCAAAAGCTCTAGTTTGTCTGATTTTCTGTCCAACAATTTTCAAAACAAAGCCGCCTTTCAATTACTGTGTGGTGATATCATTCAGATATGGGACGCATACAACGTGAAAGCCCAAACGTTCAAGACAGCCATAGAAGCAGCTTCCATGCTTCTTAGGATCGATGACATTGTTAGCGGGATCAAGAAGAAACAGGCTCCAGGAGCAGGTCCTTCGAAGCCAACAGTCGAAACAGAAGCAGATGCAGATGGCGAACAGATACTTCCAGACTAGGCGATATCACGCTGCTCGCTGGCTGGTGGTCTCTTTGAAGTTTTAGTCAGAGGCGGCAGCTGTATTCTCAGGGGTGCTGCTAAAACAGTTTTGTTTGAAGTGTTAAGTTAAAGGCATTTGAGATTTTGAGCACCTGTGAGTCCACTGCTGAAGTATGTGTGGTATTGTGACCTGATATGATGTCTGAATTTCTACTTAAACATATACTTTGGAATTTGTACTTGTATTTAACAGCTATATTTTTTTGGAGCATATCTTATCTTATAGTCTCCTTTTTTGCATGATTAATCTATGATGCGGCCTCTGTATACTGTGAAGCACCAAAGTACATTTATTTTACCAGAAAACTGAGTTCTTGATTCTATATATATATATACACACACATACATACATACATACAGTATACACACACGTGTGTGTGTCAGTGTTGTCAGGTTGTTAGAATCAGACTAGACGTTAAATTGGATTTATAGTTCGGTTATAGATCACTTGGTTCATATAAATAAACGTGAGGCGGGAAGAGATTGCAATTGAAGCACGAAGTAGTGAGCGCTGCCTGCCCGTTACATTAATACTAGACGTGAATCAGCCCCTGTTGGTTGGACTAGATGATGTAATATATATATATATAATTTAAAAATGTTAAGTTGTCTTGTACATTATTTGAAAATTAGAATTGTTTTTTTAAACGTAACTTAATAAGATCTATAGATTGACATTATAATATTGTAACTCTTTAGCCGCCTAGGGTTTCTTTTGTGTGGCGTTTAGTTTTTTCTCATTCTTAAAAAGTTTTGATATTGATTTTTATTGATCTTTTAGCTATGGAGGCTGGTTTCGCATTCCTTGCATTAACAATGGAAGAGGATGATGAGGTTTTGGTGAAGCCGGCTGTGGAGAGTGTGGATGCAACCTTGAACGTGTTCTGCTTCATAGGGAGGTTCCTCACTGATCGAGTAATCAAGTTCCCTGTCATGAAAAATCAGATTGCTGGGATATGGAGACTAGAGAAGGGTTTGTCGATCCGGGACCTAGTTGAAGGTCTATACATATTCCAGTTCTTCCATACTCGAGACTTAAAAATGGTGCTAGAAGGGGGTCCTTGGACTTTTGATGGACTCTTCTTACTCTATCACCATTTAGAGGAGGGAGAAGTATCCTCAAAAATTCCTTTGAACCGTCTTACGATGTGGGTGCAGGTGCATGATGTACCAAAAGTGGGAGACCTGCTGGATAGTTTGTGGGCCAGTGTCTGGAGTAGGATGTGAAGAACAATGGTTGGGGATGGAGAAACTATATGCGAATTCGTGTGCAACTTGATATTTTGAGTCTGCTAAAACGATAGAAGAAATTAAAGCTTCGTGATGACTCATGCCGTGTGGTGCAATTTAAATATGAAATACCTGCCGCCAATCAAGTATGTTACCTTTGTGGTTTATTAGGGCACACAGATAGCCATTGTGGCAAGCGTTTCATTACTAAAGACGAGGACCCGGTCTTGGAGTGGGGCAAGTGGATTCGGGCGGAACGCCGATCGGGTATGGGTGAGGGGAACGTTGCCTGCGAGATGACAATAGAGACTGTGCGGAGTTGGGACGTGGTCGCGACCTCCATAACCAGAAGGAGAACATTTCGGAGTTCAGTAGATCTCTTCCTGATGATGCCCCGAGTGGAAATAACTCCGGTGTCAAACAGACGACACAAATGTTTGTGTCACGGAACATGGATGTGTTGTGGGAAACAATTGTCAATTGTGTTGGGAAGCCTACAAGTGGGGATCAGGAGGACATGTAAATGGAATTGAATGAAGAACGGAAGAGGAAGAGAGCAGAAAGCGGTAAAGCTCTGGTACAACCAGTTGAAGATCTCGCTCGAGTTGAGAGTTACTCGCTAATTCATTATCGGCCGGGTCCTAAGGGGAGCCCTGCCGCCAGTAATGATCGGTTTAGCTTGGAACTGCCGCGGTTTGGACAATCCACCTGCAGTTAATGTTCTCAAGAATCTTGTTCGGGCTAAACTTCCTACTTCTTTTTTGTCTGAAACTTTAGTTAATGACAATAAAATTACCCAACTTAAGGGTTTGCTTGGTTTTCAACATTGCTTTGCTGTTAATTATAATGGACATAATGGAGGGCTTACCCTACTATGGATGAATAAAGTGTCAGATTTTATTTTGTCTTACTCCTCCTCTCATATTGACTTTTCTATTTCTGAAGAAGACTTTTTGGTTTGGCGGTACACGGGTTTCTATGGTCAACCTGATAGATCCAATAGACACCTTTCGTGGGACCTATTATGTGCCCTCAAATCCTGATCCTCTCTTTTGTGGTGTGTGATTGGTGACTGCAATGATATGTTATTCGTTTCTAATAAGAGAGGGGACTCGCCACATCCCGAGTGGCTCTTCCGTGGCTTTCGCAAGGCGGTGGGGACTGTGAACTAATTGATTTACCTTTGTCTAGACATGGATTTATGTGGGAAGAGAAGGAGAGGTAAGCTACATTTTGTTGAAGAAAGATTGGATATATGCCTTGTTTCATAAAACTGGTGGGACTGGTTCCCCAGTGCCCCGTTAGAGTGTTTGGTAGCCAGTGTTTCAGACCACCATCAGATTGAGCTTTAGACAGACATGGGGAGAACAGTAAGGAAGAAATACAGGTTCCAGATTGAGAATGGTTGATTTTGGGAAAGTCAGTTCGTGGGGCTGATACGCGAGGATTGGAGGCGGTCAGCAGGGTCAGACCTCTGTCAGCGATTGCAGGGTAACACCGAGGTAATGCATAACTGGGGTTGAGATTACAAATCTCGTTTTACCTGCGAGATTGCTAGATGCACTCGACGACTGAAGCAAGAAGTCCGTCTACCGCCTCTTCTACTGATTCCATGATCCAAGAACTTAGGTAGGAACTCAATATTACATTATCGCAGGAAGCAGATTATTGGCAGCAACGGGCCAAATCCCATTGGTTGAAGAGTGGTGATCGAAATATTAGCTTTTTCCATGCGACCGCTTCCGTACGAGCCAAACGCAATAGAATTCCGCGACTCCAAAGGGATGATAAGATCTAGGCAGATTCGGCGTCGGGTATACACCAGGTAATTTTAGACTACTTTCAGTCCTTGTTTGCATGTGATGATGGGGGGACATGCCCATACTAGATTTTGTCGAGCGGTGTGTCACGTCGGATATGAATACGGGGCTGACAACAGACTTTCATCTGGATGAGTTCAGAGAGGCAATGTTCTCTATGAAACCTGATACGGCACCGGGACCAGATGGGCCTAGCTCAGCGTACTATTAGAAGCTATGGAACGACATTGGACCCGACATCTGCACAAGCTGCATCAAATGGTTGCAAACGGGTGTTCTCCTTTCGGCACTAGTTGATACTCGTGTTGTGTTAATCCCTAAAGTTGACTCTCTTTCAAATATGAAAGACCTCCGACCTATCTCATTGTGCAATGTACTTAATAAAATTATTGCGAAGGTACTGGCAAATAGACTGAAACTCACACTAGCTTCGGTTATCTCTGAAAGGCAATCAACTTTTGTCCCGGGTCGCTCCATTTTTGATAATGTTATTACTGCTTTTGATCTAATCCACTCCATGAAAAGGAAAGTTAGAGGCGAACAAGGGGATGTGGCTTTCAAAATCAATATCACCAAGGCCTATGACCGCATCAAGTAGTTGTATCTCATCTTTTTTTATGCTATAACTTGGGTTTCAGTCTCGTTTTGGGGATTGGACAATGCTTTGTGTTACCTCGGTACAATATCATGTGATGTTTGATGATAGGGAGGTGGGGCCTATTATCCCCAAGCGAGGCCTCTGCCAAAGGGATCCACTCTCCCCTTACCTTTTTATACTGTTTTCGGAGGACCTATCGGCACTTATCAGACAATGGGAGAGGCAAGGTAAAATCCATAGGTGTAAAACGAGCTTCAGGGCCCATCGGGTCTCCCATATGCTCTTTGTTGATGATAATTTTTTCTTCTTTCGTGCATCCATGGAAAAAGGTTTTACTATGAAGAAAACCCTAAGTATGTATGAGGAGTTACCGGGTCAGTTAGTTAATTTAGGAAAGTCCGAGATTTTCTTTAATACTAATATGTCAACTGGTTTACATGAGGAGATCAAAAGGGTGCTCGATGTATATACACCGCTGAACATTAGTCGATATCTGGGGCTTCCGTCTCTTATTAGAAGAAAGAAGCGGTCTGTGTTTAACTGCTTGAGGGATAGACTCTGGCAACGACTATTTAATTGGAGTGGGAAATTGTTGTCACAAGCCGGGAAGGAGGTTCTAATAAATGTTGTTGCTCAGGCAATCACATCTTACTGCATGAGTATTTTCTTACTTCTTATTACCTTATGTGATGAACTGCAACATATGATGAATTCATTCTGGTATGGCTCTACTACAGGAAAGAAACAGATAAATTGGTGCGCCTGAGAGAATATGCGTCACAGAAGAGAGGATGAAGGGTTGGGTTTTAGGTATCTCCACTCGTTTAATATCACATTGCTTGGGAAGCAGGTTTGGAACTTGATTTCAAATACTAATGCTTTAGGCGGGAGAATTATCAAAGCTAAATATTTTGAGAAGGGACTTTCTGGATGGCTTAAATGAGGCACAACCCGAGTGTAGTTTGGGTAGCATTTTACAATCAAGGCCGCCATTTGTGGAAGGGTGTAGATGGCACATAGGTAATGGACAAGAGATATCTGTTTGGAATAGACATGTCCATCGGTCCGGGTACCCGCCCGGCCCGTGTCCCTTGGGATGGGATTGGACAATGCTAATTGATGTTAGGCCCAGACCGGCCCAGGCCCGCTAAAGCCTATCTATTTTTTGGACGGGCTTGAGATTAATAAAAATAGTGCGAGCCGGCCCAGCCAGGCCTGTCTATTAATATTAATTAATAAATTTTATATATTTATATATTAAATATTTATTTTTAAGTATTAAATTTTATTTTTTTATAATAAAAAATTTATGTATATATGTTTAGGTGGGTTTATATGGGCTAGGCTTGAGATTTGATTTTTAAGCCCGAGTCGAGCCGCCTAAATTACTAGTGGGCTGGACTGGGCTTGAGCTGAGGACTTTTGTAGAAAAGCCCGTTTGGCCTGGTCCGAGCCCGGCCCAGCCCGACCCATGGTCTAGGGGTGCACGTGGTCAGTTAACCAGTCCATTAAAGTTAATTCGGGCGGTTAACCATTTAATCGGTTTTTTAAAAACACTAACCATACACTAGTCCATTAAATTCGGTTAACCACTAATCAGTTAACCAATTATTTCGGTCGGTTAACCTTTTACTTTGGTTCCTAACCATTAGTGAATAAAAATAAAAGTAATAAAAAAATTATAATTTTTATTGTGAGGGAGGCGACGAGTGAATGACGAGTTGAAGAGATTAAGTGCGGAGAGGGATATGTACGTGCATTACGATCCTTCAGTTTTAATTCCCTTAAATTATTTAGTCTCTATATCAAATCTCCGTCTAAAAATGTGTTAACGAACAATTAAACGGATAAAAAAAGGCAAAATGCTCATAATAAAACTTCTGGCTTTAAAGTTTTAAAAAACAAGTAATAAAATTTTATCCTTGTTTCTACATCCAGAAACATAAAAGAAAAAAAACCCGCATAAACTGAGAGTTATTTACATATTTTCATCTCATTTGATGTTAATATTTGATAGGACTAAACCATTAAAAGTGAAAAAATTTAGAAACCTTATAATTAAATAGTGGATTGATTAATGAGTTATGAAAAACTGTAGGGACTAAATAATTGTTTACTCATATAAATAATTTTATTTTCATATTTAATTGAGATTCGGTCGGTTTCGGTTAACCGCAGTTTTTGAAATAAAAAACCGTAGCCATAACCATTAACCATTATTTTTAAAATTAAAAACCGTATACTAGTCCATCGGTTTCGGTTAACCTTATTTTCAGGTTTGTTTCGGTTTGGTTTTCCAGTCTTTCGGTTTTTCAAATTTTTGTGTGCACCCTACCATGGTCAGGTCTAGTTTGGAATGACCCATAAGTAACAAAGAATGAGAGGTTTCGGCTAACCACGGTAGTGAAGCCCGATCTACGTTCGTTAAGACTTGCAGATTTATGTATTCTCAGATGTGAAAAATGGGACAACAAGATGTTGGAAGAGTTGTTTGAGCCACGCGACGTCGATGGTATCTTAGCCATGTCGGCTGGAGATGCCACACTATAAGATGGCTTGGTTTGGCATTTTGATAAGAATGGGGGATACACGATTCAATCTGGGTACAGAATTACAGCTCGAAGTGAGTTACAGGAAGGCCAAAGGCGACGGGAAGAGATTGGCTGGGCGGCTTTATGGCGATTGAACATTAAAAAATTTCTCAGGCGCTGTTGCAACAATCTTCTGCCTAATCACGCTAATTTGTACCTTAGAGGACTTGATATTATTAGTACATGTGTGTTATGTGGCGAGTATGGTGAACAAACTATTCATACTTTTATGGACTATCGGGTGGCTAAGGAATGTTGGGCGGTTGCGGCAATTGACGTGGTACTGACTGATTCGGGATCCTTGGTGACTTGGTTGGAAAATGTGTTTGAATTGCAAAGAGAAGTCTCGTATAAAGAGAGGACATGTATGTTGTTGTGGCAGATTTGACAGCAACGAAACCTGATGTTGTGGGAGAAACAGCTGTTGCCAGCGATGGTGTGTGCTCAGAACTATCTGGGCTGGACGAAGGATTTTCAGGCCGCAAATATTCTGCCTAGAGTGGCACCTGCTCCTGCTCAACATTCAACTCGGACATGGTAACCCCCTCATCCACCTAGCCTGGATATTAATGTGGACATGTCAATTCAAGTGCCTTTGGGTCAAATAGGGTTTCTACCTGGTCTGCCGTAATTGGTCTGGTCGGGTTCTGGGCTGTTACGAACAAACCATCAGGGGTATCTGGGATAAGCGGCTTGCTGAGGCACGAGGGTTACATGAGACTCTGAAATGGATCAATGTCAACAACTGGCGAAACTCAGAAGTGGAGGTGGGTGCTCTTGGTGTGGTAAAAAGTTTCCATAATAGAGAATTTGACATCTCAGAGTTTGGCTCACCGATGTACTCCTGTTGTAGATTAGCTGACATTTGTAATACGTTTAGGGTCACCCATGTTATGCGTAGTGCGAACAGAGTGGCTGATATCTTAGCTAAATCTACTTTTGATTGGCCTAGTCCAATGATGCGTGACGTACGGGTAGAGAGTTCTTAAATGATGACGAAATATATATTATGATAAGTGCGTTACGACTATGGATGTGATCTTCCTAAATGTTCTATCTCTACTAGACGCCACTACTTAGGGGCAAGTGTACCCCGTCGTATCAAGTAATAATCCAGTTAAGACCGAGTATCGAATCCACGGGATTTATAACTACAAGTATTAAACGACTCAGTTTTATAAGTTATCTAAGCGGTGAATACTTTGAGTTGATTCGGGGAACAACTACAAACTACTCCTAACTACGGGTGAGACAAATTTATATAACAAAACTCTACGAAATGATACGGAATGCGATAAGTTATAAATATGACAAACAATGACTCTCAATATATAAACGGTTAATGATTTACTCTTGCAATGACGACTACGTGTAGGGTGACCGACCCGTGAAGTACTTAGACTACGTGGTTCCTAGTCAAGGCGTGTCTAATGCTTGGGACCAGAAATTAGGGCCCGTAAGTTCCGTGGTTTGTCAATTCCTACGGTTTCCGGAGCATCACTTCCGGTAAGACAACACCTATATGAATCCCTAAAGATAGCCCGAATGGCGTCGGAAATCGCGTTCTCGTACGCAATAATCAATTACGAGTATCAAAACAAGTAGCAAACATCAACACAAATATAGAAAAAGAGATTATGAATCATAAATTATAAATATGGAGAATGTAAATATGAAATACAACCAAGCCTAGTACATAGGAAGAGTACAAGCTAATTAGCAAGTGAAAAGGGAAGAATCCACCCTCGGAACTAGCCAACCGGACTCAAGGCCGTCTCTTAGGACTTGGAGGTGGAACTTTCGAGCTTGGTGAACGGAGGTGGAAGGGAACTTTTACGGAATGCCGAAATCAACGAACAAGCTCTCAAGGTGATAGAGAATTGCTATGTAAATTAAAATCTCAAACTATAACAAAAGCTTAAACTATATTAAGAATTGTATATCAAAAGCGTGGCTATCCAATGTGTCTAAATGAGTGCTAGTCACTCCTATTTATACATATCAAGCTAGGGTAGATTTGTAATTTCACAAGATACAAGTATGGAGGAACATGATTTTCTGCAGATTTCCCATGACACGCCTCGCGTATGGTGGTGTACGCCCCGCGTATTTGCCCATTCCATCAGAAATCTCCTGCATGTGGACCAAATCCAGATCTTGTTGTCTCAACCACGCCCCACGTAGACTGGGATGCGCCTCGCGTGGTTGAGTTTCTGAGATTTTATTGCTTGAATTGGGTCTTTTACGCCACGCGTAGCTGAAGCACGCCTCGCGTAAATAAGTCTCTGAGTCTTTTAGGTCGAAGAACTTCCTTACACGCCCCGCGTGTAAGGTGGGACGCCCCGCGTAGGAGCAGTTGACTCTGGGAGACCATGCAGTCTGACTTTCAGGATTAGGCTTATCATTTCTGACATGTGTCACACGCCTCGCGTGGTGGTTGATACGCCCCGCGTATCGGTGACTAGATCCCACGTGGTGCCTGTGGATTGAACAATTATTTCTGACCAAGTGTTCCACGCCCCGCGTGAAGGGTGATACGCCCCGCGTATGTCGGTGGATTTTCGCTCCTTGCTCATACCTGAAATACAATTCTCGAGAGCCAATTTAGCTTGACGTTTTATTTTCTAAATTAATCAAAAATAAGGAAAATTAACCGAAAGTACGGATTTTATTTTTATTTCGTTATTTTATTAAAACACTCTATTTTTGCAATTAAACTTATTTATTTCTTCTAAAATTAAACTGTAAATCACGCTAAAAGATAGGGACGAAACGCCCGTATCAAACCTCCTCAAACTTTAAAGTTTTACTTGTCCTCAAGTAAAAGAAATCGAAAGACAATGGATTGAGATTATTAAGAAACAAACCGTCGATTGGTTTTACCAAGTGCGTGATTCCGAAGCTAAAGTTTTATGCAAAGTTTTCGGCAAGTACCTACGCAAACAAATGAGTGACCAAAACTTGTTTGAAACCTCCATGATCAAATTTAATAGGCAATATTAACAGGGTCGATTATCTTTTGAGAACCCGATAGTACCTCACCAAGAGATTTCACTCTTACGCTCAAATTTTGGTGGGTCGGTGTTTTTGCACTCTCCTTTGCCCTTACTCGAAGTCACTTTGAGTTTGTATTTTCATCCGGGTTTTTCCTCCTATGTTATGGTCTAGGCAATATTAAAAATAAACCCGGAGGGGGGTTGTAATGTGGGTGGCTTTTTAGTGGTTAATTTTTGGAAATTCGAGTTTAAACACCATTTTGATGATCGCACCGTGTTTTTATTCGGCCTTAGTAAGTTCGTAAAATATAACTCGAAATTGCTCGGGTTGAGCTTGAGAATGCCTTTCGCTCTTTATTGTGTTTCTCTTTTTTCTTTTTATTTTGAGAGCGGCACAAAAACGATTTCGAAAGCTTATGATGCTTACTTATCAAGGCCTTGGCTTATTTCGGGTAGTTTTGGTGCGTTTTGATTTTGTTGGTATTTAAACAAGAGGAAAAAGGGTTAAATGTTAAAAGGGTGTTGACAAAAAAGTGGGTTAATAGGCTCGAAGGGGTTTCCTAGAGGTTAATGAAAACGAGAAAAATAGGTTAGGAAAAGAATTAGACTAAGTGAGTTCGTTTTATCATCTATTGCCATTTTAACCAAAATAAGTGTACTTAACCTGGTATTAGGTGCAAACTCTATGAGTCGAGTGAAGTCAAAGCTCTCAAAAAGTTGTGAAAGAAATAGAGTTCTCGTACGAACTCTTTTAGGCTCAAAAATATCTCACAAAATTTCGGGTTAAATTGTGTACGTTCAAGTTCTCGTCAAATTTTCAACTATCCCGTTTTTATTGTCTTTTTAAATTTCATTATGGAGATGACCTGTGGGTTAGGACTCAATGCTTTTGTTTAGTACGAATCTAGGCCAAACATAAATTCTATAACTTCAGAATTAAGACTAAAATTTCTTATTTAAACCGATCCTTTGTGTCAATGTCTTTTTATTTAAGAACAAATAACAGAACTTTTAATTAATTTCCGAGGGGGTAGTGTGTCGGAAAGAATTTAAGAATTAATAAATTAGTTTAATTATTTT
Source organism: Euphorbia lathyris (assembly GCF_963576675.1). Taxonomy (NCBI): domain Eukaryota; kingdom Viridiplantae; phylum Streptophyta; class Magnoliopsida; order Malpighiales; family Euphorbiaceae; genus Euphorbia; species Euphorbia lathyris. The sequence continues at coordinate 78,208,416 of NC_088918.1, read as the reverse complement.
GTTGTTTATTTGATTTTTATTTTTGTTTTTGTTAGTGAAAAACAAACGGTAAGTGCGGGGTTGCACGACCCTCCGTGTTATTAAAATGACGTCTATTCCAAGGACGTCGCAAAAGAAAAGAAAAAAAACAAAAACAAAAATAAGGATGGAGTTTAAAAAGGGACCCTTGAAGGTCAGGCCCACGCGAGGCGTGCCCAGGGGGGCGCTCCGCGTAGGAGGTGCGTTTTGCGTGTATTTTGGCTAGAGACTCAGATACGCGGGGCACACTAAGAGGGGCACCCCGCGTGTTCCGAGCTCTGGGCCAGTTATATAGGTAAAACGGTGGGCACGCGGGGCGTAAAACGGGGTACGCCCCGCGTGAAGATGATTTATTGATGCATAAGAAGAAAAATGAACACGAAAAGAGAAAATAAACAAAATGAAACATAAAGGGAAATCAGAAATATATTAAAATAAAAAAACAAAAGTACAATAGAAACACAAAAAGATAACAAAAACAACAAAAGAAACACATAAAACAAAACGAACTAAGAAAATAAACACGAAAAGAGGAAAACACAAAACAAAGGAAAACATAAAACAAAGAAAAATAAACTAGGATGGAGGCGGAGGAGGATTGCTGTGGATGTTGAAATGTGTGAAGAAAGTGTTGGCGAAGGCGTCGAAGCTGACCCTATCCGTTTGCTTTTGAGCCTCGGAGGCGTCGAAGCGAGCATCAAGGGCGTCGAAGCGCGAGTTAAAGTGGGCTCGATCACGTCGTTGGTTGTCCTCCAAAATATCCAACCGGGCGTAGATGGAGTTGAAGTCGTGGTTGGGGGGTGGACTAAAGTTGAGGCCCATGTCCGAGTCCTCGTCCTCATCGTCTTGGGGTTGGGCTGTGTAACCCCCTCATTTGGATCACATGATATCTCACACAATATCAGTCATAGACATGTTTTCAATTCTCAATCATATAAACTTCAATCTCATATAAATTTTACATATTATACATAAGAGAAAGCATTTATAATTTACAATACACGTTTAAGTCATTATCCTACACAGAGGATTTACAAAACAAAAGTACATTCACAAGACTCCAAAATGCCTAGATGAGAATGGATTGACACTGCTGGTGCGACCTTAAGCAAGAAGAACTCCACCTAACCTGTAAAATCTGTTGGCAAGGGGTGAGCTGCCTACTCAATAAACATATTACACATATATGTATATACAAGTAATGTAAAGAGCACAAACCAAAATAGGTCATCAGTACCAAGTTAGAATTTATTCATTTAGAATAGTAATACTGATTTTAGAAAGGCCTTGCTATACTTAGACAATATATATAAAATGGTCCTTGGGCCCAATCTGTATTCCGGCTCACTAAATTCGGAATACAATCATCTGTGCTACGGAGGAGTTACACTCACTCACGTACTCATATATCTCAACACATGTGCTTCCGGCTCACAATATTCGGATAGCACTCTCAACTTGGACCATTTCACATATCCATCTAAGCAAGCTCATATTCATTTATAATCCAACCATTATTCAGTTCCAGTATGTGCACAAGGCTTAACATGCCGTATTTACGCATAACACTGCAACATACTCAATCATAACACTTTCTTATCAATCATGACGTATCATAAACACTCAAACATTATCCACATCATTCACATCAGATTCAACCACATCTCACACTCAACAAGTCACAAGGCACAATACATTCATACACATATATAAGCAATATGCTTACCGTCGCACTTGGTTCGATCTATTCAACACGAGCGGGTGTGCGTTCAATTGCACCTTGCCCTCCTAATGTCACATAACATTGATACAATTAGACTTAACATAAACTTAATGAAAATAGAAACTAAGGAATGCTATATGATTTACAAGACACTAATGCCACAAAGTTCATGCAATCTAATCCTTTTGTCTTAGATCATCACATGACCTACTTGCACACATTCTGCCATAACTTTCTGTATATGAATCCAAATGCCCTGATTCTTGAACCTACTGAAACTAGACATATATGGGTAGAACATATCCAAAATTCACTTTAATATCACTTCTACACAATATATGGCATGCAAAATGATTCGGTCCTGTTTCCAGCCAAGAAACAGACTATTCAGATTTGCATCTACCATAATTCACTCAACCTAGCTCACAATAAACACAATGGATTGCCAAATCCTTTTACATACATATACTTCAAATATTGAGGAACACTTTTGTATAAAGAAACTTTCTCCAATTCGGATTTAAGATCCTCAAAATGCTACATCAACATGGCTGCCTCACATGACATTCAATTTCGAGGCAGTCATGATCCATCTAGGTCTTCTTCCTCTATATATGGAATTAAAGTCCCATATTTTACAGAGGGTTTCATAACACATATAGGAACATATGTTATTCTTTATGTATCTTCAAATTCGAACAATATCAATATGAAAAACATGCTCCAAAATGACTGAAAGAAGTACCCTAGATTTCTGTTTAGGGCACTTGATACATATCTTTCATTTGGACAACCTATAACCACTTTAAACAACACCAAAACTCAACAAAATCCATCACAACTCATCCACAACAAATCCTATGATCATACCTAGGTATTTCAGAATCTCAAACTCATAGAAAACAAGCTAAAACAACATACTAACCTTCAACTCGTGTCTATCACCTAGTATGCTTCCTAACTTGACTTGTTTGACTCGAAAATGGAAGAAATTGGAAGAGTTTTCTTTGGAGAGGTTTAGGGTATGAACAAGGAAGGTTTTGCTGAAGCTATGGTCGAAATTGTGGCTGGAATAGATAAAGAATGAGTTGTGCACATCATTTGGCAAATGAAGAGGTGTATTTTGTCTTAATATTGGGGTGACACCTCGTGCTTGCTCACAAACCTCAAATTCAGCCCTCCTAAAGTGTAACTTAATCAATTTAGGACATATGAATTCATTCATTCATTCATTTAAGTCCTAACTCAATTAACCAATCGTTACATCTTAACGATACACTAATCGTCTACTAATCGCACGGTAATCGCATTATGCATATGAAACTTCTAATGACAATGCGATAAATCTAAAATGTATGTATTCAATCATGAAAACATATATGAATGTGGGAAGATGTATATGTTAGGGTTTTAGGGATGTTACAGTTCTTCCCCCCTTAAAGAATTTCGTCCCCGAAATTCACTTACCAGAAGTTTCAAATAGGTAAGGATATTGTGTCCTCATATTTTCTTCCACCTCCCAAGTTGCCTCATCAAGTGTTTGATTATGACTCCATCTCACCTTAACCATTGGAATTTCACGGTTTCTGAGTCGTTTCATTTCTCGTCCCAAAATCTCTAAAGGTTGCTCACGAATAGTTAAGTCTGTATTCACTATTGCAATCTCAGGTTCAGGATCATATGACTTGGGTCTGATCTATATCTTCTCAATACTGACACATGAAATACATCATGTATTAAAGACAATTCTGGTGGTAGAGCTAACCTATAAGCCAATGATCCAACTCTCTCAATGATCTCATAAGGCCCGATGTATCTTGGATTCAACTTCCCTCTTCTGCCAAAACGAACTATTCCTTTCCACGGGGATATTTTTAAAAACACTTTATCTCCAACTTTATATTCCATCTCCCTTCGGTGCTGATCCACATAGGCTTTCTGACGTTCCTGTGCAGCTTTTAAATACTTCTTTATGACATTGATCTTCTCAACAGTTTCCTGGACTAACTCAGGTCCTTCCAATTGCCTCATTCCTTCAACATCCCAACATATAGGGCTTCTACATGGTCTTCCATATAATGCCTCATAAGGTGCCATGCCTATACTCGAATGATAACCATTATTATAAGCAAACTCCATAAGAGGTAAATGTATATCCCACTCACCTTGGAAATTAAGAACACAAGCTCTCATCATATCCTCTAAGGTCTGAATAGTTCTTTCTGATTGTCCATCTGTCTATGGATGAAAAGCTGTACTGAAATGCAATTTTGTTCCCAAGGAGTGCTGTAAACTGCCCCAAAATCTAGATGTAAATCTAGGATCACGATCTGAAACAATAGATATAGGTACTCCATGCAATCTCACAATTTGTTCCACATAAAGTCTAGCCAATTTATCCATCGAGTCTGTCTGTTGAACCGGTAGAAAGTGAGCTGATTTTGTAAGTCTATCCACTATCACCCATATACTATCATGTCTACGCCTTGTTCTTGGTAATCCCATCACAAAATCCATAGTGATCCTCTCCCATTTCCACTCTGGTATGGTTAAAGGTTTTAGTTTTCCCACGGGAGCTTGATGCTCAGCTTTAACCTGTTGACATGTCAAACATTTGGAAATAAAAGTAGATACATCTTTCTTCATTGTAGGCCACCAGTAAAAAGGTCTCAAATTTCGGTACATCTTTGTCATTCCTGGGTGCATAGCATAAGGAGAATTATGTGCTTCCTGTAGAATTTCTGATCTTAAATTTGCTACATCTGGAACACATAATCGACTACCTATCATCATAGTTCCATCATCTTCCACAGAAATATCAGGTCTTTTACCTTGTTGTACATGATCTCGCATTTTCTGTAAATAAGGATCATGCCATTGTGCTTCTTGGATCCTTTCTTTCAAATCTGGTTTTACTCGTAGTGTAGCCATCAAACCTATTACTTCATTTACTTCTAATTGCACATCCATGGCTCGCATCTCCACTAGTGAATTCAAACTATAATTCTTCATACTAGCCACAATATCAACACTCTTTCTACTCAAAGCATCTGCAACCACATTAGCATTTCCTGGATGGTAATCTATTGTACAATCATAATCTTTTAATAGCTCAATCCATCTCCTTTGTCTTAGGTTCAACTCCTTCTGTGTAAAGATGTACTTCAAACTCTTGTGATCAGTGAGAATCTGAAATGTCTCCCCATATAGGTAATGTCTCCATACCTTCAATGCATGGATGACTGCTGCCAACTCTAAGTCGTGTGTGGGGTAATTCATCTCATGAGGTCTCAGTTGCCTAGAAGCATATGCAATGACTTTCCCATTTTGCATTAGAACACATCCCAAACCTTGTCCCGAGGCATCTGTATAAACAACAAAGCCACCACCTTCAGAAGGTAACACTAACACTGGTGCGGAAGTCAATCTCTTCTTTAGTTCCTCAAAGCTTTGGTGACATTTATCATTCCACTGGAATACAACTCCCTTTCTCAGCAATTTAGTTAATGGACCTGCAATCAGAGAAAAACCCTCTACAAATCTCCTGTAATAACCAGCTAACCCAAGAAAACTCCTAAGCTCTGTAACGTTCTTTGGCGGTTCCCATTCATCAATAGCTTTAATTTTGGAAGGGTCGGGTTGAACCCCTTCACCTGACACCACATGACCAAGGAATACAACTTCATCCATCCAAAATTCACATTTGCTCAGCTTTGCATACATCTGATTATCTCTTAAAATTTTCAAAACAATTCTCAAATGTTGTTCATGCTCACCCACAGTTCTTGAATACACTAGGATATCATCAATGAATACCACAACAAACTTATCTAGATATGGCTGAAAAGTCTTGTTCATTAATGCCATGAAAGCTGCAGGAGCGTTAGTCAAGCCAAAAGGCATCACAAGAAACTCAAAATGACCATACCTTGTACGAAAAGCAGTTTTAGGTATGTCAGCTTCTGCAACTCTCAACTGCCAATAGCCCGATCTTAGATCAATCTTTGAAAAATGACGAGCTCCTCTAAGCTGATCTAGCAAATCATCAATCCGAGGCAATGGATACTTGTTTTTCACTGTCATTCTATTCAGTTGTCTGTAATCAATACACAATCGCATACTTCCATCTTTCTTCTTCACAAATAATACAGGTGCTCCCCACGGTGAAGTACTAGGTCGTATAAACCCCTTTTCAAGTAGTTCTTCTATTTGTTTCTTCAATTCTTGTAATTCCATTGGAGCCATTCTATATGGAGCAATTGATATAGGAGATACTCCTGGCATGGTCTCAATAGGAAAATCAATCTCCCTATGAGGTGGTAATCCTGGTAGTTCATCTACGAATACATCTGCAAAATCTCTCACCACTGGAATATTCTCCAATTTGCCTCCATCCTCCTTAGTGTCCACAACATGAGCTAAATATGCCTCACACCCATTTCTAATCCATCTAATTGCTTGAATTGCAGATATTAAACAAGACGGCACAACCTTTCTCTCCCCAACAAATAACACAGTTGATTCTGAATTACAATGTAACACAACTTCCTTTGAACAACAATCCACTTTAGCTTCATATTTACACAACCAATCCATCCCCAAAATAATATCAAATTCTCTAAACCCCATAACTACTAAATCTATAGGGAACTCACTTCCCCTCACTTTTATAGGACAATCTCTCAAAACCTGATTTACAATCACATTATTCCCAACTGGCAGGATAACTCCCACATCATATCCTAATGGTTCTACCTTCCCATTTATTTTCAATATAAACTCAGGTGTTATGTATGAATGAGTGGATCCAGGGTCAATCAAAACAAAAGCTAAGGTATCAAGGATAGAAATTGTACCGGATATGACCTCTGGTGCTATTTGAGCTTCACCCCTCGTCATATTGAAGGCTCTATTTCGTGGTAAATTTTGTGTCTGTCCACCCATAGGAGCATCATGTCTACCCCATCTACCTCCTCCTCGACCTCTGCCTCTGCCTCTATCCACTCCAGCTGTACCACCTCCTATATTAGACTGAGGTTGAACTCTCTCTCCTCTATCAACTAACAAGGGACAATTATTACGATAATGGCCTGTTTCTCCACACTCAAAACATGTACCCTTCTTAAATGAACCATAACACTCTCCTGTGTGAGATCGGCCACATCTGCCACAAACCAGGGAAGGTCCCCAACACTCACCTCTGTGTACCCGTCCACATGTCTGACAAGCTGGAAAAGATGTTGTTCTCGCTCCTCCTCTATACCCACTATTAAACCGACCACCTGAAAATCTGTTACTACCCACAGATGGAGCACTACTCAAAACATCTCCAAATCCGCCCCGTGATCTAGTCCCACCATGCTGGATACTACTACTACCTCTAAATTGTTGAGAATAGCCTCTAGAAGAAACTGAGAATCCACCTCTCTTTGATGGCCTGCTAGACTGGCCTTCTGTATCAAATCTAGCCCTTTTAGTTACAAAAAGTTGTTCTTTATCTTTCACAATTTCCTCCGCTCTGAGTGCAGATTCTACTAACAATCTAAAGCTCGTTTCATGTGCATGAATCCCCATTCTAACATCTGGGTGTAGACCATGTTCAAACCTGCGACATTTTACTTCTTCTGTAGCCACATTTGCAGGTGCATATTTGGCTAAAGTGTTAAACTTAAGCTCGTATTCAGCCACAGACATATCCTCCTGCATAAGGGTCAAAAACTCTGTTTGTTTCCTATCTTTGTATATCTTTGACATGTACTTATTAGTGAACAACTTCTTGAAAATATCCCATGTTATTTCAGTTCTAATTCTTGTCCTTTTTATAGATCTCCACCATTCTAAAGCTTCACCAGTGAAAAGATTAGAAACATATTTGACCATTGAGTCCAGACGACACTCTGTGTTCTCAAGTACATCTTCAATCTTGGCCCACCATTTATCAGCTATATCAGGATCTGTGCTACCCTCAAACTCTGTTGCACCCATCTTTTTAAGCCTTTCAAAATTTTTTATCAAAGATTGGCGCATCTCGACGAGCTTCAACACGTGGCTGAGGCTGACCTTGAGCCAAATAGATTCCCATCATCTGTTCAAACTGGTTGTAACCCTGAGGATACCCTGCATGTTCTGAAGCTCCTATATGTTCTGAGCCCCCAGACTCATGAACATGACCAACTGAACCATGACTAGACATATGACCGGATTGTCCATTCTCACCATCAGACTCCATAACCCTACATGAAACATGACCATGTCAACATGCTTTAGCATAAGAAAATATGATTATGTGGTCTTACCCTAGGAATCCAAAACAAGTCATACACAACCAAATCCATAGGAAAGTAGACCCGCTCTGATACCACTAAATGTAACCCCCTCATTTGGATCACATGATATCTCACACAATATCAGTCATAGACATGTTTTCAATTCTCAATCATATAAACTTCAATCTCATATAAATTTTACATATTATACATAAGAGAAAGCATTTATAATTTACAATACACGTTTAAGTCATTATCCTACACAGAGGATTTACAAAACAAAAGTACATTCACAAGACTCCAAAATGCCTAGATGAGAATGGACTGACACTGCTGGTGCGACCTTAAGCAAGAAGAACTCCACCTAACCTGTAAAATCTGTTGGCAAGGGGTGAGCTGCCTACTCAATAAACATATTACACATATATGTATATACAAGTAATGTAAAGAGCACAAACCAAAATAGGTCATCAGTACCAAGTTAGAATTTATTCATTTAGAATAGTAATACTGATTTTAGAAAGGCCTTGCTATACTTAGACAATATATATAAAATGGTCCTTGGGCCCAATCTGTATTCCGGCTCACTAAATTCGGAATACAATCATCTGTGCTACGGAGGAGTTACACTCACTCACGTACTCATATATCTCAACACATGTGCTTCCGGCTCACAATATTCGGATAGCACTCTCAACTTGGACCATTTCACATATCCATCTAAGCAAGCTCATATTCATTTATAATCCAACCATTATTCAGTTCCAGTATGTGCACAAGGCTTAACATGCCGTATTTACGCATAACACTGCAACATACTCAATCATAACACTTTCTTATCAATCATGACGTATCATAAACACTCAAACATTATCCACATCATTCACATCAGATTCAACCACATCTCACACTCAACAAGTCACAAGGCACAATACATTCATACACATATATAAGCAATATGCTTACCGTCGCACTTGGTTCGATCTATTCAACACGAGCGGGTGTGCGTTCAATTGCACCTTGCCCTCCTAATGTCACATAACATTGATACAATTAGACTTAACATAAACTTAATGAAAATAGAAACTAAGGAATGCTATATGATTTACAAGACACTAATGCCACAAAGTTCATGCAATCTAATCCTTTTGTCTTAGATCATCACATGACCTACTTGCACACATTCTGCCATAACTTTCTGTATATGAATCCAAATGCCCTGATTCTTGAACCTACTGAAACTAGACATATATGGGTAGAACATATCCAAAATTAACTTTAATATCACTTCTACACAATATATGGCATGCAAAATGATTCGGTCCTGTTTCCAGCCAAGAAACAGACTATTCAGATTTGCATCTACCATAATTCACTCAACCTAGCTCACAATAAACACAATGGATTGCCAAATCCTTTTACATACATATACTTCAAATATTGAGGAACACTTTTGTATAAAGAAACTTTCTCCAATTCGGATTTAAGATCCTCAAAATGCTACATCAACATGGCTGCCTCACATGACATTCAATTTCGAGGCAGTCATGATCCATCTAGGTCTTCTTCCTCTATATATGGAATTAAAGTCCCATATTTTACAGAGGGTTTCATAACACATATAGGAACATATGTTATTCTTTATGTATCTTCAAATTCGAACAATATCAATATGAAAAACATGCTCCAAAATGACTGAAAGAAGTACCCTAGATTTCTGTTTAGGGCACTTGATACATATCTTTCATTTGGACAACCTATAACCACTTTAAACAACACCAAAACTCAACAAAATCCATCACAACTCATCCACAACAAATCCTATGATCATACCTAGGTATTTCAGAATCTCAAACTCATAGAAAACAAGCTAAAACAACATACTAACCTTCAACTCGTGTCTATCACCTAGTATGCTTCCTAACTTGACTTGTTTGACTCGAAAATGGAAGAAATTGGAAGAGTTTTCTTTGGAGAGGTTTAGGGTATGAACAAGGAAGGTTTTGCTGAAGCTATGGTCGAAATTGTGGCTGAAATAGATAAAGAATGAGTTGTGCACATCATTTGGCAAATGAAGAGGTGTATTTTGTCTTAATATTGGGGTGACACCTCGTGCTTGCTCACAAACCTCAAATTCAGCCCTCCTAAAGTGTAACTTAATCAATTTAGGACATATGAATTCATTCATTCATTCATTTAAGTCCTAACTCAATTAACCAATCGTTACATCTTAACGATACACTAATCGTCTACTAATCGCACGGTAATCGCATTATGCATATGAAACTTCTAATGACAATGCGATAAATCTAAAATGTATGTATTCAATCATGAAAACATATATGAATGTGGGAAGATGTATATGTTAGGGTTTTAGGGATGTTACAGGCTGCCCCTGAACTCTCACCCGGGCCGAAGGTAGGGCGCTTGAGTGATTTGAAGGCATTTTTCTCCAAGGGCCGCGGCTCCAAGCTGGGGAGGCGGTCAAGGGCAGCTTCGCCAAGAGCGGAAGTGGCGAAGATGGTGATGAGATGGCCTAACCCGATTTTGCCACGTTTTTGGGTAGGCATGTGGTGGAGTTGGACGGCCACGAGGTAGGAAAGGTTGTAGGTGAGGCCATTGGCACAATAATAAAGGGCCAAAAGCTCGTGCTTATTGACCTTGGTGGACTCGGACTTCCCCAAAAAGTAGAAGGAGATGAAGCGGTTGAGAAGTTGGAGGATTGGATCGCGGATGCACGCCGGACGGAGGTTGGAGACATCATAATCATCGGACCCGGTGATGGAGGTCCAAAAATCAAGAGGGGAGACACCCTCGGGCCAATGTGCTATGCCCTCCCCCGCTTGATGTGTGAAATGGTTGCAGAGCCATTGTGTGTCAATGGAGAAAGGTTGGTTGTGAAGGCGGAAGTTGAAGAGGGCGGCTCCGGGAACCCTGTTAGACTCGAGGGTGGTGTAGAACTCCATGACCAATGAAGAGTAAACGTGGTGGCGTGCCCGATAGTGATCGAGCCAACTTAGAGCGCGGAGGCGGTCCTCAAAAGCACCTCCAAAGCCGAAACGATCAAGAGTGCTTCGGTTGATGTATGGAAGTTCCATTATATGGGCAGTAGAAAGTGTTTGGTAGGATTGGGCTTCTTCTTCGGTGAGAAGATGGAAAGGAGCCCGGTATTGGCGGGTGAGTGGAGGTGTTTCCTCCCGTTCGGGGGGTGGTGGTGATTGGCGTAGTTGGGTACGAGAGGTACGGGCTCGAGTGGACTGCGGGGGGCGCATGTCGGCAACATGTTTGCATCTTGCCATGGTGTTGGTGAGGGATTGAGGGAGAGTGTAGGAAGAGTGAGGGAAGTTAGAGAGAGTTGTGAGGAAGAAGAAGGAAAAAGGGGAAGTATTTATAAGGGAGGAGTTGGGAATCCAAGTAAAACTCGGATTCCCAGAGGGGTACGCGAGGCATGAAGAGGCCACGCCACGCGTATCCCACCTCCTGCCCATTATTGGACGCAAAAATGGCATGGTACGCAGGGCGTGCTGGGAAGCACGCCTCGCGTATCGCACCTCCTGGCCGTAAATTGATAGTAGAAGGGCGAGGACGTGGGGCGTAAATGGGGGTACGCCCCGCGTGGAAAGAACAATTTTCGGTTTTAAGGAGTTTTTTGAATTTTTTATGGGTTTTAATGGCTTATTTAATGTTTTTATTATTTTAATGAACAATTAGGAGGGTGGTTACAAAAATAATGAAGGGGGAAGTTTTGAATTTGAAAAGGTGAAGGGTGATTGGAGGAAAGAAGAGGTGGAGTGGAGAAGTGAGAAAGATTTTTGGGGAAGAGGAGAGAGTGATGGGAGAGGTGGGAGAAGGAAAGGCTGCCATGGGGAGTTGCAATTCGCAGCTTCCCAAGGATACGTGAGGCGTGTCCTAGGGCACGTCCCGCGTGTCCTTCCACGTGGCTTTTATTCCGGGGCAACTAACTACCGAACGTTACGCGGGGCATGGTAGGGTAAACGCCCCGCGTAACATGCCTTCTACTGCGAGAAACGAGGTCAAATACGCAGATGCGTGGGGCGTATAGGTGTGTACGCCCCACGTGGCTTATTTTCTTTTGGATTAAAAGTGAGATTTGTTTTTCTTTTGATTTATGAGAAATAAAAATAAAAATAAAATAAAAATAACTAAAAGGAGAAAACTAACAATAACATAAAAGAGAGCATAAATAAAAATAAATAAAAATAAGTTGAAAAACGGTTATGATACATATAAAAAAGGGGTTTGAGAAATTCAAACCGATGCTACGTTTAGAGTTGGAGTAGCTCGACTTTCTCATGCGGCGGCTTACTGTAGGCTGTCCGAGTTGGAACTCGACGGGTCCGAACTTCTACTATTTAGGAGAGTTATCGCCTGTCCGGACTCTCTATTTTTGCCCCGCAGGTTTTGCTCGGTGTTTACCGGAAGAGTTCCTAATGGACTCTCCTATTGCTGACGATTCAAATGGGCTACCTGGCGGCTAAGGTCCCTGCAAAACACGTCACTATCGGTCAGACGGGTTAAGATATCCTTTAACAAGGACGTAACTGACTGGCCATGCACATTATCGGGAGGCGGAGTGTTCCGATTACCGGGCACGGTTTATGATTGCCCTAGCCCATTTTCCCGATATTCTTGATCAAAGTCGGATGGGGGCCTCAACACATTATTATTATTGCCATACGATAAGTTAGGGTGTTGGTACCGAGGCCTCCATCTGTTGTTATTATTATTGTGGTGGATTGTACCTTTGATTGCCTCCTATATAACTTACATTCTCAGTGTCGCCGGCGAAAGGGCTACCAGCTTGGCAATTAAGTCCGTCATGATCTCCACCACAGTGATTGCACATCAGGACTTGTGCAACTTTGTTAAGGCTCAACTGGGCTATCAAAGCGTCAAGTTTTTTTATTCATTTCCGCCATGGAACTTTTCAGAACCTCTTTCTCCACGGCGAACGTTTGATGTCGCGAAGGTCCGGCAAGCCGATCTTCTTGCCACTGTACGCTTTTCCTTGCGAGCTCATAGATGAGCTCATATGCTTCACTGGCCGACTTCCTAAACAGGTCCCCACCTGCTGCGGAATCCACGGTGGCATGATTAGTAGGTGTTAATCCGTGATAAAAAGTGCTTACCAAATCGTGGTTGGGGATATCATGGTGCGGGCAGCTTCGAAGCAACTTTCGGAATCTTGCCCAAGCCGCATGAAGGGCTTCGTGTTCGAGCTGTCGAAAGGTAGTGATGTTGTTCCTCAACTTAACCGTTTTGGAGGGCGGGAAGTAGAAGAAAGGAACTCCTTCTCAAGTTCCACCCATGATGTAATCGAACCCGCCTCCAACGAATGCAACCACTCCAACGTTTGTCCTGTCAAAGAGAAAGGAAACAACTTCAGTCGGACGGCCTCAACCGGAACACCATTTTGCCGAGAAGTTTCGGCACACATAAGAAATTTATCGAGGTGTTCGTTAGGGTTTTCATGGGGTTTCCCTCCGAATTGACCAAGTTGTTGGATGAGTTGGATCATGCTAGTCTTGATTTCATATGTGTTGGCCGGGATGGTGGGGGCAACGATTCTGTTGCGGTTTTAAGGACGATGTGGAGCAAGAATCTCCATCATCGAGCGCGTGTCATTGCCTCCACCATTGCGGTTGTTATTCACGGGTTGCACCGGCGGCCTTTGGTTGACCTCGGACTGGTTAGCTTCATTGTTGAGGTTTGCCATTTTCTCTCTCCGAATCCTACAAAGAGTACGTTCAATTTCAAGATCAATAGGAACGAGAGTATCACTCTGAGATCGGGTGTGCATAAAATAAATAAATGAAATAATTATAAACGAGAAAAAATGTTGTTAGTAAAAAGTATATATAAAAAGTATATATAAACAATTTATACAAAAATAATGCTTAGACTAACAATAAAACGTTTTTGTCTAATATTGCAAGAAATTATAAATCCCCGGCAACGGCGCCAAAAACTTGATGCGTGACGTACGGGTAGAGAGTTCTTAAATGATGACGAAATGTATATTATGATAAGTGCGTTACAACTATGGATGTGATCTTCCTAAATGTTCTATCTCTACTAGACGCCACTACTTAGGGGCAAGTGTACCCCGTCGTATCAAGTAATAATCCGGTTAAGACTGGGTATCGAATCCACGGGATTTATAACTACAAGTATTAAACGACTCGGTTTTATAAGTTATCTAAGCGGTGAATACTTTGAGTTGATTCGGGGAACAACTACAAACTACTCCTAACTACGGGTGAGACAAATTTATATAACAAAACTCTACGAAATGATACGGAATGCGATAAGTTATAAATATGACAAACAATGACTCTCAATATATAAACGGTTAATGATTTACTCTTGCAATGACGACTACGTGTAGGGTGACCGACCCGTGAAGTACTTAGACTACGTGGTTCCTAGTCAAGGCGTGTCTAATGCTTGGGACCAGAAATTAGGGCCCGTAAGTTCCGTGGTTTGTCAATTCCTACGGTTTTCGGAGCGTCACTTCCGGTAAGGCAACACCTATATGAATCCCTAAAGATAGCCCGAATGGCGTCGGAAATCGCGTTCTGCTACACAATAATCAATTACGAGTATCAAAACAAGTAGCAAACATCAACACAAATATAGAAAAAGAGATTATGAATCATAAATTATAAATATGGAGAATGTAAATATGAAATACAACCAAGCCTAGTACATAGGAAGAGTACAAGCTAATTAGCAAGTGAAAAGGGAAGAATCCACCCTCGGAACTAGCTAACCGGACTCAAGGCCGTCTCTTAGGACTTGGAGGTGGAACTTTTGAGCTTGGTGAACGGAGGTGGAAGGGAACTTTTACGAAATGCCGGAATCAACGAACAAGCTCTTAAGGTGATAGAGAATTGCTATGTAAATTAAAATCTCAAACTATAACAAAAGCTTAAACTATATTAAGAATTGTATATCAAAAGCTTGGCTATCCAAGGTGTCTAAATGAGTGCTAGTCACTCCTATTTATACACATCAAGCTAGGGTAGATTTGTAATTTCACAAGATACAAGTATGGAGGAACATGATTTTCTGCAGATTTCCCATGACACACCTCGCGTATGGTGGTGTACGCCCCGCGTATTTGCCCATTCCGTCAGAAATCTCCTGCATGTGGACCAAATCCAGATCTTGTTGTCTCAACCACGCCCCGCGTAGACTGGGATGCGCCTCACGTGGTTGAGTTTCTGAGATTTTATTGCTTGAATTGGGTCTTTTACGCCACGCTTAGCTGAAGCACGCCTCGCGTAAATAAGTCTCTGAGTTTTTTAGGTCGAAGAACTTCCTTACACGTCCCGCGTGTAAGGTGGGACGCCCCGCGTAGGAGCAGTTGACTCTGGGAGACCATGCAGTCTGACTTTCAGGATTAGGCTTATCATTTCTGACATATGTCACACGCCTCACGTGGTGGTTGATACGCCCCGCGTATCGGTGACTAGATCCTACGTGGTGCCTATGGATTGAACAATTATTTCTGACCAAGTGTTCCACGCCCCGCGTGAAGGGTGATACGTGTTGGTCCCTTATTAGGTTGCAAGTATAGTTCCAAGGGGGGGTTAGGAATTATTCTACCTTTTTAAAATAGTTAGGGCAGATTTCTTTTCTTTGAGAAAAGATTATACAACAGCGGCGCTTAGCAATCAGCACGACACTGGATTAGTCAACTAGTGACTAGGTCAGCTTCGTTTCTTAGGTCAGGAAATAGCATTTAGAGTCTATTCCTGAACTTACTCGTTGGTAGCGCACAACTCAGCTTGACTTCTTTTTACTTGGTCAGCTTTAGTTTGTTTTAAGCAAGCAATATATTAAGGAGTTAAGGGTTAGAAATACTTCACTCAGCGGAGTTATCCAGGTTCGGCTTCTTCTAAGCCTACGTCCTGTCCCCGGAACACGTTCCGAGATTTCCAATTCACTATTGAGCTCTTTAAAGGTAGAGACTCAAAAACCCTTTACAAATCAGAAGCTGAGTATAACAAGAGTACCTTCCTCTATACCTCTACTCACTTCTATTCTAATTCAAATCAGAAGCTGAGTATAACAAGAGTACCTTCCTCTATACCTCTACTCACTTTTATTCTAATTCACTAAGTACTTAAAACCGAGTACTCAGCTTCTCCTTTCTAATTCTAGAAATGATTAAGATTTGTCCTAAACAACAATTGCTAGAACACCTTAGATGATTGAAGATCAATCACTCTAGACTTTTACACAGATATGAAATTGTAGTGTAAGATTTGCTTTGCTTTTTGATGGAGAACTTTTGTATACTTTTGGTCAGCGTAACGACTTTGCACAAAGTTCTCTATTGAATGTGGATTCTGAATGCTCTATTTATAGAGAGCTGTGAGAGCTTCTGGTTATTTCGAATTTTGAAATAACCGTTGGAGGGAAACGGCTATAGGTCATTTTCACTCAGTCTGTCAGCAGTTCTCTTGGCCAATCAGATTCCAGCATCTTCTGTTCTTCGGTCAGTGTGACAGTATGTTCCTCCATTTTAGGTAACGTCAACCAGACAGCTTGCTGCGTCTCCTGATCTTTACTAAAAGAGGAAATACTTTGTCTGGAAGCTGCTTTATGGTCAGCTGCTGTCTTGTACGTTTTGTCGAGACAGCTCAACAGCTTCATGCCGAAGTTGTCTACGTGGATCTTCTGGATCCTTCTTTGTTCAGCATGCGTTTCATCACTTCAACGGCAGCGTTTTGAAGTACGCGGGCTGAGTGATCTTGGGCTTGTTTGACTTGGGCCTTGACTTCCATATAGGGCTTGAGCCTTATGATCTTATGTCTTATAATAAATTATAAACTCAACATTGAACAAACACATTAGTAACACTAAATCAAAGCATTTAAACTTAGTGTGTTGTAGAATATTTAATTTCACTTAATTAATTTTGTCAAATCAAAATCCTGTGGAAAGGTGTTTCAACAAACTCCCCCATTTTGATGTTGGCAAAACTAATCAGCAAGGAACTCAGCGTTGAGCTCCCCCATGATAGTTGACCTTTTTGATTAAGTGAACTCCCCCGTCAGTGCTGAGCTACTGACTTAGTTTTATTCTAAACATTCTAAGGTTTAATTGAATAAGTCTAAGATCAGTTTTCAGGTATAGGTCAGCTTATGGGACATATTCTATTTTACTCAGTATGCAGCGGAAGTAATGTATAGTGACAGAGCGCTGAGTAATTTATTTGTTCAATGGTTTATATCAGACAAGTTCAAACATTAATTTTTACGCAGCATGCATTCAAATAATACTTAGCATTTGAGGGATGAATAACACAAGTTGAGTTAACTATGCAAGTATTGTATTAGACAGCATGGATAGTCAGCATACATAGTATATGTTACAAGAAGAAGGAAATAAACTAAGTACAGATTAAATTCAGTGAATGAGCTATCTACTTCTTCTTCTTTTACTGACTGCCTTCAGCTTGAGTTCTTCGCTGATCTTTCTTCTCCCCCGTTTTGCCAGCACCGGGTGGAGGCAGTTTAAAGGAATCCAAAAGAACAGCTCTGGTGAGCTCAACTGAGAAGGTCTTTAAGCGATCAGCACTTTCATCTAACCCATCAAAGATAGGAGCACCGTTGCTGAGAACATCAGGATGAATACCAATGTCAGCAGCGCTAAGCATACTGAGCACATAAGCTTGTCCTTTTCCCAGCCATGTGATTGTGTCTGTCAGCGCAGCAAAGGAGTTGTGGAAAGTTTTAAGAAGTGAAGTATCATAGTGCTCGCGCTGAAGATTGTTATGTCTAACATGGTCAAATATCTTCTGGGAAGTGGTCAGTATTTGATCCTGTTTGAGCTGGTCGGTGTCCATTTCTTCTTTATGGAGATTGAGTAGACGAACTGCCTCACTGAGTTGCTCCATTGAGCATTGAGATGTGTTCACAAGCTGTGCATTAGTCTTGTTCAGTTCAGTATGGATCTGAGCAAACAACATCTTTAACTCAGAGGAAGTGGCGAGATTTGGGTTGGCAGCTGACAAGTTTTGGATTTGGTAAGATAGAGAAGTAAGGCACTATACCGTTGTCAGCTGGATCTCAGCCAGCTTAGCAATTGAATCCTGCCTAGCTTGCTGTGCTTGTGAAGAGAGTAAAATACTCAGCAGATCCTTGAGTTCCTTAACTTCATTGAGAAGTTGAGTTACTTGAGAAGGCTGAGTAGTTGCTATGTGTGAAATGGCAACAACAGGAGGAGTGGAGTGCTGAATATCTCTAATCAGAGCCTGTACTGAGTCAATGATTCGTTGACTGGACTCAGTGGCATTTATGGTGGTCTGAGAGATTGGATGGATAGCAGTTTGACCAGATAGTGAAGAGGTTGCTGGGTCAGTGACTGAAGTTGTTATTGGGTTCTGCACATATGTTGATTGTGTAGTTGGTAGGTCAGCAGGTGCAGTTTCAGTGGTGCAGTCAGGTTGGATGGGTTCAGAATTGACTGGTATGGTGTTTTCTTAGAGATTTTGCTCGGTTTGGATTGATGGGTTTGCAGAGATAGGTTGTTCGGCTTGTTCCTGAATAGGAACAGAGGCTTGTTTTTCTGCCGCTGGTGAAGGCTAAGTAGATGGTGCAGAAGGATTTGGCTTACGGAAGAAAGTCATTTTGACCTTTGAAGGATCATGCACTGGAGCAATGACTGGTTGGTCTAGGATGCTTGCCTTTACCAGTCGTCTTCGTCTCTTCTGTACAAGAGTAGGATCAGTATGAGTGTTCTCAGCTGAAGATGGAGAGACATCTGCATTCTGATCAGCAGTGTGCTGGGCAGTTTGCACTTCGTGTTGTTCAGCTTCATCAGCTGACTCAGAGTGAGGTTGATCAGCTTGATCATCTTCACTAACTGTTTTCTCGGAGTCAGCTCCTTCCTCTTGTTCTCCTTCGGCTACTTCATCCTCAGAATTATCATTCTCAAGCTCTTCCTCGAGCTGAGAGATGAACTGTTCGTGCAGTTCCACTGCATCTTCCCATTGCTCAGTTTCTTCAGCATGATGCTGAGCATAATGCGAATCCGTGGTGACAATAAAGTCAAGTGGAAGGACATTGATGGGTGAAAGGGTAGAAGTCTTCTGCTTCTTTTGAGGAGGATCAATTGTGTCCTCAGTTGCAGGCTCATCTTGCCTGCTGCGTTTTTCAGCTGACTGAGTGTTGTCTTGGTTTGACTCAGTAGCTGATTTGGATTTCTTGGACTTAGGCTCAGCTTCCTTGGATGGGGTACCGATAGGTTTCCTTTTTCTGATAGCTGGAGCTTTTGTCCTTTTTCCTTTGGCTGGAACAATTACCTCAGCAGGTAGCTCTTCTTCAGCTTGCTCTTCTGGCTGCTCAATGAATTTCCCTTCTTTAAAGGCTGATTGAACTTGAGAGCACGTAGTGACGCTGCTGTGATCTCAGATCCCTTTACACAAGTTTCTCCTTGTAGGTCAACCTTATGATCAACTAAGATCTTAGTGATCAGTGAGCCTAGCCTAAGATTATTTGTGCTGCGCAGGAATCCAGCTACTAGAAACACGGGCATGTTGATCGGCTTGTAGGTCAGCATGTGCGAGATAAAGCACATCTCAAAGTGGGACGCTGAGCTGGTGCAGTTGACCTTTTGGTAGATCAGTTAAACCAGCAGGAAGTGGGCCATCTTCTGATGCTGACCCATAGACGAGCTGGATACTTCTCCAATGTAACCAGCAGGCTTACAGAAGGTTTCATCATAGTAGATGTCCTCCTGGTCACCATTCCTTCTCAGCTCAGCACCCTCAGTCTTGAGGCTGAGTAGAGATCCCAGATAAGTTGGGTTGATGAAAATGGTCTTTCCCCTTACTTCAGTGACTAGATAGTCATGGTCTTTTGCATCAGCTTTGAGGTTATGGTAGAATTCCATAACCAAGTCAGGGTAGGTTGGGAACCGTAGGGAGAATAACTCAGTCCAGCCATTGTTCTTGATCCAATCGCAGAACGGTTGTTCTGAGTCGATGAAGGTCTGGGATACCCAGCGAGAAGGTTCCACTTTCCATTCTCGTACATTCTCGAATACTCGAATGTATTGTCTAGGTTTAGCTGGTTTTTCCTGAGCTTGAATGGCTTTTTCTTTGCCATGTCCAGCAGCTTTGGAGGGTGAAAGCTGAGTGGAGGGATTGTTGGTTGTTTGTTCATCGGTGGTGGTCTTGGAACGACCGGCACCGGAGATGTTGAAGGAGGCTTTAGTCATTTTGGGAGAGAAGTGTGTGAATTTTAGGACTTAAGTTCTTAAGGAATTCTGAAGCTATTGAAAGTTCAGTACGCGTAAAGAGCAATTAGTGGGGAAATACCCACTATTTATAGACTTTTCAATTAGGGTTTCCGTTTGAATTTAGGTCGGTTTTGCCCTTGGGTTGTCCAATCGGCAGAATTCCTGACATTTATGACACTTTATGACATATTCGGCGCATGCGTTGTACAGGTGTCATTACGCGTGCGTTTGCATTGAATACTAATGATTACTTTTACTCAGCATTTGTTGTTACAAACGTTCCATATTCTGAGTAGTCAGTTTTGTGCAATGGATAGTGAGAGTAATTAGTTACTCGGTCTGAGATAACTTACTCAGTGTGCATTAGTTACTGGGCATGTGATTTTGACAGATAATCTTTAAACACTCAACATGTTAACATTCAGCATGCATTATATCACATTTGTACATAGGAATTTAAGACAGTGGATTAAATATACCAATGGCTTCTCTCAGTATGCTGAATTGCTCTCGTGCTAGAGGCTTTGTAAAGATATCAGCAAGCTGCTCATCTGTTGGCACATAGGTCAGCTTGATTTCTTCCTTGAGTACATGATCTCTGATGAAGTGATGTCTTATGCTGACATGCTTCATCCTGCTGTGCTGGACTGGGTTCTTTGAGAGGTCAATTGCACTTTTATTGTCGCATTTAACTTCAATTGTCTTTGTTTGAACACCATAATCTTCAAGCTGTTGCTTAATCCATAGGACTTGAGCAACACAGCTTCCAGCAGCAATGTACTCAGCTTGACCCCTTCTTGCTGACTGTAGCTCTGAGCTACAAGTCTTGCCTTGTTTCTGACTACGTTTCCTTGTTCATCCAGCTTGTTCCTGAAGACCCATCTCATTCCAATGGTCTTTTGGCTCCTTGGATGTGGCACTAGTTCCCATACATTATTCCTCCTGAATTGATCGAGTTCCTCTTGCATGGCATTCATCCAGAATTCGTCATGCTCAGCTTCAGCAAAGTTCTTCGGCTCCTGAACTGAGACGAATGCTACATTGCCGAGATACTTTCTGAGTTGATTCCTTGTCATCAGGGTATTTCCAGCTGAGTCAAGAATTGCATTTTCTGAATGCCCTCTTGGGACTCTTATCTTCTTGGGTAGACTCGTGTCTTGTTCTATTTGTGTTTCAACATTCTCTGCAGAAGTAGATTGGTCAGTGAAAGTAATTTTAGGTTCACTCTTACTCTTGGTCAGCCGTTTTGTGAAGGACTCAGTAGCTGGTTCTTGATCAGCAGGTGCTGAGTTTGGTTCATCTTCTATCAGCGGCTGGTATCTTCCTGCAGGGTCAGTTTCATCGAATTGCACATGTATAGATTCTTCTAATGCTTGAGTTCTCTTATTAAAAACTCTGTATGCTTTGCTGTTTGTTGAGTAGCCTAGAAAGATAGCCTCATCAGCTTTTGAATCAAATTTGGCTAAGCTATCTTTGGTATTTAAAATAAAACATCTACAGCCAAATGCACGAAAGTATCCAATGTTGGGCTTTCGTCCTTTCCAAAGTTCATAAGGGGTTTTCTTAAGTATAGGTCTAACTAGAGCCCTATTCAGAATATAGCATGCTGTGTTAACAGCTTCTCCCCAAAAATACTTCGGAAGCCTATGCTCATCCAGCATTGTCCTGGCAATCTCAACCAGAGTTCTGTTCTTCCTTTCAACAACCCCATTTTGCTGAGGCGTTCTAGGAGCAGAGAAGTTGTGGTCAATGCCGCTGGCTTCACAGAATTCAACAAACTTTTGGTTTTTGAATTCTCCACCGTTATCACTACGGATATGAGCTAATTTTAGGTCTTTTTCATTTTCAATTTTTCTAACCAAATTTGAAAAAGTCTCAAAGGTCTCATCCTTGCTGGTCAGCAAGATAACCCACGTATACCGAGAGAAGTCATCTACAATGACCAAGGAAAATCTTCTTCCACCCAGACTCAGCGGCTGGACTGGACCAAAGAGATCCAAGTGTAGTAACTCTAACGGTTGTTTAGTTGAGACAATGTTTTTACTGTGAAAAGATTGTTTGGTTTGTTTTCCAGCTTGGCAAGCGTGGCATAGTTGATCTTTTTGAAATTTAAGTTCAGGCAGTCCCTCAACCAATTGCTTTCTTGCTAATTTGGCCAGGAGGTCCATGCTTACATGACCAAGTCTCCTGTGCCATAGCCAGGAATTTTCTTCCTTTGTGACTAAGCATACAGTTTTTGAAAACTTCTTTTCTAGGTTCAGCATGAAGACATTGTCTATCCGAGGGGCAGTTAAGATTAACTCATTTGTTTTTCCCTCATATATTTTACATCCAGTATCATCAAATATAACTTTTCTCCCATTATCACATAGCTGAGCTACGCTGAGTAAGTTATATTTGAGTCCGCTGACTGGGGAGACAGATTCAATAGTGGGATTACCTCCAACGGTGCCTGATCCTACTATCTTACCCTTTCTGTTGTCTCCAAAACTTACGCTTCCTCCTCGTTTACATTCAAACATGATGAATTGAGTTTCATCACCCGTCATATGCCTTGAGCATGCGCTGTCAATATACCACATTTTTTACTTCTCGGCACATCTCAGGCTTACCTGCATTGTAATCAGTTTCCCTTAGGTACCCAATTCTTTTTGGGTCCTGACTTGTTAGGTTCAACAGGTAAAGCATCATATTTTATTTTGTGGCGACATATATTGATAGTATGGCCACTTTTTCCACAGAAGTCACAACTGACTTTCTGTTTAGGATTCTTTACTGACTTGTCAGCACCCTAGTGCTGAGCGTGCCAGCACACCTTAGTGGTGTGTCCTAACTTCCCACAAAAGTCACACTGGACTCTTCGCTAGGGATCACGTCTCTGCTGAGTACCTTGGTACTGAGTACCTTGATACTGAGTTCTCAGAGGAAAATTGTTTTTGTGTGGAACCTTTAATTGGTTCTGAATGGTTGTGACATCCTTCCTCAGTTTCTTTGAAACTGACTGGACTCAGAGACAGACTCATGAATGGTTTTCATATTTTCATGCAAAACTGAGTTGTCCTGAAGAAGGTATCTGAGGTCACTCAGTTTGACCTCTTCCACCTCATCACAGCGCCTGCTGAGTGCTTTAATCTTCTTGTTACACTTTTTGACAAGTGTATAAAGATCACTAAGGGCATTACCCGTTTCATTTCTGAGTTGAGAGAGTGAGATTACCTTATTAGATTGCTCTTCATTTTCTGACTCATCAGATTGGTCAGCATGCTCAGAAATGCATGGTTCAGCAAGTTCATCAGCCATGAAACATATCTTTGCTGATTCCGTGGCCTCAGCTTCAGTAGATGAAGAATCATCACTGTCACTCCATGTTGCCACCATTGCCTTCTTCCCATTCTTTTTGTCATTCCTCAGCGTTGGGCAGCTTGACTTGATGTGGCCAGTTTGATGGCACTCAAAGCATGTAATGGGCTTTGAGTTGTCCTTCTTGAATTTGCTGACACTTGAGTCAGCCTTATACTTGTCAAATTTTCTATAAGGCTTTTTGGAGTATTTGTCATTCCTTTTGAACAGCCTTTTCATTTTCCTCGTGAACATAGCCATCTCCTCATCGTCAGTTGAGCCATCATCAGTTGAGTCAGCTTTCATGACAAGTGACTTTTGCTTCTTGTCTTCGGATTTTTCCTTCACCTCGAAATTCTTCATAGATATTTCATGGGTCAGCAGTGAGCCGATGAGTTCATCATATTTGTAGGTGGTTAAATCCTGAGCTTCTTCAACGGCTGTCTTCTTAGCTTGCCAGTCTTTAGGAAGACTCCTGAGTATCTTCTTGACTTGTTCTTCTTCAGTGAAGATTTTTCCAAGTCTTTTGAGCTCATTTATGATGTTGGTGAATCTTGCATTCATCTCGAAAATCCCCTCATCATTGTTCATTTCGAACAGCTCATACAATCTCATTTGCTGGTTGACCTTGGACTCCTTCACCTTGTTGGTTCCTTCGTATGTCACTTCCAGCTTCTTCCAGATCTCTTGTGCTGATTCACAACCTGATATTTTGTTGTATTCTGCAGCATCCAGCGCACAGTGAAGCATATTTATAGCCGAAGCATGATTTTATAACTTCTTGAGATCATCCTCTGTCCATTCAACCTCAGCTTTAACAACTGAGTGGCCAGCAACAACTTTCATAGGTACAAACGGGCCTTGGACTATAGATAGCCAGGCACTCATGTTTGTAGCTTGAATGAAGTTCTTCATCCTATTCTTCCAAAAGGTATAGTTTGACCCAAAGAATAGGGGAGGCCTAGTAATGGACAGCCCCTCAGGTAATATCTGAGTTTTCTGGTTTCTAGGGAGAAACCGAGTGCTGTTTTCACCCATGGTATGGATCAACTCAAGGTTGTTAGACCTTTAGTAATGAGCTTTTAGGCTCTGATACCACTTATTAGTCCCTTATTAGGTTGTAAGTATAGTTCCAAGGGGGGGTTAGGAACTATTCTACCTTTTTAAAATAGTTAGGGCAGATTTCTTTTCTTTGAGAAAAGATTATACAACAGCGGCGCTTAGCAATCAGCACGACACTGGCTTAGTCAACTAGTGACTAGGTCAGCTTCGTTGCTTAGGTCAGGAAATAGCATTTAGAGTCTATTCCTGAACTTACTCGTTGGTAGCGCACAACTCAGCTTGACTTCTTTTTACTTGGTCAGCTTTAGTTTGTTTTAAGCAAGCAATATATTAAGGAGTTAAGGGTTAGAAATACTTCACTCAGCGGAGTTATCCAGGTTCGGCTTCTTCTAAGCCTACGTCCTGTCCCCGGAACACGTTCTGAGATTTCCAATTCACTACTGAGCTCTTTAAAGGTAGAGACTCAAAAACCCTTTAAAATCAGAAGCTGAGTATAACAAGAGTACCTTCCTCTATACCTCTACTCACTTCTATTCTAATTCAAATCAGAAGCTGAGTATAACAAGAGTACCTTCCTCTATACCTCTACTCACTTTTATTCTAATTCACTAAGTACTTAAAACCGAGTACTCAGCTTCTCCTTTCTAATTCTAGAAATGATTAAGATTTGTCCTAAACAACAATTGCTAGAACACCTTAGATGATTGAAGATCAATCACTCTAGACTTTTACACAGATATGAAATTGTAGTGTAAGATTTGCTTTGCTTTTTGATGGAGAACTTTTGTATACTTTTGGTCAGCGTAACGACTTTGCACAAAGTTCTCTATTGAATGTGGATTCTGAATGCTCTATTTATAGAGAGCTGTGAGAGCTTCTGGTTATTTCGAATTTTGAAATAACCGTTGGAGGGAAACGGCTATAGGTCGTTTTCACTCAGTCTGTCAGCAGTTCTCTTGGCCAATCAGATTCCAGCATCTTCTGTTCTTCGGTCAGTGTGACAGTATGTTCCTCCATTTTAGGTAACGTCAACCAGACAGCTTGCTGCGTCTCCTGATCTTTACTAAAAGAGGAAATACTTTGTCTGGAAGCTGCTTTATGGTCAGCTGCTGTCTTGTACGTTTTGTCGAGACAGCTCAACAGCTTCATGCCGAAGTTGTCTACGTGGATCTTCTGGATCCTTCTTTGTTCAGCATGCGTTTCATCACTTCAACGGCAGCGTTTTGAAGTACGCGGGCTGAGTGATCTTGGGCTTGTTTGACTTGGGCCTTGACTTGGGCCTTGACTTCCATATAGGGCTTGAGCCTTATGATCTTATGTCTTATAATAAATTATAAACTCAACATTGAACAAACACATTAGTAACACTAAATCAAAGCATTTAAACTTAGTGTGTTGTAGAATATTTAATTTCACTTAATTAATTTAGTCAAATCAAAATCCTGTGGAAAGGTGTTTCAACAATACGCCCCGCGTATGTCGGTGGATTTTCGCTCCTTGCTCGTACCTGAAATACAATTCTCGAGAGCCAAGTTAGCTTGACATTTTATTTTCTAAATTAATCAAAAATAAGGAAAATTAACCGAAAGTACGGATTTTATTTTTATTTCGTTATTTTATTAAAACACTCTATTTTTGCAATTAAACTTATTTATTTCTTCTAAAATTAAACCGTAAATAACGCTAAAAGATAGGGACGAAACGCCCTTATCATCCAACACATTGGGACTTAGCTCCTTTATTCTCAAGGACTGTAGATGTGTCTGATCTTTAGTATTAGTGCAATTGAGTGTTCCTTAAAAAAAAGGATCTATAGATTCATCACCATCATGTAGCAGTTAAAGTTAATTTTTTTATGATTATTTAGGTAGAAATGAGATTAAAGATCCAAAGCTTTTCAAAGCTAATGATTTTTATTTTATTTGTTAATTAATTTAAAAAAATTTTAAAAATTGGGGCCATCTCGGGTTTCGATTGAATTGCTAGGTCTCGAGACTCTGATTTTTATCGAGTTGTTGAAGATCAACAAACTTAGCATAACCTAGATCAGAGTTTGGCCGGTTCTCAGTTCGATTAGAGTCTCACAAAACATTCATAATATACATTCTCAATAACTTTATTTTATTAAAAATCATTAAGTAAAAAAGGAATTAAATGCGAAGTCAAGAAGGCACCAATAAAAGACCTAGAGGCCAATAAGGACTAGCATTCAATCGAGTCGTTCAAGCTATGACATGAGTAATATGGTTTGCTTGTCTAGAAACAAGATAAACTTGCATCCTTCAATATGGTTAGAGATGGTCAAACAATTGTGAATAATGCATCCAAAACTAGTAAACAAGTTAGGGGTAGAGTCAGACTCCATAATGACATTAGAGCATTGATTGGTCAGCTAAGAGAGGACCTCTTTAATGCAAAGGACTTCTTTCAGTTTTGACATCAGGGATTCATGAATGAATTTGGAGCCACTTCCAACAATTTAACCAGAAACTTCTCGAATCACAAAACCACCCCTAATCACACATAAGTCGGTAAAAAGTGCCTCATCAACATTAGTTTTAAGGAACCTAAGAGGAGGCTTGGGCCAAAGATTAGCAGAGAGATCTGGAGGGCAAGTGGATAAGGAATGAAACAACTTTGTTTGACTCTCACGATACTCAGTGAGAAAGTCAATAGAGAGAGTAGTTGAGAAATTTGCTGGCATCAATGGTTTGTGCAAACAACATCGTTTTGATGGAGCCAAATACCCTAAAGGATTACACAAAAATCTGCAACCACATTACTGTCATGTTCAATTTAAAGCATCAAACCAAGCTGTGAAAGAGTCCACTGGCGAGACAAACAAATTTAAGCACTCACTGCCCAACAATCAAAGGTAAATTTACAGTCAACAAAGTGGGTAAAAAGCATGCTCTCCCACCTCTTGACAGGTTGGGCAGATGTTCTCAACATTAAGGCCTTTAAGAAACAACCTTTTCCTTAAATGAAGAAGGTTGTTGCAAAGCTTCCACATGAATATTTTAACACGAGGCAGTATGTGAAGGCTCGGCAACACTAACCAGTTCTCCATATGATAGTTGATGGAAGCAATGAACCTTTGGTTCTCAACAATTACACGATAACCTGACTTGATCATATAAACACCATTCTTGTCAAAGTGCAACATAGCCTATCTGACATCTTTTTGACTCCCTTTGGCAAATCTATAATAGCTCAGAAATCCTCAACATTAAAAAGATGACGCATGAGCACACTATTCTAGTAAGTAGTACATCGGAGCCAAAGATTTTCTACACGTGGATACTTGGGTATGAGGTTGTTGAGCGATTTCCACAAGTGCACGGTATACGCTTGTAGTAATAAAAGATATCGATCCCACAGGGAACGCTTTTTAATAAAAACTTAGTTTGAATCAGTTAAATTTACTTTTAAGGTTTATAATATGTAAAATCGTTAAATCGGATTTGGTTTTGAAATTGCTAGAATAAGAATTAGATTAGAGTATAACAAATGTTAGAAAATACTTTTGATTTAGGGATAAATTTACAAAACAGGAATGTTTAGTTCTTTTAGAAAAGTAAACAAATGTATTCGTTTGCATTAAGCAAAGAAAACAACTTTAAACTTTGCATAAATTATAACGATGAAATAAGTGACGGTTCTTCTAATTTTAGGGCTTTGAACTGCAGTCAATCCTCCTACGGTCGGGTTAGATCGCTACCTTAACCAAAGTGATACTCTACTGATGATATCAATTTGCCTAAGTGTTCAACAAAGTTTCCTTGTAAAGATTTTGAATTTAACTACGTTTTAATGAAAACACCAGCATCCACTTCGGATCCTTTACCAAAGTGCTGCATAAAAATCTATCGAATGGAACAGACTTTATTAGATGAAATATAAATTTTATACAAGTTTACATAGAACAAGGAGCATGAAAACATTCGACGGCGTGCAAGTGAACGGGTTGTCAATCCTTTCCTTGGGTTTCGTTAGAGTTTGTCAGACTCAGGGGCGGATTCTCTACTCAATCTTCTCGCTGTAACTTCGTAATAGGGATGCGGTCGGCCTCTACCAAAATATAAACTAATATGAACAAATATAAACGCTACTGTGTTTATAATTATTGAATAAACAATGTGTGTACATCATATTGCTTTTTACAGAAATGAAATCTAAATTCTGAATCACTTGACTCGGAATTTCTGCATTAATTCTATACTAATCTCTTTCTTCTATATCTTTCCAACTCTCCATCAACTCTTTATTTATAGATGTTGAAGAGTCGTGATTGAAGTGTCGTGTCAGTTGTGAAGGGACGTATCCTCTGTGAAGAGATGTCTTTATCTACCCGAACGAACGCGTTTTGTCGAAAACGAAAGTGTGCGAATGGCTCTTCAGGTTTTGCTGAACTTACCGAGAATAATTAATTTTCGGCCGAGAATGGGGGAGCAATTAATTGGTCTTCGGACGAAAAGAAGGGGCGCTGGAAAACGCGTGTCGCGACCGAGAATTTGAGATTCTCGGTCGCGGCTCCACAAATTCTCTACCGAGAATTTGGTTTCCTCAACCGAGAACTTGGTATTTTCTTCCGTTTCTGACTTCGTCTTTGTCCTCGTTTTGGTGTAATTGATCTTCGTCATTTTTGATTCCTTTTGTAGGATTTTTATTCTGTTTTTAACCTCTTTCGTTCCTATTTGGATTTTACCAAATATTTAGGTACCTTGCAAGATAAAAACATATTCGAAAGTAAAAGTACTCAAAATGGATATAATTAGCACAAATTCGCAACAATACTGATGTAATTATTGATGATATATTAGGTATATTTTGGGCTTAACAAATCTCCACACTTAATCTTTTGCTAGTCCCGAGCAAAATTTCACTGAATTTATTCTTTAACTAATCCCTGTATAAAAATAAAACATATATCTCGGTATTACCTTTTAAATTAGTTAAGCCAAAAAGACTAACTTCGCATGGCAAATTTATATGCAAAATATCAAACTAACTAGTATAAAGTCGATATATCATTCGTCCTATATCTTTATTTTAAAACTGAAGTATTCGGGACGATATAAGCATGCATGTTATTGAGTCTTTCGTCTCAAGGCATTTTAAAGCACAAAATTTCCTTTCCCAAACCTAAACTAATATATGAAATATATTAAATGAATAAGTACTTGGGTTAATCTTATTTGCTTAGTTACGTCCGAGATAAGGGTGGTCTTGATCGTAACCTTATACGTATTTTATTGCTTTGTGTTCGCTTAAGAGGTACCGACCATGCCATGGGTGGACGCAATCGTTACTTTAAACTTAAACACGCTTATTTTTTATTTTTAAACGTTCCTTCCATACCTCGATTGTGATAAAGGTGGTCGCAATCATGACCAAAAGTAAACGGTACTTAATTTTCTTCCCTTTCATACCTCAGTTGTGATAAGGGTGGTCTCAATCGTGGCCGAAAGTAAAGAATTCAACTAATTGATTAATTAATATGAATTATAAAATTTAAATTGTAAATTGGGAAAAAGAAAGA
Source organism: Euphorbia lathyris (assembly GCF_963576675.1). NCBI lineage: Eukaryota > Viridiplantae > Streptophyta > Magnoliopsida > Malpighiales > Euphorbiaceae > Euphorbia > Euphorbia lathyris. Next base: position 78,178,190 of record NC_088918.1, on the reverse strand, counting down.
TAGCACAGTCATCCTATATTGACTTAAAATTCAACATGTATTATGGCTTAAGTTTCCTTAAAAACTTCAATTGGTGTTAATGTAAGACGAAATCAAATCGAGCTAAAAAAATGTTAGTTCAATTTAATGCCTATAAACCTAATTGAAAATTTAAAATAAGATTTATTGTATCATGAATTACATGATATAAAATAGAGATTGCAAATAAAGAATTTATTATTTTAAATACATTCACTCGAGACAATTTTACTTAAAATTGTATCGGAGATTTATGAATTTTTTTTTTGAAAAATATTACTCGTATAGAAATATTATTTCTAACGATAATGATAACCTAAGAATAATCATAAGTTAAATATATTTTTAAACATATGAAAATATGAAAAATTAAAATAAATTGTGTTACATATGTATAAAACAAGTGTTGTTTTATAAATGTTGCTTAAAAATTTATTCGTTGCATTTATTCGTATAAGTAAAATGATATATGTATATCTCCTCCCACACTTAAATTGGACAATGTCCTCATTGGTGCAAATATGGATATAACATGAAAAATAAGCACTAAATAAAGCATACGAAATAAAAATAGAAATTTAGCAAATTAAAAGCATTCAATATAAAATGAAAATTGTACGAAACATAATAAATAAAAATATTGTGCCAAACGGAAATTTAAAAACAACATAACAATATAAAAAGAAAAGATAAAACCTAAGCATGAGGCGGGGAATCGGGAGGTATTGGTGAAGTCTCCACATTGCGGCGACGAGCATCCGATGCCGAGTTGACCTGTGCTCGCGCCTCAAAGTATTGAGGTTGTCATTCATCACCATATTATTCTCCACCAAATCATCAATTCGTAAATTCATTTGGCGATTATTGGAGTTGATTTGGTCCAAAATCCGCCTCAAATCTACCGGATCATTATCTTGAGGTGCTTGGGGTTGTGGTTGAGCCGGCGGTGCATCTTCTTCGCCTTCCGCCTCGCCTCCTTCTTCGGTACCTACAAATTGTGAACTCGAAGCGCCTCCACCCATAGTGCCACGAAGATGGGCAATACGGGAAGCATATGAAATAAAAACAAGAGGAACCGAAGTAAGCAATAACTGAGCCCGCTCAAGAGCCGAAATGTCCAAAATCGGTACATACCCATGGTAGGTGGACATGTCATAATCGACCAATTCATCCCGTGCTCCCAAAACAAACGCGGTGATAAAATTACAGAGAGGTACTTGAATTGTGGAAGCCCTCGAAGCACGAAACAAATTATCAAATAGCATACCAATGCTATCAACCCTCAAACCCTTAAATAAACAATCCAAAACAAACAAATCCCGAACTTGAATCTTTGAACTCTCAACACGACCAAACAATGAAAAACTCAGAAACTTGTGAAAGAAGAACACACAATTGTCCTTAATCAACTTGCTGGAGGTATTCTTTGAGTTAAAATAATCTTGATCCAAAAGAGTTTGCCAAATAGAGTCGTTATCAAAATCCTTAGGTTTGTCATAAAAATCACTAGTAGGGAAACCAAACATATTTCCCATAGCCTCATAATCTATGGTATAAGTTACACCATTATTCCGAAAGGAAATTGATGTCTTCTTCTTATTCATGGTCAAAGTGACCAAAAACTCTACCACATATTCCGTAATACGGGGAAAACGCATAGAAACAAACTTTTGCCAACCTAAAGCTTCAATGAAAGCATCAATTCTAGTAGAAAAATTCAATGCTCTTACCGAATCATAGTCAAGGAAGTGCATATCCACAAACTGCCTGTTAGCATGGGAAAAGTGAATGAACCGAGCGGCTTCCTCCTCTGTTTCGATGTCAAAATAGGCTCCGCAACGTATACGAAGGCGATTAGCTTCCGTAACTGATGGCTTGTGACCAACACGCTTTGTTCTAGGCATGGTAATGGTATTTAGGGTTTGCAAAGAAGAAGAAGAAGAGATGAAAATAGAGAAAAATCAAAGCTTGAAGATGAGGTGAGAATTGTAAATGAGGAATTGAAGTGATAAGTGATTAGATGGGGTAAAGAATAAATGGGGAAGAGTAAAAGTAATGTATAGGGAAGAGTTTAAAGTAGGTGATTGGGTAAAAAGTGAGGTGATGTGAGATTTGTGTAAGGAGTAGGTTTATATAGGGTGAAATAGGGAGATGTAGAGGTTGAATATGAATAGGAATAGGCCAAAAAGATGTCAAAAATCCGAAATAACGCTGCCTACAGGTCGCGTGTCGCGACCGAGAATGCTGATCCGCGGTCGCGGCACGCGAAATTCAGAGAATTTTTTGCTCTGAATTCGGCCTGTTTTTGCCGGACTTGCCGAGAATTATAAATTCTCGGCCGAGAATCGGTCAAAAGTGGCTGATTTTGTGTATTTTGACTTGGTTTGTGCAATTTTATCGAGTAATTGTGTCCTGAACTTAATGTGAACTGTACCTGCACTTAAGAACTTAATTGTAAAACATTAAATGCAAGGAAAACCAAAGGTTTATCCTTATTAATTGTAAAAATAAAGAGAAATAAATGGCATAATAAGAATTAATGAAACATTTATGCACATTTATGTATATAAGTTAAATGAATCATGTTAAGTGCAAATAAATACAAGTTCATGTACTAATTAATTGAATTAAATCTTAATGTATTGAACACAATAGAATAAGTTTATGAATTTGGATTAAGTGTGAATATATGTGTTGATTAAGAAAAACCATACTAGTTCATTTTAAGCAATTTTATATCCATTTGAGCAAGAACAATTAGAATTGTTATATAATAAATGGACTTAGTATAGATTTGTCCATGATCACATAGGAAATGGAACAAATATATAATAACAATGGTAAAATCAATAAATGAACTAAAATGAATAGAAATTTTTATTAAATTAACATATATGTACAAAAATTATAAAAAACATAGAATGAAAATAACACAAAATACAAAAATATTTACAAAATAATACTTAAAAACCTAAACTATTCTATATACTCATCACTATCAATTGAGATTTCGCTAGCCCTAAAGCGGTCAAATTTCAATTGCACGAAAGCTTGACGTTCTGGTGCAGAAAGAAAATGCGGGCCTGCTCGAAAGACACGTTTCACAAGACCTTCATACTCTAGAAACTCATAATCCAGGGTCGGAAAAGATTCATCCTCACTCCAAGGAACAGTAATAGTACCCTTGGTACCGAGAATTATTCCGCAAATTATATTCCCGAATCCAATCTTTTTATCCTTGGATTGAGAAGCGGAAACAAGACCCTCCATCATAATTTTTGAAGTATCAACGGTATTTCCTTGGAATATGTCGCCAAGGACATATAAATCGGTGTCACGGACCACATTGCTAAATGTGCGACCGAACAAATTATGACACAGGAACTTGTGTAGATACAACATCGAATTGGAGTGAAAGGATTGATTGTAGGCGAGTTTAGGATTGAATCGCCAGAATTCAGTGAGCATTCTCCAAATATCAGTGGATGTCATATCTTTGCCAGGATGACGTTTGATTGTATCCCTCGGGGGAAAACCAAACCAGGCATGCAACTCGGGATATCCGAAAGTAAATAGTTCGCCATCTCGATGAAAACTGAGACGCACTCGTCGTTTGTTAACGAAACGAACAGTACAGAAAAACTCGAGGATCCAGTTGCCAATGATAAGAAATCGCATGTTGGCGAATTTTGTCCACCCTAAGCGTTCCAAATAGCGACTCATGTCATCGCTTATGCTGAGTTGTGCATTCAAAAATTCATACATATATAACATTCCGACGAAGAACTTATAATGAAGCCTCTAGTAGCGCCTGCCCTCATCAAGATTGAAGATAGGAAAGGGCGCACCGTATCGCTTGGATAGGTCGGGACGTTTAGTGCCTGAAGTAGCAATTTTCTTAGAGGTTTTATGTTTAGTAGTCATGGTTTTGTAAAAAGGAAGAAAAATTCTGCAACTTAGAGTTAACAATGGTGTTTTGAGAAAAATTAGAATTTTTGTTCTGATAGTGAGGAAAAAGAACGTAACAGAACTTTGATCCTGGAGGACTTATTTATAGGAATTTAGGACGAAATGAGGTGTTGTTTTGATGCGAAAAGGTATAAAATCGTACCTCTGAAAGTTGAAGAAACTCAATTTTTCGTTTTTGAAAAGCTGTGTCTGCAGGTAGAAGAAGATACATGTCTGATGGGAAGAAAAAATCCCGTGTCGCGATCGAGAATCCCAATTCTCGGTCGCGACACGCTAATTTCCTTGCGAAAATCAGGCGTCGAAACCTACTTTTCTGATTCTCGGCCGAGAATTAAATATTCTCGGTAAGTTCAGAAAAAACCTTACCTGTTTGGACAATTCTGAAAATGTGAATTCTCAACTGAGAATTCCAAATTCTCGGCTGAAAATCACCAATTTTCTCCTAATTCATGCTAAAGACCTAAAAATAAAATAAAAGCATGACTTAAACATATTTTTATGTATCTAAACCTTAATATAAAGTCTATCAATAATTAAAAATCATAAAATTGGCATGTGTAAAAATTTAAACTAAATTAAAAATCATTAAAACTGATGACTGGTAGAGAATTTCCGATAGGGTTCTGTCTCTGTGGGGGCGTCGTTGGGTTCGACGGGGGGAAGCTCTGATGCCAAAGTCAGTATAGAAGAACAAGAGAGCAAACTGAATTGACAAAGGGTGAGTGAATGTGTACCTTGATAGCTCGAGATACTAGCTATATATAGTCATAAAGTTGTAACCTTTAGTAACTAGAAAGTCTCCATTAATGCTCCATTAATGGCGGTTATTGGTTTCCTTTAAGCATGTCCGTTAGGAAATTGATTGCTTATTAATGGTCTTTATTGTGGGATCGGGTAGCTATTTCAACAACGGATTGGGCGATTATGGCAATTCGCCTCATAGGTTCTCCGGCGGATCTCTTGTGGTGAGGTGTTGGTGATCCGCCTGTCGGATCTCTTTGCTCAATACGCCGTGATACTCCGATATCAGGTGATCAACACGTGGTGTTCTAGGCGAATATCCCTTTTGATCCTTGGGATAATATCACAATGTTATCAGAAGCCCCCCTAAAGTTCCTTTAAAGTCCTTTAGGGCTTTTGAGCTTCTTCGCGCGCCGTCATGATTACCTGCATTAATGGTCACTCTGTTCGATGCCAATCGATGGGTGACACGTGTTGTGGGCGTGCCGCTCGAGAAAAGAGAAAACACCTTCTTCCTTCCTCTCTTTCTCTTTCTTCCTCATTTCTTCTTCTCCATTTTTCTTTGTACTTTCTTCGCCCAGTGTTTTTCCCGGAGTTTCAGAGTCCTCCAAGCTTTTACTTTCATGTAAGTTCATCTTTTTCATTCTATTTTTTCTGAATGTTTAGGAGGTCTTCTTCATCCTTCGAATCGTCTTTCGAACTTTTTAATTTGACCTCTTCCTCTAAAATCGTAGTTAGCTGGACTACTTCTTCATCGGAAAGTTCTTATTCCTCCGAAGATACAGTTAGCTCTAATTTAGCTGAGTTGTGTAACTCGGCACGAAATAGTGGTCGAACTCGTTCAAGTAGAATTCAAAACCTTTCTGTTCCCGTTACTGGTACTGGTACTGCTCCGACAATAGATTTTAGGCGATTTTTCGGGATGGTGGCTTCTTCTTCTGCCCCATCTAGGAAAAAGGCGCCTCGTGCGGAGTCTATTCCATCTCGCATGAGCGCCGCGGATCTAGCGGATCTGGCGAATCGCTTTCCGTGGATAAAGGACTATGAGACTCCATTGGCGGCTCCTCATCAATGACTCGCCTGTCCGCCAAGCGGATATCTATCCGTATATTGTAGTCATGTAGAAAGAGGATTCCAACTTCCTCTCCCTAAGATGACGGTGGACATTCTAGCCTACTTTGATATCACTGCCAGCCAGTTACACCCAAATGGCTGGTTAGATATGGATTTAAATTTCTACTTAGCTTCAAACTTAGGGGTAGTGTGCAACCCTCGTGTCTTTCAATTGTTTCATAAACCGTCACAGCGGAAGTCTGAGTCTTTCCTCACTTTTGCAAAGTTTGGAATATATTCGCCGTTTAGCGGCAAGATGTCCAACGTCCATCTTTAGGACGAAATTTTTTTCTATGTAAAGATAAAAGAGGGCGAGTCTTTAGGCTTTCCATCGTACTGGAATGCCAAACCTCTGCATATGGCGGGAGATATGCGTATATTGACAGATAGTGATGAGGTAGTGGCGGAGCTCATGAAGAGTGTCAAGGCGGATGCTTGGACATACGCTGACGCCTTGGACTTCATGATGAATGACATTCCCCTGATTCGCCGAGAAGGGGACAAGTTCATTTACTCAAAGTTTGCACAACTTGATCAAGGTAACTTTGTTTTTTCTTTGAACTTTGATTACTTTATTATTCTCTTTGTCAGGGGTTTATCTAAGGCCAATCACGCTCTTGTAGAGATGCGCAAGAAAATGAAGGAGAATGAGGCTCGAAAGAAAGGGCAAGTAGCGGATTCCCAAAAGAGTGTAGGAAAATGTCCTGCTGATACAATGGTCGACCCGCCTCTGAAGAAGAGGAAGCCTACAGCTTTCGGCAGACAAAAGTTTATGGCGGATGCCATGAAATCCGCAATGCCCGTGGTGGAGAAGGAACAAGTAAGCTGTTTTTACCTTTTCCTTTTGCCATATTTTGAATCTAAGTTCTGACATTCCCATCTTTGTGCAGATGGCGAAGCCTGACCTGGGCGGTTACTGGTCCGCCAAACATGGTATCAAGGGATCTTTGGAGAATGAGTCTGTCATTAATGACCTGGATGAGGCTCTTGGTCAGTTGGGCGAGGTGCAAAAGAACCAGAACCAGATCCCAAGATTAGCCCATGTCCAAATGGGAAAAATGGAGCTTCTAACGGTAAGTTCCCCATGTCCTTCTGTTATTTTTTGGATGAATGAGTGATCTCCTTTGAGGAGAGTTTTACTATTGTTTTTTCGTTTGAATGGACTGGTTGCATTGATAGATGTATACTCGTTTGCGTGCCATGGAAGCTGAGCTCCTTCAAGGTGTGGCGGATAAGGCCACTATAGAAAAGTTGGAGAAAGAAGATACCGATGCTAACGCGAATGCCGCATTCGCCATTGCCCTCAAGGATGCTGAGATCCAGAAGCTTAAGGAAAAGATCAAAGCAGATGCTAAGGAGCATGAGGATGCCTTAGCAGACGCTGAATTCATGGCAGGGGAGCATACTTTCTTTTACGGTGAATGGATTATGGCGTATGTCCAACTGGCGTATCCCGAGATTGATTTTACAGATCCGGAGTTCGCCGTTCCCGAACCAGATGTTGTCCTCAAATATCGCAAAATCCTGGACGTCAAGGATTACATCCACGATCACGTTCGAAAATGGATGAAGGGATCCGCCGAAGAAAGCAAGCCTCCTGCCAGCATCAAGCTGGTGGACCTTGAAGAAGTACCTCCAAAGGCAGGTGAGGAGCTGATAACTGATGGCACCCTTCCTCTTGAGGGAATTATCTCTGTTGAGTAGGAAGCCCCACTGGTGGGTGTATCTGGTGCTGTAGAGAAGGAAGCCCCTTTGGAGGGCGCAACAAATGTTAAGGAGGATGCTCCTATTAATGTGTAGCTTTGTTTGTAAAACTTAAGTACGGTTTGTTTAATCCTTTGCTAGTATTTATTTTACTTTTACATTTGCATAAGTAAATTTATAGGCTTTCAGGATTTGTTTTGAAGTAGGTGGCCAGCCATACTCCGTTGTGCGAACCTTTGTGAAGGTTTGAAGCTGTTTTATTCCTTTAGAGGAAGTTAAGCTGCCTTAGGGATCGTCTTGCTACCTATCTTTGAGGTGAATCGATCCGCCTTTAGGACTTGTGAACCCTTCTTTGGGAAGGATGTAAGAGAGTGTAAAGATCTCGCGTCAGAGAAATGTTTTAACTCTATCTCTAATGTTGATCAATTAAGGATTGATCCGCCCATGAGATTGATCTCCTATCTTTGAGGAGAAAAAGCAGCTATGTGATAGCAGTACTTTTTTGGTGTGGGAAGCATTGTGTGCCCCCCTTCTTTTTTAGACTGGAATATTTATATTGCTGCAAGAAAATACTTAAAAAGAATATTGACAATTGAACAATTGCTTTTTATTGATTGGAGATACGCTTTATTACAGCAAGCGGGTCTTATATGTGAGCCTCATTAAAAGCTTTAATAAGAAAAATCTCATGGGAAAAAAGCTTACTAAAGGAAAAAGAGTACTCAAGACCTTGTTTACATTCTATTTTCTGGCGAAATATTTGCGGAGATTTTGGAGATTCCATGTATGCGGCAGCGTGTTTCCCTCCATGTCTTGAATCTTAAACGTGGCGAACCCAATCTTGTCGACTATTCTGTATGGGCCTGTCCAGGTGAGTCCCAGCTTTCCTTTTCCTTCCTTGGATTGGATTTTGTCTGCTTTACGGAGTACGAGGTCTCCCATATTCAAGTTTACAAGTTTGGCATTTTTGTCATGATAAGCTGCGATCCGCTGCTTGTAAGCCGCCATACGTACGTATGCCTTTTCTCGCCTTTCCTCCACTTGATCAAGACTTTCTTTCAACCTTTGGTTGTTTTCATCCTTGCAATAGAATGCAACTCTGTCACTTGGGACCTGTATTTCAATTGGAATTACAGCTTCGACACCGTGACAAAGGGCGAACGACGTCTCGCCCGTGGGTGTTCTGGGAGTAGTGCGATACGCCCATAGGACGCTTGTTAACTGATCCGCCCATTTCTTGTCATGCTCTCCCAATATTTTCTTTATTCCTTTAACGATCGTCCGGTTTGTAACTTCGGTCATACCATTTGACTGAGGATAATAAACTGAGGCGAATCTGTTCAGAATGCCCAATTCTTCATAGAAAGTTTTGAACTCTGCACAGTTGAATTGCGTTCCATTGTCAGTGATAATCGTATGAGGAACTCCATACCTTCCTACGATGTTATCTTTAACGAACCCTACCATTCGTTCAGCATTGATAGAGGAGACAACCTCAGCCTCTACCCATTTGGTGAAATGATCCACAGCCACGACAACATACTTCCTCTGTCTTCTGGTGGGAGGAAATGGTCCAACTATGTCAATACCCCAGACCGCAAAGGGTCGACCTTCGATGATGGGCCTTTGAAGGTGTTTTGCGGTGTGTGATTCATTTGCATGAATCTGACAATTATGACAAGACTCCACAAACTTTTGAGCATCAAGTTCTGCTGTAGGCCAATAAAATCCTGCTAACCTGGATTTCTTTACAATAGAGGCAGATGCCTCATGAGCCCCACATGCGCCTTCATGCAACTCTTTGAGGATCTGTTGTCCTTCTTCCGGCACGATGCATTTTAGCCAGGCGTGGCTAATAGACTTCCTTTATAGGCAATCGTTTATCACGGAGAAATAGGCCGCCTTTCTTACGATCCATCGAGCTTCTTCCTTGTCCAAAGGCAATGTTCCATCTGTTAGATACTGGCGGATTGGCGATCGCCAATCGTTCTCCACAGGCATGAGTAAGGATACCATCTCCCAGGCGAATGCCGGGGTTGTTTTAACCTCAAACGGGCATTGCAGATCCGCCCAATGCTCTTTGCTTGAAGCCATTTTGGCTAGGTGATCAGCCTCTGTGTTGGATCCTCGGGGCACATGGATTAATTCCCATTTGGTGTCTTTAGCTTCGAGGTGATTTAGCAGTTTCTTAACTTCTTCAACATATTTGGCAAGAATGTCATCTTTGACCTCGAAATTTTTGATCACCTGGTTGACCATCAGTTTGGAATCGCTGTAGATCACGATCCGCTTGGGAGTGATCTCCTTTAGCAGGCGTAGTCCCAATATCAAGGCCTCATATTTAGCTGCGTTGTTGGTTGCGAGGAAATCTAATTTTGCGGCATAGTGTAGCTTTATATATTGGGGACCCTTGATCACGATTCCTATACCTGCGCCTTCTGCCGAAGAAGCCCCATCGGTGTACATTGTCCATTCCACGACTTTAGCCTTGGGAAGATTCACTCCCTCTTTGGTGAATTCATTCACAAAGTCTGCCAAGACTTGGCCTTTTCAGGGCTGATCGGCTTTCATAACGAACATCGAATTCGCCTAGGCGGATGGCCCGTTCCATCAACCTTCCTGAAGTTTCTGGCTTTTGCAACACTTTCCTCATTGGTATACTTGTACGAACTATGACAGTATGTGCTTGAAAGTAAGGCCTGAGGCGTATGGAGGTGGTGACGATGGCCAGTTGTAGACACCGAGTCGGAGGACCTGTGACGAAAACCCATAACAAGACGGTTGAAGCGGTCAGTTCCGATAATTTAAAGCAAAAATAATAATAATAATCACGAGAGGGTCTGTAGGGGTTGCGGTCGTCGAGTGGACGGCTCGCGGGTGCTTAGCGGCGCTGGGCGAGCGCCTAGCGGCAGCCGGCGCGCGCCCGGTAGCCCGGGGCGCACGCGCCCAACCTACGTTGGGTGTGCGCCCAACATCCGTCGGGCGAACGCCCGACATCCGTTGGGCGCTCGCCCAACCAAGTTGGGCGTTCGCCCAACACTAGTTGGGCATAGGCCCAAAATTTTTGGGCGTAGCCCGACGCCCTTCGGGCTACGCCCAAATTTTTTTGGGATCCGTGCTTATAAAAGGCACGGATCCCCATGCATTTTGGGGGAAGATTTTTTGGGAGCTTCTTACTCTAAAACATTTTTTAGAGAGAGAAAGTTATTTTTTGGGAAAAAACATTTTTTTTCCTAAAAATTCCGAATATCCTAAAAGTTAAAATTTTACCGAAAACACAAAAAAACATCGGAAAATCACGATTCGTGGAATCAACCGACTTCAACTGTCAATACCGATCTTGAGGTATTATCCGAGGACTAGACTCGTTTTATTTTATTTAATTTATTCTCTTTATTCATTTATTTTTATGTTATAATTTTATTTATTTAGTTAATTATTTATTTATCACGTTTTATTTAATCTTCCGTATTTATTTAATTTTTGTCTCGTATTAAATAAACGTTCGGTTTTGTTTTGAAATAAAAAACCTCGTTTTAACATCCCAATATGAACCGTGATCCGATTCAAATGTAGTTCGGGATTAAGAAACGTTGTAATTATAAGTTTTGAAAATATTTCTAAATAACGTTTTAAAAATAAAACATCGTTTTAGGAGTCTCCGTTATAGACTATGATCCTATTTGGGTAGTTCGGAGGTCCAAAACGATAGAATAGATCTAATTTAAAGTGTTTGAACAAATCTGGAATGTTAGGTATTGTTTCTATAATTTTCCATTTTCTGTCACAAAAGGCTATTTACCGACGGAAGTTCCGTCGGAAAAGCTGCTGAAATGTAAAAAAATATTGTTTCGGTCATTCTTTCTCAACTTTTAGACTTTTGGTCCTTGATATATATATGTATAATTATGTAATATATGTATTCAAATCATTTTTAATTTCTTGGGTATATATTTATTTAACATGTTTAGATATTATTATTTTTCAATTTGATTTGATAAGATTATATGTATATTTATAGATTTTCCCTTTAATTCATTTAAACTATACATATTTGTTATTTTGGGGTTATTAGGGGTTATTTTCTATATATACTTATCATAAACCATTTTGGGGGTTAAATACCATTTTCATCTTTATGAATCTTATTCATTTTTTTACATGTTTGTTTAATTAAAATAAAAGTATATTATATCTAGCATTATTTTCATTACTATTTTTACCTATTGATAATCATAATATATATATATATATATATATATATATATATATATATATATATATATATATATATATATCTTCTCTTTACCTCCTCTTTAATCTATAGGTATAGTCACCATTTCTACTAAAAATATATGTATATGTACATATTTCTTCTTTTCCTTTTAAATTTCCTATATATATGTTTTGAAAGTGTTTTGGTTGGGTGAATTTGGGTTTAATTCATTAATTGTTGTAATTATGTTCAAATGGAGGTTAATTGAGTGAAAAGGGGAAAATAAAAGACAAAAAGAGATTTCAAGTTGTTTGTTTAAATTAAAGTTTTTCTAGATGTTCTTCAAGTACAAATAAAAGATTTTTGTCATTTTAAATCGTTTCTAAAATATCACGTGTTGAAACCTTAATTCGTTCCAACGGCGGATTAAGCGAACCTTGTAATTAAAATCGTTTTCTATTTGTAAATAATAGAGTTTTGAATCGTTTCCTAATTAAATGGTTTTGTACAAAATAAATTGACTTGTATGCTTAATCACGTTTTTTTGATTAAAATGGTTTGCTCAATGTTTTCAAACGCTCGAGTCGTTCCAACGGCGGTTCGAGGGAACATCATTAACAGGGTTTTGAAACGTACCTAAATCATTTCAACGGCGATTAAGGTACGAACATGTGAATAAACTCGTTTTTGGGGAATGGGATTAGCTTAGAATTAGTGTATAGACTAAGGCATAAAATCGCACTGTGAATAAATCAATTCTCTCTTCTCCCCCTCTCTCTCCTATGTATTTTAAATTTATGCAAAATGGGTGATTCTTTACTAAAATGGCTTTTAATGACATGCTCAAAACGGTTTTCAAAGCGAGAAAGACAAGGTTTCAAATGAATTTTAAACTTAAAGAAATATGCGATTAATCCGTTATCGCCTAACACGCTGAGTAGGAGGCCGGTGGTTCATAACCGGGCGATGTCAGGGTGCCTAGTAGCCTTTCTCCGGAAAGGAGCTAGCCTTCTCGGCTCATACCTAAGTTTCCCGAACCCTCACCGGTCTCCCGCAAGGGATTGGTGTTCATTTTCCCATTCGTGGGTGGCGACTCTTCCATACTCCGAGCTCCGGTCCTGCCAAGCAGCTTGATTCCACGATTGGTTGCTTTCGGCGCCAATCACCGCTTACATCGCCATGAGGTGTCCACCCCCTGGTCCTCCCGGGCGAGGCCGTTCGGCACCTTGTCTAACACTAGTGCCATCTTATCCAGCTTGGAATATCGGGTTTCAGCATCTTTTAATACTTTGCTCACGTAATAGATAGGATATTGCTGGCCCTCTTCTTCCCTTATCATGACCGTGCAAACAGCTTTATCTGTAACTAAAACATACATGTAGAGATTCTCACCTTTCAAGGGACGAATCATAAGGGGTGGTTCCGTGAGAAACCGTTTGATCCCCTGAAAAGCTCTCTCGCAGTCCTCGCTCCATTCAAACGCCTTTTGCTTCTTGATTACTTCATAAAAGGGATGGCATCGTCAGGCTGAACATGAGATGAACCTGCCCAAGGCTACGATACGCCCATTAAGACGTTGCACTTCCCTAATATTCTGTGGCGCTTTCATCTCCAAAACTGCTTTGATTTTATTAGGATTTGGGCTCACTCCCTTCTGGCTAATCATGAATCCTAAGAACTTTCCATATGTCGCCCCAAAGGTACATTTCTCCGGGTTCAACTTAATGTTGTGATGTCGGAGTACGCCCAGTACCTCCTTTATGTCATCTGCATGCTTCTCTACAGTGGTACTTTTGATGATCATATGGTCCACATAGACAGAAAAGTTTTCACCTTTGCTTTCTACGAATATTTTGTTCCTCATCCGTTGATAGGTTGCACCCACGTTCTTAAGCCCAAAAGGCATGACTTTGAAGCAATAGGTGGCTTGGTGAGTCACGAACGAAGTTTTGATCATATTCGAAGGCTCCATTAGGATCTGGTGATAACTCGACTTCACGTCGGTGAAGGAGTACATGGCGTGTCTCGCGGTTCCATCTACTAGGATATCAATACATGGCAAGGGGTAGTTGTCTTTGGGACAAGCTTTGTTAAGATCTGTAAAGTCAATACACATGCGGTATGATCCGCCCGCTTTCTTGACTAGAACCACATTCGCCAACCATTGTGTATAAAGTACCTCTTCGATGGCATCCACCCGTTTGAGCTTGGTGATCTCTTCTTCTATCACCTTCTGCCTCTCAAGGCCATGGTTTCTTCATTTTTGGGCCACCGGTACCGCGTCTTTGTCGATGTTGAGTTTGTGAGTGATCACATCTGGACTAATCCCGGGGAGAATCTCATCTTTCCATGCAAAAACATCTTCTGACTTATAAAGAACCTTAGTGATAGCTTCCTTAATTTCTCCCTTTAACCCTTTAGCCATCCGTACCTGCTTTTCATCTGCCATGAGGTACATCTCTGTTTCACCCATGGCCATTGTGACAAGCTCTTCCTCGTCCTCCTCTTTAGACTGTGGGCGAATCATTAATGATGCCGAATATGTCTCCTGAGCCACTTTTTGGCTTCCTCTGATCATTACACCTCCATTGGCCGTGGGGATGTAAAGTGTTAAGTGGCGTATGGAGATAAGGGCTGCAGCTTCGGAGATAAAGGGTCGCCCAAGGATGATATTGTAAGCTAACTGGCCATCTAGGATGGAAAGTTCCATATCTCCTTTCCAAATTTGATCTTCGTCTGTTAACTCACAATCTAATGTTACCTGGCCCTTTGTTTGGATGGTGTGTCCTGTTACTCCCAGAATGTCCACTATGGTGGTTTCCACTTGGATTGGGTCGACCATGAGTTTGGAAAATGCTCCTCTTATGATGACATTGCATGAACTCCCAGTATCAATCATCACTCTTTTCATCTCCCAGCCTTCCACCATCATAGTAATGACCAGGGCATCCACATGAGGAGAGATCTCTGAGCCGACATCTGCAAAAGGGCGATTAAGTGATGCTCTATCTAGAGCAGTGGTTTTTGCCTTTTTCAACACAGGTTGGTACCCAGGTCCGCCTGCTATGACATTGATGGTCCCTTTTGCCTTCTTCTTCTGATCATCCCTGGATCTATCACCATCTCCCTTCTTGCCATCTTTTTGGACAAACCGGTCCAATTTTCCTCTCTCGATAAGCCTTTCTATCTCTCTGGCTAACTCCCAGCATGCGTCTGTGTCATGGCCATTTTTCCTGTGGTATTTGCAATAATTTTTGGGATTTTTCCCGGTGTTGGTGTACTCCTCCCCTTTTGGTTCAGGGTATGAAATGCTCCACTTGTGCTGGCTGTTTTCAATCCACATTAGCACTTCGCTTTTAGAGGCATTGAGCGGTGTAAAGGACGACACAAATGCTGATTTGTTCTTAGAGCCCATTCGCCGGCCTCTAGAGGATGAGTCCTGGTGCTTGTCCTTCTCTTTATCTCGATGGCGAGATTCGCCTTTGTCCTTCTTAGGCGGAGACAGTGATTCTCAGCGGATGTCATCTACCTCCATAAAGTCTTTGCATCTTTCAATTAATTCTGCCATATCTCGAGGCTTCTTTCGAATTAAATCTTCTTGCAAGCTTTTGCAAGTGGTGTTTTTCACTAGAGCTTCTACTGCCATGGAGACATCCACATCGACAATTCGTATACACAATTTATTGAAATTGTCTACATATTCTCGGAGGGTTTCATTCGTCTTCTGCTTCAATTCAAAAAGCTTTCGTGATTTGACCACTGGAGGAATACATCCGGCGAATTTAGCACAAAACTCCCTACTCAATTGATCCCAACTGTCGATTGATCCGGGAGGTAAAGATTGGAACCAATCATAAGCGGGGCCTCCTAAGGTGGTGATAAATATCCGGCATAAGACCGCCTCACTTGCACGGTTAAGGCTGAGCAACATTCTGTTCTTTCTTGCATGGGCTTCCAGGTTGTCCGCACCCATATAAACGGGTATATTAGGTATTTTAAAATGCCTCTCTATTTCTTCAGCTTCGATCCATGCTATAAAAGGCGAATCACAATTAGTGAATGGATTATGTCGGGCATTCTCTTCATTAATGCGTAGCACCGCAGCTCTAACACGATCATCAAAATTTTCTGGACCCGCCCTGGGGCGTCCTCTTTGTGGCGATCGACTCGGAGAAGATGAAGAGCTAGAGCCAAACGATGGATCTGATGGTGAACGTCCACCTCCACCACCCTGTCCTCCAGGAGGACCTTGGCCGTTATCACCTCCATGGTCTCCTGGGGGAGCGCGTCTATCTTCCCCTTGATTCGGTGGCGGTGGTGGCGTATCCAGACGCGGCGTCTCTATTGGCCTATTGCTTTGTCTACGACCAGTAGATGGGGGTGATCTACCCCGATGGGAATATCTCTGTCTCGGGGGAGAAGGTGATTTCGACCGGCTACTTTTTCCCTTTCTTCGCTTTTTGTTCCTTCGACCTTTAGATCCGCCCTCGGGGAGACTAGACCGCGGGCGACTTGGGATACCTGATCCGCCCAAATTTCTCCCTTGGCCTGCGGAACCTCCAGGGAGAGTTTGGTTATCCCTTCGACTTCCTCCTGCGCCACCAGGAAATAATTCTCGATTGATTGGCCGTTCTCCAAGCGGTAATGTGGTGGTCACCAAGGAGTCCGTAGTGTGAACTTGGAGAAATGAAGAGTTATGGGCATTCAATCCTATAGTCGCCTGCGGCCACTGAGATACCGTAGATGTGGGTGCCATGCTCCAAAGCGGAGGGATGATCATGAATGACCGTAGGCGATTACCCATCTCAGGTCCAAACTCTCTTCCTATTGCTTCCGCACACATGTCGATGAATGCGTCCGGCGCCACACTCCCTTTAGCTTGCGTCGTAGGAGCATTTGAATCAGTGCGACCAGCACTGGTTACAGGTTGGCTTGATGGTGTTACCAATGGCGTTTCAACCCCCGAGGTGGGGTTCTGTTCTCCATTCGTCATATCTTTTTAACGTGAACGAAAACCCTTTATTTGATTAAGGATCCACCTTCACCGCACCAATTGATGACTGGTGGAGAATTTCTGATAGGGTACCGTCTCTGTGGGGGCGTCGTTGGGTTCGATGGGGGGAAGCTCCGATGCCAAAGTCAGTATAGAAGAATAAGAGAGCAAACTGAATTGACAAAGGGTGAGTGAATGTGTACCTTGATAGCTCGAGATACTAGCTATATATAGTCATGAAGTTGTAACCTTTAGTAACTAGAAAGTCTCCATTAATGGCGGTTACTGGTTTCCTTTAAGCATGTCCGTTAGGAAATTGATTGCTTATTAATGGTCTTTATTGCGGGATCGGCTCAGCTGTTTCAACAGCGGATTGGGCGATTATGGAAATTCGCCTCATAGGTTCTCCGGCGGATCTCTTATGGTGAGGTGTTGGTGATCCGCCTGTCGGATCTCTTTGCTCAATACATCGTGATACTCCGATATCAGATGATCAACACGTGGTGTTCTAGGCGAATATCCCTTTTGATCCTTGGGATAATATCACAATGTTATCAGAAACATATTAAAACTAACAAAACGAAACTAAAATAAATAAAAATAAAGTACATTAAATCTAAATGAACTTAATTGTCAGAAAAATGCGTCACGAACGCAATTTCTTCATTTGAAATACTTTTGTAATAGATTTTACATCTATTACCGTTAACTTTAAAACAAACTCCGTCAGGTTCTAAGGAGCCATAATCGAATACATTAAGGACTAGATACGGTCCTGTCCATCTGGACTTAAGTTTACCTGGAAATAAACAGAGTCGTGAATTAAATAACAGCATCTTATCCCCTATTTTAAAGCTTTTGACTTTAATCTTGGCGTCGTGCCATTTTTTCAATTTTTCTTTATATATTTTCGCATTTTCGTAAGATAGATGACATAACTCGCCTAACTCATTGAAGTTGAGCAAACGTTTCTTACCTTCTTGTTGCAAATTAAAGTTAAGTTCCCTAATAGCCCAATAGGCTTTGTATTCTAATTCGACTGGAAAATGACATGCCTTCCCATAAACTAATCGGTATGGAGTAATTCCTATTGGTGTTTTAAATGCAGTATGGTATGCTCATAACGCATTGTTTAGTTTATAAGACCAATCTTTTCTTGAAGATGAAACTGTTTTCTCTAGAATCCATTTGAGTTCTCTATTTGATATCTCTGCCTGACCATTCGATTGAGGATGGTATGGCGTTGACACGCGGTGACGTACTCCATATTTTTTCATAAGTATATCAAAACTTCGGTTTATAAAATGGGTACCGCCATCACTAACAATGACTCTAGGACAACCAAATCTACAAAATATATCGTCAAGAAAATTAACAACAATTTTAGAATCGTTCGTCGGGGTTGCAATTGCTTCAACCCACTTTGAAACATAATCTACGGTGACTAATATGTAAGTTTTACCATTAGAAAGAGGAAAAGGTCCCATGAAATCTATTCCCCACATGTCGAAGACTTCAACTTCTAACATGTTTGTGAGGGGCATCTCATCTTTTCTGCCTAAATTTCCCGTTCTTTGGCATTTGTCACGACGAGTAATAAATGAACGAACGTCTTTAAACAATGTTGGCCAAAAGAATCCACATTCAAATATTCTGGCAACTGTCTTACTAACGCCATTATGTCCCCCCATAAGAGCTAGAGTGGCATTCCGACATTATAGACTCATATTCATTTTCACTAACGCATCTCCTAATTATCCCGTCACCACAAGTTCTAAACAAAAAAGGATCTTCCCAAAAATACTGTTTAATGTCAAAGAAGAATTTCTTCTTTTGTTGGAAAGTTAATCCTTCCGGAACAATGTTGGCTGCAAGATAATTTGCAATATCCGCATACCATGGTGACATGACACTTTTTATTTGATAGAGATATTCATCAGGGAAATCATCTCGTATATCGATAGCTTCACCTATAGGACCGTTTTCATCTTCGAGTCTTGATAGATGATCGGCGACATGGTTTTCTACTCCCCTTTTGTCTTTAATTTCTATATCAAATTCTTGTAATAATAAAACCCATCTAATTAGACGTGGTTTTGCATCTTTCTTAGCAAATAAATATCTTAAAGCTGCGTGATCAGTATAAATAATAACTTTCGAACCTAACAAGTATGACCTAAACTTATCACATGCAAAAACTACAGCTAACATTTCCTTCTCGGTTGTGGTGTAGTTTAATTGTGCATCGGGCAGTGTGTGACTTGCATAATAAATGACATGAAGTTTCTTATCCTTTCTTTAACCTAAAACACATCTGACAGCTAAGTCGCTTGCATCACACATAATTTCAAAAGGTAAATCCCAATCGGGTTTAGCAATAATAGGTGCACTGACTAAAGCTGTTTTCAATGTTTCGAAAGCTTTAACACAATCTTCATTAAAATCAAAGATTGAATCTTTCATGAGTAAATTAGTAAGTGGTTTGGAAATTACAGAGAAATTTTTAATAAATCTTCTGTAAAAACCTGCATGTCCTAAAAACGACCTTACTCCCTTAACAGTAGTTGGAGGGGGTAATTTTTCTATTACTAAAGTTTTTGCTCTATCCACTTCTAGTCCTTTTTCAGATATTTTATGGCCTAAAACAATTCCCTCATCAACCATGAAATGACATTTTTTCTAGTTTAATACTAAATTTGTTTCTTCACACCTAGACAAAACTTTATCCAAATTTTGTAGGCATGAATCAAAAGAATCTCCATAAACGGAAAAATCATCCATAAAAACTTCCATGATATCTTCAATGAAATCATTAAAAATTGCAGTCATACAACGTTGAAATGTTGCTGGTGCATTACATAGACCAAATGGCATTCTCCTATATGCAAATGTTCCATAAGGACATGTGAAGGTTGTTTTGTCTTGGTCATTCGGGTAAATATATATTTAAAAGAATCCGGAGTAACCGTCTAGAAAACAATAAAAAGCATGACCAGCTATCCTTTCGATCATTTGATCAATGAAAGGAAGAGGAAAATGATCTTTCCTAGTTGCTTTATTAAGGTTCCTATAATCTATACAAACCCTCCAACCGGTGGTGGTTCGTGTAGGTATTAATTCACCTTCGTCATTCCTTACAACAGTGATACCTCCCTTTTTGGGTACACAATGGATTGGACTAACCCATTCACTATCCGAAATAGGATAAATGATTCCATTGTCTAGAAGTTTAGTAATCTCATTTTGTTACTACTTCTTTCATATTCGGATTGAGGCGTCTTTGCCTATCCGCTTTAGGTGGCTTATCTTCTTCTAAGTGAATTCTGTGCATTACAATACTAGGATTAATTCCTTTTAAGTCCGAAATTTGCCATCCCATACTTCCTATTCTATTTCTAACAACATCCTTTAATTTTTCTTCTTGAACCTGTGTTAGTTTGTTAGAGATAATTATAGGTAGAGAATCACCTTCGCCTAAGAAAGCGTACCTCAAATGGTTTGTTAATTCTTTAAGTTCTAATTTAGGTGGAACTATAATTGAAGGCGGAACTGGTCCATCTTCTCGAATCAAAGACTCTGGGTCCTTCTCTTCTAATTCTTCACTCATTATAGGTTCTATTATTTCTTCTTTTTGAACAACGTCGTTTACACATTCTTCAACTAAATCAAGTTTCATACAAGCGAAATCCTCCATAGGATATTTCATTGCTTGGTTCATGTCAAACTCAATCTTATTGTCTCCTATTCTTAAAACTACTTTCCCTTCCGACACATCAACTAGAGCACGTCCCGTATTCATAAACGGTCTATCAAAGATTAGCGGACAATTAACGTCATAAGCAAAATCTAATATAACGAAATCGGTAGGAAAAATAAATTTGTCAACTTTAACTAAAACATCCTCGATACTACCATATGGTCTCTTAGTGGTTTGATCTGCTAATTGCAAAACCATATTGGTACGTTTGATATCTTCTTCTAAGCCTAACTTATTAAAAATTGATAATGGCATCAAGTTTATGCTAGCTCCTAAATCACAAAGACAACTTGGGAATTCAATATCTCCCAACTTACACGGAATAGTAAAACATCCGGGATCTTTGAGTTTAGTAGGCAAATTACTTGACACAATTGAACTGCAATCTCCAGTTAGTGAAATGGATGAAATTCCTTCCCAACTGATTTTCTTAGAAATTAAATCTTTTAGGAACTTACCATAATTGGGAATTTGCGTAATTACATCCATAAACGTCAAATTAATATGCAAATTTTTAAGTTTGTCTAAAAATGTTAAAAGTTGTTTGTCATAGTCCTTATTTCGGACTTTGTGTGGAAAAGGTGGTTTGGGTACAAAAGTTTTTGTACTTGAGTCAATTGGTGTATCTTTTTGGTTTAATCTATATTCTTTGGATTTTGGTAAATCAGTTCCTGGTAAAGTTGAATTTCTGGGCATTTCCGGACCTAAGTAATTTTTCCCTGAACGAAGAGTGATAGCCTTTACATGCTCTTTCAGATTTTCTTCCGTATGGCTGGGAAGACTTCCCTCTTTGCGGGATGAAATTGATTTAGCGAGTTGTCCAATTTGAACCTCCAAATTATGGATGCTAGATGATTGGTTTTTAATAAGCTGGTCGAATTTATTCTCGATCCGTTTAAAACCATCATCGTGATTACTTATTTTTCCGCTCATAGCATCGATAAATTTGTCGATCTTAGAAGATAAAGTGCTAATCGTATCTCTTGATTGATTTTGATAATTAGTGGTACGATTTTGATTAGCATTAGCATTATTATTATTATCTCTCCAATTAAAGTTAGGATGATTTCTCCATCCAGGATTATATGTATTGGAATAAGGGTTATTAGTTTGGTTTTGCCCTTGGACAAAATTTACCTGTTCAATTTCGCTAATCTCTTCATAATCTACATCCGTTTGGATTGGCTTACCATTAGGATCACACGGTGCCATAAACCTATCAATTTTGTGCGATAATGCAGAAAATTTGGCTTGCAACATCGCAACTGGATCAAGATTCACTATACCTTTAACTGATGACGTAGTTGAGGATGATGGTTTCGCCACTGGTACGTGTCCACGTTCCGCGGGCCACATACTGCTGTTGATTGCCATTTCCTCCAAAAGTTCTCTTGTTTGGGCCGATGTTTTCTTCATGAATAACCCTCCAGACATAGCATCCAATGAACCTCTAGTTGTAGGATTTAATCCATTATAAAATGTTTGCATTAAAAGTTCAATGGGCAATTGGTGGTGTGGGCATAAACGTTGAAGTTATTTAAAACGTTCCCAAGCCTCATAAAGAGTTTCATTATCATTTTGAGAAAAAGATGTTAACTCTTTTATGACTCTTGCGGTTTTTGCTAAAGGAAATTTTTTTGATAAAAATGCTTAGGCTAGTTGCTCCCAAGTTTCAAATGTTGCGGCTGGCATAGAAGTTAACTACTTTTTGGCTCGATCCTTCAAAGTAAAAGGGAAAAGGCGAAGGTTGATTGCTTCCGCAGTCAAATTTGGTATTTTAAAAGTGTCACAAATTTCTAAGAAATTTGTCAAATGGGTGTTAGGATTTTCGTTAGGTAACCCGTAAAATGTTACGTTATTTTGTAACATATTAAGCAATGCTGGCTTAATCTCAAATTGATTTGCATTTATTTGGGGTCTAACTATGCTGTTTGTTACACCGGCCACTCCTGGCCTAGCGTAATCCATAAGTGTGGCCATAATTTCCGGCTCAGTAACTCTAGTTTTTATTGGAGTTTTGTTTTTGTTTTTCTTGTCTTTCTTGTTCTTTTTAAGATTCTTTTCAATTTCTGGGTCAATAGGGTTTGGTGGCGTGCCCGAACTTCGAGAACTGCGCATGAACTTGAAATTTCGCACGAACCGAAACTACCTTCGAAACAAAATTTGAAAAATAAATATTTTAGTAACTTAAAATAAATAAAATATAAAATTTTGAATAAATATAAATAAACCTAGATTCGAAATAAAATACGAAAAATCTAAATTTTTGTCAAAAAAAATTTTGGCGTTCCCCGGCAACGGCGCCAAAAATGTGTTGAGCGATTTCCGCAAGTGCACAGTATACGCTTGTAGTAATAAAAGATATCGATCCCACAGGGAACGATTTTTAACAAAAACTTATTTTGAATCAGTTAAATTTACTTTTAAGGTTTATAATATGTAAAATCGTTAAATCGGATTTGGTTTTGAAATTGCTAGAATAAGAATTAGATTAGAGTATAACAAATGTTAGAAAATACTTCTGATTTAGGGATAAATTTACAAAACAGGAATGTTTAGTTCTTTTAGAAAAGTAAACAAATGTATTCGTTTGTATTAATCAAAGAAAACAACTTTAAACTTTCCATAAATTATAACAATGAAATAAATGACGGTTCTTCTAATTTTAGGGCTTTGAACTGCAGTCAATCCTCCTACGGTCGGGTTAGATCGTTACCTTAACCAAATTGATACTCTACTGATGATATCAATTTGCCTAAGTGTTCAACAAAGTTTCATTGTAAAGATTTTGAATTTAACTACGTTTTAATGAAAACACCAGCATCCACTTCAGATCCTTTACCAAAGGGCTGCATAAAAATCTATCGAATGGAACAGACTTTATTAGATGAATATAAATTTGATACAAGTTTACATAGAACAAGGAGCATGAAAACATTCGACGGCGTGCAAGTGAACGGGTTGTCAATCATTTTCTTGGGTTTCGTTAGAGTTTGTCAGACTCAGGGGCGGATTCTCTACTCAATCTTCTCGCTGTAACTTCGTAATAGGGATGCGGTCGGCCTCTACCAAAATGTAAACTAATATGAACAAATATAAACGCTACTGTGTTTGTAATTATTGAATAAACAATGTGTGTACATCATATTGCTTTTTACAGAAATGAAATCTAAATTCTGAATCACTTAACTCGGAATTTCTGCATTAATTCTATACTAATCTCTTTCTTCTATATCTTTCCAACTCTCCATCAACTCTTTATTTATAGATGTTGAAGAGTCGTGATTGAAGTGTCGTGTCCGTTGTGAAGGGACGTATCCTCTGCGAAGAGATGTCTTTATCCACCCGAACGAACGTGTTTTGTCGAAAATGAAATGTGCGAATGGCTCTCCAGGTTTTGCTGAACTTACCGAGAATAATTAATTCTCGACCGAGAATGGGGGAGCAATTAATTGGTCTTCGGACGAAAGGAAGGGGCGCTGGAAAACGCGTGTCGCGACCGAGAATTTGAGATTCTCGGTCGCGGCTCCATAAATTCGCTACCGAGAATTTGGTTTCCTCAACCGAGAACTTTGTATTTTCTTCTGTTTCTGACTTCGTCTTTGTCCTCGTTTTGGTGTAATTGATCTTCGTCGTTTTTTATTCCTTTTGTAGGGTTTTTATTCTGTTTTTAACCTCTTTCGTTCCTATTTGGATTTTACCAAATATTTAGGTACATTGCAAAATAAAAACATATTCGAAAGTAAAAGTACTCAAAATAGATATAATTAGCACAAATTCGTAACAATATTGATGTAATTATTGATGATATATTAGGTATATTTTGGGCTTAACAGAAGTAAGACTATATGTAACATGATTTTGAAGTTATCAAAGACATTAATTGAAATCTAGTGGTCATAGCATTGGAAAGTATAAAAGTAAGTGACTTTTAACTTACATTTTAAAATTTACTAACCATACCATAAAAATAAGTAAAATTCAGTAGCCATAAGTGTAATTTATCCTGAAAATCATCTAATGTCTACCAACAAAAATACCATAAACTAAACTAAACCAAAGAAAAGCTCTAACTTAAAGAGAAAAAAGGAAAACAAAATTAAGGCCTCAATCTATAAATCTTTAAGGGTCTTTTACACAAAACTCAGAAATAAAATAGTATTTATATTTCAATTAATATGAACAATTTAATTAATAAAATATTAAAAGTATTAAACATATTTGAAAAATGTCAGTAGTTATGAATTTCAAAATTCATACATTTGTTACGTGATTTGTTTAAAAAAAAATTGATGGTTTTAATTTGATAAAATTCAAATTATTTTATGACATATTATAGATACTTTTTAAAAATTGGATGTGAATATAAATTTTTCAATCTTTAATTAGTTCCCTGTCATCCTGAAGCAATTGCTATCAATCAATCATTTCCCCAAAAATTATCGTCAAAAATAAAAATAAATCATTTCCCTAAAAACACTAACTAAATTTACTTAATTAAATAATGACAAAAAGCATCATGAGGTCCCTGATCTTTCATTGTTTAATGTATTAAGTCATCGATCTTTCATTTAGACATATTAAGTCCATGATCTTTCATTATTTGGTGCATTAAGCCCTCGATCTTTTATTTAGACGCATTGAGTCATTGATCTTTCATATATGGGTGTATTAGACCCTTCCGTAAATCAATTCACATATGGGTGTATTAAGGGTGTGTTTGGTTAGGTTTGTATAACCGCATCGTTTAGCATTTTCTCTGCATACGGCAACATTTTGGAGCTTTTCATGAACATCTGTTTGTAGTTACTTGTTATTGACAAAATTATACTTCTTATTTTCACAAAATGTGGTTCCTTTTTAACATTATTTTTATTTTTAGAACATAATTATCGAAAAATAAGGTTTTGTTGGGTTCAATAAATTTTTTATTTTTTATTTAAATTATTTTTATTAATTTGTATAATACATTTTTTATTTTATAACTTATTTGTGTATTAATTTAAAACATGTCCATATTAGACATCTTAAATACTAACAGCAACAGTTCAGTATAATTTTACCAAACATTAATAATTAAACAACTAATAACAAACAGCTTACTATAACCGCAAACAACTAACATCAACAGAAACATCTATTAGCTAACAATTGAATCAAATAGACCCTTAATACACCTATATATGAATTGATTTATGGAATGACCTATTCATCTATATATGAAAGATCAAAGGCTCAATGTGTCTAAATAAAAGATCGAATACTTAATGCACCGAATAATGAAAGATCAGTGACCTTAAGATGCTTTTTGCCTTAAATAATTACTTAATTGAAGTTCAGTAACCATAATATTCAAAAGTGTAAAGTTTTTTCTTTGAAATGAAAGTGTAAAGTTAAATTATTTTTATATTACTTTTTATGAAAATTACTTTTATATTACTTTAAAGTATAGTAACCATACTATAAAAACAAATAAAATTCAGTAGCCATAAGTGTAATCTACCCATAAATTATCTACTAATATCCACCAACAAAAAAATACACTAAACAGAACAAAAAGAAGTTTAGCTAGGTTTGTTTGTCCAAAAATACTATATAGAAAAATATTTTTCTAATTTTTCGGTGTTCATTTGTTTAGGAAAATAAGTCAATAGAAAATTTTAGATTAGTCAACAAAAAAAAATAAGAAGAAAGTGTTAAAAATGTTTTAACCTTTTATAAAAAGTAAAATATTTTCTTAAATATTTGTGAACCTAATTAATTGCTTCTAATCCTTTTGAAAATACTAATCATCTGCCTTTTTTTTTCGTTTTCTAGTGTTGTAGCCAAATAACGGAAAATATTTTCCAAAATACAATATTCTCTAACAAATAAACAGAGCCTTAGTTTAAAAACTCAATCTCAAAATGTTTCTCTTTAATCAGTTCACCATTATTGCAAAGCAATTGCTATCAATCAATCACTTCTGCAAAAACACAAATTAAATTTACTTAATTAAATAAGTACTCTTCAGTGAGCATAATTTTCGAAAGTGTAAAGTTAAACGATTTTTATATCATGTTTTAAAGTTTAGTAACCATGCTGTAAAAAACAAGCAAATAAAATTCAGTAGCCATAAATTTAATCTACCCGAAAATTATCTAGTGATATCTACCAATAAAAAATACACTAAACAAAACCAAAGAGAATGTTAATCCTGTTTGTTTGTCGAAAATAATTACACACAAAAATATTTTCCTAATTTTTTGATGTTTATTTACTTAGAAAAATAAGTCAACGAAAAAGTTTAGATTAATCAATAGACAAAATATATAAAGAATGTGAGAAAAATATTTGAAAGGAATCCTAAACTTTTGCAACCCATTACATTCCTTCTAACCCTTTTGAAAACACTAATCACCCACCATTTTTTTAAGGGAAAAATTATAAAACTAAGTCAAATAGGAGGTTCATTTACATATTTAACTCATTTACTCAACCTACTATATATCTAGACTGATTTTGTGTGACTTTCCCATAATGCCCCTAACCTTCCCACTTCCCCCAACACGAACGGCCGCTGCCCCCTTCTCATTGATTACGCAAAAAGTTGGCTCCTTCATTAATGATTCCAAGACTTTTGATCTTCCTATCTTCCTTTAAATTGCACGAAATCTGCACAATTTCGTCAAATCACAATGAATTTCTCTTTTTCCTCTCTTCATCTCTTCATTCTGCAACTTCCTAATCCTAGAAAACGAAGTCATGGTTCTTCATCTTCATGTTCCTGCTCGTTACTTGGTTTCTTTCTTCTTGTTACCATCAAAGAAATGGTTATTCTACGTTATTTCCATCGTTTTCCCCAGTTATCATATTGTTATTGTCACTTTTAAGGGTGAAAGGCGCGAAAAATGTAAGTATCTGCTGTTTTTTCATTAATACACTTCGCGTAGTCGATGATTTCGCGAAGAGCTGCGAAGAGAAAGAGCCTGAAACATGACGATATACTTCGTGAATCGATTAGTTCGTGAAGTCTGCGAGTAGAAAAGTTTATGATTTCTCTCGCAGACTTCGTGAAAGCATCGATATGCAACGTAGATCGTCACGTTTCAGACCTCGCATACCTCGCGAAAACAAGTAAAATCACCTCTTTCCCTGCACATTTACATTCGCATGCTTCACTAATCATCATTTCGCGAACCCAAAATCGTCTTTTTCCCTGCCTGGCATGATTAATTTTTTCTGAAGGTGGTTGATTACATAATATCCCTTTTTAGAAGGCGGCGTATTGTGCTGCATGGGAGATGACTTTCCTTCCTGTATAGGGAGAAATTTCCCTCAAGATTGGCACATTCACTTTAAAATGGTTGGTTAGGAGAGATTGTGCCAATCTTGGTGTGCACCATGGGACACGTCCATCCCAAAAGATCTGGACTTCCATTTCTCATCCCAAAAGGTCTAGACTTCTTGTAGAGAGAGAAATTACTCATCCGCTTCAAAATTGATACCGGATTAGTAAGGTTCACTTTGAAGTGATTTGTTAGGAGTTTATTATGGCAATCTTGTTGTAAATTTTGATAATGTTATGATTTTAATGTTAGAATCCGTTGTTGTTTGGCATTTTTTGTTATATACCACTTCGCAAATTAGCTTCAAAACACATCTACGCTTCGCATATGCTAATTAAATTCATCAAGTAAACCAAACATTAGCTTCGCAGGCTTCGCATATGCTAATTAAATTCATCAAGTAAACTCAAACATTAGCTTCGCAGGCTTCGCATAATATCGAATCTGCAAAGTCAGACGGGAGGGAGGGAGACGCGCGTAAATATTGAGGGTATTGTGGGAAAGTCACACAAAATCAGTCTAGATATGTAGTAGGTTGAGTAAATGAGTTAAATATGTAAATGAACCTCCCATTTGATCCATTTTTATAATTTTCCCTTTTTTAAGACGCGTGTAACATACTTTCCGTATAACTTTTTTTTTTTTTTTGCAACTAAGTGATGAATTGATTCTATGTTACGGAAATTAAGACAATTATTTGGATATTTATACAAACTGAGTAGGCTATCAAAACACTTTGAAATTTCAGAAGATGAATTAAGTTTTTTGGACAAATTCGGATGAAAAATGATGTATCGAGCCTTAAACAAACAAAAAGAAAAATTAAGGCCTCAATATCAAAATGTTAATCTTTAATTAGTTCACCATTATTCCAAATCAATTTCTATCAATCAATCATTTCCCCCAAAAACACAAATTAAATTTACTTAATTAAATAATTTACTCAATTAATTTCCGATTTCTATTCCTAGTCAAACATTATGCTATTCTCTCGCATTTCAACTCATTTTCTCTCTATATATCTTTCACCTCCCAAACCTTTCTCCTCAAAATCAATTCACTCCAATGGCGTCGTCTTCCTCAATCAAACCCCTCTTTTCCTCCTCCTCCTCCTCCTCACTATCATCATCAAAATCACCATTTCTCCACAATCACAACAACATCAACATAATCTCCTTCTCAAAACTCCGATCTCTTCCTAATTCCCCCAAATCTCGCTCTCTGTTCATCCAAAACAACGCTTTAAACACCGCGATTCAATCATCCGTCAACTCGATTTCAGAGAAAATCATAAAAACTTTCTCTGAAACCTCTAAACCGACGATTCTAGTCTCGGAGAAGCTCGGAGATGCCGGAATTAAGCTTCTAGGTAGCTATGGAAATGTGGAATGCTGCTACGATCTTTCGCAGGAAAATCTTTGCAAGAAGATCGCGTCGTGCGATGCTTTGATTGTGAGGAGCGGAACTAACGTAAGTAGAGAGGTTTTTGAGGCCGGGAAAGGACGGTTGAAGGTCGTCGGAAGAGCTGGTGTTGGAATTGATAATGTAGATCTGGCGGCTGCTACCGAGTACGGTTGTTTGGTGGTTAATGCACCTACGGCTAATACTATTGCTGCTGCTGAACATGGAATTGCTTTGCTTGCTGCCATGTCTCGAAATGTTGCTCAAGCTGATGCCTCCATGAAAGCTGGTATGCTTTTTCATTTTTAAATTTAATTAAAATAATCTATTTTTTTAAAAGATTAAAATAATTTATTGAATAACTAAATTAATAAAAATTTATATTTTTCCCTCATTTTTTAAACATGAAAATATTATGCGAATTCTCATAAATTTCCAATTATGTTACCATTCCAATTATTCATAAAAATTTGTCCTAAATTAAAATCTTTAAATTACCAAATTTCATGTTTAATTAATTGGTCCAAATTTCATCATAGAACTTTAAAAGGTTCATTTTCAAAAGGGATAAAATGTAAAACCTCTCTTAACTTTCAATAGAGATAATTTACTCATATAATTTTAATATTAACAACCAAAAACAGTTTTCATCTGGCAATTTGATTCTAATTTTTTTTTTAGTTTTTTACAATTTCATAATAAAATTTGAAATTAATATTTAAATTAAATAAAATATTTAGATTTTTTTTATCCACGGTATAATTTTTTTAAGTATACACATTTGTTTGCCATTTATTACTGATGAACGATAAAATGACATCTGTATATAATGATGATAAGATTTATGACTGGAAAATTACAGTTTGATGAACTAATTTTAAAATTGATCAAACTTATCAACATTAAAATAAATTTGTTCTTAATTATTTATATTATGATTAAAATTATACTGCTTTAAACGTTAAAAGTAAAATTCATCTACTATGTATATCAAATATAATTTAATTGAGAGTTTAACATTCTAGTGAATTAATAACATCTTTCCTCGTCCAAAAAAATAACATCTTCCAATTAGTATGGTAGTAGTTAGTAGCTACTAGTTTGTGTCTTTGTGATAGAGAAAGATGGGTCTATAGAGTAGTTGGTGATGTTATTTTTAGGTCCCACGAAATTAAATTTTTTGACTTTCCAAATTCTTAAATTTTCTTTTATTTTAATTACTGCAATTATTGTTTTCCGTTTATTTAGAAACCTTTGCAGGTCCTTTTTATGAAGGGTCCATTTTTTGCTTTCTCAATTTATTATTATGTACAATGAACTTGTGTTTGTTGGGTCACACTGCTATTACTTTTGTTTTCCACTTCATATTACATTAAAATCAAATTAAATAAACAAGTTAAAAAATATTACGAGCGTCCTCATCTTTCTTTTTTTTTTTTTTTTATATTAAGTTTCTGATTTTTTATTTAGATATATTAAACTTACAATCTTTTATTTTCTATCAAATTAAAATAAAAATAAATTTTTATTTGTCAAATTGGTTAATTACGAATATCTACCACAGTTAAAAAAGTGTTATTAATTTTATTTATATTTAAAATTATAGTTTTTATATAGTTACATTATACAAATTGTTTTGAATTATTAAAAATAAAAATTTCTAAATTCAAAAAATAAAAATAAAAATTTCTAACATAGTTAAAATGAAGTATAATAGAAAATATTAGATCGGGGACTGCATGTTGTGTACAAATAAAAAATCAATAAAAAAACAAATATTCATTTGGATGCTTTCACACCGACATCATCATCATGATGTGCTCCACATGTGCATCATGCATTTGACCACTAACTACATCTCATGATTTAACCATTTCATTAGCAATTAGATTCAATGCTAGTTATTATAATCTTATTTATATGGTGGCATCTTTTCTGTTCCCATCAATAATAACAACAAAATTTTAGTCCCGAAATGATTCGGAGTCGATTAACATGAACCATCATATAAAACTATAAAATCAAGTCGTGTCAGCGACACAAATTCGTTTCCATATGGTAAAAAAAAATTCAATTAGACCTAACACATAATTTAGGAGTTTTAGTAAATTAAATTGAAGAAGTTGAACAATAAATTGTCAATTTCAGAGCCTTATCTCACTCTGAGGGTCCTTGCAGCTTAAATAAAAAACCAAACCCCTTAGCTTCGGGTTTTGACATCTTGAAAATTACGGTATTTTGGCGACAAAATAGTACGGTTTTAACAGTTTGAATATTATAATATTTTTTTGCGACAAAATAGTACTCGTGGTTCAATGTTAGTAAAAAATCGATTTCACTACCTTATGTCATTTCGCCAATTTTTACAAATATACAAAATAATTTCAAGTTGCCATTTTCACCCGAATTTTTCGGATTGCAAGCAGACAATGGATTTCTGTTAAACATTCTAAATTGCTAAATGAGGAAGCTATATAGTTCTTTAAATATATAAGGCAATTCTCATTCTTTGAGGTACCTTTTGGAGTGAGTTAGACCGTTGTTTATATGGTACCAAAACGATGGTTCAATGTTTGAACCCCGCTGATATTACCGTCACGCACCAAATGAATTGGGTGTGAAGGGGCGTGTTAAATATCCCAAGTTGCTAAATGAGGAAGCTATACGACTCTTTAAATATGTGAGGCAATCTTCACGTTTTAAGGTACCTTTTGGAGTGAGTTAGGCCGTTGTTTACAATTTCATCCGGACTTTTTGAAATTTTCTGAGTAAAAGAATTCCTCCACTTTAACTCTGTTACTAAAAAAATCTTTTTCCTTTTTTCTAACATTTAAAACCACAAGTACTGATTTGTCACAAGAAATACCACAGTCATCAAAGTGTCAAAACCCGAAGCTACTAATATATTGCAATGTTCATATATGATTTTACTGAACCTAAATTGATTATAAATGTACAAATTAATATTGATCATATGTTATATACTGAAATCTCCAGGAAAATGGGAAAGGAACAAGTATGTAGGAAGGTCTCTAGTAGGAAAAACATTGGCAGTAATAGGATTTGGGAAGGTTGGTTCAGAAGTAGCAAGAAGAGGCAAAGGATTAGGTATGAATGTGATAGCTCATGATCCATATGCATCTGTTGATAGAGCTCGTGCAATTGGTGTGGAATTAGTTTCCTTCAATCAAGCTATTTCTTCTTCAGATTTCATCTCCCTTCATATGCCTCTTACTTCTTCCACTCGTAATCTTTTCAATGATGATACTTTCAATCAAATGAAGGATGGTGTTTGTGTTATTAATGTTGCTAGAGGTGGTGTTATTGATGAACCTGCCTTGCTTAGAGCCCTTGATGCTAAGAAAGTTGCTCAGGTAATATTTCACCCCCTTGTTTTGAAAACCTTAATTACTTTGCATAGGTTGGCTTGATAAAAGTTTGATTGTGTTAGGGTTGATTTATAAATAAGTTGAGTTTGAGCACGAATTTGAGGCTCAATTCGTAAAGAATTGGACTTCAGCACATCGAAACTTAGCTGGAAAACTCGCAAATGATCTTGAGTAGGGTGGTAAATGAGCTGAGCCGACAATTAATAAATGACTCGAGCTTGAATTCAAATTTGAGGCTCGATTTGTAAATGAGTTGAGCTTGAGCATGATGAAACTCGCGTGAATAATCTTGATTAGAGTTGTGAATGAGTCGAGTCGCTCATGAATGGTTCGATGTTCGGCGTAATAAAAGCTCGATCGTGTTTGATTTGATTTATAAACTAGTCGAGTTTAACTATGAATTTGAGGCTCGATTTGTAAATGAGCCGAGCTTTAGCACAGCAAAACTCGGCTAGAAAGCTCGGTTATAGGTTCGTGAACAAGCTCATGAACAAGTTCGATTATATGTTCATGAATAGGCTCGTGAGCAAGCCGGGTTCGATTTTTTTTTTATTAATAGTTTTTCTATTATTCTATAAATGTGGAAATGTAAAACGGCCTAGTTTTGTTTATGGGCTTTACCCGTGAGCATGCTTATAAACATAATTAATGAGCTATTTGCGAGCAAAGTTCATGAACAAAATTAACGAGCTGTTCGCGAGTAAAGTTCATGAACATTAATTAACGAATTTCTCGCGAACAAAGTTGGTGAACAAAATAAACGAGCTGCAACAGGATTTGAACTTGAACTTCGGTTCGAGCTTATTAATTTTCTGTCTAGCCAAGCATGAGCAGGTAAAAGCTCAGCTCAATTACAGCCCTAACCATCGAGGTATCTTCATTGGTAGATTGGTATTCCATACGTGTCATTGAATTCACAGATTCTAAGGTGAGATGGGACTAGTACTAGTCCCTCCCGCTCAGTTGCTGCCACATCAGCTCCACTACTCACGTGGCATCAATTGGGTAGAGGGACCAGTACTAATCCCGGTCCATCCTAGAAAGTCTCGAATTGAAAGTTAAAAGGATTTTTTTTGCAATCTATAAGAAATCAGGATCATCATTGATATTATGTATTCATTTCTTTTATCTTACCAGGCAGCATTGGATGTGTTTTCTGAAGAACCTCCATCAAAAGATAACAAATTACTCCAACATCACAATGTTATCGCTACACCTCATCTCGGAGCAAGCACAAAAGAAGCCCAGGTATAAACAATTAGCGACAAAATTCGTTTCCGTTAACGACAAATATTTTCTTCCATCGCAAATTCATTTCGTTTTTGCATCACAATTAGGAAGGCGTAGCCATCGAAATAGCCGAGGCAGTAATAGGAGCACTTAAAGGAGAAATATCAACCACAGCCGTAAACGCACCCATGGTTCCAAACGAAGTTCTAGCCGAACTCGGTCCTTACGTCTTACTAGCCGAAAAAATCGGTAAACTAGCCGTACAATTAGTTTCAGGAGGAAAAGGAATTCAATCAGTAAAAGTCATATACAAATCAGGCCGCCACCCCGACGATCTCGACACGAGACTCCTTCGCGCAATGATAACGAAAGGCATAATAGAACCAATATCATCATCCTACGTCAATCTCGTCAACGCAGATTTCGTCGCTAAACAAAAGGGACTTCGCATTAGCGAGGAAAGAATGATCGTCGACGCTTCCCCCGAGTTCCCGGTGCATTCAATTCAAGTAGTATTAACCAATGTTGATTCAAAATTTGCAAGTGCAATATGTGAAGCTAGTGGGCAAATAAGTGTTGAAGGAAAAGTGAAATTTGGGATTCCACATTTGACAAAAATAGGTCCATTTGATGTTGATGTTAGCTTAGAAGGGAATTTAATTTTGTGTAGACAAGTTGATCAACCTGGTATGATTGGACAAGTTGGGAATATACTTGGGAAACATAATGTTAATGTGAATTTTATGAGTGTGGGAAGAACTATTAGGAAGAAACAAGCTATTATGGCGATCGGAGTTGACGAAGAACCTCGGGGTGATACTTTGAAAGAAATCAGTCAAGTTTCTGCTGTTCAAGAGTTCGTGTTGCTCAAATTGTAATCGTGATATTTTACGGAGTAATACATTCTATCAATGAAAATCTCTTTGTATGCCACTAGATGTGGTATACAAAGCGATTTTCATTGGCCGGGTGTATTAATCTGGGAGTACACTAAATTTTTTCCTTCCATGCTAATAATTTTATTGTTGTTATTATATAAAGTATTTGATGTAATGTAAAAATAAAGGCAAGTTGCCAAACAAAAGCATCAAGCAAATTTTGTAATTTTGATTTTTGTGAGTTGTAATTTGGTTGTAATGTTTACTCTTTTTCTATGGAAATATAAACTATGTTTCTTATGTTTTTAATTCAATCATTTGGTTGTAAGATGATGAATCATTTTAGGCCACTCTTTTTTTAATCAATGTTGGTAGACCCGGAACGTACCGGTTTGATCAGGTACCGGCTAAGTTTCTGGTGTGGATGATGTAGGGTTTGTTAACCTCCAACAACCCGACAAGAATTTGGATCAACTCGGGAAGCGGTGGTCCAGCTGGGATATGGTGTGAATCCAGTTTTTTTTAGAGTTAGTAAAAAAAAAAGATAAAGATAAAAAAAAATATTACTTTTGATTTTTTTTTTAATTTTAAATCTCGTTATTTTCATAATTCACTGATTTTTTTCTTTCTATATAAATAATAAAAAAAAAACTTAACTTTATAATACTAATAATGTGGGAAGAACTATTAGGAAGAAACAAGTTATTATGGCAATGGGAGTAGACGAAGAACCTCGGGGTGATACTTTGAAAGAAATCGGTCAAGTTTCTGCTGTTCAAGAGTTCGTGTTGTTCAAATTGTAAACGAGATATTTTACAGTATTTCAGGAGTAATAGATTCAACCAATGTATTACCACTATATTGAAGAAATTGATGTCACACGTATACATGTGACATTAATTTCTTTTTAATTGGTTGTGTGTGTTATTTCCGGAGAACTCTAATTTTTTTCTTTCATGCTAATAATTTTATTGTTCTTATTATATAAAATATTTGATGTAATGTAAAAATAAAGGCAAGTTGCCAAATAAAAGCATCAAGCAATTTTGTAATTTTGATTTATGTAAGTTGTCACTAAAAGTTGTAATTTGGTTGTAATTTTTTTCCTCCTATGTAAATATAAACTATGTTTCTTATGTTTTTAATTCAATCATTTGGTTATAAGATGAATCATTTTAGGTCACTTTTTCTTAATGTTATTAGGCTCGGGCCATACCGGCCAGTTGGATCAGAAGCTAGCTAGGTCTTCGGTCTGGATCATATTGGATTTGTTAATCTTCAATTCGATAAGGACTTAGATCAACTCGGGAAGCAATGGTCCAACCAGGATCCGGAGTGACCTGGGTTTTTTTTTTTTTTTGAAAAAAGTAGGTTAAAAAAATTAAAGGTAAAAAAAAACCACTCTTAGAATACTTCGAATCTTAAGTTTCGTTACTTTCATAATCCATAAACACTTTTCTTTCTATCTAAATAATAAAAAAAAACCTAACTTTCAAATACTAATAATTTGATGCATATGGTTGTAGCGGACTGAAAAAGCTGAAGAGAAAATTGGTTTATGGAGAAGCAAGCTATTATGGCAATTGGAGTTGATGAAGAACCTCGGGGTGATACTTTGAAAGAAATTGGTCATGTTTCTGCTGTTCAAGAGTTCGTGTTGCTCAAATTGTAATCGAGATATTTTACAGTATTTCAGGAGTAATAGATTCTACCAATATATACCATTACATTGAAAAAATTGATGTCACACGTATACACGTGACATTAACATTTTTTAATTGGTTGGATGTATTATTTCCGAGTACACTAAAAATTTTCTTTCCACCTTAATAATTTTATTGTTCTTATTATATAAAATATTTGATGTAATGTAAAAATAAAGGCAAGTTGTCAAACAAAAGCATCAAGCAAATTTTGTAATTTTGATTTGTGTAAGTTGTAATTTGGTTGTAATGTTTTACTTTTCTTCTATGTAAATATAAAGTATGTTTCTTGTGTTTTTAATTCAATCATTTGGTTAGAAGATGATTTATTTTAGGCCACTTTTTATCAATGTTGTTAGGCTCGGGCCATACCGGCCAGTTGGACCTAGGTCTTCGGTCTGGATCATGTTGGGTTTGTTAATCTTCAACAATTCGACAAGAAATTAGATCAACTCAGAAAGCAGCGGTCCAATCAGGATCCGAAGTAACTTTTTTTTTTTAAAAAAAAAGGTAAAAAAAAATACTTTCAAATTACTTCGAATCTTAAGTTCATTACTTTCGTAATCCATTAACATTTTTCTTTCTATCTAAATAATAAAAAAAAAAACTTAACTTTCAAATACTAATAATTTGATGCATAAATTGTTGTAACATGCTGAAAAAGCCGAGGAGAAAATTGGTTTATGAAGAAGCAAACTATTATGGAAATTGGAGTTGACGAAGAACCTCGGGTTGATACTTTGAAAGAAATCGGCCAAGTTTCTGTTGTTCAAGAGTTCGTGTTGCTCAAATTGTAATCGAGATATTTTACAGTATTTCGGGAGTAATAGATTCGACAATGTATACGACAACATTGAAGAAATTGATGTCACACTTATACATGTGACATTAATTTCTTCCATGTAGTGACGGTTTTTAATTGGTTGGATGTATTATTTCCGGAGAACTCTAAAAAATTTCCTTCCACGCTAATAATTTTATTGTTCTTATTATATAAAATATTTGATGTAATGTAAAAATAAAGGAAAGTTGCCAAACAAAAGCATCAAGCAATTTTGTAATTTTGATTTATGTATGTGTTGGAGTTTAGTGTCCTATAGTCAATTGTTCTAGGATATAAACCAGCTATAAATGAATTGTTCTTTATATCATTTGTTTTAATAAGGTATGGTTTTCCAAACTATATAAAGACAATTACTTTTAAGAACTAAAATAAGTCTAATAAAAGGAAAACCCTAAGTTTATTTAAAGTGATTATAAAGTGTTCATACAAGCATGAAGTGAGACAAAACATTATAATAAACTAATAAACTTAAAACCACCCCAAGTCAAGTAATATGTTTTGAATAGGGATTGACATAATACTGTTGAGACTTGCATGTAACAATGTTTTCTGTCGAGACAGAGAGCTGATCTCACAAGCTTCAGATATGCAGATATCTGGACAGTTGCATGAATCCAGTGAAAGAGTTCATTAGGATTGGGGACCCGACTTGAGATAACAGGATGGATAGATTTATCATTGTCACATGTTCATCACATTGGTATTAATAGGTATAAGTAATCATCAGACTCAAAGGAATGTTAATTAGTGATTCTGGATTATGGAATGTGATGCTTTGATCCTGTTCTAACACGATCCATAACAGGGATGACTCTGGGATATGTTCGGCAGACGTTGGGTATCACAGGAAGTAATTGCAGGGTAGTTAATATTGGATTGAGCATTTGTCACTCCTGATAAATGGGAGATACGTCCAAGGATCGCTTGTGAAAGACTTGACTCTAAATCCTTGCAAGGTGATAGCTTAAGACTTGAAATGGAGATTTCACTTAACCTATCTAATTGGAGTTAACTTGGCCTGTACAAGTAAAACGAACGTCTCGCTATATGTGACTTGATATAATCCATAGTCATAAGATTCTGTTCAAGGATGTAGTTGATAAAGGATCGAATTATACTGTAACTAATACGAAAAGGTCAACGACGGAATTAACCTGTCTTCTTATAGCTCTGGGGGAATGTTTCGGATCTGCCAATCACAGTTCGCGCAGTCATTCCGTTATACAAAGATTGAATGTAATTTTGAGAAATTAATTTAATGGTTGTATACGGCTAGAAGCAATAAGAACCTAATGAGTCACACATAAGACTTGGAACCAAAAAGAGGAATAGATATTAATTAATTGATGGAAGCCCAACTTAGTCCACTAAGGCCCAAATGAAGGAGAGGGGGGCGGGGCGAAATTTGATGTGTAGGGACACATGTTGGAATTAATTTAATTTTGACAATTTTAATTAGATTATAATTGTGGATTAAATTAATTATAGGATAATTAAGTTAGAAGGTTTATTGAGATTAAATTGCTTCTAATTATTATCCTATTAAATAAGTTAATATTATCTTTATATT
Source organism: Euphorbia lathyris (assembly GCF_963576675.1). NCBI lineage: Eukaryota > Viridiplantae > Streptophyta > Magnoliopsida > Malpighiales > Euphorbiaceae > Euphorbia > Euphorbia lathyris. The sequence continues at coordinate 78,139,336 of NC_088918.1, read as the reverse complement.
TAGATATAGTTATAGATAATAATAACAAGAGTATTATTCCGAATATAACTCTTATTAAGTAACCTAATTCTATCTAACTAGGGTTTAGATACAAAAGGTTATTTATACCCCTCCTCAGTGAAAATTTTGGCCAAACCTAGTCTCTCCCGCAGACTGAGATTTTCGACCCCTACAGTAGAGGACGAAATTCCACCGCTTGCTTCCATTCAATTGATTTTATCTCTTTCTTCTTGATCTTGTGTTGATTTATTAGAGGCAATCTCCTTTGATTGCTATTCATCGGTTGTATTCTAATCATTTACTTATAGGTAAAAAATTTATATTTCCACTGTCAAACGTTTGCCTATTTTCCTTCAGTATGTTGTCGCTAAAAGTTGTCATTTGGTTGTAATGTTTACTCTTCTTCTATGTAAATATAAACTATGTTTCTTGTGTTTTTAATTCAATCATTTGATTATGAGATAATTCATTTTAGGCCATTTTTTTTTATCAATGTTGTCACGCTCGGGCCGTATCGATAGGTTGGACTGGGAATTGACTAGGTCTCTGGTTTGGATTATGTTGAGTTTGTTAATCTTCAATAATCTAATAAGAACTTGGATCAACTCGGAAAGTGGCGGGTGAACCCGGTTTTTTTATTGTGTTTTTAAAGTAAAAAAAAAAAAAGATAAAGGTAAAAAAATTACTTTTGAATTTTTTTGAATCTTAAGTCTCGTTATTTTCATGATTTATTGACTTTCTTCTTTCTATCTAAATATAAAAAAACTTAACTTTGAAATACTAATAATTTTACGTGGAAATGGTTGTAATAGACTGAAACAACCGAAGAAAATTAGTTTATGAAGAAGCAAGTTATTATGGCAATTGGAGTTGATGAAGAACCTAGGCTTGATACTTCAAAAGAAATGTTGTTCAAGAATTCGTGTTCCTCAAATTGTAATCAAGATACTTTACGGTACTTCGGGAGTAATACATTCGACCAACGGGAATCGTTTTGTATATCACTACATGGAAGAAATTCATGTCATCTATACATTTTTTTTCTATGTAGTGCTATACAAAATGATTTTCATTGGTCGGGTGTATTACTCTCGAAATATCCTTCCATGTTAATAATTTTATTATCCTTATTATATGCAATCTTTTGATGTAATGTAATAATAAAGGAAAGTTGCTAAACAAAAGCATCAAACAATTTTGTAATTTTGATTTATGTAAGTTGTAATTTGGTTGTAATGTTTACTTTTCTTCTATGTAAATATAAAATATGTTTCTTGTATTTTTAATTCAATCATTTGGTTATAAGATGATTCATTTTAGGCCACTTTTTTTTATCAATGTTGTTAGACACGGACCGTACCGGTTTGATCAAGAACTGACTAGGTCTCTGATGCAGATCATGTTGGGTTTATTAATCTTCAACAACTCGACAAGAACTTGGATCAACTCAGGAAGCACATGTCCAACCGGGGTCTAAGGTGACTCTTGTTTTTTTAAGTAAAAAAAAGATAAAGGTAACAAAACTATTATTTTTGGAAAACTTTGAATCTTAAGTCTCGTTACTTTCGTAATTTACTGACATTTTTCTTTCTATCTAAATAATAAAAATACTTAACTTTGAAATACTAATAGTTTGATACAGAAATTATTGTAACAGACGGAAACAGTTGAGGAGAAAAATAGTTTATGAAGAAACAAGCTATTATGGCAATTGGAGTTGATGAAGAACTAGGATTGATACTTTAAAAGAAATTGGTCAAGTTTATGTTGTTCAAGAGTTCGTGTTCCTCAAATTGTAATCAATATATTTTTCGGAGTTACGGTACTCCGGAAGTAATATATTCAATCAATGAAAATCGTTTTTGTATACCATTACATTGAAGAAAGGGTTAATTACAAATAACTACCATGTGGTTTGGCCGATTTGCGATGTGGTACCTGTGGTATTTTGTTTTTGCAAACACAACCCTATGGTTGCAAAATTTTACATGTTTTTTTACTTTGCCAAATTTGGCCGATAACGACTTCGAAATGAAAATTTTCAAGAGCGAAATGATATTTTAAGCAACTTTAATTATTCAACTTTTTAGGTTTCAAGTCATTTAGGTGTTGTTTTTTATGAGAGAGAAAGATAATGTTTAGAGAGAGAAAACTCCAAAAATGATGATTTTGAAAAATTAAGAATATGGTTCCATAGTAAATATGATACAAAACAAGTTTAATTCTTGAAAATTTTCATTTCGAAGTCGTTATCGGCCAAATTTGGCAAAGTAAAAAAACATGTAAAATTTTGCAACCATAAGGTTGTGTTTGCAAAAAAAAAAAAAAAAACACAGGTACCACATCGCAAATCGGCCAAACCACAGGGTAGTTATTTGTAATTAACCCTTGAAGAAATTGATAGCGATATTTCGTGAATATGCTAATTTTCAACCTTGTCACGTGTGGTTAGGTGCGGACGTGCCAGAGAAATTATTTCTCAATTAATATGGACGGTTAAGTTTATGGATTTACGTACTAAAACTTGAAATCTAACGAAGAGATTGATGAGGGACGCAATGATTGAAAAATTCCGTCTTGAGTTTCTAGCGCCACTATAAAAAAAACTTTGCTAGATAATTTAATTCTATTTAAGCTAGTGCGAATAAGTAAAAGACGGGTAAATAAAGGAAATTAAAAATGCGAGATTGATATGGGTTTTGGTAAAAATGGGTATTTATTGATATAAATGTAGGTCGGAGTACATATATTCAAAGTAAATAATGAAAATGATTATAATTGAAATAATTCTATATTAACATATAGTTAAATCAATTGAATTGAGAAAACAAATCGATACATATGAATTGAAATGTAATAACAAGAAAATAAAATTTAATGACAATCTTGGAGGCACAATTAGCTATCTCGGCGAGACGTTGATTTGATGTTGGCTTGAGATTCACGAACAACGTGGTTGGTTGGCTAGGAACGAGACTGACTTCGTTAGCAAATTTCTGATTTGAGTGGACAAGTGTCGGGGCGGATTTGGCTTGGATTTTGGAGGACTCGTATGAGAGCTTATGGGTAGAGAACTGAGTAAAGTAAAAGGCTAAAATCAGTGAGTTAATAATAAGTTTATGTAAAAATCTGGGACATGAATGAACTTTATAGATGTCTGGGAACATACAAATGAAAAATGGGCAGATTGTAATGAAATGGTGGAAACAGAATATATAAAAAGATTTGAGGCGTAAATATTAACTTGTAAACTCGGTTTCCAGATACGGAATCAGGAAAAACGAAAGGTTAAATTCAATTTCAGGAATTCAAGAACACATGTTTAGAAGAGATCAAAAGTAAAAACAGACTTTTACACAGTCTGAAACAGGGATGGAAAATTACTGAGCAGATTGTCATAAAAGCTGGAAAAAATAATTGCAATGAGATTCTAGCTAATGAATTGATGACTTTAGACTTAGGAATTATAAATTAAATGGAATGAATTTGAAAAATAGCTACCATAGAATTAAAATGAAGTTAAAACAAACTAGAAAAATGAAATTAGAACTAGGGATTAGGAAGAACAAAACTAAGAACCTAAAAACTTGACATTTGAGAGAGAACTTTTGGTTCGGTTCAGTGTCCGTTGGTGTGCGCCGGAAGCTCCATGTCGCTGAGTCGTGAGAAGCAATGTTTGCTGAACATACAAGTCACACAGCGTGTGGACTATACCACACAGCGTGTGGACTATGCCACATAGTGTGGGGTAAATTACATACGTGGTGTACAACCTTTAACCATTTTCACACTTTGGTGTACAACCTTCAATTTTGCACACTAAAGTGTACAACCTTTTGGTGACCTCCCACTAAAGTGTACAGCAGGTAATTGTGACCGGTCAACCCGAAGTCAACATGCCACCTCGGCAATTTAACTTTTTTTAAAAATAAAAAAGTAATCAAATTAATATAAAATTACTTTTATACCCTTTATAATATCACCTTCTTCAACCTCCATCCTTATTTTCTTTCTATCCCATTTTCAAAAATTATTTCTCTCTCTCTAACTCTAACTCTAACTCTCATCTCTCTCTTATTTTCTCTCTCATCCATTTCTCTCTCTAACTCTTCCATCTCTCTCTCTAACTCTCCCTTTCTTAAAATAGACTCAACTTCAGTGATACTAGATGCATTTCATGTAAGAAACAAGTTGCAAATAATTAATTCCAGGCAAGGTGATTCAGCAGTGTTGGTTAAAAAATATTATTTGATTGCAATGAGGATTATTACAAATTTACACTTCGTTTGTTGTATATTCTCAACAAGAAGAAAAGGTTAAATCAAAAACTAGATAAAGCATATACATTATTATCAACAACTATCCAATAGAAATGAATTTTTCAACCTGAAAATCTCATGTACTGGGGTGGCAATAAAATTTCAAGACACTTTGGGCATTTAACCTTAAAACGTTGAGTAAAAGAAGGTTAAGTAATGTCGTATACCATTCATGGTAGCAGTTGATGCACATTGCATGGCAGCAGCTCGGTAACACCATTTTCGTACATTTCAAAAAAAGAGTTAGAGAGAGGGGGGAAATTAGAGAGAGAGGAGAGTTAGAGAGAGAAAGGAGAATTAGAGAGAGAGATTGAAGGGTTAGAGAGAGAAATGATGCTTATAAAACAAAAATGGAGGAGAGAAAATAAGAGAGATGAGAGTTAGAGAGAGAAATAATTTTTGAAAATGGAGTAAAAAGAAAATAAGGATTGAGGTTCATGAGAGAGAAATCATTTTTTAAAATGGAGTAGAAAGAAAATAAGGATGGAGGTTGAAGAAGATGATGTTATAAAGGGTATAAAAGAAATTTTATATTAATTGGATTAATTTTTTATTTTTAGAAAAGTTAAATTGCTGAGGTGGCGCGTTGACTTCGGGTTGACCGGCCACAATTACCCACTGTACACTTTAGTGGGAGGTCACCAAAAGGTTGTACACTTTAGTGTGTAAAATTGAAGGTTGTACACCAAAGTGTGAAAATGGGTAAAGGTTGTACACCACGTATGTAATTTACCCCATAGTGTGTGGCTTGCCTTCATGCTGAAAAAATTGACTCACACGGCGTGTGATAACCACACGTCGTCATGTGAGTTAAATATTTTTTAGATAGAGATTTAGCTAGCTAGCTTCCTATCGTGGAAACCATACAATATAATTTTTTTATTATTCTTTTATTTAGAAACTTTATTATAAAATTGAATACATGCTTTTTATTTGTATTGAAAAATAAAATTTATTTTATTGGCAAACAAAAACATATTAAAATAAAATTAGAGGGAAAATTTATATTTTATGTTCGCCTTTATGTTGTGTTAAATTTATAGAGCTAATTAATTAATTAATTAATAATGTAAATAAAAATATAAAAAAAACATTAGTCAGATAGGTTGTGTTGAACTTGAGATTAGTTTTCTAAATCTGATCTAACTCGGCTTGGATTGATGTAAATATAGCGTGGACCTGACTGAATTTAAACCAAATAATACGACTTTTATATGAATATCATAATTTTCTGTATATAATAAATCATATTATCATACTTTTTTTTTTGTTTCCATCTATTATCATACTTAATTTTTAATATTTTATTATTTTTTTATATATAATAAATATATTTTTATATCTTAATTTAAAAATTCTAAATCCAAATTCATAGATCTTAAACTCTAGATATATTTTAGACCTCTAATTCATAAACTCTAATTCTTAAAATGTATTAAAAATAATAATTTTATTGGTTTCACATATGATTTACTAATTGTATATAAATTTTTAAAACTGAATTCTACGTAAATTTCTCAAATATGTACTTATAAAACCTGACTAGGCCCGGGCCAATCAAGTCTATATGAGAAGTTATACAATTTAGTCCATGAACGCCAAAAACCAATTCTTTCTCCCAAATTGAAAAATGGCTTCTTTTAAGGGTGGCAATGATGCGAGACGAGGATAAAAATGCATTTCTCACTTTGTCCCAAAATTCCCATTAAATAATTTGAGAATTTTTTCATCTCCATCCCATCCCCATGCAAATCCCTCCCCATGTCCAATAAAATAACAATATTAATTAAACAAATACATTTAATTTATAATGTCGGATGATGCACTAATTATTACTATCCCCTTTTAACCCAGATCACACCATAATCTTTTTCATTTGTTCATAAGGCATGCAAGACATTACTTACCTCATCTACATCCTTGCATTTATAAACTCTGTAAAATAACATTTATAATTTAAAGGTTTTTTTTTAATACATTGAATCAATTAAATTTTAAAGGGTTAGGGATCTCCACGGAACGGATATAGCAATCCCTATCCTATCCCTATTTAGGTTTTGGAGAAATATTATCGCCCGTTACCAACCTCATCCTTACTTTTTACAGTTGTTTCTCATACCCATCAGTTTCGATACCCGTGGTTTTTGGATAATCCCATCGGTTGCGACCCCTAATTCTTTTGGTTCCATCCCAGCCTTCCACCGGAAAAATACAAAACCTTATGGGAACAACAGAATATTCCCATCACTTTGTTTCCTAATCCAACGCTTCTTCCTCTCCTCTCCTCTCCTCTCCTCTCATCTTCTTTTTCTAGTTTATTTTCTTCCATTTTCCCAGGAAACAAACAGAAAAAAAAAAGGTAAAAGCAGAGAAACTCAAAAATGGCTCTACCAGGCAACAGTATAATCCTACAGAACAGACCCCTCACTCCTACTATACTTCCATTATCAAAGCTTCCTTCAAAATCCATCAATTACCAATCAAATCATCTCCACTCTCTTTTTCACTGTAACCCTAAACTCCCTCCTCTATCTTGTGCGGCGAAGTCTACTTTCTTATCAGATGATGTTGAATTGCAAAGCTCAAATTCCACATCCAGCTCAACTAGTAAGTTCCCCCAATTTATACCCGCTTCCCCAATTTGAATTTCTCTGAATTTGTTTTTTTTTTCTTGTTTTGTGTGTTCGAAGCGTGGTCTGAATTCGCTAAAAATGTGTCCGGTGAATGGGATGGGTTTGGAGCAGATTTTACTGCTAAAGGAATTCCAATTGAGCTTCCTGAAAATGTTGTCCCTGAAGCTTTTAGGGAATGGGAAGTTAGGGTTTTCGATTGGCAAACTCAATGTCCGACTCTTGCTTCAATTGAATTTGAAAACCCTGTTTTGAATTACAAAAACATCAAATTACTACCCACTGTTGGATGTGAAGCTGATGCTGCAACTAGATTTAGCATTGATTGCAGAAATGTTGGAGGAACTGATAGTAGTATTTCAACCTTTGCGTTCCAATCTTCTGGGTGTTATGTAGCTGTTTGGCCAATTGAGGATAAAAATGGTGTGAATTGGGGATTTGAGTTGGAACATTGTTTGATAAATCCTGAAGATAAGGAGTCTAGGGTTAGGATAATTCAGGTTGTTGAGTTAGATAACGGGAAGAAGACGATGATTTTGAAGAACATTAGGGTTTTTGTTGAACAGTGGTATGGACCATTTAGAGATGGTGATCAATTGGGTGGATGTGCTATTAGAGATTCTGCATTCGCTTCTACTTCAGCTATGGAATCTTCCCAAGTTGCTGGAGTTTGGCAGAGTTCCATTTCTGTTGCCAGTTTTGATGCTTCTGAAACTGTAAGTTTGGAAATTCTACAGCTCCTCAAAACCATAGAATCCGATTGCCTCCCGAACTTTAAAAACCACCGATTAAAGTGAACTATTTTCCAGTGAACTTGCTTAAAATGATACATGCTTAAACTTGTTCATGTTTATCCTTGCTCTCCCGAACTTTAAAAACGACGATTAAAGTGAACTATTTGCTCCTAAACTTGCTTAAACTTGTTCATATTTATCCTTGCTCAAACATGTAAAATTTAAGGGTTAATATGTCACTTTAAGCAACTTTAAGGGACTAATATGGGTCATCTTAAAGTTGAACGGGTCAATAGACTTTTCTGGACAAGTTTGGGGGTTAGGAATATATTAGATATTTATCTTTAGTTTTGCTGGTGCTATACAAAACATTAGACAATAATTGAAATTGCTATTAGCTTAACTTGAATCATGGCATTTGGTACAAAGGGCGGTCAGGTGCACTACGCGTCCCCGCTAAGCCAGGGTCCGGGAAGGGGTCCCACCACGAGAGTGTATTGGGGGCAAGCCTTCCCCAGCCAATTCTTTGGCAAGAGGCCGCTCCTAAGACTCGAACCTGTGACCTCTCGGTCACACGACAACAATGTTTACCGTTTCTGTAATTAAAATGCAAAACGCATGATTACGCTCTTGAACTTTCACGGTTTTAAGAATTAAGTTTATGATTGTTTATGTTTGGCCTATTACATTCACATACACAACCCCTACAAGTTAGCCACAACAGTTGATTGTCCGACAAACTTTGGGAATGACTTTATAACTCTTTAAACTTGATGAAAATGACCTATTGGTTCCCGAACTTGCTTAAAGTTATATATATTAGCTTTCTGAACTCGCTAAAGTGATACTCTTCTAGACAAGAGTTGCGTTTTCAGTGGCTCATTTGGTGGGCTTAAATGGTTAAAGGAGTCATGAATCTACAAAGAAACGGAATGTCATGTAGTTTCACTACTTCTATACAATAAAACTTCAATTCTGTGTTAGAAAAATCTTTGAAATTCAGCTAACCTAACTCCAGTGAGTTACTCGCCGGATTCCTTACATCTTACGAACAATGATGTTTGACACGATCATTTTCCGTGTCAATTGTCAATATTTATCATGTTAACAAGTCAGTTTAAACTTTATCAGTCTCATCTGATTGGTCTTATTATATGTGTTAACTACCGATTTTTATTAGGTTGCCAAGTGACGAATCCAGTGAGAAATTTACCGGAATTAGCCGAATTTGGTTTCCTGAAGTTCTCAACTTTGAATTATGCAGGGCCTTATACAAGAACTGAAAGAAAATGGTGTGCAAAAGTCAGTAAGAGATGCTCATGATCTCATATTGCTTCCAAAGCAACTATGGTGTTCATTAAAACGAACCGAAGACGGTGAAACTAACTGTGAGGCAGGATGGCTGTTTGATCATGGATCTGCAGTCACATCAAAATGCAGCTTCTCAAGTGATTCAAAGTTGAAGGTAAAATTGATAATGATTCTCTTGTTTACTCATGATTCTAGTTTGAGTGTTAGAATGCGGTTTTTACAACATTTTAGTGTTAACATCTATTAGTAATTCGGCAAAAAACCGCTGGATTGCTGTGATAAGAATTGGGAGCATATTTTGCGTCTGGGAGCAATATAACCCCCAACATAGAAAATGGTGCAATGTTGCTCTCAAGGTTGAAATCTCGGCGCAATGCCCTCCTTTCTCAAGAGGGTTTATTGGAGATCTGTTGGTAATTATGGATACGGTAATTTTGATTGCTATTTCCTTAAAAAATGGTATATTGAGCTAGGATTTACGCAATAGGAGTAACGTTATACCTTTTTGTACATTATTGAGTTATATCGCTCACTCCCATTGGGGAATTTTGGTTCGTCGATGATCTTGATTGCTATTTCCTTGAGAAAATGGTATATTGAATTAGGATTTACACAATAGGAGTATGTTGTACCTTTTTGTACATTATGAGTTATATCGCTCGCCCCTAATACCATTGGGGGGACATTTATAGCTTATCCGAGTAAGAATTATGATCGGTACCCTCTCTCTAGTACAAATTATATCTTAAGATCGAAATTTTACAAGCTCTTTTTTTTTTTGGTTAAAGGGCAAGTAAACTTGAAGCACGAAACTTGATACTTTGTGCTTCGTATCGACGTGAATGTTTGCTATTTCTTTAGAAAATAGTATATTGAGTTAGGATTTACGCAATAAGAGTATCTTTTTACCTTTTTGTACATTATGAGTTATATCGCTTACCGTTTGGGGGAAATTCATACTTCATCCGAGTAAGAATCATGATTAATACATCTCTCTCTCTCTCTAGTACAAATTATATCTTAAGATCGAAACTTTGGATTTTTGTTTATGAGAGAATGTCTGCAAGAAGGTAGATTACTTGAAGCACGGAACTTGAAACTTCGTGCTCCATATTGACATGAATGTTTTAGTCTTAATTGCTATTTCCTTACGAAAATAGAATATACTGAGTTAGGATTTACACAATAGGAGTATCGTTGTACCTTTTTGTACATTATGAGTTATATGGCTCGCCCCTAATACTGGACATTTATACCTTATCCGAGTAAGAATTATGATTAATACCTCTCTCTCTCTCTCTAGTACAAATTATATCTTAATATCGAAACTTTCGATTTTTGTTTCGACACGAATGTTTTGTTCTCTTTTTGGCAGGAGATTTCAATAGCAAGAGAAACCCCGGCTTTGCAGAATGGTTAGCTAGAGATGTTCAAGCAAAAGTGTAGGGAGTTGGAACTTGATATACCATATACATTTCCGTCATATATACTTTAGCAAAACGTCGACGGAACCACAGTTCGTTCGCGACTTGGATAGATGTTCTTTTACACCGATTTTGGCGGCGGTCTGATCGGTCTTCCTCAACCCGGAAACATGATCTTTGAAAAATGTTATGCAAGTGATGTCAATTTCTATAGAAGCAATTAGATTAGGCAGAAATGCATAAGCTGCTTTAAATTTTCTGCTTTTTTTCAATGTGAAATGATAAACAAAAGATACTCATTTATGAACTAAATAGATCTTAGGTTGCAAAATGAAGCAACTAGGGGTGAGTACGTGTCGCATATGTGCAAAAGTGCAAAAGAAGAAGGATTAAAATAGCTCTTTACCATCCTTAGCTGTCATTTTGTTATTTTTGTATTAGTAATTACCGTTGTTTTTTCCTATTTAGTGAATTGTTGTATTTTCTATTTTTATACAAGGTAAGTTGTATTTCCTATTAGGCTAGCTGTATTTTTCTCGTCCCTTTTCCTATTTAAGAGAATCAGTTTGTACTAATTGATTAATGAAATCTTTCTTTCTTTCTTCTAAATTCTTCTCTCTATTCTCTTTGTTCTTATTTTTTTTCTTCCTATTCTAAAATCCGAGTTCATAATTGTGAGATTGGTATCAGAAACTTCCTTCCTCCGGCCATGGAAGAATTTAACCAACGAATGGAACTGCTTCGCAAGAAGCAATAGGACTCTTTTGAACAAATCCGCAAATCTTTTTTAAATTTGGCTCAATTGATTTTATAAACTGGAGTTTTAAATCCCTCTTATGTTGCCTCCTAACTGTTTGATGAAATTCCCGAGAGGAAATGGGAGTTGGCATATCTTTATTTGTAAGATAAAATAGAGAAAATGGTGGAGCAGTAGGCTACTACTGTATATACAAATCAAGGTTAGTTTGACAATTTTACTGATTCTTGTTTCATTAAGGAATGGAAACTTAAGAACCGATATGAATCAAGATCATATCAAACCATAGATCTCTATCAACTTGTTACCTTTCAAAACATCCATTTCGAGGTTGTGATTGAGGCTCCTTAGCCCAATCCTACATTCAGATCTCCCCGGCCTCTAAAGCAATAGCCACAAACTAACCATTCCTACACTAAAACCTCTAGTGAAATGGACCTGACCTTCAAATCTCCGATCACCGCTCAACTTTGGATCCAAAACACCCCAAATACACTGAAAATCCTTCCTGAAACTAATCTGCCTCTAGTGACCAAACAGAGAACTTCAGATGTTAGAACCCAAAACTTTCCTACTTTTATTAAGAAAACACCTAGCTCATGCTAGAATTTCGGGAAGAGAATTTTTCTGGGGCATCTTTGTGTTTCAAAGCAGCTTCACATGATGAAAACTTTTGACAAAATAGTGATGGATGATTCTACGTATTTATCATTTGTTGTATGTGGCATGAAATTGTCAACAAAATGTATTATATATGAAGAAATCCCATATGATGTTGATTTGTTGGGTATTCAATTGAGGACACTGGTGTATGTGAATCCTTCAGAGGTTATGAAGTGTTCCTCATTTTACATTAGAGGAAAGAAGGGTGAGCAAAGGACCAATAAGTGTACATTTTCTGAGTTGAATTCTCAAAATATCTCAAATTATAGCTTAGAATGGGTTGGAAGGCCCTCGTGGCCAAGTATGTCTCAAAGACCTTTTAGTAGTTTCAGAGTGTTCATAGTTTCTAAGCTTAAGTCAACTACCAAAAACTTTAGTCAATCGGTGATGCTGGGAGAGGGTGGTTTTGTGTGTATCTATAAAAGGTCAATTGTAACAGCCAGCCCAATACCATGTAGATATTGTCCGCTTTGGTCCAAATCCAACACCTTGAACCTCACAGTTTTAAAACGCGTCTGCATGTATTGGATTCTCATCTTACTAATAAGCTTCAGTCACTCTCTCTCCCTTTCCGAAGTGGGATTCAGTTCATTCCTGCCCCCCCCCCCCATCGCCATCTCTTAGGGTCGCTGCTTGCTCAGGCCTTCTACCCCGGCGCCACGCACTTCGGACCGGGTCGTTACAGGCCCACCAGCTTCCGCCTGGTTCGTCCCCGAACCAACCAATTGTAACACCCAGCCTAATACCATGTAGATATTGTCCGCTTTGACCCAAATCCAATACTTTGGACCTCACGGCTTTAAAACGCATCTACATGTATTGGATTCTCAACTTACTAATAAGCCTCAGTCACTCTTCCCTCCATTACATAACATGATCACAAGGATATCCCCCTTACACGTCTGAATAAAAGGCTTGAAGTTGTTGTCAAACCTCTCGGTAAAAGAGGGATATTGTGACACAATGAGTGGATGTTCTTAGCGTGATGGAGCATACAAATCTTGTTAAATTAGCTTGCTATTATGATGATGATGATGTGTAATACCTCCTCCATGCAGCTCAGAAGCTTGTTATTATTATTGACCGATGTCTGGCCATGAATCTCAAAACTCGCCCCAAGATGAGCGAGGTATTGCAAATGATGAATCACATTGTAGATGCATCGTCAAAAACGGCAAGTCGTGTGCACATAATTGCTGCTGGATTCAAACTTTTGTTGAGATATCATGTATCTGCTTGGGTTAAGTGTGGTTCAGGAGCAACCAACCCCAAAAATGTGAACATTGTTGTTCGAGTGGATAATCAATGGTTCAATGGAGGATAAGTTGAGGTTAATGACGATAGTGGGCATGAAATTTGGGAATCCTCTAGGATTGAGAAACAACCTCTAGGTTAATGACGATAGTGTTGATTTAATGGTTGTTGGAGTTCAGATTTTTCTAACCGGTCGAGGGAAAGATCCTTCATTTGAAATGGAAAATCGAATACTTCTAATAATTTTCCCAGAAACAGAGAGACAAAGGTCAAAGAAGAAATGAAGAAAATTACGATTAAATATATTAAGAATTTATAATTATAGTAGATTTAGCATGAGTTTGAAACTAAATTTTGTCACTAAAGTGTTGTTTGATTTTTTTTTTAATCAACAAAACTGTTGTTTGATAAATCTAAAAATTAAATGCTGAAAAAAATAAGTACTGAATTTTAGGTATTTAATATTATAATTACTAAAAATATTAAATGTATAACTTTAAAAAAAATATTAATTAATAATTTTTCACTTAAAATATTAAGTTAAATACTTTTACTAATCAAAATAAGTGATTTTTAACTTAATTGACTAATATAAGTAGTAGAAAAATAATCATTATCAAACACATTTAAATTAAATAAGTGGTTAACATTTTAATTTAAATAAATAAATGAATTATCAAACAATGTCTAAATTTCAAAAAACATATGTAACTTTTAACACATTTTTATTCATCAACTCCTTAATAATAACAAGATTCTGGTAATACACATCAGGTTGTAAAAAAACTCTAGACGCCAGCGGACATAGCCTTTGAGGATTAACTAGATTTATCTTTTTGTATTTTTTATTTGTTAATCAACAAATTATTATATAAATTCAATTAAAATATGTATTATACTATCTAAACAATAAGAACTATTGGTTTTGGCTGTTCTGCCTTACATGTCAAGCAAGTAAGGGTAAAATAATAATATAAAATTATTTAATACAAAAAAACAAGTATATTTATAATATATATTTTTAAAAATGTACAAACATCAACATTGCAACAACTATATCATTGAAACAACTTAAAGTGAATAATAATAAAACAAAATATAAATTCACAATAAAAAAAATCTTTTTGTTCATCGTCACTTAGGCGGTCTAGACAGTGTCAAGACAACCTAGACGGAGCTCAAGCGGCTAAAAATTGCCTAGGAGCCAAAAAAACGTCTAAAGAAACTAATCGAAGAAAATCGGGACAGATTCTCGATTTCAAGGCCTAAACGGTGCAAATGGCTTTGGTTTTGAATAGTGAGTCTAAACGAAGCTCAACCGGCTAAAAATTACCTAGGGGCCAAAAAACGCCTAAAGGACGGATCTCGAAAATCGGGATGGATTCTCGATTTCAAGACTTAGGCGGTGCAAAGGGCTTTGGTTTTGAATAGTGAATGTGCATATACATTTTCCGAAGAAAACGAGCTAAAAGGTTTATACATAATAACTCTATATTCTCCTACCGAGAGACAATATGGGGTATGGATACATCGAGGATACACGGAGATACGTACGAGATATGCCAAATAAGTGTTATATATACAGACACTTCATGTAAAAGCAAGAAAAATACGTTCTAATAAATATCTTTCATCTCCACACAGTTGATTAACAACAACATTCAACATACATGTATCTATGTCTTACTTAGATATATAAAGCTTAGGATAAATTACATCCATGGCCACTAAAATTTACTCATTTTAACATTATGACCATTGAACGTCAATTCTTCACGGTATAGCCACTCAACTTTAACTAACTCCTCAAAATGACCGTTAACAACCTCAAAATGAAAATATCCAAGAATTAAAATTGTTCAAAACCACATTTACCATGAAACCGTATTTTTTATTTTCCAAAATCACATTTTTTAGCTTTCTCTCTCTAAAAAATGCACTATCTCTCTCCTAATCAAACATCACCTAAATGACCTCAAAACGAAAAAAATTCAAGAATTAAATTTCCTTAGAGTATCATTAACTCTTCGAATTTTTTTATTTTGAGGCCGTCAACAGTCGTTTTGAGGTTTTGAATGGCCGCAGATGTTAAAAGGCCATACAGTTAAGAACTGAAGTTCAATGACCATAATGTTAAAAGGGATAAGGTACCAAAATAGGTCTATGGTTTTTGGAAAAATATCAATTTATGCTCCATGTATAAAATAACACCAATATAGGCTTAACATTTAAAAAAGTACCAATTTAGACCTCGATAACGGAACGAGACACGTCATTGATATTACGCCGTTAAGTTCTGTCAATTGTACGTGAAGGGAGAAATCAGAACTTAACGGAGTAATAGGAATGACGTGTCCAATCTGTTATCGATGCCTAAATTGATACTTTTTTTTAGCGTTAAGATTATATTGGTGCTATTTTGTACGTGGAGCCTAAATTGATACCTCCCTAAAAACCATAGACCTATTTTGGTAAGTAAAGTACAGTGACCATGGGTGTAATTTACCCATAAAGCTTAACAACAACTACTCAAATCAAAACAAACTCAATCTAATAACTATGAGAAAAGGATTCTGATTTTTGTTGTACCTGAAAACTCCATCCATTGGGATTTATGTTCTTCAAAAGCATGAGAGCCAGAAATGTAGAGATGTCTTAAATTGGAGAACCTTTGTAATATTGCAGCTGTTGATTGATTCGAATAATAATCAAGAGAAATGGTTTCCAGAGATTGAAGATCAGATAACCACTCTGGCAATGCTTCCATTGCTGTGAACCCCTTTATCTTCAATGTCTGTATGCTATGGAGGTGTTTAATTTGATTCGGTAAAGCAGACATTTTCCGACCGAAAACATCAGATCCCCAGATTTCTAACTCCTCAAGACGTTCAAGGTCTTTGATTCGATTCAAATAACTGAAATCATCCAACTTCTCTGAGAATGCACCAATGCTTAATTTCCTCAGTCGAGTGAGTTTGCGTAGTATATCCTCCGAGAAAAATCCCAATCAACAACAACAACAAAGCCTTAGTCCCGAAATGATTCGGGATCGGCTAACATGAACCATCGTATAAATCCGCGAAATCAAGTCGCGTCAGCGATACAAATTCGCTCCCTCCACTCCGTCCTATCCACTAGCATATTTTTCTCAATTCCCAGTAAACTCATTTCACTCTCGATCACCCACCTCCAAGTTTTCTTAGGTCTTGCAGCGGAAAAAACAGACTTTCGTCCTAAACGACTGTTCGCGCACGAACAATGTTTAAAACCGTCAACGATCGTTGAATCGCGCACGACTAACGAAAATTGGAAAAGAGAATAAACTCTGAAATTTTATTAATCGAAAAACTGTTACATAAGGGGGCGAGCCTTTATATAGGCTGACAAATAAAACCTAATTCGAAACCTAAAAGGAAAAGTAACAAAACACGGAAATAATTGAAAGTGCGACAAAGACACAAAACTGCCGTTTTGGGGCCCAAAACGACCTCAGATGGCTAAAAAAACACGTCCACCATGGGTCGAATCCAATCAAATTAGGGTCCGAAATCGCTAAATTCCAACAACCCCGTTTTAACTTCAAAATCGCAGCTTTGCCACCGGATCAGCTTTCTCCAAATAGTTCAAGGCTTGCTCCACTTCATCATCTTCCCCTACCCCTCACCACTACATCCCTTTGTCACTCTTCGGTTCTCCTAACCGGCGCATCAAGCGTTCTACGTCTCACATGGCCAAACCACCTTAGCCGGTTTTCTCTCATTTTATTCTCAATAGATGTGACCCATACTTTTGTCCTAATTATTTCATTACTCACCCGATCCTTTCTCGTATGACCACACATCCATCTCAACATACGCATCTCCGCCACCGGCACCTTATGGATGTGGCAGTGTTTCACTGCCCAACACTCCGTACCATATAACAATGCTGGTGTAATTGCCGTCCGGTAGAATTTTTTCTTCAATCTATTAAGCATGCCGGGGTCACAAAGGAAACCCGTAGCACTCTTTCACTTCGACCAACCAATTTTAATCCTATGAGTCACATCTACATCCTATGATAAAAATCCCAATCGTTTACAACAATTTATCTGTAAGGAGACTAGAGATGTTTTCATCCCCAAATCTTCTGTAATGAAGTTCAGCCATTCACATCTCCTTACTTTAAATTCCTTGTAAGACTCGTTGGATAGAAGCCAGTTTCGAAGATAAGTCAGTTTCGGACATCCTACAATGGATAGACTTTTAATGAAGGGGAAGGACTTGTGTTCATCAAATATGAACCTCAATGAATGACAATCTTTGATTTCTACCGTCACAAGTGCCGACAGATCTCTCATCGGAAAACCTGTCAATTTAGCACAACATTGAATTGACAAGTTTTCAAGAAGAGACAAGGTTGTAAAAAACGCTAGGCGCTAGTCGGGCGGACAGGGCCCTTACTGATTAATCGGGGATTAATCGGATTTATATTTTTCGTATTTATTTAATTTTTATTAAATAAAGTATTATATAAATACAATTAATGTATAAATTATACTATGTAAAAATGATAATATAAAATATTTAGGATAGAAAAACATACATATTTTAATATTATTTATATTAATATCCTTAAAAAATAACAAATAGATCAATAAAATAACATTTATAACAAAATTTGCCAAATAAAATAAAATTAATATTCTTAAAAATAAATTTAATAGTTTAAAGTTATTTTTTTATTTTTTTGTTATTTAATATTTTTTTTAAAATTAAAAAAATTGACATAAAATTTAAGGACTAATTTTTTCAAAAAGACCGTCTAGGAGCCGCCTAGAACCGTCTGGAACCGTCTAGGACCGCCTAGAAGGTCTAAAATCGGTCAACCGATTTATACCGCCCAATTAGTGGAAATCGAGACGGCGTTCTAAAAATCACCGCCTAAACGACTGCTATTTCTATCATATGACTCATTACCTATGCACTTCAGTCTTTCCATATGACTTATCTTAAGAGATTTAAGACAGGGAAGATCTCCAAGGAGTGGTAGTTGTTCACAGCTACAATTTGAGAGGGTCAAAATTTGAAGCATATGAAACTCGGCGATGGATTTAGGCAACGGACTGTTTTTCGTATTCGAAACATGAAGATATCTGAGATGTTTCAACTTGTTAAAAGATGATGATAACAAATTTTCCATGTCTGCATCATTCAAGTATAGTGTCCTCAAGCTTTTTGAATTCCAAGACCTTTGAAACGGAGCACCGTTAAAGGATGATAGTACTCAAGCACTTGGTCTTATTCTAACGTCTAAATGGTACAATTTTATCCCTAACGTCTAAAATGGTACAATTTTATCCCTAATGTTGGAAGCCAAGAGCAATTTTACCCCTAACGTTGATAAATTGGGTCAATTTGAGAAATAATTCATCAAACTGTCTTTTCGGTCATGAATAATAGTGTCTAAAATTGATCCAATTTATCAATATTAGAGGTAAAATTGGTGCAAAATTACAAAATTGATATGCAATTGGTGCAAAATAAAGAAAAAAATGACTATATTTTATAATAGTGTTTGAAATTGATCCAATTTATCAACGTTAGAGATAAAATTACTCTTGGCTACAAACATTAGAGGTAAAATTGCACCATTTTAGATGTTAGGGATAAAATTGCACCTGACCCAAAACGTTAGGGATATTTGATGCGTAACAACCCGAGAATCCCAGAAATGGATGATTACGAGTCGGAAACATTATAATTTACGTTTTTTATCAAAAAAAAAATCATGAAAATAATGCATGAAAATTGAACGATTTTGCATTTTTCGTCACCAAAAATTGAATAATTTTACATTTTTTATCTAAAGTTTTTTTACGAATTTTGCCCACCGCTATCTTAAATCCTGGATTCGCCACTGAAGTGGTCGGTTACCTTTGGGCGGACAATCTCATAGTTTAACTCATCAATCATATTTTCTGCCTCAAAAACAATTTCTCTGAGTTGCTTGAGCCAAAACTTACCAGGTTGAATTTTTTTGTGTCTCTCCTCTGGATCTCGTGACACAGCAGAAATCACCTGGTTCAGCGTCCGCTTAAGGTCTCTCAGCGCATCCCGGGGATTACGACGACGAGCAACTAAGATTTCATCAGTAGTGGTAGGTGAAATCACCCTGCCCTGAGTTTCATCCACCGTACGACTCAACTCAAACAGTTGTTCTCGCACCATTCCTCAACTTCTGCTTTACTGGACGGAAAGATCAAAAGAAGGAAGAAGATTGTTCACGATTTCCGGCGTCGGAGAATATAGTAGAACATCTCCAATGCAAGTGATCAAGCCTGTTTGATGAGGTGGAGGGTATTTCAAAAATATGCATTTGAGTGGTTTAATGATTATGGTGACAATTTTTGGTAGGTACCGTTGTTGTTGTTGTTGTTTTTTTTTTTCATTTGCTTTCTGGACTTGTCCAAAAAATTTGATTGGTCTCCCGAACTTTCAAAGTGTCGCGATCGTCTTCTGAACTTGAACTTGTATAAAATGTAATCAATTGATCACTCGGTCGCAAAAAAAAAAAGTAAGATAAATGCGGAAGATATATTGTACGATTCTTAGAAAAAATAAAACGATATGCAGTTCTAATATTAGAGAAGACAAGTTGTATAGTTGAGCAAGTAATAACTTCGTTTTTAATTTATTTTTTAATTATGTAATAACATTCTAAGATGCGTGGAATACATCTTCTACATTTACTTATTTTTTTTGCGATCAAGTGATCAATCGATTACATTTTACGCAAGTTAAGGGAGCTAACTGGATATTTTATGCAAGTTCAGGAGGCTAACGAGACACTTTAAAAGTTCAGAGGATCAATCAAGCTTTTTGGACAATTCAAAAAGCAAACGATGTATTAAGCTTTTTTTTTAATATAAAAAAAGTAAAAAGCATCATTAGGTCCCCTAATTTTTCATTTTTTTTGTTTATTGAGTCTTTTATTTTTTATTTTGATACATTAAGGCTCTAATTATTTATTTTTGATCTAATTAAGCCCTTTATGATAAAAAAAAAAGTAATTTTGAACATAAAATTCGGTTAACAAACGGTTATTCATTGCATCTACATTCGAAATTTGTATTTTTTCACTGTTTGAATGCAATTTTGGATGTGTAATGTGGCTGTAGAAAACTGTAAAAACCTTAATTCAAACTATAAAAAATATTTTTTTAATAATTTCAAATACAAATGAAGTTAATAACGTAACATAATAAAATATGCATACCTTACTAATTTGGTCATAAAGGGCTTAATGAGACAAAAAATAAATGATCAGGGATTTAATGTATCCAAAGAGATGATAATGAACCAAAAAATGAAAGAACAGGGATCTAATGATGCTTTTTGCCTAAAAAAATAATATGGAATTTTATAACAATATTTATCATTAAAATAAATAATATATAAAATAATGATTTATGTGATTATAGTATTAAGGCTTAATAGACACTCAACCCCCTAAACTTGTAACTTTTTTTCATCTGGCCCTCTCAACTTAGGGGACAACCTCTCAACCCCCTTAACTTTCCAAAAACATCACATGCAGCCCCTTACACTCATATATTTGGTCAAAATATTGACCCGTGTAGAAAACGTGCTTGACTATTGACCACACCAATGTCACGTGTCATTTTTTTTATTAAAATTTTCCAAGTGATTATTGTATGTGAGGTGTTATTGATGTTTGTCGTCGCAGCCTTATTGAGGTGCGCGGTAGTGGTCGTCGAGGTGAAATCACTTGGAAAAATTTAATAAAAAAGTGACACGTGGCATTGGTGTGGTCAACAGTCAAGCGCGTTTTCTACACGGGTCAATATTTTCACCGAACATAGAGGTGTAAGGGGCTGTATGTGATGTTTTTGGAAAGTTGAGGGGTTGAGAGGTTGTCCCCTAAGTTGAAGGGGCCAGGTGAAAAAAAGTTACAAGTTTAGGGGGTTGGGTGCCTATTAAGTCTAGTATTAGTTTTTAGAGTTGCTTAGTATTTGAGTTTTTTTTTTAAAAAAATTGTAAAAAATGATGTTGATAAGAGAGAAAATAAAATAATATAGTTTGAGATTATTTTGCCAATTTTAAAGAGTATTTATATTGGAGATGCTTTTAGATTAAGTTCTTCACCTTTAATAGTTTTAAGATTTAAGCCCTATTAGCTTCAAAAAAAAAAAAAAAAAAAAAAGATTTAAGCCCTATTTTTTATCCTTCACACGGGTTAAATATACCATTGGTTACTGAACTTATATTATTATCTCTAAATGGTCATTTAATTTCAATTTGTCTCAATAAAATCACTCAACTTTGAGTTTTGTCTCAATTAGGTCACTCCGCCAATTTCAATGGTTAAAAGGCATCGAAATAATGACATAGCTGACATGTCAACTATCCACCTCCGATTAAAATGGTTAAAAGGCATTGAAATGAAACATGGTAGCCACATGACGGTTATTTTTATAAAAAAAAAACTAAATTTTGTTTTTTTAATAAAAATAACTGACATGTTATAGCCAGATAGCATATACATGGATGTCACATTTCGTTTTGATCAGAGATCTAAATTGACTCATGTTGACATATCACACATGTCATTATTTTGATATTTTTTAATCACTGAAATCGGATGTGTGACCTAATTAAGACAAAACTCAAAATTACGTGATTTTATTGAGACAAATTGAAATTGAGTGACTATTTTAAAACAATCATGTAAACTCGGTGACCCATGATGCATTTAACCCTTCTTCACACACATTTACTTAATTCTTAAAATCTTAAAAAATTGGAAAGCTTAATTTTTAAAATCTTAAAAATTGAAGAACTTAATCATATAACTTGATATAATTTATTTATTTTAAATAATATTATTTATTTAATCATCTTATTATTTAAACGATTTTTACTTTTTTTAATTTTAAATACATATTAAACACCTAAAGAAATTGAAATGAAATATAAAAGATTAATGAAGATGGCTTTGTGTTTCTAAATTCAAACACAGTACAAAAAATTGTCCCTAAAAATATAAAAATTGTTCGCTATACTTTTGAGGTCAATTGCTTTGTTCCTAATTTTCGTACTTAATTCCTCCGCATCAGATACTATAGAGGACAAAAAAAATGATGTCGTCCTCGTTCTAAAGGACGACTGTTGTCCTGATCTTAAGATGATAAACGATCGTCATCTCTGATCTTAGGGACAACAATGTCGTTCCCATTCTTAGGGACGAATTGTGTTACTGTTCTTAGGGACGCAAGCGATTGTTATCCTCGTTCTTAAGGAGCACATGTTATCCCCGTCCTTAGAGAGAAATGTTGTACCCATCTTTAGGGAGAAATAACTCAATAACAATCTAAACCTCTACCTTTTCACCACTTTCATATGAAAAAAGCTTTTGTCTGTTATTGATACACAGGCGATCAAGGTTCCACCTCTAATGCAGAATGATGACTCCTTAAGTCGACGAGTTTCAAATGCAGTCTTTTTCTTTTCACTTTCACTATTCTTTAGCTAGTGAGATCTCTCTTGATTTTGAATTGGTTGTAAGTTCTGACAATTTTCGCCATCTTCTAAGTTTCATTTACATTTCATTCTTTATTTAAGGTCAAATTACACCCATGGCCATTGAAATTTGCTTTTTTAACGGTATGGCCATCAAAACTTAATATAAAAGTCACTCAACTTTACTTTTTTTAACACTCGTGGCCAATCAACGCCTCAAAACGACTGTTGACGGCTTCAAAACAAAAATTTCAAAAGTTAATGATATTCTAAGCAACTTTAATTCTTGAAAATTTTCGTTTTGAGGTCATTTATGTGTCGTTTGGTTAGGAGAGAGAGAGTGAATTTTTAGAGAGAGAACGCTCCAAAAATGGCAATTTTAGAAAATAAAAAATGTGGTTTCATGGTAAATGTCATTCTGAACAACTCTAATTCTTCAATATGTTCATTTTAAGGTCGTTAACGGTCATTTTGAGGAGTTGGTTAGTTGAGTGGCCATGAGTGTTAAAAAAAAGTAAAGTTGAATGGCTTTTATGTCAAGTTTTGAAGTTCAGTGGTCATACTGTTAAAAAAAAGAAAAGTTCAGTGGTCATGAGTGTATCCCTTTTATTTAATTATTGCGTTTGGGTATTTTGATTGAATCATTCATAAGTCTAAATATTTTCTGAGGTTCATATTGTGAGTTTAATCTGGTCTTCCATACCGATATTCCAAGTATTGACAACACCACAATAACAGACCCGAATTTCTGAACCCTTAGAGTTAGCCACGATCTGGAGAAGTGAATCATGTGCTAAGTATTATCCTTGGTTCAATCCTCTTACATTTATGCAATAGTAATTTAGTTCATAAGAACATTGCCTGAATTACTCTTTTTATCGTATCACCACTATTTACATTCGTAGGAGTTTATATTTAATCTGGATCAAACCTAGAATTAGGCATTAGGATTAGCAATTAGTATAAACACAACCCAAATTCATTTTCTATCGTCTAAATATCAAACTATAATTGAGTAGTTCGATAGTTGCAGTATAAATCTCGAGGACTCGATACTTAGACTTTACCACATTTATTACTTTGTAATGATGGGATACAATTATCCCTTAGTGAGTCTTTAAGCGTTAGTTCGAGGCGAATCAAGTTTTTGACAACGTTGCCAATGCTTTATTTTCCAGTAATATCAAACCAAAAAAAATTATTTTTAGTTTAAACAAAATTTTGTGAATATGTTTATAGTTGTAACTTTTTACTTGCAAAGTTTGTATTATAGAAATTTTATTTGCTTTCCTTAGCATATGCAAACGAGAAAAAAAAAAGTGCATCTTGTATTCCAATTGATTTTAAACTTGAACAGTTTGTTCGCAGGTTTAAAAGAAAACGAGACGTCCAAAACCAAAACAAAATGGAAAACAACAATAATGCCAATGATCCCAACAATGAGAACGTAAATGGTGGTTAAGACAACCGCTCAATGAGCAAAATCTTACTACTTCCCACCTTCCAAAAAAGTGATGTTGAGGAATGAGATCACCTCCTTCCATCAACCAGAACACGAAGCTCTCCACACCTTATGGGCCTGATCCCTAAAATGCTCTGCATGTGCGCATATCACGACATTCCCAAGCATACCTGGTTAATGAAAAACCTGACAAGGTTCATAACAAAAAAATCATAAAACTGAACTTACTGGTAATTGGCAAGGTTTATGTTAAGTTATGATGGATGATGTATTAACTAGCATGTCAACCTCACTTGTTTGGTCCGGGTGAAAATACAGTATTCCAACTGCTAGTCTCTGATAGAAGAATGAAGAATCAATCATAATAAACGTCAGCATTGATAGGACGGAATGCCAAGTTGGTTTAGTAGTAGGAAAATGGGTGTATATATGGAAAGCTTGAGTGGGATTTTCTTAGGATTCTTACTGCCATATATCATCGAGATGTTGGTTTAGTCGTAGGAAAATGGGTGTATATATGGAAAGCTTGAGTGGGATTTTTTTAGGATTCTTACTGCCATATATTTTTTTAGGATTTTTTTTTAATAGTTAGTAACTACCAATTTTAATTACTAACCATTAAAATATCACGGTTTAACCCCAACTAATCATGCTATTGTGGATTCTGCGACATATGGAGATTTGTTTCAGAAATCGGCCAATGCGGCATATGACATGATCAATGAGCTTGCTAGGAAGAGCGTCCAATGGCTAGCTGAAATTCTTGTCGGCCCATCAAGACAACATGTGTATGCCTCAGAGAATAAGGCTCCTAATCCCTCATTAGATGATCTAAACAAGAAAATGGACGTCTTAATGACGCAATTGAGCCTCAATCAACCCTCATAAGCACTTCCTTAATTATGACAGTGATCATCACGACAAGGAATGTCAATTTGGAAATCCTTTCCTAAAAAATGGTAATGAGAATGTAAGTTACGATTCTTATATTAATAATTAGAGGAGACCTCAACTCTTGAGCATATCCTACGGGAATTCTAACCAGAATGTGTTGAGGTTTCCAAGTGGGTTTGTCAATGAGCACATGGAACAAGGATTAAAGATATCCACGTACCAAGGTTCTCTCATGAGCAATACAAAGAATAACCTGAAAATCCTACAAAATGAGTAAGTAGGGTGAGAAAGTCAAGTTTCCCCTTTTACCATTTTCCGTTTTTACTATTTTCATGAACTTTGATGTTCTTTTTCGTTTGTCGTGTTTGTTTTTTTACCGTTTTCTACTTTTTCACTTTTTTATTTTCTATTTTTCAACATTTTCTATGTTTTCTTAATTTCACGTTCTCACTTTTGTTTTACACTTTTTATTTTCGTATTTTTTTCATTTTCAAGTATTTCTTAATTTCACGTTTTTCATATTTTTTGTTCGTTTTTTACTTTCTCGTGTTTTATAATTTTTTTGTTTTTATTCAAAAAAATTTGTTTTTCTTATTTTTTTTACTGTTTTTGTCTACCAAGTTTTTTTATTTTTATCCATATTTTTCTCCACATGTTCCCCTTTTGTTTGTATATTTCATGTCATCACATTTTTATTTTACCATGTTTTCTATTTTTCACATATTTTTCATTTTCACTAATATTTCACGATTTTTCCATTTCCCTTTTTGTGTATTTCATATCATCACATTTTTATTTTACCATGTTTTCCATTTCCACATATTTTTCGTTTTCACTAATATTTTACGAATTTTCCATTTTTACCTTTTTTCTGCTTTTTAAAAAAAAATAATACCCTGAGATGGAACAAGGATATTCACTTGTTCCCTAAGGTACCGGAACATCACAGAATCGATTTCAACCCCCACCTAAACCCTGTAGAGAGAAAAAAAAACCTAGTGGCGTATTTTTTTTTCATTTTCACTTTTTTTTTTTTAGTTTTTCCTGTTTTTATTTTTCATTTTTCTCGTTTTTCATTCATTTTACAGTCCTCCTTTCCATTTTTTTTGTATTTCCACATGTTCTACTTTTTGCATACTTCACATTTTCTCCATTTTCCACGAGTTTACCATGTTTTCAACATATTTTTCTTTTTATTGATATTTCACAATTTTTCTGTTTTTACCTTTTTTTCCCTGAGATGGAATCAAGATTTTTACTTGTTCACCCAAGGTACTGGTGATTTCAACCCTGTCTAGGCCCGTATGGAGGGAAAAAACATGAATCAAAAAACGAACTTCGACCCTAATGGTACTACTGCTACTAAAGTCGAACACCGTTTTTCTAACTCGTGTTTTTTTTCCTACATAGGGTCTAAGAGCGATTTGATGAGATCAACCCCGTGATATCATTAGACTCCAAGGAACCAGTGGAATTCCCAATGGAGGGTTCCATCCTATGGTCTTCCTTGGTAAATTTTCAAACAACTAGTACATTACTACAATGGATGACACCATTTTTTCGACCCGTATTTTAGGTTTTTACCCCTTGCAACCTAGTCTAGGGTTTTGAGATCAATATTGTAATATCTTTATAACCTGGGGAACACATGGAAACCGCTTCAATGTTCGAAAGGAACATTAGGGCCTCAGATTATTTTTTCAACTCGTGTATTTTTATTCTCTATACAACTTAGCGGAGGTTAATCTCGTGTTATCCTGATACCCCGAGGAACAAGTGGGGATCCTAGTGGCCAATTATATCAGGGGTCTTCCTAACCAAACTTACAAAAGGCCAATTGGTCCCAACACCATTTTTTCAACTCATTTTTATTCTTTACGAAATGCCAATTCTATCAGAGGTCTTCTTGCAGGCTGGGTCGGGCTCGGGCCGGACCTGTCGGACTTTAAAGGCCAATTCTATCAGAGGTCTTCTTGCGGGCTGGGCTAGGCTCGGACCGGACCTGTCGGGCTTTTAATAAAGCCTGATGAGCCCAAGCCCAGCCCAACCCGTAAGAAATTTAGTCGGGCTCGGGCTCGGGCTCGGGCTCGGGCCTAAGATATGAATTCCAAGTCCGTCCGTCCAAGCCCATCTGTATATTAAAAAAAATACAATTAAATTTAAAATGTTTATAAAAATATATTTATGTTTATATTTATATATTATAAATTATATAAATTATATATCAAAACAAACTTAATTTATAAAATTATAATTTGACAAAGACTATATTTATAAACTTAATTTATATATCACATCAAACTTAATATAAAAATGATATATAACAGCAAACTTAATTTATAAAAATATATTTATCTTTATATTTATATAGTATATAGTATATCGGGCCGGTCCGATGTAAAATTCATAAAGCCCAAGCCCACCTAGTTTTTGACGGGCTTATACGGGCTTGTGTCGAGCCGGGCTGGGTCTGATAACATAATTATTAATTAATAAGTTGTTCGCAAGAGAATTTCATGAAGGCAAAAAGCATCATTAGGCCTTTGATCTTTTATTTTTTGGTTCATTAAGCCTTTGGTTTTTTATTTGGATACATTAAGTTCCTGATCATTTATTTTTGTCTCATTAAGCCCTTCATTACCAAAAAAAAAAGTAATTTTGAACATAAAATTCGATTATCAGACTGTTATTCATTGCACTTGCATTCGGAATTTGTATTTTTCACTGTTTGAAACCAGTTTTGGATGTGGAATGTGGTTGTAGGAAAACTGTAAAAACCTTAATTCAAACTGTAAAAAATATATTTTTTTAATAATTTCAAATACAGATGAGGTTGATAACGTATTTTTAACAGAATTAAATGTTCATAACTTACTAATTTGGTCATAGAGGGCTTAATGAGACCAAAAATAAATGAGTAGGGGCTTAATGTGTCCAAATAAAAGATCAAGGGCTTAATGAACCAAAAAATGAAAGATCATGGACCTAATGATACTTTTTGCCTTTCATGAATAGAGGTTATATATTGACTATAATGTTCATGAACACGGTTATAAGTAAACTTGTTTTGATTATTTTATTAATAATAGCACATCTATAAATGGAAAAATGTAAAACGGGTTTTGTGAAAACTTTAGTTTTTAAGTTTTAAAAGTACATAGTTTTATATCGAAGATATTTCAAATCAACATAACTAATTAACATAATTATTAACTAATGAGTTGTTCGGAACTGAATTTCATAAACAGAATCGGTTATAATTCATGAACAAGATTGATTATAATGTTGATAAACACACTCCTAGCAAATATTGTTTGATTATTTTTTTTAATAATAGCATTTCTATAAAATAAAATGAGAAATGTAAATCAATAGTTGTATGAAAACTTTAGTTTCATAGATTTTAAAATTACATAATTTTATATTAAAGATATTTCAAATTAACATAATTATTAATTAATAAGTTCTTCGCAAATGAATTTCATGAATAGAATCGGATATAGATTCATGAACAAGTTTAATTACAATATTTATGAACACACTAATGAGCAAGTTTAATTTGATTTTTTTTTTAATAATCATGTGAAACAATGTAGCTCCGTTGAAACTTTAATTTTATAGGTTTCAAAATATATCAATAAACATTAATTAATGAGTTGCAAACTTTATTACAATATTCATTAACATGCTCATTCTGTTTAATTATTTTTTTAATAATAATATTTCTATAAAAGGAGAAATGTAAAATAATATAGTTTATAAAAACTTTAGTTTTATAAATTTCAAAACTACGTAGTTTTATATCAAAGATATTTCAAATGAACATAACTATTAATTAATGAGTTGTTCGCAAACAAATTTCATCCGCACATTCTCGCATTTCACATTCTTTTAACACGGTTCACTTTGTTTCCACAAATTATCTAGCTTTTCAGCGCTCATCTCTGATACCCACATTCTCTGATTCTTTAGAATGCGGTTATTTCTCATTATCAAATTCATCTCCAGCATCGTTTTTTCATAAATTCCACATCTTCTATTCAAAATTCCCAAATATTTTAGTCGATTGTGTATGGATAATTCTTTACAATTTCAGATTTTTCTACATTACAATTTTCATAGTGACAGAATATCTATAGGTAATTCTTTAACACGGATCCCCTTCTCATCCTGTATTAATTCGCTCAGAAATACGATTTGGAAGTATATGCGGTTACAACTGAGATTTTGGGCTCAAATGTTACAACTTATTCTTTCCTTTTGGTGAGTTTTTACTTTTTATACTTCCTGTTTGTGTTTCTGTTTGACTCTTCCTTGAATGCAAACGGTTTATAATTCTCTGCATTTTTACAATTTCACAGTGACAGATCCCCTTTTCATCATGTATCAATGCTGCATTTCCTCAATTAATTAGACATTTGGTAAGAATGTGCGGTTACAACTGAGTTTTTGGGCTCAAATGTTACAACCAATTCTTTCCTTTTGGTGAGTTTTTACTTTTCATACTTTCTGTTTGTGTTTCTGTTTGATAGTTCTATGCATTTTAACCATTTCCGCAGCCACAGAATTCTATTGGGTGTATTATATATTTATGGGTAACTCTTTAACACAAATCCCCTTCTCATCCGGTATTCAGTGGTGAATACTGAATTACTCGGTTAGGGGGCGATTTTACACGTGCGTTCGCAAAAAAAAAAAAAAAAAAAAAAAAAAATTGCTAAATCTAACTTGCTCAATTTTTTTTTTTTTTTTATATATGCGTGTTATAATTTGAATGGTCAATGATTAACTTTTAACTATTAATATATAACTTCACAAAATTAAGTTAAATTTCGTTAAGAGTCCTAACATGTAAAAAAAATTGGATTTAAAGAGACCTAACATGTCTAGAAAAATTAGAAATTTGGATTTAGAGAGTATTTAATAGGCCTAAAAATTTGAAATTTTAAATTTTGCGCCTGCCTGTATAAAACATAATCTGTAGTTTTGTACAGGTTTTTCATCAGACATAACATTATAGTTGAGGCTTATGGATGTACTGATCATGCTAACATCAGGTATTCCGTATTTACTTTTTTTTTCGGGAAAAGTACAAAAATAAACATTGTAATTTTGATCATTTTCAAACATAGAGAGAGAAAAGAGAGAAAAATTAACAAAGACGAGAGAGAAGAGAGGAAAAAAAAGAAAAAAATAAGAAATTAAAGAGAGATGGAGAATATTGTATATTTTGATTTTTATTTTTTATTTTAAGGTTTGTTTGTAATAATTAGACAATAAAGGGGTTAATTTATAAAATAAATAAATATAATGACAAAATAACTTTTTTAACACTGTTAGTCAATTTGGTATGTGTTTGCTAACAGAATGAACCTCAAGATACATGTTTGCCAACTTTTAAACCATACAGTCTCGGTTTGAAAATAACTCAAACCACAAAATTTATTTTTGTACTTTTTTTTTTATTCCCTTTTTCCCATCACTGATTTCATAATTTTAGCTAATATATGAATGCAAATTTCGCTCATGTTTTTCCCTTTTTTGCTCATCTGTGGTGATTTTCTCTTACATGGTTTAGGAGAGCATAACATACTGATATATGAATACAACGTTTGGTATGACGTAATGCAATGTAATGTAATCAACGTTGTAATGTAATAGAATAGAATAGTGATTCTATTATCATGTTTGATTGACAAAATTTAAAAAATGATGAAATTAAATTACCGTTACAATATTTATATTTGCTTACTTAAAATGTATTCATAAAATTTTAATTATACAATTAAAATCATCAAAAAAAACATGAAAACGTGAAAAATGAGAAAAACGCAAAAAAAAACAGAAAACATGAAAAAAATGCAATAAAAAAGACAAAAAAAAAACAAAAAAAAAACTCATTAGGGGATATATTTCATCACGTTTTCTGGGTTTTCCGTTATTCGTGTTTTCCAGTTTTCACGTTTTTTTTTTCTAGTTTTTTGTTTTATCATTTAATAAGAATTGTGCATAATAAGTGAAATAGTTGTTTTGCAATACAAAATACTCCATACATAATATAAGGCTCTATTTGTTTGGGGAAAATATTGTGTTCTAGAAAATTTTATGCATAGAAAATATTGTGCATGAAAATAAAATATTTTCCTGTGTTTGGTAACAACACTAGAAAATATTTTTCGATGTTTGGCTACAACACTGGAAAATATTTTCCAACCAATAAATATAGATTTTCTGTATTTTTTTTTTCAATTGTATATATAAAACACAAAAAAGAGATTCACATGTATTAAGCACAAATTCAACACCAAAAATACACATAAACTGTAAGATGTCGTTTGGTTCGCGGAATGGAATAGAACGTTAAAAACACGAAAAATGTTTTTTCACATTTTCGGCATTTTTTGTACGTTTTCTCGTGTTATTAACGTTATTGTGTTTTTTTGCATCTTTTCTTCATTTTTTCGCGCTTTCATGTCCAGTTTTTCCCTTTTTCAAGTTTTCTTTTTTTCGTATTTTGTTACTTTTTTGTACTATTCACGTTTTTTTCATGTTTTTCGTATTTTTCACGTTTTCGTGTTTTTACATTTTCGTGTTTTGCTAGCATTTTTCGTCTTTTCATGTTTATCGCGTTTTTCACGTATTGTCACGTTTTTGTGTTTTAGCATTTTTTGCATTTTCGTGTTTTTCATATTTTTTACGTTTTCGTGAGTTTTTGTATTTTTCACGTTTTTGTATATTGTGTTTTGTCACTTTTTCGTGTTGTTCATGTTTTTGTGTTTTTTCAAGTATTTGCTTTTTTTTTTTTTGCTTTTTGTATTTTCACATTTGTTCACTTTTTCATGTTTTTTGCGGGTTTTTTTTCATATTCTCATGTTTTGTAATGTTTTCACGTTATTCATGTTTTCGTGTTTCATATTTTTTAACATTTTTCCATTTTTCTCTGAACGCGTATGTTTTGGGAAAAATGTTTCTCTTTTGAAATAGGTAAAATATTTTCCCTTATTTTTTCTTTCATTTTCCATTGACTTACCACTTATTTTCCTTTGACTTATTTTTCTACCCAAACAAACACTCGAAAATTGGATAAATATTTTCGCCCAAACAAACAGGATCTAAGTAAAATAATATTTAATTAATTTGAGAAAAACGCCATTGCTTTTGGATTGACCGAGTTCATGGAGCATAATTTTAGGCATTGTTTGTGTTTGCTTTTTATTTTGTAAATTGTCACTTATCCGGTTGAGAAACCAATATCGAACAAATGGTCCGACATGGTATTTCTCCTCTTCTCTTATTTTTTCTTCTTTTTTTTCCCTGTTGGTCATATTTTTTAAAACTCATTTACCATTCTAAACTATGGATTAATGCGATGCTCATCAGATTTCCGCTCCTGCTCTCTTTTTCCTGCTTTAAAATAATTAATGGCTTCCGCATTTTACCTATTCATTTGGTAACATGCTTCTGCATTTTTACGTTCCCGTTTCCCCTTTTAACCCAAAAACTCGGTTTACCAACTCTATACTACTTTTGCTTGGGACTGATTGATATGCAGTTTGGTTTTACTATTACCTTTCTTATTGAAGGAATTCAATTCTAATTCTAGCCCTTAGCATTCTTATTGTGCATGCAGAATTTATTAGAAAACGATCTCCTAAATCTATTACAAACCGGATTTGACTCCGGTGCAGTGTTTGAGAGAAATTACATACTTTCACTAATTGTAAGGTTGCAAAAACAATCCTTCCATTTTTTATAAATTACCGGCAGTATCCAATCTATAATTTTCAAAAAGTGTAGTTTAACCTTCAAATTTCTTATTCAATGTTTCTCAACGCTTTGTGCTTTACCATTTACCATTTAACACCTTTTCCCTGAGTTATACCTTTTCCCTGGGGACATTGACACTACCCTCCACAAGCTCAAGAGAAACAGGCCAACAGTCTCTTGATGGAAAGGATCAAAGAACATGACTAGTAGAAGGCGGCGGTTTTCACCTGACCAAGTCGTTAGATCTAAGACTTAAAATGATTTTAATCTTCCACTATAGAATTCTAATAGGCCTAGATCTAACGGTGAATGACCAAAATTGGTCAGGTGAAAACTACTGAGTAGAAGATTACGACTCAATTGGGGAAGAGATATAACGTTCCATAATAATAATAATAAAAAGGGCGGCCCGGTGCGCTACGTGTCCCCGCTGAGCGAGAGTCCGGGGAGGGGTAATAATAATAATAATAATAATAATAAAAAAATTAATAAAAAAAGCCCTTCTATATAAGCTCCTAATGGTCTAATCTCACCATTTGAGACCAATGGTGGAATTAGACAATTAGGAGCAAAGAACAAGACCAGTAGAAGGCGGTTGTTTTCACCTAGTCAGTGACTGACCAAATCGTTAGATCTAAACCTTAAGATGATTTTAATCTCCGCCATAGGATTCTAATAAGCGTAGATCTAACGGTGACGGAACAAAACTGGCCAGGTGAAAACTACCGAGTAGATGGTTACGAAATCATATTTAAGACTAAGACTGTTGAAACATGACTTGATTTGACTTCAATTCGGGAAGAGATATAACATTCCAAGAAAAAAAACTTCTGTATAAGATCCTAACTGTCTAATTCCACCATTTGAGACCAATAACCTTGACAACAACAGAAGCTGAATTTACCAGATACTAAAGCAGCTGTACCACATGAACTCCTCGAATGAAAGGAAGCTTCTCACTTTCGTATAAAACCGCCTGCATATAAATGACAAGGACATATATTTCCTGACATCCTTCAGATTATTATGATTTGAACCACCTGAATGCTTTGTTTGATCAACTAATGGAAGGGAAAGATCTGATTGAGTTCATGAACAGACTAAAGATGGAAAATGACTACAGAACAGAATTGTTCAAATGGACCCTAACTGACCAAATAAATATGGCCAGTCACGCTTATTACATCCAAGCCTTAGAATGACTTTAATCTCCACAGTAAGATTCTCATAAACCTAGATCTAACGGTGAATGACCAGATTCATTTGGTCAGTCGGGGTCCATTTGAACACTACTGGGCTACAGAAACATGATTGATGGTATGAATTGGCTTGTTAGATTTGTGTCATGATATGAAACTCCGAACTGCCTTTGCATGTCATGTTAATGTTAGGTAATGTACTATCTAACTGAGCCTAAAATGAGAAAACCACAAGTAGAATCATGTGTATTGAGACAAGCATTTCCTAATAGTAAGTAGCATAAAAGAACATAGATAGAACACAAAACTTTAACCAAAGAAAAAAAACCGTTTTTAAAACTATTTAACTTGTCAAAACATCAAATATGCTTCTGGCAAATGCATGTCCTGGAGAAATTAGTATAACATGGTCAGATGGTGCTTTCATGCACATGAGAAGAGATGCTAATGTTGATGTTGATAATGAAATGGATGCATGCAAGAGCTGCAAGATGCATCCTATCATGTATTTCAAGATCAGAATACATCCCCATCGAGCTACTGGTAATTAATTGCTGGTGGGGCTCCATTAGCACTGGGAGAAGAAACCTGATGGACTGAATCTTTCCTCTTCCCGAACGGGTTCTTTGAATACGTAAGTTACAAGTCAAGGAAAAGAAATTATGGAATAGTAAAAAAATCACGGCAAAAAGCTTTACAAGTATATCAAATCAGCAATCCTCTCCCTCGCATTCCGTAGTACAAAGATTTCCCTCGGAATGATGAAAACATGGCATTTGTAGCATAATATACTTGCTGCTGCTTCCAGAAAAATAATAAATGTCCAACTTCGAATAAATTTTCTTCCCCATATTTCAGCAACATTTTAGTTCCTAAGATGTCATTCCATGGGAAAACATATTTACTTAATCTACAAGCGTTCTCAATCTAAAACCAAATTGCAATTTAATTTTGAGATGAAGGATTAAACTAGGGTCAAATTTCAAAGTAGTACTAGTGAACTTACTATGAGGGGGAAGATAACTTCTGAATAAGCATAATAAACTACGATTTTCCAAACACATCGTAAGCACGAGAATGAAGCAAGTTAAACAGTGGACAGTTTAACTTATTATAAGAGACTTGAACCAGAAAGAAAGATAAACTAAAATCCGAATTCAGAAAGAAATAGACAATCTATAAATTTAAACTACCATGGTTTAAAGAATAAGTGCTCAAAGGATATTGTATTCGCATGCCAACAGAACCAGAACTTGGGATAACAGCACCTTGCAAATTGCGGTGCACATTGGTTGCACTGTTCATATCCTGCAAAAAATGGAAACAAAAACATAGAACTCATTGAAAAGACATAAAAGGGAAAACAAAACTTCATCTGCATGTTCAGCAATATCAAAACAAAATCATATGTGGGTGGTTGATGATAACTTACGTCAAATTCGATAAAACAAACGGTATGCCTTTCTTGTCTCAAAACTTTCATTTGCTTAAAACCAGGTTGTCTGCATGACCCAATTGCACAAGATAATCAAAACGCCCTTGATATACTGAAACTAATTAGAGAATTGCCAAGACAAGCCAGACTAAGAAATTCTTACACACTGAATAGTCCCCTCAGTTCATCCTCATTGATATTTTCTCCAAGATTACCAATAAAAAGAGTATTGCAAGGAGGATTATCTTTTGTGTTCTGCAGTAGTTGAATAAAAATAATACGAATATTAGTAAAATCT
This sequence comes from Euphorbia lathyris, assembly GCF_963576675.1. NCBI lineage: Eukaryota > Viridiplantae > Streptophyta > Magnoliopsida > Malpighiales > Euphorbiaceae > Euphorbia > Euphorbia lathyris. The sequence goes on along the minus strand of NC_088918.1, from coordinate 78,103,668 downwards.
CCTAGTGAATAAGTTCATCTGCTCACTAGTGAGAAGTGTAGTCACTTTAAAGCACAAAGTGATAATACATGTTTACCATTCTGGCTGAGTTTAGATTACCAAGGCACAGTAATAAAAAAAATACAGAATACTGGTCAGCATATTTCAATGAATTATCTTGATACATTGATGAAATTGGGGTATGAACATCACCTGAACTGGTACATAACTGCTAGGAGCTGGTATTGGTGCTGGAGCTGGCATTGGCACTTGAGGAACAGGATGGTAACCTGCATATGGATCATATGGAGGTGGCGTGGGGGCCATATACCTAGAGCATGCGAGGAAGTTACAAAAAATAAGGATCAACTCATTGAAAGTGTCATACATCCACAGAGGATGTTCTATATTATTCTACCACTATTAATTTAAAATAAGATATGCAGGATAGGGGCAAAAAAGTTACCCATGTGGTCCCCAAACAGGGGCAGGAGGAGGGTGAAATGGAGATGGGCTTGTATACGCAGTGTGAGAATAGTCGCCACCGGTTCTCAATCGTTTACTCTGATCATAAGCATTTGAATCTGCCACTATTCCTGTAAAGTGGAACAGAAATTTAAAATGCATAATGATAACTATACAAACCCTGAAAATTGCAAAGATGCGAGTAAATCAGTTTATGTAGAAAAGGTTTTTCAATTTTAAAATTCCATGACGGAGTTATTTTGTGATTAATGATTAGGGAGAACTATACTTTATGGAAGCATTAAGTATCAACAAGGCAACAACTCTTTAACATTTTTCTCAATTCAATTACAGATTGTGGTTAAAAATTGGCTAGTGTAAATATTTTCTACTAATGAAAAAATTGAAAAATTGCAGCATAATAAAGCAACTACAAAGCAGACTGAGACAGCTAAATTTGGCTATAATATCAACATAAAAACCTTACATTGATGTATATTCAACAACGGGGCATACCCAACCTAATCTAAGACCTAAGTGAATGGTTTTACTGATTTAGCATTTCCATGAATGCACCCAACAACTTGCATATAGTCTATAACCAACTTTTATTGAATCCTGGCGTCATTGTTGCAAATTGAGAAATAATATTATTTTTTGTTCTCATAATTTGGCAGCTATATTAAGACATAGTTTGATGTATATGATTATTACTCTATGTTGTTGACAGTTGAATGGTGCAGAATTCATTTAGAAGATCCATCAATTTTAAGAGAAACCATCCAAGGGTACTGATTTACAAATGAAGTCATGGCCATGGACACTACTTAAATTTTCTCAACAAGTATTAAGTTATCCATATCAATGTACACATATAAAGGCCTTACTGACTAACAGAATTTTAACAGTCTTATAGTTCTATCAGTTGCCTTTTCTTGCTCTAGTGCTCCTACTTCGCATGGAATCACAAATTCGCTGTCTACTTAAGCAAAAAGACATTGTCATAAGACCTTAATGGCCCATCCCAAAAAAATTCAATGATAATAAAACAAAGCTGAAAGATGAACCCCGATTCCACATCAAAAGTGCAGAAGCAAGTCCACTCCACAGAGAAAAAAATCATTCATAATCAGTTTGTTATCTTACTAATAGCCATCATCCTTTTCAATTTTGTTTCTTTCCTCCTTGATAACAAGCACTAATTTTCTGCAACCTAGTACTGGTACAGACAAACTGCATCCAAATGTCAAATCCTCAATGCAGATCAGTTCAATATTTTATTTGAGTAAGAGTACTCAGTATCTATCTCGTAATCCTTTCTATCCCTCTTCCCTTGTTTAAGATACAAAATATACAGACATTGCATCACAGAGTTCAACAAATGGAGAGAAACACAAAAAAAAAAAAAAAAAAAAAAACAAGAACAACCTACAGATTACATCAAACAACAACCAAATAACGATGGAAGCTCCCATGTAATAATTGCAAAAAACTCAAATCTCACCTCTTTTAACAAAAAGATTCTTCTTTGCCATCTCCGTATGCAGCACAGACTTGGACTCGGTATCAAAAACCATATCCTGATAACCCCAACAAAAAGGGGGGAAAAAGTTAACAATGAAAAGGCCAAGTCTAAATAAGCAAATGGGAAGTAGAAATAAACCTGAAGAGCGTCTTTGGCAGCAATAGCAAACTGTCCAGTGGAAAAGAGAGCAAAACCCATGGGTTTTTCTCCTTTGAAATTAACTTGTGAAGCCTCATAACCGGGTAGCCATCGCAACAAATTCAACAATTCTCTCTCTTTCACGTCTTCAGGAAGTCCAGTTATAAATATCGTTCGAACCTTAAAATAAGCACTCGAATCATCACCAAGAACTCAATACATCTACGCATTCTTAAGTAGATCTAAGAGATCGTAACTCAATCACACTTAGAGACAAATATTACCTCGTCATGCGTGTGAGCGCGATTGCTATTATCAACAAGTAACGGAGGAGGATGGTGGACAGCAGGAGGAGGAGCCGCAACCGCCGCAACAGGTGGAGGGGGAGGAGCAACTGCCGGCGGCCACTGCTGGTGATATGGATGGATTCCGGCGCCGGCCATGCTGTATGAAATTCTGCTAGACCACGAACAAAACCCTAAAAAGTCACAAAAATAGAAGACAGGAGTGTTGATTTCTTCAAGCAAAAGAGACGTTGAATTCTCAAGTTACGTGTTTTACTGTTCATTTGTAGTATAACTGTTCATGGGCTGGCCTGACTTGGACTGGGCCTAGGCCTAGCAGGATTTTGGAAAAATTACCTAAAAATTCATCTTTTAACAACTATTTACAACTATGTCAAGTCGTGATTTTTCTGTAAATCAAATTACAGTAAAACCTTTATAAATTAATAACGTTGGAACCATAAAATTTTATTAATTTATTGAATACAAAATTAGGGATCTGGCCCAAGTCGGGACAAGAACAAATTATTATTTTAAAGAGGTTATTAATTTATCGAGTATTAATTTATGAAGGGTTGACTGTAGTAAAATCAGTACTTTTAATATATTTTAAGGATTAGAATTTATAAATTAGAAGTTTATAATATATTTTCTAGGATTTATGATTTATGAATTACAGTCTACAAACTATAGTATAAAATCATAATATATAGAGAATAATGGCATATTAAAAATTAAGTTTGGTGATATGACTTAGTTGTAATTTTGTACTTAATTATGATATTCATGTATTTGACCCCAGGATTTTATAGTTTTTTTTTTTTTTTTGCAAAAAGCATAATTAAGCCCTTGAACTTTACATGTTTTAAGGATCAAACCTCTGATCAATTATTTTTCTACATTGAACCTTTGATCATTGATTTTGTTATGGATTTGGTACTTGTTTAACTTTTATGTCGAGTTTGGAGGAGGAGACGATTGATTTGACAATTCTAATACTGAAAATCACAAAATGGGAGAGAAGAAGATCGAGTTTGGAAGAATCTACTGAAAATTAATTTATCTAATTTATTGTTACTTTTTACTCTCTATCTATCCTCGCCAATAAGCTATGTCCACGTTAATAAGCCGAATCGTCTTAATGATGCGCGCCGATCCAAACTCGTCGTAAAAATTAAATAAGGATCAAATCCATAACGGAATTAATGAGCAGAGGCTCAATGTGGAAAAATAATTGATCCGAAACTTAATTCTTAAAATAAGTAAAGTTCAGAAACTTGATTATACTTTTTGCCTTTTTTATAATTTATTTGATTTTACGACTTGAGGTTCGTTAGACACCCTACAGGATTTTATAGTTAATAATAATTAAGTTAATAATAGTTATAAAATTATAATAAAATCATACTGCCAAAGTTAATTATGAATATGTTATTATTTTTTATATATTGAAAATAAAATATGATTTTATATCATAATTTAAAAATTCTACATTCAATTTATAAATACTAAACCCTAAAAAGTATCATTGACTCCTAATTATAAATTATAGTTTTTAAAATATATTAAAAATAATAATTTACTTAATTTGATATTATTCAAAATATTACTTGACATAATTATAGATAACTTTTTTAAAACTGAGTTTGTTTGTAAATTTCTCTTAATTATTTTGTCAGAGTGCATCTCATACTAATAGTTCAAAATGTATAAGAGCATCCCTAATGGTTGGAGGATTGCACACCCTCCAATCATGATATCTCACCAATTTCTCACAATTCTCGTTTCAAAATATTATTTATCAAAAGTCATTTACAATGGTTATTTAGGTCACATTCTTTATTACTTAATTTCACTTCAGTTTTGTAGCTGTTAGACGAGGTGCCGCGGCCTAATATCCCGGGCGGACCGGGGGGTGGACACCTTATGGCGACGTAAGCGGTGATTGGCGCCGAAAGCAACCAATTGTGGAATCAAGCTGCTCGGCAGGACCGGAGCTCGGAGATATGGAAGAGTCGCCACCCACGAATGGAAAAATGAACACCGATCCCTTGCGGGAGACCGGTGAGGGTTCGAGAAACTTAGGTACGAGCCGAGAAGGCTAGCTCCTTTCCGGAGAAAGGCTACTAGACACCCCGACATCGCCCGGTTATGAACCACCAGCCTCCTACTCAGCATGTTAGGCGATAACGGACTAATTGTATATTAAGTTTAAAATTCATTTGAAACCTTTTCTTTCTCATTTTAAAAACCGTTTTGAGCATATATTATTGAAAAGCCACTTTAGTAAAGAATCACCCATTTACATTAGTTCAAAATACATAGGAAAGAGAGGGGGAGAAGGAAGAATTGATTTATTTACAACGTGATTTATGTTTCGTGTTACATACTAATTCTATACTAATTCACTTCCCCAAAACGAGTTCATTTACATGGTTCGCACCTTAATCGCCGTTGGAACGATTTAGGTACGTTTAAAAACCCCGTTTAATGAAGTTCACTCGAATCGCCGTTGGAACGACTCAAGCGTTTGAAAACGTTGAGATAAAAGCCTTTAATAAGAAAACGTGGTTAGGCATACAAGTCAATTTATTTGGTACAAATCACTTTAGAAAACAGTTCAAAAACTCTATAATTCATAATGAAAACGTGATGTTTTAAGAAACGATTTAAAATGTCAAGAAAACACTATTTACACTTTAAGAATATCTAGAAAACTTTAAACTTAAATGAGTAAATTAAACTCTCTTTTTTGTGATTTTATTTTCCCCTTTTCACTCAATTAACCTTTAACATTATTATAATTACATCAATAAACCAACTAACACAAAACTTCTCAATTGAAACCCAATTTAAAACCATGTCCCCAAATGCCAAAAAGAATAAGGAAAAAAAGAAAGCATATACATATATATACACATATATTTGAAAATAATGATATACATATAATTTAGAAAACTAAGTAAAGGAGGCCACTCAATATAGCTAAATATATACATTATAATGAAAATAAAAGATACTAAATATACTTTTACCTTACTTAAAAAAACATGTAAAATAATAAACAAAATTCATTGTTAATAAGAAAATAAACCTTACATCCCAAAATGACTATTGTAATAAATATATAGGAGATAACTCTCCCAAATATACATTTAAACATCAAGATAACACCTAATTATCCTCAAAACCTCTCCTAATTAATTACCCAAAATGCCCAAATAAATAACCCTCCAAAATAATACCCAATATAGTTTAAATGAATTTAAAGAAAATATATATACATATACTTATATTAGATCAAATTAATGAAAAATAATATATAAACATTCTAAATAACTATATGTACCAAATATCTAAAAATAGTTTGAAAATATATATTACATAAATATACATATATATATATATATAAAGGATCAAAAGCTTAAAAGTTAAGAAAGAGGGACCAAAACAGCATTTTTTGCATTCCAGCAGATTTACCGACGGAAAATCCGTCGGTAAACAGCAATCAGTGACAGAAAACGGAAAATTACAGAATCGCTCCAACTGTTTTCAGATTTATTCAAAAGCTTTAAATTAAGTCTAATTCAATCGTTTTGGATTTCCGAACTACCAAAAATGGATCATAACGGAAATTCCTAAAACGATGTTTTTATTTTAAAACGTTATTTGGAAATATCTTTTTTCAAAACTTATAATTACAACGATGTTAATACCCGAACTACCTTTTAATCGGATCACGGTTCGTATTGGGATATCAAAACGAGGTTTTTTACTTCAAAAAAATAACCGAACGTTTATCTAACACGAGACGGGAATTAAATAAATACGAAGAATTAAATAAAACGTGATAAATAAATAAATAGCTAAATAAATAAAATCATAACATAAAAAATAAATAAAGGAAAAGAAATAAATTAAATAAAATAAAAACGAGTCTAGTCCTCGGATAATACCTCAAGTTCGGTATCTGACAGTCGAAGCCGATCGATTCCACGAGTCGTGATTTTCGGGTTTTTTTGTGTTTTTTAGTAAAAATTTAACTTTTGGAAAATTTGGAATTTTTAGAAAAAAAAATGTTTTTTCCCAAAAAAATGGATTTTCTCTCTCTAAAAATGTCTAGAGTGAGAAGCTCCACCAAAAGATCCTCCTTCAATGCATTGGGATCCGTGTCTTAAATAGGCCACGGATCTCCGGAACTTTGGGCGACGCCCAACTAAAATTCGGCGTCGCCCAAAGGGGATTGGGCGAACGCCCAACATATGTTGGGCGAACGCCCAACTTTTGTTGGGCGGCCACCCAACAATCGTTGGGCGTACGCCCAACAGATGTTGGGCGTTCGCCCAACGAACGTCGGGCGTTCGCCCAACAATCGTCGGGCGTCCGCCCGACGCTGTTGGGCGCTCGTCCGGCGGCGGCCGAGCGCGCACGCCCGGCAGCCATCGGGCGTGCGCCTTACGCCGTCGGGCGTGTGTTCCGCGATGCTGGGCTTGCACGCCCAACGGCCGTTGAGCGTGCCCCTCGCGCTGCCGGACGTGCGTCCAACTGACGTTGAACACGCGTCGGCTGCCGCTAGACGCTTGCACGATGTCGTTGAGCACTCGCGAGCCGTCCTCTTGACGACCGCGACTCCATTAACTCTTCTCTTCTTATTACATATTTTTGTGTGTTTTAAAACTTCCGGAATCAACCGCTTCAACTGTCTTGTTTACAGGTTTTCGTCATAGGTCCTCCGACTCGGTGTCTACAGTAGCATTCAGTTTCAGCATTCAATTTCAGCATTTTGTTTCAATATTTAGTAATTTATCATTATTTGTTATAATTAGAATTAATTATATATAATTAATTATTATTATTTATCTATATTTTATCGTTATTATTATTATTATTATTTATCTATAATTTATCATTATCTATACATTAGATAAAGGTCAAGAGATGGTAGTTTATTAAAGTATACATCGTTTAATAAAAAAAAATATGCATCCATATTTGAAAATTAGAAATTGCATTTTTTTCCCTTCAATTATTAACGGACAAAACTAGACTTATGGGATAGACTTTACAATTAATTGTAGAGTTAAAATACAAAGATACCCTAACATTTTGGGTCATGAACAATTTTACCCCTAATGTCTAAAATAATGCAATTATAAAACACAGATATTTTTGTTCCTTATTCTGTACCAATTGCATATCAATTCATTCTAAAAACTGATTCAGTATTTTTATAATTTAATAATAAAATTGAACATTAATATTTATAAATTCAGTGAATGTTTTGATTTTTTTTGTCCAATTCGTACAAAAGACAATATATTTTTTTATTTTTTTCACATCCCAACATATGTTTGTCATTTGTTACTAATAAAATGACGCACGTGTGAAGTGTATATGACAAGATTCATGACTGAGAAGACAGTTTGATGAATTATTTTTCAAATTTACCCAATTTATCAACGTTAGGGGTAAAATTGCTCTTGGCCTCATATTAAAAAAGTATGGATAAGTACAAACAAAATGCATGTGGTTTACACTTTTTACAAACACGAACCTGTGGTTTTTTTTTACAAACAGATGGCAAATTGACTAACAGTTTTAAAATTCAAAGAAAAAAGAGTTAATTTGGTCCTTATATTTATTTATTTTATAAATTAACCCCCCTAATTATCTAATTATCACAAATAAATCCCAAAATCAAATATAAAAATAAAAAAATAATAAAAAGAAAATTAAAATATATAAAAAAAACCCCACCATTTTCTTCTTCTTCTTCTTCTCTTTTTTTCTTCTTCTTCTTCTCTTTTTTTCTTCTCCTTCTTCTCTTCTTCAAATATATAAAAAAACCCACCATTTTTCTTCTTCTTCTTCCTCCTCCTCCTGTACTCTCTTCTTTTTTTCTTCTTCCTCTCTCTCTCCTCTTCTTCTTCTTCTTTTTTTTTTCTTTTTTTAATTTCTGGAATCAAATTCAAAAAAAGAAGAAGAAGAAGAAGAAGAAGAAGAAGAAGAAGAAGAAGAAGAAGAAGAAGAAGAAGAAGAAGAAGGGAAATAAAAAATTAAAAAAAGATGGTGAAGATGGTATTTTTGATTTTGGGGTTTATTTGTGATAATTATATATTTAGAGGGGTTAATTTATAAAATAAATAAATATAAGGACCAAATTAACTCTTTTCTCTTTGAATTTTAACACTGTTAGTCAATTTGCCCTCTGTTTGTAAAAAAAAAAAACCACAGGTTCGTGTTTGTAAAAAGTGTAAACCACATGCATTTTGTTTGTACTTATCCATACTTTTTTAATATGAGGCCAAAAGCAATTTTACCCCTAACGTTGATAAATTGGGTAAATTTGAAAAATAATTCATCAAACTGTCTTCTCAGTCATGAATCTTGTCATATACACTTCACACGTGCGTCATTTTATTAGTAACAAATGACAAACATATATTGGGATGTGAAAAAAATAAAAAAATATATTGTCTTTTGTACGAATTGGACAAAAAAAATCAAAACATTCACTGAATTTATAAATATTAATCTTCAATTTTATTATTAAATTATAAAAATACTGAATCAGTTTTTAGAATGAATTGATATGCAATTGGTACAGAATAAGGAATAAAAATATATGTGTTTTATAATTGCATTATTTTAGACATCAGGGGTAAAATTGTTCATGACCCAAAATGTTAGAGGTCTTTTTGATGAGTTGTCAACGTAGTAAAAAATCATATTATAAATATTTAATTAATTAAAAATAACAAATTTATATTTATAATATATTAAATAATTACTAGCCTATTAATTAAAATAATAAAAGAAAGCAAGAGTTACGGGAAGATGAAAAACAGAAAGCAAAGGAAATCCAAAAGTCACAAATAAACTTCTATATAAAGCATGATAGATAGTATTCCACCATTATATTCATTAGTCGCGATAGATAGTATTATATTTCTGAAGGTAAATATTCAATTTTGTCATATGTTGTAGTTATTTTGTTCTCAATTATATTGTTGTTTTATTTTTATTAAACAATAGTTGTTATAGTTTCATATTCATTTCTATTGTTACCCAGGTTCATACCTCTCGCTATCTTATCCATGTTTTCTTTTTTATTTGTCTTTTTTTTTTCAAACTGATAGCTTCAATTGAAGAAATCCGACAGAAATAGATGCATGAACAACTAAAACCGAAAAACACAAAAGTGTCAAAAATTACAAAAAATTCTTATGTTTCTCAAGGTAATTATTCGATTTTTTTCATATGTTGTAGTTATTTTTGTTCTCAATTGTGTTGTTTTTTCTTTTTATTAAACAATAGTTGTTATAGTTTCATTTTTCAGAGATGAAATTCCATTTCTGTCGTTACCAAGGTTCCATACCTCTCGCTACCTTATCCATGTTTTCTTTTTTTATTTGTCTTTTTTTTTTCAAAATGACTAAAATAAAGATTTTGTAAATTTGTATTCTTTTTTAGTATATATTGCTAGGTGTTATCGTTTTCGCTTGCTAACTCTTAACTAAAATTTAGATTTTCGACTTTATATGAACTTAATTTTTGGCTTTCTCAATTGTGTTATTGTTTTATTTTTATTAAACAATTGTTGTTATAGTTTCATCTTTCAGAGATGAAATTCCATTTCTGTCGTTATCCAGATTCCATACCTCTCGCTACATTATCCATGTTTTCTTTTTTATTTATTTATTTTTCAAAATGACTAAAATAAAGATTTTGTATATTTGCATTCTTTTTTAGTATATGTTCCTAGGTGTTATCATTTTGATTGTTAACTCTAACTAAAATTTAGATTTTCGGTTTTTTATGAACTCAATTTTTAGTTTTAATTGAAGTTAGATTAATTTTTCTAATTCGGAACATGTTGAAATCCACTCATTTTTTTAGTTTGAGTTTAGCTAATTGATATGGATTGCATTTTTTATATTTATGCATTTTGGTACAAATGGATTTAAAGTTTCACATGATAGTTGTTCATTGAAGTTTGAGACATATTAAATAAAATATTAAAGAGATATTGGAATATTGGTGCCTTCTATGGTTACTTTGTTTTTGACAAAGTACCATTACTTTGTGTGTTTTCACCATTGGATGATGGAGTATAAAATTCATCCAATGGTAAAAACACACAAAGTAAGGTTTACTTTGTCAAAAACAAAGTAAGCATAGCCTTTACCTTGGAATATTATACTTACAATGAAGTTTATTTCAATATAAATTATTTTATATTAATATTATTATTATCAAAGTTATTTTTTCCCAATTTTCTAGACAAGAAGATTGTAAGCGTCTAATACACTTGATAAGATGTTTATTCTTGAAGAATGTGGATTACGCTAGATACGAATTTAAAATCAAGGTAAATAAAAATAAATTTTGATGCTCAAAATCCTCAAAATGTACATTAATTATGGATATTGAGATAATTGCTTTTACAACATTGACTTATATAATTTTTAACTATTATATTATGGTTCGTACAAAATTGTTAGTATTTCAAGAGTTTTGAAGAGATGAAAATGAAATATGATCATAGGACAAATTATTGAAAAATATTAATTAAGAAAATATTATTATTTGAATCTCTTCAAATTCTCAAATGTTGAGCATAATGATTCTAATTAATATAATTACTTTCATATATTAATTATAAAACGTTTTTTTTATACTGAGTGGTTACAATTGCGATTTAATTCTATTTAACTAAAATTAATTTATGGACATAATATTTCATTAAGAAAAAATAAAATATTTATATAATGCACAAAAAATATTTTCACTCTCCTCTTTATACGCTTATGTCTCGATATTCTCTCTTATTTTAAAAAAAAAAACGAGAGGAAGATGGTTCTCTCCTAATTATCTTTTTCGTCCCTTCATTTTTTTCAATTCTTTTGTTTGTTTTTCTTACTTACAAAATTCAAGAATATATAATTATTAGAAAATATTAATGAAGTCAAATAAGTGATATCTGCGAGTATAACTGATATTCTATATAGTGAAAGAATGAAGAACAAATTGATCAAATGTCTTGATGAGATATTACGAGATGAAAATAGGAGAAATCATCATTTTAACTGGTTCAAATAGATATATTGGGTTATTGTAGCAGAATGAATAATTGAATTTGAATACTTGGTGATCATGAAATTCCATCAACCAAAATAATTATCATCAAGATGAATTTGTGACTAATTCTTATGAATTTTATTTTTTTATATGTAACATATTGAATTGATAAAGTTTCTTCATATGCAACATTAGAAAAGTATTGATTGTAATAGTTTATAGAATAATATATTGATGTTGCTTCTATTTTAATATAGATTGTAATTCTTTTGTATCGTAGATATAATATTTAATTTTAATTGTAGTTTAATTCAATTTTTGTTTAACCTATATTGTAATTCTTTTGTATCGTAAATATAATATTTAATTTTAATTATAGTTTAATTCAATTTTTGGTTTTTTATTATATTCTAATATATTTCTTAATTAATCTGCTATTTTATTATTATTGTTTCACAGAATATTTGGAATACGAAAATGTATTAAAATTCCTAAAAAGTACAAATCATTGAATTTTGTAAAAATAAATAAATCATTCATCTTTAGTTAAAATTCTATAAAAAAAAAGTAGTCAGTTATTTTTAAAATTAATTTAATTTAAATTATCATTAAAAAATATATATTAATTTCAAATATACATAATATAAATTTTTTTCATAACATGATATAAAATTATTTAAAAGTAAATATGTCAATTTATTTATTTATCTAAATTATATAAAAGTTTCATACCTCGTGCATCGCACGGGTTTTCGACTGGTATATATAATTACGGAAGCATAGAGAAATGAGAAGAAATGTTTTAGAGGTCTTTTTGATTTAGTAAAAAATCAGATTAAAAATATTTAATTAATTAAAAATAAATATTTAATTAATTAAAAATAAATATTTAATTAATTAAAAATAACAAATTTATATTTATAATATATTAAAGGCCTAAACCATACGCAGCCCTCTGAACTTGTCACTTTTAGTCACTTTGCCCCCTGAACTTACGGGACGACCTATTTGCCCCTTTAACTATTTAAAATTGGTATTATCAACCCCCTATTTTTATTATAACGGAAACAAAATGAAATTCTAACATTAGTACAAGTGTTCATGGAAGTATTGGAACCCGCCTGCATATATATAACCTCATTTGCACCTTGTTTTAGTAGTGCATAATCATATATGCAATTTTTACAAGAAAACTTATATACGGTTTATACTAATCTCATTTGCAGGTTATTTTAGTAGGGCACAACCCTTTTTATTATGATATTGGTGCTTGCAATGAGAAATGTCATAATTATTTCCGTTATAATGAAAACAGGGGGTTGTTAATACCACTTTTAAATAGTTGAAGGGGTAAATGGGTCGTCCCGTAAGTTAAGAGGGCAAAATGACTAAAAGTGACAAGTTCAGGGGGCTGCGTATGGTTTAGGCCTATATTTAAATAATTACTAGACTATTAATTAAACTAATAAAAGAAAGCAAGAGTTACGGGAAGATGAAAAAACACAAAGCAAAGGAAATCCAAAAGTCACAAATAAACTTCTATATAGCATGATAGATAATATTCCACCATTATATTCATTGGTCACGAAAGATATTATTATATTTTTGAAGGTAAATATTCGATTTTTTTCATATGTTGTAGTTATTTTGTTCTCAATTATGTTGTTGTTTTACTTTTATTAAACAATAGTTGTTATAATTTCATCTTTCAAATTCATTTCTGTTGTTACCCAGGTTCTATACCTCTCGCTATCTTATCTATGTTTTCTTTTTTATTTGTGTTTTTTTTCCAAACTAATAGTTTCAATTGAAGAAATCCGACAGAAATAGAAGATGCATGAACAACTAAAACCGGAAAACACAAAAGTGTCAAAAATTACAAGAAATTCTTATGTTTCTCAAGGTAATTATTCGATTTTTTTTCATATGTTATAGTTATTTTTGTTCTCAATTGTGTTGTTGTTTTCTTTTTACTAAACAATAGTTGTTATAGTTTCATTTTTCAGAGATGAAATTTCATTTCTGTCGTTACCCAGGTTCCATACCTCTCGCTACCTTATCCATGTTTTCTTTTTTATTTGTCTTTTTTTTCAAAATGACTAAAATAACGATTTTGTAATTTGTATTCTTTTTTAGTATATGTTGCTAGGTGTTATCATTTCGATTGCTAACTCTTAACTAAAATTTAGATTTTCGGCTTTATATGAACTCAATTTTTGGTTTTCTCAATTGTGCTGTTTTATTTTTATTAAACAATTGTTGTTATAGTTTCATCTTTCAGAGATGAAATTCCATTTCTGTCGTTATCCAGATTCCATACCTCTAGCTACCTTATCCATGTTTTTATTTATTTATTTATTTTTCAAAATGACTAAAATAAAGATTTTGTATATTTGCATTCTTTTTTAGTATATGTTCCTAGGTGTTATTGTTTTGATTGTTAACTCTAACTAAAATTTAGATTTTTGGCTTTTTATGAACTCAATTTTTAGTTTTAATTGAAGTTAGATTAATTTTTCTAATTCGGAACATGTTGAAATCTGTTAAGCTATACACAACATATGAGCTCACATGGGATTTATGAGATCAGTTGTAGGGGATTATTCCTTAATTGTATATAGCATCACTTTACTTGCTTTACCAAAACTAAGTTGTATTTTTGCATTCTTACTTTTACTGAATATACTTTTCTGAAACCCTTTATCATGGTATCAGAGCCTTCAAAAAGGTTTTGAGATCTGTATCTAGAAATGGTGAGAAGAAATCAAAGAGGAAGGGAGATTCCATATGATGCTTTTTTCTCTGATGAAGAAGAACAGGTTGATGATCAAGAAAGAGGAAGATCGGAAGATCGACGTGAAAGAAATGGTGGAGGAAATCGCCGAGAACGGAATGAAGATCGCCGAGAACGAAACGAAGAAGGAAATCGCAGGAATCGAAATGAGGAGTATAATCGGGAAAGAAACGGCGGCGATCGGGAAAGGAACGATGGAGAAAGGAACGATGGTATTCCAAATTTCTTGAATCAAATGAATCTGCGAGAAAAAGATGATAATCCAGGTTTAACTATTCTGAATTTTCAACTCACTGGTGATAATTACATATCATGGAGAAGAGCTATGATTCGTGCCCTAAATGTGAAGGAGAAGAGTGATTTGATTCTGAAAGATCCAATTATACCAGAAGAAGGAACTGTTGCTCATCAAAAATGGCTAAAGGCAGATTGTCTTGTTACAGCATGGATTATAAATAGCATGGCTAAAGATATAGCTGAGGGTTTTCAGTATGTGTCATCCTCAAGAGAGCTTTGGAAGGAACTTGAACATCGCTTTGGAGCAAGTAATGGCCCAATGATGTATAAACTTCAGAGAGAAATCAGTTTATTAACACAAGGTAATCTTTCAATCTTGCATTATTATAACAAGTTGAAAAGATTGTGGGATGAAATGAGTTTTTTAACTCCTATTCCTAGTTGTCACTGTGGAGTTGCTAGGAATTGTATATGTAATGCCTTCCAGAGAATGGCTGATATTGCAGAAGAGTCTAAACTGATTCAATTTCTAATGGGGCTTAATGAGTCTTATGATCATGTGAAGAATCAGATTCTTCTGATGGATCCACTTCCGAATATTAATAAGTCATATTCGATGTTATTAAAGGTTGAAAAGAACAATGAAATATCAATTGATCAAGTGCCTGAAATAGCCAATTTTGCACATAATGATAAGAGGAGTTCCAGTTTTAGAGGTAGGCGTGATAATGACTCTAAGGCAGATAAGCATTATGATAATTGTGATATGCCTGGACATGTTCGTTCCACTTGTTTCAAGATAATAGGATATCCGGAATGGCATCCCAAATATAAACAACAGAATCAGCAGAGAAATCCGAAAGGAAGATCAGATGACCGAAATGTTTATAAAACAAATAAGGCAAATGATGTCCAAATTGGTACATCTAAAGACTCTGATTACAACAATTCAGATGAGGATGAGTCAAACAGTGAAGATATGAAATTTATGATTCAAGAAGTTTATAAAATGCTCAAGGGTAAAGGACACATTGACACACCAATTCAGAGTTCTGATTTTACAGCTTTCGCCGGCTTTTCGGGTAAGACGAACCCTTCTTCCACTGATTTATCATTTATAAATGATAGTTATTGGATTATTGATAGCGGAGCTACAACCCATATGAGTCCTTTGAAATTGTTGTTCACTGATTTGAGACATTTACCAAACAAACAACAAGTAACATTACCAAATGGTGATGTCCAGGAGGTGTGTTTTTCTGGAACAGTTAAATTGAATCAGAAATTGGAGTTAAAGGAAGTTCTACTTATGCCCAACTTCAAATATAATTTGCTTTCCATTGGCCAATTATTAAAGCAATCTAATCTTGAAGTGGTGTTTTACACACAATATTGCTGTCTGCAGGATAGAGGCACACATGAAATTTTAGCTGTTGGGTGGAAAGTTGATGGTCTTTATCTGCTGGACCACAATTCCTTTTCAGAGAGAACTATAGATAAAGTGAAACATTTTTGTTTCTTGTAAAATAATTCCAATATTGAACCAGATATTTGGCATATGCGCCTTGGACATGCTTCTTTTGATGTGCTTAATCATATTGATAGCATAAATATACATTGTAGTTCATCTTCTTGTCATATATGCCCTGTGGCTAAACAACACCGCTTCCCTTTTACAAGAAGTACAATTACTACTAAATGTGCCTTTGATTTACTACATTTGGATTTATGGGGACCATATAGAAAACCATCACTGACTGGTGCACGTTATTTTTTAACCTTGGTTGATGATTTCACAAGATATACTTGGGTTATTTTGTTACAGTCTAAGTCCCAAGTTCCTGCAGCTATCGATAATTTCTTGAAATTAGTACACTGTCAGTATAATCACAAAGTCAAGATTGTCCGGAGTGACAATGGTACCGAGTTTCTTAATCAGAAATGCAAAATATTATTTCAGAGACAGGGTATAATACATCAAACATCATGTGTATATACGCCCCAACAAAACGGGGTTGTCGAAAGGAAACATCGACATTTACTTGAGGTGGCACGAGCCTTACTTTTTCAGTCCGGTTTATCCAATGATTTTTGGGGGGAAGCAATTCTTATGGATACCTCAGTGATAAATGTATTGCCTGTTAGACTGTTAAATTGGCAGACACCACATGAGAAACTTTATGGTACTGTACCCAATTATGATATTTTTCATGTGTTTGGATGTAGTTGCTTTGTTACTAATGTCATTCCAGGAAAGGATAAATTTGGTTCTAGAGCTCAACCAGGAATTTTTGTTGGTTTCTCTCCAAATAAAAAAGGCTATAAAGTTTTTCTTACAGATAGCAGGAAAATTGTGACTAGCAGGGATGTCAAATTTTTTGAACAAGACTTCCCTTTTACACAGCAGCCCAAATTCCCCGAAATTACCCAATTTTCTACAGCTCCTGAACATTTTGAATCATCATCTTTCAACACTGTTGAACCACCTTCCTATACAAATAAATCATTTCCCAATACTACTTCTACATCCACCTTTTCAGAACACTCATATGGCCATACACCACCTATCTCTCCACCACTAATTTCGATGCACCTACCTCACACATCACATGGTGATCCCATTTCCCTAAATTCCAATTTTCCATATCCCACTAATCCAAATTCAACTTTACCAGATACATCACTTTTGAACCCATGCCAAAGACATACCCCACCACCACAAATCATTCCAAATAATTCATATTCTCCAAATCACTCCACTAACCTTCCAATTTACCTTTTGATCCTTCTACTTCACAAACTCAATC
This sequence comes from Euphorbia lathyris, assembly GCF_963576675.1. NCBI lineage: Eukaryota > Viridiplantae > Streptophyta > Magnoliopsida > Malpighiales > Euphorbiaceae > Euphorbia > Euphorbia lathyris. The sequence goes on along the minus strand of NC_088918.1, from coordinate 78,086,358 downwards.
ACATTTACACACTTCAACTCAACCTGTTATTCCAAGAAAATCCACTAGACCAAAATCTCAACCTTCTTGGTTACAAGATTTCATCATTGCTTCCGCCAATCACCACCCTCATCCTACTATCAATTTTTCCCCTCAACATTTAGCTTCTCTTTCTACACTTATGCTTATCCCAGAGCCAACTCACTATCATCAAGCTAAAAATAATCCCCATTGGATTGCTGCCATGGAGAAAGAGCTTGAAGCTCTTGAATCAAACCACACTTGGGATATTGTTCCTATTCCTCCTGGAAAGAAACCGTTAGCTACACGATGGGTTTTTCGAGTCAAATATCAGTCTAATGGTGAAGTGGAACGGTACAAAGCCAGGTTAGTAGCAAAGGGCTATAATCAAATCTTTGGTGTCGATTATCATGAGAGTTTTAGCCCCGTAGCACGGACAGTTACAGTTCGTATGTTTTTAGCAATTGGAGCAGCAAAGGGATGGGAGATTCATCAAATAGACGTTAATAACGCCTACTTGCACGGTCATCTTGATGAAGAAATTTATCTTCAATCTCCTTTGGGTTATAAGAAAGTTCCATCTGGCTATGGTTGCAAATTAGTTAAATCTCTGTATGGCCTTAAACAAGCAGGACGACAATGGCACAAGGAGTTATCTGAACAACTCACTACTTACGGATTGGTTAGGTCTAAAAACGATCATTGTTTGTTTACTTTACCCTCTTCTAACCCAGATTCTTTTCTAGCTATTCTTATATATGTAGATGACATATTGATCATGGGTTCTGATCCTATTCAAATTCAAGCTATCAAGGATTATCTTCATTCATTATTCACTATTAAGGATCTTGGACCAGCAAAGTACTTTCTTGGTATTGAGATTGCTAGATCAGATTCTGGTATTTTACTTACACAAGCAAAGTATATCAGAGATTTAATACAAGATGCCAAGTTAAATGATGCTATTCCAGTCTCTAGCCCACTTCCATCTGGTCTCGCCCTTGATACAAAAAACGATGATGTTGGAACCGAACTTACTGATCCTTCTCCTTATCGAAGACTAATTGGACGATTGCTGTACTTGGGCTTTTCACGACCAGATATTGCTTATGCTACAAATCAATTGAGTCAATATATGCAAAAACCATGTCAGATACATCTTCAAGCTGCATTACATGTTCTAAAGTATCTAAAAGGCACTATCACTTATGGTCTTTTCTATCCCAGTTCTTCAAATATTTCACAACTTACGGCATATTGTGATGCAGATTGGGCCAAATGTAAAAACTCTCGAAGATCATTAACCGGATTTTGCATCTCACTTGGAAAGTCACTCATTTCATGGAAGACAAAGAAACAAGTTACTGTTAGTAGATCTTCTGCCGAGGCCGAATATCGTAGTATGGCAACTACAAGCTGTGAATTGAAATGGATTAGCTATCTTCTGTCCGATTTTGGTATTTCTCTATCGCTTCCTATTCCGATGTACAGCGACAGCCAATCTGCTATTGCTATTGCACGAAATCCTGTTTTTCATGAAAAAATCAAACATGTTGATATTGACTGTCATGTCATCCGTGAACATATTGAGGTCGGGTTTTTGCAAACAACGTATATCTCTACTCATGATCAATTGGCAGACTTATTCACAAAACCTTTGAGCACTAATCACATGATTCCAGCTTTGGGCAAGATGGGTCTTATTGCTTCACCTCCATCTTGAGGGGGGACTGTTAAGCTATACACAACATATGAGCTCACATGGGATTTATGAGATCAGTTGTAGGGGATTATTCCTTAATTGTATATAGCATCACTTTACTTGCTTTACCAAAACTAAGTTGTATTTTTGCATTCTTACTTTTACTGAATATACTTTTCTGAAACCCTTTATCAAAATCCACTCATTTTTTTAGTTTGAGTTTAGCTAATTGATATGGATTGTATTTTTTTATTTTTATGCATTTTGGTACAAATAAATATAAAGTTTCACACCATAGTTGTTCATTGAAGTTTGAGACATATTAAATAAAATATTAAAGAGATATTGGAATATTATACTCACAATGAAGTTTATTTTAATATAAATTATGTTATATTATTATTATTATTATTATCAAGAAGTTATTTTTTCCCAATTTTCTAGACAAGGAGATTGTAAACGTCTAATACGCTTGATAAGATATTTATTCTTGAAGAATGTGGATTATGATAGATACGAATTCAAAATCAAGGTAAATAAAAATAAAATTTGGTGCTCAAAATCCTAAAAATGTACATTAATTATGGATATTGAGATAATTGCTTTTGCAACATTGGCTTATATAATTTTTAACTATTATATTATGATTCGTACAAAATTGTTAGTATTTCAAGAGTTTTTAACAGATGAAAATGAAATATGATCATAGGACAAATTATTGAAAAATATTAATTAAAAAAATATTATTATTTGAATCTCTTCAAATTCTCAAAAGTTGAGCATAATGATTCTAATTAATATAATTAATTTCACATATTAATTATAAAATATATTTTTTTTATACCGAGTGGTTACAATTGCGATTTAATTCTATTTAATTAAAATTAATTTATGGACTTAATACTTCATTAAAAAAATAAAATGTTTAATTAATGGGTAAAAAATATTTTCACTCTCCTCTTTATACGCTTATGTCTCGACATTCTCTCTTATTTTCAAAAAAAAAAAACCCGAGAGGAAGATGGTTCTCTCCTAATTATCTTTTTCGTCCCTTCATTTTTTTTTCAATTCTTTTGTTTGTTTTTCTTACTTACAAAATTCAAGAATATATAGTTATTAGAAAATATTAATGAAGTCAAATAAGTGATATCTGCGAGTATGACTGATATTCTATATAGTGAAAGAATGTAGAACAAATTGATCGAATGTCTTGATGAAATATTTTCGAGATGAAATAGGAGAAATCATCATCTTAAACTGATTCAATTAGATATATTGGGTTATTATAGCAGAATGAATAATTGAATTCGAATACTTGGTGATCATGAAATTCTATCAACCAAAATAATTATCATCAAGATGAATTCTGACTAATTCTTACAAATTTTATTTTTTTATATGTAACATATTGAATTGATAAAGTTTCTTCATATGCAACATTAGAAAAGTATTGATTGTAATAGTTTATAGAATAATATATTGATGTTGCTTCCATTTTAACATAGATTGTAATTCTTTTGTATCGTAGATATAATATTTAATTTTAATCGTAGTTTAATTCAATTTTTGTTTAACCTATGTTGTAATTCTTTTGTATCATAAATATAATATTTAATTTTAATTATAGTTTAATTCAATTTTTGTTTTTTATTATATTCTAATATATTTCTTAATTAATCTACTATTTTATTATTATTGTTTCACAGAATATTTGGAATATGAAAATGTATTAAAATTCCTAAAAAGTACAAATCATTGAATCTTGTAAAAATAAATAAATCATTCATCTTTAGTTAAAATTCTATAAAAAAAGTAGTCAATTATTTTTAAAATTAATTTAATTTGAATTATCATTAAAAAATATATATTAGTTTCAAATATACATAATAAATTATATAAAAATTTCATACCTCGTGCATCGCACGGGTTTTCAACTAGTTTTTATTTAATTTCATATGCTTTTATCGAGCCGAACTTTTATTTGATATTTAATTTAGTTTTATCTTTAATAATATATTTATTTATTATTGATATTATTATTATTATTAGAACCATTATTATTATTATTATTATTATTATTATAAGCTTATTAATGTCCAATATTATCATTAAAATTATTTTAAAGTCTAATATCATCATTATTGTTAAGTTTGGTTACGTTCGGTAGCATTCAGTTAAGTTCAGTAGCATTTAGTTAAATTCAATTCAGTATTCAGTAGCATTCAATTAGTTCAGTTTAATTGAGTTCAGTTTTTTTCAGCGATAAAGAACAGAGCTTTATTATCATCATTATTCAATAAATCACACATGTCATATAATATTTTATTCTCTTTATTTTTAATCAATTAACTTATTTTGTATTAATAATATAATTGATAATAATATTTAATTAAATGAAAAATATCTATTAATATGTAACAATATTTGGCAACGGATTCTTATTGGATTTTTAAGTTGTTTTTATAAGATATTACAAGAAAAAACAAAGTCAAATATATTTAGGATTAGAGCGCCCTTAAATCAGAGGTATTAAGTGAAATATATTTTGAATTGGAAATCCCCGTAAATCGGTGGCCCTAGCTCGGGGCAATATGTTGTAGTTGATTGTAGATGATCATTGCTTTGTATTCGAAGAAATTAAATTGGCGAGAAGAAGAGAATGTCAGTTAGAATTGATAAAAGCCACATCAACAAGATTTGGCTACTTGTTGTTTGTTGATAAAAGCCACATCAACAAGATTTGGCTACTTGTTGTTTGTTGTTTGTTGTTCCTGTTTGCTCCTGTTTGCTGGTTACTATTCATGTTTATTGGTTGCTTTTCCAAAAAGGGAAAAATTACAAAACTGGGTCAAATGGGAGGCCCATTTATATATTTAACCCATTTACTCATCCTACTACATATCTAGACTGATTTTGTGTGACTTTCCCATAATACCCTCAATAATTACGCGCGTCTCACCCCCTCCCGTCTTACTTCGCAAATTCAATATTATGCGAAGCCTGCGAAGCTAATGTTCATAATAATTGTTGAATTTAGTTCGCATATGCGAAGCCTGCGAAGCTAGAGTTTGATTTATTTGATGAATTTAATTCGTATATGCGAAGCCTGGATATGTTTTGTAGCTAATTCGTGAAGTGGTATATAACAAAAAAATGGCAAACAACAACAGATTCTAACATTAAAATCATAACATTATCAAAATTTACAACAAGATTGCCACAATAAACTCCTAACAAATCACCTCATAATACATGGGCTACTATTCACTAAGATTGCCACAATAAACTCCTAACACATCACTTCATTATACATAGGCTATTATTAACCACATAGGAATGGAAGTCCAGGCGTTTTTGAATGGATGTCTCTCATGGCACCCTAACACACCGGCTTCCAGGAATGAATATTACGTATTCAACCACCTTCAGAAAAATTTAATCGTGTTATTCAGAAAAAAGGAAGATTTGGCTTCGCGAAACGACGATTCGCTAAGTATGCGAACATAAATGTATAAGGAATGTGATGCTCTGACTTCGCGAAACGCTGATTTCACGGAGTATGCGAGAGAAATTTATCGAATTACTTCGCAAACTTCACGTAATCAGCGTTTCGCGAAGTGAAATCGATAAATTTCTCCCCGAAGACCTCGCGATAACCTCATATGCTAAGTGGATTTATGGGGGAAAACATAGAAAAAACAGCATATACTTACAATTTTTTTTTGATGAGCCCAATATGATAAACTGGGAAAAACGCTGAAAATAACGTAGAATCACCATTTCTTCGAACGAGCAGGAAATGGAAGATCAAGAACCATGACTTCGTTTTCTAGGATTAGGAAGTTGCAGAATCAAGAGATGAAGAGATGAAGAAGAGAAATTCATTGTGATTTGGAGAAATGAACCAGATTTCATGGAATTTAAAGGAAGATAGGAAGATCAAAAGTCTTGGAATCATTAATGGAAGAGCTGCCACCGTTTCGCGCAACCAAGGAGAAGAGGGGAGAGAACGTTCGCGTAAGGGAGGAAGTGGGAAGGTTAGGGGTATTATGGGAAAGTCACACAAAATCAGTCTAGATATGTAGTAGATTGAGTAAATGAGTTAAATATGTAAATGAGTCTCCCATTTGACCTAGTTTTGTAATTTTTCCTCCAAAAAGTATAGATTCTACGGTAAAAGGCAAACATGAGGAGTTTAACCAAACACCTAAAACGCTGCCTTTTAAAGTGAAAAAGAAAACATGGGATGAAAAGTAGGTAAACAAACACCCTCTAAGTGATTATTTGGGGAGTTAGCCGAATGTAAGTTTGATTGTTTCTTTCATGTATTGCCACGATCTATATAGTGTTGATCGTTAATGAAATATTCATTTGTCCGTCTTTCTCAATACTGGTTTATAGTTATTGTTATTGTTATTTGTTTGTTGTTATGATTAGTTGTTTAATAATTAGTGTTTGATAAAATTGTGATGAATTATTATTGTATGTAAAATGCCTAATAAGACGTGTTTTAAATTAATCAATATATAATAAAAGAAATTAATAAAAATAACCTAAATAAGTAAATAAAAATTAAAAATAATAACTTATTGAATAGGAAAACTTTGTTATTTCATCAATGGTATTAAAAAAATCGGAATAAGAAAAAACTTTGTTAAAGAAAAAACGTATTTTATGGAAATAAGAAAGATAATTTATCAAAATTAAATAAATATAGATAACTTTTCGTTAAAATCTCTAAAAAGTTGATTGCTTCTATAGAAAAAAAAAAACTAAAAAGTTGTTTTGTTATAAACCTAACCCAACACCGCATTTATGTTGTTTGTAGTAAAAAACTAAAAGTAGCTCGGAAAGCTGAAAAAAAACATCCCTTGAATCAATTTCATGCGTTTTGACAAGTTGTTTGTAAGTAATTACGTTAGTAACATAATAAATATTTTAAGTAGTTTTTTTTCATTAAGTTCTATGTGACAAATTTAATTCTTTAAAATGAAATACGTTAGTAATTACGTTAGTAACATAAACATTAACTTTCTCTCTTATAAAAAACAACACCTAAATGACTTCAAAATTTGCTTAAAATATCATTTAATTCTTTAAAATTTTATTTTGAGATCGTTATCGACCAAATTTGAAAAAATGAAAATTTTGCCAACCAAATATATCGATCTGAAAAAAATGTGAAACCACAGAGTTTTATTTGAAATTAATCTAATAATTTATTAGTCCTCTCATTTTTACCTAACACACTGTTTAGTTCTCTTGTTTTGAAAAATATATTGATCTCTATCATTCGTCATTGTTAACATTTTGGTCATTCTATCTATTTTTCTTAGATTTTTAACCATTATATTATGCATAAACACACACAGACATAAAAATAACATAGTAATATGGTCTTTTATATCGCACTATGACTTTTCTGAAAATTAAAATATGTTTGGTTAAAAAACTAAAAAAATAGACAAAAAGACAAAAAAAAAGTATGAATCTTATAATGAGTTTTCAAAATAAGGAAATAAATAATGTGTTAGGTCAAAATATAAAGACTAATAAATTTTTGGGTTAATTACAAATAGATGACATGTAGTTTCACGAATTTACAGATTGGTACATGTGATATTTCTGTTATAAACGCAATCTTGTGAATTGCAAAATTTTTATTTTTTTTGTTGACTTTGCTACATTTGGCCGATAATTACCTCAAAAAAAAAAAAATCAAGAGTTAAATCTATATCCTATTCTAAAATCATAAATGGTGATTACTTGATATGAACTGTAATGATTTCTGTGTTGGTTCAAAATGAGTTGTGGGAAAAGGGTATGAAACTATTCAACAGAATGATTTTCAATCAGGCTTCAATTGATGATTTTTGCTTAGAATGAGAACTCAATTGATGATTTTATTTAGTTCAAAGAGATATGATGATTTTAATAGGAACATGTATTGATGTACCAGATCGGCTAATACTCCCAGGTTGATGCGATGTATTCCACCAGTTGACTGAAGACTTGATTATTGGTATATCGATCGGTCCAGCACGGATTGAAATAGAAGCCAGTTCGACAGGTATTGTTACCGGGGATCGAGGCGAGAAGATCGGGACAAGGAGTAAAGCAGCTCGACCAAAGGTATGGAGGTGGGGAACTCCTAGTTCCCCGGAGTTATTTGATTTCCAAACTTACTTTGGAGAAGCAAAATAGGGGTTAAATGCTCATTGAACTTATATATATATATATATATATATATAGTTGTTTCAAAATGACCACTCAACTTCAAATTGTTTAAATAAAATCATTCAGTTTTGAGTTTTGTCTTAATTAGATCATCTGGTGATTTCAGTGATTAAAAAACATCAGAATTATGACATAGATTGACTCATCAGAACGAGTCAACTCAGGTCTCTCATCGAAACGACACATGAAATCCACGTATGTGCCATCTGGTTATCACGTGTAGTTTATTTTTAAGAAAAAAATTAGTTTTTTTTATAAACATAACTGACATGTGACTGTCACGTTTCGTTTCGGTCAAAAAGTTGAGTTGATTCATGTTGACGTGTTACACATGTCATTATTTCGATGCTTTTTAACTATTAAAATCGGCGAAATGGCCTATTTGAGATACAATTTAAAATTAAGTGACTTTATTAAAACAAATTAAAATTAAATGATTATTTTAAGACAACCATGTAAATTTAAGAATGGTACCTTTAACTAGGGGTGAGCAGAACCGAACCAAAAACTCAAAGACCGAAAAAACTGAATCGAAAAAATCGGACCAAATTACATTTTGGTTTGGTTCGGTCCTAATTTTTAAGCTAGTTTTGTTTTTAGTTCGGTTCAGTTCAAAACCGAACAAAACCAAACCGAAATACAATATGTACTACTTTTAGTTTTAAAGTTTTAAATTAATTAACTAATTATATAAAAAAAAACAATTAAATATGTTTTTTTCTCTCAACTAATTATATATACAAAAGAAAAACTAATTATATGATTATTGTCTTTATATAATTGTTTAGTTAGTTAACGCGCAAATAGTTGTAGGTCTCTAATGCTTTGTTTAGTCCAAACATGAGCCAAACCGAACCAGACTGAAATAATACGGTTCGATTCAAACTAACATTATAATTTAATCCTAAAAAATAGAGATAATTCGGTTTAATCCAATTCGGTTTTTAGACCGAACCGGACCATGCTGACCCCTTAACCAGCAAAATAGTTATTATCCTAAAAAAAATGTTATCTTCGTCGGTGACCGACAAGAAGAGGATGAGAAACGTTTTCAAAGATTCTTGGAATCTGCCGCCGACACTTTGTTATTTATTGGCTTCTAAAATACAACACTACTTTAAAGTCATTAATTCTTGTCCAATTCCACCTAGACCATACATGAAACGTCATTTTAAAAGATGGGTAAATTACACCCATGGCCTCAGAAATTTACAGATTTTAATATTATGGTTACTAAATTTTACTTAACGCCTCAAAATGACCGTTGACGGTTTCAAAATAAAAAATTGGAAGAGTTAATGATATTCTAAGGAACTTTAATTCTTGAAAATTTTCATTTTGAGGTCATTTAGGTGTCGTTTGGTTAGGATAGAGAGTGAACTTTTAGAGAGAGAAATCTCCAAAAAGTGTGGTTTTGGAAAATAAAAAATGTGGTTTTATGGTAAATGTTGTTATGAACAACTTTAATTCTTGAATATTTTTATTTTGAAGTCGTTACCTGTAATTTTGAGGAGTTAGTTAAAGTTGAGTGGTCACCAATATTGAAAAGTATAAAATTTAGTGACTATACCGTTAAGAATTGAAGTTCAATGGACACAATGTTAAAATGGATAAAGTTCAATGGCTATGGGTGTAATTTACCCTTAAAAAAGATGGATAATGTGAAAAAAATTTCTAACGTATTGGCAACCAAAATAATTTTACCTCTAACATTTATAAGTTGCTCAATTTCATATATTATTATAAAACACATATATTTTGTTCCTTATTCTTCACAAATTACATATCAATTACATATCAAGTGGTTCTAAAAAAATATTTCATATTTTATGTGATTTAATAATATAATTGGAGATTAATATTTATAAATTTGACGAAATACTTGAATTTATTTTATCAAACTCGTACAAAAAGACAATATATTTTTAATTTTTTTTTAAAATTCACGTCTAATCATATATTTGTGATCTGTTATTAACGAGTGAATAAATGGCGCACGTATGAAGCGGAGATGACAAGATTCATGACCGATAAAACAATTCGATGAATAATTTATCCCTTTAAAAGAAAGGCTTAGTACACATTTGTGTATGAATTTGTAAAAAAAAATGATTAGCCTCTTGAACTTTTAAAGTGCCTAGATAGTCCCCATCAACTTGCATAAAATGTTCAGTTAGCCCCCTAAACTTGCGTAAAATGTAATCAACTAATCATTCAGTTGCAAAAGTAAAGCTACATACAGATAATATATTGCACAAGCCTTAGAATATCATTACATGATTCATAAAATGTATTAAAAAGAAAATTCGTATTTGCTCAACGGTAAAACTTGTCTTCTCTAATATTAGAACTGCATACCTGACCTTGGTTTTTTTTTAAGACGCTTGCAATACATCTTCCACATGTAGCTACTTTTTTTTAGCAATTAGGTGATTAATTGATTATATTTTACGCAAGTTCAAGAGGTAACTGCATATTTTATGCAAGTTCAAGAAACTTTTAAAATATTTTAAAAATTTAGAGTGGGAATCAATTTTTTTTTTTTTGACAAACTCAAGAAGCAAATTATATATTAAACCTTAAAAGAAATAAGGGATAAAATGAAAAAAAATAATAAATAAATAAATACCTCCAACATTAATTAGGAGCACTTTTGTTAGAATTATTTCTAAAGTTGTAATTGGGGACTCTTTGGTTTACTTATTGTTTGCTGTTTGTCGTTACGATTTGTTGTTTGCCGTTACGATTTGTTGTTTGTTGTTGAAAAAAACTGTTTTTCTAAAAAGCAGGAATTTCATGCTTTTGTAAATACTACTTTTCAAGTATAAAAGGTCAATAGACAGTCCATAACCAAACATTTTAAACTCTGCGTTTTGAAGTGAGCAACCAAAACATTTAAAACTTTGCATTTAAGACATTGTTAAATAGTACAAATATTTTGTTCTTGTATTAATTGTTTTTAATTATATTATATTTTTATAATTTTATAATAGAATTGGAGATTAATATATTTTAAAATTTGACAAGTGTGTAGAGGTCACTCAGAGCATTAACCATTTCATTTCTGAGCAAGGGTAGTGACATTACCTCAGTTGAGTGTTCCTCATCGTCAGATGCAATGGAGGGGTCAACATGCTCAGAAGCACATGGCTCAGCAAGTTCGTCAGCCATGAAACAAATCTTTGCTGACTCAGTGGCATCAGCTTCTGATGATGAAGACTCATCACTGTCGCTCCAAGTTTCCACCATTGCCTTCTTGCTGTTCTTTCTTTCTTTCCTCAGCGTGGGACAACTTCACTTGATATAGTCAGTTTGATGACATTCAAAGCATGTAATGAGCTTTGAGCTGTCCTTCTTGTACTTGTTGTCGCTCGACTCAGCTTTGTACTTATCAAACTTCTTGTAAGGCTTCTTAGAATATTTGTCATTCTTTCTGAACAGCCTCTTCATCTTTCTAGTGAACATAGCCATTTTTTCATCGTCTGTTGAGCTCCCATCAGTGGAGTCAGCTTTCATGACGAGAGACTTTTGCTTATTGTCTTCAGACTTCTCCTTCACCTCGAAGTTCTTCATTGATATCTCGTGGGTCAGCAGCGAGCCAATGAGTTCATCATACTTGTAGGTGGTTAAGTCTTGAGCTTCCTCAACAGCAGTTTTCTTTGCTTGACAGCTTTTAGGAAGACTCCTAAGAATCTTCTTGACTTGCTCTTCCTTAGTGAAGATCTTTCCAAGTCTCTTGAGCTCGTTGATGATGTTTGTGAACCTTGTGTTCATGTTAGAGATTCCTTCATCATCATTCATTTCAAACAGCTCGTACAACCTCATGTGCTGGTTGACCTTGGATTCCTTCACCTTGTTGGTTCCTTCATAGGTGACCTCCAGCTTCTTCCAAATCTCCTGCGCTGACTCACAACCTGAAATCTTGTTGTATTCTGCAGCATCTAAAGCACAGTGAAGCATGTTTATAGCCGAAGCATGATTTTGTAGCTTCTTGAGATCATCCTCTGTCCATCTAGTCTCAGCTTTGACAACCGTTTGACCATCAATAGTTTCAACAGGAACAAATGGGCCTTGGACAATAGATAGCCATGCACTCATATTTGTTGACTGAATGAAATTTTTCATTCTATTCTTCCAAAAGGTATAGTTAGACCCGAAGAATAGAGGAGGTCGAGTTATGGACAGACCCTCAGGCAAAATCTGAGTTGTCAGATTTCCTGGGAGAAACTGAGTGCTGTTCTCAGCCATAGTGGGGATCAGCTCAAGGTAGTTAAACCTTGCATAGTGAGCTTTGAAGCTCTGATACCACTTGTTGGTCCCTTATAACGTGACAAGTTAGTTCCAAGGGGGGGGATAGGAACTATTTAAAAAAATTATCCGTTGAGGCTGACTTCTTTTCTTATGAAAAGGTTTACACAGCGTCACTAAGTAGATTCAAGACACAAGCTTAGTCAACTTGTGAATAAGTCTGCTTCTTTACTTGAGTCAGGAAATAGCACTTAGAGTCTATTCCTGAACTCAGCTTCTTAGTAAACTTAACTCAGCGTGAGTTCTTTACTTAGTCAGTTTTATAGCAAGCAATATATATTAAAGGAGTTTAAGGGTTAGAAAGATGTTACTCAGTAGACTTATCTTGGTTCGGCCTCTCCGTCTACGTCCAGTCCACGGAACTCGTTCCGAGCTTTTTGAATTCTCTACTGAGCTCTTTAAAGGTAGAGCACGAAACCTTTTACAGATAGAAGCTGAGTATAACAAGAGTACCTTCCTCTATACCTCTACTCACTCCTATATCTACGTTGAGTACTATAACTGAGTACTCAGCCCCTCCTTTCTATTCTTCTAGAAATGATAAAATGTTTGTACTAAACAACGATTGCTAAGACACTTTAGATGATTGGAAATCACTCTAGACTTTTACACAAAGATTAAGAATTGGTGTAAGGTATTTGCTTTGCTTTTCTCACAGAAACTTCAAGTATAAATTTGGTCAGCGTTTCGACTAATTGAAGATCTGCATCGATTGAAGCAAATGGATGGCCTTTATATAGTGACACTTGAGGCACCTAGTTATTTCGAATTTCAAAATAACCGTTGGAGGGAAACGACTTCCTGTCGTTGTCACTCTGGGCGTGCTCAGCGTCGTTGGCCAATAGGATTATTGCATCTTCTGTCTTCGTCAGTCTTCGGCAGAATGTTTCGACATTTAAGGAAAAGTCCACGAGATAGCTTCCTGCGCCTTCTGAACTTTTTCCAAAGTAGAAATACTTTATCTAGAAGTTGAACATTGTCTGCCGCTGTCCAGACTGCATTGTCGTCCAACTCAGCAGCTTCCACTTGAAGCTTTTGCCTCGAAGGCTTCTCGATCCTTCTCTTGCTGAGTCGTCGTTTTACTTGATACGGCTTCATTTTGAACTCTTGAGCCGAATGGTCTTGATGTGTTGATTTGGGCTTGACTTCCACTTTATGGGCCTTTGGGCTTTTTAATCTCAATGTCTTATAAACAATTAAACTCAACATTGAACAAACACATTAGTGTAATAAATCAAAGCATTTAAATTTAATGTGTTAGAATATTTTTATCATCACTTAAATAATTTTGTCAAATCAAAATCATGTGGAAAGGTGTTTCAACATTAGCTTTCCTAGGCTAATCCCGGGTTAATTTGTTGTGGTGTTTGTTTTGTCTTTACTTTCTTTTCCCTACAAAAAAAGGGGTAAATTATTAGAAGAATCCGGTTCTCCATGTCAAATGGAGGACATTCCATACATATTTTGACACATGTCCAAATGTGAATTTGAGACCCTCCGAGTGACTTGGAAGATCCGGTACTTAATATAAGAACTCCTATGTCACACATATACAAGTTAATTACATTTTTTTTGTCAATATATCTAAAATGTATATTATTAATATAGTTACAAATAACCAATAAAAAAATGTATGTCTAAAATTTTCAGTAATGTATATTTAAAATTGAGTGCCTTATATGGTTATTTTGTTTTTGATAAAGTACCATTACTTGGTGTGTTTTCATCATTGGATGATGGAATATAAAACTAATCCAATGATGAAAACACACAAAGTAAGCTTACTTTGTAAAAAAACAAAGTAAACATAGCCTTTACCTTAAAATTGATATGTTTGGAAGAATTAAGTTTAAATTTGTAAAATTCCATACGTTAAAATAAATCTATACTTCCTCGGATCAAATTTATTTATTTTATCCCAATAAATAACTATAAAACACGAGTTTAAAATAATAAATAAAGGGTTTAATACATCATTTGCCCCCTGAACTTGTCCACAATGGTTGATTGGTTCCCTGAACTTTTAAAGTGTCTCGATAGCCCCCTGAACTTATATAAAATTTTCAATTAGCTCCATGAACTTGCGTAAAATGTAATTAATTAATCATTCGGTTGTAAAAAAGTAAGTCAAATGCGGAAGATATGTTACACATGTCTTAGAATGTTATTACATATTTCACAAAATAGATTAAAACATGTTAAAAAAGAATTTCTTACTTATTCAACTATAAAACATTTTTTTCTCTAATATTATAATCGCATACCCCGATCTTGGTCGTTTTACTTTTTTTAAGAAGCGTGCAACATATCTTCCGCATTTAACTTATTTTTTTACAACTGAATGATTAATTGATTACATTTTATGCAAGTTCAGGGGGCTAACTGAACATTTTATACAAGTTCAAGGGGCTATTGAGATACTTTAAAACTTTAGGGGTCAATCAACCATTTTGGACAAGTTCAGGACACAAATGATGTATTAAACCATAAATAAAGTGGGCTGCTATATACCGCATCCAAATTCCGGTCCACCATCCATTTTTGACATATTTGCCCTCCTCACTTTTTCTAACAAAAAATTAAAATTCTCTCAAATCCTCTCTACCTTCTTAGGTTTCTCAAATTTCTCCAAATTTTTTACCTGAACGGGCAGCCTGCCCGTTTCACCATGGGTGGAAACGAGCAGCGCATACTGCCCGTTCCGTTGGTGAAATGGGTGGCTGTACCACCCATCCCGTAGGTGGAATGGGTGGCGCGTACCACCCGTTCCATCGGTGGAACGGGTGGCACATACTGCCCGTTCCCTAGGCCGAACGGGTAGTTCATCCGTTCGGCCTACGGAGCGAGAGTACGCTCTACCCGTTCAGGCAAAAACCGATTTTTAAAAAAAAAAAAAAAATTAATCAGACACATATTTAAGAATCGTAATATTATCTCGTGTTCGAAATCATTATCTTCGGGAATGCTTGGGTCCATTTTGGGTCCATTTTTGTAAAATCCGAGATTTGTGCTCGAGAGAGAAAGGGAGAGAGAGCTTTTAAGGTTTTGGATGAAATAAAATGAGAAAGACAAAAACGAGCGGTGGACCGTGGACCGGGATTTGGATGCGGTGAATAGCAATACTCTAAATAAATTATGAAATGCAAAAGTCACATGTATGAAAATGGCACATCACGTTATGTTCCTAGCTGGCATTCATTGGCTTTCCCCAATCCAACCTGTGCTTTGACAAATGCCACCAATCTTCTTTTTTATTTATTTTAATTATTTTTAATATTACAAATTAAATTGGTGATATATATATATAGTAAAACTTATTTTTTTTATTATCAATAAATAATTTTTTATTTATTTTATATTTTGAATTATACCGACTGAAAATTCTGAATAATAAATCGTTTTTATTAATTTCACTAATTTTTTCAATTTTACCCTTACTAAAAAATTTCAATGTGATAATGCATTTTTAAGGAATATAAAAAGTTTATTAGAGAATATTATATCACTTTACGAATTAATCCATTTTAATTGTATTTAGACCTATTCACTAGATACCTGTCCGACCCATGTCCCCTGACCCGGGTTTAGACATAAAAAATTATCATCCGATCCAGGTATGTTAAAGCCCGTCTATTTTTTACACGGGTTTGAAATTTATAAAAATAGCACGGCATGGTCAGTATGAGGTAAATCCTTAGTTTGTTAAAAATCATGGCGTTAACGATGTCATTATCGAAACAGACTCACATCTCCTAACAAATGATTTACATTGTCAAGATGTGCCTGCTTCTAGTTTTAGCGTGATTGTATCGGATTGTAAATCCACATTATTGGATCTTGAGAATAATAATGTATCTTTTATCAAGCGGTCTATAATCAATGTTGCTAATATGTTAGCCAAAGCGCCTTGTTCTGTGTCAGATTAGTCAACGAACAATGTTAAAAAAAATTGAGGTCGTGCTTCACAATAGTAAAAGCCAGTTTCGTGGTGCGTTTTCTAAGCTTCTCCTAGAAAACTATCGAGTCAGAGATGAAGAAGCAGTGGGTATAAAGGAAGCGATAAGTTGGTTAAAAAATAAAGGTTTAGAAAGATGTGAGATTGAATCAGATGATGCTACGGTAGTTAATCTTAGGGAATGACCTTTTAGGTCTGCTTATGGTTTTATATTAGAAGAATGCAAATCTCTGTTAAGTTCTTTAAATGACGTTAGTGTCAATTTCGTTGTGAATAGTGTAGCCTATGAGTTTACTCGGACTGTCTAGTCTATATCGGAAAACTTTCTTTTTTTTTTGGTAGAAACAGGAAAGAAAACAAACCAACACCGAGACAAAAGCTAACCTGGGATCAGTCTAGGAAAGCTAACCCCAACTCTATCCTCTAAAAGGAGAGAAGAAAGATAGATAGGAGGATCAAAAAGGGTGGAAACACCTAACATCCCCTCGTGCCCAGCCGCCGCCAAGCGATCCGCAATTCTGTAGATGTGGCTGAACTCTAAGGACTCAAAGGAGGAGCCAAGACTTCTTATTGCTTTGATAAGGTTATGGCTACTAAGACAAAAAGCATGATTATTAGAGATCATACTAATAGCCTCCATATTATCAGACTCCACAGCAAGCCTTTTAATACCCAGATTTCTGGCAAGCTTGACTCCAGAAAGAATACCCCAAAGTTCCATTGAAAAGGATGAGCCCAAACCCAGGTTATGGGTGAATCCAGACAACCAGACACCTACCGCGTTCCTG
This sequence comes from Euphorbia lathyris, assembly GCF_963576675.1. Taxonomy (NCBI): domain Eukaryota; kingdom Viridiplantae; phylum Streptophyta; class Magnoliopsida; order Malpighiales; family Euphorbiaceae; genus Euphorbia; species Euphorbia lathyris. The sequence continues at coordinate 78,069,368 of NC_088918.1, read as the reverse complement.
AGCACGCCTCCAGCCGCGATCTTTCCATTATTGAGACAAGAGCCATCCGTGTTCAACTTAACCACCCCATCCTTCGGCCTACACCACCCAACGAGTTGAACCTCTTTATTCTGGGTAGAATTGGCAAGGGGGTCCCATTTGAAGCTCCCCGTAATGGTAAGGAGCTTTTTAGAGAAGAACTCGGGTAAGTTCTGAATAAAAACGGTCTTCTCACCAAAGATCTCCTCGTTTCTCCACTTCCAAAGGTGGTGGCAGATAATAGCAAATAAAATGTCTCCCTGCTCCATGCTAGCCATTAACCTACCTTTAACCCCATTGGAGAACCAGTCATTCTCAGGATAGGCAATGAAGGAGGGGAGAATGTGGTGCGGAAGAACTTTCTGCCAAACCTCCTTACTCTTAGGGCAGTCTTTAAGGGCATGGCACAAAGATTCAACTTGGCCTCTGCATCTACTGTAAGCACCTGAATCCGCCAAATGACGTCTATGTCTATCCGAATTAGTCAGCAACCTGTCCTTGACTCCAAGCCACAGGAAGCTCCTCATTCAGTAAGGGATTTTCAGAGCCCAAATGGATTTTCAAGTGTCCGAAAGAGGGTCGGATCTGTCAAGAGTAAAAGCTTCAAAGGCAGACTTGCAAGAGTAAGCTCCATTTTTTGTCAGGGCCCAGCAATGCCTATCCTTGTCCTCCTCAAGGTTACTAATCTTCACTCCCCTGATTCTGAGGAGAGAATCAAGGCTCAAGAAGGAATCAAACATAGACCAAATCCAGTCCCCATCAGAGTCCACAACATCAGCAATCCTCCAGTTGCGGAAATTGCTAGGCGGGGGAGAGCAGCAAACCTCTATAAGAGGTTTATCTCCGATCCAGGTGTCATACCAGAAGCTTATGGACTTACCATTACCCACCTCCAGGCCAACCCCCGTGCAGAACTCAGCAAACACAGCACTGAGCCCTTTCCAAAGGAAAGAACAATTGCCAATCCTCTCTTTAGGGCCCCAAAGATTTTGTCCTTTCGATACTTGCCACAAAGCAATCGAACCCAAAGAGAAGAAGGGTTCTGCCACATTCTCCAGAGGAGCTTCATCAACAAAACCTTATTGTTATCTTTAGCTTGTCTGATGCCAAGAATCCCCCTGCTTTTAGGCTGGCAGACCTCCTTGCAAGGGACTAGGTGAATCTTCCTACCCTCTCTAGACTCACCCCAAAGAAAACGCCGGTTGATTTTATCAAGCTCATTGAGAACCGGCTCAGGCAACTTACATGCTTGCATGATATGATTGGGAGCTGCGCAGTTGACAGACTGAATTAAGGTTAGACGGCCAGCCAAGGAAAGAGAATTGGCCTTCCAACTAGCACACAACCCATTAGTTTTGTCCAGAGTCTCCTTAAAGGAGGCTTTGGAAACTCTGTCACTATGAAGGGGGATCCCAAGATACTTTTCCAAGGATTGGGTAAGAGGGATACTCGAAAGATCGCTAAGCTTATTACAGAGGCTTCTATCCATGTTCTTAGAGCAAAGCATCCGGGACTTGTGGACATTGATCTTCTGGCCAGAAGCAACGCAAAAGCACTCCAGGATATTCATGACCACACCAATTTGCTCCTCATTCCCTTCCACAAAGATCATCACATCGTCAGCGAAGAACAAGTGGGAAATAGGAGGGCAAAATCTGTTAATGGACACAGGATGGAGACTCCCCTTATTCACAACTTCTTGAATTATAGACACCTTCCTTCACCGAGTCCCAATGTTTATGGTAGAAACTAGCAGGGATACCATCGATCCCTGGAGCTTTAGTAGCTCCAATACTGGTGAAGGCAAGATCAATTTCTTTCTGGTCAATAGGATGAAAGGCATCAACAATTACCTCCTCCTCCAGCCTAGGAAAGGTGACCCCAGAGTGGGCTTTGTCCAGATCCACAACTTCCTCTTTAAAGAGGTTTTTATAGAACTCAAGAGCAAGGCGACGAATATCTTCTTCCTCATAAATCCAGTCACCATTAGAATCTTTAATATCGGAAAACTTTCTGATTTTATTTGTTATATATTATGACTTTTATTAATAAAAATTTCTTTTTGTTTCAAAAAAAATTATTTAATGACTTCTTAATTTATAAAATATATATTTCCTAATGGATGGAGTATTATTTAAAATAAAATTAAAAGTTAAACTATTAATAATGGGGAATTAATTGCTGTCTAACAAAGTTACAAAGACTAATTAATTAATTCATTGATTGTAATGACAATCCATCTATAATTTGTTGAAATGGTCTCATCAATAGCTTCAAATTGCATTTTCATCAAACATTCATCTTTTTACTAATTGGGTTTATTTATTATCATTTATAACAAAACTTTGAGTAAGAATTCAATCCTTATTTTATAATAAGGCATAATTTTAGACTTTAAATTTATCAAAATATTTTATTGAGGGGTGGGGTTATAAATGGACCGAGTTGTTCATGAGTTGTTCGGTATTCGGCTCGGCTAGAAAGCTCGCGAGCAGACTCGATCATAGGTTCATGAATAAATTCGATTATAATATTCATGAACGCTCTCGTAAATAAGCTTGGTTCGTGTGTAAAATTTGGTTTGTAGGTTTTAAAATTATGTAATTTTGTGTTAAATTAATTTCAAATCAATATAATTAATGAGTTATTCGCAAGGGAAGTTTTTGAACTAAAATAACGAGCTGCTCGCGAACAACCTCGTAAACAACTCATGAGCAGTTCACGAATAGAATGTAGAGCTCGATCTCGTTAATTTTCTGACAAACCGAGTTTGAGAAATTGAAAGCTCAACTCGGGTAGATTACAACCCTATTGAGGGGTAAATTACACGCATGGCCATGGAATTTTACTCATTTTCACGGTATGGCCACTAAACTTCAAAGCCTAATATAAAAGTCACTCAATTTTACGTTTTATAATATTATGGCCACTAAATTTTGACCAACGCCTCAAAATGACCGTTAACGATCCAAAATTTAAACGTAAACTTAAAAAGTAACATAAAAATCACTCAATTTTTATATATGGCCACTAAACTTCAATTTACACGTCAAAATGATCGATGACGATCCAAAATGAAAATGTTTAAGAATTAAATTTGTTTATAACTATATTTATCATTCAACTTTTTTTTTTCCAAAACTTGTCTCTGCGGACCAAACAATACCTTTATGATCTCAAAACGAAAAATATGAATAATTAAAATTACTTAAAATATCATCTATTCTTAGAATATATATCATCAACAATCATTTTAAGACGTTAAGTGAAATTTAATAACTATAATTTTAGAAAGAGTAAAATTGAATGAAATAGTTTAAAATTCTTAACAGTCGTTTTTTATTATGTTTTGAAATTTAATAATCGTATTGACAAAAAAAAAAAAAAAACAACCAATGACCCCTTTAACATATTTCATTTTGGAGTTTATAAAGTTTCCAATGACATCATTTCAAAAAAAAAAAAAAAAAGTTTCCAATGACATATTTTTGTACTTTATTCTACCATAATACTATAATATATACATGATCATACATACTATAATATATAATACTATATAATACATGATCATTGTTGATGAACCAACCAATAATTAATTAATCAGAATATTTCTTATACTCTTCACAAACTCACAGGTCACAAATAATAATACATATTAATAGCAACAAATTCTAATACATGTTCTAATACATTATAATTACATTTAATAATGGACAAACATTGGAAAATTTCCAAAAAAATACAAATACAAAAAAATAATCCCATTACAATAAAGAATCCTATAATTGCAACATCATGAACAATTTTGTTGCATTTAAGCAACATTTTTCACATCCGTTTCCGTTTTTAAATTTCCGATGAACAAATATTGAATTACAGTAAAGAATCCTACAAATTGCAACATCATGAACAACTATATTGCATATAAGCAACATTTGGTATCCGTTATCGTTTTCGATTCCGATATCTATGAACAAATACTGAATTCATCCTTGAAAATTCTTGTTATAATTGAAAGAATTATACCTGTAAGTTTGCGGCAAACCGACTTTATTATCAGATCTAACAATCTTCTTTAACTCAGATCTGACTTTGAGAAGAACATGTCTCCAACTTCCGCGATTATTCGAACCGATAATTTTAGTTTCTTCTTCATTCAACTCCAGATCTTGAGCGAAGATAGGTTTTCTAGAAAGTATCCAAGACCAGCTCCAGTCCCACCATTTTCTGAGAGAAGTACCTGCGTATTCTCCCATTGACGACACCGATTTGGATCTCTGAAACGCCCATGAGTATGTTGAAGACGAAGCTATCGGCTGGAGTTTTAGCGAGAGTGAAGAGAGCCTTCTCCGAATTCCTTGTTGTTGCTGCTGTTGTTGATCTTGTGAGACTGGAATTAGAGATGAGGAAGATCTCTTCATGGTGGAATTGGGGGAAGAAATTGAGAGTGGAGAAGAAGAAATGGAGATGGAGAAAATAAAAGGGGGGAGAGAAAGAGAGAAGAGGTGAAATGGAGTGTTCACAGCTATAACACAGGCTGTTTTATTCTTTTTCTTGTGAGGGTTTTCATTATTGATGGGTTCCACTTTTTTCTATTCACACATTTGCTTTGTTTGGACTAAATTTTTGAAGGTGTCTTTTTCAAATTATATTGTTCATGGTTGAATTGGGTCGGGTTGGGTTCGAGTTTGGTCTAACGGGTTGAATTGGTCGGGTTCGAGTTTGGTTCAACGGGTTTTTGTTTATAAGTGTTTGATTTAAACTCATCTAGTTTGTTGTTAATTAATTGGGATAAAGCGAAAACATACCTTTTTTTTTTTATGAAAATGCTTATAACTTCATTAGATAAAAACACAACAAGAAAACAAAAGTAAGAAATCAATTCTTACAAGATCTACAAAGAGACTAAAACGGCTACAGAAAGCAAAAAAGGCCATAAAGGCATAAAAAAACACAAAACAACAATAAAACATATATTTATCGTAAATCGAAATCTGCAGAAAAGTAAATGCAATCCAATCTTCAGAATTTAGGTCATTCCGAACATTCGGATCTGAGTCATTTCTTTTGATGCAACCACGTAGATATATTGATCCACGTACAAGATAAACCGTTTTCGCACTTGCTAAATTCGAAAATGATATAAATGAAAGAATAACAGAGAGCATATACAATTCAAACGGATGAAGAGATCCAATAAAATATATGAAAACTGATTAAAAAGAAAAAAACAATAAAGTAAAACACATAAAATCTAATCCGGTGTGGTAGGAAGAAGGAAGACAAACTTCCTTCCTTCTTCCTACTCAAAGTAGATCTTTAAAAGAGGACAATTTGAAACTCAACAGATGATGAAATTTGGACAAAAAATGAAAAAAGAATGGTGGAAAACAGAGAAGATTGGAGAGGAAGATTGGGAGCAGTTTTGCAGGTCTGTGAAAAAATACCTTTAATGTTTACAACAATGTGTAATTTTACCTCAAACATCTAAAATTGTGCAATTTTATCTCTGATGTCGGCAGTCAAGAGTAATTTGCAAGTTGGGTCAATTTCGGACATTATTATAAAACACAGATATTTTGTTCCGTATTCTGCATCAATTGCACATCAATTTGTTTACAAATTTTTTTTCATATTTTCTATGATTTAATAATAGAATTGAAGATTAATATTTATAAATTCGGTGAAATATTTTGATTTTTTTGTCCAACTCGTACAATAGACAACATATTTTAAAAAATTAATTTTTTTCACGTCTAATTATATTATATGTTTATTATTTGTTACTAATGCGTAATAAAATGACTCACATGTGAAGTGTAGATGACATAATTCATGATTGAGAAGACAGTTTGATGAATTATTTTTCAAATTGACCCAACTTGACAATATTAAGAGTAAAATTACACAATTTTAGATGTTAAGGATAAAATTACTTTTGACTGTAAACGTTATGGGTATTTTTGCACATTATCCCTTATTAATTTAGGTGAACTTGAATCGAGTTGGAGTTAAACTTAAAAATAGAATCATAAATTTTTAACGTTAAAGATAAAATTACTTTTGACTGTAAATGTTAGGGGTATTTTTACACATTATCCCTTAATAATTTAGTTGAACTTAAATCGAGTTGGAGTTAAACTTAAAAACAGAACCATAAATCTTAACCCGAATAAGCTAACCTAAAGTAGGGCTGAAGCTTAAATTACCGCTACTTATTTATTTTTAGATGTTTTTCCATATAATCGAAAATAGACGTCTAAAAGCCATTGGTCATCTTTTTGTTAACCGCATAAACCATATGATTTTTTTTTTGTCAAGTTTGAAACTACAGAACTATATTTGTAAGTCAGTCAAACTACAAAATTTATTTTTATATACTTTTTTGGAGAAAGTTCAAATAAAACCCCTATGGTTTCACTAATTTTCAGATAAAGGACTGTGGTTTACTTTTTGTCAAAACGAGGACTGAGGTTTCACACTTTTACTAATGCTATTAAAACTATCTTTAACGACCTGAAAATGAAAATTTTCAAGAATTAAAGTTGTTCAATGTCATATTTTCTATGGAACTACATTTTCGATTTTAGAAAATAATCTTTTTTGGAACTTTCTCTCTCTAAACATTAACTTTCTCTCTCTTTACCAAACACCATCTAATTAATCTCGAAATAAAAAAGTTGAAGAATTAAAGTTGCTTAGAATATTAGTAGTTCTTAAAATATTTCATTTTTGAAGTTGTTAATGGTGATTTTAATAGTATCAATCGAAAAAGTCCTTATTTTGCTAAAGTTGAAAACCTCAGTCCTGGTTTTGATAAAAAGTAAACCACAGTCCTTTATCTGAAAATTAGTGAAACCACATGGGTTTTATTTGAACTTTACCCTACTTTTTTCTAATAAAAATTAAAATTTATAATTAAAAACAAATATTCAATATATAAGGTAAAATACACGCAAAAAAAAAACTTGTGGTTTGCTTGATTTATAAACGCGGTCCAATGATTTAAAAAGCTTGTAAATATGGTTTAAGATTTGTGCAGTTTGTAGTTGATGGATATAAAAGTCAAATTTTCAATCAAAAAAATACTTATGGTTTAGTTAATTTGTAAAATAAAACCTTATATATGAGGTATTTTATAAAGTTGGTCTCTTCAATTGCTCTAAATTGTTAAAAGTCACAACAATAATTTTTTATAGGATTTCGGAATTACGAATTACCCCGAATCATTTCGGGAATAAGGCTTTATTGTTGTTGTTCGGAATTTACGAATTGTACAACTTACCCGCTTATATTATAAGTTTTTAAACTACGAAATTACGTTTTTTTTTACTTTACCTTAATATATAAATTTAATTAATAATATTAATAGGGAGACCGGTTCTATTTTATAAATCTCAAACTCAATCTCAAAATAGACAAGTCTAGTTTATCAAAAAAAAAAAAAAAAAAAAAGACAAGCCTAGACTGAATCAGATCAAATATTAATTTTTCGTATCCAAGCCGAGCCTGACCAATTAGACATGGCTTAGACATCCATATTTTTTTAAGAGATAAATTTACTTTTGAAAATCTATCTACAATTATATTATTTTGAATTATATTAAACTAATGAAATCAGTACTTTTTAATATATTTTAAGAATTAGAATTTATAAATTAGGAGTCTAAAATATATTTTTTAGGATTTATAATTTATGAATTGGAGTTTAGAATTTTTAAATTATAGTATAAAATTATAATATATAAAAAATAATGATATATTAAAAATTAAGTTTCCTAATACGAGTATTTGACATTTTTTTATTATTATCAAAGTCTAACTGATTGGACATGGGCCTAGTGATCAAGCCCATTAACATATCTAGTTCAAACTATTGTAGGTATTAACTTATTTTCTTTCCAAAATATTTCTCAAAAAATTATTTAATGACGAAATCCTAATAGTTTATTGTTTACAATAATAATAAAAAAAAAGACATTCACAAAAGAGACAACAAAGACACTTAATATTCAAAACCAAGACTGTTTGGATCATTTAAACACTCAAAATCCAAAATCCATCCCGATTTTTTCCGAATAATCCTTCTTACGTTTTTTTTTTTAACTCTTAGATGATTTTTAACCTCTTAGACTCTGCATATTCGTTGCCTAAACGACTATTAACAAAAGCATTATTATTATTATTATTATTTATTACATAGTTATTCGTGAATTATATTTATTATTTTTTAATATTAATTTTAATTTAATTGCGTCATCCAATTATTTTAATGATATGATTTAAGACTTATAGTGAATTATATTATTCGTGAATATATATTTGGGTAATTAATTTATTAGTCCCTATATTTTGACAAAACATACTGTTTAGTCCTTGTATTTTCAAAAACATACGGTAAGGTTCCTAATCTTTTTCTCGATGAACTGTTTAGTCCCTAGCGTTTTTCTCGGTGAACTGTTTAGTCACTGCCATTAGACTCTTATGAAGATTTTGTTAGTCAATTTGGATTAGCAGAAACATTTTTCGTCATCACTGAAGCAGTTGGCAGTAAACATGAGTTGAGAATATGGAGGAAATTAAACTCACCATTGAAAGTAAGAGGATTTCCGCCTTTAATTCTAACAGGAAGAGTAAGCGAGAGAGAATTGAGTCGATTTCTACCTTCAATTCAAACAAGAAGAGTGAGCATGAGTGATTCGATTATGGATTAGGGATTCAATAATTTCTCCATTTTTTTTGTGAGCGCGAGTTGTGAGAGAAAGACATAAATGTGTGAATTGCTTTTGACTGATAAATAGTAAAGGGTAATTTAGTCATTTCCAAATTTATAAACGGTAAAAAATCTAACAAATAGACGGAAGGACTAAACAGTTCACTGAGAAAAAGGTTAGAAACCTTACCGTATTTTTATTTATTTGAGTTATTTCAATGATATTGTTATTAAAATATCAATATTTACGTATTTTCAAAAATATATATTACAAATATACATATTTTTAAATATTATAATTCATAGTTTAATTTAATTTATATAACAATTTTATTGATTTACAAATAAAAAATATAAACATACAAATTCAATTATTCTTCAACTAATCCCCAACCCCAATTAACCCTCTAAAGTCATGTCAGTCCGACTTGCGCCTATCATTTTTTACAACCTTGTACTAAATATGTGTGACATGGTATAAAATACTACAATTGATTATCTGCTTGTTTAAATTAGTCAATAATCCATTCACAAACAAGCCTTTATACCTTAATATATAGACGTAACGGGTCAAAATATTTCAAATTTTCATAGAAAATATCTAAACTACAAATTATTAAAGCGAAACAGTCCGCCTATAAAGTACTTCCTCACCATCACTCTCATCCTCCTCATCTGAAATAACCTCAAACCCGGGTAATTCTAACTTCCCGCCCAAAAAGAACGATGGACCAACACGCTCAGGTTCGATACAATCACCTTCCAGTCTCTCCTCAAATCTCTGATCGCTACAATTCAGGAACCAGTTCAATGAACACCTGATTCCCTTACTCTGTAACCTCTGGTACCTAGGCTTGATTCGTGACTCCAGACTGTACGTAAAGTATTCCGGGAAATCCACAAGCTCTTTCAACGGTCTACCCATCTCGGTTTTATAGAAGTAATAGCTGTTTTTCATGAGCAGAACGGGCAATGCAACTAACTGCGGACATTTAACAACCATCTTCGCTACATCCTCCGATGGGATTCCTCGTGCTAAAAGGAACGAGATGGGTTTCATGATCACGTGTTGGTTTAGGCTAACAATCTGTGGCATGTGTTCTATTACCTGCGCAAACCCTTCAGGATCGATCTTGAGCTTCAGGTTGAAGAAATACTGTTGAGAAGATAGTTTAGCTTTTAAAGGTAACCCGATAATTTGCGGATACTGTGCTATAACTGAAGGAAGACTTTTCTTCGTAATTCCGAAACTAGTTAAACAATCCACATTTGGCTTAACAGTCTCTTCGAGATCGTATCCGAGTATATATGGCCGTTTCTCCAGCATCCTAGCCACTATTAGCTTTGGCAAACCCAAAGAAAGCAAATAATCAATAAGTGGCTTAATCATAGTGCCAACTCTCATCCCCAGTAAGAACGGGAATTGCGTCACCATCGGCCCTATATCTCGAGGATTTACACCGATGCTTACAAGATAACCCACAGAAGTACTTATTGTACCTTCAGGCTTAAACCCAAGAAGCTGAGGATACTTTTGAAGAACATATCCCATATCCTGTTTCTCCACATCTAGTCCGCGAAGAAACTTAATAACCGGCATAAGCTCAACAACAACACTAGCATGCAGCACTTGCGGATAACTCTTAATAAACTCACCAAGTTTAGGCCTACTGATACCAATCTTTTCCAAGTAACCCAACACAGGTATGATATTTTTCCGGACGCTACATCCTAACATTAAGGGATACTCGTTTATATCATCAATGGTTAATCCCAACTTCTGCAAAAATTCAACACGACCCCTCATCACCTCCACAGTTGACGGAAGTTCTAGATCTTCTAATTCATCAGGAATTATCCCCAAACTTTTCAGGTAATCACATATTATAACACGATTAACGAGCTTTTCTCTCTTGCCTTGGACCACGCCCCAAGTGACCGAAGGCATCTCATATTCAGGGTACTTAGAGGACTGTGTTGAAAACAAAGCACATGGCTGTAAAACCCTAAAAGAGTTATCTAATTGAGGGCTTCGAGAACATGGGTTTTGTACGGTTTTAAATACAGATGATACTGAATTAGGTTTTGTGTAGAATATTTGAAGAGCATCAAGGTTGGAATAAAAGATTAATGCTTGTCTTCTTCTAAGCAAGGATAAGCTCATATTATCAGAAATGGAGCTCAAATGAATGAGAATTACTAAAGAGAAGTTAAAGAAAGCAAGAATATGAGGTTGCTTTCTCTTTTGTAGCCAACTGAAAAGCGAAGAAGAAGAAGAAACGAGTTCACCTAATTCTTGCAGAAAGTATTCCTTGACTGGGTGTTTGTTGTTGCGATAAACGCCTTTGTTGGCTTGTGAATGTGAAAACCAGAGAAGTTTGGCTAATATAAGCAAAACGCTAATGGATCAAAATTACCCTCGTTGTCCATAGGATATAAATTGTGTACCTATAAACCAAAACCATTATGATTATCAATTTCCAAGCACAAAAAAAGTACAGAAATATAATTCAAAACTGAACCGAACAGAAATAACCGAATATCAAACTATTAAAGTAATTTAGGCAGAACCAAATAAAAAGAGAAAACTTTAATATAACTGAACGTCTGACTCGAATTGCTCAGTTTCGTTTGGTTTCAAATCGATTAAGCTGAAATAATATATAAGATCTGTTGACAATAATTCATGATAAATCATATACTACCATTCAATTTAGTGACTACACAAATCCATGATAATTCTTATACCCACCAATCTGTTGACCTATGTTACATGGACTCGTTGAAACTGGCGACGTACCGGTGTCGACACGACACGACACGGATCCGGGTACAAAATCCGTGTCGGATTCGTGAGTAACCTCTCGGATACGGCAAGCTTCGAAGCTCTGCTGCAGGCCCACCGCTGTATGTAGAAGATGTGCGCCGCCGTTGAAGTTCAAGGTCTGCGGCTGTATGAGATCTCAACGAAGAAGAATGTGCCCAGCCCTAATGGGCTGGGCACCATTTTAAAAAATAAAAATTGGGCCCAAATTGATTAATTTGAGCTTTTTTTTTATAATTAGTTCTGCACTCCAAAAAGACATAGTTTTTGAGTGCAGAACTAATGAGAAGAAATACACCGCCTCCTGCAGCAAATTAAACTAAAAAAGATCCCTAAATCCAAAAGGTTTCGCCAGAATATCCCGCGTCTTTTCTTCTCAGACTCTTCATCTCCCATCTATGCCTACCATCCTATGCTATCCTTAATTATTTGCTTCTTTCTTCCTTTCTCTAATATAAAAAACCTTCTGCATAAACAAACTATGCACTTCTCCAACTCTCAAATAAACCATTTTAATTAATCAGTTAATGGATGTTTTGGTTTTTTTGGAATTTATATATATATATATATATATATATATATATATATATATATATAAATTATTCCCGTATCCCCGTACCCGTGTCCAAATTTAGGACAGAGTCCCCGTGTCCAAAAATTTTCAACTTGCCGTACCGGATACTCGGATCCGCACCCGTGTCGGACACTTGTATCCGAGTCCATGTAACATAGCTGTTGACAACTGACATGGCCACTACCACGAACAAGATTCAAAGTCTGATCTATCTGTAATTAGATGCAAAGCAACTCTAATCATAGAACCACAGCTCAACCAAATATAAGATCTTCCATCTATCCAAACTAGGATCAGACTTTATAGCACAATGCCTTAACAGTGATTAACATTAAGTTTAATTGGCTCAACTCTCAAGTTGCATTTAATTACTATTCCTCATACTAGGGTTCAAATCAGCAGACTGAAATATGATACAGAACCAAGAAATAAACATTCGAAATGGTTTCAGTTAGAGATCTTCAATTCATAATCAATACTGAAATTCACACAAATAAAAATAAAATCAACACACACCCAAGTATTGGTTAAACAATGCTAACAAACAATTCCTCAAAGATGGAGTTCGAAAGATTAATTTCTACATTAATTAAAAGAGATAAGAATCTGATAAAGCAACTATATATCATCTCAACTTTCACATTCACTTGAGACAGCTATCTAAAAAAGCAATAATCTAATGACAGGCTAACAAGAGCTAAAAAGTTGTGCTAATTATCGGTAAATCATTACATGGTTAACTTCTTATCTAATAAGAGGAACTAAAATGTTTCGCTATTTTGTTTGTTTAGATATAAATAAAAATGAAACCAGACGTTATGTTTTTTTTTTTTTAATGCTTTATCAGACCCCTTGACGTATAATGATTTTTTGGACTAGCAAAGATTATTACATTATTTGGAATCTTAACTAATATTTTCAGAACTGGACTAATTGTGATAGCAAGTTTGCATTGATGTTAAATACTATTCACTCAGATGCCCACTGATGCAGATTTAAAAAGAATATATATATATATATATATATAGAATCAGTCCCTCACCAAATACAAAATTTGCAACCTATGTTGCACAGACACTTCTATTTAGTAGTTGTTTCTGCATTTCGTGTCCGTGTCATGTCTGTTTTTGTTTGAAGGCTATTTTATCGAGGTTATGTTTTAGAAATAACATTTCCGGTGTACATTCCGTGTCCATATCCATTTCCGTGTCCGTGCAACATGTTTTGCAACTATCCCTTTCTCTCCTAGTAAAATACAGGTAAAGACAATCAATTAAGAAAACAAAGGCACGGCTTAAAAATTGTTGTTAAGGATACTTAGTTCATTTGTGCAAATTTTGTTCACAAATAAACGTGAACAAACAGAAGTCCATCTTATTACCCTTCTTATTTCTCTCTTACATAAAGTAACAGGTTACCCGATCCAAGCCCATCTACAGTTATTAAGTTATACAGAAGTAAAGCTTGTCTGTGTTGCATTTTCAGCAACCTTTTTCTTTCCTCTAAGTACAGAGGGAAACAAAACAAAAGGTTGATTACAGAATAGCAAAAATTGACACCAAATACAATCTAACAAATCCCAAGTACATGAATCAAGCATGAAACATCTACCTTTCATTAGCTAACAACAACTGATCAAGTAACATGTAACATATTTCAGTAAACAATAAACTAGGAATACTTTTTTATAACCATCTCAATCTCAGTAAGCATCATTTTTCAGCTTCTTCCCTAATGAAGCCTCTAATTCTATTTTTATTTCAAAAAAGCTTCTCCTACAACCATAAATCCACAAAACAAGATAATTAAATAAACTACAGAGTTGCGGATTTTTGAAAGCATGGCTTCGAATTTGAACAGCAGTTTTTATACCTATATGTTCTGCTTTAGTAAATTAAGCACCTGTAACTATAGACATAAAAATCAATTACTTCAATGATTACAATCAATTGCTACAGTTAACCTAAGTACAGAGAGAAATGAGAAAGTTCAAAGACGAACTAGAATGCCAATGGCAAGAAATACCTTGACTGGAGCTGTGATTGACGAAGAACAGAGCAGATAAGCACCGATTAGTTCCAAAGGGCGGTTAAACGGCGTCAAACCCACAGAGAGATGGATATGAGAGAACCGAAGAGAATGGAAAGCGGGAAAAGAGAGAAAACAGCGGTGAAGGAGGCGCTCGACCACTCGGATAAAGAAGACGAGACGAGGCTAAACGACGTTGAAGGTGGCTAGGGCAGAGCAACGACTAGCGCCGGTGCGAGTTTCTTTATGTATATTTTTTTATTCTATTAATTATTCACTTTTTTATAAAAAAAAAAAAATTATTCACTTCAAAATTATTTTCAATAATATATTTTTATTACTATTTTTTTTTTTTATACTTGCATTATAATATGAATTAAAAAGGGATGCGGGAGCTCTGGGGCGTTCTCTCTGGGATCCAACTGGCGATTAGGCTGAGTGTTAAGAGACTTTCTGTGGAGTCAGATAATTTGGAGGCCATCAATATGATTTTGGGTAGTCATGCCATGAGTCTTCGTAGCCGCAACCTTATTAAAGCTATTAAGAGGCTTAGCCCCTCATTTGATATCCTTGAGTTCAGCCACATTTTTCGGGAGATCACTTGGCGGCGGCAGGCCATGAGGGGGTGTTAGGTGTTTCTACCCTTACCGTTCCCTCTATCGCTCGTTCTCCTCTTCTTTTAGAGGATATGATTGGGGTTAGCTTTCCTAGGTAATCCCGGTGTAATTGCTTGTTTTGCTTTGCTTTCCTTTTCTACCAAAAAAAAAACATTAAAAAGGTTTTTTCTGTTCCTACCAAAAAAATAATATGAATTAAAAAACGCATATATATAAACCAATTTGTATGTTCTTTTTTTGGATCAATCAATTTGTATGTCAATTAATTATAAAATGATAAATTTAGTATTTTATATAAAATTTGACATTGGACTAGTAGAATTATGAATAAACAAAATAAATAGTTAATTAATTATTTTATATTATATTTTTAAAAATAGAATGACAGATTAATGTAATATGTATAAATCTACAAACTAATAAAAATATTATTTTAAAAAATATTACTGAATTTTATGTTAAATATTATAAATATTGAAAAGATATAGTTAGATAAACAACAAAAATAATGTACAGAATTTAAGTAAAATTATATTAGAAAAATTATTAATTATTTTGATGTAAAAGTTTAACAAAATATATTTACAGAATATTCAAATCATTATTTATTAGTGATGGTAATATTAAATCTAAATTTAAAATGAAATATTTTGATTTATTAAAAATAGGTGATTTTTTCTCTTTAAAAAAGTGGTTTTTTTTTTCTAATCTAGATTGATTTGAGTGGTAAAGACCTCAAGTCACCTTAAATTAAAAATATCGAGTTCAAATTCTAATACATATAGTAGACTTTAATTTTAAAAAGGCACTTAAAAGTAGATCTGTCCACGGGCGCGGATACCCGTCCAGCTCATCCGGACCCGTGTCCTTTTGGTCGGGCTTGTACAATATAAATTAAGTTTAGGCCCAGTCCAGCCCAGACCTGTTAAAGCCCGTCTATTTTTTGGACGGGTTTGGGATTGATTAAAATAGCACAGTCCGACCCGCCTATTAGTATTAACTAATTAATTTATATATTTATATATTAAATATATTTTATTTTTTATAATTAAAAATTATGTATATATATTTAGGTGGGTTTATATGGACTGGGCTTGAGATTTGATTTTTAAGCCCGAACCCGTCTAAATTTATAGCGGACTAGGTTGGGCTTGAACTGCGTATTTTTACATAAAAGCCCGATAGGCCCGGTCTAGTCCGGTCCATGATCATGTCCATGATCATTGTTGCTTTCAGCTAGAGAACGGATGTGATTGATTCATGGAGCTCAGGTGTCTCGCAATGCTCCAAAAGTTTCCCACTTATTCTTTGCCGACGACATTTGCCTGTTCTTTCGGGCAAATAAAAGAGAAGCCGAGGAGGTTCAATCATGTTTGAGGTGTTACGAGCAAGCATTTGGTCAATGCGTGAATTTCCAAAAGTCGTCTATATTTTTTAGCGGCAATACGACAGTTGAGGCCCGCTCTGATGTTTGTAATGAACTCAGGGTTGGAGAATTTGAGGATATGGGTTTCTATTTGGGGGCGCCTATAGTTGTTGGTAGAAGCAAGATGCAAGCCTTTGGTTTTTTAAAAGACAGAATCTGGAAACGTATCAATAGTTGGAAAGAAAAATACTTGTCTCGAGCAGGGAAGGAGATTCTCATCAAATCTGTGCTACAATCTATTCCCACCTACATAATGAGCATTTTTCTTATGCCAAATGAGTTCTGTAATGATGTTAATAATATGTTGAACAGGTTCTGGTGGAATTCATCGGGCTCTACATCAGGTGGAATTCACTAGAAAGCTTCGGATAAGTTGTGTTGGCCAAAATCAAATGGAGGATTGGGCTTCCGTGACATTCACAAATTTAATTTTGCACCGTTGGCTAAGCAAAGTTGGCGGCTTGTTCGACATCCGAATTCATTGGTTGCTCAATTACTGAAAGCACGTTATTTTCCTAATGTTGATTTCTTACAGGCTTCCTTAGGGCATAACCCTTCTTTCATATGGCGTAGCATCATGGCGGGTCGTGATTTATGTTGGGCTTATGGAGACTAAAATATATAGGCCCAACTGAAGCGATGGGCCCAAAATTTTTTTTGGGCGATTAGGGTTTCAGACGGTTAGGGTTTCAGGAGTATAAATGTAACCTCTTTCTCTGTAATCCGCATCTCATTCATTATAGTGAAATATCCTGGCTTGGTAGTGCCCCCAGACGTAGTCATTCTAATCGAGTGGCGAACTGGGTTAACAATTCTTGTGTGTTTGCTTATTTTTCGTTTATCGTAATTTCAATTATTCCTAACAACTGGTATCAGAGCGAGGTTAATTACGATGGGAGACGGAAAAACCCCTGTGGAGAAATTCGATGGTTCGGATTTTGATTTCTGGAAGATGCAGATCGAGGATTACCTGTACGGTAAAGATCTGTACCAGCCTCTGGGTGAGCAGCCGGAGGATATGTATGATGAAGAGTGGAAGCTGTTGGATAGAAAAGCGATGAGCGTGATTCGCCTGTCGCTGTCCAGAAACGTGGCGCATCACACGGTGAAGGCAAAGACCACGAAGGAGATGTTGGAGATCTTGAGTTCGTTGTACGAGAAGCCTTCCGCGGCAAATAAAGTTCATCTGATGCGACGACTGTTTAATCTGCAGATGACAGAGAATGTAGCAGTGGCGGCGCACCTGAATGATTTTAATATGACAATCACTCAATTAAGTTCTGTAGATATTGATTTCGACGAAGAGGTATTAGTCCTAATTCTGTTATCTTCTTTACCAGAGAGTTGGAGCGGCACGGTTACTGCCATAAGTGCTTCAACAGGGAAAGAAAAACTTAGGTTTGATGATGTCAGAGACTTGATTATAAGCGAGGAGATTCGCAGGAAAGAGTCAGGTTCCACATCTGGATCAGCCTTGAATGCAGAGAATCGGGGCAGGTCAGATCGCAGGTCAAAGCAGAATCGTGGCAGGTCTAAGTCCAAAGGGAGAGGGAAACCTGTGAAGGACAAGAGCCACATCAAGTGCTGTAATTGTAATGAGAATGGTCATTACAAGAGTGAATGTAAGGCACCGCAGAAGGAGAAGTCAATGAATTCAGCCAGCGAGGATTTTGGTGATGCGTTGATTCTGAGTAATGCAACTGCAGAAACAGCAGCAGAAGCCTTGGTATTGAGTGTAAGAAGTCCTTTGGAGTCTTGGGTATTAGACTCAGGAGCTTCGTTTCATTCATGTAGTAGTGCAGATTTGATGGAAAACTATACCCCTAGGAAATTCGGAAAGGTTTATCTTGCTGATGATGAGCCTTTGGTGATTGTAGGGAAGGGAGATGTTTCGATCAAATCTCCGAATGGATCTGTGATAAAGCTGTCTAGAGTAAAGCATGTTCCTGGCCTAAAGAGAAATCTGTTGTCAATTGGGCAAATGGATGATGAAGGTTATTGTGTAATCTTTGTAGGTGGTGCTTGGAAAATGACCAAAGGAGCCATGGTGGTCGCCCGTGGTGAGAAGGTTGGATCGTTGTACTTAACAGACAACGTTTTCAATAGCATTGATGTCGTGAGGGAGAATGTCAATGCAGATTTGTGGCACTGTCGTCTTGGTCACATGAGTGAAAAGGGGATGAAAGTGCTGTATTCAAAGGGTCTGTTGCCGGGTTTGAAATCTGCTGATCTTGGGCTGTGTGAGGATTGCATCTTTGGGAAGCAGAAAAGAGTCAGTTTCTCTAAAGGTGGCAGAACTTTGAAGAAAGAAAGGTTGGAGTTAGTTCACAGCGATCTATGGGGTCCTGCACCTGTGAAATCTCTTGGTGGAGCTTTGTATTACATGACCCTTATTGACGACTCCACTAGGAAAGTGTGGATCTATTTTCTGAGAAAGAAATCTGATGCTTTTGATTCCTTTCGAAGATGGAAGGCCCTGGTTGAGAATGAGACAGGTTTGAAAGTAAAGTGTTTGAGGTCTGACAATGGTGGGGAGTATGAGCTTAAGGAATTCAAGGAATTCTGTGCTGAGAATGGAATTCGCATGGAGAAGACTTTGAAAGGAACTCCTCAGGAGAATGGAGTTGCAGAACGAATGAACAGAACTCTGTGTGAGTGTGCTAGAAGCATGAGGCTGAAGTGCGGACTTCCGAAGATGTTCTGGGCAGAAGCAGTTAATACTGCAGCATTCTTGATCAACAGAGGGCCATCGGCTCCCTTGTAGAGCGGCATTCCAGAAGAGGCTTGGAGTGGCAAGCAGGTAAATTTGTCTTTTCTGCGAGTATTTGGATGTGATTCATATGTTCATATTGCTCCCCTTGAGAGAAGTAAGTTAGATGCGAAGTCTGTTAAATGTACGTTCATTGGATACGGTGGTGATGATTTCGGATATCGGTTATGGGATAGTTAGAACAGGAAGATTATCCGCAGTCGGGATGTTTTTTTCAATGAGCAGATGATGTACAAGGATGGTCTGGGAGCATCTGATACTGCTGATTCAGAACCAGAGGTCGTGGACCTAGACATCACGAATTCTGGTGGGAGCAAGGAGGTAGTTATGGAGGAGGCAGTTGTGGAGGAGGTAGGAGAACCCCAAACTCCACCGGTTACACTACGCATATCCACCAGAGAGCGTTGAGCACCTGACATGTACACGCCTACAAGCAACTACATGCTGCTGACAGATAGTGGTGAACCAGAAAGCTACTTAGAGGCATCTCGTGGAGAGGATGCGAGCAAGTGGAGGCTTGCAATAGATGATGAGATGGATTCCTTGATGACCAATGGCACCTGGGAACTTGTTGAGCTTCCAAAGGGTAAGAAGGCTCTACAAAACAGGTGGATCTTCAGAATCAAAGAAGAGGCTGATGGTAGCAAGCGCTACAAGGCAAAGCTGGTCGTGAAAGGCTTTCAGCAGAGGTATGGTATAGATTATACTGACGTTTTTACTCCAGTGGTGAAGCTTACTACTATTCGTTTAGTGTTGAGTATGGTAGCTGCAGAAGATTTGGAGCTGCAGCAAATGGATGTAAAAACATCATTTCTTCATGGGGACTTAGATGAAGACATCTATATGAAGCAACCTCAGGGC
The DNA here is from genome assembly GCF_963576675.1 of Euphorbia lathyris. Classification (NCBI taxonomy): domain Eukaryota; kingdom Viridiplantae; phylum Streptophyta; class Magnoliopsida; order Malpighiales; family Euphorbiaceae; genus Euphorbia; species Euphorbia lathyris. The sequence continues at coordinate 78,049,537 of NC_088918.1, read as the reverse complement.
TATGAGTCTGATAACGCTGAATTGGTGTGCAAGTTGAACAAGAGCTTGTATGGTTTGAAATAAGCTCAAAGACAGTGGTACAAGAAATTTGACGGATTCATGCACGAAATTGAGTTCATGAGGAGTGAAGCTGATCATTGCTGTTACTTTAGGAAATTGAATGAAGGCTACATAATTTTACTGTTATATGTTGATGATATGCTGATTGTAGGGTCGAGTGCTCGAGAAGTGAGAAAACTGAAGAAGCAGTTATCTGAGCGGTTTGCTATGAAAGATCTCGGAGAAGCTAAGCAGATTCTGGGCATGAGGATTGAAAGAGATAGGAAGGCTGGAAAGTTGTATCTCTCACAAGCTGAGTATATCAAGAAGGTCTTAATTAGATTCGGCATGCAAGATGCCAAACCAGCTACGGTTCTTTTGGGTAGCCATTTCAAGCTATCTAAACATGACTCACCCAAGAGCAGAGAAGAGCGAGTCCAGATGGAGAGAACTCCGTATGCCTCAGCAATTGGCAGCTTGATGTATGCAATGGTGTGCACAAGGCCGGATATTGCACATGCTGTGGGAGTTGTTAGTCGTTTCATGGGAGATCCTGGTAAGAAGCATTGGGAAGCAGTAAAGTGGATTTTGAGATACCTGAAGGGAACCACTGAACAGGCCTTATGTTTTGAGGGCAAGGAAGTTATGCTGACAGGATATGTGGATGCAGATTTGGCATCTAGTGACCTTGACAAGAGAAGAAGTACAACCGGATATGTCTTCACATTGGTTGGTACTGCTGTCTCTTGGGCTTCAAAGCTGCAAAAGGTGGTGGCTTTGTCTACTGCAGAAGCTGAGTATGTTGCAGTGACTGAGGCCAGTAAGGAGATGGTATGGTTGCAGAATTTCTTGCGTGAGTTGGGAAAGAAGCAGAAGGATCATGTTCTGTACAGCGACAGTCAGAGTGCCATTCATTTGGCAAAGAATCCCGCCTTTCACTCAAGAACAAAGCACATAGAGTTGAAGTATCACTACATACGGCATCTCTTGGACATGAAGATATTGCAGTTGATGAAGATTGCAGGCACAGAGAATCCTGCAGACATGTTAACTAAGGTTGTAACCTTAGAGAAGCTGAAGCTATGTATGGCTTCAGCTGGCCTTGGTAATTAAGTTAAAGGCATGGCACTACCATCAGATGAAGGATTTAGTCTCCAGGTGGGAGATTGTTGGGCTTATGGAGACTAAAATATATAGGCCCAACTGAAGCGATGGGCCCAAAAAATTTTTGGGCGATTAGGGTTTCAGACGGTTAGGGTTTCAGGAGTATAAATGTAACCTCTTTCTCTGTAATCCGCATCTCATTCATTATAGTGAAATATCCTGGCTTGGTAGTGCCCCCAGACGTAGTCATTCTAATCGAGTGGCGAACTGGGTTGACAATTCTTGTGTGTTTGCTTATTTTTCGTTTATCGTAATTTCAATTATTCCTAACAATTTATTGATTGAGGGGCTGAGACGGAAGATTGGCAATGGAGAGTCCAGTTCCATCTGGAATAGTCCATGGCTTCCTGACGATCAGAATTCGTATCCCACGAGTTCGGTTGCTGCATCATTACAAACAGGCCTTGTGAAAGACTTAATGAATGAGTATGGGGGATGGAATGAAGAGATCATCAGCAGTAAGTTTAATAGTCGTGATGTTGCGCTTATTCGTTCCATTCCTATCAGACGTAGGAGAGCAGAAGATGGATGGTTCTGGCCGAAGGATAAATCTGGAGCGTACACGGTAAGAAGTGGATACTTTCAAGCATTGGGACCAATACCGATGTCTCTGATAAATACAAATCGAATCAACCTGGAATTTAATTTGGAACCTGAAGGTAGCACCGAAAATTAAGAATTTTCTATGGAGAATATTTACCAACGCTAAACAACCTTGCATCCCGCCATAGCTCTCTTCCTAATTGCTGCCCCGTTTGTGGCGCATTTGGGGAAAATGAATTTCATGTTTTCATCGGGTGTCCACGGCAAATCAGGTTTGGCAAATTTTTTTCCAAGATAATCGAATGGATCAGATTACCAACTTCATTCAGTGGTTTATCAATCTCCTTGAAGATGCAACAGGCGATTGTAATCGTATCGCAATGATATGTTGGCCATTATGGAAGGTGTGAAATGACAAAGTATGGAACGATAAGCTTCACACCCCTGAGGAAATCTGTCATTCGGCAGCAACAGAACTTGTGGCTTGGTATGCTGCACATAATTGTCATCCAAGTCAGGCTACTCCATATTCAAATGCACATAGTAAATGGAAAAAGCCCAGCATCGGCAGCTTCATATGCAATGTTGACGCGGGCATTGATAGCCAAAACAGTTTTTGTTCATATGGTTTTCTTCTACGAGATCACCAAGGGCGATGTTTTGCGGCTCGTATGGGCTATCTTACAAATACAGTTAATCCTCCCTTGGCAGAGGCTATGGCGATCCGCGAAGCGTTATCATGAGTCAAGGATTTCAATCTAGGACACGTCGAATTTCAATCTGATTGTTTGGCGGTGGTTCGGGATATTCAACATCAAACCATTCGATTATCATATCTGTCTGATGTTATTTGTGAGTTTGTTATTTATTACGAGATTTGAACACTTGTTCTATCTCTTTTGTGAAACGATCAGCGAATTTAGCAGTCCATAGTCTTGCTAAGGCTGTTACTTCTAGTTATGTTCGTGGTGAGTGGGCTTGTCCACTATCGTTTATACTTGATATTCTATCTTCTAATTTAAGTTAATAATAAGTTATGTTTTATTTAAAAAAAAACGGTCATGAACAACCTTAAATCGATTAATCCGGCCTTATAACTAAAAAAGTGATTTTTCAATTTAATTTAAATTTTAGTATTACAAATAATTAAAAATAATAATCCATTAATTTTAAGTGGCAATTAAAATTATTAAACACGTTTTTTCCCATTTCAAAAATAAATTTACAAGGGTATCTGTGCTATTTTTTTTGTTACAAAAAAATTCACTGACTTTTTTTTTTGTGATGAAAAGTGGAATATATTAATCAACCATGTGAATCAAGTCATTACAAGCGAGGTCCCAAATTGAGTCGGGAACGTCCTCAATAAGAATTAAAGGCGAGACTAAAGGCGTAGCCCACATTGCTAAAGAATGAGCCACCTTATTACATTCTCTGTGAACAAAAGAAAAGGTGCATGAATTAAAAATCGAACTCCATGCTAAAACATCTTCATATAGGTATAAGAGCCGAGATTGTGGTAGGAAGCCTGTTTGTAGAGCGTCGATAACATATTTCGCGTCTGCTTCGATGATAATATCATTAAAACAGCAATTCTTGGCTAGTGAGATTCCCTCTAGTATAGCAGACAGTTCTGATTCTTCAACGGACATGCAATTTTGGATTGGAATTCCAGCAGATGCCATGATCAGTCCCAATGCATTCCTCACTACCAATCCTACCCTACACGCATGGCCATTAGCACCAAATTTGGCGTCACCATTAATCTTGATAACGCCGTTTTAGGAAGGACGCCATACTCTTGTAGGGACTGGACTAGCAGTTTGAACACATCTGGTATGTTGATCAAGGATCGGGGTGCCAGTGTCCGTGTATGTTTGGGTTAAAAGCAGTTCCTGCACTTGTTCAATTAGGCTTGAGTCAGGGATCCATTTCCATTCGTGTACCCAATGGTTCCTACAAAACCAAAGCTTCCACAACAATGACGCCCAGCATACCAGCTCCACGGTGGGAAGGATTTCCACACATTTCAGCAACCAATCGTGTACGTTTGGAGATGGTATTTTATCCACCCGCTCCGATAAGCCTGCAATTTTCCAATAGCTCCGAGCATACATGCAAAACAAAAAAACGTGAAAACTATTCTCCTCATCACAGTTGCAAACCGGACACAACAGCTGCGTGTTAATACCACGTGAATTTAACTTCACAAAATTTGGTAGTATATCATTCGAGAGTCGCCTCAGGAAATGATCAATTTCATTGTTAATGACCTCAAAATAAGAAATTCCTAAAATTGATGATATTCTATCAATTTTTATTCTTCAACTTTTTAATTTGAAATCACTTAATGATCAAGTTCATTGTTAATGTTGTTTGTTTAGGAAAGATAAAGTTAATATTGAAAGAAATAAACACTCAAGAATTACGATTTTAAAATATAAAAAACGTGATTCATGATAAGTATGACACTAAACTAATTTAATTTTTAAAATTTTCTATTTTGAAATCATTAACGGTCAATTTGACAATTTAAAAGTCATTGATTTGTAAACGGATGAGAATCTCAATCCTTTTTTTTGCAACAAAGAAAAATACAAGCACTCATCTACAAATCAACAAAAACAAAGAGGTTATTTTCAAAATTATTCCTTGTGTGGTAATGAAATTCATGATTGGAAAAAAAATCCTTATTGTCACTTTATTTGCCAAAAATATTGTGAAATAAAACTTTTTTTCTGATTTTTCGGTGTTTGTTTGTTTAGAAAAACAAGTCGGTTAGTAAACAGAAAAATTTATAAAGAAAGTGAGGAAAATGTTTTACTAAATGGGTAAGACATTTTCCTAAACCTTTTCAACTTTACTCCATTCCTTCTTATTATTTTGAAAACAGTAACCATCCATCAATTTTTTTTTTTTTCGTTTTTCAGTGTTATAGACGAACACCCCAAAATATTTTCTTTTACACAAAAAATATTTATACTTGTTTACACCTTTTAATTATTTGTATTGTTGAACTTAATGTATAATTTAATTAAATTTTTATTATATGGGTAGACTAATTAAATAACATCAATCCATTAATAATTATTTAATTAAATTAAATTTTGTTAATTGGATGGTTTTCAAACTGGCAACCTTCTAGCCTGTAAGAAAGCCGAAGTCAAGCAAGAAGGCCGAAGTCAGTCAAAAGGGTCGTTTTTCTGTTGAGGTCTCTTAGAAATTAGTGGGAAGTGACAGTTAAAAATCATGAGTAGTTATTCAAGAAATGGGCATCATAGAGGGTGGTTAACAAGATTTAGAAGCTATAAAAGCGAAGTTAATCTTTATTTTGAGAGACAACAAAAAATCTATAAAAAAATCAAACCTAAACTCTATACAAGTTTATTTTCAATCATAAATTTATGCACTTTTCTTTCTTTTAAGGCCCAATGCTCCCTCAGTCCACTTAACTTGTCCAAATTGGTCATTTTACCCTTCCAACTAATCGAATATCCTATTTACCCCATTAACATCATAAAAATGGTATTTCTCGCCCTCTTAACTTGTCCAAATCAGCCATTTTACCTATCCACTTCCCAACTCATCGAATGTCTTATTTTCCCCTTAACTTCATAAAAGTGGTATTTCTCACCTTTTATGATCTTATTTACCCCTTAACTTCATAAAAGTAGTATCACGTACCCCTTTGTAGTGCAAAATTAATATGACTTATTCAAATGAGTTTGAAAATATATTTTTTTAATATCAACTTTTTTATTTTGTTTTAATTTGATAATTATATTGATCATTCATATGTTTATTACAATAATATTGTATTACAATAATTAGATGATCAAAATTTAACTAGCCAAAAAATTAAAAAGAGAAGGAATGAATAAAAGATACAAATAACAAGAACATTAATATAAACAAGTTAAAGACATTATATGTAAGGATAATGTACCAAAATAGGCCTATGGTTATTGGGAAAGTATCAATTTAGGTTCCACGTATAAAATAGCACCAATATAGGTTTAACGTTTAAAAAAACGTATCAATTTAGGCCTCGATAACGGATTGCAAGGGGTGAAAAATACCACTTATGTGGAGTTAAGGAGGTAAATAGGACATTCTATGAGTTGGGAGGATAAATGGACAAGTTAAGGGGACGAGAAATGCCACTTTTATAGAGTTAAAGGGATAAATCGGACATTCGATGAGTTGGAGAGATAAAATGACCAATTTGGACAATCGCACTATGCCTTATTTCAACTAATTTTCTTGTAATTTTTAGTTTATTAAGCAAAGTTCTTGCACTTTTTATTTCTAGCCTTCTTACAATTTAGTGACCTTCTTGTAATTTATTATCTTGTCTTTGGCTAAACTCTTGATAATTTGGACCTTAAAGAATTATTCGGTCCCTTTTATTCATAACAATCGTTTGACAGTTAGATATGACGCATTCCGAAGTTCACAGGTACTATAAACTGCTGATACACTCTTAATTTTGTTTTCACCACAAAAGGGTCACACCAATATTTTTCAAAACACAATATTTTCCGACAGATAATCCGCTATATATCTATGTACTTTACCTTTAATTGTTTTATATTACCTTAAGACCACCTTTGAAAAACAAGTTCTAAAAATATCAATTTTCAAACTCTCCAATCAACAACATTAACATCATACTTCTAAAAAAAGCATACAGAAAAGAACCAATCTTTAAGACTCATCATTTAAATTTAAAAATTAATTAATCTACTTCACTTGAAAGCAACATATAAACCCCAAAAAAACTCTATATAAACAACTACCATTTCCTCCCCAAAATTCATCCATCCATCCATCTCTATTCATCTCAACAATGGCTTTCTCAATTTCAAAAATTACCCTCCTCGCATTTTCCGCGTCTCTCTTCATTTACTCGGTCATAGCTCACGAGTATTCGATCGTGGGTTACTCACCGGAACACCTAACTTCGACGGAAAAAGTGGTCGAATTATTCGAAACATGGATGTCTAAACATGGCAAAATCTATGAAAGCATTGAAGAGAAGTTGCATAGGTTTGAAGTTTTTATGGATAACTTGAAACATATTGATAGTAGGAACAAGGAGGTTACGACGTACTGGCTCGGATTGAACGAGTTCGCTGACTTGAGTCACGAAGAGTTCAAGAACAAGTACCTCGGATTGAACACGGAGATTCCTAGGAGGAGGAGTACCACGGAGTTCAGTTATAGAGATGTTGAAGCTCCGAAATCCGTTGACTGGAGGAAGAAAGGAGCTGTTACTGCAGTGAAAAACCAAGGCTCATGCGGCAGTTGTTGGGCGTTTTCGACTGTTGCAGCTGTTGAAGGTGTAAACCAGATAGTTACTGGAAATTTAACTTCGCTTTCGGAGCAAGAGTTGATCGATTGTGACACGGCGTTTAACAGTGGTTGTAATGGTGGTTTAATGGACTATGCATTTGAATACATAATCAACAATGGAGGACTACACAAGGAAGACGACTACCCGTATCTAATGGAGGAAGGAACTTGCGACGAAAAGAGGGTAAACATTCGAATAACAATCAAACCATTGGCTATAGTTCTTACTACTCTAAGGCCCCATATGTTTGTTAGAAAATATTGTGCAACAAAATATTTTCCCGGAAAATTTTATATTAGTCAATACAATACAAAAATATATAAAGAAAGCGAGGAAAATGTTTTACTCAAAAGAGTAAAACATTTTCCTTTACCTTTCGGAAATACCAGCCCATCACTTCTTCCCATTTTCCGATTGTATCCAAACACGAGACAAATTTTATTTTTCAACCGAACTTTTTCCCTCACCCAATATTATCCAACACACAATATTTTCCGACAAACCTAAAACTGTTTTTTTTAATCAGGGAGAGATGGAGATAGTGAAAATAAATGGTTACCATGACGTACCGGAGAACGACGAAGGAAGTCTGTTGAAGGCACTGGCTCACCAGCCTCTTAGTGTCGCTATCGATGCGTCCGGCAGAGATTTCCAGTTCTACAGTGGGGTAAGAAAACTTAAAAAAACTTATATATCAATAAAATCAGATGCAAATGGCATAGGAAATTTCGAATTTCAAACATTTTTCGGGTTTTGCAGGGAGTGTTCAACGGACCTTGTGGAACGGAACTTGATCACGGAGTTGCAGCAGTTGGATATGGAACAACAAAAGGATCAGATTACATAATTGTGAAGAACTCATGGGGACCAAAATGGGGTGAAAAAGGTTTCATAAGGATGAAGAGGAACACAGGAAAACCTGAAGGGCTTTGTGGAATCAACAAAATGGCTTCATATCCTACCAAAACCAAGTGAAACGACTAACCGAAACCACGTGAAACTGCACCATTTCTAAAAAGAATAGTTTCTTTTTTTCTTTTATTTTCTGGCAGATCCCTAGCTTGATGCAATTGCTATGTTAATCCCTTTCAATGCACTCTATCAATAAAATGAGATCAAAATTCAGATCCATCTACAGGTGTCAAAATTGATTGGCCGGTTGTAAACATGTCGTGTTGACCTAGGTGACTCGTTGAGGATAACTATGACATGAACTATTTAATAAACAGGTTGACACGACTCTATGAAATTTGAACGGGTTGCCACGATTAAGTAAACAAATTGAATGTGTAAAAAATAAAGTGATCAGCTTGACACGGTTAACCTGCTACGACACTTTTAGTCAACTAAATGGGTTACAAACCTACCAACCCATTTAACCAATTACAAAATTTATTAATAAATTAGAATTTGTAAGAAAATGAGAAGAATATATATGCTATACACTAGGATAAAATAACTTATAAACCCATAATAACATACATATTTTTACAAATATATTTAAGGTCAAAAGGATCGAGTTGACACGACCCGCTAACTCATAAAAAATTATAGTCATAACGAGTTATAAGTCGACCCGCGACATGACCCATTTAGTTTGCAGATTAAACACATAAACCTGTTTACGACCTGAAGGCATTAAGTTTTAACCTTATTTCATCTAATTTACAGATTACACGAATTTTGTTATTGTGTCATGACCCATTTTGACAACCCTGCATCCATGAGTTCCTCTAAAGCTCTAGAATGGCAACAAGTGGTAGTTTTTTTTTTTTTTGTGCGTGTCTAAATCAGAGGTATCCTTATTGAGATAAGGAGGGGATGGCAATTTCTGACACGAAAAACGATTTACAGAGACAACCCTACTGATATGAAAATCATTTTTCTATGACTTATATATAATATAACCATATGAAACATATATATAAGATACACGATTTTGATACGAAACACGAATTGCCACCCTGATTGAGGCTTAATCAGGGTTAATGCTCCTCACCTCTTCCTATGGATGTATTTAATGAGAATCGAGTCACAAATCTATTCTCACAAACTCAATCTGTGGTGCCAACTGAACTACAACCCGTAGGTAGTTGAAGCATACGAATACGCACAAACAATTGACGCATTCATAACTGGCGGATAATCAGGAAAAAAAAAGCTACATATATGGCAAAAATTCAAATGCAATAATCAGTTCTAAATCCTTTTGTTTGTTATTATTAGTAATTGAATGAACATACTTCCATAATTTAGGTTTTTTAAGCAATACATAAGTGACATAGTGATAAGACCTAAATTTGTGTATATTGAATGATTTGCTATAAATAACAAATTAACAGTACAGGTAAGAATAAAACCGATCAGTTCAAGACTTCATTGTACTTGAAAACACAGTCGTAAAGCCGTCCTCCGAGAAACTGAGCAACTTCTGTATGCTTCACCTGATTAAGAAGCAGCCAGGAAATGAAAACAAAAATGAGTTTTATCACAAGATTGAATTCATCAAATCAAGGCTTACATATACAGATAATAGTAATATAACTTGAGTCTTAAACACTTACCATTCCAATCTTCAGAGAATCACACTTAAACTGTGCATAAAGATTTGTCTCTATCCCCCGCCCCTGCCAAAAGTAAACAAAAATGATAATCGTGTCAACAGGGTCTTGTTAGGCTAAGTGTTTGTGTAAATGTTGTCATGTCAGAAATTGTGAGTCTTGGTGCAACATAGAGGAAATGCAATGTTCTTTTATATTAGGGTTAATACACATATTTGCCCCAGTGTTTTCGCGGAAAAACAGATTTGCCCTTAAATCAAATAAACCCACAAAACTATCTCTGAATTTTCCATAAACCTGCAATTATACCCTAATCTAACAGAGCTGCTAAACGGTGATGACATCAAACCTTCTTGTCTCCAAAAAAATTGGATGACGACAATCAAAATTCATTTGGTTTCTTGTTGTTTTCTATTGCTATTGCTTTTGGATTAATTAGGAGGTTTAGACGCCGTTTTATTAGGTTGATTGAGTTTTTATGAAAATAAATTTTGACCAATCTGTTCTTCTAATTTGCTTTTAATCGAAATTGAATGTGCATATTTTTTTCTGTTTGTGATTGGTTGTTCTGGAGACAAAAAGGTTTGATGTGGACGCCTTTTAACAACTCTGTTAGATTAAGGTATAATTGTATGTTTGTAAAAAATCCAAGGATAGTTTTGTGGGTTTATTTGATTTAAGGGCAAATCTGTTTTTCCGAGAAAACACAGGGGCAAATATGTGTATTAATCCATAAATATTATTATGCTGACCTAGGAAGCTCCGAGGAGGTTAACATACGTGTGTTGAACACTCCGGGGACACGCGCCCGAGACTCCAAAATAAGTGTCCCCTCTTTTTCTTTTCTTTTTTAATAGGGACACTTCAGGGACACGGATTCTAAGTTAATTAAGTAGAATATAGGGGTACTTTTTTTTAATAATTTTACATAAAAGAGGGGTTGATATATACAAAAATAAAATAAAACCCCAATAAAAAGAAGAAATTAAAATCTAATCACTTTTTTGGTAGTTTAAAGTATTAAATGTTTCTTTTGGATGAAGTAATGACTTATTATGGATGTTATTTATGGTTTATAATGACTAATGAACGTTATATATATATATAAATTTGGCATGTCCCTGCCGTTCCCGTGTCTCATATTTTTAAAAAATGCTGTTTGCCGCACCCACACCCACACCCACACCCGTACAAGTATCGTGTCAGTGCTTCCTAGTGCAGAACAGAACATTTCTTTCTCCTTTTTTTTGGGGTAGGGTTGTGGGATGACATATTTGAATGCCGCCCAAATAATTACGAATGACAATAATTCTTTCTTTCTTCACATCGATATTTATTCAAAGGTGAACTTACCATCCCTTCACATATGACTAGGTCTGCATCACTAGCTAAATAGGCCAACTCTTGTGATACTCTTGTAAGATCAATAACCTGCAGATTGTGGAAACACGAAACAGATTTATTACGGAATAGCTTCGTTATCCAATATTAAGTTTATAGCATATTTGTTCTTACTGGTAAATCATTCCCAGAATTGGCAATCAGAAGATTGGAGGTATCAACACCCACAAGCTTTCCGCTTTCATCTTTCAACTGCGAAATTGCAGTTCAGTCAGAAAACTGTGAATCCAACAGAAACATTTTAATTATCTTTCTTTGTATCACCTTTGATATGATCTCGATTAGTTCAGGGTAAGTGACATCATTAATTGATGGCAAGTCATTGGCAGCCAACACAACCTACAAAGGACAGGAAGTTAAGATGGCAGTGAAATAAAGAGAAGCAATGCTGTAAAACAAATAATATGGAAATTGATCTTTCCCGCACCCATCAGAACATATAGGAATCAAAATGAGAAGCTTCTCAAAATTTAGAGGGGGTTGATGTGGTAAGGTTATTTTAGGGGTTGACATGGCATGTTAGCAAGAAAAAAAAAAATCTAATATGGCGATCTGTGTCAAGTAACATGTTAAAACAGTGAAACAATGGCGCTATATGGTGTTTGAATCACACAGCTGACCGTCCAAGAGGGACTTAATGTGTTAAAAAAGAATTGATCAAGGGCATAATGTATCTAGTTAAAAGATTCGGAACTTAATCATTAAAAATTGAATTGATCAAGGACTTTCCCAACAAAAATCCCTAAGTGACACATATGAGTCTCAATTCAATGCTTGAGAATATTTAAGAGAAAAAGAGGATAGATTAAAACTGAAGCCCACCATCTATAAGCATCTTCCACCTTAACGAGGCAGTGGAGATTATTTGATCCAAAAATGGAGGTTGAGCTTATACATTATACAAGCTTCCCATGTCCTTAATATGGATAAATAATCCCTATTCTATATTCTTTACAAGGATACGTATCCCCAAAATTCTCCTAGTACGGAACCTTTATGCCTACACCCAAAGATTGCACAGACGAGCAAGCAACAAAGTATTTTTCTGAAGCTATTGGGAAGTATTTGTGTATATGCCTGTGAGGGATCAAGATGCTTCACAAGTAAGGGTGTCAAAAAGGGTTATTGTGTGATGTGACATATATATTGCACGTGATTATATATGATATAAATGACACAAAAATGATAATCCTGTCAAACGGGTCATGTCAAGTGAGTTGTCTTTGTAAATCGTGTTGCCGTGTCAAAAATTGACAGTCATGTTCACAAGGAGGTTTTGAACTGAATTTTTCAAACTACTGGGCATTGACCCTGGATTTTCGACAGCTATGCATTCGGAAACTAACAACAAATGGAGAGGGTCAATATTTTGGAGCTATATGTAAGGCACTCGCACTACTGAGTTAATCAATAAGATTAGGCTGAGTTGCTACATGTCGCCCGGTCATTTTATAATCTCAAAAGCAGAGAGAGTCCACATGACGAAGCATTATCATTTGGAGAGAATATAAAAAGGAATGAAAAGGGGTTGACAGAGGGAATAGCAGGAAGGGGTTGACACAGAGGGAACTCCAAGAAGATGACCTTGTGCTTGTGAAGCTATACAAGCATGCCTCAACTCAAGGTTCACATTGAGGTTGTGAAAGAAGATATGAAAGCTCATTTCTGATATAAAAAAATAAAAAATGAAAACAAGCATATGCACAGTTGAGCTTCTTAAAATTGAATCCCTTCCAGTATGTGTGAATCAACCAAATTCCTTTAAGGACAATCATGAAGATCCAAGATGAAAGGTTACACAAAGACCATTGACAAGGATTCATATAAATGATGACAGGGAAAGACGGAAAAGATATAGTCCAATTACTTGCACATTCATTGTTAGTTAAGTGGAAGGTGCTTCCAAATAATCAAGCATACAAGGAATGAATTCAAAGATTAAGTAAGTTCAAAGGCAACAAGGAGGTTGCTTGATTAAGTGGGATGATGTCACAGACCTTCCTCCTTTGCACAATTTTTGAGACACTAGAAATATTTTCTCAAGCAGCCTTGTGCAAATACATCAAGAAAATTCTAATGACATGTAGCCTTGTAAATAATAATATTCTAAGAGATATTCCACAGTAAGCGATTGTATGACTTGCACCTAGTTAAGATTTATTGTCTAACTCGTGATGAGAAACCATATTTCATGCCGAGGCATTGATGATGCAGCCGGATGAGCTTTGAGCCCTAGACGCAGCTTAAGAACTATGATTGGTAAGCTGAAACTAAGTCCACCTTTCTCTCCACATCCTTACCAAATGTGAGAAGACTAGCTATGTTAAGGTTATTTATAAGGTCTCGTAAAACATAAAGGTATATAATAGGATTGAAATAAAAAAAGTCAGTTCAAAATAAAACCAAGCAATGCTATTAGGAGGCAACCAATAGTCTTGGAAAGGACTTCCGAATATTTATACATCTTCTTTTAGAAGTAGTGAACTTTAAAAACAATTAATTTTAATCAAAACCCTTGAGGATATTTATTTTACATGACTATTTAGGACATTTTTGCAATTGAGGGGTATTCTTCCATATAAGATTGCAGCCTTAAAGGCATATTTAGCTTTTGGTTGAATTTAGATATTTTGGATCTAAGGACCTAAAATTCTACGAATGCCCTTATATTTTTGCAAGCTTATAATTAACAGAAAATATATAGGAACTTGCCCTAGGTAGAATTTGGTCAAAAACTTGTATAAACAAATCAGTATTCATCATTAAACTACAGTAAGCAATGGAAAAAAAAAAGCTCTAAGTGACATGCAAAGATAAATCAAACCTGAGTTCCCCGTCGAAGAAGCTCTCTTGCAAATGGCAAGATACCCAAAATTATATCTGCACCAGAATTGTCAACAAAGATGATGGCCTATTACAAAAGAAAAACAAAAAGGCAATCAGGACTATTTTAGCACGAGTCAAAGTGAAATGAGTATGTGAGTCTTTAAAAGGAACGAAACCATGAAAAAAAATTCCATGTGAAACTTGCCTTTTTCCAAGATTTCTTGCTCCATTTTGTTTTGAAGTTGTCCAAGTCATCAATAACCCAGGGCCTAGGAAGAAGATTTTGGCAACTAGCCAAAAAGGACATTCCATCCTTCGAGAAAACCTCAGCAAGCTTCAGGAAATTGGAAAGTGAACTGTGATTCGTCATATTTTGACATAGAAATTACCAGTAATAAGTATTCTATTTGCTAGAATTATATTATTCCTGTAAGGATTCCAGAACCTACTAGTGTACGAAATTTAGCATAAACAGAATAAAAGCTTTTTCAAAAGCGAGAAGAAGTGACAATTCAAAGAAATGACTACGAGGTGATAGGATAATCAACCAAAAATAAAAGGTGACTTCCTTGGTTACTTTTGTCTTTAACAATATGAGTTATATCAAATTGAGCCAAGTGTTATCAACACAAAGTAAAAATAAAGCAAGAAAAGAAAAGGCATGATGCAATTCACCGAAACAAACAAAACATCCAGCCATGAGACATGATATCAATGCCTAAGAAGACGCATGGAATGAATTTCAGATGTCACACTGAAGAGTAACATTAGGTGATTAAAAGTAAGGATCTGCATACAGGCATGCCAAGTAGAGCCAAAAAATAACCAAGATAAATCCCAGAAATCCAAGTATTGTAGATTTTCCAATAAATTTACTCTTGCTTATATGTACACCAGTTATGAACAGACTTGTTAAGCAAAAAAGAGAGAGATCACAAACTCTTCTATAAAATATTGACCAACCTGTGCAGATCCAAGGTCAAATATGTTTCCTGCAAATATTCCTTTAACCAGATTTTCTAGACGCTGGTTTCCATCTTCAATAGCATCGTTAAGGCGAATAACATCCGTAAATAGAGATATAGCCTTTGCGTTCTCCTCATCCTATTGCATTACAAAGAGAAACATCTTTATTTGAAGGGGAAAAGGAAGAAGCACATCAGCAATGTTCTTATGAGCAAAGGACAATTGATCAATGGCAACAAACAAAAGTGGGTGCAATCCAAGTATAAAATAGAGAATTGGTAACAAATAATGACTATTCAAAATCTAAACAGCAGTCTATCAGCAACATATGATCATCTATATCAGTGTAGGAAGTTTAAGCCAACTTTTCAAATGGTCAAGATAGGGGGTGAGTAGTCTCCTCTCCTCTAACTCATATTTCCTTCAATTCATTTCGCCCCATGGTATCAAAAAGGAAGCCGCTAGCTGACAGGGTAAAATTTGATCTCTGTCCTATGCAAACACGTAATCCCCTCACAATCCCCAACTTTCCGTCATATTAAACCTACCCTGACTCTACAACTCACTATCATTTGAACAAGTACAATACAACATCTGTATACCATATCATTGGACACTAAAAAGAATAAAACTGACCTTGACTTTTTTGAATATATCTCTAAATCCCAATTCTCTGAGGATTTGCTCCCGCAGTCTGCAGAGAAGCTACACTCCAAAAACAGTAGAGAGCGAAAAGTGAGAAGATAGTACAGAGAAGGGCACATCTTCAAATTATATACATACTCCTGAAATGGCAAGTTAAAGGGAAATAAATTTATGAAATTTCTTACAATACAATCGGGTGGACCACCATGACTCTCAGGGTCTTTCTTCAAGTCATCCAGGATTTCAGAATACCTTTAAAAATCAAGACAGCGCCAAGATTGGAATAAAAAACAGTTGACATTAAATAACAAACTCATGATGATGATAAAAAAAAAGTGTTAGGAAATGAGCAAGCATATTATATCAATGGTCTGATATCCAGGTCTGCAGTGCATTCGATGAAAATTATTCATTTGATTTGAGAGAGATTACCCACTGACACGACAACACTAGAGAGATAACACACTGACACGACCCGTTTGACAAGATAATCATTTGTGTTGCATTTGACACCCATCATGAAATGTGTAAAGGAACTCCACACTACATCCAACCATAATGAATTAGACTCACACTTCATGTTCAATTAATACAGACAAAACTGGTTTCGCTGTCAACATTTGCATCTGTTCAGCCTTCCTAGCCGAACTTTGGGGGTGTTATATTGGTTTCAAGCTTGCCTGGGACAGAGGTTATCATCGTGTTATTATTGAGCTTAATCTGCCGTGGTGGTTAGTCTTATGAAAGGCACGGTGACTTCCTGACTTATCTCTATCAGTACCGGGATCGTCAGTGGGAGTGTCGTTTTGTGTTCATAGCTACCGTGAGGGCAATAAGGTTGACCAGAAGGGCATCATGAGTTTCATGTGCCTTCTGCAGGCATCCTGGATATCCTTACTGCTGACCAGAGGGGCGATTGCAGTGATAGATTTATCTGTTCCTAGCCTTTTTTTTTTTCCTGTTTTTGTTTGCTCTCCTTTTGTTACCAAAAAAAAGAAATACAACCAAAACTCTCTCTTCATAATTGCATGTTAGTATTTCAGTACTAAAATTGCATCAAATTCATTATAAAACTAGGGTTCATAACAACCTAAACGAATTGCACATTTCTCTACTTCCTATAAACTAACTACAACAAAAAGAGATACACTTATCAACAAAGAAGAGAAATAAACTAATAAATCAATAGCACAAACAGAGGAAAAAAACAAAACGAAGTGAATAAAAAGTCGAAGTAAATTCAGAACCAAAAAATTTAGCAAAAGTTGAATTGAATCAGTAAATGACCTTTGAGCAAATTTTTCAGCTCTAGAAGGAGCATCAGGAACAGTAGTATCATCTTCAGCACGTTTCCTGTAAAAAGAAGCAAAAATTGAAGAAATGCCCAAACGAGATTAAAGAAGAAGAACAATGCATGCAGCTCAGAAGGAAAAGGAAAAGAGAAAACGAAACTTGAAAGAAGGAATTGAATTGGAGAAGAGATTGATCCATTGAAGCTCAGTAGGAGTAGGTTTTCTTGGATTATCAGATGGGAATCGGTAAGGAATAGTGCAAGCCCTGTAGTTGGATTCAATCGGCGTTGTTAGCAGCGGGAACGCCACCAGTTCTGACTCGCTCTCCATTTCTTTTTCTTACTTTTTGTTTTCGTCAGTCTGTACTAAAAAGGCTAACTGAAAATGTAGCTTTCCAAAGCATTTATATATAAAAGAAATTATATGATTTTTTATATTTCTTTATATGAAAAATATATTCGCAGCTCTGATTTTTTTTTTTTTTTATTATTATTTTTATTGAAGAGTTGCTGATATTTGTACGTATAAGGTGTAAAAATGCCCTTTACCTTGAGGGCAATTTTACCTTTAATATTTAAAATTGTACAATTTTATTCATATTATTGGCGGCTATAATTTTACTTCTAAAATTGTGAAGTTAGATCAATTTTAGAAATAATTCATCAAATTGTACTGTCATTTATACTTTATACTTCACATGTGAGTCACATCACTCATTAGTGACAGATTATAAACATATGATGAGACATAAAAAAAAATTAAAAAATATAATGTCTATTCTACGAATTGGAAAAAAAATCAAAATTTTTCGCCGAATTAATAAGTATTAACCTCCAATTCTATTATTAAATCACAGAAAATATGATTTTTTTTAAAACGAACTGATATGCAATTAGTGAAGAATAAGTAACAACATATCTGTATTTATAATAATATCTGAAACTGACCCAACTTGCCAACATTAGGGATAAAATTGCTCTTGGCTGTCAATGTTAGGGGGTAAAATTACTCCTAGCTGTAAACGTTAAAGGTATTTTTGCACTTGATCCCTTTTTTTACAACTTAACGAGCTACGAAAGACAAACAAAAAAACACAAAACTAAACACAAAATAGAGGGACACTACTAAGAGGTCACCTCTCTAGGTTAGGAAATCCACTAACGTCTTGTCAGAACTCACGACTAACACTAGGGAGACAATTTTGAAACACACGGATGCTTCTCGCAAAGTCAACGCATAGCTAGTTAGATTATCTGTCACTCTGTTACTTTCTCTAAAGACATTAAGAATTCTGACAGTGAATTACTATACTTAGCCTAGGTTTCCCACAGTTAGCCTATAGCAAAGACGCATACGCAATGGATCAAGGGAGGAGCGGTCGCGGAAAAGGACTCATGGTACGTAATTTTGTTCGAAATTTTGTTTTATTTACGGTTGTTTAGATTAAAATCGATTGTTTTTTTAGGTGGATTTTTCAGCGTCGGGGCGTATGAGTATTACGCCTCCACCACAGAGGAGGCGTATGAACAATACGCCTCTACATGTGTAGAGGCGTATTGTTCATACACCCCACTATTAATTAATTTTTAGTTAGACGAATAATATTTGTAAATGGTTTCTAATTTTATAAAATAATGTGATTAATACACGTAGAGGGGAAGTGTAGCTGGGAAATCTCTCCAGTGAGGCAGCTAGATATGGGTGATATTCTACACCACGTCATACGAAAGCGCGTGGTGTTGACATATCAGCTCGTAGGCAAAGAGCGGCTGAGATGCAGCAATTGCGCACGCCTGTGATAGATCAACATGAGTTGGAGTGGTACAGACGACATTCACATCCTCGTATGCTTCGTGCCCCTCAGGATGCGTCGTTCCACTATTCTCGCTCCAACAGTGAATATGTAAGTTTTTTTTATTTATTTTTTTATTATTGTTTTATCTATATTGTTTTTTTATCATTTAATTTTGTGCGGTGGGTTAGCCGTTTGGCAGACGTTGCTCAGCAGGTGATCGCATCCGTGCCCGCCGAGCAGGCTCCACAAGTTAGGACTCAATTAATGGATCAGATTATGAAGGAATGGAACCAGACAAATGGACTTATTGTACTTTTTTAATATTTAGAATTCTTTAGCACTTATTGTTTTTAACACATTTTAATACATATTTAGTACTTTGTGTATATTTTAACATATACGTCCGCGTTCCGTACAGAGAAAAAAAATCATTTTTGCTTCCCCAAAACAACAAAGGGCAGTTTCGTCATTTCTCCTAGGCTAAGTGTAGGAAACCATGACTAAGTATAACAAAACCATTCAGACATCCCGGTTTCTATTAATGAGCTATGTTAAATATACTCGAGTTATCATCTCTATTGTTGATCCAAGAAACTGCTAAATTAAAATCACTCTCCACGACAAGATGATCAATATTTAAACTTTATATAAACTCTAATCTTTTATAAATAGCTCACAACAGCGTTTGAATAGTTGAACAACGAATTTATAATTTAAAATGATGATACAATCTTAAATTTTTAATATAAAAGTCACTTGGATTTACTCCACCCGTCTCTTTATATAAATTATTTTAGAATGTGATTTTTTTTCTAAAATATAAATGTTTTCAATGAAACTATTTAAAAGATGAGCTCGAAGCGTAACATTCCACTTTGTAAGTCCCAATTAAGTTATACTCTTTCAATAAAGTAACATAGTAATTAATATCCATGTTTATTTTCATAGTGATTAATGGATTTTGATAATAAAATAAGAGGTTTTATATATAGAGATTAAGTACGTGGTCCAATTGTTACCGCAATATTTTTTCCACCTACCGCACTTTTTTTTTTGACAATTTTGCCCTCCTCATAATTTAAACTCAAAAAATCAAAACTCTTAAATCCTCTCTAGCTTTTTGGATTTTCAAAAAACCCGACCTAAAACGACATGCCGCCAAAGGCATGAGCGGGTAAAGGCTTCACGAATGCTCCCGTAAGGTTTTTTTTTTCTTTTAAATTACTCCGAAATCACGGGTTCCGCCTCCGAAATGGAGGCGGAATCCATATGAATTTAGCCTAAATGGACGTGACGTGCCGTTTCCACCACGGGTGGAATGGACGAACTGCCCGTTCCACCCGTGGTGGAAATGGCACGCGCCGTTCGTTCCACCGTACGGTGGAACGAATGGCGCTTCCGTTCCACCGTACGGTGGAATGGTGTGCGCTGCCCGTTTAGGCCAAATTCATTTAAAAAAAATTCAAAAAGAGAGGAAAAAAAAGTTTTGGTTTTTGAGAAAAAATTATGATAAGGGCATAAATGTCATAACAGTGCGGTAGGTAGAAAAAATATTGCGGTAAATAGCATTACCCTTATCTAATTAGGGATCAAGGTTATCAAACCCGAACTGGTCTGACCGGTTCAATCCGGTTCGATCAGAACCAGTCACAATTTCGGATTGGAGGTGGTCTGATTGTTAAATCCTTGAAAACCGTTTAAAACGACCGTTCAACCATGAACCAGTTGATCCAGTGCCGGTTAAGCGGTTTTCAACCGATTTGTTTTTAGATATGGTTATTTAAAAAAAATATAAATTTTAACAAAGGTAGGATTCAAACCTTGGACTTTTGGCTTACAGACTCTAATGCTCACCATCACACTACCATTTCACTTATGTCTAATATCAGCTATTTAAAAATAAATAATAATGTTATAAGTTAAATAATTAAAATATGATTTAGTATTATTTTTTCTATTTAAATAAATATCATTAAAAAATTATTATATTTTCTCAATATTAATAAAGTTTAATTAGCATTTAAATTTTAAATATATAAAAATAAATTTTAACAATCTAATAAATTTAAATTTAAATTGAATTATAAAATATATATCCTATTAGCATATTTACATGTTAGTTATTAATAAAAATAATCACTATTAATTTTAAAAAATATATATTTTCTTTAATTTTTATATTTATTTGTCATATTAAAGTTATTAATTTGATACCATATTTTGATATTAAATAATTGTTATTGTATTAGTATAACTTTTATGAATATATAGTTGATATTATACTATGTTATAAGATTAAATACAAATAGAAATATAATTTTCACATGATTTTTGAATACCGGTTGAACCCCGGTTGAATCCGGTTAAACCTCAAACCTTTGACTCTTTGCCTTTTCCGGTTCTTTGACCGGTCCGGTTTTGACAACCATGCAAATTATATAACTGAGAATGCAACTTTAATTAAAATACTTAGTGTGGGAGTTTTACCTTCCGAAGAAGACATACCTAACTTGAATCTGAATTAATCTGGGTTGTCGGCTAGGATACCCGATAGTTAGCCAAAAAAACATGTATATAAATCTTTTCAAAGGAAACACTATCTTACTTTAATAACACACCATACCAAAGAAAGGGTAAACAACATCAAAATGAATGTTGACTAACTCAAAACGTAATATTCTAGTTAATAATTAAAGTTGTTTAGAATCACATTTCTTATAGAATCATACTTTTTTTATTTCCAAATCATTGTTTTAGGATATTTCTTCCTAATCAATCATTTCCCTTTTATAACCAAATAAAAACTAAATGAACTCAAAAACAAAAGTTTATTAATTGAACTTGTTTAGAATATAATTTAATATGTTAACGATTAATGGGATAATAATCAAATTTGACCTTAATATTTTTCAAGAAGTGTAAATTTAGCCCTAACCTATGGAATTGTGCAAGTTAAATCCTAGCGTTTTCAAAAATTTGAAAAACTTGATTTTTTTTACTGTTATTTAACTATTACACAAAATCTTCTAAACAAGTTTATGATAAATTGGAACAATTTCATAAATTTTTTGTTGATTATTTGTAACTATATTAGTAATACAACAACAACAACAACAACAACAACAAAGCCTTAGTCCCGAAATGATTCGGGGTCGGCTAACATGAACCATCATATAAAACCGTGAAAATCAAGTCGTGTCAGCGACACAGATTCGCTCCCTCCACTCCGTCCTATCCACTACCATATTTTCCTCAATTCCCAATAAACTCATATCACTCTCGATCACCCTCCTCCAAGTTTGCTTAGGTCTTCCCCTACCCCTCACCACTACATCCCTTTGCCACTCTTCGGTTCTCCTAACCGGCACATTTAATAGCTTAAACGTAATTGATATTTGGAAGGTTCGATGTAACAGTTAAATAAGAGCTAAATCAACCTTTTCAAATTTTCGGTAGGATAAGGCTAAAATTGATTTTACTTGAAAACAATAGAATTAAATTTAGATAATCTCTTATGTTAGAGCTAAATCTGCAATTCACCGAAAATATTAGGATCAAATTTGGTCCTTATTCCAAGATTAATTTAAAAATAGTACTGTTTTAAGTTTAAGCTGTAAGTGGAAATGGTATAGTCGCTTTGTATCAAAGCCTCTTAAGATAAAGTAGTCCAATGGCTTTCAAGTGTGAGGGTATGCAAGCGATTAATATAAAATTAATTATTAATAATCAATTTAAACTTTTAGTTTAAATGGTTTATTGTTATTGTCGGTTACCTACTATTAAAATGGTCAAATTGTAACGACCCAATTTGAAGTGGATGACGCCGAGATAGAAAGTCTGAACTAGTAGCAGTCCTAAGGGATGATGATGATGGACACATTAAGGAATGAACTAATCTCAAGAGAAAAAGTGTGAGACTTATTAGTAAAATGAGAATCTGATATATGAAAACGCATTTTAAAACTATGAAATTCAATGCGTTAGATTTAAACCAAAACGGATAATATTTACATAATATTAGTACATGTTGTTATATAAATATTGGATTTTTATATTAAAAAAATAATAAGTAACTTTTATATTTGATTTCAAAGCTGCCTATGACTATCGTGTTAATAAAGAAAAATTTGAGTAACCATAAATAATTTCTCTTAAAATTTAGTTAAATGGACATTATTTATTTCATCAAAATTTTTATTTTTAACCTTTACTAGCACCATCAGTGTTCACCTTAACTTAACCCACATCAGGCGAATGCCATTTAATGAAAATCTCCCGTATATGACAAGAAGAAGACGTACTAGAAGCCACAAAAGCCCGAGCAAAGTCCTAGCAATGCGTGAAAATAAACTCCACCTTATTACCATTATAGGTTCGACCATTTCCAAAGATTTGCTCATTCCTCCATCTCCAATACCACCAAATCACCGTACAAAAAACAATAGACCTGCAAAACCCCGCATTTTGACATTCTTTTCTAGATTCATACCTACCCAATTAATATAAGATATTGCTTTCTCTATTAACAAGTTGTATCAAATCCTCCACTGTCCTAAATATTGGAAAGGAGTCAAACGCGTTCTTCGCTACATTCAAGGCACATTTGATCTTGACATTGTTTTTTCATCTAAACCAATTCGTGTTATACATTATTACTCTGATAGTGATTGGAAAGGGTACCCGAATGATCACCGTTTCACAAGTGCATTTTGTGTCTATCTAGGCAATAACCTCGTCTCCTGAGCTACTCGCAAGCAACCTATGATTTTGCTCGATCCTCCACTGAAAGCGAGTATAAAGCAATCATCAATGCTACATCTGAACTTCTTTGGATTCAATCTCTTCTTCATGAAGTACGACTCCCTATTCCTCATCCCATTCAACTATGGCGTACCAATATCAATGCTATCTACCTCACGGTTAATCCGGTTTCATGCACGCACGAAGCACATTGAATTATATTATCATTTTGTTCGGAAACAAGTAGCAAATGGTTTCTTATCTGTTCGTTATATTCTAACTAATGATCAAGTTACAGATATTTTGACCAAACCATTATATCCTTAGTTACTATAAATGACAATTCCACAAAAATAATAATAATTATACCTATATATTTCTCTTAGGCAAAAAGCATGATTAAACCCCTGATCTTTCATTTTTTTATTCATTAAGCCCTTAATCTTTTATTTAGATACATTAAGTCCTGATCATTTATTTTTGGTCTCATTAAGCTCTTAATGACCAAATTAGTAAGTTGTGAACATCCAATTCGGTTAACAGACTGTTATTCATTGCACCTGCATTTGAAATTTGTATTTTTTCACTGTTTGAAAGCAGTTTTGGATGTGTAATATCGTTGTAGGAAAACTGTAAAAACCTTAATTAAAACTGTAAAAAAAAAATTTGATAATTTCAAATACAGATGAAATTAATAACGTATTTTTAACCGAATTAGATATTCACAACTTACTAATTTGGTCATCAAGGGCTTAATGAGACCAAAAATAAATGATCAGAGGAATAAAAGATCAAGGGCTTAATAAACTAAAAAATGAAAGATCAGGGGCCTAATCATGCTTTTTGCCTTTCTCTTAATATATACTTCACAATTTACTGGTAACTAACTTTCATATCAGAGTCCATAGAAAATCTTCACTTCCTGTTTCAGCATATGATTTAAAAAAAGTTAATCATATCACTTTAAAGCAATTTTGAGAGGCTAATAAGCTAAATATATCACTTTAATGTTAACTTCGAGAGGCTTATCGGTCACTTTCAAAAATGAAAAAGTCAATAGACTTTCCCGAACAAGTTTAAGAAGCTAGAAATGTATCTGGCGAAAAAGGAAAATAAAAATAAAAATGAAAGGCAGAGCTAGTATATTTTTTTAACACATCGATAATAAACGGAGGTGGACAAACCCACTCTCCTCGCAGACATAGAACTAACAGCTCGTGCAAGATAATGAGCTACTAGATTCACTAACGACAAACATAAGAGCTTCTAGTTAATTACTTCATCATAAATCACAAACTATCTCTTTCATGTAATACTAATGCAAACCTACATCTACACATGAATGCACCTGAAACATATCAAATTTCCTATCAGCATTGGATAAAGAACGAAAATATAATTACACTTGTCATCTTTGTCGCCTCGTTTGCTGCGAGCCACGTGCAAAAGGGTAAAATACATTCATGACCTTAACACTATAGCGCTACTATAATATTACGACCCCTAAACTTCATTTTGTAAATGTAGAAAACATTGAACCTCACATTCTATAATATTAAAGTCCAAATCAACACGATGAGCTAGACAAGTTTAAGTACATCATGTCATCATCGACTTTCTTTTATCATGTCACCAAAAATTATGGCGGAATACCTAATTCACCATCATTCTTTAGTTAATTTTGTAACGATTTTTGTCGAGTTAAACTTTAATGTTATAGAATGTAAAGTTCAAGGATTTTTATGCCAAAAAATGATGTTTAGGGACCATAATGTTAGTAGCATTACAGTTTAGGAGCTACGAATGTGATTCACCCAACTGCAAAAGTACCGGTTTTTTCTTCGCAAATTCTCCCAACACTTTACTTCTTAGCTTTTGCAAACCTTAAACATCTATACTTTTCACCACTTACAGTGATTTCTAGAGCTCCATCTTGATTGTCCTGATTTGATGCAGTTCCCATCAGAACACTTTTCTCTTTCTCAAGATTTTCTTTCTCCATCTTCAACCTTGCTTCTTGCCGAGCAATCTCTGCCTGAAAAAAACATATCATGTTTCAGAAAATTATCGATCATAGGAAGACCGTTGTCATAATTGGAGCAGTTTCCTGACAGAGCAAAGTCATTTTGAAGCAGCAAATAACTTCATTAAGGAAAAGATTGTTCAACATTTGTTTGATAGAGGCATCAAGAATCACTTCACAAGAAGCATGTAATGTAGGCAAAATTATCTATTGCATGACCAACACAATTACTGACCAAGACGAACTTAGGAGTGTCAAAACGGATTTTCATGTCATAATTGTGTTATGTGATCTATGTACTCCAAATCATGATATATAATATATACACACTGAAAATGATAATCGTGTTAATGAATCGTGTCAGGCGTATAGTCTCTATAAATCGTGTTTCATGTCAGAAATTAACAGCCCTAAATGAACTTAGTTTTGATTGTTTAGTAGTGTAGCCAAATAGAGAAACAAGTAGAAATTAACTTGTACTTTCTGGACAAAGTGGCCTAAATTAACTTTTAGGGACATTAAATTTGAGTCGGAACGAATCACAGAGAGTACAGGAATTGAAAGTGTGACAATCTTTCTAGTTCACTAACATGTGGAAGACGAGAGAGATAGCATAAGAACTGAAGAATGAAATAAAAAGACAGATCCTCAAGGAGCATTAATTTAAATCATAGAACGAAATTAATTCATCAAGCTCAATCTAGATACATTCAACTTCTGTGTGTTTCAGCTGAATCCTAACATATCTATCTTTTAATGCTCTGTTATAATGGAGAGATGTAACATCCCTATCTTTCGCATTTAGTTCACTACATGTACACAAATTAGACAAACTGCTCAAATTATAATATTATCAATTCAAGTTTAAGGTTTTAACATAAAACAATGAAGAAGCAATTGCAATTTGTCTATTCCTCCATTCACATCAGTACTGGCACGAACTCTGAAAATGTTCTATAAAATTTGGTACTATTTGCTCTAGAGCATGAGACTACCAAGGTAATGTCTAAAACAAAATATGTTGCAACCAAGTGATGGTTACTTGTACAAAATGAAATGAACATGGGAGAAGTTTGAGTGCTTTTTAAGAAACATAGAAAATTATTTGTTGACTTGAGATAGATATCAGTAGCTAGATGTTTCTATCTACAAAGGGTGAGCTTTACTTAGGATTGTCAAAATGGATTATCATATTACAATCGTGTTAGGTGATCTGCATATTCCACATGATTATATATGATATAAATGCATAGTCAAATGGGTCTTGTCAAACGAGTTGTCCCTGTAAATCACGGAGTGGAGGGAGAGAATATATGTAGCTGATAAGACTTGATTTCAATGTATGACGGTTAATGTTAGCCGACCCCAAATCATTTCGGGACTAAGCCTTTGTTGTTGTTGTATACATCACTAAATGCACAAATAAACCAAAAGCAGAGGAACAGTTGCAGATTCAAAACAGTAATTAACCAAAATCTTCTGCTCAATCTCAAGCATTGACATACTAAAACCCTATCCTAATTCTAATTTCTTCTAAAATGAAATCCTCAACATTAAAATTACAGAAAAGTTCAGCATGATACACCAATAAATGCACAAAACAAACAAAAGCCGAGAAGAAGAAGAATACTTGCTGATTTCTGCCGATTCTCAGAGACTAACATACTGAAACCCTATCCTAATTTCTTCTAATTGAAATCCTCAACATCGACATTACACACACATATTCAGCATGAAACATCCCTAAATGAACAAAATAAACCAAAAGCGAAAGAAGAAAGAACCTCGCGACGAGAAAGCTCAGCCTTCCAAGCAGCTTCACGCTCAGCAACTTCCCGTTCACGCTCTTCAATATAACTTTGCATCTCTCTTTCCTTCATTATCCTGTCTTGAATATCGGCATCTAAGGCTTCCTTCAGCTCCTGCACGAACTTATCTACAACAACCTTAATCCTCAGCGACATCTTTTTATCTTTCTCTGGAAACAAGCAAGAATCCAGGAACAGAAAACCTCAACTGAATCTGTAATTCTACTAACATGAGCATTCGATGTAACTGCTAGGGATTACAATTAGCGGAAGAATAATAGTTTTACAGTCTCGAACCAGAGAGAAAGAGTTTCCAGGAAGAAAGGGGAAGAAGAATACGTGAACGGACGGGGAATGATCAATTCAATTTTCACGCCTTTCGAATTTGTGGGCGATAGTTGCCAAGGCAAATTATTATTGGGGCTTAATACATCATTTGCCCCCGAACTTATCCAAAAAGCTTGATTGCCTTTAAACTTTTAAAGTGTTCTAATAATCCCTTCAATTTGTATAAAATATTCAGTTAACCCTCTGAACTTGTGTAAAATGTAATCAATTGATCATTCGATCGCAAACAAGTAAGTTAAATGTGGAAGATGTATTACACGAATTTTAAAATAGTATTACATAATTAAAAAATAGATTAAAAATAAAGTTATTGTTTGCTCAATTATACAACTTGTCTTCTCTAATATTAGAACCATATATCCAATTTTGGTCGTTTTACTTTTTTTAAAACTCGTGCAATAAATCTTCCGCATTTAACTTATTTTTTTTGCAACCGAGTGATCAATTGATTATATTCTACGCAAGTTTAAGGGGCTAAATGAATATTTTATGCAAGTTAGGAAGGCTATTGGAACACTTTGAAAGTTCAGAGCGCCAATCAAGCTTTTTGGAGAAGTTCAAGGGGCAAATGATGTATTAAGCCTATTATTGCTTAATACATCATATGCTCCATAACTTGTACAAAAAGTTTGATTGATCCTTTGAACTTTTAAAGTGTCTTGATAGCTCCCTTAATAAAACATTCAGTTAGTCTCATGAACTTGAATAAAATGTAATCACTTGATCACTCGGTTGTAAAAAAATAAGTTAAATACGGAAGAATTATTGCATGCGTCTTAAAAAAAAGTAAAATGATCAAGATCGGAGTATGCGGCTCTAATATTAGAGAAGACAAGTTTTATAATTGAGCAAGTAATAACTTTGTTTTTAATCTATTTTTTAATTGTGTAATAACATTCTAAGATGCGTGAAATATATCTTCCACATTTAACTTTTTTTTTTGCAACCGAGTGATCAATTGACTACATTTTACGCAAGTTCAGAGGGCTAACTGGATTTTTTTATACCAGTTGAAAGAGCTATCGGAACACTTTGAAAGTATAGAGGAATCAAACTTTTTGGACAAATTGAAGGTGCAAATGATGTATTAAGCCAATTATTATTCCATATCAGCATCTTCCTTCTGAAGAGTCTGTAGAATATCCTGAGACAGTGGTGAGATGGTTAAATGTGGAGGCCATATTGAAAAACATAAGTTGTTTATCTTTTGAGGGCCTTTGATGTTTTGGCTCTGCAAAATCTTCTTCAAATGAGCTGGAAGAAGATAAAACTTTTGTGGGTGGAGTTTGAAGTTGTTCATGAATTATCTAAAAAGGAATATATTTTGACAATAGTTTTATTTTCGAATAAGCTAAAACTTTAGCATTGTGATAATAATGTAAACGCTGTTTTTTTACACTGTTGTGTAAATCGGGTTGGACCGGTCAGTTCGACTACAAACTCATCATATCTTCGATCTGGTTAATGTTGGGTTCTTGAATGCCAGATTGAATCGCTTAAATCAGCCGAATTAATCGTTAATCAACCTGATTTAAGTTTTTACTCATATTTAATTAAAATTATATATATATAAATGCAGGGTTAAAAATATATATATAAAGATGTAGGGGTGAACTTGAGCCACCAGATGACTACTACACATGTATCATCCAATGTACATTAAAAAATGGGAAAATTACACAAAAATTCATGTTTTAAAAAAACTATTTACAACTATGTCAAGTTATAATTTTGGATTATATTAAACTAGTAAAATTAGTACTTTTAATATATTTTAAGGATTAGAATTTATAAATTAGAAGTCTAGAATATATTTTCTAGATTTTATGATTTATGAATTGGAGTTTAGAAATTTTAAATTATGGTGTAAAATCATAATATATAGAGAATAATGACATATTAAGAATTAAGTTTGGTGATTTAACTTAACTGTAATTTTATACTTAATTATGATGTTTATATAATTGACCCTTAAAAAATTTGGCCGTGTCGATTTTTTCGATTTTAAATAAATTATTAAATAACCAAAAATTAAAAGAAAATACTTAAAACTATTAAGTGTTATTTTTAATAACATTAATACTATTTTTTGGCACATTTTTGTTATTAATGTTATTTTGTTAGTGTATTTTTTATTTTTTAAAGACATTAATATAATAAATATTAAATATATATGTTTTTTTATCTTAAATATTTTATATTATTATTTTTACATAATATCATATTTTAATTGTATTTATATAATAATTTATTTACTAAAAATTATAAAAATATAAAAATACAAATCCGATTAATCTCATCCTCGATTATTTTTTCGAGGGTTCTATCCGCCCAATTAGTGTCTATCATTTTTTACAACGATGGATTACTATTAAGTTAACTTTCAACTTGCGACTATTACAACAATATAAATTTATATATTATACTAATACTTACCTATTAAAAAGGTAATGTGTTTGCAAAAAGCTCAAACTTTTTTTTATATAATTACTATAATAATAATATAATCGTTAACTGTTTCATTCTATATTAATAGTCCTAATGGTTTGATCTTTATTTGATTTTCCTTGTTCAGTAAAAAATTAATTTAATTTTAATTTATAACAAAATAAAATGTAAAATTAGCAGTCTAGAGCCTCTCAAGTACTAGAGTCGCCCCTTAGTGTTATCTACCTGATTGATCATTCTAAATAAGTTTGTCGTTAAACTGAAACAATTTTGTGTGTTTTTAGTTGATGATTACTATATTAGTAATAACGTAAGCATTTTAGATATTCTGACAAAAACTTTTGTGTGATTAACTTAAATGTGTTAAACATAATTGTTAGTATTTTAATCAGTTTTTTTTTTTTTGTCTTTGTTAGTAACAAACTAAATACCTTATATACAATTAATGTTTGAAATATTCAATGTAACACTTAAATAATGGTCAAATTAACATTTTGAAATCTTCAGCGACGTGTTTTGAAATTGATCTTACTTGAAATTAACACCATTTCATATAGGCTAAATATGTTAGAATCAATAAGGTTTCTATGGAGGTTTGGATCGAGGTGAATTTGAATTTTGTTGGCATTATTTCTTTTATTCCTTGGCCTACCATTTTCTCAAATATTTTATGGTGCCTTTGGAGGTGACAGAATGACGTTGTTTTTCACCATAGGAATCGATTGGCGGGTCGGTCTCTCTTTCTTCTCTCTCAGGCTAAAGATTTCGAGTGCTCCCTTCTCTTCTCGGGTTAGCCGAACGATTTGGATCCATAGGGATCCCCCTCCTAGGGGTTGGATTAAATTAAATACTGATGGTGCGTGCCATAGTAATCCGGGTGTTGCTTCGGCCAAGGGTCTTTTAAGAGATGATTAGGCAATTGGAGAGTGGGTTTTGTGGTGAATATTGGTACTTGTACTGTGTTCATGGCGGAGCTGTGGGTTTTTTTTTATTATGGGATGGAGTTGGTTTGGAAGAAAGACTATACACGCGTAATTATGGAAATGCATGCAAAGTCTATATTTCATTTTACGGAGAACAGGGTTCCTTTACATCACCCATGATATTGGCTTATTGACAAATGTTTGGAATTGCGGGATAAATGTTGGGAGATTCAGTTCAAGCACTCCTATTGCGAAGGAACACACTGCTGACTCATGGTCTTTTTTCCTAGGGCATCACGAGTGTGATACGTCTCCCACATACATTGAGGATATTTTATTTGTAGATCGCAACGGGTCATTTTTAAATCGTTCTGTTGCTATGTAGTTTTTCTGATTTTGACCCAAGTTTGTTCCTTCCGGACCTAGTACCCTCCTTTTGAAAAAAATTGGGGCTTATCCTTTAATTTAATTTAGGGAAAATTATACAGAAATTTATCTTTTAAAAACTATTTATAACTATGTCAAATCATAATTTTGGATTATATCAAACTAGTAAAATCAGTACTTTTAATATATTTTAAGGATTAGAATTTATAAATTAGAAGTTTAAAATATATTTTTTAGGATTTATGATTTACGAATTGAAGTCTAGATTTCTTAAATTATGATGTAAAATTATAATATATAGAGAATAATAACATATTAAAAATTAAATTTGGTGATATGATTTAGTTGTAATTTTATACATATTATTTTATGTATTTGACGAGTAAATTACACCAATGGTACATAAATTTTACTATAGTTCATAGTTTGGTACTTAGATTATATTGTCCCAAAAATATATATGAAGTAACAATGACCGAACAATTTAGTATATTTTACCGGTCTATGGCCGGTCAATATGAGTTTGATGAGTAAATTACACTGATGGTACCTGAACTTTACCATAATTCACACTTTAGTATCTAGATTTTATTTTGTCCAAAAAAATACACTACAAGTAAAGATGACTCAATATTTTGGTACATTTTACTGATCAGTTGATCGTTCAACGTGATTTTGACCATTTTAAATTAAAAATTAAGCCGAACCGAGACCGAACAGGGGCAGGCTCGGCTCGGCTCGAGACATGTTAAGATCCGGCTCGGCTCGAGCTCGAAGCTCGTCGAGCTTGGAATTTTAGAGCTCGGCTCGAGCTCGATATGGGTTCGGCTCGAGCTCGAAGCTCGTCGAGCGGTTCGACGAGCGGCTCGAGCTCGAAACTCGTCGAGCGGCTCGTCGAGCGGTTCGACGAGCGGCTCGAGCTCGAAACTCGTCGAGCGGCTCGTTTCGATTTTATTAAAAAAAAACAGTTTTAAATAGACTTAATTTTGCTACAAAAGCCTTGTTGTTTATGCTCTTTGTTTTAATATATATTTCTCTCTTTGAGTCATACATCTTCTTGGTGTGCTATCAATCTTTTTCTGGAAATGAACATGAGTTTTGAAATTGATGCTACTTGAACAACTAAAATTGCATATATATACCAGCAAAAAATGAAATTGATGCTACTTGAACATGAGTTTCCGAAAGTGACTGCCTAATCTCTAAGGTTGTTAATTTTGCAACCAATAAAAGCTACTTGAACAACTAAAATTGCATATATATACCAGCAGAAAATGGAGTATTTACAGGCCTTCAAAAATGGAGTATTTACAGGCCTTCAAAAATTAACCAGACTAACAGAGTAATTTCAAGACAAAAAGCAAACATATCATGGCAGAGAGAGAAAGCCTTCTTCCTAGATCAACCGCAAGGAGAAAAAACCGAGATCGGTTGTCGGCAGAGATATAAAGCTGGAATCGGGTGTTTATGTGTATGTAGATAGAGAGAACGAGAAGAAGATGGGTGTGGTGTGGATGGCGGCTATGTGAGAAAGAAGAAGACTGCTGTAGGTTTTTTTTGAAATAATACTGCGGTAGGTTAATGAACTTTTTATTTACGTGTTCAAATACGTTTTACTTATTAGCCCAATCCAAACTAAATGGACCCTAATTATAAATTGGGCCACTCCAAATTTCAACGTTTTTTTTATAAACTAATCTAGCTTACATGTGTTTCTATTTTTGAGGGTAAATCAAAGAATTATTTTTTTACATTATAAATTAATTATTAAAATATATATAGTAGTTAAAAAATCAATCGAGCCCACTCACGAGCTTTCGAGCCGAACCTAAGGAAACTCGGCTTGTCTCATGAATGTTTCGAGCCGATCCCGAACTCGAACCGAGCTCTATCGAGTCGAGCTTTGACCGAGCTTGGACCGAGCCGAGCTCGGACAGTTTGCGAACCACATTGGCTCGCTTGCACCCATACCCATCATACACTCAATTAACATAAAATATTGTAATTTTATGTTAATTGAGTATATGGTGAGTCTCAATAAAATGGTCAAACTCACGTTATCCGGTCACTAACCGATCAAATGAACTAAATTTTTCAGTCACTTTTACTTGAATTATGTTTTTAAGATAAAATAAAATTCAAGTGCCAAAATGTAAATTATGGTAAAGTTCAAAAACCATTGGTGTAATTAATTCATTAAAATCAGGTCAATAACTGATGAGGTGTTTTAAACGTAATTAAACCCTTCTCCACAGTTCATACATTTGCTCGCCCCGGTTTCGCCGAGCTATGAAGAAAGACATTTCAAAGGTGAAACAATGCAAAGAGCCACCGGCTTTGCTATCAGAACTTTCCGTTCTCAGGCTCCGGCGGTTTCAAATTATCCGAACCCATCATCTTCCTTACTTCATGAATTCACCGAATTTTGCTACCAAAAAAACCTCCCCAAAGCTATGGAAGCCATGGAAACTCTCCACAAGCACCGCCTCTATGCTGATCCCGTCACCTATTCTCTCCTAATCAAGTGTTGCTTATCAAATGGCGCCGTTGAACATGGAAAAAGCATCCACAACCATCTCTTCTCCGCTAGGTATCACCCCGAAACGTTTCTCGTCAACATTTTACTCAATATGTATGTGAAATTCAGTATGTTAGACGAAGCACGGAAAGTGTTCGAGAAAATGCCTGAGAGAAATGTGGTTTCGTGGACTACGATGATTTCAGGTTACTCAAATGCGAAACTGAATAATCAAGCGATGGAGTATCTTGTTTCGATGTTCAGAGAAGGTGTGAAGCCGAATATGTTTACGTATTCTTCAGTTTTGAGGGCGTGCGAGGGTTTAATTACTCTCCGGCAGCTTCATGGTGGTATAATTAAGATTGGATTAGATTCTGATGTCTTTGTTAGGAGTGCTCTAATTGATGTTTACTCAAAATTGGGGGAATTAGGGAGTGGATTATGTGTTTTTAATGAAATGGTGACTGGAGATTTGGTGGTCTGGAATTCAATCATTGCAGGTTTTGCTCAGAACAGCAATGGCGATTTAGCTTTGGAGCTTTTCAAAAGCATGAAAAGGTCCGGGTTTGAAGCGAACCAGGGCGCGATTACGAGTGTTTTGAGAGCTTGTACTGGATTGACATTGTTAGAGTTAGGTAAACAAGTTCATGTTCATGTTTTCAAGCATAAGCAAGATTTAATTCTCAACAATGCTCTTTTAGATATGTATTGCAAATGTGGGAGTTTAGAGGATGCGAATAACATTTTCGTGCGGATGTTGGAGAAAGATGTGATTTCTTGGAGCACGATGATATCCGGGTTAGCGCAAAACGGGTACAGCAGAGAGGCATTGAAGTTGTTTGATGACATGAAAGCGTCAGGGATAAAACCGAACTACATAACAATACTTGGGGTGCTATTTGCTTGTAGTCATGCCGGACTTCTTGAAGATGGTTGGTACTATTTCCGATCGATGAAGAAGCTTTTCGGGGTTGATCCTGGAAGAGAACACTATGGTTGTATGATTGATCTTCTTGGAAGAGCTGGGAAGCTTGATGATGCAATTCGGTTGATAAACGAAATGGAATCCGAACCGGATGCTGTAACGTGGAGAACTCTGCTCGGTGCTTGCCGGGTGCATCACAACATGGATTTAGCTATACATGCTGCTAAACAGATCATAAAATTGGATCCTCAAGATGCAGGAACATACATATTGTTGTCTAATATTTATGCAAAAACTCAAAGATGGGATGATGTAGCCGAGAT
Source organism: Euphorbia lathyris (assembly GCF_963576675.1). NCBI lineage: Eukaryota > Viridiplantae > Streptophyta > Magnoliopsida > Malpighiales > Euphorbiaceae > Euphorbia > Euphorbia lathyris. The sequence goes on along the minus strand of NC_088918.1, from coordinate 78,014,506 downwards.
TCGGAGGACTATGAATGCAATCGGAATCAAGAAAGAACCAGGATGTAGTTGGATTGAAGTGAACAAGCAGATTCATGCTTTCACTTTAGACGACAACTCGCATCCGCAGCTGAACGAGATCAACGAACTGTTGAACGAGTTGATTCGCAAGCTTAGGGCAATGGGGTATGTTCCGGACACTAATTTTGTCTTGCGAGATGTCGAGGGAGAAGAACAAAGAGAAGACTCGTTGCGTTACCATAGCGAGAAACTTGCACTTGCATTCGGGTTGAGGAGTTTGTCCGGAGGGCAGATTATTAGGATTAGAAAGAACTTGAGGATATGTGGAGACTGTCATCTTTTTGCAAAGCTTGTATCGAAGATGGAGAATCGAGTGATCGTCATTAGAGATCCGATAAGGTACCATCATTTTCGAGACGGGGTTTGTTCTTGCGGAGATTACTGGTAACGGTATATTACCATGTGTAGTCGTACTTGCTGCATATTTCACTCGAATGTCTCGGCATAGTGTAATTTATTGAGGTTTTCAATATGGAAAACATCAGCCAGCACAAGCTGCATAACACTATAGAAAATAGGGTAATTAATTTATTACTGTTTAGTCCATGTATTTTTAAAAACACATGGTAAGGTTCCTAACATTTTTTTCGGAGAACTGTTTAATCATTCCGTCTGTTTGTTAGATTTTTTTACCGTTTATGACTTCGGAAATAACTAAATTACCCTTTACTATTTACCTTCAAACTTTAGAAGAAGAAATCCAATTTAGAAGAAGAAGTTATTTGTGTGGAGAATAAGAAAAAAACAGATCCAATGTTTACGAATTTGAACGATTAAAAAGAAAATCAAGAAGAAGAACATTCAAAGTTGATTTCAGATGCATTAGAGTTTAAAGGAAAGGAAAATAAAAGAAAAGAATAACGCAAATCCAAATTGGCTAACAAAATTTTCATGAGAGTCTAACGGCAGGGACTAAACAGTTCACCGAGAAAAACGTTAGGAATTAAACAGTTCATCGAGAAAAAGGTTAGGGATTTTATCATGTGTTTTTGAAAATACAGGGACTAAACAGTGTGTTTTGTCAAAATATAGGGACTAATAAATTAATTACCCTAGAAAATAAAGTATCCCTTTTTCCCCTGAAAAAATGGGATTAATGAACTGAAAAATGGGAGTAAAAATTTCATTAAGGGAGAAACTGAGAAATGAGTGTGTAGATATCCATTTTTGTCCAGAATCGGAATCAGAATCATTTGCAGGGCGAGGTTGCTACAGAGTGCAGTAGTAAAAATACAAGTTACATGTGAATTTATTGAGGTTTCATGTTATACTAGTGAAAAATCCATTAAACTTTGGATCTCTTTGCTTACTTAGACCGTTTGTTTTCAATTTTCTAAACTGTCGTTTGCCTTTTAAGTCTAAATAATAGACAAAAAGAGTTTAGTAAAAGTATGAAACAACTGCTTTTTATAGAACAACAGCAGCAAACAGAGCACGTAAAACAAATAGTGAATGGTTCAAATTGTGTAAAAGATAAAAGATAGCAAACTTAATCTTTAAAATCTTCTAGTTCATTAAATTTAAATACTTTTAATAGGTCTCGCTTTTGACGAGTGCGGCTAGGTCTCGCTTTTGACGAGTGCTCTCTCTGCTGGCATCCATCTTTATGTGGCGGCTGTGTCGTTTTCCTGTGCAGATTCTTACGCTGTCTCTCATTTTGTCGGTTAAAGTTATTCCTTGGATTTCTCTGTTTCCACATAATCCTCACATCTCTTCTGTGGATTTCTGATCTTTTACCAAAGATGAACCTCGAAATGGATTTTCAAAACATTGTTACGCTAGAGGAGGAAGGAGCGATGGGGCTGGAAGTTGAGGTGGATGCGGTGGTCGTCAAGCAGCGGCCTAAGTCATGGAGTCTGGTGGGATGTCTCCTTACGGAGCGCAGCTTCCGGGTCCCGATGATGAAACACACTTTTGCAGAACTTTGGAGGCCGACGAAGGGGCTGTTCATTGAAGAGGTTAGTCCTAACAGATTCCGCTTTGACTTTTATCATCCGTTAGAGCGTGATCGTGTGATTCAGGAAGGCCCTGGACCTATGAACAGAACCTCCTACTTCTCAATCATCTAGAGGATGGTGCGGATGCAGGATCTGTCCCTCTTCATACTACTGCATTCTGGATACAAGTGTTCGACCTTCCGGTTGGATTCATGTCTGTGAAAATAGATGAAAGTATTGGAAATTTTATTGGAACCTTTGTGGAGGCTGATCAAAAAATTTCAATGGTGTCGGAAGGACATATATGAGGATCCGGGTCATGCTTGATGTGCTGAAACCTTTAAAAAGGAAAATGAAAATTGGGAAGCAGGGGGATGCCTTCTCCTGGATTCAATTCAAATATGAACGATTACCGATTTTCTGTTTCTACTGTGGTAAAATTGGACATCCGGACAAATTTTGTGCGGCCTTGCTTGAACTCGAGGAGCCTGCCAGCGCGGCCAGGGTTTACGGAACATGGATGAAAGTCTAAAACCGTCCCTCGTCTCTCCCTCCACCTTCAAAGTTCCTGCTATCTTCTCCTCCACCGCTGCTGTTACAAACTGATGCACCGCCTGCTCCTGAGGGGCAGAACAATAATGCTGAGAAAATAGTGTAGACAGGTTTGGGATCCCAGAATGGACCCCAACAGGAATCAGATGAACTTATTATCACTGAGAATAAACGTAGAAGACATGATGCGGGGTCAATGAATACTGACAAAGTGATTGAAGCAATTAACCAAGTTGGTTCTGACACACAGACCCGCGGTAATGCATGAGTCTGTTAAGTTGGAACTGCCGGGGAATGGGCAATACCCGGACAGTTCGCATGCTAGCTGAGTTGATGTCTAAATTTAGGCCGATTTTTATTTTCTTAATGGAAACTAAATGTAATCGTTTGAAAATTGAAGCAATAAAAAGGAAGTTTGATTATGCTGGTCTGTTTTATGTGGATCCTATTAATTGTGGAGGAGGCTTGGCTTTATTATGGAAACACCAAATTCAGTCAATCTACTTGGCTATTCCTCCAACTTTATTGACTTAAGAGTCTCTCTTTAAGGTTTGCCGGAGTATCGAGTAACCGGTTTTTATGGTTTCCCTGAACGGGGTCGTCATGCTGATTCTTGGCAGCTATTAAAAAATCTATCTTCCCGCTGTAGCTTACCGTGGGTGGCAATTGGTGATTTTAATGATATGTTGCTTCATGCTGATAAGAGGGGTGGCCTTCGCCATCCGCCATCACTGCTCTTGGGTTTTGGCGAGGCAATTGATTTTTATGGTTTATCTGAGGTAAAGACTCTAGGGCACCATTTTACGTGGGAAAGAAGTAGAGGTTCGTGCCATTTCATTGAGGAAAAACTGGATTGGTGCTTTACGTCATCGAGTTGGCTCGATGTTTTTGCTGACGCCGTTGTTAGAGTGGAGGATGCGAGCTGTTCTGACCATGCTGTGCTATTCTTGTCTGTTGCGCACGCTAGCTCAGAATGAAATAGACGCTTTCGATTTGAATCTGCATGGCTTGGGGAGGAAGGGCTGCGACAACAGGTGATGTTTGTGTGGGAGGCACAAGACTCATCGGAGTTCTTATCGAAATTGAAAGTTTGTGGCGAATCGCTAATGCAGTGGGGGGAGCGTTTGAGGGAGCATTTTAGTGGTAAAATACAATAGTTCAGGGCTGATGTAAATAGGTGGAAGAAATCGAACCATCACAAGGCAGCGGAAGAGTTAAGAGCAGCACGACAGAAATTAGAAGAGGTGATATTACAGAAAGAATTATATTAGAAGCAGAGGTCAAGGCAATTGCGGCTTATGGCAGGGGACCTAAATACACGGTATTTCCACGCATCTGCGTCCAGAATGCGCAAAACGAACACCATTAAGCGGCTCCGGGATGAAACAGGCCGGTGGTTTGAATGGGGTTCTGGTTTGGACGTCTTGTTGAGTAACTACTTCAGGGATATCTTTACAGCAGGAGTGTCTGACGCAAGCACCATTCTTGAATGTGTTGAGCCTAAAGTAAGTTCAGAGGTTAACATCGAGCTTACCAGACCGTTATGTGCAGAAGAGATTAGAGAATCAGTATTTAGCATGAAGCCAGAGAAAAGCCCGGGACCTAACGGGTTCAACCCGTGTTTCTACCAAAATTACTGGGATGTGGTTGGTCCGGATGTGACTGCGAGTTGTCTAAGCTGGCTGAATTCTGGTACATTTCCGAATGCCATCCATGAAACAAATATTGTGTTAATCCCAAAGAAGTCGAATCCGGAGATGGTGTCCGATGTGAGGCCCATTGCGTTGTGTAACGTGATCTACAAAATTCTGGCTAAGGCCATCGCTTTAATCTCCCGTAACTAGAGTGCCTTCTTACCTGGGCGACTTATCACTGATAATGTTATGCTGGCTTTTGAAGTCAACCATTGGCAACATAGGAAGACGCAGGGTCCAACTGGGTATGCTTCGTTGAAATTAGATATGTCCAAAGCCCATGATAGGGTTAAGTGGTCGTTTCTGGAATGTATTATGAGGAGACTGGGTTTTGCTGAAAGGTGGATAGCACTGATCATGGAATGCGTCATGAAACCTGTGTATCGAATTGTACACTAGAATCCCACTGTGGGCCCGATTGTCCCTCAAAGGGGGCTCAGACAAGATGATCCTATATCCCCATATTTATTCTTACTGTGTGCAGAGGGTTTATCCGCTTACTTGACGGATCTAGAAAGAAGAGGTATGATCCATGGGTGCAGCATTGCGAGGGGTGCACCATCTATATCCCATTTATTTTTCGCCGATGACAGTTATCTTTTCTCTAGAGCCACAGCAGGTGAGTGTGAAGCTGTCAAGGAGGGCTTGTCTCATTATGAAAGGGCGTCTGGTCAACAGGTAAATTTCAACAAATCCTCAATATCCTTCAGTAAGAACTGCTCTGCTGAAAGATGTGATACTTTATGTTCAATCTTGGGTATCTCTCTGATTTCGGCGCCTGAAAGGTACATTGGCCTTCCGTCTATCATTGGTAGAAACAAGACTCCGGTCTTCAATTATCTAGAGGATTGTTTTTCAAAGAGGCTAAAGAGCTGGAAAAATAAATTTCTATCTCGGGCTGGGAAAGAAATTTTACTGAAATCTGTCATGCAGGCTCTGCCAACCTATGCTATGGGACTTTTTCTCATACCCCAGGGGCTTTGTACAAGGCTTGAGAGAATGATGAACTCATTCTGGTGGGGGAATTCTAGCCCGAGTCAGAAACGTCTAAACTGGCAATCCTGGGATAGGCTTTGCGTCCCAAAAACGAAGGGGGGAATGGGATTCAGGAGGCTTCATCAATTCAACATTGCTCTGCTTGCAAAGCAAGGCTGGAGGTTATTATCAAAACCTGACTCCCTGCTCGCGAAAGTTTACAAGGCCCGGTATTACCCGAAATCAGACTTCCTAGGTGCCTCTATGGGTAATAACCCAAGCTATGTCTGACGGAGTATCATGGTGGCAAAATGGGTGGTAACTGCATGGGCTCGAAGATCAATTGGCTCAGGGAATCAGACTAGGGTGTGGGGCTCGCCTTGGCTGCCCGACGCGAATCCGTATGTGGAATCCGAGGCTCCAGATCAATTATGAGACACTCACGTTGCAAGCCTTCGATTAACTGAGTCGACTGCTTGGGATGACGACATTCTGAGAGACCTATTTAGTGAAAGGGATCGAAGTCTGATTCGCAGAGTACTAGTACTGGTATGCTGCACTGCTGATGAATGGTTTTGGCAATGGGAAATTTCTGGCATTTACAGCGTCAAAAGTGGCTACCGACATATCTGTGATCAAGCCTTGCGTCAGAACACAAATGAAATTGACTAGAAGTTGTTATGGAGCCTGTCCATACCTCCCAAGGCTAAAAATCTAGTTTGGAGGGCTCTTTCGGGCTGTCTTCCGACACTGGTTGCGTTACGAGGCCGTGGGGTTGACGTATCCGACATCTGCCCCAGATGCGCAGCTCACCATGAAGACGTGTATCACGCGCTTGTGACATGTCAGAAAGCCAAAGAAATTTGGCATTCAATGCCTCTGGGCGATAACAACTGTGTTGCGCATAATTTTCCAAAATTTTGGTGCAAACTGCAAAGTTCAGCAAGCAGGGGTAATTTAGAGTTGGCTGCTATGACCTGCTGGTCGATTTGGAAAAGTAGAAACGATTGGGTTTGGAACCAGGTGGAGCTACCGGCTCAGAACTGCTACTGTGACGCAGTCGTGTTTTATCACAACTGGCAGCGTGCGCAAACAATCCTTCACACACCGAGTGGCCCGGCTACTAGCCCTGCGTCGGCTGTATGGGTGCCTCCGACCCCTGGTAACACCAAGGTTAATGTGGATGCTGCGCTCTTCAATAGTACTTGGCGAATTGGTTGTTGTATGGTGATGAGAAATGAGATGAGTCAGTTCTTAATTGGGAGGTGCGGAACGATGGAGGGTCCGTGGGATGGTTTTACTGCGGAGGCTATGGCTCTCCGGGAGGTGTTGGCTTGGCTGAAATGTCGGGGATGGTCGAATGTGGAAATTGAAACGGACTGTCAGCTGCTGGTCGCTGCTATGCAGAGTGACGAACCCGGTTACAACATTGTGGGGAGAATTATTTCAGATTGTCAAACGATCCTACGGGACATTAGGCTATGTAATGTTAGCTTTGTTAAACGATCAGCGAACCAGTCGGCCCATGCGTTAGCACGTGCTGTTGGTTCTATGCCTGGTTTCGGGGAATGGTGGAATGTACCGCCTCGCTTTTTGATTCCTGCCCTATTGTAATGGTCATTACATTCTATCATTTTGTTTTTATTTGTCAACCAAACATTGTAATAGAATCATCATTCCATTACATTACATTACAAATTTGATTACATTACAACTTTGATTACTTTACATTGCATTACGGCATACCAAACGGACCCATAGTGTATTTCAGCCTTTTTCTCCTGTCATCTCTGTTTACTCTAAAATGTAGTAGACAGGTAGAGATAAATAAAAAGTTATAATAAACATTGTAGGATAAGGTGTACCAACAATGTAACCGCAACGTATAAAATAACACTATTTTAATATCAATGATTGTGAAATGGTTCCAATTTGAATAACAAAACTTGACACCTCAATATTTGAGAAATTGTACCAATAAGATAAAATTTAATGGATCTCTTTGGCAAGATTATATTAGCTGTTAGTTGATTACCTTTTTAGTAAAACTTAGTTAATTGTTAATAATTGTTTGTGTAAAATGACAAACAAGGATATAGTAAAATCTTTATTATATGGGGTTAAAAGTATTAATTATGGGTAAAAATGTCACTCGAAAAAGCTCATAAAATCAGACTTTTCAAAATTAGCTTTTTAGATCCAATAAGTTATTTCAAACATCTCTTTACCAATCAGGATCAATGCAAGCATCAACACAAGTTGCACAACGTTGGCTTAAATGCACTATTGTCACGTGCCGTCAAGTCAATTAGGTGACAACCACGTGTCGTCAGCAGTAAAAGTTAACTACTTCTGACAGTCATATAACTTTTTCAGTATCTTTTTGCTTTTAAAGTCATCAGAGTGACTTAATTGAGATAAAATCTGAAGTTAGAATGATTTTATTGATATAAATTAAAGTTGCGTGACCATTTCGAAACAACAATAAAATTCAGCGAACAACAATGCATTTAACCCGCACAATTGTAGGAAATTAAGTATCCTCCTTTCTTTTCCCATAAATTGGGGGTAAATTACACCCATGGCCACTGAACTTTGCTCTTTTAATATTATGACTATTGAACTTGAAAACTTAACATTAAATTCACTAAACTTTACACTTTTTAACACTCGTGGCCACTCAACTCCTCAAAATAAAAAATTCGAAGAAACTTTATTTCTTGAAAATTTTCATTTTGAGGTCATTTAGGTGTTGTTTGGTTTGGAGTGAGAGATTGAATTTTTAGAGAGAGAAAACTCCAAAAAAGTGACTTTGGAAAATAAAAAATGTGGTTTCATGGTAAATATCGTTCTGAAAAACTTTAATTCTTGAATATTTTCATTTTGAGGTCGTTAACGATCATTTTGAGAAGTTAGTTAAAGTTGAGTGGCCACGGGTATTAAAAAGTGTAACTTTGAGTGACTTTTATGTTAAGTTTTGAAGTTCAGCGGCCATAATATTAAAATGGGTAAAGTTCAATGGCCGTGGGTATAATTTACCCAAATCTAAAGTTACAATGATTTTATAGAGACAAATTGAAGTTGAGTGACCATTTTGAAACAATCATAAAAGTCAGCGAACAACGCATTTAACCCGCACAATTGTACGAAATTAAGCATCCTCCGTTCTTTTCCCGGGAGTGAAATTTCCATCGAGAGTCGTCTGAGTAATGGAGTACACATGTTATAAAATCACTTCTGCTGAAAACTGCGAGCTGCATACTTATTTTTGATACATTCCCAAGCAGCAAAGTTATTTTTCTGAACTACCATTGTATTACTGGAGCAGAAGGTTTCATGAAGTGTTACCTTGAAGATGAAGAACAACAGTGCTCTCTTACAATTCATCTTTAGCATCTTTATTGCTTCCATGCTCGGGATAAGCTGTGTAAACTTTAATTATCGACGTGTACATATCGATTCCTCGAAGGTATTCACCTTGGTTCAGGAACTGCAAGATATAAAAGTCCATAAGCAATGTTATAAAAACCAGTTGGCTGAAATTGAATTTTTAACCAGCCGAGCATAAACAGGTCAAAGCTCAGCTGCACTCGATTACAACCCTAATTCCTACCGTTTCAATACCAATTTTTGCAGCTAAGATTGCAAAAAAGAGAATGCTACAAGCAGCAACAAGGCAACAACAACAAGCAGAGATTATTTGGCTATAAGATGAGATTCACTGTTATTAGAATGTTCAGCTCTATTTCGAGCCGAATCTAAATTATAACAGAATCTCACGAATCGCACGATTCACGATTCAGCTCTATTTCGATATAGGATGAATCAAAATTATAATAGAATCGTTTGACATACGTTGGAAATGTGCAAAAAATTCGTGATAAAAACTATAGCAGCAGATTCCAAATTATAGTTTAGGAAAACTAGAAGTCTCTAATGAAGGAAGGAAATAAATTAATGGAAAAAACTAATCAGAAATTAAAAAAATAAGAAATAAAATTAATTATAATTAATCCTTAACAAATGAAAACACATTAATATATATGACTTTCCAATTTTAAATCAATAAGTAAGTTCCATCTCATCCCATTCAGAAAACGTCTTAGACACTTTTGCTTTGCCGTGGTGCAACAATATATGATCAAAGCAAATTATCTTCATCATCGTTCATCAAAACTTCCAAATTGTTATTTATCAAGTTATCAACTCAAACTAGTTGAATTCCATCGTTACCAAGTTGACAACAAGGCAAGAAAACACTGTCAGAAACTCAAACTTCCATCTCCACTAAGTTATTAAACAAAGTCTGATTTGTGAATTAGTTTTATTACGATTGTATTTGTATTGGGTTTAAATTTTATGTACTTGGTTCGATTCAATTCACAAGTCGTGATTCACAAAATGAGGATTTCGATTCACAAGTGGAATTTGGATTTGACAACAATGATGAGATTTACCTCATTATGATCATGCAGAAGGATTGGTGTGTTTGCCATAGGGGAGAAGCCAATTGCTGGTATCCCTTGATCCCGGAAGTATCGAGAATCAGTGGCGGCAGGAAAGATCTCTGGTTTACCAAGCTTTCCATTAGCTTTTGTGACAGCTTCTTCAAGCAGTGCCCACCATGGATTAGAACTGTCAATCTTTGTAAGGAGTGGCTTCCCAAACTTGTCATGAAGAGTAGCTTTCTGCTTAAACTGCCCAAGCTACATACAATTAGAGCAAAACTTGCAAGGTAAAAAAGAACGCACTGATCATTAATACGTATGCTAATTGTCATTTTTGGTTACTGTCCAATAATTAGTCCCTGATTTAGGAGAAAACCAATTCATATATGGTTTCCAAGCATCAATTTTAAAGATTCATATAAATACGCAATATATGATAGCCCCCTGAACTTAGTGCTACTAACATTATGGTTTCCAAGCTTCAATTGACATAAAAATCTTTAAAATTTAACAGTAAATTAAAGTCCAAATCAACAAAAATTCGGAAAAAAAAAAAGGATGACTTGAACAATTTTGACTAAATCATTGACTCTTTTATTGTCCATGTCACCATAAGTTATGATCAAATACCTGTTTTACCCTCATCATTTTGTTGATTTTTGGACTTTCATGCTACCATAATGTAAAGTTCAAGGATTTTATCTCAAGAATAAAGTTTAGGGTCATAACATAATGTTAGCAGCGGCATTGTTTAGGGGGCTTGAATGTAATTTACCCTAAGAAACCTACTGCAAAACAATAAACAAAAACCAAAAATCAGTGTGTTATTGCCGTGTTCTATTTGTATATGTAATTTGCATCATAATCAAAAGTGCTGATTTTTCTTTTTGGTCTCGAAACTATGTAAACTATTGCATTTATTATCTATCTTCTTCATATCGTCCATTTCTCCAAGCTTGTAAAGAAGTGCATCCCATACACACTAAATTTCTAACAGCAAAAGAAACTTATCTACCATTACCGCAATTCTTAAAACATATGTATGAAAATCTGCAACAGTCAAGTCCGTGCGCTTGTTTAGGTTCTTCTCGCACTAGACCAAAAATTGTGATAAGAGCAAAAACAAATTGTGCCTTTCATGTTCTATTTGACTGAATTAGAGGTATTAACAGTTTCCAAGAGTTCATGAGTACCTCAAATGTCATGTTGCGTGATGCAGGAGCCCATTCTTCAGCAATTCGTCTTTCCAAAGATTCAGGATCAGCAGTTGGTGGAATCCGAATATCAAAACCTGCTTCTGCTTCAGATGGCTGCATATTCATTACAAATCCCTGGAAGAAAAAGAACATAAGTTTCATATAACCAAGAAGAAATCCATCAAGGTGAGTCAAGGCATATTGTTTAATGAGAAATAACCCGAGGGTTCTAAAGTGGTATGCTTTTCAGGCAAACATGCTCAATCACCACTGATATGTCAAAGTTAATAAATTTGATACACTTAAATTCATAACCTCTGATTCTGGCGTAAACATGCATTTAAGGCCTTGTTAAGCATATCACTTCGCTCTAGTGAAATTATAGCAACACCGATCAATAGCATTCTTTTAAGGGTTAAATTCCACTAATTTTATCTCCACATTTGATTTCAATAAAGTCATTCTAGCCAATTTGTGTACAAAAACTCACTAGTGACATGTCACGTTAACTATATGCTGGACATGTCTGAGTTCTATGCCGGCGTAGCAGAATGTGGCACATACTAATCAAAAATCAAACTCACATCATTGTTCAACGTGCCGCTTAGCTTTCATACACAAAATAGCCGGAATTACTTTATAATCAACTGTTTTTGTGTCACATCAACATTTAGGTGAGTTTTCATACACAAAATGGCCAGAATGACTTTATTGAAATCAAATATAGAGTTCAGTAATTCACGTCAACATTATGGTGAGTTTTTATACACAAATCGACCGGAATGACTTTACTAAATTCAAATATGAAGTGGAGTGACTTTCTTGAGTTTTCATATGCAAAACAGCGGGAATGACTTTATTGAAATCGAATATGGAGTTCAGTAATTCACGCCAATATTATGGTGAGTTTTTATACACAAATTGACCGAAATGATGTTACTAAAATCAAATATGAAGTTGAGTGACGAAGTTCATTGATATTCTTAAAACAACTACCAAATTTTACTGACCGTACCATACATGCAATTCACCCCTCATTTAAGTCCAAAGGAAATCAAAATCCTCGCTCATTTCTTCATCAATTATTGAAGGGTTCTACCAGCACTAAACCGGGTGGAATCAATGCTCATAAAGCCATCTATAAAACCTTAACAGGCTTGCAAACTAATTAACTGACACCTATCTGGACAGAATAAATGAAATTCGAAGTTTTTTTTTTCCTAGGAAATAGAGCTTACAGTTGGAGATGGAATGCCAGCCTTAAGAAAGACCATGTTAACAGAAATGACCTCGCCCTCAGCTTTGAAACCAGCCTTCAGCAAATCAAACTGAGAAGCCCTAAATCTCCTGACACTCTCAATGCTTTTGAAAAGATTCTCCATTGCACTATTATCATACAGCTTAGCCCCATGTCCTGGAACTCCATTTGCCTTAATCACCAGCCACCATGGACTTCTCTCCGCATAAAACGGCCTGTAGTTTTCAGTAGGCGATGCCAATCCTGTTCTCAAACACAAATTCAAGTAGGGTGTCAAAATGTTCTCAAACACAAATTCAAGTAGGGTGTCAAAATGGATTGTCAATCCTGTTTGACATGATTACATTATTGATATAAATTCAACAAAAATGATAATTGTGTCAAACAAGTTGGTTATCTATATCAATATGTCATGTCAGAAATTTACAGTTCTAAGAGCCCGTGTGGTTCTTTTTTAGCTTCGTTTTGTTTTTGTTACTCCAAACTAAACCCTAGAATAGAAGTATTGAGCAACAGTTAGTAAGAACTATTTCGGAAGCAAAATAAGCTAAATTCTATCATTACCAGCAAGCAATAACGCTAACTAAAAGTAGCTAACAGCATGCAAATATCAATAGTGAAACAAAAAAGGCCTAAATTCAAGTAATCAATTAACTAAAAAACACATGAAAACAAGAAGAAGAAGAAGAAATAAAGAAATGGAGTGGTTGGAGACCTTCATCAAGCACTACGCCGACATTCATTGACTTGAAGATTTCAGATTCAGCAAACTTCTCAGCACCATCATGGCCGCCGATTTCTTCATCAGGCGAAAAAGCGAGGTAAACAGACCTAACTGGACTAAATCTAGAAGACTTCAAGCGACGAATGGCTTCCAAATACTGCATTCCAACACACTTCATATCCTGTGAACCTCTGGCATAAATATTGCCATCGGAATCGAGATGTGCAGCAAAAGCAGGATAGGACCACTTGTGCTGCTCCACAGGGACAACATCAGTGTGAGAATAGAGGAGAATTGAAGGAAGAGAAGGGTCAGAACCAGGCCATTTGAGGAGGACAAGTGGCTTAGCTTTGACGAACTCAATAGATTGAGATTCAAGGCCGATTGAATTGGCCTGAGAAAGAAGGAAATCGGCGACTGCGTAGTAATCAGGGGTGGGCTGAGCAGTGTCGATTTGGAGATATTGTTGGAATCTTGAAATTATTGAAGAAGAATCTTCTGCTTGTGCAACTAGTGATTGATTATAAAAGATTAAGAAGACATTGATAAGGAGAAGACATCGAAGGAGAACACTATGGAAGAAAGCCGCGGCGGAGATGCGGTGGCCGGTCATTTGCTGCTTTCAGAGAAGACAATGGTGTTCTGTTCTTTTGTTCTGTTCTCAATAGATATTAATTTCTTGAGTATTCAAATTACAATTAAACCTCGATAAATGAATATTCGATAAACTAATAATTTCGTTTATATAATAAATTCTTTCAGTTCTGATTTGGACCAATGGACTAAAATAATAACCTCAGTAAATATTTTATTAATAAATTCTTTCAGTTCCGATTTGGACCAATGGACTAAAATAATAACCTCAGTAAATACATTAAGTAATAAAAATATTTAAATCTTTAAAGATCCAATGAAAATATAAATTAATAATTATTGAATTACATACAATATATATATATTCCTTCCAATCAATCAACTAGAAGTCATTTTTCCGGGATTTTATATTGGAGACCCGGTTCTCCAACTGGGAATAAATACCCTCCATTCAAATATTGACAACTGTACTACTTATCCAACTCATCAATTAAAAAAAACTAATTTAATTTTAGTTAACTAACGATTCAGTTTAATCTCATCTTCGTTCTTCCCGTTCCATTCCGCACAGCCCCCTTTCTTTCTCTTGGCACAAAAACTCAATTGCAGTTCTTGTACGGCCGTGCCGACCTCCACCAGCAACATCACCGTCCGCCAATCGTCACCCAGTGAAGTCGTCTTTCTTGCAAAGCAGCAAAGTCCTGTTTATTTTTCTTTCAAATTTAGGGTTTCAAGTTCAGTCTTTATTTGATGGCAGAACATAACACATCACTTTTGTATTGCGCAATCAGTTATTCACTCACTCACAAGTTCAAGACTTCTCGCTAATAGTCTGATTTATTTTCTTTCAATTATTAATTGATTTTTGTAAATTTCCTTGCTTCATTAGAAATTATGTAGAAAGTTCACTGTTTCAAGCTATCGATTTGACTAGCTTTTTTTACTCACTTCAATCCTATCAATTTCATTCTCTTGTAAATTGAGAGAAAATGATTTTCACAGTAGACAGCTATTTAATTTATTTGCTTTGAAAGGGAAGCTTGATGTTCATGTTCATTTAAACATTGTGTCCAGTTTCATTGTTTAGCTAAATTTTGTTGCCTGATATTGAAGATCATAAACACATGCTCACTTGTGATTTCTCAAATTAGTCCTAATCTATAGACTGTGTTTTGTATGTGGCAGGCGTTAACCCTTGCAATTTGCATATACAGTAGAAAATTAGATATGAAAATGAGAAAATGATGGTTTAATAATCTTTGGAATTAGTGATTAATAATAAAATTTAGAATGATCTGTAATTTAAAAAGTTAGAATGATAGGTGATGTCTTTTAGCATTTGTGGAGTGGCATAGATTAGAAAGTATTGTTGCTACTTTCAGTAACTATTTGTCCTATTTAAGCTAAAATACATGATAAGAGATGATGATGAATACTTCACAAACACTTGTTGATTTCTTTTTCAATTTCCAGATTTCTTACCAATGTTAAGATTTTACTTTTCTCCTCCACTTTATCAGTTATAAAATTAGTTTACATTTTCTTTATCAAATATTTGTTTGGTTGTGTAAATTGAAAAGGTACCTCCAAATTGAAAAGTTAATATAAAAATGGATGGTTTTTATAATTTGCTTATTTTGGTATGTGTTAAAATTAAAAAAAACGAAGAAGAAAATGAAAAGGTAGAGAAATCAATGGGAAAAGGCTTAATTGTGGATATTGAAGAGCTTCAAAATCAATTGTGGGTATTCCATGGGTAGTGAAACTTGGAGCTGCCTTAAGTACATTCTTGACTGGTAAGTTTTAGCTCAGGTATATGAATTGTTGTTTCTTATTGTTTCCTTTTGGTGCCTTGAGGGATTTCTTTGCATTGAACAGGTTAGTGGAGGATCAAGATAGTAATAATTCTGTAATCAAAGGGAAATACGTTCATCCCAATATTAAGACAAGCCGTGAAGAGAAAGTTGAAATACTTTTACATTTGATATTCTGGGGACCTCATTGATTTTCTTTTTCGTGCAATTCTCTATTTATTTCTCTTTTAAAATATTTTGGGAACTAATTTTGTATTCTAATGAAGTTGTCTTTATATAATATAGAAATTTATTATTTAAATCTCAAACTTTTGGTCTACTTTCCTTTGGTTTTGGAGTTTGGACTATTGTTGTAAATAGGGTTATAAATTAACTGAACCACCGTGTGTTCGGTTCGATAAAAGTTTGATCGTATTTGAATCGATTTATAAAAAAATCAAGTTTAAGCACGGCAAAACTCGGGACAAAAGCTTGCAAACTTACTCTATTATAATGATCATAGTAGTATAAGTCTTCATACGCTACCGAGATGTGTCGAAAACAATATTAAAAAGCTAACCTTTGCCATTAGCTTTTAAACTTTAAAATAAAGATTCTAAGACATATGTTTGCACGCCAAATATATAAGTTCAAACTTTAAAATGAATGATAGATTATAAGACATCATGCAGGAGGAAAACAACTTGCAGCTTCATTATGGTATTACTTTGATATATAGAGGATGAATGGAAGTATATAGAACCAAAAAAAGGAAAATTGTTTCAAAAAGTTAAGAAGTCAATATTTTTAATTAAAATTCATCGTTTATAACTACGAATAAGCTTTTGGCAATCTTTTTCAGCGTTCTTTGTTTGATGAACCACCGAGTTGAGTTTGTAAAGGTAAATCCTATTAAAAAAACACAATTAGTTTTAACAAAGATATTTTTATAAAAAATTCAAATTTAATTAAATACAATTATAGTAACTTACTTGACTCCAACGTAGTACTGGCTCAATTCCTTGTTGTTGTGTATGTGATAGATTTCTCAAATATTCCATTTGCTTTACATTTTGTAGCATGATATTAGTAGCATATGGAACATTTGAAACTTCAGCATTCCAATACTAAATAAAAAATCATTTTTAGTCCACAAAGTGATAGATTAAATAATTAAACTAAATAATAACATAAAACATACCGGTGATGGTACACCATTTGGATTCGGCACATGCATATGTGGTAACACTTGATATGGAATTTGTGTTGAACTTGAAAATTGATATTGAGGGTTATACGAAGGATAGGGGGACATATTCATAGAGAATAATACCTATAACATAAGATACAAATTATTGATTATATAATAAAATATATATATATATATGGTATGTGATAAAAAGTACTTACATTGTGTTGGTCGCTTACATCTGAATTTCTTACATTTTTATCTTTCGAAGCCCTTTTTTCCTATTGTTCAAGAAAAAATAATAAGTACATATACTTACTCTACTTATAAAAACAAACTATAAAAAGGATTAAAAATACGTACCAATAGCTTTAGCTTTTGCTCCTGCCTTAGCCATTGCCTTTCGTTTTTCAAAGTGTCCTTTCAATCTAGCATTTGAAACTCCTTTGGGTTTCACACGAGGAGGATTTAAAATAGGATCAATATCATTTATCCCTTGTAGCTCATCTTGCTCATCAATCATTCTATCTTCTGTTCCTTCATCATTTGGAGAAATATTCAATTTATCCAATGCGATTTCAACATCCTTGTATATCTTATGCAACCCATCTTGAACAATTGTTCTTGTAACTTCATTAACTTGACTCTTCAAAATTGTATCATAAGCAAAGCGAATCATGTGATTACGATACCCAATCTCAATACCATCATTACTAACTTTAGTAAATTCACCTTTCACCCATCTTTTTCTAGCTTCTTTACTCCATCTATGCAAAATATATTTCTCCGGAATAACATCAAAATTTTTAACAATCAAAATTTTCAAGGCATGACAACAAAGTAAGCCACTAGATTCAAACTTTTTACAAGAACAACTTATCTCTGTTGTGGACATATTTAATCTAACATGGCGCACTTTTGAATTCTCCCCTCCTTTCACTTCAAACATGTAATCATTGTTAACACAAGACACTTCCAACCACATCAATCCAATGGAATACTTGAATTCATCATCAAATAACTTAAAACTTTTGTGGGTATAAACATTTGCAGCATGATTTAGAATCCCACTATTTGTAATGGATAAATGAGGTTTTCCATAATTACAGTGAAAATCTTCTTCAGCCTCAATAGAACGCCATCCGGCAACCATTTTCTCAAATGCAATTAAAAATTGGGTGAGTGAAGTAGTTCTATTTGCCAATCCTCCCAAAACACTATTAGTACTTTCACTCCTTTGGGTTGATAAAATTCCAGCTGAAAAAACATCTTTAGACAAGGCCATGCTCTACTTATTGCGTATATCATACAACTTTTGCAACCACTTATGCTCTTTAAGATCAAATTTATCCAACATTCTTTCCCATGTATCTTGAAACTCATTTTCTGATTCACAACCATACAAACATTTCTTGAAAAACTTTTGAAACTCAGGATTTGAATTTAAACTGCCCAAGTGAGATGGAAAATGCTTCGACATATGCCATAAACATAAACGATGACAAGTGTCTGGAAAAACAATTTTAATTGCATTAGTCATTGCTTGATCTTGATCAGTAAATATACTCTTTGGTGTTTTCCCTCCCATCGAGTTCAAAAATGACTTGAAAAGCCAAACAAATGAATCAGTTGTTTCATCAAGTAAAAATGCACACCCAAACATTATGTTTTGGCGATGATGGTTTAGGCCAATAAATGGAGCACATATTAAGTTATATTTGTTTGTGCGGTAGGTTGTGTCAAAGATAACAACATCTCCAAAGAAATCATAATCAACTACTGATTTTCCATCCCTCCAAAAAAAGTTAGTTAATCTATTTTCTTGATCGACTTGAATATCATAGGAAAACATCGAGTCCTTAGCTTCTTGCTTCTTAAAATAATTAATTAAACTTTGTGCATCTCCGGCTTCAATTATCATCATCTTTTGCTTATTGACAAAGTTGTAGCAATCTCTCTTAATAAATCTAACATTCTCATTTCCCCCTACTTCCCCAGATATATAAGCAAAAACATCTCGTGTTCTTATACCAGCATTTACCATTGAACTAATAAGATTAGCTTTTGGTGCAGTTATTGATCTATTAGATCTCAAAAGATATGCTTTGGAAGGTGAAGCAAGCTCATGATTATGCTCAACAATAAAGTGACTGACAGTCCATAAACCATCCTCAATTGTAAATCTAATCATTGCTTTACAATCACTTTTTGTTAAGAATTTACTACGGTAAACTTTTGATGAAGAGCAACTTTCAATTTTTGAACCTGCTTTTGAACACCTGAATTCCTTATGACGAATTTCTTGTTTGTTTGATTTTCCAACGGCATATCTTGTTTTCGAGCGTCTCATACTAAAACCCTTTCTAATAGCATATTCATTATACAAATCATATGCCTCGTTTTCATTATTAACCACCCTTCCCATTAAGTTATCATTGTCAACATGACTTTGGTTAATGTATGTATTCTCTTCAATGTTGTTTTCAATATCTTCTGAATGATCAACTAAAATAAAGAAAATATTTTAATTAATTAATTTATCAAATTATAGCTAGTTAGTAAATAATTGAAAAACAAGAAAAATAAATAAACTTTACTTGAAACTTGATTTTGTTCGGCTTCAATTTCAGGCTCAACCGAACTTTGGTGGAATTGCTTGATACTCTCATCCATGTCTTCAATTCTTTATAATAACTCTAACTCGAATCTATTTGGAAAGCATATAAAAAAAATCAAATAATTTATATCATTTATAAGTGTTTCAAAAAGCCAATAAATATCACTATTCTAACATAACTAACTTCTGCATTTGCCCATCTTAGTTCTAAAGAAATGAATATATTTCATATGAAATTAATATAAAAGCCTTGAAGTTTAACCAAATTATCCAATGTATTTAAAATCAGATTTGTAGGTTTCACATGAGAAAGTAGAAACAAAGCATAATGTGGAAAGTTTATAAATTAATGGGATAAAGTATCAAAATAAGTTTATGGTTTTTGGGAAAGTATTAATTTAGGCTCTACATACAAAATAACACTAATTAACGTTTAAAAAATATATCAATTTAGACATCGATAACGGATTGGGCACGTCATTCCTATTACTCCGTTAAGTTCTGATTTCTCCCCCCACGTACAATTGACAGAACTTAACGGAGTGATATCAATGGTGTGTCTTGTTCCGTTATCGAGACCTAAATTAGTACATTTTTTAAACTATATTAGTGTTATTTTGTAACATAAATTGATACTTCTCCAAAAACCATATGACTATATTGGTACTTTATACCTAAATTAATTGACAAATTAGAACATAAATAGATGAATAAACACATAAGTGCTGCCTACTTTAATTGCTTAATTGTCTGCACTTAGATAAAAGCATAAATTCATGCAAGAAAGTAAAGAATTCCTTTGTTTAAGATATTCATTAATTTAGTGCCTTTCTAAAGGTCTAAATCGGTAAAGATCAAGAAAAAAAATTTGTGAAAGAAACAGTAATTAGGCAAGATTTATCCCTGAATAAGCATGTTTTACCGGCAGTGGTGAACAGTTTTGACGATTGGTGGTGTCGATGTTGCTCGGCTGTACTGAATTGGTGCGAGAGAAAAGAAGCTGCTAAAATAGGAACACTAAACTGCAATGCGATCCAAAGAAAAAGATGAGTAGAATAGAACAGGAGAAGGAAGATATATAAAAGAAAATACATAAATTCTTTTATGAATTGAATTAGGATTCTAAAATTAAATGGAATCGTTGGTTAACTAAAATTAAATTAGTATTTTTTTAATTGATGAGTTGGATAAGTAGTACAGTTGTCAATATTTGAATGGAGGGTATTTATTCCCAGTTGGAGAACCGGGTCTCCAATATAAAATCCCCATTTCTCCTGAAAAAAAATGTGTATTTGGAATATATCTTCCACATTTTATAGCTAAATATTAAACATTTTCATTTGCTATGTACATGAACTTAGTTTTAAATGCATTAAGTTTCACCAAAAAAATTAAAGGTCTCTAGATTCAAGTAATACTTTAATTGATGTCTTTTGATTTTTCTTACCACATACAATGTATGCATTTTACAATGAAAAATTATCTATAAAATAATAAATATTGGTTTATTGATAAATGAATAATTTATTCATTTATCGATAAATAAATAATATTGCTTAATGAATATTTTTTTTTCCAGTCCCAATGATATGCATTTATCGAGGTTTCATTGTACACCGCATGCACAAAAAATTGAACAAGTTGGATTTAGTAAAAAAAAATATATCTATATATATATATATATATATATATATATATATATATATATATATATATATCTTTTGCGTATACATGTATAAAATCGCTCCCAACCGAGTAGCTCTGTATTCTCCACTGATGGGATTGGTAATGGTAATTAAAAAATAAACAAGTAAGTGTTATAAACAACCTTTTTTAGGGTTTTTCGAGGATCGGTCAACCATCTGTGATCTTCTTTGGCTCTGCCCCTGACGTCATTTTCAGTTGGTTTGTCATTTATAATATTAACATTTTCGAAATCGAAACCTAAATTTGTCAATTTTGATCAATCATATGTCTTGCTTATGGATGTTTGAGGATAAATAATCTATAAAAGATTATTTCAAGAGGAGGTTCTCAAGAATCAATTTAAACCATCAATAATAATAAAAAATTTGAAAAGGAGCCTCTAAAATGACCTTCTGGCTTTTTATTGTGGGTTACTAAACCCACCCCATTTTCACACTTCCAGCCCCGAAAAAAGACTTAACCGTCCTTTGAACAAGAACACAAAATTTGAATCCCTCCCAAACTCTCTCAAACCCATTTTGATCCAATCAAAGATAAAAAGTTTGATGGAAGACAATCCGTTATCACCGAGAGTAGACGGGAGTGATGCTACGTCCGAAGTGGAGGTATGTTTCTGATTTAACTTCCTTGAATTTCTATAATTTGAAGTGTTAAAAAATATTCTGGTTCGGCGCGTGGGCGTATGAATATCACGCCCCACCTCATGGTGGGGCGTATGAGTATCACGCCCAACCATGTGGTGGGGCGTGATAGCCATACGCCCCACCATGAGGTGGGGCGTGATATTCATACGCCCCACCATATGGTGGGGCGTGATGTTCATACGCCCCACCATGAGGTGGGGCATGATATTCATATGCCCCACCATGTGGTGGGGCGTGATGCTCACACGCCCGAGCATATTTGTGGCTGTATCTGAGTTTAGAAACCGAAACTCTATATAAATGTGACGTTCTAATACAAAATGTTCGTTATTAATCATTTACAGGAGGTTTCGTGGGAAGAATTTGGCGGAAACGGCATAGATTACAGCTCGCATTTTTTCCCCAAACAAACATTTCATACATATCATGAAGCTGTTAACTGGGCAAAACAGACAGCAATTGGGATCGGGTTTGAGTTAACAACAGCGTCGCACAAGACGGGGCGCAAGTCAAAGTGGATATTGGTTAAATGTGCTCGTGGTGTTAAGAATTATAAAAGGAAAAAGGATATGGATGTGGATGTTATACTACGGAAGAATACAAAAACAAAGTATTGTGGGTGCAAATTCCATATAAAGGTTATGGAAATCGGCGAATTGAGCGGTTGGGTGGTGAATGGGATTCCTGGAGATAGAGGATAACACTGTCATCAGTTGGCTGTATATCGTTAGGGCTACAGACAGATGAGCGGACTAAGCCCGGCTTCCAAAAAACTCGTTCGTGAAATGAGTTCAGCTCAAGCTAAGCCTTGTGCTATTTTTGCTGCAATCAAAGAAAAACATCCGGAGGATTGCCCGACACAAAGGCATATCTACAACTACAGGGAGAAAATCAGGACTGAGAGCTTTGAGGGTCGGGATGTAATCGGTCAGTTTTATCGGCTTGCTATAGATAAGGACTATGTACATTGGATGCAAGCGGTGTCGGGCAGTAATGTCGTGACTCACTTATTTATGGCACATCCAACATCGATCACACTGTTCCGATCTTATTACTTGTTTGTTGGTATGGATTCAACATATAAAACAAACAAGTATAAGATGCCATTCTTCGAAATCATTGGTATGACGCCTTCTAACAAAAACTTTTTGATCGCCTATGCAATCATGAAGGATGAAACCGAGGGTAGTTACATGTGGGTGTTACAAAAATTGAAGCTTTTGCTCCAACCTGCTGTGCATCCGGCAGTCATTGCTACAGACCGGGAGTTAGGACTGATGTGGCCGGTTCGTGAGGTATTTCCTCATTCTCATCATTTATTGTGCACATGGCATATTAATAAAGATGTGGAGGATAGAGTTGGCAAGTTGAGTGGAATGAAGAAGTTTGGTGAAATTTTCAAAAATTCCAAATGGAAACGTATTATTGAAGCTCCGACAGAAGCTGAATATGAGGCGGCAGTGGTAGCTATGAAGAATACTACTGGCAACTGGCCTGGTGTGATTCAGTACGTGGAGACCACGTGGCTAGTGCATAAAGAGAAGTTTTGTCGAGCATGGACGAACAAGGTGTTGCACTTAGGAAACACCACAACCTGTCGAGTGGAGAGTTCACATGCACAGTTGAAACAGTGGTTGAATTCATCTACTGGTGCACTTGATACAGTGTGGGCGAAGGTGCACAAGGACATTGAGGCTCAGATCGAGGCGATCAAGTAAGACATTTATTCTGTTATTTTCTTTAATCTTTTAAGGTTTAATACATTAGTTTTATAATCCGTCATTGTATATAATCAGATACTCACTCGAGGACTCGAGAAGAAGATCCGCGGTGAATCACTGTGGAGAACCTTTCACGTATCTCGACTTACACGTTTCACATTACTGTTTGGATGTACTAAATGATGAGCTCAAGCGTATGCACGCATTGAGTATGGATGTGGTAACCGAATGCGGATGCGTGTTGCCCATGACTCATGGCATTCCGTGTGCATGTGAGCTGAAAACATATATTGACACAAATGAATCGGTCCGTGTTGACCGCATCCACCCTTTTTGGAGATCTCTTGCGTTTGAAGGGTTGAGTGACATACCAGTTACTGCTCCAGTATATGCTGACGGGTCTGAGGATCACCGATTTTTTCAATCTCTTGTGGAAAAGGTTGAAAAATTAGATCCTTCAATGGTGCGTAGCATATCGATGATGATTCATGATCAGATAAACCCGGAACAAAGTGGCTTTAAAGAACCTGAGGTCAAAGACACTGTTAAGGGTAGACCAAGGGGAAATTCATCAACAAAACGAAATCCGAGTGCATGGGAGTACAATCAGTCACCACGAGGTCGAGCACGGTCCTCGAGTTTGAGGAGTAGTCGTAGTCGAGGACGTTCTTCATCCTCATCTGTGCATAACAGCCAGATGCCAGGTATATTTTATTTTATTTATATATATGTTGAAGTTAAAGTAAATATATTTTTATTGATAAATTTCATATATTAATATTTTCAGTCGGATATGATGCGGATATCGCCAGTTACCACCATTTACATCGGGTTCAACGTCTCATCGTACCATTTATTACTGGATTCCATGATGTTGTAGCAGATGGTAACTGTGGATTTCGTGTTTTAGCCGATGCCATCATTTTTAATCAAGAGGAGTGGAAGCTGATGAGAGTGCTCATAGAGAATGAGATGCGGGCAAACCGTGGTCTGTATGTGCCAGTGTACGGGAACGGGTTTGATGCTGCCCTCACACGTATTAAATGGGCAGGAGCGGGTTGTGGCGAGTCCCACTGGATGGTGGTTCCGGATGACTTATTTGCTGCTGCATCTGTATTGAACGCAGTAATTTTCCTTTTTACTACAGAACAATTAGGATGTTGCACTATACTGCTAATGCGTTCGGACGATGGAAGACCACCTGAGCGAGAGATTGTGATTTGTCATTTGGGGAGTTATCGTCACTACATACGTCTTTATTTACATCCTTCGTTTCCAGTGCCTCCCATTGCCACCCAATGACGATTATTTTCTCATCAGAGTGTTCGTCATTTGGAGAATTTATTTGCTGAAAGGAGAGAGGCTTGGACTAGATTATATTAGTTTTATATGTTGTGATTAATAATATTTATTAATTAACTTATATTGTTTTTGGTTTTAAGTACAATTCTGTAGTTACGGGTTTAACCGCATATTTACGGGTTTAACGGACTATTTACGGGTTTAACCGCATATTTACGGGTTTAATCGCATATTTACGGGTTTAACGGACTATTTACGGGTTTAACCGCATATTTACAGGTTTTGGGAGGGGAAAAGCTATTTTTTTTTTGCGGAATCGACACGCGGGCGTGTGGCCATCACGCCTCACCACGCGGTCGGACGTGATAGCCCCACGCCTCACCGCGTGGTTGGTCGTGACAGCCACACGCCCGACGATAAGGTGGGGCGTGTGCCTGTCACGGTCGACCACGCGGTGAGGCGTGGGGCTATCACGTCTGACCGCGTGGTGAGGCGTGATGGACACACGCCCGCGTGTCGATTCCGCAAAAAAAATAGCTTTTCCCCTCCCAAAACCCATGAAAGGACATTTTCGTCCTTTCACGGGGCTAGGGGTGGGA
This sequence comes from Euphorbia lathyris, assembly GCF_963576675.1. Lineage (NCBI taxonomy): Eukaryota > Viridiplantae > Streptophyta > Magnoliopsida > Malpighiales > Euphorbiaceae > Euphorbia > Euphorbia lathyris. The sequence goes on along the minus strand of NC_088918.1, from coordinate 77,989,496 downwards.
AAATGGGGTTGGGTTTAACAACACCCTTTTTATTCGAACCGAATGTAATTTTCACTAGCTCGTAAGTACCCAAAATTGGTAGTGAAATTAGTTAGACTTTTACAGAATTAGGTTTATGAGGGAAAGAATACCCAATAGGATGCGTTGCAATTGAGTGATCAATTACGACGGCCTTTCACAATAAGCGTCGTAATTGAAATGCACAAATACACCAAATATAATATTGTCCCAATTTCTAGTTTAAATTAGTTTCAATTCTAGTTTCGTATTCAAATTGCAATTAAAAAAAATCAAAGTCTACTTGACTCGGGGTAAAGATTATGCTTACTTTGTTTTTTACAAAGTAAGTCTTACTTTGTGTGTTTTCACCATTGGATTAATTTTATACTCCATCATCCAATGGTGAAAACACACCAAGTAATGGTTCTTTGTCAAAAACAAAGTAACCATAGAAGGCACCCTTGACTCGGTGCTTATAAAAATAATTCAAAATAGCATTAAATCCCATTTAAGATTTATATCCAAAATTTGGACTAAACTTATGTAGATAAACCGGGAAGGAATTTCAAGAATAAGTAAGAAAAAAAAAATGGAAAAACCATTTACCATATAGTATTTCTAACAAAATTTAACAATTAAATTTATTATAATAATAATAATTTACAAAAGGACAAACTACATCAATTCAATGGTGCCTTCTATGATTACTTTGTTTTTGATAAAGTACCATTACTTGATGTGTTTTCACTATTGGATGATGAATTATAAAATTAATCTAATGGTGAAAATACATAAAGTAAGACTTACTTTGTTAAAAACAAAATAAGTATAGCCTTTACCCAATTCAATAACTCTTTTAATTACTAATAGCTAAACAATACAAATAAAGAAAAATAATAAATAATTAAAACCTATATCAAATAACCATAAATTTCTAATAACTAAAAAACTAAACTAAATATTACAAAAGGAGTTAATATGAAACAACTGAGCTTCCTAATTTTTTTTTTTTATGTAATTAGTAAATGAAATGCGCTTAATTAATGGTCTATTTTCTTCCTTTGGGTTTCTTATTGAAAGAATTGGCCTGCTTTAATTACAGGTAACCAATCTAGTTATAAAGTTTTAAAAGTAAAAACCAAGTTATAAATTTCTGTATTTTTTAAAATATAATAAAGACAAAACGACGACGTAGTTTTCCTAAGAAAAAAAGAAGGGGTTACATAATAATTATACCAAATATGTAGAGATTAGATTACCAAATAAAAAACAGGAGTTACCAAAAAAAAGTGGGATGGTGATAGGGTAAACCAATCAAGATAAAAATTGAATTATAATTTTATAATAATAAATCCGGATCTCACGGTTCTTTATTTGGATGGCCGAAAGCAATTCTACGAATGGATGTGTTGGAGATCCTTTATGGAATTGCGTCGGCTATCCAAGCAAAGTTCAGGGATGTGTTGAAGAATAAATTTAATATAGCTAATGAGTGTCCCCAAAATTTGGAAAACTAATGGATTATAATATATTAATTATGTATCTCATGAGAAACTAATCGACTGCATTTATCCTTCCACGATAGTTAAAACAAACTTATTGAGTCATGCATGATTAAGGCACTGTTCTTTTTAACTTAATTTCAGCATAAGTAAGTTCAATTCAGTTCAATTAAAAATTTAGTTCACTTAATTTAAGTTAAGTTAAGTTCAGTTAATTTCAGTTCAGTAATTTATCATTATTTATTGTAATTATAATTATTTATATATAATTCATCATTATTTATTATAATTATAATTATTTATATATAATTTATAATTTAGTATTATTTAAATATAATTCATCATTATTTATTATTATTTATATATAATTGATTATTATTTATTATTATTTATAATTTAGTATTATTTATATATAATTTATTATAATTATAATTATTTATATATAATTTATAATTTATTTATTATAATTTAGCATTTAGCATTATTTATATATAATTCATCATTATTTATAATAATTATTTTCATATAATTTATAGGTAATTTATAATTCAATATTATTTATATATAATTCATCATTATTTATTATAATTATAATTATTTATATATAATTTATAATTACTTATATATAATATATAATTTATATATAGTTATAATTACTTATATATAATTTATCATTTTTTATTATAATTATATTTTTTTATATATAATATATCATTTATCATTATATATATCATTTATTATTTTTTATTATAGTTATAATTATTTATGTATAAAATTTATCATTATATATATATAATTTATTGTAATTAAAATTATTTGATGCAGTTAAGTTAAGTTAAGTTAAGTTTAGTAGCATTCAGTTCAGTTAAGTTAAGTTAATTTAATTTAATTTTAGTTAAAAAGAATGGGACCTAAGTTCAACATCGATTTTTCTTTTTTCTTTTTTCTTTTTTGAAGTAATAAAAATTGAGAATATACATGAAAAGGGAATGTTAAATAGAAAGTGTATTTATGTAATTAAGTAGAGGAGAGAAATGTTATTAGAAAGAAAAAAGAATCTCCCATTGACAATCAAGTTCCACATGAAGAACATTGTTGCATTATTGAAACATTGATTTTTCACTTTAAAGCTCCATTTTAAAATGACAAGTAAAACTAGGTTAGTTATGGTTCGAAACGAGATTAAAACCACTTGTTCTTCTATTTTAAGAATCTATTCGTAACATTTTATCTTGATCGTCCTCTTTTTTAAGGAGGTTGATAACGAGTAATCCATGAAGCAAATTATGGAGGGAAAGACAACAGAAAAAACCTTATCTAAAACCCTAACCTTAAAGACATAAGAAATTGAAATTCTGTATTAACGGAGGATTATACCAAAATAATGATAATTTTATTTTAATAGGATTTTACAAACTGGAACTAGATAACATTATATATTTAAATAATATTTTAACCGGATGTTACAAATTAAATAAGAGTAGCATTGTCATTAATATTCTCTACAATACATGTAGGGGGTGTTTGGTTTCTCCTTTTCAGCCTCCTTTTGCCTTTTCACTTCAAAAAGGAGAGTTTTAGGTGTTTGGTTAGTTATCTCATGTTTGCCTTTTACAATTGAAAAGCAGCATTAGCTGTTTGGTTAGTGATCTCATGTTTGCTTTTTACACCCGAAAAGCAGCCTTTTACAAAAGCAGAGAATCTCTGCTTTTTGGAAAAGCAGCTTTTCCCAACAGCAAACAACAAACCGTAACAGCAACCGCAAACAGCAAACAGCAAACAGCAACAGTAAATAGTAGGTAAAACAAACGGGCCCGTAGTTAATTTATAATAGTAATAATTCATAAAAGGAGTGGAGAATAATTGTACCTTATGTGGGTGGAACACAACTCAATTCTACATCTACTGAAATTTTGCAACAAGGCAAATGAGGTAAGGAAATCAATTGAATGGCCAACTAAGGTGTTTAGAATTATGGGGTCAAAGTGCATTGAATGGATCGGGCTGGTACGAGGAATATTGCCAATCGTAAAATTTAGATTATTTTATGCAATAGCTTGGATGATATGGTATAATCACAATAGTATCACACAAGGGAAGAAATCCCTAACTCCACAAGCCATTGTCACAAGAGCCCAAAACTCTATACACTGAGTTCCAAAAGTCACGCCTAACCAGCTCAAGTTAACGAGTAAAGGTTGCTAGCAAGCCCTACCAAATGATTTTCTAAAAATGGACTACGATGCCACATTTTGTGCTTGTGACCAAGCTTGTACGACTGGGTTCATAGTAAGGAACAATAGAGATCACACTTTGATGGTTCCATGATATGGTATCAGGGCCTCTTAAATCAAACTGTCGAGGGTTCGAGTCATGACAACCTCATTAATTTGTGAAATTAGTGGGATGAACCTATGTTGTATACGCTACAAACCCAATGAGCGTTTACATGTGGACATGAATCTTTTTTACAGGCAAAAGAATCTGGCTTCACAAGGCTAATCGTCTCCTCCAATTGCAAAACAATGATTCAGACCATACATATAACTCAAGGCGCCTCACACTTTGACTCGATTGCACAGGGCCGGCCCTAGGCCTTGATTTTTAGGGTGCAGGCCCAGGGCCCATAAATCTAAGGGGCCCCAAAAGTAAAAATTATTCAGTATATATTATATTTTAAAAAAAATTACAATAACCTAACCTATTATACTTAAAGGAGAAGGAGACACGGAAGATGCAAGCTGCGCTTAGGAATTAAAATTCCCAAATCTTCTTCTTCTCTTCTTCTAATCGTTGTTGCCGTTCTGTTTTGCTCCCCAAATCTTCTTGTTCTTCTAATCGTTTGGCTTCTCTCTCGTTTCCTCCTTTAAATTCGGTTTTGCTCCGTTGTTCTGCTGCGTTCCGCGTTCCGTTTGCTAGTTTTCAATTTGATAGATTATTACTTTCATATTCATTATTAGTTTTGTTTTCAAGTGTGTTCCTTGTTTTCAATTTGATACTTGTTTTCAATTTGATATATTATTAATTCATATTTGTGCTTGTCTTTTGATATTGTTTTTCAATTTTGCTCATTGCTTTCAATTTGGTAAATTGGTACTTGTCTTTTGATACTGTTTTTAGATAATTTTCAATTAGCTGCTTGTTTTTTGATAATTTTGCTCAATATAGTATATGCTTATAGACAAAATTTCAATTAATCTATGGTTCAAATATGCCTTGTTATTGAATTAGATCCCTGAGATGAAAATGTAACAACATATGGTGCTAATTCATCCTTTCTTGGAGTGCTTTTGAATATTTTTGCTCTTGGTTTTCTGCAGTTTTGAAACCAGTATAAACATCTAAATCCATTTAACTATGATAGTGTTTTTGTGTGTCTGTATTTATTTACCTGCTTTTGTTGACTATTGTGAAACATAGTATCCATCATCCAAGTTCAAATATGAAGAGGGTATGAGGTTATTGTAGGCTACATCTAAGGGATATCCATCTTGCATTATGGTACCTATTCTGAAACAGTTTCTCCATTGTTTATATACTCACAAAGTACTATTTTCCCTTTTACTAACTTCTTGTTTAAGAAATCCTGCATTTTATCATGCATTAGTTTATCAAAATGTTTTAGCAATACACATAATGGAACTTGTGAGAAATTTAGGCTTAATTCTACTGTAAAAAATAGCTTAAAGCGAGATTATCTTTAAGATATTAAATTATTAATGACCTTGTGTGTGGGCAATTAAAGACGAGCTTCAAGGGTTGGAAAAGAGTTAGAAAACGAAGAATATTAACGTAGAGACCGGTTTTCAGTGGTTTAGCATATTTTGAAGTTGTATTGTTAATGATATTGATTTTGTTTAGCACGTTTTAAAACTAAATCAATTCAATAAACTCTTTTAATTCTACCAAAAAAATAAAATAAACTCTTTTAATTACTAACAACTAAAAAGGGCGGCCCGGTCGCAAAATTATCAAAAGTACTTGTCTTTTGATACTGTTTTTAGATAATTTTCAATTAGCTGCTTGTTTTTTGATAATTTTGCTCAATATAGTATATGCTTATAGACAAAATTTCAATTAATCTATGGTTCAAATATGCCTTGTTATTGAATTAGATCCCTGAGATGAAAATGTAACAACATATGGTGCTAATTCATCCTTTCTTGGAGTGCTTTTGAATATTTTTGCTCTTGGTTTTCTGCAGTTTTGAAACCAGTATAAACATCTAAATCCATTTAACTATGATAGTGTTTTTGTGTGTCTGTATTTATTTACCTGCTTTTGTTGACTATTGTGAAACATAGTATCCATCATCCAAGTTCAAATATGAAGAGGGTATGAGGTTATTGTAGGCTACATCTAAGGGATATCCATCTTGCATTATGGTACCTATTCTGAAACAGTTTCTCCATTGTTTATATACTCACAAAGTACTATTTTCCCTTTTACTAACTTCTTGTTTAAGAAATCCTGCATTTTATCATGCATTAGTTTATCAAAATGTTTTAGCAATACACATAATGGAACTTGTGAGAAATTTAGGCTTAATTCTACTGTAAAAAATAGCTTAAAGCGAGATTATCTTTAAGATATTAAATTATTAATGACCTTGTGTGTGGGCAATTAAAGACGAGCTTCAAGGGTTGGAAAAGAGTTAGAAAACGAAGAATATTAACGTAGAGACCGGTTTTCAGTGGTTTAGCATATTTTGAAGTTGTATTGTTAATGATATTGATTTTGTTTAGCACGTTTTAAAACTAAATCAATTCAATAAACTCTTTTAATTCTACCAAAAAAATAAAATAAACTCTTTTAATTACTAACAACTAAAAAGGGCGGCCCGGTCGCATTACGCGTCTCCGCTGAGCGAGGGTCCAGGGAGGGGTCCCACCACAAGGGTGTATTGGGGGCAAGCCTTCCCTTGCCAATTTAATTGGCAAGAGGCCACTCCTAAGACTCGAACCCGTGACCTCTGGTCACACGGCAACAACGTTTTACCGTTGCGCCAAGGCTCGCCCTCTTAATTACTAACAACTAAACAATAAAAATAAACAACAAAATAAGTAATTAAAACCTATATCAAATTTCCCTAAATCTCTAATAACTAAACAAGTAAACTAAAATAATCAAGGTAAATACTACAAGGGGAGTTAATATGAAAAAACTGATGTTATATGAACTTAAGTTTTGAGTATATTTTATAAGGTTTTGATTAAATTCCTTTTATAAATGTATATATGTAGCCATGTTAAGTAAAGTTGGTTTTTATAGCTGATAGTTTCTTACTGAGATTTTTGTCTCACGTTTTTAAATGTTTTAATGTTTTTAAGTGAGAAAGTATAGGATATAGAGAAAGTTACCGACCGATTAGGCAAGGTTTGGAAGTTGGCTGCTTCTTGTTAGAATTATGGTTAGAACTTTGATATTTCAATTGTAATATAATGGAGTTGGTAAATATATGTTGAGGTCCTCGAAGGACTAATGTAGGAATATGAATTATTTTAGAATATATATTGAAGAGAAAGACCAAAATAAATAAATCAATATGATATTATGGTATTTGGATAAATTGGAGACTCCTAAATTTTGATTATGATCTTTCTATTTCACGCCCGATGCCGATTAAGGTCGTCTCGGGTCGGGTGTGACACGAGCTCCCTAATTTTTTTTATGTAATTAGTAAATGAAATGGACTTCATTAATGGTCCATTTTCTTTCTTTCCATTTCTTATTGAAAGAATTGGCTTGCTTTAATTACAAGTAGCCAATCTAGTTATAATGTTTTAAAACCATTTTAAAACTAAAAACCAAGTTATAAATTTCTCTATTTTTTTAAAATATAATAAAGGCAAAATGACGTAGCTTGCCTTTGTTAAACCTAAAGGGTTTGCTTGGATTGAGGTTAGTGGAGGTTAATTAAAGGGAGGTTATTTTTCTAACCTTGTTTGGGTAGGAGTTTAAATGGTGGTTATTTTTCTAACCTTGCTTGGGAAGGAGTTTAAGTTTAAATGAAGGTTAAATGGGGTTAAATGGAGGTTCAAAAACCTTCAATTTCAGTCCCACTAAATTGGTGGGATCTGGAAGTTCTCTAACCTTCCCTCCCTTTAATTAATCTTGTGAAATCTTCGTCCAAGCGGACCCAAAAAGAAAGAAAGAAAAGACGGGGCAATAGAGCAAGCCCCAAAAAAGTGTATAATAAAAAAATTTAAAAAGAATTGAAATTGATTACATAATAATTATACCAAATATGTAGAGATTAGGTTACTAAAAAAAGAGTTTCCAAAAAAAGTGCGAGGGCGATTGGGTGAATCAACTAAGATAAAAAAAAATTGAATTATAATTTTATATATAAAAAAAGAGTAATAAAAAAAATGTAGTCTTTAAATGGAAGTAAGAAGATTGAGAAGAATATAAATCTCAAACAGAGATGAGATGTAAAAAATATACCCACTCGAGTAATGTGATGCAGGGTCATAGATAGAGGGACCTGGGGGGACCGGACCCCTCCGCCCATCGGAACCACATTGACCCTGGGTAGTTTCGGCCTCCTGTTTTTATCAAGGTGTTGAATTATCCCTCTCCAAATTTCTATTTTTAGTCACCTATTAGGTCATTTTTAAATCCAAATTATTAATTTTCTTTTTACCTGCTAAGCCCTCTCAAATCAATTCTTTTAATTTTTTTTTTACTTGTTCGGACCTCCCAAAATCCATTTTTTACATATTAGAAATCTTAAACAAAATCTAGCTTAACTTTCAGAAATCGTATATTAATACTTAAAAATTGGTTCTTGACTATTCAAATTATACCATGCATATATATACACACACAAAATTGAGCAAATTCGACTTAGCAAATTTTTTTTTTTTACGAACGCACATATAAAATCTCTCCCCCCCCCCCCCCCCAAACCGAGTAACCATGTATACCCCACTGATGGGACTTCTAAAATCTAGAATTTTAGATAAAAAAGTTGCTAAAACCCGGGTTTTTTCGATGAAAATCTCTTATTTTAGTAAATCATATATCTTATGATATTTTTTTCGAGGTAGCCCCGCCTCTAAAGCGTCGGATTGCTAATCCGTTGTACGAATTATTCGTACCGAGGGTTCGAATCCCTCTCTTGTACTGGTAATTAAAAAATAAACAAGTAAGGGTTTAGGATTGACACTAGGGTTTCTCGGAGGGTCGGTCATCGATCTGCGACCTTCTTTGGCTCTATCCCTAACGCCATTTCCAATTGGTTTGTCATTGATAATATATTAACATTTTCGAAATTAAAACCTAAATTTTTCAATTTTGATGAATCATATGTCTTGCTTAGAATCACGGTAAGATTGTTGGAAGGAATAAGCAAAAAAAAATGAAAATGCCATCTCTGCCATATTTTAGAACATATTAAATTAAATTTTCCTAAATCCCACTCTGTAAATCAATTAAATTTAAAATACAAATTTTTATTTTTTATTGGACAATTTTGAGGTTATAATTGCCAACATATTATAGTAAGGGAAAATTGTTTTTATTTTTCAATTTTTTTAGTCGCCATTGGGTAAGGTAACTTTTTTAAATTTATTATTATTTACTTATTTAATTACAATTTGGAAACCATTTTTAGGTAATGTTTCTTGTCAATTCAATGGAGGGCAAATTTATTTGGACATTCAGTCAAACTGACATGACAACACCACTACCATCTAAAATTACTCCGCGTTTAAAACATTTATGATAAAATGTTATAATTGTTTTAGTTTATTTAGTTTATTTAAAACCGTAAGAAAATAAATAAAAATTCAAACCCAGCCTAAATAGGATTCTCTTATTTTTTTGTTACTCGAGACAGTCAAACTGACATGACAACACCATTACTTTCCACAATTGCTCGGACGTTTAAAACGTTATAATTGCTTACGTTAGAAGGTATGTATGTACTTACCAAAAAAACGTTTGAAACAAATTTGAACCTTATCCTAAAAAAACAGCATTTGGTAAATCATTTAAATATAATATATAATTACCTGAATATAGAAACAATCAATAAGCTTCTCAAGGTCTCCAAGTCTAATAACATCATGGTAAACATACCTTCTCACCTGTCACAAATATATATATATATATATATATGGGATCATTAGCCATAATTAAGGATTACATCTATTGAATTATGAACATAACTCAAAATTAGGAGGCACATACTCCCTACTTTTTCTTCTTCTCCTTCACCCCTCTTTCTTGAATTCCTCTATTTTTTCGATAACCAGAGCCTCTGTTAATATGGCTCGCTCGATTTTATGGAATTTCACCGGAAATATCAAACCGAGGACGGTAACTCTGATCCTAGCTATGCAGTATGTACTTTCTGTCAATTAAAGTTTCACAGGCACGCAACTCGTCTCATGTACCATCTAGCAAAGATTGAAGGCAAGAAGATCCGTGTATGTACGACCCCGTCAAGAAACGCTTTCGAAATCGTCTGCAGAATGACAGGAAAACGAATACCTACCCCGGCTGCACCAATACCAGAAAATGTAACGGTGGACAGTGCCTTGCTTGAAATAGCCAAAATACTTCTTTCCCTTCAAGATTCTGACGAGGTTGTTGATCGGGCAGCAACACCTACATCCCCTATTGCTTGATATTCCATTAAGTCTTTCTCTGTACTTTCTTTTTCTTTTTCATGTTTCTTTTTCCATTAAATATAATTAAAATGAAGTTATTACTTCCTATATGTCATTCTAATATTAGAATCTTATACCCCAATTTTAATCGTTTGATTTTTTCAAGATATGTGTAACATACATTCCGCATACAGTTTAATTCTTTCTAACTGAATGATTAATTGACTATAGTTTAGAATTACCAATGTTTAAGCCAAACTTTTATATCCATTTTGAAGTTTAAAGACCCATACAAGAAAGTAAAGTTAAAGTTGAAGAGCATGGTTGTAAGGATTTTGCCCCAAAGTGGGGCTTAGAATGAAATTTTAACCCTATAAAGTGCCCGGTTAAACTTTATGCCCAATGTGGGGCTGGTTTAACCGAGAGCGAAACCGGAAGCGAAACCGGAAGCCAACCTTCCGATTTCGTTTTGCAAAGAAACCGGAAGGCTAGCTTCCAGTTTCTCAATTTTTATTTTTATTTTTTTTAATAAAAAATAGAAACTAGAAGGCTACCTTCCGGTTTCTATTTTTTATTTTTAAAAAATAGAGACCTATAAAAAATAGAAACCGAAAGGTAGCCTTCTGATCTCTCTGACCCCTTTGGGCAGAGTGTGGGTAAGACCATACTCTGCCCCCTAATTTTGAGAATATATTCTCACTGCTCCCATCAGGAGCAGTGAGACAACACATTCACGGAGTGAATGTGTTGTATCAAAACAATTTCTGAAACATTTTATGTTTCAGAAATTTATTCAAAAACCTTTTTTTTATTATTTTTACTCCACTTCTCTCCTCTTTCACCACTTCTATTTAAATTTATTTCTTTCACTCCCCTCTCACATTATTTAACCCCTCATTTCCATTTACAATCTTCTCTTCTTATTTTCTTTCTTCTATTCCCTTTCTTTTTCTTATTTTTTTCTACTCCACTAACCCCCTTAAATATTTTATTTTCTCTCTTAATCTCTCACAATTCACAAGATTAATCTTTCACCATATTTGAAGAGTTCAAAAAATTTAAAGGTATGTTTATGCAATGTAATTTTTTTTATATGTAATTAGTATTAATACATTGATTATTTTCTATATATTTACTTAACTTTATTTTTTTCCATGTTGGTGCATAATATAAGAAATCTACTAAAGAAAAAATATATGTAATTATTTATTTATTTCATATGTATTAAATATGTTAATATTGGAAATTAAATTAATTAAATGAAAAAACTATAAATATGTTAGAGAAATGTGTAAAAAAAATTATGTTAATTATTAGATATATAGTTATGGGTTCGAATCACATCCGGGTCTGGTGGGGATTTTTCTTTCTTCTTTAATGTAAGCGCATTGCGCAAATTTTTGAATTTTCTGACTAGTCAAGCATGAGCAGATGACCTAAGCTAGCCGCCGCCGCCGCCGCCCTGCTCTACTTTCGCCATGGATGAACCTCCTTGCTCGAGCTTCGCCATCGCGCACCTTTTCAATCGACAGTCATATGAAAAGTTCTCTAAACCCACGATCCCCGGCGCAGAAGCCCCGCATCGAGGTGGGATTTCACCGGAGCTGGTTCCACCTTCTGGAAAATCCTTCGCCGCCGCCGTTACAGGCTCGATTTCCTCTGCTGTCATCCCAGAGCCGGAGATGCCTAAAATATCCGAGGAAGGAGGATTCAAATCTATTCGCATACAACAATCGATTTATGAGGAACGAGTCCGGTCCTGCCAACATTCAGTCATTGGCCAACTGAATCTCTCAAAAGGGGATAAGCCCTGGAAGCATGCAGACCTCAAATTCAAACTGACTCAGGTATGGAATCTATCTATTGACTGGAAATTGATATCTCTGGAGAGGGGATTTTATCATATTATCATGCCTTCTGCTATGGCTTTACAATCTATCTGGAGCCTAGGCGCAATTCAGTTGAAACCTGGAATTATGCGCTTCATACCCTGGTCCCCGGGTTTTAACCCGGAATCGCACAAATCCACCTCCACACAGGTCTGGGTCCGGCTATACAATCTTCCCTGGGAATACTGGGACACCCGCATCATTGCAAGTATAGCAAGGGTTATTGGTATCCCAATCAGATTTGATCAAAACACGGTCAATGGAGAATTCGGACACTATGCCCGAGTTCTAGTGGATGTTGATCTCTCAAAGGAGATACAGATGAAGCTTCGGGTAGACACGAACTCCCTTATGCAATGGGTCTATTTAGAATATGAGCACCTTCCTGCTTTTTGCACTGTTTGCTCTTCTGTGGGTCATTCAACAGGTCAGTGCAGAAGGAATGCTAGCAACGAGAACCACATGCACACTCGGTTTGTTCAGAGAGAGGGAAAGCAAGCTTCTAAAAAGGTTGATACTCCGATCCCACAGGAGGCTACCCAGAACACAGCTGATGACACACCCTCTTCTAGCGAACCAAAATCTCCAAGGCCACAGGAAGGCACATGGCAAATGGTTCTTCACAAATCGGCTACAGCAGAAACTGAGAAGAACTGGGGGGATTACAGTGATGATGGATCCAAGGCATCCGATAATGAGGACCACAGGCAATACAGTTTGGCTGCTAATATTCCAAAACAGATCATCACAAGGGCCTATGAATGGCAACCACCCGAATCAGCTCAGAAAGAACTGGTTATAACGACAAACATGCCGCTACAGCAGGAGACAGAACCAAAATGGTCGACGGTCAAAAAGAAAAAAACTAAGCCTCATACAGCTCCAGAGGCTCGTTCCAAAAGGCTCAGCAGGCCTCCTTCTCGATATCAATGATCATTCTATACTGGAACTGTAGGGGGATCAGCAACCCCAGGACTCAGAGGGCACTAAAACTTCTCTACAATTCTAATAAACCGGATCTCCTTTGTCTGGCTGAACCCATGGTGAGTTTTGACCGAGTCACTTCTTCTTTTTGGCTTTCAATTGGTATGCAGTTGCTATTCGTAAATAACAGTAACTCGATTTGGGTTTTTGGCGCAACATCGATGATGGATGTGGATCTTATGGTGAGCCATGATCAGCATATCTCTATCTCGTTTGGACAGGCCCCCACAACCATCTCCTTTGTGTATGGCAATACCTCGGCAACTGGTCGTCAAGCTCTCTGGGTGGATTTACTGGCTCTTAGGGATACTACGGATGGTAACTGGCTGGTAATGGGCGACTTTAACGCTGTGGTGGGCGCTCACGAGAAAACGGGAGTCAGTCCGGCTGTTTCAGCTTGCAGAGATTTCAGGCAGTTTATTGACTCTGGGGGCCTATTAGAAGTGGAAACAGGTGACTATCAATTCACTTGGTCTAATGGGAGGCGTGGCAACGCACATGTCGAATGTAGGCTTGACCGAGCTCTTGTAAGCGAGACTTTTGTGGATGCCTGGACCAGAATTTCTTGTACGGCTCTACAACGGTACCGATCAGATCACTGTCCAATTCTATTGAATTGCTCTAACAGCCCTAGGCGAGTCTCCAGCTTTAGGTTCTTGAGCATGTGGACAACACACCCTTCACTGAAGGAGCTCATCGCTTCTCATTGGCGGGATACTGATATTTCGCTCCCTCTTGCGCAGCTACTGATGCATAAACTGAAAACGCTTCAGACTGCACTGAGGCACTGGAACCGTAATGTTTTCGGAAGAGTCGAAGAGAATATCAGGGTAGCTACTGATCAGTTAAAACAGGTTCAAATGCACATTGCTGCGTATGGTCACTCAGATGAATACCAGTCGCGTGAGGCGGAGGCGCAGGCTGAGCTCGACTCACAACTTTACCGACAAGAGCTCTTGGCTAGAGAGCGTAGCAGAATAACATGGCTGGAGGCAGGTGATAGGAACTCTTCCTTCTTCCACAGGGTCGCTAAAATAAAAAAGGTTCAGACAGGGCTATCAGCTTTGCAGATTGACGGTACAATTGTCAGCGACGATACGCTTATCGCTGACCATATTATTCAGTTCTACTCAGGACTGTTTACCGCCTCTTCCTCACAGTTAAACGAGAGGCCTATCAGGGAAGTTATTCCACAGCTTGTCACGGATGAGGAAAACTCGCTGCTAACCAGGAAGCCGCTGGAAGAGGAGATCCGAAGCGCGGTTTTTGCAATGAATAAGGATGGAGCACCGGGTCCTGACGGGTTTGGCGGGCTGTTCTACCAGCGGTTCTGGGAGATTGTTAAACAAGATGTGTGTAAGGTGGTCTGGAGCTTCTTTAGCAGCGGTTACATTTTACCAGGTATGAATTCTAATCTAATGACGTTGATCCCAAAAACGGAAGGGGCAAACCAAATCTCTCAATTCAGACCTATTGTAATGGGGAATTTCTCCTACAAAAACATTTCCAAGATCTTGGCAGACAGGCTAGCATCAATTGCTCCGAGAATCGTCTCCGACAATCAATTTGGGTTTATTAAGAGCAGAAGCATTCATCAGTGCATTGCCGCGGCCTCTGAGGGAGTAAACATGTTGGCAAAGTGTTGCTTCGGGGGCGCAATGGCCCTGAAAATTGACATCAAAAAAGCATTTGATACTCTGGACTGGAATTTCTTATTAGCAGTGATGGAGGCTTTCGGGTTTTCCTTGCAATTTAGGGACTGGATCTTAAACATCCTCGCCTCCGCTAGGATTTCAATCTTAATTGCGGGTCAGCCTAAAGGGTTTTTCAGTTGCTCTTGTGGGGTTCGACAGGGCGACCCCCTTTCGCCAATATTATTTGGGATAGCTGAGGATTTTTTCAGCCGTTGGATTGCAAAGCTGGAGCGAAACGGCAGCTTCACCCCTATGAGATACACTAGTATGGTGGCTTTTCCCTCACATCTTCTATATGCCGACGACATGCTGCTGTTTGGGAAAGCTTCGAAAAGGAATATGCGCACCATAAAAGCTTTGTTTCAGCTGTATGGGCAACTCTCAGGTCAGATGGTTAGCTGGGAGAAATCTGCAGTTTACTTTGGAGATCACGTTCCGTCCACCAGAGCCACACACTTGGCAGATACTTTGGGTATCCAAAGGGCAACTGCGCCGTTTATTTATCTCGGGATTCCTCTTTTTGTCGGAGCCCCCAAGGGAAAGTTCCTAAAGCCAATTGCGGATCGTTTCCTAGCCAAGTTCAGTACTTGGAAAGGAACCTCGCTTTCCTTCATGGGGAGGCTCACTTTAATTAAGTCGGCTCTAGCAGGTGCATTAATCCACTCCTTTATGCTCTACCGCTGGCCAATCATATTATTAAACAGACTGAACAGGGCTGTCCGGAACTTTTTATGGACGGGAAACAAAGACACGCGCAAACTGATCACGGTGCCATGGTCTATCTGCTGCAACGGCTTTGAGAGTGGCGGGTTAGGCATAAAAAATTTTGTTGCCTTCAACTCTTCGCTTAGAGGGAAATTCTGTTGGGAAATGATTCAGAGCAACACATTTGTCTGCAATTTGCTTCGGTTCAGAATGTTAACGCCATCAGGGCTCCCTCAGGCTTACATAACCAACTCGACCATATGGGTCTCCTGCAGGGACATTTATGCAAAAATCCGAGACAAGGTTAAATGGTGGATAGGGCCTCATTCGGATCTCAATTTCTGGACAGACGCCTGGATCACCCCCTCAGTGGCGGATCAGCTGAACATCCCTCGGCGCCTGCAGAACAGGCTTTTTAATTCAGTGGAAGATTACCTGATAGATCAGTCTTGGGCTAACATTGATGACCTCCCTTTGGATGTGCAGGAAAATATCAGGAGAACGGAGAGAGGCCTTGATGGTAGAGACCTGTGCGTCTGGACTATGGCAGACTCGGGCATTCTCACAGTCAAATTGTTATACAAGTCGATCATAGACCAGCCCATGACGGTTCCCTGGGGCCGTCTTATTTAGAGCAAACACATCCCTCCTAGCAGGTCAGCAATCTGCTGGAAGCTCCTGCACAACCGTATGGCAACACATAATGTTCTACAGTCGAGAGGTTTTTCGCTGGCCTCTAGATGCGAGCTGTGAAAATCTGATGTAGAAACGGTTGACCACCTTTTCCTCCACTGCTCACTAACCTCTGAGCTATGGACTCGAATTGCTACTATGTTTGGTTGTGTGATGCCAAATGTTGTTACCTTCTCCTCTTTCTTCTTGTCTCTGCAGGACCTAAAGCACCAAAGAGATTTACGCATCCCTTGGAAGGTAGCCATAATCACTTGCCCCTGGATCATATGGCGCACCAGAAACAAAGCAATTTTCGAGGCAGATCTCCCTTCAATCCAAATGGTTACTGCGCAACTCTGTCGATGTCTGCAGGAGATCGGCTTCCCTGCTAACAGTACGCCGTTGCGCCCTCCGCCAGCCCCAGACTACGTGTTGGTGCGTTGGGTGGCTCCTCCCGCGGGTTGGACAAAATGCAATACTGATGGATCAGCAAATGCAGACAGGGCCGGTTCAGGGGGAATTTTCCGCAACTGGAGAGGTTTTGCTAAAGGGTGCTTTGCCTTCCCAAACACAAGTACCGACGCTATGAAAGCTGAAATGTTGGCCGTAATCTTCGCAATTGAAATGGCCTGGGAGAAGGGCTGGCATCAATTGTGGATTGAAACGGACTCGGTGGTCACGATGTCGCTGCTCCGACAGCGTTCAACAGCGGTTCCTTGGTCCCTCCGTCAGCAATGGCTCCACTGTCTGGCGATTTGTTCAAATATGGAGATTCATATTTCACATATATTCAGAGAAGGAAACCGAGCAGCGGACTGCCTGGCTCGGTATGGTGCCACGGCACAGAATCTTATATGGTGGGCTTCGGCCCCTTCGTTTTGTAGGCCTTTTATTTTTGATGACATTTGTAACATTGCACACCTCCGCCACCTCTAACTCTTCATTGTAACCATTTTTTAATTTTTTATATAACGGGTTTGTCGAAGCAGGATAGGGGGTGCCGACCTAGTCGGGATGTCCGATTCCTGCTTTGACCTTCGTCCCAGCCTTTACGTAAAAAAAATGTTAAATGTTTGAAAAATGTTAGAAATATGAAAATATGTTAGAATTATGTTAAATGTGTTATATAATAGAAATGTAATAAATATTAGCAATATGTTTGATGTTAGAAATATTGAGATAACATTTATGTACTTGTATAATATGTAGGATAACGTGGAACAAATGGCTTACCAAAACAGACCTCAACAATTAATAAATCCAGGGCCGTAATTGATGATTTATTGACACAACAGAAAATACACCGTTCCCAAGGTGTTTGGTTGGAGGAGGTAATATTATCGTTTTGTCAATAGTGATCAATTTTCTGACACTAATATAAATTTTAGAAACACTTGAAGTGACTTTTTGCACATGTGTTTGAAAAATTTGTAAGACAATTACAAAGCACTGAAGCCTTCCAGAGCAGTGAAATTTGAAGGTTTTGAAAATATAAATCCAAGAGTTTTGGAAAAGTTGCAAATTGCAGGCTTTGGAGCAATTATTGATTTTGGGCTTATTAATATAGACCATGCATTGATAACAGCGTTAGTTGAAAGATGGCGGCTGGAAACATACACATTTCACCTCCCTATTGGAGAAGCAACAATGACATTGCAGGATGTGGAGGTCTTGACTGGACTTCGTGTGGACGGTGAAGCCTTCATATTTGGAAAGATAGGAATTGACTGGTGTACGATATGCCACCAGTTATTAGGTTTTCGGCCAAGAAAGGGTCATGATATTACCGGGGTTGAGTTGAAGATGTCGTGGTTGACTGAGAAATTTCCAGCACAACCTCCAATTGATGCATCTGAGTACATAATCGAGTGTCATGCACGGGCATTGATACTGCGTATATGGGGTGGATTTTTGTTTCCTATTAAGAATGTGAATAAGGTACAGTTGATGGTCCTACCTTTGTTGGAAGATTTCAATGTGGCATGAACATATGCGTGGGGTGCCGCAATGTTAGCAAATTTGTATAGAGAAATGTGCAAAGCGACAGAACCTACGTGTAAGCAAATAGGTGTCCTATGACCTCTAGTTGTCCTAGAAGAGGAACCAATATGTCTCCCACGTGAAACCTCGACCCTAGTATGACCTCCTTCATTCATTTGTCTATTTGGGCATGTCTTCTTGTTGTGTCCACTTTGCTTGCAAATGCTGCAGACATAACTAGTAAGTCCTGTCTCTATCAAGTCCATTTCATTCCTAATTCTTGTCGACTTTGGTCTTCCTTTCTTCCGCTTACATTATGGATCGACAATCAATGGTGGATAAATGAATGTCGGCCAATAGTCCTCATGAGTAAGTGGTTAAAATGGGTAGTTGTAGACCCGCAATGTTTCCGCAATGGTATGCTCTTTGCCAACATATTGCCATAAATCAATGTGAAAATACATACAAACCGCCAGTGTGTGCGAACATGGTATACAGAAATTCTGAAATTGCATACATATACAAGATCGATCGCGAAGGTTCACTATCTGCGTGTTGTTACCTTTATGCTTAATCGGATCATAAGCAGTCTTCACATGGCAAAGACCAGATTGTGTGTCAAACTCTATCACCGTATGTCCATGTGCTCTTTCACTATACTTTTGTATCAAAGCTTTGCACACTGGTGTGACCTTATCACCTGCTTCAAACATGCCTCTGAAAGTATTTCTACGAGAGTCAAAATAGTGCACCATTTTTGCAAATGTGTGTTCAACGATGCTTTGAATAGGCATTTGTCTAATGCCTTTTAAAACACCGTTTACACATTCGGCGATATTGGTCGTCATGTTCCCATATCTAGCACCATTGTCATGCGATAAGCTCCATCGATCCAAACGTCTTTCCATTGCCCAGTTGTATGAGTGTACGTCCATACCCTTTATTGCTTCCATAATCTTCAGGAACTTGCGAAGTTGTGCTTGCGCTCCTATCAAAATTGTTGATAACATGATGAAAATTAAGGTAATCATATTAAATTAGTAAAAATCACTAGTTTATTATATAACACGTACCCTCCCGATAAAGGAGTTTTTTTATGCCAGTCTTCTTGAATGCGTGATTATAGTTGCTCACAAAGTGTCCGAGGCAAAATTGATGATATGCCATGGGTTCATCCCATCCCAAGCTAGGGTGGTTCATAGCATTCAATATGCCGGCATGTCGATCTGAAATGATAGTTTCGTTGAGTGACATGAGTCCGAGTAGCATCCATGAACCAAGCCCAGCTAGACTGGTTCTCGCTTTCAACAATCGCGAATGCAATCGGAAGTATATGATTATTGCCATCAAAGGAGGTTGTTACCAATAGAGTGTGTTTGTACTTTCCATACAGGAATGTACCATCGATTAGAATGACTGGACGTCAATGTTTAAAACCCTCGATACATGGTTTGAAGCTCCAAAACACTCATTTGAAAATTGTTGTACTCTGGTCGTGTGTTTCATTGGACACAATAATAGTGACAGATCCAGGATTGTAATGTCTCATGGCGTTCAAGTATCGAGGCAACTTGTTGTATGAATCTTCCCAATTCCCGTACACCTGCTCCAAGGCCTTCTTTGTCACGTCCGTGAAAAAAATTGTTAGAATTTATATTTTAATATTAGTATATATGATAATTATTAGGTGTGTGATTTTTATTTGGTGCTATGGAAAAAGTTGGAATTAATTCGATTATTTTATGTGTAAGTTTAGGATGGTTTTAAAAGATTATATATAGATAGAGGATCAAACGGGATATTTGCCAAGTTTGATATATATATCAGATGAATTCGTAGGCGGTGATAGATATCTTCTCTTTTTCTTTTTATTTCTTTTTCCTGTTTCATCAGTTTTCTCTCCACCGTTTCTCCACCGTTTCTTTAATTTATGGAGATCCGACCGTCCGAATCATTTGAAATTGAAACCATAGCATCCTTATATATAGATCTAAGTCTTAGCCGAAGAGTTTTTGAGTTTCGGTAGTGTTTGGAGGGAAATGGCTTAGACAGAGTTTTAGAGGCGAATTGAACGGGTTTGTGGTCTTGAATTAGTAGCCAAGGTAAGTATCTATCAACTATATTTTGAGTTTTATGTATACAGATATATATATAATCAAAGAAGTTTCAGAAATTGATATGTTAGGGTGATGCAGGAATTTTATAAAATTAGGGTTTTTCCTGATTTTGCTTTTTATTGTGAAATGATGGTTCAAATGAAGCCATTCACTATGCTTTAATGTGAATTTCGGATTTTACTTGATTATGTTGATTTAAGGCTTAATTTGGTTGATTTACATATATACATATAGGTTTTTGGTTTCAATATATATCTATATTGAACAAAATGAAGTTGATGATTTCTTACGAATTGTTTTTGGATTGAGACATATGTTGCGGTTATTGTTGTTATTATTTTGGATTGAAGTCCAAATATGATTTTTATGATACAAAATGGCTAATTGAAGCCAAATGATTTTGGTTAAGAAATAGTTTGGCATTTGATTGTGAAAGGATATGTGAGCACGTTATGATTTTATGATTTTATATCCATCGAGAGCTATCTGGATCGGTGGTTCCATATTTGAAGACCATGTTCAGTGAGGGACATGGCATGTGTACATAGTTTGAAAGACCTATTGGGTATGGCAAAGAAGTGTCGGGTAAGACCATATGGGATAGGCAATGTTAAGAGACGTCTCGCTTATATATGTGGTTATGGATTGATACTTAAGGGGAGAAACTCGAGGATGGATACAATGTTTTAAGTTCATTTGGATTATGTTTTCCGTTATGATTGATTTTAATATAAGATTTTACGTTTAATTGATTACGATTTGGTTTGATAAAACGTTTATTTGATTATAATATTTTATAAGGTTTTGAACTCAAGAATCGATACAAGATTTTATATTTTTGGTTTTTGGTTTACTACTTTGACTATATTATGAACTTTGGTTTTGAATATATTTTATAAGGTTTTAATTAAATCCCTTTTTAAAGGTATATATGTAGCTATGTTCAGTAAGTTGGTTTTTATAGCTGATAGTTTCTTACTGAGATTTTTGTCTCACGTTTTTAAATGTTTTCATGTTTTTAGGTGATAAAGTACAGGATATAGAGAAGATTACCAACCGATAGGGTGAGGTTTGGACGTTGGCTGCTTATTGTTAGACTTATGGTTAGAACTTTGGTATTTCAATTGTAATATATATGATATTATGATATTGGGATAAATTGGAGACTCCTAAGTGTTGATTATGATCTTTCTATTTCACGCCCGATGCCGATTGAGGTCGTTTAGGGCCGGGTGTGACAGTTTGGTATCAGAGCTCTAGGTTAAATTCTTCGGACCTAAGGTTGATAGTAATTGAGGAATATCGATATTTGATGATAGCTAAAAAATAATCGATAGTAATTGAGGAATATGGATATTTGGTGATAGCTAAGAAATAATTTTGAATTTCTTAGCTAATGAGGGGTAGAAATGAGATTTGATGGTTAGTAAAATATTGGGTGTATGAACATCTAGAGATAATAGAGAATTGTCTATATAGGTGTTGCGGGAGAATCAGATCCGTATCTTAATCTTATGATAACTTTTCGACCAGATAGAGGCCGAATCTGTGATGGAGTCCTAAATGAAAGTTCTTTATTATTATCTTACGTTTTCAGGGGTTTTTGAATCGCCTTAATCGGACTCCGTATGAAAAATTATGTTGGAAACGACATATGTTGGCCATTTTAGATTTAAACCAGAATTTGGTTTTTCTTTTGATTTTTCTCCTTAGTATGACTTGGAATTGATATTTGAGAGTTTAATAGGTAGCTGAAAAATATACGTATCTCAGATGTGAAGTAAGGTTAGGATACTTTGAAATGACATGATGAGTTTTGAAGTTAATATATATGCGATTAAGAAAGCGAAAATGTGCAGATTTCAATTAATTGTTTTGGAGGTTGATTATAAATTGGAGATTATGATAGGAGTTTAACAAGTTGTGGAATCTTAATGATATCCGAATTCAAAGTGCAGATCTATTGTTGAACTTTATCGAGTTGAAGTTTAGAATTATTGGGAGTTATATAAATGATGCTTAGAGAGATACCAATGTCAGTAATCAATGAGAAGTAAAGTGGGAGAATATATCTGGTGTTTGAGGAAATAATTAAGAGATTAATTTTGAGGACAAATTTTGCTGATCTTAAGCACAGTTTGAGGTAGGAAATTGAGTGATAAATATGATATAAGAGGATATATATGTTGAGAATTGAAGTTTTGTAGTACATATATTGTTAATAGAAGTTATTTTTAGTTGAAGTTTGTGTGATTATGGTTTAAGTTTATATAAGGATCAAATTGAGTGTTTATAGGTCAAATAAGAAAATTGAATGATATTATAGATAGATTTATTGACTTTTATGGGTGTAAATAAATTATGTGGAGTTTGGAAAAAAAAACATATTAGCTGGATTGATTTTAAGGAGTCAAATGGAGACTTATAAAAGTGATGTTGATATTAAGAGTTTATGAAATGACTCTTATTGATAGGAAATTATATCATCATAATAAGGTTTATAGTTGATTGATAATGATGATTGAAGTTACTGATACGAATCATGATTGTAGTCAAAATTTATAGATATAAGTATTGTTATTATGATGAAGTAAGATGATATGCTGATGCAAATTATTGATTCAGATTATTTAAAGGTTAAGAAAAATATAATATCGTATATAGTAGCGGTTCAAAAGTAATATTTTTGAAGTCTATAGAACTTGGAGATAGGTGAAATATATTTGATATATTTGCAATTGATGGAATCAATTATGATATAAATTTATTGAAGTGAGATTTGGTGTATGTTAGGAAGATATGAATGATATTTGAAGTTTTATTATGGATTTATTGGTGATGCAATTGACTAGGTTGAAGTTTAGAGTTACTAAGAGTTCTATTGATATTGATCAATCATGGAGTTAATGGACATTAGAATTTGTGGTCTTATGATGATTATGAGGAATCTTGATAATGTGCAATAATTTTGTGATCTTAGAGATTATTTGAGGAAGAAAATTTAGATTAGAAAATGTGAATTTCGAGGACGAAATTTCTTAAGATTGGGAGAATTGTCACGTCGGTGAAAAAAATTGTTAGAATTTATATTTTAATATTAGTATATATGATAATTATTAGGTGTGTGATTTTTATTTGGTGCTATGGAAAAAGTTGGAATTAATTCGATTATTTTATGTGTAAATTAAAAGTTTAGGATGGTTTTAAAAGATTATATATAGATAGAGGATCAAACGGGATATTTGCCAAGTTTGATATATATATCAGATGAATTCGTAGGCGGTGATAGATATCTTCTCTTTTTCTTTTTATTTCTTTTTCCTGTTTCATCAGTTTTCTCTCGATCGTTTCTCCACCGTTTCTTTAATTTATGGAGATCCGACCGTCCGAATCATTTGAAATTGAACCCATAGCATCCTTATATATAGATCTAAGTCCTAGCCGAAGAGTTTTTGAGTTTCGGTAGTGTTTGGAGGGAAATGGCTTAGATAGAGTTTTAGAGGCGAATTGAACGAGTTTGTGGTCTTGAATTAGTAGCCAAGGTAAGTATCTATCAACTATATTTTGAGTTTTATGTATACAGATATATATATAATCAAAGAAGTTTCAGAAATTGATATGTTAGGGTGATGCAGGAATTTTATAAAATTAGGGTTTTTCCTGATTTTGCTTTTTATTGTGAAATGATGGTTCAAATGAAGCCATTCACTATGCTTCAATGTGAATTTCGGATTTTACTTGATTATGTTGATTTAAGGCTTAATTTGGTTGATTTACATATATACATATAGGTTTTTGGTTTCAATATATATCTATATTGAACAAAATGAAGTTGATGATTTCTTACGAATTGTTTTTGGATTGAGACATATGTTGCGGTTATTGTTGTTATTATTTTGGATTGAAGTCCAAATATGATTTTTATGATACAAAATGGCTAATTGAAGCCAAATGATTTTGGTTAAGAAATAGTTTGGCATTTGATTGTGAAAGGATATGTGAGCACGTTATGATTTTATGATTTTATATCCATCGAGAGCTATCTGGATTGGTGGTTCCATATTTGAAGACCATGTTCAGTGAGGGACATGGCATGTGTACACAGTTTGAAAGACCTATTGGGTATGGCAAAGAAGTGTCGGGTAAGACCATATGGGATAGGCAATGTTAAGAGACGTCTCGCTTATATATGTGGTTATGGATTGATACTTAAGGGGAGAAACTCGAGGATGGATACAATGTTTTAAGTTCATTTGGATTATGTTTTCCGTTATGATTGATTTTAATATAAGATTTTACGTTTAATTGATTACGATTTGGTTTGATAAAACGTTTATTTGATTATAATATTTTATAAGGTTTTGAACTCAAGAATTGATACAAGATTTTATATTTTTGGTTTTTGGTTTACTACTTTGACTATATTATGAACTTTGGTTTTGAATATATTTTATAAGGTTTTAATTAAATCCCGTTTTAAAGGTATATATGTAGCTATGTTCAGTAAGTTGGTTTTTATAGCTGATAGTTTCTTACTGAGATTTTTGTCTCACGTTTTTAAATGTTTTCATGTTTTTAGGTGATAAAGTACAGGATATAGAGAAGATTACCAACCGATAGGGTGAAGTTTGGACGTTGGCTGCTTATTGTTAGACTTATGGTTAGAACTTTGGTATTTCAATTGTAATATATATGATATTATGATATTGGGATAAATTGGAGACTCCTAAGTGTTGATTATGATCTTTCTATTTCACGCCCGATGCCGATTGAGGTCGTTTAGGGCCTGGTGTGACATTCTTCTTCCCAAACCATGCCTTTTTTGTAAGTGATGTGGTACTTAAACAAGGTTTTGATGTTTGCTTGTATAACATCAATTCACAATCTCTGATCTTTAGCAACCATATCAATAATACAATTCGCTATCAGCCTGCTGTTTAGCTTTTGATGATCTTGTGTCAAACAAGAACGGATGCACGTATGAGGACCATTATAAACAGTTATTATCCAATGTCCTTCTCTCTTTTTTAACATTGCCCTTAGCCACCATGGACAATTTTGTTCTGATTGCCAACATTTCAATACTACTTTATGTGGCTTCGACTCAACCGTTGAGTACGACACGTTCTTCCTCATTGAATACTTCTTCACTGCTGCTAGCACATCCTCCTTACCAACAAAAATTAATCCTTTTCGCAACTCTAAAACTCCATCCCATATTGCCTCATCTTCTGATTCGTTAAGATTGCTATATACACGGTCTGGTTCTATCATTGAATATTAAGGTGCTGGGAAGACAAAAGGATGATAAAGGGGCAACATCCGGGATACCATAGAATTCAAAAGCATTTGGTGGAGCTATATTCAAGTCCATCATTCCCACAGTGCAAGAAACCATACTAGGTGAATCATGCACATTACCATCGACCATCTCATTTTGAAGGCCAACATCAACATCAACCCCAACCTCTTCTTCTCCTTGTTCTTCATGTTCTTCATGATCATCGTATTCTTCATAATCAAAATTGTCATCCATATCTAAGTCGACATCACTCTCGCTAGATATGCTTTCTCGACCTCCGTATTCACTTACCGGGTCAGGTTCTGGTTCTTCTACATTTTGGCTAGCAATTCTTGTTGTATATTGACTACCTCCAGCTTTAAACGCAAATCCATGTTGGTGGATAAATTGACTACTTCCACCTCCGCCTCCGCCTCCGCCTCCGCCTCCGCCTCCGCCTCCACCTTCGTTTGAGTTTGTGTATTGAACATTATTATGAAAGTTTTGAGTTTGCGTATCGTTTGGATGACCATAATTTGGCGTTGAAAAATACCTGTCAAACACGCCACTTGGTTGGCAATCTACCGAATTAAAATTCGATGGGGGATGATAGCTTGTTGTAGCTGTTGATGGCCTTTCAATGTTCCATGTATTTCCATAACCTATCTGGGTATTGACAAACTCATTGTATACATGGAGCATATCTGATGTCGTTGCATTGTTTGTTGTTGTTTCAACTTCAAGATATAATTCTACCGTATGATATGTTGGTATGTTGCTCAAGCTATCGTAAATGAAGTCAACATCATCGTCATTGGATATAGTCATATGAGAAAATGACAATGAATCATCCCCGTAGATAGGAAATTTGTACACGATTCGTGTTAACTTCATATTACTGTTTAACTAAATCGCTCTTTCAAGATTAGATACAAGTTCGCCAAATGATGGTTTATTTCTAAACTTCAGTCGTTTACTCTTTACGGATGTGGTAGACCAATCATATTCAAAATCACAACCACTAAAATTCATATTCTCGCCCCAACTTACGATATAATTAATATATCCTGCCATTATATAGTACCTACATATAAAAATTATTTAATAGTTCTCTTATCAAAATTACTAGTATGAGACATATTAGAAGCATTTATTTAATCAACATATATAATCACCGTTGGGCCATTTTAGTCATTTTGGTTCATAAACTTACTAATTCTACTAAATATCATTAACTTACTTTGTTCAAACACACATGTAATCTATTTAAGTTTATAATTAAGACTTTTACATACAGAATTCTTATTAAAGTAGTTCATAATTAATAATTGTATATACAAAATTCTTATTTTAGTTCATAGTTACTACTTCTATATACATTTTTACACTCTACTTGTTTTCCAATAATTTACATTTTAAGTCTTATATATTAATTAAATATTTTTTACCCTACAAAATTCTTATTAAAGTAGTACTTCTATATACAATATTCTTATTTTAGTTTATAATGACTAATTCTATATACAAATTCTATTTTAATTCATAATTCCTACTTCTACAAACAAAATTCGCATTTAAACAAATTCCAATATTTCTAACATTTAACATAATTCTAACATTTCTAACATTTATCATAATTCGTACATTTTATTATCGTCTTTCTAACATTTAACATAATTCTAACATTTCTAACATTTATCATAATTCGTAAACATTTAACATATTTATAACATATATATCTAATATTTAATTCTATTTTTTTTTACACATTTCTCTAACATATTTATAGTTTTTTCATTTAGTTATTTTTATCTTCAATATTAACATATTTAATACATATCACTTCAAATAAATAAATAATTACATACTTTTTTTTCTATAGAAGATTTCTTCTATTATGCACCACCATGGAAAAAAAAAATAAAGATAGTATTATTAAGTAAATATATAAAAAATAACCAATTTATTAATACTAATTACATATAAAAAAATATTTCGAGAAAAAATAATAAAAACAATTATTTCAAACATTTCAAAAATTTAAAATAATTCAAACATTTATCATAAATCATACATTTCTATCATATAAAACATCTAACATAATGTTAACATTTTTATCATATTTCTAACCTATTTCAAATATTTAACATATTTATAACATATATATCTAATATTAAACATAATTTTTTTTACACATTTCTCTAACATATTTATAGGTTTTTCATTTAATTAATTTAATTTCCAATATTAACATATTTAATACATATGAAATAAATAAATATTTTTTTTTTGATAGAAATTGGGACGAGACAGAACTTGAGCGGGGAGAGCATCCATGCCCAAGAACTGTCAAACCCGTCATATATTAAAAAAAAAGAAAAGATGAGTGTTTGAACAAGAGAAGAGAAAGGAGAACAAATAAGAAGAAGGCGGAAGGAGAAAAGTTTAGGAAAGATCAAGAAAAATGCAAATGAAAAATATTACAGATGTCATCATTGATAAACCTGTGACAAAAAGCAGGAGCTGAAGGCCACCAATTGATCACAGAGGAAGAGACTCCAAATTTTGCCAAAGCATCAGCAACGCGATTCCCTTCCCTAAAGATGTGTGTAAAAATAATGTTCATCCTAGAGCAAATGCTGAGACAGTGCAACCACTCTTGGCGAATACTCCAAGGAACATCCATGGAACGAAGTCGAAACAGATTAACTACGTACATGGAGTCAGACTCAACCCAAAGATGATGCCAATTTTTCTCCAAAGCAAGTTCAATTGCGAAAATAGCGGCTCTCAATTCAGCCATATAAGCAAAAGAAGGAGGGGTAGAAAAAGCAAAACAACCTTTGGGAAAGCCGTGATAGTTACGAAAGATACCCCCCGCTCCCGCCTCGCTAGGAGTACCAAAAGCAGAGCCATCCACATTGACTTTAACCCAACCCGGAGGAGGTTTAAGCCAGTGGACCGGAATAATATTGGGAGCCGGAGGCGGTCTTGGAGAAGCCAGAAGATGGGATAAGATACCAGCATCTCTCCTTGAAGAGCAAAAACCTTTAGAAGAAGCAAATGACTCTCGAATCAATCGAAATAGGGTGATCTTCGACTGTTGAATAGAAGGAGAAACCTCCTTAAAGGTTGCTTCATTCCTGCAATGCCAGATTAACCAGATGCAAGAGACAGTGGCAACACGCCAGATCATCGACACCTGTGAGCCAAAATGAATGCTATGAAGAGTGCTGAAGAAGTGGGTGAATCGGGAATGACGAGGTAAAGTGCAGTTGAAATGAATCTCAAGGGCCCTCCACAGAGAATCTGCAAAAGAACAGTTAATGAATAAGTGGTTAATGGACTCGGCATCCCTACCACAAAGAACGCAACAAGAGGCAAAAGAGAAGCCTAGACGCTGGAGGAGGTCGTGAGTCGGAACCCTTCCATGCAAAACTCTCCAAGATGTGAAGGAATGTGAAGGGGGAGTGTGAGCATTCCAAACAAATTTATACCAGTCCATCGAGTAGGAACGAGGACTGATAATCGAATAGTACTCTTTTGCAAAGAAAATACCCTTCGTAGAGGGCTGCCAAGCGCATAAATCAAAATCATCTCTACCCCTGTGAATAGATCGAATATGGTCTTGAACAACCGGAGGCAGAGTGCCTAAGCCAAGCCATTCCGAATTGACCAAAAAATCATCAATAGAATTAAAGCGTGAACGCTTATCCTGATGATCAAGACCCAATCTGTCCGCCACCGATGGAATGATCCACCGATCAGTCCAGAAATTGAGCGTTGAAGATTGGCCAATCCACCAAAAGGTCTGGTTCCAAATGGATGAATAAACAAACTTACAGGAAGACCAAATCGAGGAAGGAGCAATGGTAGCTTTAGGCAAACCAGAGACAGCCATAAATCTAGATTTCATCAGAGAAATAGCAGGATTGTTGCCTTGAATTAAATCCCAACACATCTTCCCCAAGAGAGCCTGGTTAAAGATCCTAAAATCCTTAATGCCCAGACCACCAACCTCTAAACTTTTGCAACAAGTTTGCCAGGGAACCGTGATTAACTTCCTCTGATCAATACAACCCGTCCAAAGGAAATTCCTAACACTTCTATTGAGTTTTTTCAACAAACCCACTAGCCACTTATAGATCAAGAATGAATGAACCAGAGAGCTAGTAATAGCAGACTCAATTAGAGTTAAACGCCCTACAAAGGAGAGAGAGCTACCTTTCCATTTGCTAAATTGAGATAGAAATTTGTCTGCAAGGCAGCTGAGGTGACGGGCCCTAGGAGCACCTTTAAATAGAGGGACTCCTAAGTAACTGAAGGGGAGAGATTCCAAACGGATGCCAAGATAGTTAGCAAGTCGAACCCTTCTCGGAGGACTCACCTGAGAACCAAAAAAGATAGCAGATTTATCCCAACTAACCTGTTGACCGGATATCTGACCATAGAGCAGGAAAAAATCCTTAAGAGCATGCACATTGCTCAAAGATGCCACTCCAAAAAATGAGCATGTCATCTGTCACACCCGACCCTAGACGACATCAATCGACATCGGGCGTGAAATAGAAAGATCATAATCAATACTTAGGAGTCTCCAATTTATCCAAATATCATTATATTACAATTGAAATACCAGAGTTCTAACCAAAATTCTATCAATAAGTAGCCAACTTCCAAATCTCGCCTAATCAGTTGGTAACCTTCTCTATATCTTGTACTTTCTCACCTAAAAACATTAAAACATTTAAAAACGTGAGACAAAAATCTCAGTAAGAAATTATCAACTATAAAAACCGACTTTACTTAACATAGCTATATATATACATTTATAAAGAGATTTAATCAAAACCTTATAAAATATACTCAAAACTTAAGTTTATAATATAATCATCAAAACCGTATAAAATATACTCAAAACTTAAGTTTATAATATAATCATCAAAACCTTATAAAATATACTCAAAACTTAAGTTCATAAAATCAAAGGTGTGTATGTGTATCCATCCTCGAATTCCACCCGTGTAGATCATAACATCAATCACAACAATATCGAGATATCTCATTTATATCTCGTTCCTTGCCTAACAGTTAGGACTACCAGCCGTGCACTCTGGCCATACCGCCATTAGGTATGGTCTTACAAATACAACTCTTACCCCAGGCAATCCTAGATGGACAAAACCATTTAATCTTTCGAAATATCATAACTCATAAAAATCATATTTGGACTTCAATCCAAAATAATAACAAGAATAACTGCAACAGATTTCTCAATCCAAAACAATTCGTAAGAAATCATCAAATTCATTTTATTCAATATATATATACATTGAAACCAAAAACATATATGTATATATGTAAATCAACCAAATTAAGCATTAAATCAAATAATCAAGTAAAATCTGAAATTCACATAGAAGCATAGTCAATAGCTTCATTTGAACCGTAATTTCACAATAAAAAGCAAAATCATGAAAAACCCAAATTTTACAAAATTCCTGCATAACCCTAAAATATCAATTTCTGAAACTTCTTTGATTATATATATATCTATATACATAAAACTCAAAATATAGTTGATAGTTACTTACCTTGGCTATTAATTGAAAACCACAAACCCGTTCAATTCGCCTCTAAACTCTGTCTAAGGTATTTCCCTCCAAACACTGCCGAAACTCAAAAACTCTTCGACTAGGACTTAGATCTATATACAAGGATGCTATGGTTCCAATTTCGAGTAATTCGGACGATCGAAACTCCGTAAATCAAAGAAACGGTGGAGAAACGGTTCAGGAACGATAAAAGAAAAGGAAGAGGCGGAGAAGAAAAAGAAAAGGAAAAAGAAAACTAATATGATGATCATCATCATCAATTCTCGGTTGATATATATCCAAAATTGGAAAAGATCCAATTTGATCCTCCATTTTTATATAATCTTTAAAAATTATCCTAAACTTTTAATTTACACTTAAAACCACCGAGTTAACTCCAAACTTTTTCTATAACACCGATTTAACTTCACACACCTAATAATATATTACTATCAAGGTATAAATTCTAGAAATTTGGACCCGGACGTGACATCATCAGTAAAAAGAAGATGAGAGGGAAAGGAATTTCCACCAGAATAATACATAGGAGAATAAGTACCATCCCTAACCATTTTAGTAAGCCAACGAGAGAAAAAATCCTCAGCAATGTCAAACAATAGAGGAGAAAGGGGGTCCCATTGTCTAACCCCTCTAGAACAAGAAAAGTAACCCTTTGGAGAACCATTTATCATCACAGAAATACGAGCAGATGCCAGAATGTTTAGGATCCAATCTCCGAAAGTGAGAGAAAAACCAAAGGAATCCAGCACAGCCAAGAGGAAGTTCCAATCTAAAGTATCAAAAGCCTTACGAATATCAATTTTTAAGGCCATGTGACCACCAAAACGTTTTCTGTCAAGCATATTAACTCCCTCAGAAGCTAAGGCAATGCACTGATGAATGCTTCTACCTTTAAGGAACCCATACTGGTTGGGAGAGACAATCCTTGCAGCAATAACTGCAAGGCGATCCGCAAGAATTTTTGAGATGATTTTGAAACCAAAGTTACTCATCACAATTGGACGAAAATTTTCAATTCTGTCAGCATCGACCACTTTAGGAATAAGGGCCATAATACTAGAGTTTAAACCAGGCAGGATGCAACCATGATCAAAGAAAGCCTGAACCATATTGCAAATGTCCTTCCCAACGATATCCCAAAAGAAGCGGTAAAAGGTTCCCCCAAAACCATCAGGGCCAGGGGCACTGTCAGGATCCATAGAAAAGACCGTGTCTTTAATGGCTTCAATGGAAGGTTTAGAAATTAATTCCTCATTTTCCAAAGAAGTTACTAAGTTGGAAATGACCTCATTAATTGAAGAAAGATAGATATGGTCCCTAGAACTATGAAAGAGATTAGAGAAATAATCAATTACATGATCAGATAATCTAGCCGTGTCAAAAGTGTGACCCTCATCGTCGATCCTTAAATGATGAATGCTGGCCTAAGACTTTCTAACTTTAGCAGACCTGTGGAAAAAACTAGTGTTCCTATCCCCCGCTTTAAGCCACTTAACACGACTTTGCTCTCTGTACATCATCTCCTGCCGAAGAAATTGTAAATCAAGATTAGAGCATGCGGCAGAAGCAGCACTACTCAACTCCGGAGAATCACCTTGCTCAGAAATTTACTTTTGAATATCGGCAAGATGAACTTCTGCCAGGTGGATATTAGAATCTATTCTGCCAAACACGTTTTTATTCCAATCCCTGAGAATAGGTCTAAGAGTGCGAAGTTTATGACATAATAGTTGTGCAGGAGGGAGAGAGATGTGTGATGCACTCCAGTGATTCGCAATTACCCCCTTTAAGGAATCATTAGTGGTCCACATGGCATGGAATCTGAACCTAGCAATCCTTAGTTCCCCAGTTCTGCATTGAAGAAGCATTGGACAATGATCAGAACTATACCTTGCTAAAGCCGTGCAGTAGATAGAGTCCCAAGAATCTAAAAAGCCCTCAGACACCAAAGCTCTATCCAGGCGACATTCAACATGAGCCACCCCATGTCGACCATTGGACCAAGTAAACTTCTGACCCAAAGTATCAATATCAATAAGATCACAATCATCAATAAAATTCTTGAATTCCCTGCAGGATCCAACCGCAAGAGGGGGACCAAGCTTCTCATGAGAGCCCGTAATAGCATTGAAGTCCCCAAGCACTAACCAATTATTATTTGGAAAGGCACAACTATAAAGAGAAGACCATAACTCCCTTCTTTCCAAAGCCAGGTTACTACCATAGACAAAAGAGAGTAGAAAAGATTTATCACCCAGCTAGTGCTGAACAGTAACATATTGAGCATGCGAAGAATGAAGAGAAAGAGAAGAAGCATCCTTAGTAAGAAGCCAAAGAGTCGGTGAATCCTTATCATTCCAGGCAAAAAGAGAAAGACCCAGAGATCTCCAAAACCTATCAGCAGTGTCACTAAAACAAACAAGAGGTTCTGCAAGACATAAAAAATCAGGACGATGTTGCAGGCACAGAAGCTTCAGGGCTCGTTGAGTGCGATCATTACCGATGCCCCTACAATTCCAATACAACACAATCATTGAAACCGCAGAGGCGGGTTGCTATGCCGTTTACCACTGACCTCAAGGGGGATGATGTTGTCTTTTTGCTTCTTCCTTTTCTGTACTTTAGTCCAAGTCTTTTCCTCTGTAACATTAACCACCTGCAAAAAATCCCCGTTTCCTGAATGCTCAATTATTTGCAAATTAGGAATATCAGAAACCTGAATATTGGGGTGAGAGGATTGCCAGCCCAATACTCCTAGCTCTTTATCAAGTTGGTAGATTTCTTTAGTAGATTTCTTCTATTATGCACCAACATGGAAAAAAAATAAAGTTAAGTCAATATATATAAAATAACCAATGTATTAATACTAATTACATATAAAAAATTACATTACTTAAACATACCTTTAATTTATTTGAACTCTTCAAATAGGGTGAAAGATAATCTTGTGAATTGTGAGAGATTAAGAGAGAAAATAAAATATTTAAGGGGGTTAGTGGAGTAGAAAAAAATAAGAAGAAGAAAGGGAATAGAAGAAGAGAAGAAGCGTGAGAAATAAGAAAACTAAATGGAAATGAGGGGATAAAGGGTTGAATATTGAGAGAGGGGAGTGAAATAATTAAATTTAAATAGAGGGAGGAGGGAGGAGGGGGAGATGAGTAAACGGGGAAAAGAACATTTAAAAAAAATTCAACTATACATTCATGGTTTTACCACCGTGAATGTATAGTCTTCATTGCTCCCATGATGGGAGCAGTGAAAATACAAGCCTTGTTCCACCGTATTCGGTGGAATATGGGAAGAGTGTGGTCTTATCCACACTCTGTCCAAAGGGCTTCGAGACCGGAAGGCTACCTTCCGGTCTCTATTTTTTTAAATAAAAATACGGTGGAACAAGGCTTGTATTTTCACTGCTCCCATCATGGGAGCAGTGAAGACTATACATTCATGGTGGTGAAACCGTGAATGTATAGTTGAATTTTTTTTTTAAATGTTCTTTTCTCCATTCCCTCATCTCCCTCTCCCCCCTCTCCCCTCTATTTAAATTTAATTATTTCACTCCCCTCTCTCAATATTCAACCCTTTATTGCTTTATTTTTTGTACTTATATTAAAAATTATTTTTCCGATCGACCTGTCAAGCAACGTCGGGGTCCAAGACCGTTGTTTTTATTTTCAGTCATTGTAACGGTCGTCAATCGCTTTTCGTTTGGAATTCAAGTAATTTAGGCGTATTTTATTTATTTACTTTATTCAATTACCATTTTACCCTTTGAGAATTAGCTTCTCTGACACAACCGCATTATTTTTACCATTTTTAATACCCGCAAACGCGTATCAAGGTTGAAAATTAGGATATTTCGAAAATATCACCAACAGTACCAAAAACTAAAACCGACACTGAACTTAAGTATCAAAAACCCGAATTCAATGGGTTTGGTTTGGTATGCGGTTTCGTCAGCACCAATGTACACCCCTAAATATAACTTGGATTAAAATGAAGGAATAATAATTAAAAAAAAACTTACAATAAGACTCTCAATTCTAATAATGTAGATATTTCCAGCATTGGGATCTTTTTTTTCCTTTCATATTCCATAGATTTGGAAGTTCTATGGAAAATAATTTTAACACTAATGATCTGAAAAAAAATGGAGAAAGATGAACTGATATTTGTTTTACTGAGGAAATTAAAAAAAATGTGTGTTTTATGTGTTTATATAGAGATAAGTTTGAGCTTTTTATTTAAAAAAAATGAATCGAAATTATAGCAGCCATTGGATTGTATGGTGATCCATATGAAAGATGGATTTTAAGCTGGTCACCGTTGGATCCATGTGATAGATAAAAACACCATCACTTTTGGTTTTTCTCTCAATCAATTCCCGCCATAATTGACAATTAGCAAAAAGAAAAACCCTAATACATTATTTGCACTCGGAACTTGTCCAAAAAGTTTGATACCTCTTAATTTTCAAAATATTCTAATAGCCTCATCAACTTACATAAAATGTTCAATTAGCTCATTGAACTTGCGCAAAATGTAATCAATTGATCATTCGGTTGCAAAAAAAAAAGTAAGTTAAATGCGGAATATGTATTGCATGCGTCTTAAAAAAAATAAAACGACCAAGATCGGGGTATGCGGCTCTAATATTAGAGAAAGCAAGTTTTATAATTGAGCAAGTAATAACTTTCTTTTTAATTTATTTTTGAATTATGTAATAACATTCTAAGATGCGTGGAATATATCTTTCGGATTTAACTTACTTTTTTGCGACAGAATGATCAATTGATTACATTTTACGCAAGTTCAGAGAGCTAACTGAACATTTTATGCAAGTTAAGGGAGCTATCGGGACACTTTAAAAGTTTAGGGGGGCAATCAAACTTTTAGGACAAATTCAGGGAGAAAATGATGTATTAGGCCAAAAGAAAATGATAAAAACTTAACAATAGTAGACTTGTTCGGAGACCCAATAGCACGTCAGGCCCGTAGATAATGGAACGGACTTGGTCAGTGCATATTTACAGTTAATCAATCCGACCTAAGCCCGAAGATACTTGTTGAATCATGGGTTGGGCTTGGAATCTATTATTAAAACCCGTATCAGCCCGGCCTGCCCTGCAACTTATTTATATGAAGTATTATTTTATATAAATATAAAGGTACTACAAGAGTAACTTATTTAAATTTAATTTTTTTAAAGGGTAATTAATTTATTAGTCCTTATATTTTGACAAAACACACTGTTTAGTCCTTGTATTTTTAAAAACACATGGTAAGGTCCCTAACATTTTTCTTAGTGAACTGTTTAGTCCCTAACATTTTTCTCGGTGAACTGTTTAGTCCCTGCCGTTAGAATCTCATGAAGATTTTGTTAGTCAATTTGGATTTGCGTTCTTCTTTTCCTTTCCTTTAAACTCTAATGCATCTGAAATCAACTTTGCGTGTTCTTCTTTTTGATTTTCTTCTTAATCGTTCAAATTCGTAAGCATTGGGTCTTTTCTTTTTCTTGTTCTCCATACAAATAGCTTCTTCTTCTAAATTGGATTTCCTCTTCTAAAGTTTGAAGGTAAATAGTGTTGGAGTTTAGTGTCAATTGTTTTAGGATATTAATATTAATGAATAAATTGTTTATTTGATCATTTGTTTAATCAGATATATAGCATTAAAATGTAACTATATATAAAGGCACAAATCTTTCATAAAGAAAGTAACCCTAAGTTTATTTAAGTAATTATAAAGTGTTCATACAAGCATTAAGTGAGACTTTACTTTATAATAGACCAATAGACTTAAAGTAAACCCAAGTCAAGTGATATGTTATAGGGGTTGGCATATTACTGTTGAGACTTGCATGTAACAGAGGACGAAAATGTAATTAGTGGGACATACATATATGGGCCGAAATTTGTATTAATTTGGGGATAAATTAATTTGATTAAATAATTATAATTTGATTATAGTTATGAATTAAATTAAAAGATTATCTAATAATATTAATTACAAGTTTTTATGTGATTGAAACTCTAATTAGTTATCCCTAACATTAATTAATTATTAATTTGATTAATAATAATTATCTAGATATAATTAGCTATTATTTAGATAATATTAAAGTGTTTATTTAATTATCTAATTAGGAATCATATTCCAAATAAGATTCCAATTATTTAATTACATAACACAACTGGGATTAGGGTTTAGAGAAGTCTATAAATAGACTCCCTAACCCCATAAATTTTGATACACCCAGAACAGGAGGAGAGGAATCATTCCATCTTTCATCTCGGCTAATTTACTTTATTTCTTACTCCCTCTTTGATATCGTATCGATTTCTGTTAGAGGCAATCATTGCGATTGCTATACTTTAAAGGTTGATTACTAATTAGTTTTGTTTTTCTGTGTTGAATAAAACGTTCGTTGCTCACGAGTTGATAATAAAAAGTTGTGGGCACTTTGTTTGCAACGGTAGATAGTTCTTCACCAAAGGTATTACTTTCTATCCCTCTTATATGAAATAACAATTAACAGATCTTGGAAAAGGGAAATAGATAAAATTTTATTATTCTGCTACGCCTAGTCTTGTCTATTTTCCTACATTGGTATCAGAGCCTATGTTAATTGTTATTTCATATATGTAAATAAAAGAGTTTTTCAATCAGATTGAATAAATTTATAGTTAGGTTAATTAATTAATCAGTTAGTTTAATTAATCTAAAGATAAATAAGTTTTGATTACTTGTTAATTAAAACTGATTATGCATAGTTCTTGATTATTTAGGTTGATAATTGTTTAAACAAAATCTAAAGGTTTTATAGTTAGATAATTAAAACGTTTTGGTTTTATTAAATCTAAAAGATAAAACTGTTTTCTAATATTCTGAAAATTGTTTTGAAACTGTTTTAAAACAATTATATATATATATATTTAATTTAAAAAAAAATATATATATATACGAATAGTTGTTCGGGGTCGCTGCTGCGAGGCAGCAACCCCGAACCGCTATTGCGGCTGGTTGCTGCCTTGCGGTAGCAACCAGTAGCGGCGGGACGCTACTGCCGCTGAGGCAGCATCGCGTTGCTGCTTGTTGCTGCCCTACCGCATCAGCTGTTGCTAGGAAGGGGTCGGGCCGATTAAATCGGCCCGGCCCGATAAGTGGTACCAGTTTTTAAAGTGTTTTAAAAAGGACCCATTTTAAATATACATATATATATATATATATATGTTTCAGAATATAATAATTTGTTTTGATTATCAAAATCAATTTATTTAAAAGTTTGTTTTACCTAAATATTTGATATAAGTAATTCAAAGCATTAAATGAATTAGACGAATTAATTAGGGTATGCATAATACTGATTTGGTACATGTTATATTAATCTAATATGTACTTGCTACAATTTGATTAAATATAAAGGATACAAAATTGATAAGATTAAAATTGGATGTAAAATTAATTAAGTTGTTAATTTGATTAACTAAAAATATTACACAAATAGTTTGTGTAATCAACCAATTAAATTTAATTTAATTGAGTCTTTACATGTTTGGCGTTATGGACATATTAGACCCTCTATAATAGTTATTCAGTCTTTTAGTATTTTAAATAGGACATGTGCGTCCTGCCTTCTCTTACTCTCTATTGTATTTCCCTTCTCATCCAAATCCCTTCAAGAAAATTGAAGTTTCTTAGAAATTGAATATTGTTGTAATTCAAGACGCCAAGGAGAAGACGGAGGACCCAAAGAGAAATATGCAATAGTTAGTATTTCCCTAGGGTGGCCCTTTATTTCGTTTCTGGCTCAACGGAATAAACTTAGAGATATGTCCATAATTGTCAATGTTGAATGTATGAATGTCTGATATATGCTAAAGCAAATCAAGACTAGGTTAGATTATGAGACTTAAATAAAATCCCTCACTAATCAAAAGTTAAGTAAATAAGCAAGTTATTAAAATCTTGCAGACGAAGAGAATGGAATTTTGCGGTTATATCTTGCATTTGGTTCAGATGGTCTGTCAGAAATCGTGCTATCTTTGAAGCAGATCTCCCTTCAATCCAAATTCTCAAGTACAAACTCATGTTACTGATTAGAGAGGGTTGTAAGAATGACGCCACTTCTGATCGCCTGACCGCGGATCAGGATTTTCTAACTGTCCACTGGCTGGCTCCACTAGCGCAATGGATAAAAGTAAATACTGATGGAGCAGCCAGTCCCACAGGAAATGCCGGTGCAGGGGGGATCTTTCGCAACTCAAGAGGCTTTGTAGTCGGTTGCCTTGCTTTCCCTATCCGTTGCTCACCCCCTCATATAGCTGAAATGAAGGCAATCACATTTGCTGTTAAAGAGGCGTGGGAGAGAAATTGGAAGTCCATTTGGATTGAATCAGATTCGGCCTATACGGTTCACCTACTCAACAACAACCGAACTGATGTGCCATGGAGAATACGAAGAGAATGGGGAACCTGCTTACTCATTCTCTCTAAAATGACCTGGCATGCCACACACATTTTCAGAGAAGGAAATCAGGCTGTGGATCGGTTAGCGAGTCATGGTCAATCAGCAACGGATACCTGCTGGTGGAACTCTGCACCATACTTTTGTCAGGCTTTTGCGTTTGATGATTTATGTAATGTAGCACACATTCATTTCTTGTAGATTTATTTGTTTTCTTTCGTTTTTAGTTCTGTTCCTCCCCCTCTGTAATTTTTCCTTTTTTTAATAATATTCGGGTTGATGGTTGTGTCGGAGGTGCCAGCCTAGCTGGGATGTCTGACCTTCCCTCGCGTCCTAACTTTCATTCAAAAAAAAGCAAGTTATTAAAATCGGTTGCCCCTCCATAATATTATAGTTCAGCCAGCAGTACTGGGGGCCTTTGGGTTGTTGAGAAAACTCAAGCTTGGGGTCTTATGGTAACACCTGAATTATTGAAAAATCGTTTTTCACGAATATGGGGTAATGCTTAAATTAGGCTAGAATAATTGGATGAGCAAACTCATGTTGTTCTAACCTAATGGGCAATATGGTTGGGATTGATAGATGACACATATCAGTTACTAATGTGGTTAGTAACCCAACAACCTAGAAGTCACATGCTTGATGTGATTGATTACATGAATCTACCTAATGAATGAAACTAGCTTGTTGAGCAAACTCAAAGTGAAATTTTAGGAGTTAGGATTCTAGCTCACTAAGGGATTTGTGAATATCCTTCGAATTAATATAGAGGGTTATTAATTTGATAAAATAGTGGGAGCAATTTAAAAACGTAAAAGTCCAACGTATTTAAATTGTGAATTAATTAAACAAATGAATAACATCCGTCACTTTTCTCACTCTCAGGTTATTAACAAATCGTACTCTAAAAACAATCATGTCGAAAACCGATTTAAGAAATATCCTTACCGATAACAATTTGAATGGTTCAAACTTCGCCGACTGGTTTCGTAACCTCAAAATTGTTTTGAAGTTTGAAAAGATAGGGTATGTACTGGATACATCGATACCCGCTCTTCCGACCGATGATGCACCCATTGAAGAGATTGATGCCTATCAGAAGCATAAATCCGATGATGAACACGCTGGGTGCATCATACTTGCATCGATGACACCAGATCTGC
This sequence comes from Euphorbia lathyris, assembly GCF_963576675.1. Taxonomy (NCBI): domain Eukaryota; kingdom Viridiplantae; phylum Streptophyta; class Magnoliopsida; order Malpighiales; family Euphorbiaceae; genus Euphorbia; species Euphorbia lathyris. The sequence goes on along the minus strand of NC_088918.1, from coordinate 77,948,809 downwards.
AAAGGCAACATGAGGAGATGGATGCATATTCTATTGTCATGCACTTGAAAGAGCTGTTCGGGAAACAAACTCGTTGTGAACGTTTTGAGATATCAAAACTGTTGTTTCGCTGTAGGATGCAAGAGGGCACATCTGTTATGACACATTGTGTTAAGATGATTGGCTATATCACCAAACTTTCTAGTATTGGCTTCGTGATGGATCATGAACTAAGTGTCGACTTACTTCTTACATCCCTCCCAAAAAGTTATTCAAAGTTCACCATGAACTACCAAATGAATGACTTATATACCTCTCTTGAAGAGCTTGCCAATATGCTCAAGACTATTGAGCCCAACCTGAAGAAAGATAAGGTGGTACCTGCTCTTGTGATTGAAGGATTAAAGAAGAGGAAGGGGAATTTTCCCAATCCGAAATATCCCAAGAAGAACAAGGGAGGTAAGCCAGCCCAGGCCAAAGGAAAGTAAGTCAAGAAGCCCAAAGGGGAATTCCACTTCTGTGGTAAAGATGGGCATTGGAGGAGAAATTGCAAGGAGTACCTAGCTTCTCTCAAGAAGGGAAAGAGTGGTGCTTCAACTTCTGGTATGTTCTATATTGAAATAAACTCAATTTCGCAGTCTGAATCTTGGGTATTGGATACCGAATGTGGATCTCATATTTGTATGAATATGCAGGAACTAAAGCAGACTAGGGAATTAAAGAAAGGAGACATAAACTTGCGAGTAGGAAATGAAGCAAGAGTTGCCGCCCTCGCAATTAGAGATTATGCTTTATGTTTTGCCCTCTGGGCTTGTAATAGAATTAAGGAACTGTTTGTATGTTCCACAGATGTCTCGTAACATTATTTCTATTAGCTGTCTAGTTGATGATGGCTTTCATGTTTAAATTAAGAACAATGGTTGTGAATTTTATAGAAATAATATTTTCTATTTTTCAGGAATATCATTAAATAGGATTTATATTTTGAATGATAAAGTTTCTGCTTTCACAATTGATACCAAAAGACTTACATTAGATAATTCAACTTACTTGTGGCATTGTCGTTTAGGCCATATAAACCAGAGACGCATGCTTAAGCTACATCAAGATGGGCTTATAGACTCAATTGCTTTTGAATCAATAGGAACATGTGAGTCATGTTTAAAAGGAAAAATGACAAAGACACCCTTTAGCAATAAAGGTCAGCATGTATCAGACACTCTAGGATTAATACATTCAAATGTATATGGTACCATGTCAGTCCAAGCAAGAGTAGGATTCAGATACTTCATTAGCTTCATAGATGATCATACTAGATATGGTTATATCTATTTGATGAAGCACAAGTCAGAAGCTTTTGAGAAATTCAAATGCTTTAAGAATGAAGTTGAGAATCAAACCGGAAAAACTATTAAGATACTTCGATCTGATCGAGGTGAGAATATCTTTCTGAAGAATTTATGAATTATCTAAATGAATGTGGAATATGCTCACAATGGACGCCTCCTTATACACCACATCACAATGGTGTATCAGAAAGGAGAAATCATACCTTACTAGATATGGTACGATCTATGATGAGCACCGCTTCTCTTCCAAAATCATTCTGGGGCTATGCCTTAAAAACTTCCCTATTTACCTTAAACCAAGTTCCAACCAAATCCGCCAGCTCCACACCATTCGAACTGTTCGTTGGTAGAAAACCCATTTTCTCTTTCATGAGAATATGGGGATGTTCAGCATACGTCAAACGTATTGTGTTAGATAAATTAGATCCCAAATCTGACAAGTGTTTCTTCATTGGATACCCAAAGGAAACTGTGGGATATTACTTTTAACATCTAGATGACCAGAAAGTAATAGTATCCAAACACGCAGTGTTTCTAGAGAAAAAGTTTCTGGAAGAGACACAAAATGGAAGCGTAATTGAACTTGAGGAAGTTCAAGAGGAATCACATGTTGAAAACACGGAAGAAGTTGAACCCGAACCCGTTTCACTAGATGAAACACAAGTGTCATATCCCACTCGTAGGTCTCAAAGAATTCGTGAACTCCCAGTTAGATATGGTTTTCTAGTGGGAGATAACGAACTGGTTCCCGTGTTAGATGATGAACCCGGAACCTATGAAGAAGCTCTTGCTAGTCTAGAATCTAAAGCATGGCTTGAAGCCATGAATTCTGAAATGGACTCCATGTATACTAACCAAGTGTGGACTTTGGTTGATCCACCCGAAGGGATAAAACCCATTGGGTGTAGGTGGATCTTCAAGAAGAAGACGGACATGGATGGAAAGGTTAGTACCTACAAAGCTAGGTTAGTAGCGAAAGGATATCGTCAAAAGAAAGGAGTTGACTATGACGAGACTTTCTCTCCAGTAGCCATGTTCAAATCCATCAGAATATTGCTTGCAATTGCCACTCATTTTGACTATGAGATTTGGCAAATGGATGTGAAAACAGCTTTCCTAAATGGAAACCTGCTTGAGGATGTATACATGATGCAACCTAAAGGTTTCACGTCGAAGGATGCAACCAAGGTTTGCAAACTTCAAAGGTCCATTTATGTACTCAAGCAAGCATCTAGAATCTGGAACAAGCGTTTTGATGAAACCATAAAACAATTTGGTTTCGAGCAAAACTCTGAAGAGGCTTGTGTTTACAAGAAGACAAGTGGGAGCTCAGTCGTTTTCTTAGTACTATATGTTGATGATATACTACTTATGGGAAACGATGTTGCAATGTTGCAAACAGTAAAAGTTTGGTTATCGGGTAATTTCTCCATGAAAGACTTGGGAGAAGCAGCCTATATCTTAGGGATTAAGATCTATCGGGATAGATCGAAGAAACTGCTCGGACTATCCCAATCTACATATATTGACAAAGTCCTAAAGCATTTTGACATGCATGAATTGAAAAGAGGTAACTTACCAATGGTCCATGGTGTCAAGTTATCAAATGATCAATGTCCTAAAACAGACAGTGATAAGAATCGCATGGCTGTAATTCCTTACTCCAGTGCGGTTGGTTCGATCATGTATGACATGCTTTGCATTAGACCTGATGTGGCGTTCACATTGAGTATGACGAGCCGATATCAAGGGAATCCAGGATTTGATCACTGGATTGCTGTCAAGAACATTCTTAAGTATCTTAGAAGAACTAAAGACATGTTCCTCATATATGGACACGGAGAATTGAAAATTGAAGGATATTCATATGCTAGTCATCTGACTGATGAAAATGATTATAGATCCCAATCAAGATACCAGTTTATCCTGAATGGAGGTTCAGTTAGTTGGAAGAGTTCCAAGCAAGGAAGTGTTGTTTTCTCATCGACTGAATCAGAGTACATCGTAGCTGCAGAAGCGGCAAAGGAGGCTGTTTGGATTAGGAAGTTCATAACAGAACTAGGAGTGGTGCCTGACATTGTGAATCCCATTACTCTGTACTGTGATAACAATGGAGCCATTGCACAAGCAAAGGAACCACGGTCTCATAATGCATCCAAACATTATCTCAAGTGATATCATCTCATTAGGGAGATCATAGCCAGGGAGATGTGAGAATAGAAAAGGTGCCTACTGAGGACAACGTTGCAGATCCGTTGACCAAGCCATTACCACAAAGAGCTCACGAGAAACATCTTAGTTCTTCTGGTATTAGTTTCAGAAACAATTGGCTTTAGTCCAAGTGGGAGAATGTTGGAGTTTAGTGTCCTAAAGACAATTATTTTAGGATATTAATATTAATGAATAAATTGTTTATTTGATCATTTGTTTAATCAGATATATAGCATTAAAATGTAACTATATATAAAGGCACAAATCTTTCATAAAGAAAGTAACCCTAAGTTTATTTAAGTAGTTATAAAGTGTTCATACAAGCATGAAGTGAGACTGTACTTTATAATAGACCAATAGGCTTAAAATAAACCCAAGTCAAGTGATATGTTATAGGGGTTGGCATATTACTGTTGAGACTTGCATGTAACAGTGTTTTCTGTCGAGACTGAAAGCTGATCTCACAAGCTTTAGATATTCAGATATCTAGACAGTTACATGGATCCGGTGAAGGAGTTCATTAGGATTGGGACCCGACTTGAGATAACAGAATGGATTGATTTATCTAATGTGTCAACTGTTCATCTCATTGGTATTAGTAGGTATAACTAATCCTCAGACTCAAACATTCGTTAATTAGTGATTCTGGATTATGGAGTCCGATACTTTGATTCTGTGCGAGCACGATCCAACAGGTGAGAGCCTGGGGTGTGTGAGAGCAGGGTTGGGTATCACACAAAGTAATTATAGAATAGTTAATGTCAGATTGAGCATTCGTCACTCCCGATAAGTGGGAGATATATCCAAATGGCCGCTTATGGTGAATTGACTGAAATCTTTGTAAGGTGATACAGTTAAGAGTAGAAATGAATTTTTCACTTAACTTATCTTTTCAGAGTGAATTCAACTTATACAAGTAAAACCGGACTCTTCGTTATATGTAACCTTGACATGTTCCATGGTTATAAGGAATTGACCGACATGATATAGTTGATGAAGGATCGTATTATACTGTACCTAATGCAGAAAGGTTAACGTCAGTTATCAACCTGACTTCTTAATTGCTCTGGGGGAATATCATAGGTTCTGCTAGTAACAGCTCGCGACGGTATTCCGTTATATATATGTTGGAATTAATTGTGATGAATAATTTCAAAGGATATATACAGCTAGTGGCAATAAAGAACCTAATGGGTCGCATATGGGACTTGGAATCAGAGGACGAAAATGTAATTAGTGGGACATACATATATGGGCCGAAATTTGTATTAATTTGGGGATAAATTAATTTAATTAATAATTATAATTTGATTATAGTTATGAATTAAATTAAAAGATTATCTAATAATATTAATTAAAAGTTTTCATGTGATTGAAACTCTAATTAGTTATCCCTAACATTAATTAATTATTAATTTGATTAATAATAATTATCTAGATATAATTAGCTATTATTTAGATAATATTAAAGTGTTTATTTAATTATCTAATTAGGAATCCTATTCCAAATAAGATTCCAATTATTTAATTACATAACACAACTGGGATTAGGGTTTAGAAAAGTCTATAAATAGACTCCCTAACCCCATAAATTTCGATATACACAGAACAGGAGGAGAGGAATCGTTCCGTCTTTCATCTCGGCTAATTTACTTTATTTCTTACTCCCTCTTTGATCTCGTATCGATTTCCGTTAAAGGCAATCATTGCGATTGCTATACTTTAAAGGTTGATTACTGATTAATTTTGTTTTTCTATGTTGAATAAAACATTCGTTGCTCACGAGTTGATAATAAGAAGTTGTGGGCACTTCGTTTGCAACGGTAGATAGTTCTTCACCAAAGGTATTACTTTCTATCTCTCTTTATATGAAATAACAATTAACAGATCTTGGAAAAGGGAAATAGATAAAATAGATAAAATTTTATTATTCCGCTACGCCTAGGCTTGTCTATTTTCCTACATTGGTATCAGAGCCTATGTTAATCTGTTATTTCATATATGTAAATAAAAAAGTTTTTCAATCAGATTGAATAAATTTATAGTTAGGTTAATTAATTAATCGGTTAGTTTAATTAATCTAAAGATAAATAAGTTTTGATTACTTGTTAATTAAAACTGATTATGCATAGTTCCTGATTATTTCGGTTGATAATTTTTTAAACAAAATCTAAAGGTTTTATAGTTAGATAATTAAGACGTTTTGGTTTTATTAAATCTAAAAGATAAAACTGTTTTCTAATATTCTGAAAATTGTTTTGAAACTATTTAAAAACAATTATATATATATATATTTAATTTAATATATATATATATATATATATATATATATATATATATATATATATATACGAATAGCTATTTGGGGTCGCTGCCGCGAGGCAGCAACCCCGAACCGCTATTGCGGGCATCAACCAGTAGCGGCGGGACGCTGCTGCCACTGAGGCAGCATCGCCTTGCTGCTTGCTGCTGCCCTACCGCAGCAGCTGTTGCTAGGAAGGGGTCGGGCCGATTAAATCGGTCCGGCCCGATAAGTGGTACCGGTTTTAAAAGTGTTTTAAAAAGGACCCGTTTTAAATATATATATATATATATATATATATATATATATATATATATATATATATATATATGTTTCAGAATATAATAATTTGTTTTGATTATCAAAATCAATTTATTTAAAAGTTTATTTCACCTAAATATTTGATATAAGTAATTCAAAGCATTAAATGAATATACGAATTAATTAGGGTATGCATAATACTGATTTTGTACATGTTATATTAATCTAATATGTACTTGCTACAATTTGATTAAATATAAAGGATACAAAATTGATAAGATTAAAATTGGATACGCCGTCTCCTGTGGTAGGGCGTGATAGCTTCACGCCCTCACCTATGTGAGGGCGTGATGGCCTCACGCCTGTGTGGGCAAAATTCAAATTTTTTTAAATTTAATTTAGTTTTTATTAATTCAATTTTATCTTCCCGACACGCGGGCATGTGGCTATCACGCCCTACCGTGCGGTCGGTTGTGTGGCTGTCACGCCCGACCACACGGTGAGGCATGTGGCTTTCACGTCCCACCACACGGTGAGGCGTGATAGCCACACGTCCGCGTGACGGAAAGACAAAAAAATAGCCTTTTCTCACCCAAAACCCATGAAAGGGCATTTTCGTTCTTTCACGGGGCTGGGGATAGGAATTTGGGGCTGAATATAATAACACCCTAAACAAATGCTAATTTTCGTCTTTATAAAAAAAAGGAAAAGGAGACTAGAGGAAAAAAATGCTAATTTTCTTATATACAAAACATCATTATTTGATTATTAGTCTTTGTGAAATGCTATCAATTTAAACGAATAATAGAATTTATTGCCTCGATGTTTGTGAAATAATTTCAATTTAGTTCGAATTTCCATTACTTGAGACTAAATTGGTAAAATTTTACAAATATTAATGCTAAAATGATATTATTTTATATGTTAAATTGACACTTTTTTTCCAAAACCTTTAAGACCATTTTGTTACTTTTTGTCTCAATAAAATCACTCAATTTTGAGTTTTGTCTCAATTAAATCACTATGGCGGCTTTAATAGTTAAAATGCATCGAAATAATATAATCGGTGACATGTTAACATGAGACAACTCAAATCTCTGACTGAAACGTGATAGCCATGTGTCGGTTATTTTATAAAAAAACTAAATTTTGTTTTTTTTCATAAAAATAACTGACACGTGATAGCCAGATGGCACATACGTGGATGTCATGTGTTGTTTCGGTCATAGATCTGACTTGACTTATGTCGATGTGTCACCTATATAATCTTTCCGATGCTTTGTAATCACTGAAATCGCTAGAATGGTCCAATTGAGACAAAACTCAAAATTGGATAATTTTATTGAAACAAATTGAATGACCATTTTGAAACAATCATATAAGAAAGCATACTGAACCAGTGGGCTACCAATTAATTTGCGATTACCATTAATATATAATTAGTTTACAAAAATATTTAAAATATCATTTAATATTAATCTATATAACAAGACTGAATATAGAGAAAGAGAAGGGATTAGGGTGGGAAAAGAAAAATAAGGTGAGAAAAAGAGGTTTGTGATCAAAAGTTCATGAAGCATTTGAGGAAATGAGAGTGGAGTAAGATTGAGGGAGTGCACAGTTGAGAGGTTCAGTTAGAGAGAGGCTTTTGGAGTACAGTCAAATAAGAATAATTGAAAAAGAAAAATATGATAAAAATGGAAGGATTTGGCACATCAATTTAAATGTAAGTTGCTTTAGATATCATTTAATATTAATTTTGTATTTTGATAAAATATTATACAAAAACTATTTTATCTTTTTTAAGGTAATAAAATTGAAAAGTCTATAATTTATATACCACTATTTAATTATATTTGTATGTTAAATGGACTTAATTGATACTTTTGGGGGGCTTCTGATAGCATCTAAATATTATCTATAAGGAAAATCCCTGAAAATCCTCATGATCGAAGGACCAAAAAGCATTTAAACCTCACCGTCAGTCGAGATTTGCCCGCTAGATAGCGTATAAAGGAACCCATACGCCAAGAGGGAATCTCAACATACAGATATGCCTCGTAAAGGCCAAAATCCTTTATGAGGTCCTCATACGCCAAAAGATAGAAGATTCGTCATCCAGCCCTGATCAGCTTAAGGATGTCGGCTCCGACTTCTAGAGGAAAATTGACATCATTAATGACTAAAAACAGCTCCAGAAATGAGCTAAACGACCATATATAAATAATGTAACAATTTTACTTTAAAGGAGCATTAAATGAAAGGCTTTCTAGTTACTAACCGATAGTTACGAAATACTAGTATAAATAGTCACACTCCAAGGTATTAAGGTACACATTATTCTAAAACCCTATTTGGTGATTACTGTTTTATTTTTTTGAATATTACAAACTTTGGCATTGAAGTGTCCCGACCGATCACAATGGTGCCTCACAGAGATGTATTCTGGTGAAAGAAAATCTGCAAGATATCAGTTAGTAATATTAATACAATATATATATATGGTAATTAGAGTAACTCTATTCTTCCCTTAGAATAAGAAGTAAGGGAATCCCTATATATATATATATATATATATATATATATATATATATATATATATATATATATATATATATATATATATATATATATATATATATTGTTGTTCAGTTTGAGTTTTACTATATTTTTTAATTTATCCTATTGTACTTCCAATTTGATATCTCTATTAATAATTAATTGGTATTTAAGGGATAATAAGATGTTTGTGGTATTGTGTAATTGTAAATGCAATTTGGGTGATTTGGAAAACTAGGATGATTGTATTTTTGGTGAGTAGTTTCCTAACATTCATTTATGTTTGCGCTTACTTTGGACGGCTATTAGAGGTGCGGATTCTTTTGGTTTTGGTACCATTTGGAATTCAGTGGTGGAGAGGAATATTTTGTTGAATTTGGATCTGCAGCCTAGGTACAGTTGTGCTCCACGGATTATTGCGGTTCGTTGGCAACCGCCGCCGCCGTTGTGGGTTAAGGCAAACACTGATGCTTCCGTTGTGGGTGACTTGGCGGGTTGTGGTGGGGTTTTTAGGGATCACACATGTGGTTCTTTGGGGTCTTATGCTTTTCCGCTGGATTGTGCGTTAGTGCATATGGCTGAGCTTCAGGCGGTTTTATTTGCAATTTCTTATGCTTTTTTGCGTGGGTGGCGCAAGCTTTGGGTTGAGAGTGATTCTTCTTATGTTGTGCATCTATTTCGTTCTCCATTGATGGTCTCGTGGACTATGAGGGTGGATTGGCAGAACTGTTTGGAGCATATGTTACAGATGGAAGTAACTTTTTCTCATGTGTTCAGGGAAGGTAATCAAGTTGCAGATAAGCTGGCTAATTTTGGTAGAGTTAGTTCAGAATTTTGTTGGTGGGATGGAATTCCGAATTTTTGTTCTTTTCTCCTTCGCGATAATGCTTTAGGTAGAATTCTTTCCGTTTTGTTTAGTTGTTATTTTCGGGATGCTCTGTTGTTATTTTTGTTTTCGCTTTTAATGATATTGGGTATTACCCAGCCTTTATTAAAAAAAAAATTGCTATTTAAGGGATATTTTCAAGCTAAGCATATTGTGAAGCCTTAAATTTTTAAGATTTTAAAGATTTAGCTTCTAATAGTTTATTTGTTTTTTCAAATTACATCGTTGACTTTTAATTTTCACACACATTGAACCATTTTATTGACATTTCCATTATCTAAAGAATTAGTAAAAGGTTCAATATACATAAAAAAAAATTAAAGATCAGTTGCTTAATCCTAAAAGTCTTAAAATTCAAAGATTTAATAGTGTGTTTGACATTTAACTATTCTTTAACGGCATATTTAGGTCCCACTAAATATGTCAAATTATTTTATCTTTTTGAAATAAGGATGAAATTGAGTGTGCGATAAAATTTATGAAAAAATTATAAAATGTTTTATGCAAAATATAAATGATTTTTACTCGGTGATTATGGAAGCTGAAAGGACGAAAATATTAGAACCAATAAAAAATCTACCCTAATTATTATACCAGATCTGTAGAGATTGGATTACCAATTAAGGTTAGGGATGGATCTACAGTGGGGGCAATGGGGGCACTTGCCCCCACTGAGATCTGGAAAGAAATAATCTCCCTCTGTAAAACAATTTCATTTTTGGGCTTTGCCCCCATTAACGCTGGTGAAAGGGAGCTGTTATACTGCAGATTTGAAGAAAGATATCCAGGAAGAAAGATATCTAGCAAAGTTTCTATAACGGCGCTAGAGACCCAAGAGGGACTTTTTCAATCCTTGCATCCCTCACCAATCGTTTCGTTTAGAATTCAAGTTTTGGCGCGCAAAATCCATAAACTTAACTATTTCAATTGAGAAGTAATCTTCTCTGGCACGCCCGCACCCTAACCACACGTGACAAGGTTGAAATTAGCATATTCGCAAAATATCGCTAACAATTTTTGGCACGCCCAGTGGGACCTTTTGTTTTTTTATTTAGGCTTAGCCAAAAATTTTAAAACCTTTTTTTTACACTCAACTTTTCAATTTAGCTTATTATTCCATGCTCTTACTTTATACAATTTTACCTATTCGCTTCATTTACTTGATTTTCATAATAAATTTTGTTCAATCATTTTTTCTATTTATCCACGGAGAATGCCTCTGAATATCAATAGGTGCAAAGCAATCAAACCATGACGAGGACATCATACGAAGATGCAAGGGATGCTGCGATACCAGTGTATTTTGGTGGTTTCAATCGAGATCGACATTTCAATAAGTACAATCGGATTATGGGTCCATTGGTACACCGTCTTTAGATGCTACGACGATGGCTATGTTCAGTTTATTCATAGTGAAGAACATAATATTGACTGTAAGTGTTGTGCTTACGTTCAAACCACGTCATTCTATGATGATCAATATGGTTGCTATGTGGAGCAAGTCCAGGAGTCCCATAAAAATCCACATGGTCCTGATTATGTTGAAGTATGGGAGCATCTTCGAATGAGTAATCCTCATTGCCGAGGTAGTTATATTTGCAATTATAGGGATGAAAACCTCCATTTCCATCATCCTTGTTGGTAATCTTGCTTCAAAAGATGTACGAACATGGCACCAGTCGAGCATAAGACCTATGAAAAGTTTGAGTGCTCCGATATGAGCTACGACCAAAATTCTTTCGAGGATTCAAGTCGTGTGGCAGAGATGGAAGCAGTCCAAGTGGTTGAGGATGATGGAGAAATCGAATCATTACTTGTAGAGGAGAACCAACCAAAGGACGATGAATATCAACAAAGAATAGACCAACTCGAGAAACAGGCGAACATTACAGCGGCTAACATAGTGGCTTCTGTAAGAGCCTGCATTGAAAGCTATTGGGGGGCAATCCAAAAGGAAGAATTTCATCACAATACGAAGTTGGAAGCATCTCCCACACTCCCAACTCCTCCAAAAACAAAGATGCCTAATGATGAAACGATAATGGAAAGCCAAGAGCATGGAGATGATCCTTATGACTATGATTCTAGGTCCATGCAAGAGGATGACGCCGCTTCCAATGATCTTGATTCGGGGGGCATCCACGAAACGCCTATAGAAATTCAAGAAGAAGAAGAAGATGTTCTTAGGAGCTATGACTCAGAATCCAACGAAGTGGATGATGTAGCGTCTAATGATCTTGATTCGGGGGGCAGCATAGAGGAAGCAACTCAACAAGAACCTGCTCTAGAAGTACTGCCCATATATGCAAATCCCCAATGGTCAATGGGATTTTTATGGAGCCTCGACATGAACGAGAAGGAAGTTGTGCAAACCCAAGACGAGGATGAAGATGTATCTCATGACCTCAATTCAGGTTTCAGCCAGGACGATGATGACCTATCAGATACTCCGAACTCGGGGGGCATCCACGAAACTCTTATAGCAATTCAAGAAGAAGAAGGATATATTTCTAGGAGCCATGAATCAGAATCCAACGAAGAGGACAATGTTGTGTCTAGTGATCTTGGTTTGGGGGGCAGTAAAGAGGAAGCAATTCAACAAGAACCCACTCTAGAAGTATTGCCCATAGATGCAAATCCACCAAAGTCAATAGAATTTCCATGGAGTCCTGACATGAACAAAGAAATAGTTGTACAAGCCCAGGAAGAAGAGGAAAATGTATCTCATAACCTCAATTCGGATTTCAGTCGGGAGGGTGACGACCCATCAAGCACTTCTAACTCGGGGGGCATCCATGAAGCACCTGTAGAAATTCAAGAAGATGAGGAAGATGTTTCTTGGAGCTATGATTCAGAATCCAGTCAAGATGATGAGGTATCCAACCCGAGGGACATCCAACTGGAAGAGGTTCAACAAGAATTTATTCTAAAAGAATCTCTCATTCTTGTGAAGTATTTAAAATCAGAAGATTTTCTGAAAAGATGTGATATCGAAGAAGAAGTGGCTTCAGAAACACATGAAGATGTTTTCTACGATTGTAAGTCGCAACTCGGTCACGATGAAGAAAACTTCTATGATCATGGTTTAGGGGGCAGTCAAGATCAAGAGGTTAATCGAGAATCCACCCTAGAAATACCTCTAATGATTCTTCCAACAACTCATATTTTTCCAGAGCCTATGATCACCATGAAGTTTGTTAACTCAAATTGGGGACCAAGTTTGCAGACCATGATTCTTCTTTTTGCCAGTCTACTTCAACTTTCCTACCATCCGAATAAGTCACGAGGTTTCTACTTCTTAACCTTGTTTATTTATCTAGACTCTAGTTTACCAATACTTTTTATTATGCGGAAAGAGAGTCATGAAAATAAGAATCTAAACATGGAAACTCATATCCCTCTTGTAGAGATGTTACTGAGCATTTTGTTGTATGAGGCGATAACATAATGTTGTACTTACAACATAGCCCATAAGACCATTTATGGTCAAAATAAGTTGGCGTTTTTGCCAACACAAAAAAAATATTTCAGTTTTCAAAATAAATTATTTATGTTCATGCTTCCATTTGATTCATATTTTCTACTTTTGTTTTCGCATTTTCTTCTTCATTTGCTTCAAACTCTAACTCACAAACCAGAACACTCAATCATTACCATTTCTAAATCGTACTTGTTATCTATTAGTTGATTCCGGTTAATTAAAATACCCAGAACCAAGCTTTTGAGAATTATTGATCTCAAAATCATAATTTCCATCAAACAACTGTTCGGGTTAGCTTTTTTCCCAAAATTGATTTCATCCGCCATAAACCACATTTTCCTTCAAAACCAATCTCAATTTCTTCGTTGATATCCAAATCATAACTCTTAACTTTCATTTTTGTTCAAAACGATTTCCTACAACCTCAATTTTCTCACTTGAAATCACCCCATTGCCATTTGATTTTTCTTACATCGGATAACTCGTGTATTCAAATTTTAAAATGATTCCGACACGTCCAATTTCTCCAATTCGACAAATTCCAATCTGATTATTCTAGAAGTCCATTTAGCTTAGACAAACATTATCCACTCCTCAATTCGAGCCAGTTGTGTCCAAATTAATCATTATTATAGCTTCAAGATATTTTTCATTATTACGAGCCATTCTCTCGTTGCAAACCATTTCCATATCTTTTTCAAAAGCAATCCGTAATTCTAAAGTATCAATTATCTCAGAACCAAGCTTTTGGTATTTATTTGATCTGAATCAAATTTAATCCCATCAAACAACTGTTCTGAACAACTGTTTTGATCTCAAACCATTCATCGGTCACGAGGTCAAGTTTGTTATTATTTATTTTTGTACAATTATCTCCAATAATTTCGGCGTACATATTGCTTTGTAATTTTCCTGCTTTATTTCTCACATTTTCACAAAAAAAAAAATCAATGAACGAACGAGGCTCTTATTATATAAAAAAAAGGTTCAAAAATCCTAAATACATTCTTTTGTGTACAAATTTTCAATTCTAGTCAATTTATACACAAAAGAGGGGGCAATTGTTGGCCCAAAATAAAATAAATTTTATTTTTATATATATAGAAAGCTTATGTTTAATTTAGGGTATAGTTTTTATTTTTTTCTAGAAAATAATGAAAAATACACTTGTAAACTAACCGCCAACCGATGAGAAAGTCCGGCACTACGCAGGGCGTGTCTTCCAATACGCGGGGCGTAGATCAAGCAACTAGAGAAGGTCTGCTTCAGAGGCTCCAATACGCGGGACGTAACCTCAGGGACGCCACGCGTAAAACTTGGCAACAAGGCGTTTCGAGATCAGAAGCTCCAACACGCGGGGCGTCCATTCTCATACGCAGGACATACTTCCTTACGCGGGACGTAATGCCAAGTACGCCACGCGTATGCACCATCAACAAAACGCGCCAACTCTAGAAGCTGCACTACGCGGGGCGTAATCAACATTACGCGAGGCGTAACCAAGAATACGCGGGGCGTATCGTCTCTTCCGGCAGCAGTTGGAAGGAGTCAACAGCAGTTTGTGAAAGTTGAGGTAGTGGGATGATGTGGCATTGGTGGTTAGTGGTAGTTGGAGGAAGTTGAGGTAGTGGGGTGATGTGGCATGGAGGTGGTTGAGTTAGTTGGTCAATAATTACCAAAATACCACTCAATAATTACCAAAATGCCACTCCAAAATAATATAAATAGACCCCCTCCCCTTCATTACAAAACACACTCAACACAACACAAAACCCCTCTCTAAAGGTCCCTTCCAATGCTCTCTTTTTTAGTCTTTAGTTCTTAGCTCCTAGTTCTTCAAGTTCTTCAAAGTTCTTCCTTTCGTTCTTCGTTTTTCTTAGTTTTAATCCCTCATTTAGCTTCTTTTAGCTTCAATTCAAGTTCCAAAGCCTCTTTTCAAGTTTCTCGACTCAAATTAGTGTTTTTAAGTCGTTACTCTGCTCAAGTTTTCAATTAGAATTTCCTTTCTAAAGTAATTTTCCAGATTCGTCCATCCTTTTTCAAAGCTTAATTCTGTCCATTTAAAGTCATTTTTTGCCTTCAATTCCTTCGACAAAGTTGTTCCTAACGTTCTGAAGTTCGATCTAGTGTATTTACTTTCCCAATTCCGTGCCCAGAAACTCTATTTACAAGCTGATCTTTGCACCTCAAATCATTTTAGACATTCTGTTTCCAGATTTTTCCAGATTCAACTAGTCATTTTCAAACCTCAATTACATCTATTTAAAGTCCGTTTTAGCCTTCGATCCCTAATAGAAGTTTGTTCCTGACATTCCAAAATTAAATTTAGCCTATTTACTCATCCAATTCCGTGTACTTAAACACCCAAACGAGCCTCCCAAAGTTGAAGATTAAATCTGCCCCATTTGCCTACCAATGTTTTGCCATTGCCAAGATCATATACCGTACGGGCCCGACTGGTTGCAGCTCTCCAAGGACCTCACGCCGACACCAAAATTCAACATCAATCCGAGATAGCTATTGTGGCTCCGAGTTTGTTGTTGAATTCTAATTTTATTTTAATTGCATCTCAATTCCTTGTATTTGATTTGTTCTTCCAGTTCAATTGAATTAACTATATGTTTAGTATAGAAGTTCTTCAATTGTAATTCATTTTTCAATTTCATGCTTATCTCAAACACATGTATTCAAACCTTGATTTACATCAATAAAATACCGATTTTTCACCAAATCTCGTGTCAATTTCGCACTTTAAATTCCTTTATTTTCTCGTCTTCAATTTACCCGCATTAGCTTAAATAAAACAATTTATCTAGCAAAGTTTCTATAACGGCGCTAGATACCCAAGAGAGACTTTTTCAATCCTTGCGTCCCTCGCCAATCGTTTCGTTTAGAATTCAAGTTTTGGCGCTCAAAATCCATAAACTTAACTATTTCAATTGAGAAGTAATCTTCTCTGGCACGCCCGCACCCTAACCACACGTGACAAGGTTAAAATTAGCATATTCGCAAAATATCACTAACAGTTTCTTTTACACAAAATGACAACGTTGTTTTAAGTAAAAGAAATAAGAAAAATCCAATTATACCCTCCCTCATTTTGTCGAGGAAGAGGCTGCCTAAATCCCTAAACTAAACCAATTGAATCCCTAAACTCTCGATCTCTCTCCCTCAAATTCTATTTCAACCCAACCCAACTCCTAATCTGCTCTTCTCTTTCACTCTCCGTCAATGGCGTCATCCTGTCCCCTTCGTCCATCTCCCTCCTTCAATTTGAAGGTTTCAAAACCGAATTCTTCTATCTCGAATGCAAGATTGAATTGATATCTTGTTTCATTGCTTTTTAAGTTTTTTTATTGTTAATTATTTTTTATTTTTTAATTACTTTGCTTATCTATCTTGAATTATGGTTTGTTGCACTACAGAGACTGTTCCTTGCTGGATCTGTTGATTGCAATTTTGTTGTTTTTCTTTTCTTTCTGTTCCCTGTGTTGGGTTCCTGAGTTGTTTGTTGGCTTTGCTTAATTGAATTATGGTTTGGTTTGAGTTGTTTCCTATAAAATGTAATTAATAGCAATTAGCAAGTTTTAATATTTAGTTGTTTAGTTTTAGCTTTTGATGTTGATGTAAGTAAGTGAGTAAGCATGTGAAAAAGCCATCCAGGCCAAGTGCCTAAGGTAATGGAATCTCCAGGTTGGAGTGCTAGTAGTACAACTGTATAATTTAGCAATTTATAATTTCAATTTAGCAAGAGTTTGAACTAATTTAAGAAGAGTTTGATCTTAAACAATTTAACAATAAGTGTAGTTTGTATATATTAAGGGATAATTTAATCTTATTTATTTATGTTATTGTTTTTTGGACAATTTTTTTACACGCATAAATAGTTGCCCCCATTGTCTACAAATCCTGCATCCAATTAAGGTAATCCAATCTCGACAGATTGGATTAGAACTAATAAAAAATCTACCCTAATTATACCAATTAAGGTAAACCAATCTCTACAGATTTAGTATAATAATTAGGGTAGATTTTTTATTAGTTTTTATTTCCAACGGCTGCTATAAATATATCCATTTTGAAGTTTAAAAACTCATACAAGAAAGTAAAGTTAAAGTTGAAGAGCATGGTTGTAATTTACCATCAGAAAAGCTTATCTTGAAATCTTGAATTTGTTTTTGTTCTGTTGATATGACCCTCTCAGTTTTATGGAATTTCACTGGAGAATATCAAACCGAGGACGGTAACTCTAGGTATGCGGTACGTACTTTCTGTCAATTAAAGTTTCACAGGCACGCAACTCGTTTCATGTACCATCTAGCAAAGATTGAAGGCAAGAAGATCCGTATATGTACGGCTCCGTCAAGAAACGCTTTCGAAATCGCCTGCAGAATGGCAGGAAAACGAATACCTACCCCGGCTGCACCAATACCGGAAAATGTAACGGAGGACAATGTCTTGCTTTAGGGAATCTCAACACACAGATACGCCTTATAAAGGCCAAAAGCCTTTATGAGGTCCTCATCCGCCAAAAGATAAAAGATCCGCCATCCAGTCCTGATCAGCTCAAGGATGTCGGCTCTAACTTCTAGAGGAAAACTGTCATCATTAATGACTAGAAATAGCTCCATAAATGAGCTAAATGGCCAGACCTAAATAATATAATAATTTTACTTTAAAGGAGCATTAAATGAAAGGTTTTCTAGTTACTAATCGATGGTTACAAAATATTAGTATAAATAGTCACACTCCAAGGCATTGGGTACACATTATTCTAAAACCCTACTTTATGATTACTGTTTTAGTCTTTAGACTATTACTGACTTTGGCATCAGAGTGTCTCTGATCGATCTCAATGGTGCCTCACAGGGACGTATTTTGGTGAAAGAAAATCTGCAAAATATCAGTTAGTAATATTAATACAAAATAATAACTATTTATTTAATATATATATATATATATATATATATATATATATTTATTTATTTATTTATTATTGTTCAAATTTTATGTATATTGAGTTTTACTATATTTTTAATTTATCCTATTTTACTTCCAATTTGATATCTCTATTACTAATTAATTGGTATTTAAGGGATATTTTCAAGCTAAACATATTGTGAAGCCTTAAATTTTTTAAGATTTTTAAGATTTAACTTCTCATAATTTATTTTTTTTCAAATTAGATCGTTGAATTTTAATTTTCACACACATTAAATCATTTTACTGATATTTCCATTATCTAAAGAATTAGTAAAAGGTTCAATATACGTAAACATTTAAGATCGGCCGTTCAATCCTAAAAATCTTAAAATTCAAAGATTTAATAGTGTGTTTGACATTTAACTATTCTTTAACGGCATATTTAGGTCCCACTAAATATGTCAAATTATTTTGTCTTATAAGGATGAAATTGAGTGTGCTATATATTATAAAATATTTTATGCAAAGTATAAATGATTTTTACTCGGTGATTATGGAAGCTGAAAGGACGAAAATATTAGATTCGCAATTAGAAATTTAATTTAAAACGAGCCGCCAGAGGTAGAAGGAGTTTTACACAATTAAATGCAGTTTGATTCCTAAAAAAAGCTAATTACAAAGGAAGTGGAAATGTAAACATAATTCTAATTGGAAACTTTGTTGAAGTTGATTTGATTGACTTTGTTTAGAAATTAGCTTGTTGATCAAGGTGTCGTAGGCTTTTCTTTGTAGTACACTGCCTTTTATATAGCAAAATTTCAATGTGAGAAAACTGTTATTGAGTAACTGCTCTCCAACTCGTTAAGAAATCTCTATGATAGAAAAATTGTTCTTGTAACTTCTCACATGTTGTCAACGATTCTCGCATTTCTCATCTCTCACATCCTATTACCAAATAGAAATTAATTTATATAATCTTCACCATGTATCAGTTTCAATTGATCAATTAATTAGTTATTTAATAAATTAAAATAATTAATCAAATCCAGTTTTATTTGAAATAAAATTTTATTAAATTAAATCTAAAATCAATATATCGATAAGAAATTTGTGCATTGAAGGTAGGCTTTGTGATAGCACACGCCAAATGCAATTTTTAATTTTAGGAGGAACTAATAATCGCCAGATCTGTTTCCAGTAACATATCGTTGGTTCTGAATCATTATTTTCCCCTGAACTTACTCGATAACCACTTTTCACTGTGTAGATTCCTTTAACTTCCGGTCCCCAAAACCATTCGTCATCCCGCCCCCTAGCTCCTCTTGGGATAGATAGAATCAGCTGCTGGTCTCGTTGATTGAAATTGACCCGTATTAAATCTTTATCCCATCTTCCAACGCTCAAAAGTAAGTCATGCACCATGTTGGTTGGAAAGTTGGGAGTGATGGCACTAGTCGGCTTTGGATTTTGTCTGTCGGGCAACCATGGGCTGTCCCAAATATGAGTTAAGCTCCCATTACCGATTTTGCACCGTAGACCTTGCAAAAGTAAATCATAACCAGCTAGGATGCTTCTCCAAATATATGAGGGGTTATGGCCTAATACTGCATCTTGGAAGGGAAGGTGATGGAAATGCCTGGCTTTCAAAATTTGAGACATTAACGAGTCTGGTTCCATGATTATCCTCCATCCCTGCTTAGCAAGTAGGGCAATATTGAACTGTTTGATGTTCTGAAAGCCCATTCCACCCTGACCTTTGGGTTGACATAGTCGTGACCATTGATGCCAGTGAATTCCTGAAACTGACTCGCCCGAGTTACTCCACCAGAATATCCCTTGCCAATTTCATTTAAGTATATTTAGCCTAATCTTTTATGTCAACATACTAAAGCTCTAATTTTTTTTTTTTTTTATCATTTTAAGTCTCAAATAACAAAAAAAAAAAAAAAACATAAAACTTTCTCATTTTTGTTATCACTTTAAGTCTCAAATAGCAAAAAAAAAAAAAATATAACTAAATATATAACTTATCAATACCGCATTATTTATTTTATCTGGTTCAACATTTGTATTTTGAACCTTTTTTTATATATGATACAGAGTAAAAGAGAGTAAAAAACTTATTTTGATTTGTAAAAATATCATTACAATAGATGATTAGATGTTCATAACTAATTAAATTGTTGTTCACAGCTAACCAGTAAAGGGAAGGCAACTTGAAGTATGAACATGGAAAATTGCTTGATCTCGTATAATCAGTCTTTTTTAACTTTCTCGTTCAGTTTGTCCTCTGATTGGTTTAGTTGTACAATAAGAAATAATTCAATGCAACGTGTTCAAAATTGTGCAAATTCAAAATGCAAGTTTTTTTTATGACATTATAACATGATTCTTACTCAACATGGCAATATTTTAAACCAATTCCATCCAAATCCAGAGTATCGTGACTGAATAATCTCTTATAAACAATAAAATAATAGTTTAAAGAAGAAATAAGCAAATTAAATTTCAATATGTTTACACACCTAATGGGACAAAGTGAAGATCTCTAATCGGTCCAATTAGGAATCGGCACATAAATAAACCGCTAAAAAACTTCGATAACTGCACTGATCAAATTTAATGTGGCCATAAATGAAATATTAAGTGCAAAATTTAAACCATAAACCAATATAAGGCACTGTCATTTTCAAACTTAATTCAAATAATCCCTCAATTGTAACAATTCGAAATTCTCAATTGGAATTAACTTTCGTATAAGCCAATTGCCCTTAAAAATCCGTCATCCCTCGTAATAATTTCTATTGTTAAACATAAAGATTCCATTTGTAGTTAGAATTATCACGAATTTTACATCACTAATTGAGAACGGAATTTTCCATCCTATAAATTCAAAAAAAAAAAAAAATCTATGAATTTCAATCCATCCTCAAAGCCATGATAAAGTTCACTAAAAGAGGGTAAATTTTCTTTTTAAATAATCAGATAACGCAAAAAAAAATAAATAAAAAAAATAAATTAGATAAGCTGTGTTTTTATTTTTTAATAATTCAAAAAATGATTATTCTGAGCTAGATGCGAAATCTGTAGTCGATGCTATTAATTCCATATCTGACGATATATCAAAGTTTGGTTCGTTGGTGTCATGTTGTCGCTCTCTTCTTCTCAACAACAATTATTCTGTTTGTTTTGTAAGGCGACAAGCGAATGAGGTGGCTCACTCTTTAGCAAAGTCCTCTCGTTCTTATTCCTGTCCCGTGTTTTTTTGATGTTGTTCCGTCTTTTTTGCATTCTATACTTAACTTTGATTGTCCGATTGTGGCTTATTAATTGCATTTGTTTCGAAAAAAAAATAATAATTCAAAAAATGATTTGAAGGATAACCAATTCTATTTGAAATCAATTTCTACTTGCGGGGAGAAAGATAGCAAATTACATTCATGGTCACTCAATTTTAACTATTTTAATATTATGGCTACTGAAATTTAATTATTAATGATATGACCACTTAACTTTATACTTTTTAACACTGGTGGTGGTCACTCAATTTTAACTAATTCCTCAAAGTGACTATTAACGACCATTAACGAACTCAAAATAAAAATATTCAAGTTCAGAACGACATTTACCATTTTTTGGAGCTTTCTCTTTCTAAAAATTCATTATCTCTCTCCTAACAAAACAACGTCTAAATTGCCTCAAAACAAAAATTTTCAAAAATTGAAGTTCCTTCAAATATCATTAACGCTTTGGATTTTTTTTACTTTTAACCCGTTAACGGTTGTTTTGAGACGTTGAGTGGCTACCGGTATTAAAAAGTGTAAAGTTTAGTGTTTAGAATTGAATTTCAGTGGCTATAATGTTAAATGGATAACGTTCAGTGGCCATGGATGTAATTTACCATTCTTTTTCAGCAATCAGAAACTGCAAAACAAACGACCGTAGTTTCAGTTTCATTCTGATACGGAATCTGGTAAGCTAAACTTTTGGGATCTGGTTGAGTTCATCTGCAATTTCACCTCCTTCCACTTCCAGTTCCAGTTCCATTCCAACTTCTTCTCCCACTTTCTTCCGCCAGAAATTCAAGAGCTCCAACCATAGTTTCATCTCGCCTTCATTCTGTAAGTGATCTCTCCTCTGCAATTTTTCTTTTTCTATTATATTATATTCTGCTGTAGGATGAAATTATGTATGATGGCATGGTTTGATTTTGAGCTATAAAATAAGTATGATTATATGATTGTGAGTTGTGATAATTAGGGTTGAGATGTAAAATCCAAAATTATTTTTATTTCTTATTTTCGTTAACCTAATTTTTGTTGAACAAATATCCCAAAATCGATGAGGGCATTTTAGGTTTGATTTTCATAAAGATGATCTCGAGTAGTTGGTCCCTGCGGGTGCCAACATAGTTGGGATGTTCAGCCGGCTTCCGCGTCCCAATCTTTGATTCAAAATGATGATCTCGAGTATAGTCTTTGTTTTACTTTGCAGAAAACTAACCCAATTAGTTGTTTTTATAGGATTGGAAAAACAGAAACATGGAAAGAGATCAATGTTTGGCCGAAATTGATGCTTGTCCACCGGTATCGGAAGATGTTCAAAGTCCTAGCCGAAAACGTACGTCAACTGATAAGTGTCAATGTCCAAGCAGAAAAGGTTTCTCCATGTCAAATCCAACAATGGCAGTGTCAAATGTTAAGACTATAGGCGTTCATCTATTTGCAACTGAAATTGTGGGTGAACAGTTTGACGAATACATCAAAGACATTTGGTCTAGTTTGATGGATGATGATGTATTCAGGATTGGCATTCATGGAATAGGGGGCGTTGGAAAAACAGAAGTAGCCAAGTGTATTAATAACAAGCTCCTTCAAAATCCCAACAAGTTTCATCATGTTTTCTAGGCTAATATGTCTCCCGATTGGAACCAGCAGCCGACTGTGTCTCCACCTCGTACTGTTTGTGATCTGCAAAGTTCGATTTCCAAGGCAGTGGGTGTAGATCTATCATATGGAGATGATCTAAACAACAGAGCAGCACAATTGTCAAAAGTGTTGGCTGGAAAGAAGAAATCTGTTGTGATTTTAGATGACGTATGGGATTATATTTCTCTTCAAGAGATTGGAATTCCGGTAGGTGTGGATCGATGTACTGTGCTCTTTACAACACGATCCTTGGGAGTGTGCAGACAATTAGGTTGCCAGAGGAAAATTGAAATCAGATGTCTCCCGCGAGATGAAAGCTATGAATTGTTCAAGAAAAATATCGGGAAGGAAACAACACTCTCAAGAGAGGTTGAAACGGTCTCAAAATTAGTTGCCTACAGGTGTGGAGGTCTGCCACTTGCTATCACAATCATGATCAGAAATATGAAAGGCGTAACTGATATACAGCAGTGGAGAAGTGCATTGAGAGGGCATATCCGGAAGAAAGCTGATATGGAGATATTCCAGAAATTGAAGATTAGTTATGATTACTTGAAAGATACAAGATTGCAACATTGTTTTCTATTCTGCCCATCATTATATGGCGAAATAGAGACATTTTTAGAGTTTTTAGTCGACGAAGGGATCATAAAGAGACTGAATAGTAGGAGGGAAGAGTTAAACGAGGGTCACACAATGCTGAATTATCTCAGTGATGCGGGCTTGGTTGAAGTTGGAATTCATAGCCACACGTTTAAGAAGTTTGTAAATATGAATAAGGTGATTCGGAGCATGGCCCTTCAAATAATGGAAGAAAATAACCAACGAGTTATGATGATTGTAAATGACGTGTCTTTAACAGATGAGGAGAGTTTGACTGGAGATCTCGTGACAGTGTCAGTAGATGGCAATGAAATCAGGAATATTCCTTTAGATTTTTCACCAAGCTGTTCTAAGCTTACAACGCTAGTGTTGAGAAAGTGTGATCTGGGATACATTGGAGACTCTTTTTTTGAGGGAATGCCTGGACTTAAGGTTCTAGATCTTTCATTTTCACATATTGAGAGTTTGCCATCTTCTGTCTATGACCTTGTCAATCTTATTATCTTAATACTCAAAGGGTGTAGAAAGTTGAGAAAAATTGGGTCGGTTGGAAAACTGAGGGCATTGGAGAAGTTGGATCTCAGTTTATCTACAGTAGAAGAAGTGCCTCAGGATATTGCAATGCTGTCAAAACTCAAATATCTGGATCTCTCTTGGACGGAAGTTAAGCGGTTAGAGTCCGGGATATTAGCAAAACTCTCCCATCTGCAATTCCTTAGACTAGATTGGACACCACCAGTTAAGGCAGAGGAACTTGCATGCTTGACCAAACTGGAAAATTTGACCTGCACCGTTTTTGATGTAGTTGAGCTTAACAAGTATCTGAAAGGGCTTGAAGGAAGGGAACCACGACTTTATTTTCAAGTAGGACGACTTACTATACATTGCACTGGATTTGCTAATCACTTGTTGTATGAGGATCCTGATATATGTGCTGGGGATGGGGAAGGAGCAGATGATTTGAGTATGGTTTCTTTTTATAACTGCAATGTAAATGAAGCGGAGATACCGAGCTACTTCCAAGCCATAACAATTGTGAAATTCAATGAAGCAAGAAGCTTGTGCAATTCTTTTCCATCTAAACTCAAGTACTTATCGATTAGGGAATGTGATGGATTAGAGATGTTATGTCCGTTGTCTTTTGAAAACCTGGAGTACATGGAGTTATTCAAGTTGAAAAACTTGAGTGTGCTTTTCAGCATACAAGGAAATGTATCTTATGGGTCCTGTTTCTCAAATCTTACCAGGTTTCTCATACAGGGTTGTCCAAGTATCAAGCGGCTATTTCCTATCCATGTCGTGCCAAACCTGAAAAACCTTAAACGGTTATATGTCTTTGATTGTCTCCTAATGGAGGAGATAATATTTGAAGAAGAAGAAGAAGGCAGAATACCTGAAAAGAAAGAAACACCGTGTCTCTCCCAGTTGTGTATCTTGGTGTTAAAAGATCTACCAGAGTTGAAGAGATTTTGTGGCGGCCGAACAACTTGTGGTATTCCCAAAAGCTGCTCCTCGAGAAATATAAATTGTCCAAAACTTACATTCGATGGCCTGACAGTGTGCCGCAATGGTCACTCGAAAGTCCAATGGTGAGACTTTTAGTTATCCTTTTGTTTTTAATTTAAATTCTAACTCATTGGGTTTCATAATACATTAATCTACGCTTTAAAACTTTGGAAGAAGAATTAAAGTGTGATCCAAACCTCTTTAGGAATTTGGATATTCAGAATCCAAACCATTACCTTTCTTCCGGTAGATTAATGCATTTTGTTATGAATTAATTCTTTGTTCATTTTCTTGCAGAAGTTGGGATGCGAAATGTATGAATGTGGATGAACCCATGTTATTTTGGTATTAAACAGTGAGTTTTTTAGTTTGGTAATTTGTTCTTTTTGGATTTTGAATTAAAATCTTATTGTTTTGGATGGTTTTGTTCTTATTCTTAAATAAAAATTTAAGCTGGCTGTATATAATTAATTGTTGTGTGATCATCCTGCTAAAGCTGTTTTCTTTTTTCTGCGGACTCAAGATTGCTTTAAAATAAAAGCTGTGCATTGTGTAATCAGTGTTGATTTTTAGCTAGGACTATGCAATTTGGAAGGGTTATTCAGCACTTAGTCTAAAGGCATCATACATTATCTCTGTCTTTGATTTGAGTCCATGTAATCTAAAGGCATAGGGTGTCCAAACATGATTAGGATAACTCAAGACCTTCTGTCAGGACAGATTCCACACTTGTTGCAAGCCATAACCTGCGTGAGTGGATTGGTTTACACTCTGGGAAAATTTCTTCATCCTTAAAGAACTGCACGAGTTTGGTTGTTCTTGTCTTAAAGAACTGCTTCTCTTTCCATAGATGAACTGTTGCCCTTCTACCTTTGCCAGACTTTCACCATCTGACTATAATCATCTATCATAGTTTTAAGGTTCACATTTATGGGTTAAATGCACCATTAAAGTTGTCTCAATCAGGTCACTTTGTCGATTTCAATGGTTAAAGTGCATCAAAGAGCCAACTCATATCTCTGACCGAAATGAAACGTGGCAGCCACGTATGTAAGTTCAGTCACCAATGGTGCATTTAATAAATGTAAAAATAAAGAAGTCGCCTGTTTTAGTAGTATATAGAATAACTAGGTAGTGTGTGTGTCTCTTTGCAGAACCATTTATTGGTGTTAATATTGGAACATACCTCTCTGACATGTCCCATCCGACTCAAGTAGTAGCCCTTCTCAAAGCCAGCACTTCTGCCTATACACTGCTGGCCGTGGCATGCTAGTTGCACTTGCTAATTCCGGCATCCAGGTCATGGTCTCTTATTCAGCTTTCTTATTTTGTTCTTCAATCTAGCTTGAGCTTTTATCACCTTAATATACAAAATTGAGCTCTCATAAACAGGCTTATAGCTTATTCTAAGCTGGATTGGATTGATAGATCATTACCCAACAACTAAAAAACCACTACTCTATCTATAAAAATTACCTATTTAGGTTCCAAACATCCAACCTGAACCATCAGACAGTAGCAGTGTCTCATGATGAGGATCCTACTCCGCTAGTTTTGTAGGTTTCAAAATTAGGTAGTTTTGTGCTAAAGAAATTTCAAATTAACATAAATAACAAGTTGTCTGCGAGCAAAGTACATTAATAGAATTAAATTAACAAGATGCTCGCAAGAAAAGCCCGTGAACAAATAAACGAGCAGCTCGCGACCAACTCAAAAACAAAATTGAGTTCGAGCTCGTCAATTTTCTAACGAGCCGAGCATGAGCAGGTCATTATGGGTTTAGATCATAAATCGATTGACGCCTGTCTCTTGTCACGGAATGACTCGTCAATTCATTATGACCTACAGGTCGTGTCAATCCAACCCATTTAACCTTAAATATATTTATATAAATAAATATATAATGTTATGTGTTTATAAGTCATTTTATCCTAATGTTTATATATATATATATATATATATATATATATATTCTCCTTTCCCTAGAAATTCTAATTTATTTATTAAATTTTGTAATAGGCTAAAACCTTGTTTTTTATTACTTAATTTCAGTAACAATCACTTCATTATTTATTATAATTATTATATATATATATATTATTATAATTACTTATTATTTATTATAATTATAATTAGGCCTAATGCTTCCCGAGCCCCCTTAACTTGTCCAAATTGGTCATTTACTCCCCTAACTCATCGAATGTCCTATTTACCCCCCTTAACTCCATAAAAGTGGTATTTCTTACCTCCTCAACTTGTCTATTTACCCCCAACTCACAAAATGTCATATTTACTTCCTTAACTCCTAAAAATGGTATTTCTCACCCTTTACAATCCGTTATCGAGGCCTAAATTGATACCATTTTTTTAAATGTTAAACCTATATTTGTGCTTTTTGTACGTGGAACCTAAATTGATACTTCCTCAAAAACCATAGGCCTATTTTGTATCTCTACATATGATGTCTTCAGCTTGTTTATATTAATGTTCTTATTATTTGTATTTTTTTTTAATAATATTTTCTCTTTTCAAACTTTTTTGGCTGCTTAAATTTTGATTATCTAATTATTGTAATAAGCACATGAAGGATCAATATAATTATCAAATTAAAACAAAATAAAAAGTTGATATTAAAAAAATATATATTCAAACTCATTTGAATAAATCCTATTAATTTTACACTATAAAGGGGTAAAAAATACCACTTTTATGGAGTTAAGGAGTAAATAGGACCATAAGGAATGAGAAATATCACTTTCATGGAGTTAAAGGGGTAAATAGGACATTCGATGAGTTTGGGAGGGGTAAAATGACCAATTTGGATAAGTTAAAGGGGTGAAAATACCATTTTTGTGGAGTTAAATGGGTAAATAGAACATTTGATGAGTTGGAGGGGTAAAATGACCAATTTAAACATGTTAAAGGGGCTGGAGGAGCATTAGGCCTTATAATTATTTATATATAATTTATTATTGTTATTATTATTATTTATCTATAATTTATTATAAGTATAATTATTTATAAATAAATTATAATTATAATTATTTGGTACAACTTGTAGGCAAATTTTGCGAGAAGTAAATAAATATTATATTAATACGTTTACGTTACAATACCCTAAAAATTAACTGTCCCAACTACATTTTAATTTTTTTTAATTATCTTCGTTAACTTCATCATCATCGTCAAGTTCATTCTCCACTCCACCTTCATTCTCCAATATTATCATTAAAATTATTTTAAAATCTAATATCATCATTTATTGTTAAGTTCGGTATCATTCAGTTAAGTTCAGTAGCATTCACTCAGTTCAGTGATAAAGAACATACCCTAACCAAATGGATTTTGTGGCTCTTATAACCCATCAAGTTAGAACTACAATTGTTGCAACATGGCAATCATGTCTAACGGGTCGTGATATTTTTTACTCATATTCAATTCGTTCAATTAATCATGTCTGACCTCTTTAATAAATGGGACGTGTCAAACTTGACCCTTAACGGGTCATCAAAGTAAGTCGTTCAGAGTTGAAACTATACGTTTTAAAGCAGAAGTAGAGCACTTACCACCAGCCAATCCTCTTAGCACAAGCCCCTCCAAAGTACTATTAGTTGAGTAATCCAAATTAGGTATCCATTTCTTCTTCCCATACTGTGTCAAATCCTTCAGGCCTTCATAAAACATAACCTGAATTTTGTACATACAATATTAAATTAGGTCTCTCACCTTCAAAACCGGACAGAAAAGTCTCTAAAAACTTTCCATTTTACTAAGATAAAAGTCCATTAACTTTTAACCACTCCAATAGTAGGCTACCCTCCATTACTAAGATAAAAACTTTACCTTTTACTAAGATAAAAGTCCCTTAACTTTTAACTACTCCAATAGTAGGCTACCCTCCATTGTACTTTTAAGTATTAAGGTCATTTAAGTATTGTTTAGTTAGGAGAGATAAAGTGGTTATTTAGAGAGGGAAAGCTTCAAAATGGTGATTTTGGAAAACCCAGAAAATGTGGTTCTAAACAACTTTAATTACTGAAGTTTTCCATTTTGACGTCGTCAATGATCATTTTGAGGTCAATTACTTTCATAAGGGACTTTTATGTTAATAAACGCAAAGTAAGACTACTATATCTAGTTTTGAGGGTGAGAGGCCATAAAGAAAGTTAAGCCTAAATTGAGGGGTCGTGAGTGTACTTTACCCCTTATCGTTGCCAACCAAGAGAAAATTTTCATGGTATAATTATGGGCCTAACATTGGCAAGTTGGCCAATTCCAGACACCTTTAAACATAACAAAATTCATTTAGACAAATTCTAGAGATTTGTTGCAGCGATTTACCAAGGCTCCTTCAATATTGACTTGGCAGCTTGAAACATTCCAGAATAATAGCCATAGATCTGCCTGCTAGAGTTTGCATGAATGTTGGCTTTCAGTCCAAGAAGTTATTGTGCCCTGCACCTGCATCCTTTGCTTTATCACTTCGCATGGAACATGTTGAAACACCTTTCCACATAATTTTGATTTGACAAAATTGTTTAAGTATTATATACATATTCTAAAACACACTAAGTTTAAATGCTTTGATTTAATTCTACTAATGTGTTTGTTCAAATGTTGAGTTAAAATGTTATTAGACATAAGAATCAAAAGGCCCAAGCCCATTATGGAAGTCAAGGCCCAAGTCAAACAACTCAGTACACTCGGCCCGCGTATGTCTAGGCGTTGCCGTTTTGTTCAAAACGCAACTCAGCAATCGGAAGGATCTAGAAGATTTTCGGGAACAACTTCAAGACGAAGCTGCTGAGTAGTCTCGACAAAGCGTACAAGACAGCAGCTGGCAAAGGAAAACTTCCAGACAAAGTATTTCTTCTTTTGGAAAAGTTCAGACGACACAGTATGCTGTCCAGTTGACTTTCCCATAAAAGGAGAGACCATCTGCTGAGCTGACCGAGGACAGAAGATACACGATTGTGATTGGTCGAGAGCTCTGTGCAAGTCAGGATGACAACGACACATAGCTGTTTCCCTCCAACGGTTATTTCGAAATTCGAAATAACCAAAGACCCAGATGTCTCTATAAATAGTGCCATCACAAGCTTCACAAAACACAAAACTTAATCAAGCCATTACGCTGACCAAATCTCTACAAGTTCTGCAAGCAAAAAGAAGCAAAGCAAATTTCTTACACTACAATTTTCTCATCTGTGTAAAAGTCTAGAGTGATTGTAAAATCGTCTAAAGTGTCTTAGCACATCTTTGTATTAGGACAAAACACTTATCATTTCTAGAGATAGAAAGAAGAGGCTGAGCACTCGGTATTAGTACTCAGCGGAGAGATTATGATTGAGTAGAAGTATAGAGGAAGGTACTCTTGTCATACTCAATTGCTGATATTGTAAAAGGTTTGAGGCTCTACCTTTAAAGAGCTCAGTAGAGAATTTGAAATCTCGGAGTTTCGGGGACAGGAGTAGGCTTAGAAGAAGCCGAACCTGGATAAATCTGCTGAGTGAAGTATTTCTAAACCTTTAACTCCTTATTTGTATTGCTTGCTTAAATAATCAAAAACTGACCAAGTAAAGAGGTCAAGTTGAGTTGTGTGCATTAAACGTAAGAGTTCAGGAATAGACTCCAAGTGCTATCTCCTGACTCAAGCAAAGAAACTGACTTAGTCACCTGTTGACTAAGCTAGTATCCTGCTGTTTACTCAGCACCGCTGTTAAAACCTTTTTCTTTAGAAAAAGAAGTCTGCCTAAATTGCAAAAAGTTTAAATAGTTCCTAACCCCCCATTGGAACTATACTTGCAACTAAACAAGGGACCAACAATTGGTATCAGAGCTTAGAAGCTCATTGCTAAAGGTTTAACAACCTTGAGCTGATCCCTACCATGGGCGAAAACAGCACTCTGTTTCTCCCTGGAAACCAGACAACTCAGATACTACCTGAGGGGCTGTCCATTACTAGGCCTCCCCTATTCTTCGGGTCAAACTATACCTTTTGGAAGAATAGGATGAAGAACTTCATTCAGGCTACAAGCATGAGGGCCTGGCTATCTATAGTCCAAGGTCCGTTTGTACCTGTGAAAGTTGTGGCTGGCCAAACAGTTTTAAAAGCTGAGGCTGAATGGACAAAGGATGATCTCAAGAAGCTACAAAATCATGCTTCGGCTATAAATATGCTTCACTGTGCGCTGGATGCTGCAGAATACAACAAAATCTCAGGTTGTGAGTCAGCGCAAGAGATCTGGAAGAAGCTGGAGGTCACCTATGAGGGAACAAACAAAGTAAAAGAATCCAAGGTGAATCAGCAGATGAGACTGTACGAGCTGTTCGAGATGAACAATGATGAGGGCATTTCAGACATGAACGCAAGGTTCACCAACATCATTAATGAGCTCAAGAGACTTGGGAAAATCTTCACTGAGGAAGAACAAGTCAAAAAGATTCTCAGAAGCCTTCCGAAAGACTGGCAAGCAAAGAAGACAGCAGTTGAAGAAGCTCAGGATTTAACCACCTACAAATATGACGAACTCATCGGTTCATTGCTGACCCATGAGATATCCATGAAGAACTTTGAGGTAAAGGAAAAATCTGAGGACAAGAAGCAGAAGTCACTTGTCATGAAAGCTGACTCCACTGACGGGAGCTCAACTGATGATGAGAAGATGGCTATGTTCACAAGGAAGATGAAAAGGCTGTTCAAAAAGAGTGACAAGTACTCTAAAAAGCCTTACAGAAAGTTTGACAAGTATAAAGCTGACTCAAGTGACAGCAAATACAAAAAGGACAGCTCAAAGCCCATTACATGCTTTGAGTGCCATCAAACTGGCCATATTAAGTCAAACTGCCCCACGCTGAGGAAAGACAAGAAGAATGGGAATAAGGTAATGGTGGCCACTTGGAGCGACAGTGATGAGACTTCATCAACTGAAACTGAGGCCACTGAGTCAGCGAAGATATGCTTCATGGCTGATGAACTTGCTGAGCCGTGCGTCTCTGAGCATACTGACCCATCCATCGCATCTGATGATGAAGAACAATCAAATGAGGTAAGCCTGAGATGTGCCGAGAAGTAAAAAATGTGGTATATTGACAGCGCATGCTCAAGGAATATGACGGGTGATGAAACTCAGTTCATCACGTTTGAACGTAAACGAGGAGGGAGCGTAAGTTTTGGAGACAACAAGAAGGGTAAGATAGTAGGCTCAGGAACCATCGGAGGTAATCCTACTATTGAATCTGTCTCCCTAGTCAGCGGACTCAAATATAACTTACTCAACGTAGCTCAGCTATGTGACAATGGGAGAAAATTTATATTTGATGCTACTAGATGTAAAATATACGAGGGTAAAACAAATGAGTTAATTTTAACTTCCCCCCGGATAGATAATGTCTTCATGCTAAACTTAGAGAAAAAGTTTTCAAAAACTGTGTGCTTAGTAACAAAGGAAGAAAATTCCTAGCTATGGCACAAGAGACTTGGTCATGTAAGCATGGACCTCCTGGCCAAACTAGCAAGAAAGCAATTGGTTGAGGGACTGCCTGAACTTAAATTTCAAAAAGATCAATTATGCCACGCTTGCCAAGCTGGAAAACAAACCAAACAATCTTTTCATAGTAAAAATATTGTCTCAACTAAACGTCCGTTAGAGTTACTACACTTGGATCTCTTTGGTCCAGTCCAGCCGCTGAGTCTGGGTGGAAGAAGATTTTCCTTGGTCATTGTAGATGACTACTCTCGGTATATGTGGGTTATCTTGCTGACCAGCAAGGATGAGACCTTTGAGACATTTTCAAATTTGGTTAAAAAAATTAAAAATGAAAAAGACCTAAAATTAGCTCATATCCGTAGTGATAACGGTGGAGAATTCAAAAACCAAAAGTTTGTTGAATTCTGTGAACCCAGCGACATTGACCATAATTTTTCTGCTCCTAGAACACCTCAGCAAAATGGGGTTGTAGAAAGGAAGAACAGAACACTGGTTGAAATAGACAGGACAATGCTGGATGAGCATAGGCTTCCAAAGTATTTTTGGGGAGAAGCTGTTAACACAGCATGCTACATTCTTAATAGGCCTCTAGTTAGACCTATACTTAAGAAAACCCCCTATGAACTTTGGAAAGGACGAAAGCCCAACATTGGATACTTTCGTGCTTTTGGCTGTAGATGTTTTATTTTAAATACCAAAGATAGCTTAGCAAAGTTTGATTCAAAAGCTGATGAGGCTATCTTTTTGGGCTACTCAACAAACAGCAAAGCATACAAAGTTTTTAATAAGCGAACTCAAGTTCTAGAAGAGTCAATACATGTAGAGTTCGATGAAACTAACCCTGCAGGTAGATACCAGCCGCTGACCGAAGATGATCCACACTCAGTAACCACTGCTGACCCAGAACCAGTTACTGAGTCATTCACAAAGAGGCTGACCAAGAGCAAGAGTGAACCTAAGATTACTTTTGCTGACCCATCTATTTCTGCAGAGATTGTTGAAACAGGAACTGCACAAGACATAAATCTACCCAAAGAAATAAGGATTCCAAGAGGGTACTCCGAAAGTGCAATTCTTGATTCTGCTGGGAATACCCTGATGATAAGGAATCAACTCAGGAAGTACCTCAGCAATGTTGCCTTCGTCTCAGTACAAGAACCGAAGAATTTCGCTGAAGCTGAGTACGATGAATTTTGGATGATCGCAATGCAAGAGGAGCTCGATCAATTTAGAAGAAATGATGTATGGGAACTAGTGCCTCATCCAAAGAGTCAAAAGACCATCGGCACAAGATGGGTATTCAGGAACAAGATGGACGAACAAGGAAACGTAGTCAGGAACAAAGCAAGGCTTGTAGCTCAGGGCTACAGTCAGCAAGAAGGTATTGACTACGGTGAGACCTTTGCCCCAGTGGCAAGGCTAGAGGCAATTAGAATACTGTGTGCATATGCATCTTATATGAATTTTAAACTGTTTCAAATGGATGTCAAAAGTGCATTTCTTAATGGAGTTATAAACGAGGAGGTTTATGTAAATCAACCTCTAGGCTTTGAGGATCCTAAATTCCCAAACCATGTTTATAAACTCAAAAAGGCTCTGTACGGCCTCAAGCAAGCACCACGTGCTTGGTATGAAAGGCTGACCAGTTTCCTGCTGACTAGAAATTACGTCAGGGGCAAAGCTGATACAACCTTATTCATTAAGAAAAAGGGTAAAGATACCCTGCTGGCCGAAATTTATGTTGATGATATAATATTTGGTGCAACTAACGAATCAATGTGCAAGGAATTTAGCAAGCAAATGCAGACTGAGTTCGAAATGTCCATGATGGGAGAACTCAACTTCTTCCTCGGTCTTCAAATTAAACAAGGAAAAAATGGCATCTTCATCAGTCAAGCCAAATATGCCAAAGAGATCTTAAAGAAATATGACTTGGAGAATTGCAAGCCAATATCCACTCCTATGGGCACTGAAACTGTCCTCTGTGCCGATGAGAATGGTAAGTCAGTAGACAGCAAATTATATCGAGGTATGATAGGCTCTCTGCTTTACTTAACAGCCAGTAGACCGGACATTCAGTTTTCAGTATGCTACTGTGCTAGATATCAATCTAACCCTAAGGAATCTCATTACATTGCTGTAAAAAGAATCCTTAGATATTTGCAAAGCTCAGTAAACGCAGGCTTGTGGTATCCAAACACTCATGACTTTACACTCATTGGATACACTGACGCTGACTATGGACGGGATAAGCTGGAATGAAAAAGCACCTCTGGAGGATGCCATTTCTTAGGAAGCTGTCTTGTATCCTGGTTCAGTAAGAAGCAAGCGTCAGTAGCCTTGTCTACCACAGAAGCTGAGTACATTGCTGCTGGTCATTGTGTTGCTCAAGTCCTATGGATTAAGCAACAGCTTGAAGATTATGGTGTTCAAATGAAGACAATTGAAGTCAAATGTGACAACAAAAGTGCAATTGATCTCTCAAAGAACCCAATTCAACACAGCAGAATGAAGCATGTCAGCATTCGACATCACTTCATTAGGGACCATGTACTCAAGGGTGAGATCAAGCTGACTTTTGTCCCAATGGATGAACAACTTGCGGATATCTTCACAAAGCCACTGGCCCGTGAGCAGTTCAGCATACTGAGAGAAGCAATTGGTATGTTTAATCTTCTTCAGTAATTTCCTGTGCTAAATAATATGAATGCTGAGTGAATTACATGTTGACTGAGTATACTTGCACACTGAGTAAATTAGTTTTAGAACTTGAACTTAAGAAATCATCCACAAATACGATACTGTCCACTCAGAATATCAAACGCTTGACATTCCAAATACTGAGTGATTGATCCGTTAGCATTAAATGCAAAAGCATGCGTATAGCCTAGGATGACGTATTCGTTGTAATGTGTCATAAATTCCAGGATCATTGTCGGTACATGATCCCAAGGCAAAACTGCACATGGATTTTGTTGAAACACCTTTCCACAGGATTTTGATTTGACAAAATTAATTAAGTGAAATTAAATATTCTACAACACACTAAGTTTAAATGCTTTGATTTATTGTTACTAATGTGTTTGTTCAATGTTGAGTTTATAATTTATTATAAGACATAAAGATCATAAGGCTCAAGCCCTATATGGAAGTCAAGGCCCAAGTCAAACAAGCCCAAGATCACTCAGCCTGCGTATTTCAAAACGCTGCCGTTGAAGTAATGAAATGCATGATGAACAAAGAAGGATCCAGAAGATCCACGTAGATAACTTCGGCATGAAGCTGCTGAGCTGTCTCGACAAAACATACAAGACAGCAGCTGACCACAAAGCAGCTTCCAGACAAAGTATTTCCTCTTTTAGTAAAGATCAGGAGACGTAGCAAGCTGTCTGGTTGACGTTACCTGAAATGGAGGAACATACTGTCACACTGACCGAAGAACAGAAGATGATGGAATCTGATTGGCCAAGAGAACTGCTGACAGACTGAGTGAAAACGACCTGTAGCCGTTTGCCTCCAATGGTTATTTCGAAATTCGAAATAACCAGAAGCTCTCACAGCTCTCTATAAATAGAGCATTCAGAATCCACATTCAATAGAGAACTTTGAGCAAAGCCGTTACGCTGACCAAAAGTGTACAAAAGTTCTCCATCAAAAGCAAAGCAAATTCTTACACTACAAGCTTATTCATTTGTGTAAAAGTCTAGAGTGATTGATCCTCAATCATCTAAGGTGTTCTAGCAATTGTTGTTTAGGACAAATCTTAATCATTTCTAGGAATTAGAAAGGAGAAGCTGAGTACTCGGTTTTAAGTACTTAGTGAATTAGAATAGAAGTGAGTAGAGGTATATAGGAAGGTACTCTTGTTATACTCAGCTTCTGATTTGTAAAGGGTTTTCGAGTCTCTACCTTTAAAGAGCTCAGTAGTGAATTGGAAATCTCGGAACGTGTTCTGGGGACAGGACGTAGGCTTAGAAGAAGCCGAACCTGGATAACTCCGCTGAGTGAAGTATTTCTAACCCTTAACTCCTTAATATATTGCTTGCTTAAAACAAACTAAAGCTGGCCAAGTAAAAAGAGGTCAAACTGAGTTGTGCGCTACCAACGAGTTAGTTCAGGAATAGACTCTAAGTGCTATTTCCTGACTTGAGCAACGAAGCTGACCTAGTCACTAGTTGACTAAGCCAGTGTCTTACTGATTGCTAAGCGCCGCTGTTATATAATCTTTTCTCAAAGAAAAGAAATCTGCCCTAATCATATTAAAAAGGTAGAATAGTTCCTAACCCCCCCTTGGAACTATACTTGCAACCTTACAAGGGACCAACAAGTGGTATCAGAGCCTAAAAGCTCATTACTAAAGGTCTAACAACCTTGAGTTGATCCATACCATGGGTGAAAACAGCACTCGGTTTCTCCCTGGAAACCAGACAACTCAGATATTACCTGAGGGGCTGTCCATTACTAGGCCTCCCCTATTCTTCGGGTCAAACTATACCTTTTGGAAGAATAGGATGAAGAACTTCATTCAAGCTACAAACATGAGTGCCTGGCTATCTATAGTCCAAGGCCCGTTTGTACCTGTGAAAGTTGTTGATGGCCAGCCAGTTGCTAAAGCTGAGGTTGAATGGACAGAGGATGATCTCAAGAAGCTACAAAATCATGTTTCGGCTATAAATATGCTTCACTGTGCACTGGATGCTGCAGAATACAACAAAATATCAGGTTGTGAATCAGCACAGGAGATCTGGAAGAAGCTGGAAGTGACCTACGAAGGAACCAACAAGGTGAAGGAGTCCAAGGTCAACCAACAAATGAGATTGTATGAGCTGTTCGAAATGAACGATGATGAGGGGATTTCTGAGATGAATGCAAGATTCACCAACATCATAAATGAGCTCAAAAGACTTGGAAAAATATTCACTGAGGAAGAACAAGTCAAGAAGATTCTCAGAAGTCTTCCTAAGGACTGACAAGCCAAGAAGACAGCCGTTGAAGAAGCTCAGGATTTAACCACCTATAAATATGATGAACTCATCGGCTCACTGCTGACCCATGAGATATCCATAAAGAATTTCGAGGTGAAGGAAAAATCCGAAGACAAGAAGCAAAAATCACTTGTCATGAAAGCTGACTCAATTGATGATGACTCAACTGACGATGAGGAGATGGCTATGTTCACGAGGAAAATGAAGAGGCTGTTCAAAAGGAATGATAAATACTCCAAAAAGCCTTATAGAAAATTCGACAAGTATAAGGCTGACTCAAGTGACAGCAAATTCAAGAAGGACAACTCAAAGCCCATTACATGCTTTGAGTGCCATCAAACCGGACACATCAAGTCAAGCTGCCCAACTCTGAGGAATGACAAAAAGAATGGGAAGAAGGCAATGGTGGCAACATGGAGTGACAGTGATGATTCTTCATCAACTGAAGCTGAGGCCACAGAGTCAGCAAAGATATGTTTCATGGCTGACGAACTTGCTGAACCATGCATTTCTGAGCATGCTGACCAATCTGATGAGTCAGATAATGAAGAGCAATCCAATGAGGTAATCTCACTCTCTCAACTCAGAAATGAAACGGGTAATGCCCTGAGTGATCTTTATACACTTGTCAAAAAGTGTAACAAGAAGATTAAAGCACTCAGCAGGCGCTGTGATGAGGTGGAAGAGGTCAAACTGAGTGACCTCAGATACCTTCTTCAGGACAACTCAGTTTTGCATGAAAATATGAAAACCATTCATGAGTCTGTCTCTGAAGTCCAGTCAGTTTCCAAGAAACTGAAGAAGGATGTCACAACCATTCAGAACCAATTAAAGGTTCCACACAAAAACAATTTTCCTCTGAGAACTCAGTACCAAGGTACTCAGCAGAGACGAGATCCCCAGCGAAGAGTCCAGTGTGACTTTTGTGGGAAGTTAGGACACACCACTAAGGTGTGCTGGCACGCTCAGCACTGGGGTGCTGACAAGTCAGTAAAGAATCCTAAACAGAAAGTCAGTTGTGACTTCTGTGGAAAAAGTGGCCATACTATCAATATATGTCGCCACAAAATAAAATATGATGCTTTACCTGTTGAACCTAACAAGTCAGGACCCAAAAAGAATTGGGTACCTAAAGGAAACTGATCACAATGCAGGTAAGCCTGAGATGTGCCGAGAAGTAAAAAATGTGGTATATTGACAGCGCATGCTCAAGGCATATGACGGGTGATGAAACTCAATTCATCACGTTTGAACGTAAACGAGGAGGAAGCGTAAGTTTTGGAGACAACAGAAAGGGTAAGATAGTAGGATCAGGCACCGTTGGAGGTAATCCCACTATTGAATCTGTCTCCCTAGTCAGCGGACTCAAATATAACTTAGCGTAGCTCAGCTATGTGATAATAGGAGAAAAGTTATATTTAATGATACTGGATGTAAAATATATGAGGGAAAAACAAATGAGTTAATCTTAACTGCCCCTCGGATAGACAATGTCTTCATGCTGAACCTAGAAAAGAAGTTTTCAAAAACTGTATGCTTAGTTACAAAGGAAGAAAATTCCTGGCTATGGCACAGGAGACTTGGTCATGTAAGCATGGACCTCCTGGCCAAATTAGCAAGAAAGCAATTGGTTGAGGGACTGCCTGAACTTAAATTTCAAAAAGATCAACTATGCCACGCTTGCCAAGCTGGAAAACAAACCAAACAATCTTTTCACAGTAAAAACATTGTCTCAACTAAACGTCCGTTAGAGTTACTACACTTGGATCTCTTTGGTCCAGTCCAGCCGCTGAGTCTGGGTGGAAGAAGATTTTCCTTGGTGGTTGTAGATGACTTCTCTCGGTATACGTGGGTTATCCTGCTGATCAGCAAGGATGAGACCTTTGAGACATTTTCAAATTTGGTTAGAAAAATTGAAAATGAGAAAGACATAAAATTAGCTCATATCCGTAGTGATAACGGTGGAGAATTCAAAAACCAAAAGTTTGTTGAATTCTGTGAAGCCAGCGGCATTGACCACAACTTCTCTGCTCCTAGAACGCCTCAGCAAAATGGGGTTGTTGAAAGGAAGAACAGAACTCTGGTTGAGATTGCCAGGACAATGCTGGATGAGCATAGGCTTCCAAAGTATTTTTGGGGAGAAGCTGTTAACACATCATGCTATATTCTGAATAGGGCTCTAGTTAGACCTATACTTAAGAAAACCCCTTATGAACTTTGAAAAGGACGAAAGCCCAACATTGGATACTTTCGTGCCTTTGGCTGTAGATGTTTTATTTTAAATACCAAAGATAGCTTAGCCAAATTTGATTCAAAAGCTGATGAGGCTATCTTTCTAGGCTACTCAACAAACATCAAAGCATACAGAGTTTTTAATAAGAGAACTCAAGTATTAGAAGAATCTATACATGTGCAATTCGATGAAACTGACCCTGCAGGAAGATACCAGCCGCTGATAGAAGATGAACCAGACTCAGCACCTGCTGATCAAGAACCAGCTACTGAGTCCTTCACAAAACGGCTGACCAAGAGTAAGAGTGAACCTAAAATTACTTTCACTGACCAATCTACTTCTGCAGAGAATGTTAAAACACAAATAGAACAAGACACGAGTCTACCCAAGGAGATAAGAGTCCCAAGAGGGCATTCAGAAAATGAAATTCTTGACTCAGCTGGAAATACGCTGATGACTAGGAATCAACTAAGGAAGTATCTCGGCAATGTAGCTTTCGTCTCAGTTCAGGAGCCGAAGAACTTTGCCGAAGCTGAGCATGACGAATACTGGATGAATTCCATGCAAGAGGAACTCGACCAATTCAGGAGGAATAATGTATGGGAACTAGTGCCACATCCAAGGAGCCAAAAGACCATTGGAACGAGATGGGTCTTCAGGAACAAGCTGGATG
Source organism: Euphorbia lathyris (assembly GCF_963576675.1). Lineage (NCBI taxonomy): Eukaryota > Viridiplantae > Streptophyta > Magnoliopsida > Malpighiales > Euphorbiaceae > Euphorbia > Euphorbia lathyris. The sequence continues at coordinate 77,908,440 of NC_088918.1, read as the reverse complement.
AACAAGGAAACGTAGTCAGAAACAAGGCAAGACTTGTAGCTCAGGGCTACAGTCAGCAAGAAGGTATTGACTATGGTGAGACCTTTGCCCCAGTGGCAAGGCTAGAAGCAATTAGGATTTTATGTGCATATGCATCTTACATGAATTTTAAACTGTTTCAAATGGATGTTAAAAGTGCATTTCTTAATGGAGTAATAAACGAGGAGGTCTATGTCAATCAGCCTCCAGGGTTTGAGGATCCTAAGTTCCCAAACCACGTTTACAAACTCAAAAAGGCTCTGTATGGCCTCAAGCAAGCACCACATGCTTGGTATGAGAGGCTGACCAACTTCTTACTGACTAGAAATTATGTCAGGGGTCAAGCTGATACAACCTTATTCATTAAGAGAAAGGGTAAAGATACCCTGCTGGCACAAATATATGTAGATGGCATCATATTTGGTGCTACTAATGAATCTATGTGCAAGGAATTTAGCAAGCAAATGCAGACTGAATTCAAAATGTCAATGATGGGAGAACTCAACTTCTTCCTCGGACTTCAAATTAAACAAGGAAAGAATGGCATATTCATCAGTCAAGCTAAATATGCCAAGGAGATATTGAAGAAATATGAACTAGAACATTGTAAGCCAATATCCACTCCTATGGGCACTGACACTGTCCTCTGTGCTGATGAAAATGGTAAGTCAGTAGACAGCAAGTTGTACCGAGGTATGATTGGCTCTTTACTTTACTTAACAGCAAGTAGGCCGGACATTCAGTTCTCAGTATGTTATTGTGCGAGATATCAGGCTAACCCTAAGGAATCCCATTACATAGCTGTAAAAAGGATCCTTAGATATTTGCAAAGCTCAGTAAATGCAGGTTTGTGGTATCCAAACACTCATGACTTTACGCTCATTGGATACACTGACGCTGACTATGGACGAGACAAGATGGAAAGAAAAAGCACCTCTGGAGGATGCCATTTCCTGGGAAACTGTCTTGTATCCTGGTTCAGCAAGAAGCAGGCGTCAGTAGCCCTGTCCATAACTGAAGCTGAGTACATTGCTGCTGGAAGCTGTGTTGCTCAAGTCCTATGGATTAAGCAACAGCTTGAAGATTATGGTGTTCAAACAAAGACAATTGAAGTTAAATGCGACAACAAAAGTGCACTTGACCTCTCAAAGAACCCAATCCAGCACAGCAGGATGAAGCATGTCAGCATAAGACATCACTTCATCAGAGATCATGTACTCAAGGAAGAAATCAAGCTGACTTATGTACCAACAGATGAGCAGCTCGTTGATATCTTTACAAAGCCTCTAGCACGAGAGCAATTCAGCATACTGAGAGAAGCCATTGGTATGTTTAATCCACTGTCTTAAATTCCTAAGTAAAAATGTGATATGATGCATGCTGAGTAAATGATACCATGCGTAGTGTCTAAAGATTTTTATTTAAAATCACATGCCCAGAAAAAAATGCACACTGAGTGAGTTATCTCATGCCGAGTAACTAACCTCTATAACTATCCGTTGAACAAAACTGACTACTCAGAATATAAAACGTTTATAAAAACAAACGCTGAGTAAAGGTAATCATTAGCATTTAATGCAAACGCACGCGTCATGACACCTGTACAACGCATGCGTCGAATACGTCTTAAGGTGTCATAAATGTTAGGTTTTTCTGCCGATTGGACAACCCAAGGGCAAAACCGACCTAAATTCAAGCGGAACCCAAAATTGAAAAATCTATAAATAGTGGGTATTTCCCCACTACCTTATATCTACACATACTGAACTTTAGAAAGCTTCAGAATTGTCCTTAAGCACTTCCCAAAATGACAAAACCTTCTTTCAACATCTCCGGTGCCGGTCGTTCCAAGAACACCACCGATGATCAATCCAAAGGTAATCCCTCAACTCAGTTTTCACCATCCAAAGCTGTTGGACATGATAAAGAACTAACCACTCAACCTCAAGGGAAACAAGCTAAATCACGAGAATACATTCGCGTTTTCGAGAATGTACGGGAATGGAAAGTGGAGCCTTCCCGCTGGGTTTCACAGACCTTCATCGACTCAGAACAACCATTCTGTGATTGGATAAAGAACAATGGATGGACTGAGTTATTCTCTCTACGATTCCCCACCTATCCTGACCTGGTTATGGAATTCTACCATAACCTCAAAGCTGACGCGAAGGACCATGACTACTTAGTCACCGAAGTCCGGGGAAAGACCATCTTCATCAACCCAACGTACTTGGGAACCCTACTCAGCCTCAAAACTGAAGGTGCTGAGTTAAGAAAAACTGGTGACCAGGAGGACATCTACTATGATGAAACCTTCTGTAAGCCTGCTGGGTACATTGGAGAAGTATCCAGTTCATCCATGGGTCAGCATCAGAAGATGGCCCACTTCCTGCTGGTTCAATTGATCTACCAGAAGATCCACTGCACCAGCTCAGCGTCTCATTTCGAGATGTGCTTTATCCGGCATATGCTGAACTACAAACCAATCAACATGCCAGTTTTCCTAGTAGCTGGATTTCTGCGGAGCACAAACGATCTTCGTCTTGGCTCCCTCATCACTAAGATCCTAGTTGATCACAAAGTTGACCTTCAAGGAGAAACTTGCTTTAAGGGATCTGAGATCACTGCAGCTTCACTACGTGCTCTCAAATTCAACCAACCTTTGAAGAAACGGAAGTTTATTGAGCAACCTGAAGAACAAGCTGAAGAAACGCTACCTGCTGAGGTGATTATTCCAGCAAAAGGACAAAGGACAAAAGCTCCTGCTGTCCGAAAAAGGAAGCCTACTGGCACTCCTTCTAAGGAAACTGAGCCTCAGTCCAAGAAATCCAAATCAGCTGCTGAGTCAAACATTGAAACTACTCAGTCAGCTGAAAAGCGCTGCAGGCAAGATGAGCCTGCAACTGAGGGGCCAGCTGCTGCTCCTCAGAAGAAGCAAAAGACTTCCACCCTTTCACCCATCAACGCTCTTCCACTTGACTTCATTGTCACGTTGGACTCACATTATGCTCAGCATCATGCTGAAGAAACTACGCAATAGGAAGATGAGGTGCACCTAGACGAACAGTTTGTCACTCAGCTCGAGGAAGAGCTTGAAAACGACGATACTGAGGATGAAGGGAATGCACAGGAGCAAACGGAGGAAGCTGACTCTGAAAGGACAGCTAGTGACAATGCTCAAACTGGCCAAACTAATACTGAGTCAGCCGATGGAGTTGAACAACATCAAGCACAACCTGACCAGCAACCGGCTGATCAGACCATACAATGTTCTCCATCTCAAGCTGATGTGAATCAGGCAGACCCTCCTCCTGTACAAAAGTCAACAAGAAGAAGACTGGTCAAGGCAACCATTCTAGATCAACCAGTTAGTGCTCCCATAAATGATCCCTCAAAGATCAAACTCACCTTCTTCCGTAAGC